>NC_080025.1:97360178-98610178 GCF_030020395.1 Manis pentadactyla
GTCCTGGTGCACTCTGCCCAGCAGGTTGGGAACTTTCACGATCTTCAGGCTCTCTAGTCCCTGGCTCGCTACACAGCTCCAAGGCCCCCCAACCATGATACGCAGCCTGCTGCGCCTTCCTCCTGGCCAGCCCGCACCTGGCTCGCAAACCACCGAACCCTGCCCTGGCATCAGGTCAGCCAGGGGAAAGCCCCACCTACAGCAGCTACAAATGCAAAGCATAGAGGCTTAAACCTGTGTGTTCTGCCCACCAGTTCTGGCAGTGGAGACAGGCACAGCAGTTGGGAAGCAGGAAACAGCTTTTTCCTCCCCCCAGCCACCAGCACCACTCCCCTGGGACCCCCAACATTGCTCCAGGGGCTGAGAAGCTCCAGAGAGTAGAACTTCTGGGCGCTAGAGGGTGCCACATACAAATATGAAACATCAAAGGAACCTGGCTCAAAGCAAAATCTCAACACCAGCAGAAAAAGGGTTGAGTGAGACTGAACTAATCAATCTTCCTGAAAGAGATTTCAAAATAAAAAGCATAAACATGCTCCTGGAGGTACAGAAAAATATTCAAGGACTCAGGAATGAATTTAGGATGGAGATCCAATCATTGTACACAATGGAGGGTATTAAAAGCAGATTAGATATGGTGGATGAGGTGATAAATGAAATAGAAATTAGAGAAGAGGAATACAAAGAAGCTGAGGCACAGAGAGAAAAAAGGATCTCTAGGAATGAAAGAATACTGGGAGAACTGTGTGACCAATCTGAATGGAACAGTATTTGTATTATAGGGGTATCAGAAGAAGAAGAGAGAGAGAAAGGGATAGAAAGTGTTTTTGAAGAAGGACAACACCGAGACATATAATAATTAAAATGGCAAAGATCAAGGATAAGGACAGACTATTAAAAGCAGCCAGAGAGAAAAAAAGACCACATACAAAGGAAAACCCATCAGGCTGTCATCAGACTTCTCAGCAGAAACCTTACAGGTAAGAAGGGAGTGACATGATATATATAATGCAATGAAACGAAGGGCCTTGAACGAAGAATACTTTATCTGGCAAGATTATCATTTAAATTTGAAGGAGGAATTAAACAATTTCCAGATAAGCAAAAGCTGAGAGAATTTATCTCCCACATACTATCTCTACAGTGTATTTTGGAGGGACTGCTATAGATGGAAGTGTTTCTAAGGTTAAATAGCTGTCACCAGAGGTAACAATAACGGATAGACAAAGAGTATGATACCTAATATATAAAGAATGGAGGAGGAAGAATAGGAGGGAAAAATAAAAACCTTTAGATTGTGTTTGTAAAAGCATACTAAGTAAGTTAAGTTAGACTCTTAGATAGTAAGGAAGTTACCCTTGAACCTTTGGTAAGCTTGCAATGGCAATAAGTACATACCAATTGATAATCACCCTGAATGTAAATGGTCTGAATGCACCAATGAAAGATATAGAGTCACTGAATGCATAAAAAACAAGACTCAACTATATGCTGCTTACAAGAGACTCACTTCAAACCCGAAGACATACACAGACTAAAAATGAAGGGATGGAAAAAGATATTTCATGCAATTAATAGGGAGAAAAAAGCAGGTGTTGCAGTACTTTTATCAGACAAAATAGACTATTTATATTTTCGTATCATTAATATAAAATCACATGAGCAACATTGTGGTTACTATATTCCCCCCATTATCAAGTCCCCACCACGTACTCCATTATAGTCTCTGTCCATCAGTGTAGTAAGATGCTATAGAGTCACTACCTGTCATCTCTGTGCTATAATGCCTTCCCCGTGCCGCCCGCCCCCATGTTATGTGTGGACAAAATAGACTTTCAAACAAAGGAAGTTACAAGACACAAAGAAGGACATTACATAATGATAAAGGGGTCAATCCACCAAGAAGATATAATCATTATAAATATCTATGCTCCCAACACAAGAGCACCTACAGATGTGAAACAAATACTAACAGAATTAAAAGGGGAAATGGAATGCAATCCATGCATTCTAGGAGACTTCAACACTCCACTCACTCCAAAGGACAGATCAACCAGACAGGAAATAAGTAAGGAGACAGAGGCACTGAACAACACATTAGAACAGATGGACCTAACAGACATCTACAGAACTCTACATCCAAAAGTAGCAGAATACACATTCTTCTCAAGTGCACATGGAACATTTTCAAGAATAGATTATATACGAGGCCACAAAAAGAGCCATGGTAAATTCAAAAACATTGAAATTGTACCAACCAGTTTCTCAGACCACAAAGGTCTGAAACTAGAAATAAATTACGCAAAGAAAGCGAAAAATCTACAAACACATGGAGGTTTCACAACATGCTCCTAAATAACCAATGGATCAATGACCAAATAAAAACAGAGATCAAGCAATATATGGAGACAAATGACAACAATAATTCAACACCGGAAAAAAATCTGTGGGACGCAGTGAAGGCCATACTAAGAATTGTATTGCAATACAGGCCTACCTCAGGAAAGAAGAACAATCCCATATTAACAGTCTATACTCACAATTAACAAAACTAGAAAAAGAAGGACAAATGAGACCCAAAATCAGTAGAAGGAGGGACATAATAAGGATTAGAGCATAAATAAATAAAATCAAGAAGAATAAAACAAAAGAAAGAATCAATGAAAGCAAGAGCTGGTTCTTTGAGAAGATAAACAAAATAGATAAACCCTAGCCAGACTTATCAAGAAAAAAGAGAGTCTACACACATAAACAATAAAAAATGAGAATGGAGAAATCACTACGGACACCACAGAATTAGAATTATTAGAGAATACCATGAAAAATTATATGCTAACAAACTGGATTACCTAGAATAAATGGGGAACTTTCTAGAAAAAATACAACCTTTCAAGGCTTACCCATAAAGAAACAGAAAATCTGAACAGGCCAGTTACCAGCAAGGAAATTGAATTTTGGTAATCAAAAACCTACCTAAGAGCACAACTCCTGGACCAGATGGCTTCACCGCTGAATTTTATCAAACATTTAGTGAAGACCTAATTCCCATTCTCCTTAAAGGTCTCCAAAAAGTAGAAGAGGAGGGAATACTTCCAAACCCATTCTTTGAGGACAGCATCACCCTAATACCAAAACCAGGCAAAGACACCCCCAAGAAAGAAAATTATAGACCAGTATCCCTGGTGAACATAGATGCAAAAACACTCAACAAAATATTAGCAAACTGAATCCCAAAATACATCAAAAAGATCATCCATCATGATCAAGTAGGATTTATTCCAGGGATGCAAAGATGGTACAGTCTTATAAAATCCATCAATATCATCCACCACATCAACAAAAAGGACAAAAACCACACCATCATCTCCATAGATGCTGAGAAAGCATTCGACAAAATTCAGCATCCATTCATGATAAAAACTCTCAACAAAATGAGTATAGAGGGCAAGTACCTCCACATAATAAAGGCCATATATGACAAACCCACAGCCAACATCATATTTAAAAGCAAGAAGCTGAAAGCTTTTCCTTTAAGATCAGGAAAAGACAAGGATGCCCAGTCTCTCCACTTTTATTCAACATAGTTCTGGAGGTCCTTGCCATGGCAATCAGACAACAAAACGAGATAAAAGGCATCCAGATAGGCATGGAAGGAGTCAAACTGTCTCTGTTGGCAGATGACATGATATTGTACAGAAAAATCCCTGAAGAATCCACTCCAAAACTACTAGATCTAATATCTGAATTCAGCAAAGTTGCAGGATACAAAATTAGTACACAGAAATCTGTTGCATTCCTTTACACTAATGATGAACTAGCAAAAAGAGAACTCAGGAAAACAATTCCATTCACAATTGCATCAAAAAGAATAAAATACCTTGGAATAAACCTAAAGCAGCAAGTGAAAGACCTATTCTCTGAAAACTACAAGACCTATAAATGGAAACACATCCTGTGCTCATGGATAGGAATAATTAATATTGTCAAAATGGCCATCCTGCCTAAAGCAATCTACAGATTCAATGCAATTCCTGTCAAAATACCAACATCATTCTTCAACAATCTAGAGAAAATAGCTCTAAAATTCATATGGAAGCACAAAGACCCTGAATAGCCTGAGCAATCCTGAGAAGGAAGAATAAAGCTGGGGGGATTACACTCCCTAACTTCAAGCTTCACTACCAAGCCACAGAAATCAAGACAATTTGGTACTGGTACAAGAACAGACCCATAGACCAATGGAACAGAATAGAGAGATATAAACTCAAACATATATGGTCAATTAACATGTGATAAAGGAGCCATGGACATACAGTGGGGAAATGACAGCCTCTTTAACAACTGGTGTTCACAAAACTGGATAGCTACATGCAAGAGAATGAAACTGGATTATTGTTTAACCACATACACAAAAGTAAACTCGAAATAGATCAAAGACCTGAATTTAAGTCATGAAGCCATAAAACTCTTATAAGAAAACTTAGGCAAAAATCTGAATATATACCTGAGCAACTTTTTTCTGAATGCATCTCCTCAAGCAAGGGAAACAAAAGCAAAAATGAACATATGGGACTACATGAAATTAAAATGGTTCTGTGCAGAAAAGGATGCCATCAACAGAACTAAAAGACATCCTACAGTATGGGAGAATATATTTTTAAATGGCATATCTGGCAAGGGGTTAACATCCAAAATATATAAGGAACTCATATGCCTCAACACCTAAAAAGCAAATAACATGATTGAAAAATGGGCAGAGGATATCAACAGACAATTCCCCAAAGAAGAAATTCAGATGGCCAACAAGCACATGAAAAGATGCTCCACTTCACTAATTATCAGGGAAATGCAAATAAAAACCACAATGAGATATCACCTTACAGCAGTTAGGATGGCCTTTATCGAAAAGACTTAAGAACAAGAAATGTTGGTGAGGATGTGGAGAAAGGGGAACCCTCCTACACTGCTGGTGGGAATGGAAGCTAATTCAACCATTGTGGAAAACAATATGGAGGTTCCTCAAAAAACTAAAAGTAGAAATACCTTTTGACCTGGGAATTCCACTCCTTGGAATTTACCCAAAGAATATAATTTCTCAGATTCAAAAAGACATATGCACCCCTGTGTTTATCGCAGCACTATTTACAATAGCCAAGATTTGGAAACAACCTAAGTGTCCATCAGTAGATGAATGGATCAAGAAGAGGTGGTACATATACACAATGGAATACTATTCAGCCATAAGAAAGAAACAAATCCTACCATTTGCAACAACATGGATGAAACTGGAGGATATTATGCTCAATGAAATAAGCCAGGTGGAGAAACACAACTACCAAATGATTTCCCTCGTTTGTGGAGTATAATATCGAAGCAAAACTGAAGGAACAAAACAGCAACAGACTCAGTCTCCAAGAGGGATTCAGCGGTTACCAAAGGGGAGGGATTGGGGAGGGAAGGTGAAGGGGGCTGAGGGGTATTATGATTGGCATACATGGTTTTGCGGGGCATCATGGGGAAGACAGTGTAGCACAGAGAAGGCAAATAGTGACTCTTTGGCATCTTACTATACTGTTGGGCAGTGACTGCAATGGGGTATGGGGGGGACATGATAACATGGATGAATGTAACAACCAAATTGTTTTTTCATGTGAAACCTTCATAGGAATGTATATCAATATCTTAAATACCTTAATAAAAAAACCATAGTGAAGCTTTTCTTTGTTTAGCACCTTATATTCATTTTTTTCTTTCCAGAAAACATTCTCTTATTTTATTTTTATTTTTTTGAAAATGTTTTATTGCCACTATGCAATTTTTGGTCATTATGGAAAATTTAGAGAACACAAGAGAAAATCACTCCTACCTTAATATTTGTACCCTAATTCCAACCCACTCCCCAATGCTTGTAATAGCTGTATAATACTTCTTTTATTTGACTTGATAATACAGTTTACCTGTTATCCTATTGTATGCAATTTTTGTCATAATCACCTCATTTTGGAAACACAGGCTTCTGTATGCATATGCACACGCATGTATATATACCTATGAACATATCTGTAATGTATGCACACATGCATGTCTGTACTTGTATGCATACATAGTTGCTTGTATACATAAATGTTTTAGGTAATAGAAGGAAAAGTTCAATTGGATGTATCTCAAACTATTGAAGGTATGTGAATTCTTCTGAATTGGAATCCCTAATGGAATTAGGGAGAAAAATATGATTCTTATCTAATTTAAATAGTACTGTGTATGTGGATTTTTTTTACAATAAGCATATATTTTAATTACAAAAAATCATATGAATATAAATGATTATTTTCTTTTTATAAAGTAGTCGTACAATATAAGTGAAGTTCCGTATCCCCTTGGATACTTTTCTTTATCCCAAATTCTTCCCCAGAGGGTAATTTGCTGCTATCAATTTTTCTTTTTAACACATTTTTATAGTTTACTTTCCTTCTTTAACTTAGAAAAATTTTGAAAGCATATTATATCAGGACACACAAATTTATTTAATTCTTTTTAACTGCTGCATAGTGTCCCGCACTATTGATATTATCAGTTTATCAAAACCATTACTTTGTTCATGGCTTTTAGATTGGTTTGTTTTTTTGCCTCAACAAACTGTCCTGTCAAAAAATTCCTTGAGACTCGAGGCGGAGCCAACATGGCGGCGTGAGTAGGACAGTGGGAATCTCCTCCCAAAAACATATATACTTTTGAAAATACAACAAACACAACTAGCCCTAAAAGAGAGACCAGAAGACGCAGGACAGTGGCCAGACTGCAGCTACACCAGCGAGAACCCAGCGACTGGTGAAAGGGGTAAGATACAAGCCCCGGCCCGGCGGGACCCGAGCGCCCCTCCCCCCAGCTCCTGGCAGGAGAAGAGCAGGCAGAGCGGGAGGCAGAGGAGCCCAGGACTGCCGAGCACCCAGCCCCAGCCATCCGGGCCAGAGCGCAGACACAGTGCGTGTGCGGGGGGCCCTGGATACTGGGGGAACAGGGAGTAAGACATCTGAGCGGGTGCCAAAGCTGATGCCCCTGTGACAAAGAAAAGCGGGGGCTTTTTGAAAGTCTTAAAGGGACAGGGACTTAACAGCTTGACGGAAACAACCCAGGTCACAGTACAGCAGCTGGAAATTACAGGGAAAACCGGGTGCACTAACCCCCTGGGCAACAGCTCTGAGACCCCTCACGGAGGCAAACAGTCAAGCAGCCCCCCCATCCTTTACCCCACCGGGCGCTGCGAAAGCAGAGAAGCAGCCTGAGACAAATTCCGCCCACAGAAAGGGAAATTTCTCCCTTCCGGCCAGGCAAGACACAAAGACCCACTCTACATGCAATTACCCAACACAAGTCACTAGGGGTCGCAGTTGTCCCAGTAAAGAAAGGCCAGTAGCAAGTGAAAAGTTTGGCCCTCCCAGCTGACAGTCAATAGCACCTGTCAACATGAAAAGGCAAAAAAATATGATCCAGACAAGACTAACCCAGACAGCTTCGGCATCTGCTACATCTTCCCCTGAGAAGGAATCTGGGGAGATAGATTTAGCCAGTCTTCCTGAAAAAGAATTCAAAACAAAAGACATAACCATGCTGATAGACTTGCAGAGAAATATGCAAGAACTAAGGAAGGAGAATTCAGAAATAAAACAAGCTCTGGAAGGACTTCAAAACAGAGTGGACGAGATGCAAGAGACCATTAATGGACTAGAAAACAGAGAACAGGAATGCAGAGAAGCTGATGCAGAGAGAGATAAAAGGATCTCCAGGAATGAAAGAATTTTAAGAGAGCTGAGTGACCAATCGAAAAGGAACAATATAAGAATCATAGGTATTCCAGAAGAAGTAGAGAGAGAAAAGGGGATAGAAAATGTCTTTGAAGAAATAATTGCTGAAAATTTCCCCAAACTAGGGGAAGAAATGGCCTCTCAGACCACAGAGGTACACAGAACTCCCATAACAAGGGATCCAAGGAGGGCAACACCAAGACACATAATAATTAAAATGGCAAAGATCAAAGACAAGGACAAAGTATTACAGGCAGCCAGAGAGAAAAAAAAGGTTACCTACAAAGGAAAACCCATCAGGCTATCATCAGACTTCTCAACAGAAACCCTACAGGCCAGAAGAGAATGGCATGATATACTTAATGCAATGAAACAGAAGGGCCTCGAACCAAGACTACTGTATCCAGCACGAATATCATTAAATATGAAGGAGGGATTAAACAATTCCCAGACAAGCAAAAGTTGAGGGAATTTGCCTCCCACAAACCACCTCTACAGGGCATCCGACAGGGACTGCTCTAGATGGGAGCACTCCTAAAAAGAGCACAGAACAAAACAACCAACATGAAGAAGGGAGGAGGAGGAATAAGAAGGGAGAGAAATAAAGAATCATCAGACTGTGTTTATAATAGCTCAACAAGCGAGTTAAGTTAGACAGTAAGATAGCAAAGAAGCTAACCTAAACCTTTGGTAACCACAAACTTAAAGCCTGCAATGGCAATAAATTCATACCTTTCAATAATCACCCTAAATGTAAATGGACTGAATGCACCAATCAAAATACACAGAGTAATAGAATGGATAAAAAAGCAAGATCCATCCATATGCTGCTTACAAGAGACCCACCTCAAACCCAAAGACGCGCACAGACTTGAAGTCAAGGGATGGAAAAAGATATTTCAAGCAAACAACAGAGAGAAGAAAGCAGGTGTTGCAATTCTGGTATCAGACAAAACAGACTTCAAAATAAAGAAAGTAACAAAAGACAAAGAAGGACATTACATAATGATAAAGGGCTCAGTCCATCAAGAGGATATAACCATTATAAATATATATGCACCCAATACAGGAGCACCAACATACCTGAAACAAATATTAATAGAACTAAAGGAGGAAATAGAATGCAATGCATTCATTCTAGGAGACTTCAACACACCACTCACTCCAAAGGACAGATCCACCAGACAGAAAATAAGTAAGGACACAGAGGCACTGAACAACACACTAGAACAGATGGACCTAATAGACATCTACAGAACTCTACATCTAAAAGCAACAGGATACACATTCTTCTCAAGTGCACATGGAACATTCTCCAGAATAGACCACATACTAGGACACAAAAAGAGCCTCAGTAAATTCCAAAAGATTGAAACCCTACCAACCAACTTTTCAGACCACAAAGGCATTAAACTAGAAATAAACTGTTCAAAGAAAGCAAAAAGGCTCACAAACACATGGAGGCTAAACAACACGCTCCTAAATAATCAATGGATCAATGACCAAATCAAAATGGAGATCCAGCAATATATGGAAACAAATGACAACAACAACACTAAGCCCCAACTTCTGTGGGACACAGCAAAAGCAGTCTTAAGAGGAAAGTATATAGCAATCCAAGCATATTTAAAAAAGGAAGAGCAATCCCAAATGAACGGTCTAATGTCACAACTATCGAAATTGGAAAAAGAAGAACAAATGAGGCCTAAGGTCAGCAGAAGGAGGGACATAATAAAGATCAGAGAAGAAATAAATAAAATTGAGAAGAATAAAACAATAGCAAAAATCAAGGAAACCAAGAGCTGGTTCTTCGAGAAAATAAACAAAATAGATAAGCCTCTAGCCAGACTTATTAAGAGGAAAAGAGAGTCAACACAAATCAACAGTATCAGAAACGAGAAAGGAAAAATCACGACGGACCCCGCAGAAATACAAAGAATTATTAGAGACTACTATGAAAACCTATATGCTAACAAGCTGGGAAACCTAGGAGAAATGGACAACTTCCTAGAAAAATACAACCTTCCAAGACTGACCCAGAAAGAAACAGAAAATCTAAACAGACCAATTACCAGCAACGAAATTGAAGCGGTAATCAAAAAACTACCAAAGAACAAAACCCCCAGGCCAGATGGATTACGTCGGAATTTTATCAGACATACAGGGAAGACATAATACCCATTCTCCTTAAAGTTTTCCAAGAAATAGAAGAGGAGGGGATACTCCCAAACTCATTCTATGAAGCTAACATCACCCTAATACCAAAAACAGGCAAAGACACCACCAAAAAAGAAAACTACAGACCAATATCCCTGTTGAACGTAGACGCAAAAATACTCAATAAAATTTTAGCAAACTGAATTCAAAAATACATCAAAACCATCATACACCATGACCAAGTGGGATTCATCCCAGGGATGCAAGGATGGCACAACATTCGAAAGTCCATCAATATCATCCACCACATCAACAAAAAGAAAGACAAAAACCACATGATCATCTCCATAGATGCTGAAAAAGCATTTGACAAAGTTCAACATCCATTCATGATAAAAACTCTCAGCAAAATGGGAATAGAGGGCAAGTACCTCAACATAATAAAGGCCATCTATGAAAAACACCCAGCCAACATTATATTGAATAGCGAGAAGCTGAAAGCATTTCCGCTGAGATAGGGAACTAGACAGGGATGCCCATTCTCCCCACTGTTATTTAACATAGTACTGGAGGTCCTAGCCACGGCAATCAGACAAAACAAAAAAATACAAGGAATCCAGATTGGCAAAGAAGAAGTCAAACTGTCACTATTTGCAGATGACATGATACTGTACATAAAAAACCCTAAAGACTCCACCCCAGAACTACTAGAACTGATATCGGAATACAGCAAAGTTACAGGATACAAAATCAACACACAGAAATCTGTGGCTTTCCTATATACCAACAATGAACCAACAGAAAGAGAAATCAGGAAAACAACTCCATTCACAATTGCATCAAAAAAAATAAAATACCTAGGAATAAACCTAACCAAAGAAGTGAAAGACTTATATTCTGAAAACTACAAGTCACTCTTAAAAGAAATTAAAGGGGACACTAACAGATGGAAACGCATCCCATGCTCATGGCTAGGAAGAATTAATATCGTCAAAATGGCCATCCTGCCCAAAGCAATATACAGATTTGATGCAATCCCTATGAAACTACCAGCAACATTCTTCAATGAACTGGAACAAATAATTCAAAAATTCATATGGAACCACCAAAGACCCCGAATAGCCAAAGCAATCCTGAGAAAGAAGAATAAAGTAGGGGGGATCTCACTCCCCAACTTCAAGCTCTATTATAAAGCCATAGTAATCAAGACAATTTGGTACTGGCACAAGAACAGAGCCACAGACCAATGGAACATACTAGACAATCCAGACATTAACCCAGACATATATGGTCAATTAATATTTGATAAAGGAGCCAAGGACATACAATGGCGAAATGACAGTCTCTTCAACAGATGGTGCTGGCAAAACTGGACAGCTACATGTAGGAGAATGAAACTGGACCATTGTCTAACCCCATATACAAAAGTAAACTCAAAATGGATCAAAGACCTGAATGTAAGTCACGAAACCATTAAACTCTTGGAAGAAAACATAGGCAAAAACCTCTTAGACATAAACATGAGTGCCCTCTTCTTGAACATATCTCCCCGGGCAAGGAAAACAACAGCAAAAATGAACAAGTGGGACTATATTAAGCTGAAAAGCTTCTGTACAGCAAAAGACACCATCAATAGAACAAAAAGGAACCCTACAGTATGGGAGAATATCTTTGAAAATGACACATCCGATAAAGGCTTGACGTCCAGAATATATAAAGAGCTCACATGCCTCAACAAACAAAAAACAAATAACCCAATTAAAAAATGGGCAAAGGAACTGAACTGACGGTTCTCCAAAAAAGAAATACAGAAGGCCACCAGACACATGAAAAGATGCTCCACATCGCTAATTATCAGAGAAATGCAAATTAAAACTACAATGAGGTATCACCTCACACCAGTAAGGATGGCTGCCATCCAAAAGACAAACAACAACTAATGTTGGCGAGGTTGTGGAGAAAGGGGAACCCTCCTACACTGCTGGTGGGAATGTAAACTTGTTCAACCATTGTGGAAAGCAGTATGGAGGTACATCAAAATGCTCAAAACAGACCTACCATTTGACCCAGGAATTGCACTCCTAGGAATTTACCCTAAGAATGCAGCAATCAAGTATGAGAAAGACCAATGTACCCCTATGTTTATCACAGCACTATTTACAATAGCCAGGAATTGGAAGCAACCTTAATGTCCATCGATAGATGAATGGATAAAGAAGAGGTGGTACATATACACAAGGGAATACTACTCAGCCATAAGAAAAGGGCAAATCCAACCATTTGCAGCAACATGGATGGAGCTGGAGGGTATTATGCTCAGTGAAACAAGCCAAGCAGAGAAAGAGAAATACCAAATGATTTCACTCATCTGTGGAATATAAGAACAAAGGAAAAACTGAAGTAACAAAACAGCAACAGAATCACAGAACTCTAGAATGGACTAACAGGTACCAAAGGGAAAGGGACTGGGGAGGAATGGATGGGTAGGGAGGGATAAGGGGGGGGCAGAAAAAGAGGGGTATTAAGATTAGCATCCATAGCGGGGTGGGAGAAAGGGGAGGGCTGTACAACACAGAGAAGACAAGTAGTGATTCTACAACAGTTTGCTACGCTGATGGATAGTGACTATAAAGGAGTATATAGGGGGGACCTGGTATAGGGGAGAGCCTAGTAAACAAAGTATTCATCATGTAAGTGTAGATTAATGATAAAAAAAAAAAAAAAAAAGCAGTTCCTATGTGGTGACCTCTAATGAGTTCAACACAATGATATAAAGGGCATATAAAAGTGTAGGCAAAGGGTCTGTTTGTGTTTATACAGAGGATCAAAGCCTAATTTGGCTACCCCGAAAATGAACTAAGATACGATATGAAAAAGAACTTCCAACATCAGCACTCTCGGGAAGACTCATGACAGAAGATGATCAGCAAAAAAAAAAAAAACTCCAACAAAGATCCACGCACTGTCACAGGTGTAGATGCACTCATCCCACCAGTTCCTGGACTTGCCATGGGAATGATGAAGGAGATATCTAAGCTGGCCTGTGCATACAGTAAAACAAAAATTGGACTGAATCTATACTGTTGGAACTCAACCAAGAATTAGCAGAAGTGCAAATTGTAGCACTCCAAAATCTTACAACCACAGACTATTTATCGTTAAAAGAACATATGGGATATGAACAGTCCCCAGGAATGGGTTGTTCTAGTTTATCTGAATTCTCTCAGACTGTTTAAGTTCAGTCAGACAATATCCACCATATCATAGATAAGTTTTCACAAATGCCTAAGGTGCCTAACTGGTTTTCTTGGTTTCACTGGAGATGGCTGGTAATTACAGGTATGCTTTGGTTATGTAACTATACTCCTATTATGTTAATGTGTGTGCACAATTTAATTAGTAGTTTAAAACCTATCCATGCTGAAGTTACTCTACAAGAAGATATGTCAAAGAAATAATCAATCTTCCCAGGTTTTCTTCTGCATGCTACTTCTATAGCTTTTCTTCTTCCTACCTAATCACAACCTTTAAATAGATCTTGTGCCACATGTCGAATTTACCGAGTATCATAATTCTTCCAAGTGGTAAAGACACCTCAAGACAAATGCTGGGCATAGAAGCCACAGGGCATAAATATGCAAAGAAGTAAAAAGCTAACCTTTTCAAACAATAAGGCTGCTCTCTCACTTACCAACTTAACATTTCCCTGTATGGCCCCGGAAGATGACTGGTTAGCCAGAGACGGGTAAGATTCCTCAAGGGAGGAACAACCTAAGACAGGCACAGTCGCAGGGGGCCATCTGGTGAGAAAATGGGGAGCAGCAGAGGTGAGGCCTAGAACCTCCCCCCTCATGTTCTGAGAGAAATCTTCTGCATACATGGATGTTTATTGCCCTCGTCTAGCTCGGATTAACACATAGTCTGCAGGCACACACCTGATCATCTACATTTGCTCTCTTACAACACTAAACTCTGTTTTCTACCTTTATCTCGTATCTACCTACCACTTCAGCATTTTATTAAAAATAATAATAATAGAGAAATGTGGTATCCACATATAAATCAAGTTTAAAAATCAAATGAATATTCATATTTGAACTGTGTATAGTTCGTAATGCATGAACAAACCCGAAAGCTTCTGTGATGACTGCCCTTGCACTGTTCACCATGTAACTTATTCACTATGTAAGCATTTGTACTCCATGTAAGAATTTGTTCGTTATGCATCAGAAGATTGGAGACTGACGAAAATTAGGCTTGGGGTGGATTAGTGATTGTGCATTGAGTATTGACCCCCCTATACAGAAATTTATTGTGGTTAACAACTATTTGATCAATAAATATGAGAGGTGCCCTCACAAAATATATATATATATATAAACACACTTCCAATTGTAAAATAAATAAGTAACCGGGATGTAATGTATAGCATAATGAATATAGTCAAAATATTGTAACAACTTGGTATGGTGATACCTGGTACCTAGAATTATCATGTATATAAATGTTGAATCACTGTGTTGTACACCTGAAACTAATGTAATGCAATACTGTTGTCAACTACCCTTCAATAAAAAAAAAAAAAAGAACGCAGCACTCAAGTTTGAAAAAGACAGATGCACCCCTATGTTTATTGCAGCACTATTCACAATAGCCAAGAATTGGAAGCAACCTAAGTGTCCATCAGTAGATGAATGGATAAAGAAGATGTGGTACATATATACAATGGAACATTACTCAGCCATAAGAAGAAAACAAATCCTACCATTTGCAACAACATGGATGGAGCTGGAGGGTATTATGCTCAGTGAAATAAGCCAGGCGGAGAAAGACAAGTACCAAATGATTTCAGTCATCTGTGGAGTATAAGAACGGAGGAAAAACTGAAGGAACAAAACAGCAGGAGAATCACAGAACCCAAGATGGACTAACAGCAGTTCCTGTGTGGTGATCTCCAGTAAGTTCTTCACAATGAACAAAGGGCATATGAAAGTGTGGTCAAAGGGTTTGTTTGTGTTTATACAGAGGATCAAAGCCTAATTTGGCTACCCAGAAAACGAATTAAGATACAATATGAAGAAGAACTTCCAACATCAGCACTCTCTGGAAGAGTCATTCCAGAAGATGATCATCAAAAAACTTCAACAAATATCCTGGCGCTGTTGCAGTTGTAGCTGCATTCATCCCACCGGTTCCTGGACTTGCCATGGGAATGAGGAAGGAGATATCTAAGCTGGCCTGTGCATACAGTAAAACAACAAATTTGACTGGATCTATACTGTCGGAACTCAACCAAGAATTAGGAGAAGTGCAAGTTGCAGTGCTCCAAAATCTTGTGACTACAGACTATCTACTGTTAAAAGAACATGTGAGATGTGAACAGTTCCCAGGAATGTGTTGTTTTAATTTGTCTGATTTTTCTCAAACTATTCAAATTCAGTTAGACAATATCCATCATATCATTGATAAGTTTTCACAAATGCCTTGGGTGCCTAACTGGTTTTCTTGGTTTTACTGGATATGGCTGGTAATTGTAGGTCTGCTTTGGTTATGTAGCTGTATTCCTATCATGTTAATGTGTGTGTGCAATTTAATTAGTAGTTTGTTAAAACCTATCCATGCTGAAGTTACTCTACAAGAAGATATGTCAAAGAAATAATCAATCTTTCCATGTTTTCTTCTGCCTGCTACTTCTATAGCTTTTCTTCTTTCTTCCTAATTACAACCCTTAAGTAGAATTCGTGCCTCATAACGAAATTACCGTGTATCATAATTCTTCCAAATGGTAAAGATACCTCAAGACAAATGCTGGGCATAAAAGCCACAGGGCATAAATCTGCAAAGAAGTAAAAATCTAACCTTTTCAAACAATAAGGCTTCTCTCTCACTTACCAACTTTACATTTCCCTGTATGGCCCCGGAAGATGACTGGTTAGCCAGAGACGGGTAAGATTCCTCAAGGGAGGAACAACCTAAGACAGGCACAGTTGCAGGGGGGCCATCAGGTGAGAAATTGGGGATCAACAGAGGGGAGGCTTAGAACCTCACCCCCCGTTTTGAGAGAAATCTTCTGCATCCGTGGATGTTTTATTGCCCTTGTCTAGCTTGGATTAATACTTAGTCTACAGGCACACACCTGATCATCTACATTTGCCGTCTTACAGCACTAAACTATGTTTTCTACCTTTATCTTGCATCTACCTACCACTTCAGCATTTTATTTAAAAAAAATAGTAATAATAATAATAATAATAATAAGGGAGAAATTTGGGATTCACATATAAATCAAGTATAAAAATCAAACGAATATTCACATTTGACCTAATTGTGTATAGTTCATAATGCGTGATCAAAACCGAAAGTTTCTGTGATGACTGCCCTTGCACTGTTCACCGTGTAAGAACTTATTCACTATGTAAGAATTTGTTCACCATGAAAGAACTTGTTCATTATGCTTCAGAAGATTGGAGACTGTTGAGAATTAGGCTTGGGGTTGATTAATGATTGTGCATTGAGTCCCCTATACAGAATTTTATTGTTGTTAACAACCATTTGATCAATAAATATGAGAGATGCCCTCTCAAAAAAAAAAAAAAAAAAGAAAAAAAAATTCCTTGAGCTTGCTACCTCATACACTGTGTGAATTTGACTCTGTGGTAGATACAGAGTAGAATTGTTGGGTTGAAGTATGTACACATACTTCAAATTTTAGTAAATTTTGTCAAACTGCCCTCCAAAAACGCTGTACTTGTTTATACTTCTAATGGGTATTTAACTTACCTATTTCCTCACATTTGTGCTTATCATGGATATCATTAAACTTAATATTTTGCCAGTCTGACATGTAAAAATGTTAGTGTTTCAGTTTGATTTCCTTTATTATTAATGAGGTGAGTCTTCTCATACATATTTGCCATTTTACTTTCTGAATTGTCTTCATATACTTTGTTCATTTTTGTGTTTTTATCTTTTCTCATTGAGTTATAAGAAGTCTTCATATATATTCTGTATGCTGATGCTTTATGATTTTGCAGATATTTAGGTATTTTCTTCCATTCTGTCATTTAGCTCTATCTTTTTTTTCTTACAGTTTTTATTTTAGAAGCAGACCTTTCCTACTCCAACTTTGTAAAATGTGTTTTCCCTTATTTTACTTTAATACTTAATTATTTTGTTTTTTTGTTTAGCTTTCTTGTATATCTGGGATTTATTTCTTGAAAGTGTAATGTGTGTAAAACTTCAGTTTTTGTCCAAATTCATGGCAAGTTGTTTAAACACCATTCTTTCCCAAATAATTAGAAACTTTGCCTTTGTCATATGCATTCATACTCTCTCTTTTGGGCCATTGGCCTGTTTGTCTATTGTGTGCCAATTTTTTAATTATTATTTTCATAGTATGTTTTGATATTTGGTATGGTAAATTCCTCCTGTTTTTTTTTTTTTCAAGATTGCCTTGATATATCTGTGCATTTTCTCTTCTAGGTAATTTTACAACTAGCTTTTAAATTCCATAAATAAATCCCTTTTTAATTTTCACTGGTGCATGATTGAATTAGGCTCATGCAACAGTTATAGAAAACCCAATTACCAGTGGCAAAAAATAATGATGTTATTGATGTTTGCAGCTTTGACTGCCAGGGGTTGTTCCAACCTCTTTACATCTATTACCTCATTTAATTCTCACAATAACTTTGAGTTAGGGGCCATTATTAATCCTAATTTACAGATGAGAGAATTCAGCACAGAGAAGTAAAACTTCTTTTTCTGTGTTATTCAGCCAGTAAGTGGTAGGGTTGAATTCAACCCAGGAAATGTTCTGGACTCATTAACCTACCTCATTATCTATTTCTGTGCAACTACCAAATTTTAAGTATGATAGCTTTATAATAAGTTAACATTGATGGCTTTATTTTATTACTTAAGAATTTTCCTGACCTGTTCCTACCTTTTACTTTTTTTAGAATTTTGGAAACATAATTTTTGAAAACATTCTATTGTTACAAAAACATTCTATTATTTCAGTGATGTCACATTGAATGTATAGATTAATGTAAGAATTGATATTTTAAAAATATTGAGTCTCTTCATTTATTTGTCTTCTGTAGCTAATGGAGTTCTGAAGTTATCTTCATAAAAGTCCTGCGCAGTTCTCAATTTTATTTCTAGGTATTTCATCTTTTTTTTATAGCCATCATACATGGATTTTTTTATTCCTTTATATTTTCTAGTTGATTATTGTTTGTTCATGAAAAAACAAATGTTTTTTAAACTGTTTTGTCACCAGTCACTGTTACCTAGAGTTTTAAATAAGTGTTCAGTTAATTTGGCACCTTCCTTTCTAATCTTGTTACTCTTCTTACTCTTGTCTTTAAAAATCACTGGCATTTAAAAACAGTGCTAAGTAATAGTGGTAGCAATTGGCATCTTTGCCTTTTTGTGACTTCCGGTATTTCATTACTTAAGTATTTTTTAAAAATCAAAGTATCATTGATATACAATCTTATGATGGTTTGACAAAAACAACACTTTGGTTTCAACATTCAACCACATTATCAAGTCCTTACCCCCTCTATTACGGTCACTGTCTATCAGCATAGTAAGATGCTATAGAGTCATTGTCTTCTCCGTGCTTTACTGCCTTCTCCATGACCTACCTATATTGTGATAGCGAATTATAGTGCCCCTTAATGCCCTTCCCACTCCCTCTCCCCCCCCCTCTCCAGCCCCTCCCTTTTGATAATTGCTAGTAGCTTCTTGGTGTCTGTGAGTCTGCTGCTGTTTTATTCCTTCAGTTTTGCTTTTTTTTTTTTAATACTCCACAAATGAGTGAAATCATTTGGTATTTGTCTTTCTCCTCCTGGCTGCTTTTAGTGAGCATAATACCCTCTAGATCCATCCATGTTGTCACAAATGGTAGGATTTGTTTTCCTTTTATGGCTGAATAATATTCTATTGTGTATATGTACCACGTCTTCTTTGTCCATTCATCTACTAATGGACACTTGGGTTGCTTCCATATCTTAGCTATTGTAAATAGTGCAGTGATAAACATAGGGGTTCGTATGTCTTTTTGAATCAGGGATCTTGTTTTCTTCCAGTAAATTCCTAGGAGTGGAATTTCTGGGTCAAATGGTATTTCTATTTTTAGTTTTTTGAGGGCCTTCATATTGCTTTCCACAATGGTTGAACTAATTGACATTTGCACCAACAGTGTAGGAGGGTTCCCCTTTCTCTGCATCCTCACCAGCATTTGTTCTTTCTTGTCTTTTGAATGTTGGCCATCCTAACTGGTGTGAGGTGATATCTCATTGTGGTTTTAATTAACATTTCGCTGATGATTAGTGATGTGGAGCATTTAAATATCTTTATAATAAAAGCAATAAACCCTCCCCCTTCTGGATCCTGGGAGAAGATGGAGTGAAGAAAGGTGAAAGTGAGGAGAGGAAACATATTTTTGTCTTTACTTCCAGTGTTGGGGATCCTGGGGCAGAGCAGGTCTGCTCTATTAGCCACATAAAGTCCTGGACAGAGATGACCCCTTGCTGGAATGTGGTTCCTTTGTGAGGCAGAAGAAGTCCGTAGTTTTTAGCTCTTAGGTGTGCTTGAAAGGCAGCTGAGCTGTGAGGCAGTGGCCTGACATGGCATCTTGTCATAGCAAGGGGCAAGAGTAACCTCAGTGCAGAGCTAGAGGGGATCTGTTGAGCTCTGGGGATTCAGTAGAGGAAGTGGCAGGCAATGAGGGGTGTGGATGTCTAGTGAGAGCAGGTGTGAGGCTACCAGGTCCCACCAAGTTGAGAGACTAAATTACAACTAAACTCCATCCTTGAGCATTTGAGATCTGTAGTACATGTACAACCAAGGACCTGACTGGGCCTGAGCTCCTTCTCTTATATTCCCACAGCCACATGATAGATGAGGTGGGAAAGGGGGCAGCCCGAGTCTGAAAGGCAGCAGTTGTCCCACACTATGTTGTTAAAAGGACTAACCGTTAAAACCAAATAGGACTAAAAGTTTATTTCCTTTCCTTTACCCAGGGTATGGGGATAGGGATGTGGGGGAGGTGGGAGTTTGTGTAGAAGACAGAGCCACCTGTACATTGTCTCTGCAGCTTCCTTCCTTTTGGTCCAGAAGTCAATGAATTTAGCATTTGGTCTTTGTAGTTTGTGGTTTGGGGTTGTGGATGTTTCTTCATTTCATTAAATTAGTTTTCTTTATTTTTCCAACTTTGTTTTAAGATGGTTTCCCAGAGAGAAATAAAGAAAAAATACACCTATTCTGCTCTCTTCAACTAGTGGTTCTTCATCATAAATGTCTTGCTTTTGGTAGTGTTTCGTAACCATGTTAAGATTTTGTACTTCTCTGCTGACATACAATTACATTTGTGAATATTGTTTGTGTGTGTATGAAAAAGATCTCTGAGAAATACAAAAATACTTTTTACCCATTTGCCTTAATATGGCAGATAAAAATCTAAATAAAATTTTCCTTTTTACAGAAAATATTTTTTTCTGATAATTCGGCTGAGGTTCCAATTTACTTCACATTTGAAAGAACTTCTTTGTATCTTAAGAAATAGAGATTCAATTTTTATTCTTCATATATTTTGTTCTCAGGTGTCCCATCAGTTGAGTTTTTAGACTCTCCAGTTACGGCTGTGGACCACCCATTTCTAAAAGCATTTCAAGCATCATCGAGTTCTTCTCCAGAAACACTAACAGATGGTAATAAAATTAAATTGAGAAATATTTTAGGTGTAGTAAGTAAAAGTATAGACTGATTAATTTTCTAGATCTCTTTCTTTTTTCCAGTGTTACCATAATTTGATTATCACTTTCTTTTTTATTGGCCAGGCATTGAGAAAAAGCAAGAAGCTTCATTTTTTTATTGGGAAAAACGGCTAACTCTGAGAATTAGGAAGATTCTGATAACACAGTGATACCGTTTTAAAACCTGATTCTAGTACATGATATTGCCTTGAGGTCTGAATAAGAGAGCCCCCTAGTGGGCTAATTGCTTTCATCCTTCAGGCTCTCCCAAGTGATCCAGTCATAGCTACAGGTTTGCAAGGTTTTATCGTTTGTAAGTTACACATGAAGATGAATAGGATTCATTTCTAAGCACTACTATTCTAGTTACTTTATTGAAAACAAGAATAAAAATATTAAAGAAGGAATTTTTATGATTTATTTGATATTTAATGTTTAAAAATATTTTAAAATGAGAATTTTCTCTGATTTATTTGTATTTTCATATGACCATTCCATGTACTCTTTCTCTGCAAGCTATTTTAAAACAGTTTGTATAGGTAACCATAAATGTTGTGTTGTGCTTACAAAAACAATACACAGTGAAATGATGATAAAATGTAGATTGAAGTAAGACATTGGAACCAAGAAAAAGGACACAACTGTGTCAACTTTCAAGACTGAAGTAATTGCTGCATTAAGCTTCAGTTTTAACTGAGTATAGTGACAGTCAAGGCACAAAGGAAGGTGGGATTAAATACTAGGAGGAATGTATACTCAGGGCTAATGAAAGTTACATCAATGCTGGATTTTAAAGATGTCTGGCTAGGTAGTGACTGTCAGTGATGCAGTGGCCCAAGGTCCTTAAAACCATGTTTTCAGCAAATGCAGCATATGTGATTGTTTATTTCTGATAGCTACCTTTGATGAAAGTGTAATATACCAGTTTATCAGACAAATGGTAACATACCATTAAAATGCAGCTCAGTGAAGGTGATTTTGCAAGAGCTCAGTCAGCAAAATCCAATGAGAAACCCAGAGTTTTCAGACAAATGGATAGATAGCGCATATTCTAAGCAACTTTTCTTAGCCAGGCTTTTGTTAGTTGCAGTGTGGCTGTACTCTGTGGTGACTGGAGTAATATGACTTTTTTGTTGCTGATTGAGGATGAATTCATATGCTTTAAAAACTAGAACAGGTGTTCAGGTTGATAATTCTATTTTAGACATGAAGGGACCCAACCAAGGCATTCACCTGAAATGAAGGTGGACTTGCCCATGAGACTAGGCTCTCTGTGTACCTACAAAAAAAACCAGACTTTCCTTCTTGAGGCAATTTTAAATTCCTTTAATCACAAACTAGTACTTGATTAGTTTAAAAAAGTAAACATCATGGAAAATGGTTAAAATTATTTTACTTTTGACAAATTTCAAGGCAGGTAGTATCATCACTTGTGGTTGCCTACACAAACTGTCATAGCCTGCTTGGGTGGTTATAACAAAACACCATAGACTGGGTAGCTTATAAGCAACAGAAAGTTCTCACAGTTAATGGAGCTGGAAGTCCAAGATCAGGTGCCAGCATAGTTGTGTTTTGATGAAGGCCTTCTTCCTGATTCATTAGCTGTTGCCTTCTCATTGTGCTCTCACATGGTAGAAGGGCTGAGGAATCTCTGTGAAGTCTCTTTTGTAAGAACACTAATCACATTCACGAGGGCTCCTCTTTCTCAAAAGTCCCACCTCCTAAGACCATCACATTGGACATTAGGATTCCAACATATTAATTTTGGGGAGATACAAATACTCAGATTATACGCTGAACCTTCTATAGTTAGTTCTGTTCATGCATTTCTAGTGTAGCTATAAGATGTAAAATGTAGCTGAACAAAGGTAAGTGTGCTCTTATATGAAATAGCCATATGGCATTATTTAATATGAATATTTGGAGAATGTTTGCCAGTGAAAACTACTTTTGTCTTACACTCTTTGCTTTCTAAAAGAGACTTAGGTAGTAGGATCAATGATCCATTTAGATAATTTCTGGTTTGAAAAATAAATTATCACTGGGTTTATTTAAATCACTGGGTAGGAGTAAAGTTTTCTTTATTTCAGGAGAATTTATAATTACATACATATATTACTTAGAATTTTTTTTCCTTATTAGTAGGTACAAGTAGTCAAGTTTCTTCCTTAAGGAGACCTGAAGAGGATGATATGGCTTTCTTTGAAAGACGATACCAGGAAAGGGTAAGTGTGTGGGGAAAATCTGTGTACAATAAGCATTTGCTTATAACAAAGACATTGGAACATTAATATTATTGATTTGGATCATCATTAAAGATAATTTATAAAGTCTTATATAGCCAGAGTTAGGCTTTGAGGCTTATTTAGAACAATTCAGAGAAATAGGACTAATAAATAATATATATAACACATTGGTTAATATGCAGAGATCATAAAGATCAACTGTACAAATAAAACTGTCTAATAAATATGAATCATCAGCAGATCTGTAAATTGTATCTTGAATTCTTAATATGTAGTATTTCTTCTTAGTGGCTTCTAGATATATCCAGACTCAAGTTAAAATTACTCAGTATCCTTTAAGAAACAGAACACTAAACATAAAGGCATTTCTACAATATCCATGACTCAACAACTACAGCATTACTGTGTTCCCAGCTTTCAGTAATGATAATTTTCATCAGTTCTCCACCACACTGTAAACTTCTTTGGAGATAAGCATAGAATTTTCTTCTTTGTATTTTTCCCAGAACTAAATACAGTGCCTTGTATGTAGTTAAGTTTTCAATAAATATTTATGGAAAATTGAAAAAAAATGCACAGATATAAGTGATATTTGCTTTCACACACCATCTACTTACACATTTGATATGTCTCATGACAGTGTTCATATTTGAAAGTTTAGCTTTGCTTTTGTTTATCACCAGATAAAAGGATGTTGACTTATTATGAGGAATGGGATCCAGCCATTTAGTATATTCCCCAAAATACTTTACTTAGGGCTTATTTTAGAGTTACTTTGTGGCCATTTATTATTTCTCCAAGTAGGTAACAAGTGCCATGAAAGTAAAGACATTCTTGTCACATTTTGTATGTCCTCTGCAACTCTTAGACAAGAACTTATGGAGTAACTGAAAGTGTGGAAAAGAAGACCATTAAATAAATTCCCCATCAGTAGCAGAGGAAGTGAGTAGGGGACAAAGAGATTAGCTTAGTTTTCCTGATGAAGAATTTCGAAGTAGAAGGGGAGAGTCCTGGGTATGATTTAAGGCAGAATTAGAAAGTAGAATTTTCTGCAGTGATAAAAATATTTTATATCTGTATTGGAGCCATTCATCATATGTGACTCTGTAAGTCTAAATTTAAATAAATTAAAATCAAAAATTTGTTTCCTCAGTTACAGTAGCCACGTTTCAAATGTTCAGTAGCCACATGTGGCTAATGGCTACCTTACTGGACAACACAGAAATCTCTAGTCTAAGGGAGAGATATGATGGTGGTAGAATATCAGGGAAGGAGATAAAATGGTCAGAGTGAGGAAAAAAAGGCTATTTTTGCAACAGCGTCAACAAAGATAGATTTATAATCAAGTTGATCTCTGTTCTTGGAACATACACGTTCACAGCTGAACTTAAGGTTTTCCTCATAGGCTTTGTGATCTTATTTATACTTTTAGGATTCCTTCCTTACTTCCTCCAGAAGCCTGGGTAGTGTTGACTGCCTTGAAAACATGCCAATGGTATTTACTTCTGGAAAGATAATGGAGAAGTTCTTCTCTGTGAATGTTTTTAAGGATATAGCTGACCCATCCAGACTGCTTCTTATAAATAGATGGAGAATTTATGGATTTATGAGATGTAGTCTATAACACTCCAGACTGTGAGATTTATGGATTTATGCGATAAGGCTTATAAAGTCTCTAGCCTGTGTGATTATTGGAGCATAAAGCTAAGAAGCTCAAACCTAAACAACTTCCTCTGAGCTGACATGTACCATACCCGTTGTTAGCCTTTTACTCCAAAAAACCAAGACACACATCACTGAGGGAATAGGGATGATCAGCACCTGAATCCGATGGGTTTAGGCCCCCTTCAGAAAGCAACACTAAGTCTGTGTCTTGTTTTGCTTGTATCCTTTGCTAATTGTTAATACCATTTGATGTGGGCAAGAATCTGATTAGTATGAGTCACCTTTGATAACAGAAGCCTTTGTGGTGACATAGTTTACCAACTACTTACACATACTATTAGAGAGTTGCCTTTTTGCTTCTTTTATAAATCAGGTAAAATTATTTCCTTCCACTGTGGAGGACCTTTGGTTTCTTTTCCCCAAGAAAGGAGAATTTTATTAAGAAAACAATTACCAAAGGTCAGCTAGGTGCAAGGCACTGTGTTAGTGCCAGGAAATTGAAAAAAACAAGAGGAGTATCTTTGCTCTTTAGACACTAGACTAAGTGGAAGTATTTGCTAAGTCCTATTTCAAATGAGCAAGCACTGCTTTGGCTTTGTTTGTTTAGCATCTTTGCTCTCTTTTGATGTTACAAATCTAACACTTGGCTCTAAGTGAGAGGGGAAAAGTGACTACCATTTGTTGAGTGCTTGTTAAGTACCTAGGTCTTTCTATATATGATCTTATTTACACCTTTAGAACCCTGAGGAGTATCTATTACTATGATCTTTTTTGACAAATGAGAAAACTGTTGGTTAAATAACTTGCCTCAAATGTTTGACAGATGATAGAAGGAGGATTCAGATACTTCCCTGACTCCAAAGCCTGTAATCTTTGCCTTAACATAATGTGTTCGTGGGGGTCCTTCAGATGACCTGTTGACTGGTATAGTGTGTAAGAGTAATATGAGTGGATGATTTCTGGATGAGATTCTTAGCAGACTCTAAATGGAGGTAGAGAGAAAAAAAGGGGAAGAGAAAGGTGAGATTCATTAAATTTTATTATTGGGAAGTTATTTTCAGTTTGATGAGATTGAGTAGATTGGTTTTACTGGGTCCCTTTTGCTTTCTTGATACTATTCCTGTCACCTTAAAAGGTAGGAGGCCCTGCCTCTATCTCCCATGCCCCATATTTTCTCTCCCCTTCTCTTGCAGGGTAAGGCAGTGGTGCTGTCTCAGGGAATCTGTGTATGAGTGTGAGTGGTAGTAAGTAAGAGGCTAGAGGGCTTTGTGTTCTCTGGGTTCTTTTTTTCCCCATGGAAATGGTTTATATGTTTCTAAAAGGTCATAAGGCCACTTTTTAGGGTATGCAAGCTTCTTCTTTTCTTTAGTTACAATGAAGGACAGACTTCAGGAAGGTAACTGTAGAAATGTAGAAACTAAAAGTAAGAAAACGAATCCTTAAAGCAGTCCATGTTCTGGAGATAATCCAGTGTATTTTCTAACCCTATAGGGAATGTGCATAAGCTGGATGTAAGTTTAGGCATTTAAGCTTTAAAAAAAATTTTTTTTAGTGGCAATTAAAATTACTTATTCATTTTCTCCAAAGCAATATTCATTGTACAATTTTAATGAAAATGCTTTGGTAAAGTTGAAATCAAACCATATTTAAAAAATGCAATTAGGTCCCTTCAACCATCAGATTTTGGCTTTAACATTTAGCAGCTTAAAAACTGCTAAATAACTGTGAAATGGCTGTGATAAATAAGATATGAATCCAAATGAGGTATGTATAACCTTTTTTTCTTTAGAATGTTTTACAAATTATTATATCAACAAATATTTTAAATTTACAGACAAAAATTGAAAAGGCTGCTAAGCAGAAAGGAAAAGCACTATTGCCATCAAGTACAAAACCTTCATAAAGACTATCGGGGAAATTAAAGCCATCATCCAAATATCATTTTTGTGTTTATTTAAATATAATAAAGTTTATTTTTCTCCCAAATTATTTACTTCTTTTACTGTGTAAAGTTTCTTTTTATGTTTATTTACATAAGTGAAAATACCTTATATTACTTTTATCAAAATTCATGATTTCCTACTTTGCATGTACTTTTTATCTCCTAACAAATGAAATTTTTTTCATATTAGTCAAAACCTGAAAGTGGAGTAAATATACTATTAGTCTATCATAATTTAACTTTCTCAGGCTACTTATTGAGGGTTTTGAACAAATATATTTTGTTTCATTCAAAATAGTAGGTTAAAATCCATTGGTTTTTATTTTCAAACTTTGTAACGTTGATTTATATTTGTAAGTAAAAAGCTGTATTTCAAAATTATATAATTTTCTACTGGTGTCCACTGATTTTTAAGTTGTTGTGTTAACTATGCATTATATATAACTGTATTGACACATCTGGTATGCTACTTCAAATTCTCTTGGCCCTCTTTCTCCAATATGAGATTGATAGGAGAGAGTGGCATGGTAACACTTACTCATGATCAGACTTAATGCCCTGGCAAGGATTTCTGGAGTTGGTCCTAACACACTGCTAGGATTGCTTATGAAAGATGTGGAAATTCTGGAAGTTATTTGGCATAGTATGGAGGAAGAGGTCAGAAAGCTCAGAGAAGTGGCAGTGTTAGAAGATATTTGTTGTTTGAGACTGGAAAAGCTACCATTTGACTGTTTTCCTTTGGAAGACTCAGATGACACTTGTCAATAACTAGGCAATAAGAAATGTAATGGTGAAGGGTGTACTGGCAACTTTTTTGAGAAGCTTGGCATTGGCTGGCCTCTACAGGCTATAATTGATGGTGGAAGATGCTGCCATGAAATTGGGCTCTTGATATTAGTGTAGATGATAGGATGCAGAAATGTTGAAGGTCAAGTTTTGGAACTTGTCAGAAACCCAAAGGACATAATTAATGGGTACCAAGGCATGAATCTGGGAAGAATGTTAAGATCATGATGTTCCAAGGGGTAAAACAGAAGGATAACTGATTAGGATGTTATTTGACTCGTATAACCACTTGTATAAACACTGGGTTCCTCACCCAATTTCCAGATCTAAGGCAGTTCATATCTAGAGCCCACTGATGGAAGAAGGGAAAGCCCAGATCCCCTTGAGGAAGAATCCTCAAGTGTATATGATAAACATCCCCTTGATCCTTCCCCAAAGGGGGCAGTCATTTAACATCATTTACCAGGGTAACTATGCAGGGAGATAGGCATACTCAGATTTTTCAACCAAAGACAGTTTGATATAAAGTCTGAGCTGATATGGATCCTAACAGATCCAGAACACTGTGGTCTCTGGTTTTATAGAAGCCCAGTGATAAATGGAGTCCTTGCCAAAGTCCATCTTAATGGGTTCAACGGGTCTGGCCCCACTCTTTGTTTATTTCTATAGTCCCTAAATATATATAATTGGGGTAGGTATACTTAGAAGCTGATAGAATCCTTGGGCCTACACTGATAGCTCTTGCTTCTTGCCCTAGATGCTTCTCAGGTGCCGTAGGCTTGGGTCAGAATTAATGACCTATGGGCCTCCCTTGACCAATGAGTTATGTAGACAAAAAGTCAGTAAGAATATAGGAGACTTGAACAGCTATTAACCGGCTTGGCCCAAGTTACATTTATAGAACACTCAATCTAATAACAGCAGAATGCACATTCTTTTTTTTTTTTTTAATGCACATGAAACATTTACTAAGATTGATCATATTCTAGGCCATAAAACAAGTCTCAATACTTAAAGATCATTCAGATCATAAAGCATGTCCTCTGACCACAATAGTATTGAAAAAGAAATCAGTAACAAAGATATCTGGGAAATCTCCAACTACTTTATAGTTATATAACAGGTTTCTAAATAATCCATGGGTCAAAAAAAAAAACAGAAGAGGAAGTGTTTTTAATGGAATGAAAATGAAAATATAATATTTGTTGGATTCAGCTAAAATAGTACATAGGGGAAATTTATAGCAGCAAATGCCTGTATCAGAAGAGAACAAAGATCTCAAATCACCTTAAAGAACTAGTGAAAGAAAAGCAAATGAAAACTAAAATAGGAAAAAGAAAATAATAAAGATAAGAGCAGAAATAGAAATAGAAAACAGAAAAGCAATAGAGAAAATGAATAAAACTTTTTTTTGGAAGACCAGTAAAAGTGCTAAACCTCTAGCTAGACTGATCAGCAAAAGACAGAAAAAGATAGAACATACAAATCACCAGTGATAGGAATGAGGGTGGTGACATAGATTCTACAGATATTAAAAGGAATATTATGGAATGTTATAAAAACCTTATGCCAGTTAATTCAACAACTTAGGTGAAATGGATAAATGCCTTGAAAGATAAAAACTAAGAGACACATTCAATAAAAGATAACCTGATTAGTCATATATCTGTTATATGCTACTTAGCTCATATATCAAAGAAATTGAGTCTGTAGTTTAAAAGCTTCCTACAAAGAGAAATTCCAGGCCCAGATGGCTGTACTATGAATTTTACCAAATATTTAAGGAAAGAAGATTACCAATTTAATACAGATTTTTCAGAAAATTGAAGTTGGGAGTTCTTTTACAACTCATTCTATGTGACCAGCATTACTATTACTCTGATTTGAAAACCAGAGAAAGACATTACAAGAAAAGAGAATTTCAGACCAATATTCACTTAAACACAGATGCCAACATTCTTAACAATTTCAGCAAATTGAATAAAAGAATATATAAAAGGATAATACATCATTATTATGATAATCATGATCAAGTGGGTTTTAGACAAGGAATGCAAGGTTGGTTTAATATTTGAAAATCAATGTAATGCATCACATAATAAGCTAAAAAAGAACCATATAACCATCTCAATATATGCAGAAGTATTTGACAAAATTCAACAGGCATTCATGATAAAACTCTCAGCAAACTAAAAATAGAAGCTAATTTCTTCAATTTGACAAAGGATATCTACTAAAAGCCCATAGGAACATCATACTTAATGCCAAAAGGCAAATACTTTCCTCCTAAGATTAGCAACATGGCAAGAATGACTGCTCTTATCACTTTTATTCAACATACTAGAGGTTTTAGCCATTGTAATAGGCAAGATAAAAGAAAGAAAAACATTCAGATTGGAAAGGAAAAAGAAAGTCTTTATTTGCATATGACATGACCATCTATGTAGATAATTCTATTAAATCTTTAAAAAATCTACCACTAAAAATAACAAATGAGTTTAGCAATGATGCAGAAAACAAGATCAATATACAAAAATTATATCTATATACTAGCAACAAAATAACCAGAAATTGAAAGTAAGAAAATAATACTGTTTACAATAACAAAAATAAGTCTTTAGGGATAAATTAGACAAAAGATATACAAAACATTTACACTGAAAAATACAAAACTCTGCTCAGAAAGCAAGATGTAAGTAAATGGAGACATATACTGTGTTCATGCATCATAAGATTCAAGATTATTAAGATATGAATTCTCAAATTGATCTATAGATTCAATGTAATTCCAATAAAAATATCAGCAGACTGTGTAGACTGATAAGTTAATTCTAAAATTCACACAGAACTGTAAAACTGAAACTGAAAAAGAACAAGATTGAGAGACTAACAGTACTTGTAAGTCTCAAGACTTAAAACTACAATAATCAAGATGGTGTGATTTTAATCTAAAGGAAGCGAATCAGTGTAACAGAAAAGAGCATCCAGCAATACACCTGTATATATAAGGTCAGTTGATTTTTGACAATGGTGTAAAGGCAATTCAATGGAGAAATGACAACATTTCAACAAATGGTGCTGGAAAACTTGGATATCCATATGCAAAAAAACCAAACTTATTCATACTTTGCATCTTATATAAAAATTAACTCAAAAAAGAATTATAGATCTAAATGTAAAGCTTAAACATGTAAATGTCTAGAAGAAAATACAGAAAACTTTTGTGACCTAGGTTTGACAAGACATTTCTTAAGATACAGCACAAAAGCATGATCCATAGAAGACAAAACTGATACACTGGACTTCATCAAAATTAAGAGTGACTGCTCTTTGAAATACCCTTTTTAGAGAATGAAAAGACAAGCCACAAACTGGGAGAAAAATATTTGCAAATCTTAAGTTGTATCCACAGAATATAAAGAACTGCAAAACTCAATAAGAAGACAAGTTAAAATATGGGAACACATTTGGAAACTTCACCTAAGAAGGAATATGGATGGAAAATAAACACTAAAAGATGCTCAACATTTTTAGTCAATAAAGAAATACAAATTGAAACTACAAGAGGTGTCATTATATATAAATATCTAAACTTAAAAACACTGACCATATAAAATGGTGAGGATATGCAGCAACTAGAACTCTTAAACACTGCTGGTGGGAATATGAAATAGTAAAACTACTTCATAAAACAGTTCAGCAGTTTCTTTAAAAAAAAAAATACAGCCATATGACCCAACCATTCTATTCCCAGGTATTAACCCAAGAGAAATGAAAACATATGCCATACAAAGATTTGCACATGATTGTTCATAGCAGGTTTTGTTAGGATCAAGCCCAGACTTGTTTATCAAACAATCCAAATGTTTATTAAAAAGTAGATAAGTTGTATAACTATGCAATGGAATAGTGCTCTCAGGATTAAAGAGCAAGAAACTGTTGATATATATAAAATGGATGAATCTCAATTATGTTGAGTGAAAGAAAGCAGACAAAATGTACATACTGTATTTCAATAACATCAAATTCTAGAAAATGCAAACTAATGTATGGTGACAGCATAATCTGTCACTTGGAGGAGCCAAGTATTATGCAGAGGTATGAGGTAACTTATGGGGGTGAAGGAAATGATTATCTTGATCTGTAAAGATGACTTCAACAGTGTATATGTATGTTCATTCTTATCAAATTATGCACTTTTAGGTTGTGCAGTTTACTGTATGTTGATTATACTTCAATCAATCTCCAAAAAATGGGGAGAATTTTCAACTGTTGTGCAAGATTTGCCACATGTGTAATATCTGCACATAACCAGAGAGCTAAGATATATTATTGTTTTCTTATGTGAAAAAAAAAAAGGCTGCAACATCAGAGAGATCTGATGCTAAGTTTGGGCTGAGAAATTCTTGCAAAGCTACTAATCTGAAAATCACAGTCATTTACCAAAATCAATTTCCCCTTTCCATCTTGTAAAAAGAAAGTTGGGATTCTTCTAATTTGGTTTAAATCAACATGAACAGATTAGGAAGTTCACGAAACCCATTACCAGGCGTCATTATTTGAAGCGTTGAAATGACCAGGCATTACTCCGCAGGTGCAGGGTATAAACTCCCTGCGTGCGCAGCCTCCGCGCTGTGCTCCCTGTGTGCGTGGCCCCTCGTGCGTCGCCCCGCCCATCGTGCCCCACCGACCTCGGCCACAGCGGCCAAACGAACGAGGCGGTGGTCCCAAACCGGACGATGGCGCAGAACCGCGCGCGCAAGCGCAGGGTGGAGCTCAAGTGCTCGAGGCCCCCACGGTATGTTTCTGCACGTGCGCGGAGTGGGCAGAGGGATCCGTGGTGGCGGCGGCGGAATCCGGAGGGCCTGTCATGTGGGGCCCAGGGCATTTTTCTAGCGTTTCTGTAGCAGAAAGTGTGAGGTCAGTAAGTCCTCTTGTAGTTGGCAGGTCAGATGGTGGCCTCGTCAGGGACCTGTTTTCACCCCTGGTTGCCATTAGGCCTCCAGGTATGGGGCGAGGCCAATTTCCTGGCCTGCCTTAGCGTTTGAGCCGCCGCCTAGTTGTGAGGGTGACAGGGATCCCAGCCGCTGAGTGCCCTGCCCAGAGGCGAAACCGGCTGGGGCCTGCGCGTTCTCGGTGAAAACGGTGTTGTAGTTTGTAATTCTGCCTTCCTGCAAATTCTGTGCCATTTTAATGTCAAAATCCCTCATAAAATAGTTGTCAAGGAGGGGCCTGGACTCACTTATCCAAAACTCTCACCGTGAACTGTAGATTTGTAAGTGCCGTTTAGTAATCCAGGTCTGTAGCAGGTGTGTTCAGTATTAGTTCCTTCATAATAGTCACGGACAAATCTTTTGACCCCCTTTAAAATAAGATTTTAAAACTATTATAGAAATAGCTTCTTAAGACTGTGGTGGGATTTCCAAAATGAACATTTTCATTTTTACTAAAGCCAGTGTCTTTCAGTAAAATATAGTCCCCCCAAACGGTTTAGATTACAACTTAGTTTTACAACTTTTGCCCAATTAAATTCCCTTTGATCAGTCTTGGGAGAAGAATCCTTTGTTTTGAAGATGTTTTGATGCTATTTTATGTGAAAACAAATTTTAAGTGTTAGCAAAAATTAGAAGAATAAAGTTTAAAAAGTTTTTATGACCCTCTTTTCCCCCATGACACAGAGTTAACATTTCTCTTTCTGTAGTGGAGAGAGCATTTGGTACTTTGGTATAGTGATGCTCTTAGGTAACTTTTAAAGTTCTTAAATAAATCTATTTTCAATTTCACTTAAAGAACTAACATTTGTGGATGTAAAATGCAATATTCTAATGTGTAAGGATAAAATTATAAACTACTAGATGTTTATTTTGAAATATTTTGTAGGTGGCATAGTATAATATGTAATGAAATTACTTTTGCTAGTGGGCAAAATTTGATTCATTTTATAGTCTTATTTTAAGACAGTCTAATTGCAGGCTGTCTTCTAAAGCAGAAACCATGGTACATTTTAAAACTGCTGGTCTGAAGCATTTGTTATCTATATATTTGTAGCATTTCTTTTTGTTTAAATTGTGAAAATCTTGCTGTTGTTTTGGGAAGGCATTAATTTTTAAAGAATGTGCACATTGTTCTGAAGTATTTATGTAACTGATCAAAATGTGCTTCAACTATCTGCTTCGGTGTAAATTTGTACAAGTTTGGCTTAAGAGGTAATTTCAAATAAGGATTATCTATGATGAAATTGTAAAATACAGTACACTCAAAACAAAAGAATAATTGAAGAAAATATCTTTAAGATCTTAATATAGAGTTTGAATTTTAATAATTTTATTTAGGACAAAACATACTTGTGAGAATTTGAATGTCATATGGTTTCATCTTTCTTTATTCACTGTTAATGGACAGATTATTAGAACCTAATTCAAGGTATTGAATTGTTTTAGTTTTTCAGGAAATGTCCAGATGGATGAAGATACACATTACAATAAAGGTACTGACACTAAAAAAATTTTTTTAATACAAGAGCTAGATATCTTGATTAATTTCTAATTTCCTTGCATTGTGATTTGGTTTTAGTTGAAGATGTGGTTGGAAGTCATGTGGAAGATGCAGTAACCTTTTGGGCTCAGGTAAATAGCAACTTGGTTGATTTCCTCTCCTACCCCTTCCTCCACTCACCCAGGTCCTCTCCAACAAGAACAAAAATAAAAACCTGGGAATGGATATATATCATCATTTTCAGTACCTAATTTTTATTGACACTATTTAACACAAGGCATTATTAGAAGACAAATGACTACAGCTAAGTTTAATACCTGAGTTGTGAGTAGTATGCTTATAGTACATGGAGTTTAAGAATAAAACAGCAAGATTGTAGTTGTGGTTTCAAAATTTCACACAATGTAACATCAACAATCTAAACTGCCCAATTACTGGAGATTCTGAGAAACTTGTATTTGTGAAGTTTCTGCCCCATCTAGAGGCCTTTTATAAGCTTGGGTCTTGAAACATACTGAGTTTTTAAATCTGTCATTTTTTTCTGGTGGCTTAATTCTTTTTTTTATTGAAGCATAGTTGATATACAGTATTGGATTCAGATGTACAACACAGTGATTCAACAGTTATATACATTGCTTAATGCTCACCACAGTAAATATGTAGTTAACATCTGTCAACATAAAAATAAATTACAGTATTATTGTGTATATTCCCTGTGCTGTACATCCATCCCATGACTAAGTTACTTTAAAATTGGAAGTTTGTACCTCTTTATCCTCTTTACCTATTTTACCCATCTCTGTGCCCCCTCTCCTTCTAATGGCTTAATTTTGAATTTGAGATACATTATCTTTGTCATCAAATTGGAAGCACCAGTAGAATAGTCCCAATTTTCTATTGGCAGGTTTCAAGTCAGATAAGTTTACTGAGTTTTAAATACAGAGCAAAGCACCAAAGTGCATATGTTCCAGAATTTAAGAAGATGAATCCCTTTCCTGCACATAATAATTACTAATTTTTAATTTTGTGAACTACATATGATATGGGAGGGAAGGGAAACACATTTCTCTATACTCCCCACAGCTTGAGAACTCCTTTTTGTGGGAGTGGAGTGAATTGGCAAGTATGGAGTGGCATTATGAGAAGAAAAGTTAGAGAAGAATATGATGAACCCAAAGTTCTTAAATCTATGTAGAAAACATCGTAGAAGGGTGATATTCATAGAAATTTGTGGCAAATTGTCTCTCGTGCAGGTATTTTCTAAAGGATGCCCAAGTGTTCTGGTTCTATGCCATTGTCTCTGTATTAATAACACCTGTGCCACTCTCAACAGTGTACCAGGTTGGATGATAAATTATGTGTAAGCTCGTTATATAAGAACAACATTCATTAACTTAAGACTTTCTAGACCAGCATTGTCCAGTGGAAGTATAATGTGAGCCACTTAAGTAATTGAAAATCCAGCAGATGCATAAGAAGTAAAACAGGTGAAACTATTTTTTACGTATTTTACTTAACTCAATATATCCAAAATATCCTTTCAAAATGTAATCGTAAATATAGTAACAGATGTTTTCTTTTCTTTTTTTCATATTAATGTTTGTAATTTGATGTGTATTTTAGACTTATGGCATGTCTCAAATCAGACTAGCCATATTTCTAGTGGGTATTGGCTTCAGTATTGTTCAGCGCAGCTCTAGACTTTGATTTCAAAAGACACTTAGGTTAAGCTGCTGACTGAATTTAGAGTTGTTATTTAAAACTGGAGTGAGCAAGCTTTTTCTGTAAAAGATTAGATAGTAAATATTTTAAAGATTGTGGGCCATAAGAGTCTCTGTTGCAGCTGTCCAACTCTTATCAACTCTGCTATTACAGTGTAACAGTGGCCATAGACAATATATAAACAAAGAGGTGTAGCTATGATCCATTAAAACTTAATTTACCAAAACGGGTGGCAGAAGCCGTAATTTGTTGTGATTTCAACCATGAAGTTGAGGCTCCTGCAGAAATTTAAACACATTCATGAAGTTAGAAAACATGTCTTAAGTGGATGAAAAGACTGAGGTAAAACTAATGGTGTCCATATGAAACAAATGATTTCAAGGAGCAAATTGTATAATTTGGGAATGAGATGTTGATGAAGAGTAAAAAGATTTAGAAATATGTGGAGGCAGGTCAAGACAAAGATCTGCTTATGTATATTCTCTGTTTTCTGTCATTACAGATTTCTGCCATATAGGCCATGTAAATGAGAACACTTTATAGAATTTTTGGTAGACCAGTTGGATGAGTGGCAGCTGAAGGAATATTTAAGTATTCATCCTCCATCTTTATTTGAAAGAAAGAGCTTCCATTTATTTTAGTCCATATAGCTACACAATCTAATTATGTAGGCTATTTTGGCATATTCTGAACTTTGAGAGCTAATTTCAAGGGTTTGTTCACAAAGTCTGCTTCTAATGTGTTTTGGGGTCAGTTTAAATTCAGTTCCTCTTTTAACTGTACAGCAATAGTGATATTTATCATGATGTCCTTGGAACTGCTCTTTCAGAGTGTTTTTTCAGTTATCAGATATAATCTAATCATTTCTTTCTAGCCTTACTGAATATTTTGTGAACATATACCTATCTATCTATCTATCTATCTATATAATTAATAAATTAATTTTGAAATAACTTTAGACTTACAGGAAGGTTGTACAATTACTACAGAGGTTTTCATTATCCCCTTCATCCAGCTTCCCTTAATGCTAACGTTTTATGTAGCCAGAGTACAATTATCAGAGTACAGCTAACATTTGTACAGTGCTATTAATGGTTAATTATGGTCCTTATTCAAATTTCACCAGTGTTTTCATTTTTTTCTGTCCCAGAATCCAATTCAGGATCCCACATTGTATTTAGTTGTTATCTTTAGTCTCCTCCAACCTTTAATAGTTCCTTTATTTACCCTTCCCTTCCATGACTTTGACATTTTTGATGAATACTGACTGCTCAATTATTTAGTTATGAGTATCCCTCAGTTTGGATTTGTTTGATGATTTCTCATAAGATTGGCACTAATACAAGTGCCAGTGATGTGTTCTTTTAAGTGCATCATATTGGGGATTCGTGATGTTGATATATAACATTATTGATGATGTTAATCTTGCTTGGTTAAGGTGGTAAGTGCTGGGTTTCTTCACTGTAAAGTTACTGTTTTTCCTTTTGTGATTAGTAAGTGTTTCAGAAGGAGATACATTGAGACTATCTAATCTTGTTTCTCTTCAACTTTTCACCCACAAATTTTATTATTTATTACTGTGGTGTTTGCCTAATGATAATTTTCTATCCTCATTCCTTTCCACGTTTAGTAATTGGAATCCATCTGTTAGAAGAGCTGTCTCTTTATTTATTTATTTACTTATCTATCTACTATCTATCTATTTATCTATCTATCTATCTATCTATCTATTCAGATGTTTATATGAATACTGACTCCTGGGTATTCTGCGGGATATAATAATGCTGTCCTTATTTATTTTGTTGTTTAAATTGTTACAGCTTTGGCCATGAGGAGATTGTTCACATTGGCTGCTGTGCCTTTTAAACATTTAAAAAAATGTGCCCCATTCTTTTTTTTGAGCATTTCCTTTATTTCTGACACCACCAGGATCATCTTTTATCTTTCTTTCCTAGCCTTGGAATCAAACACTCTCCAAGGAATCTTGGTTCCTTTTATTGGAGAATAGTGTTTAGAAATCAAGATCAGGGCACTAGGTGTGCTTACTGCTACTGGGATGTCATTTTTTCTAAGCCTGTCAGCAGACAGAGCTAGGAAATAAACATATGTATGAAACCCACACACATGCACATCTATATTTCTCTCTCTGTGTGTCTGTTTTATGTATGTGTATATGCACACAAATGTGTAAACACATGCATACATACATAAACATACTATGAATTTGTATTTAAACCTTCCATTGTAATCTGACACTGCAGATTCATTCTAGCCTGTCTTCCTTATTTTTAATTTCTTTCTCCTTGCTCTCATTATCTACAGTGTCATTTGCCCAAAATGTGTTACCCATTTTGAACAATTAGAATTTGATCTAAAGTAAAGAAACAGTTGCTTAAAGTTACATCTTTATATGATTTAATACTATTTGGTATCTTAGTTTGGATTCCAAAAAATTTGAACTAACTAGGCAGTAAAAATTTTCTGTATGCCATTTTTTTTAAATGCATGGTAGCTTTATTTATTTATTTAATTTTATTTTGGTATTGTTAATATACAATTACATGAGCAACATTGTGGTTACTAGATTCCCCCCATTATCAAGTCTCCACCATACACCCCATTACAGTCACTGTCCATCAGTGTAGTAAGATGCTATAAAGTCACTGCTTGTCTTCTCTGCTATACTGCCTTCCCTGTGCCACCCCCTTACATTATGTGTGCTAATCATAATGCCCCTTATTCCTCTTATCCCTCCCTTCCCACTAACCCTGCCCAGTCCCTTTCCCTTTGGTAACTGTTAGTCCATTCTTGAGTTCTGTGAGTCTGCTGTTGTTTCGTTCTTTCAGTTTTTGCTTTGTTCTTACGCTCCACAGATGAGTGAAATCATTTGGTACTTGTCTTTCTCTGCCTGGCTTATTTCACTGAGCAGAATACCCTCTAGCTCCATCCATGTTGTTGCCAATGGTAGGATTTGTTTTCTTCTTATGGCTGAATAATATTCCATTGTGTATATGTACCACATCTTCTTTATCCATTCATCTACTGATGGATGCTTAGGTTGCTTTCATATCTTGGCTATTGTAAATAGTGCTGCAATGGGGTGCATACGTCTTTTTCAAACTGGGTTCCTGCATTCTTAGGTAAATTCCTAGGAGTGGAATTCCTGGGTCAAATGGTATTCTATTTTTAGTTTTTTGAGGAACCTCCATACTGCTTTCCACAATGGTTGAACTAGTTTACATTCCCACCGGCAGTGTAGGAGGGTTCCCCTTTCTCTGCATCCTCGCCAGCATTTGTTGTGCCTATTCTTTTCTATGTTGGCCATCCTAACTGGTGTGAGGTGATATCTCATTGTGGTTTTTATTTGCATTTCTCTGATGATTAGCGATGTGGAGCATCTTTTCATGTGCCTGTTGGCCATCTGAATTTCTTCTTTGGAGAATTGTCTGTTCATATCCTCCGTCCATTTTTTATTAGGGTTATTTACTTTTTGGGTGTTGAGGCATGTGTGTTCTTTATATATTTTTGATGTTAACACCTTGTCAGTTATGTCATTTACAAATATATTCTCCTATACTGTAGGATGCTTTTTTGTTCTGCTGATGGTGTCCTTTGCTGTACAGAAGCTTTTTAGCATGGTGTAGTCCCATTTGTTCATTTTTGATTTTGTTTCCCTTGCCCGGGAAGATACGTTCATAAAGAAGTTGCTCATGTTTATGTCTAAGAGATTTTTGCCTATATTTTTTTCTAAGAGTTTTATGGTTTCATCACCTACATTCAGGTCTTTGATCCATTTTGGGTTTACTTTTATGTATGGAGTTAGATAATAATCCGGTTTCATTCTCTTGGATGTAGCTGTCCAGTTTTGCCAACACCAGCTGTTGAAGAGGCTGTCATTTCCCCATTGTATATCTATGGATCCTTCATCATATATTACTTGACCATATATTCTTAGGTTTATATCTGGGCTCTCTAGTCTGTTCCATTGGTCTGTGGGTCTGTTCTTGTGCAGTACTAAATTGTCTTGATTACTGTGGCTTTGTAGTAAGAGCTTAAAGTCAGGGAGCATAATCCCCCCCTGCTTTATTCTTCCTTCTCAGGATTGCTTTGGCTATTCGGGGTCTTTTGTGGTTCCATATCAATTTTAGGACTATTTGCTGTGGTTTGTTGAAGAATGCTGTCAGTATTTTGCTAGGGATTGCATTGAATCTGTAGGGCATTTTTATAAAGAACTCATTTGAATTATGGAGAAATACTGACATAAGAATTTGATTTAATTTCTAATGTTCTAGAATCTTTAAAGTACTGTGGGAGGTAGAACTCCCAATTGTATAACACTGTCAAAGAATATTTTACTGACTTTTATGCTATTCTATTCTTCCTTCTAGAGTATCAGTAGAAATAAGGATATTATGAAGATCAGTGGTTCACTGTCTGAAGCTTGTCCCCATGCCAATTCAGTTTTTGGGAATCTTGATCCAAGGAAGGTGAGCCATATTCTTGGGTATAATTATTCCATGACTTGTGTTAACTTTCCTGTGTCTTTAGATACTGTTTTTGGAATTTTTGATATATTTCATAGGAAAAGGCAAATTGTCAGAATTTGTATAAACTATAGTCATAAACTTATTCTTTAAAAAATACATATGGACTATCTGCTTTGTACCAGGGACTGTGTTAAGCTTTGAATATATGTGGTGAGCAAAATGGGGAACCCTTGCCTTTGACACTGATTCACAAAAAATCTGTAAAAGATGTCTATAGAGAATAATTTGACAATCTTTTTTCTTCTTTTTAATTGAAAGTATAACTTATATACACTAAAGTATGTATCTCTTAAATATACAGCTTGCTGAATTTTTACATATGTATGCATCTGTATGATCACCACCCAGATCAGTATACTAGTAGTTCCATCATCCCAGAAAATTCCCTCAGGCCCCTTCTCTACCAATTCTTGGTCAGTAGTCTCCCTAACAGAGGTAATCATCATCAGACTTCCATCAGCATAGATTCTTTTGTCTCTTCTTAAATCTTACAATATGTACTCTTTTGTATATGTCTGGCTTCTTTTGTTCAGTATACTTCCTGAGGTTCATCCATATTATTGTGTGTAGTGTATTGGTAGTTTGTTCTCAAGCTATGCAGTATTTTGTTGTATAAATATACTACAATTTATCTGTTTTTCTTTGTTGGGAATTTGGATTGTTTGCAGTTTTTGACTATTCTAAATTAAACTGCTATAAAATCCTTATACAGCTTTCTATTGGATGTATTGACTGATTTCTTTTTAGTATATACCTAGGAGTAGAAATGCTAAGTTAGAGGATAGGCATATTTCATTTTAGTAGGTTCTGGCCAAACAGTTTGACAAAAGTACTGAACGAATTTTCATCCTTACCCACCAAATATGAAACTCCCAGTTCCTCCATGTCCTCACCATCCTTTTGCATTATCAGTCTTTTTAATTTTAGCTTGTCTGATGGTGTGGAGTGTTGTTTTGTGATTTTAATTTTATTTTCCTAATGAGTGCTGAGCCTTAGGCATGTTTTCATAGTTTTATTAGCCATTTGGATATCCTCTTTTGTGAAGTGCCTATTCACATCTTTTCCCTGTGTTCAAGATTGTCTTGATTTTGTAGGAAGTTCTAAATATATTCTTTGTATAGTCTGGATATGAGTCCTTTGTCATATATATATATTGCTAGTGTCTTCTCCTAATCTTTGGCTTCCCTACTCACTTTCTTAGTATGTGCTTTCTGTTTCCCATTTAAGACCACTTTACTTATCCTAAGGTCATGAATATATTCTATGTTTTGTTTTTCCCCTAGAAGCTTTTACCTTTTGCATTTAGGGCTGTGGCTTACCTCCAGTAAAATCTGGTTATGTGAAGTAGAGGTCAAATTTAATTTTTTTTCATATGGACATCCGATTATGTCAGCACTATTTATTGAAATGACCATCTTTTCTTTATTGAATTTTATTGGAATCTTTGTTCCAATAAAACCAGTGACTGTATATGTGTTAATCATCCTTTTTAAGGAAAAAATGCCTATAATCTTGGATGCATCAATTTCTCTGCCAAGAGTTTACCCTTTGTACATTTTTATAAGTACACAAATATGTTTTGCAGAGATTTCATTGCAGCATTAATTGTAATAGGCAAATTACATGTCCTTTAACTTATTACATGATAACTAAATATCCTTTATTTAATATCTTTCAATATAATACTATAGTAGTAGTAATAATAGTAGTAGTAATGGCATTTATTGAGTCTTACCCTGTGTGAGGCAGTATTCTAAGCAGTTTGCGTGTATTAACTCATTTACTTCTCACAGAAACCCTGTGAGGCACATGTTAATGTTTTATATATTTTTTTGAAATTGAGGCACAGTTAGGATAACTTTATGGCAACCACCAGCTAGTTAATAGTGGATCAAGTATTCAGACTCACAGAGATCACCTTCTTAACTGTTACCTTATATTGGAATAGGTAATGAATTATCTTAGATCCTATGTGGAATACTAATTAATCATTTTGGGGGCTGATAACAGGGTAATGTAAATGTAACATTTAAGGCGGCTCTTATGTAATTGTAGGTACCTCAGAACCTCTTTAAATTTTGTACCATGAGTACCTGGTTTGCCTCACCTGGCTCCAAGCCCTGGTTATTTAAAGGAGAGTAGTAGATCTCTCTATTTTGATATGAATTGAGGTACAAAATGGTGTATGTAAAATGAGCCCATTTGTATAAATACAAAAGCATAAACATATATCCTAGTGTAGAGTAAAATTAGTGTAATCATAAAATTATTTTCAGGAGGTGCAGGTTGAAGAACATTGGGAAGAAGTCTTATTTTTGACTCCTGAAATACTTTGATTTTCTTTTAATAAAATGTCTTTATTAGTTTTATTTTAAAATACTTAAAACCCTAATGGCATATATAAAAATGTGTAAAAAGAAGAAATTTAGAAGAAAGGAAGAAATGTAGCTTGGAGCTGAGCATCCAAATGGATAAGGTAATGCAATTAGTAAAGGTTTTAGTTTTTAGTTTTAGCATCCTTGTTGTCTATGCCTTTTTAATAGTGTTAGAAGTTAAGACATACCTACTTTTCCTCTGTTCAATGCAAAATAAATTATTTGCTTTATGAAATATCTAGTTTCAATAATAGGTTCTCATTTTTAATGATTACTCAGCCAGGAGTGGATGTACTTTGTAAATTTTCCATAGTGATTGAGTTGTTGGTTCTCTTGTTTTCATCATGTAGGCAAGTCATGGGTTATGAATAGTGGAGTTGTGGAAGGAGACTGAGACCAGGCACAGAGTGAATATATAGTTCTGACTGTGTTTTAAAGACAGATCTATTTGGGATAAACACATATATGAGGGTTGTTGTGATTATTCACACTGTCAGATCCAAGAACTTCAGATTCCTCAGTTTGACTGGGTACCATCTCTATTCCTGGATATAAGTAGTCCCACCCCCTACCTAGACTGAATTGCAGTGATACACCATTTCTGTCACTTGCCTTATATTGAATTGTTTATTGTATTGGTATATTATTACAAAGTCTTTTTTAAAATTAAAGTATCATTGATACACAATCTTATGATGGTTTCAAATATACAACACAGTGGTTCAAAATTCACCCATATTATCAAGTCCTCACCCCCTCCAGTGTGGTCACTGTCCATCAATGTAGTAAGATGTTACAGTCATTGACCATATTCTCCATGCTGTACTACTGTCCCCATGACCAACCTGTAATGTGATTGCAAATTATTGTGCTCCTAAATCCCCTTCTCCCACCCTACTCTCCCCAAACTCTTCCCTTTTGTAACCACTAGTTCTTTCTTGGTGTCTGTGTTCTGTTTTGCTTTATTACAAAGTCTTAAATGAAGATAATGTGTGATCTTTTTCAGAGTTTCAAATTCAATAGGGCTTTTGATTATCAGCTATTTTTGCTGTTAAATCTGTTTGCTTACAAAAAATGAAGATGGTTGGGAGAGGGTACCATGCCACTGTGCTCTTTCTTGCCTTCCAGTTGTTGAATGTTACCTGAGGGAGCCAGATTTAAGTGCTAATTGACCATACCTGTCCTTTGTAGTGTTTGTTTTGTTAGGTATCTATTTGTGTGTCTGAACTGATTTGTACTTTGTTGCTTTGGGAAGTTGAAGAATTTTACCTTTCACACTGTGTATTCCTTTTGCTTTAAAATCTGAATTTGTCCTAGTTCAGAGGGATACACTTAAAGTCAATTTCAAATTCATCACTTAAAGCAGTGTTCCTTAACCTCTTTCATTATGCTCTTCTAAGGTATTTTTCCCTAATGGTCTCCACTCCTCTGTTAAACTTTGGAGGACTATAAACCATTGTAATACCTAAGATTCTGCCCCACCCCTGAAAGAGCAGTTTTCACTTTCTTGGGGATAATGTTCCCCCCCATTGAGAATATATGATTTCAAGTGGTGATCAACCTGGGGTCATTTTTTATCCCCTACTTCCACCCCCAGGAGACATTTGGTAATGTCTGATGACATTTTTGGTTGTCACAGCTAAGAGGGGACGCTACTGGCAATGTGTACGTAGAGCCATGGGGATGCTCCTAAGCATCCTACAGTGTACAGGACAGAGGATAGCAACTGCCGCCCTGAAAGAATTACCAGTCTCAAATGTCAGTAGAGCTCAGATTGGGAAATTGACTTAAAGTATGTAAATTTTGTTCTTCTTTTATTAAATAATTAAAATATAAATTTAAAATAATTGAAGGCTCAGTATTAAGGATATGACCTAATTTAATTTTATCTACTTAATAGCACTAAAGTCCTTATGAAGTAAAAAGTGTAAAAATTTTTCATGACTGGCAGAATATATGGATCCCACATTGAGAATTAGACTTAGTGGCATGTACTTGGAATGTTTATGTTTTAAGAACAATTAATTGTACTGGTTATATTTTCAGACATTAAAACAGTATGATTTTAAGCCTTTGATGCTTGTGCCCCCTTTTTTTTTTAAATTTTCTGTTTTTTATGTCTTTCCTTACCCTAGCCCCATTTTTTTGGAGAAGCCAAATAGCATAAGGGATTCTGCAGTTAGAATACCTGATTTTGAATACTGGTTCTACTACTTATTAGCTTATGACTTAGGGCACAGAATAGTGAAAACAAAGTACCTGCTTCATAGGGTGTTATGAGAATAAAATAGGTTATTACATATAAAGTGCTTATTGACATATAGTAAGTGCTTAATAAACATAAACCATTGTTCTGATCTAATCATGCTTTGCCTCACTAAAATGCCAAATAATTTTCTTTCTTTTTTTCTTTGTAGATTTATGGTGGATTATTTTCTGAAGATAAATGTTGGTACAGGTGCAAAGTACTGAAAATCATCAGTGATGAAAAGGCAGGAACAAGTGTTCAGTTTTTTTGCTCTAAGGAATATTTATTCTGGTTCCAAAATTTGATGATTATTTAGCCTTTCATTGGTTATTCATACTGGTAATAAGAATCTGGTTCAACTGAACTTATAAAGTGATCAAAACATGTTTTTTTTTTAGTAAGCACAAAAAACAATAAATGGCTTAAAAAAATCCAGGATAGATTCAGGAATATGTGTCTGAATTTAAATTATCATATAATTATCCTGGATTGTCCAAGAATAGATTACATAATTTGTGGATTATTTTTGGCAACTAGTTGGATTTTTGTACTTCAGTTCTTAAAAATTATGTTTGGTTTTTGCTGAGTAACTTAAAATTCATTCTATTAAGGTTGAGTAGGAAAAGCACATTTGATTGATTCTGAAGTTATGTTTCTTTTACTTAGTTGATGTGCATATTGTTAATGGTGAAGACTGACTTGCTGCTTTTCTCATGCCTTGCTTAAATGGGGTGAATTGATGATTATTTAGTTTTCTTTGTGTTTAGCTTTTTCAGATGAGATTCTGATTAGTCCTTTGTGGCAGTTGCACATCACATTTGTGTAAAAGCATCGCTGTAGGCTTTTTTAAAGTTTTTTTTTTCTTCTTTGCCTGCTTCCCTGGACTTAAAATGTTTTATAACATATATATGTTTTATATATATACATAAAAAACATATAGATGTAGTAAAGGAGATGATGAGATGATGCAGTTTGAGTAATGCTCCCAATAACTTTTTTACAAATTTATTGCTGTCACAGATAAAGGTTTATTTTAGTGAAATTGACTTTTCTAATAGAACTTTTCCCCACAATTTGACAACTGATGATATTTTGTGCTTGCTTTTGGTTTCACTTTAACTTTTTAAATTGAGGGGCAAGATAACTTTTTACTTTGTGATAAACTGTTTTTCTTTTTTACTTTTTAAACATATGGAGCTGGAGGTGAGGGTGAATTTGAATTTGATTCATCTCCAATGTCTAATATGTGGAGTGGGTTTAGTTTTATCAAAGGAAGTTTGATAAGTTTGCTTTTCTTTTCAGAGGTTTCCATTTTGCATTTAAGAAAATATTGGAATTTTTAACATTCAATATAGAAGAGGGCTATAAGAATCAAAGATTTATGTTTACTTAAATACCAATTGTTAAAAAAAAGCCAAAATGAGAAAGGTACTGTTGGAAATGGTACTATTTGGTAGTAGTTAACTAGTACAAACTATAGAAATCACTGGAGTCTCAGGGACTATGGGTTTTCTTTAGTTTGAGGATAATGCTGGGGCTTTCATTTCTGAATGCACTGTCAATTTGAAGTAAAATGCTGTTTTCATTTACAGGTAATTAACATAAAGCATCAAAATGGTGGTTTCTTTAAACATATTTAATCTAACTCCCATTTATTGTCTCATTTTTTTCCCTCAGTGTTTGGTGAGATACATTGACTATGGAAATGCTGAAATTCTAAATCGGTCTGATATAGTTGAGATTCCTTTGGATCTGCAATTTTCTAGTGTTGCCAAAAAGTATAGACTTTGGGGATTACAGATTCCTTCTGGCCAAGAACTTACCCAGTTTGATCAGGCAAGTCACTGATTTTAATATTTTTGTTATTGGAAGTAGAACTGTGCTTGAAACAAAAGTATAGTTGAATTCCACTTATTTTCTTTAACATAAAACCTTGTATAAATTAGTGAAAAACATGAATTTTAGAATAATTCAAGAGCAATTATATAATAATATATGTGTGGTCATGTTTGCTAGGTAAACTGATTCTTGATCAGATAAGAGTGATATATATATCTATGTAATAAATATAAATAGTTTCTGATGTGAAAGTGTAAGAAGATAGTCTCTTATGTGATGGAGAAGATGAATATAATCTGTTATCTTTTGTTTTTGAGGAAGTATTTTTGAAATAAAAGTGATCTTTACCTACCTCTGGTCTGGCCATAAATATCACAAATTTGAAATTAATTAGTGGAGCTGTAAATTATTCAGATTTTAACATCTTGGCAGAGGCTCATACTGTTTGATGTATTGGTGTTGTACTATCTAGGTTCTAGTTTGTATTCATTTCCATTAACCTAATTCTGCAAGACATCTGATTATTTCAGGGGTAGTCTTACAGGAATCCTATGTCCTTCTAAATCTTCTGTGCAATAATGATGTTCTTTTGGGGGGTGTTATTGCTTTTGAGGGTATCATTACATTGCAGAGTAATCAGAATTGTATGTTTTATTTAGCAGCTCAAATGACTTATATGAAAAATGATTTAATCAATACTATAAAGAACAGTAAAATTTGGAAACCTCTATTTGCCTCTTTTTTTTGTTTTTTGTTTTTAAATCTTACTGGTTTTGAGTATAATTTTGTCTGCACGATAGTTGCTTACAAGAAACATTTCTCATACTTAGAACTCAGACTTTCATGTAGAGTAAAGCATAGATACTATTGTAAAATTATGTCCTAAATTTTTGGTTTAAACTCTGAGGTTTATTACTTTTTTCTTTAATATAAATGTTTTGACCAAGGTATAGGCTTGTTTTAAACTTCTTGAATGCCTAGAACCCTAGAATCTTAAACTTATAGACCCTAGAATTCATCTGCTCTCACCTTATTATTTTACAAATAAATAAATTGGGTATAAATAAATAAATGACTTATTTGAAGTCATAAAACTAATTAAGTCTGAGGTGGGACTAGAATTTAAGTCTGTTACTGTTCTCATAGAAAGGTGATGTAAAATTTATGTTCACTGAAATATGAATCAAGGGAGAAAGGTAGTTTTTGAAAGTTACATTTTGGAACTGAAGGAGTAAATGTCAGTTATTGAGAATGTTTTCTATGTTTCATAGACTCTTAACAGGTGTTACTATTTGTATTTGCATTCCTGAGTTCAGTAGAAAAACTATTTCTTGGAGTTGAGCTAATAGCAAACTAAATGTTTTCTGGAAAAAATTATTATTGAATGTCTGCTTAGGAAGCCCATGTTTAGCCATTAATTCTCAGCTTAAATATAATTTCCTATATGAAGTCTTTGCTGATACACATCATCCATTGTTCCCTTACATCTGTTTTAGTTACTAAGCAGTGTAAGTAATGTACAGTTGTAGTTTCTCCCTCCCGACAAGATAGTGAGCTTGGTAGAGACAAGACTCTCTTAGTAGAGAAAAGTATTGTGTTCATTTTTCAATGTCTAATCTCCCTGTTCCTGCCTGTTAGGTGTTGTTAGATGAGCATCCAGTTTATCTAGCATTTGAAAGGATGAATTAATAGTAAGGATTCAGTTAAAAAAAAGAAGTCACTTCCAGAGGGTGTCCTAGGTACTGAAATACTTTCAGTACATTTTTTTCTTTTTTTTTTTAATTGAAGTATCGTTGATACACAATCTTATACTGGTTTCAGGTATACAACACAGTGATTCAACAGTTACCCGTATTATTAAATCCTCCCTTCAGTGCATTATTAAACCAACACTTCCACACCTATCCTATAGCACAGTTGAAATTGATACTCAAAATGGTGGTTACAAATTGCTTAAGATTAAGTGAGGATTGAATTACATGCTAAATGCCTTTTTTACTTTAAAAATTTTATATAGAATCAGGAAGTAGAACTAGAGATTGGAATTAGGGTTTAAAGGCCTTTTGCCTGTATTTTAGTATACCCAGACAACTTTAGGGAAAAGTAGAAAGCAGGTGATGCTTTGTTATTGCTTACGAAAGCTTACCATTTTGGGAAACAGAATGATATAGCTTAGAAAAATGACAATATCTTTTTTTAATGATTGAAAGCAATATGTTCTAAACCAATGATCAGGTTTATTTAAAACATTCGTTTTGAACTTTTTAAATCCCTAAATATGTTTAAGAAATACATAAATATAGCTATCTTTGCAGCACACAGGATTTAATGAGAAATGTAACATACTTTTCACTATAAAAATTAAATATTTGACATTTAAAAAAGAATATATAGAACATATATTTATGATAAAGTATAATATTAAAATTCCTATCTGCTCTGTCATTCTTTTCGTTAGAATTTAGGAGAACTCAGGAATTTTTTTTTTTTTTTATTGAAGGGTAGTTGACAACAGTATTACATTACATTAGTTTCAGGTGTACAACACAGTGATTCAACATTTATATACATGATAATTCTAGGTACCAGCTATCACCATACCAAGTTGTTACAATATTTTGACTATATTCCTTATGCTATACATTACATCCCGGTTACTTATTTATTTTACAATTGGAAGTGTGTTTATATATATATATATATATATATATATATATATATTTTGTGAGGGCATCTCTCATATTTATTGATCAAATAGTTGTTAACCACAATAAATTTCTGTATAGGAGGGTCAATACTCAATGCATAATCATTAATTCACCCCAAGCCTAATTTTCGTCAGTCTCCAATCTTCTGATGCATAACGAACAAATTCTTACATGGAGTACAAATTCTTACATAGTGAATAAGTTACATGGTGAACAGTGCAAGGGCAGTCATCACAGAAGCTTTCGGGTTTGTTCATGCATTACGAACTATACACAGTTCAAATATGAATATTCATTTGATTTTTAAACTTGATTTATATGTGGATACCACATTTCTCTATTATTATTATTTTTAATAAAATGCTGAAGTGGTAGGTAGATACGAGATAAAGGTAGAAAACAGAGTTTAGTGTTGTAAGAGAGCAAATGTAGATGATCAGGTGTGTGCCTGTAGACTATGTGTTAATCCGAGCTAGACGAGGGCAATAAACATCCATGTATGCAGAAGATTTCTCTCAGAACATGAGGGGGGAGGTTCTAGGCCTCACCTCTGCTGCTCCCCATTTTCTCACCAGATGGCCCCCTGCGACTGTGCCTGTCTTAGGTTGTTCCTCCCTTGAGGAATCTTACCCGTCTCTGGCTAACCAGTCATCTTCCGGGGCCATACAGGGAAATGTTAAGTTGGTAAGTGAGAGAGCAGCCTTATTGTTTGAAAAGGTTAGCTTTTTACTTCTTTGCATATTTATGCCCTGTGGCTTCTATGCCCAGCATTTGTCTTGAGGTGTCTTTACCACTTGGAAGAATTATGATACTCGGTAAATTCGACATGTGGCACGAGTTCTATTTAAAGGTTGTGATTAGGAAGGAAGAAGAAAAGCTATAGAAGTAGCAGGCAGAAGAAAACCTGGGAAGATTGATTATTTCTTTGACATATCTTCTTGTAGAATAACTTCAGCATGGATAGGTTTTAAACTACTAATTAAATTGTGCACACACATTAACATAATAGGAATATAGTTACCTAACCAAAGCATACCTGTAATTACCAGCCATCTCCAGTGAAACCAAGAAAACCAGTTAGGCACCTTAGGCATTTGTGAAAACTTATCTATGATATGGTGGATATTGTCTGACTGAACTTAAACAGTCTGAGAGAATTCAGATAAACTAGAACAACCCATTCCTGGGGACTGTTCATATCCCATATGTCCTTTTAACGATAAATAGTCTGTGGTTGTAAGATTTTGGAGTGCTACAATTTGCACTTCTCCTAATTCTTGGTTGAGTTCCAACAGTATAGATCCAGTCCAATTTTTGTTTTACTGTATGCACAGGCCAGCTTAGATATCTCCTTCATCATTCCCATGGCAAGTCCAGGAACTGGTGGGATGAGTGCATCTACAGCTGTAGCAGCGCGTGGATCTTTGTTGGAGTTTTTTTTTTTTGCTGATCATCTTCTGTCATGAGTCTTCCCGAGAGTGCTGATGTTGGAAGTTCTTTTTCATATCGTATCTTAGTTCATTTTCGGGGTAGCCAAATTAGGCTTTGATCCTCTGTATAAACACAAACAGACCCTTTGCCTACACTTTTATATGCCCTTTATATCATTGTGTTGAACTCATTAGAGGTCACCACATAGGAACTGCTTTTTTTTTTTTTTTTTTAAATCATTAATCTACACTTACATGATGAATACTTTGTTTACTAGGCTCTCCCCTATACCAGGTCCCCCCTATATACTCCTTTATAGTCACTATCCATCAGCGTAGCAAACTGTTGTAGAATCACTACTTGTCTTCTCTGTGTTGTACAGCCCTCCCCTTTCTCCCACCCCGCTATGGATGCTAATCTTAATACCCCTCTTTTTCTGCCCCCCCCTTATCCCTCCCTACCCATCCATTCCTCCCATTCTAGAGTTCTGTGATTCTGTTGCTGTTTTGTTACTTCAATTTTTCCTTTGTTCTTATATTCCACAGATGAGTGAAATCATTTGGTATTTCTCTTTCTCTGCTTGGCTTGTTTCACTGAGCATAATACCCTCCAGCTCCATCCATGTTGCTGCAAATGGTTGGATTTGCCCTTTTCTTATGGCTGAGTAGTATTCCCTTGTGTATATGTACCACCTCTTCTTTATCCATTCATCTATCGATGGACATTTAGGTTGCTTCCAATTCCTGGCTATTGTAAATAGTGCTGTGATAAACATAGGGGGGTACATTGGTCTTTCTCATACTTGATTGCTGCATTCTTAGGGTAAATTCCTAGGAGTGCAATTCCTGGGTCAAATGGTAGGTCTGTTTTGAGCATTTTGATGTACCTCCATACTGCTTTCCACAATGGTTGAACAAGTTTACATTCCCACCAGCAGTGTAGGAGGGTTCCCCTTTCTCCACAACCTCGCCAACATTAGTTGTTGTTTGTCTTTTGGATGGCAGCCATCCTTACTGGTGTGAGGTGATACCTCATTGTAGTTTTAATTTGCATTTCTCTGATAATTAGCGATGTGGAGCATCTTTTCATGTGTCTGGTGGCCTTCTGTATTTCTTTTTTGGAGAACCGTCTGTTCAGTTCCTTTGCCCATTTTTTAATTGGGTTATTTGTTTTTTGTTTGTTGAGGCATGTGAGCTCTTTATATATTCTGGACGTCAAGCCTTTATCGGATGTGTCATTTTCAAAGATATTCTCCCATACTGTAGGGTTCCTTTTTGTTCTATTGATGGTGTCTTTTGCTGTACAGAAGCTTTTCAGCTTAATATAGCCCCACTTGTTCATTTTTGCTATTGTTTTCCTTGCCCGGGGAGATATGTTTAAGAAGAGGGCACTCATGTTTATGTCTAAGAGGTTTTTGCCTATGTTTTCTTCCAAGAGTTTAATGGTTTCGTGACTTACATTCAGGTCTTTGATCCATTTTGAGTTTACTTTTGTATATGGGGTTAGACAATGGTCCAGTTTCATTCTCCTACATGTAGCTGTCCAGTTTTGCCAGCACCATCTGTTGAAGAGACTGTCATTTCGCCATTGTATGTCCTTGGCTCCTTTATCAAATATTAATTGACCAAATATGTCTGGGTTAATGTCTGGATTGTCTAGTCTGTTCCATTGGTCTGTGGCTCTGTTCTTGTGCCAGTACCAAATTGTCTTGATTACTATGGCTTTATAATAGAGCTTGAAGTTGGGGAGTGAGATCCCCCCTACTTTATTCTTCTTTCTCAGGATTGCTTTGGCTATTCGGGGTCTTTGGTGTTTCCATATGAATTTTTGAATTATTTGTTCCAGTTCATTGAAGAATGTTGCTGGTAGTTTCATAGGGATTGCATCAAATCTGTATATTGCTTTGGGCAGGATGGCCATTTTGACGATATTAATTCTTCCTAGCCATGAGCATGGGATGTGTTTCCATCTGTCGGTGTCCCCTTTAATTTCTTTTAAGAGTGACTTGTAGTTTTCAGAATATAAGTCTTTCACTTCTTTGGTTAGGTTTATTCCTAGGTATTTTATTTTTTTTTGATGCAATTGTGAATGGAGTTGTTTTCCTGATTTCTCTTTCTGTTGGTTCATTGTTGGTATATAGGAAAGCCACAGATTTCTGTGTGTTGATTTTGTATCCTGCAACTTTGCTGTATTCCGATATCAGTTCTAGTAGTTCTGGGGTGGAGTCTTTAGGGTTTTTTATGTACAATATCATGTCATCTGCAAATAGTGACAGTTTGACTTCTTCTTTGCCAATCTGGATTCCTTGTATTTTTTTGTTTTGTCTGATTGCCGTGGCTAGGACCTCCAGTACTATGTTAAATAACAGTGGGGAGAGTGGGCATCCCTGTCTAGTTCCCGATCTCAGTGGAAATGCTTTCAGCTTCTCGCTATTCAGTATAATGTTGGCTGTGGGTTTATCATAGATGGACTTTATTATGTTGAGGTACTTGCCCTCTATTCCCATTTTGCTGAGAGTTTTTATCATGAATGGATGTTGAACTTTGTCAAATGCTTTTTCAGCATGTATGGAGATGATCATGTGGTTTTTGTCTTTCTTTTTGTTGATGTGGTGGATGATATTGATGGACTTTCGAATGTTGTGCCATCCTTGCATCCCTGGGATGAATCCCACTTGGTCATGGTGTATGATGGTTTTGATGTATTTTTGAATTCAGTTTGCTAAAATTTTATTGAGTATTTTTGCGTCTACGTTCAACAGGGATATTGGTCTGTAGTTTTCTTTTTTGGTGGTGTCTTTGCCTGTTTTTGGTATTAGGGTGATGTTAGCTTCATAGAATGAGTTTGGGAGTATCCCCTCCTCTTCTATTTCTTGGAAAACTTTAAGGAGAATGGGTATTATGTCTTCCCTGTATGTCTGATAAAATTCCGACGTAAATCCATCTGGCCCGGGGGTTTTGTTCTTTGGTAGTTTTTTGATTACCGCTTCAATTTCGTTGCTGGTAATTGGTCTGTTTAGATTTTCTGTTTCTTTCTGGGTCAGTCTTGGAAGGTTGTATTTTTCTAGGAAGTTGTCCATTTCTCCTAGGTTTCCCAGCTTGTTAGCATATAGGTTTTCATAGTAGTCTCTAATAATTCTTTGTATTTCTGCGGGGTCCGTCGTGATTTTTCCTTTCTCGTTTCTGATACTGTTGATTTGTGTTGACTCTCTTTTCCTCTTAATAAGTCTGGCTAGAGGCTTATCTATTTTGTTTATTTTCTCGAAGAACCAGCTCTTGGTTTCCTTGATTTTTGCTATTGTTTTATTCTTCTCAATTTTATTTATTTCTTCTCTGATCTTTATTATGTCCCTCCTTCTGCTGACCTTAGGCCTCATTTGTTCTTCTTTTTCCAATTTCGATAGTTGTGACATTAGACCGTTCATTTGGGATTGCTCTTCCTTTTTTAAATATGCTTGGATTGCTATATACTTTCCTCTTAAGACTGCTTTTGCTGTGTCCCACAGAAGTTGGGGCTTAGTGTTGTTGTTGTCATTTGTTTCCATATATTGCTGGATCTCCATTTTGATTTGGTCATTGATCCATTGATTATTTAGGAGCGTGTTGTTTAGCCTCCATGTGTTTGTGAGCCTTTTTGCTTTCTTTGAACAGTTTATTTCTAGTTTAATGCCTTTGTGGTCTGAAAAGTTGGTTGGTAGGGTTTCAATCTTTTGGAATTTACTGAGGCTCTTTTTGTGTCCTAGTATGTGGTCTATTCTGGAGAATGTTCCATGTGCACTTGAGAAGAATGTGTATCCTGTTGCTTTTGGATGTAGAGTTCTGTAGATGTCTATTAGGTCCATCTGTTCTAGTGTGTTGTTCAGTGCCTCTGTGTCCTTACTTATTTTCTGTCTGGTGGATCTGTCCTTTGGAGTGAGTGGTGTGTTGAAGTCTCCTAGAATGAATGCATTGCATTCTATTTCCTCCTTTAGTTCTATTAATATTTGTTTCAGGTATGTTGGTGCTCCTGTATTGGGTGCATATATATTTATAATGGTTATATCCTCTTGATGGACTGAGCCCTTTGTCATTATGTAATGTCCTTCTTTGTCTTTTGTTACTTTCTTTATTTTGAAGTCTGTTTTGTCTGATACCAGAATTGCAACACCTGCTTTCTTCTCTCTGTTGTTTGCTTGAAATATCTTTTTCCATCCCTTGACTTCAAGTCTGTGCGCGTCTTTGGGTTTGAGGTGGGTCTCTTGTAAGCAGCATATGGATGGATCTTGCTTTTTTATCCATTCTGTTACTCTGTGTCTTTTGATTGGTGCATTCAGTCCATTTACATTTAGGGTGATTATTGAAAGGTATGAATTTATTGCCATTGCAGGCTTTAAGTTTGTGGTTACCAAAGGTTTAGGTTAGCTTCTTTGCTATCTTACTGTCTAACTTAACTCGCTTGTTGAGCTATTATAAACACAGTCTGATGATTCTTTATTTCTCTCCCTTCTTATTCCTCCTCCTCCCTTCTTCATGTTGGTTGTTTTGTTCTGTGCTCTTTTTAGGAGTGCTCCCATCTAGAGCAGTCCCTGTCGGATGCCCTGTAGAGGTGGTTTGTGGGAGGCAAATTCCCCCAACTTTTGCTTGTCTGGGAATTGTTTAATCCCTCCTTCATATTTAAATGATATTCGTGCTGGATACAGTAGTCTTGGTTCGAGGCCCTTCTGTTTCATTGCATTAAGTATATCATGCCATTCTCTTCTGGCCTGTAGGGTTTCTGTTGAGAAGTCTGATGATAGCCTGATGGGTTTTCCTTTGTAGGTAACCTTTTTTTTCTCTCTGGCTGCCTGTAATACTTTGTCCTTGTCTTTGATCTTTGCCATTTTAATTATTATGTGTCTTGGTGTTGCCCTCCTTGGATCCCTTGTCATGGGAGTTCTGTGTACCTCTGTGGTCTGAGAGGCCATTTCTTCCCCTAGTTTGGGGAAATTTTCAGCAATTATTTCTTCAAAGACATTTTCTATCCCCTTTTCTCTCTCTACTTCTTCTGGAATACCTATGATTCTTATATTGTTCCTTTTCGATTGGTCACTCAGCTCTCTTAAAATTCTTTCATTCCTGGAGATCCTTTTATCTCTCTCTGCATCAGCTTCTCTGCATTCCTGTTCTCTGTTTTCTAGTCCATTAATGGTCTCTTACATCTCGTCCACTCTGTTTTGAAGTCCTTCCAGAGCTTGTTTTATTTCTGAATTCTCCTTCCTTAGTTCTTGCATATTTCTCTGCAAGTCTATCAGCATGGTTATGTCTTTTGTTTTGAATTCTTTTTCAGGAAGACTGGCTAAATCTATCTCCCCAGATTCCTTCTCAGGGGAAGATGTAGCAGATGCCGAAGCTGTCTGGGTTAGTCTTGTCTGGATCATATTTTTTTGCCTTTTCATGTTGACAGGTGCTATTGACTGTCAGCTGGGAGGGCCAAACTTTTCACTTGCTACTGGCCTTTCTTTACTGGGACAACTGCGACCCCTAGTGGCTTGTGTTGGGTAATTGCGTGTAGAGTGGGTCTTTGTGTCTTGCCTGGCCGGAAGGGAGAAATTTCCCTTTCTGTGGGCGGAATTTGTCTCAGGCTGCTTCTCTGCTTTCGCAGCGCCCGGTGGGGTAAAGGATGGGGGGGCTGCTTGACTGTTTGCCTCCGTGAGGGGTCTCAGAGCTGTTGCCCAGGGGGTTAGTGCACCCGGTTTTCCCTGTAATTTCCAGCTGCTGTACTGTGACCTGGGTTGTTTCCGTCAAGCTGTTAAGTCCCTGTCCCTTTAAGACTTTCAAAAAGCCCCCGCTTTTCTTTGTCACAGGGGCATCAGCTTCGGCACCCGCTCAGAGGTCTTACTCCCTGTTCCCCCAGTATCCAGGGCCCCCCGCACACGCACTGTGTCTGCGCTCTGGCCCGGATGGCTGGGGCTGGGTGCTCGGCAGTCCTGGACTCCTCTGCCTCCCGCTCTGCCTGCTCTTCTCCCGCCAGGAGCTGGGGGGAGGGGCGCTCGGGTCCCGCCGGGCCGGGGCTTGTATCTGACCCCTTTCACCAGTCGCTGGGTTCTCGCTGGTGTAGCTGCAGTCTGGCCACTGTCCTGCGTCTTCTGGTCTCTCTTTTAGGGCTAGTTGTGTTTGTTGTATTTTCAAAAGTATATATGCTTTTGGGAGGAGATTCCCACTGTCCTACTCACGCCGCCATGTTGGCTCCGCCCCCCTCAGTATTTTTTTTAGGGTCTGTCCTTTTGGGTACGTATGATTCAGGGAGAATGGTTGAAAAATTTTGTATTGTGGTTGGTGATCATAAATAACTAAAAGGAATTTGACTTCAGAGAAAATTCTAAAAATCAGATTTCTGCATAAATAGTTCTAAGTGAGAAATAGTATGCCTTTGGAACATTCAGCTTTAAGCAATTGGAACTTTTAAAGAAAGTAGATTATTTACATTTAAATTTGTATGTTGCTCAATGACAGTGTCTCAAAATATTAAGAATTCCTCATATTCTACCAATAATTTTCAGACACTGTCACTTTTGTTAACACTGGTTAGATGTCTAAGTTTTAATTCAATTTTAGATAAACTTTCAACATTAAGGGTTGAAACTGAGGGTTTTTGTATAAATGAGTTAACTAAAAACTACATTCTTATTGATCAAAAATCTTAATCAGATCTCTATCAGTGAATTATATTTTGAATTTGTAAGCTTTGCCTGCTTGATCTCATTTGTTGGTGATGCTTTTTATATTGGTATCCTTGGTGAATTCAAGCCTCTCAAAAGGTGTATACTTAAAAACTTTATAATTTGAAAAATTTATAAAACCTGTGTTTTTTTTAACTTTTTAATTTTGATATCATTAATATACAATTACTTGAACAACATTATGGTTACTAGACTCCCTCCATTATCAAGTCCCCCCCCACATATCCCATTACAGTCACTGTCCAGCAGCATAGTAAGATGCTATAGAATCATTACTTGTCTTCTCTGTATATACTGCCTTTCCCGTGTCCTCCCACCTACATTATGTGTGCTAATCATAATGCCCCATTTTCCCCCTTATCCCTCTCTTCCCACCCCACCTCCCCAGTCCCTTTCCCCTTGGTAACTGTTAGTCCATTCTTGGGTTCTGCAAGTCTGCTGCTGTTTTGTTCCTTTGGTTTTTCTTTGTTCTTATACTCCACAGATGAGTGAAATCGTTTGATACTTGTCTTTCTCCGCCTGGCTTATTTCACTGAGCCTAATACCCTCTAGCTCCATCCATGTTGTTTCAAATGGTAGAATTTGTTTTCTTCTTATGGCTGAATAATATTCCATTGTGTATATGTACCACATCTTCTTTATCCATTCATATACTGATGGACACTTAGGTTGTTTCCATTTCTTGACTATTGTAAATAGTGCTGCGATAAACATAGGGGTGCATATGTCTTTTTCAAACTGGGCTGCTGCATTCTTAGGGTAAATTCCTAGGAGTGGGTAGAATTCCTGGGTCAAATGGTATTTAAAACCTGTGTTTTTGTTAACTTAAAATACTTTGTCATGTGGATTAAAATTCTTTTTTTTTTTGGTTGGTGGGGAATAGGCAGTGATGGTTGGTGATCCTTCAGGACAAATAATTTGATCTTCTGCCCTTTTAGATGCATCTTTCTAGGTCTATGAGTTCTTAACCTGGGATTAAAATATATACAGTGAAATAATTTTCTTTGTAATTCTATGTATTTTATGTATTTAAAAACATTTTCTGAGGAGTCAAAAGGGTTCACCAGACTGATAAAGGAGGAGTCCATGGCAGAAAAAAAGGTTAAGAACTTCTCCAACATAGGTCATATTTCTGCCCTCTGTATTACTAAGTAGTTGAACAAGAGAAAATAGTTACTCCCTACCTATAGAATTTAGTTTCTTGAACCTTGAAAAACATTTTTCTTTTTCTTCCTTTCCTCCTCTTCCATTCTTCACCCCACCCAACTTATGTTTTTAGTTTGATCTTTATGCTCTTGTTACCTGGATTATTATTGGTATGATTTCCTTTTTTTAGTTTGCTTTCTTTTCATAAGTGTATTGTTTTTCACATATATCTATTAGGAATATTGCTAAAAATAAAGCTCCACCCTGTAAGAGAGATATGGCCCATAAATTTAATTATACTGGGTCTCTATTCAAGGAAAATATTAACCATTAAATTTGAGAAGTTCTTATTTTTGTTTCAAATTTGTACTTTATATATTCTGAGAAATGATTTGTAGTACAGGGTGAAAATTAGGGAATTTAAGAGACATTTGGGAAGATAATAATAATTGAAATTTGATAATATCAAAGTAATTTTAGGAATTAAAATTTTCTGCCCATATAAGCAAGTTCTTATTAAAATCAAATTTCAAGATATCTTCCAAGTATTTGTGCTCAGTGCTATGAATGGATAATCAACAATTAAAAGTTAACAAGTACGTAGTTACTCATATGGCTTTTCATATGACAGTTGTACAAGTGCTGCTCCCTTAAACACAATTATATTTTAAAAGGGTTTTGAATTTAGGAATTTCTAATATCTCATAGTCCATAATTTCAGTTTGTTGATTTTTAAAAAATTTGTTGATGTGTGTATTCTGAGTTTCTTGAGTTTCTGTTTTTTGCTCTTGCCCTTGTCTTACTTTAAAACCAGAGTATCTGATTCTGCCCATAAAACAATTTTTAAAGTTCTGTTGAGTTTGAGTACTTTTTTCTAGATAATAAAATTCATTTTTATTTGCTGTAGCTCCTTGGGATAACATTTCATTTAGTTGGGGCAAAAATGGTCAACATAATATGCCTGGTTAAAAAAATTATTCTAGAGTATTTAATTGGTACACATTTAACAATTTATAAACATGGCTGCCTATATAGGTATTAGCTCTGCTTCTGGAAAGGAAGATTTTAGTAAGTATGTAATTAGAATATATTCATACACATAAAGCAATATATTTGCATATAGCCAACAAGATGGTAAGACCATTTCTGTAGAGATTTCAGATTGAAGAAATTGTTAGAAAAATTGGGTAGAAACAAAGTAAGTGAAAAACATGTTGGTGTAGCTGGTTTATGTCTTTTTTTCCCCCTGTCTTTCTTAGGGCAGAACCTTTTTGGGGAGCTTAATTTTTGAAAAGGAAATAAAAATGAGAATTAAAGCAACCTATCAAGATGGAACAGTTATTGCTCAGGCTGAGTATGGCAGTGTGGATATAGGAGAAGAGGTGGCTAAGAAAGGATTTGCAGAAAAATGCAAACTCACTTCCATCACTAACACCTGTGAGGAAAAAAAATCAAATACTGGTCAGCTTGTTCTCAGGAACCTCAAAAACCCCATTCCTTCGTGGGGGCATAGATCAAACCAGTCAAACTTCAGCGGGCCAAAGGAGCACTTAAATGGGAGGCTGACTCTTAACCTGAAGAATGAAAATGATGCAGGAAATCATGTGACATTTCCAAAGTAAGTCTGTGGTTTTTAATCTTACCTAATTTGTCACTTGTGGTAGAAGCCCTTGTCACAGTAGAAGTCAAGGCTTATGTTTTTGGAGTCCTTAACTATGTCAGTGATTTCAAGTAATGCTACTGATTATTTCTGTTTTTCTCAAACATGCATTCCTCTCTGCTGTAGTAGGAATATTTTCATTAAAAGCCATTTTGAAAGAAAAATATTCCTGAATCGTTTAAAATTCACATACCAAGTCTTCATGCCAACTCTTTTTTATTCAAGTATTCTTGATATGCAATCTTATATTGGTTTCAAATATACAACACAGTGGTTTGTTACCCATATTATTAAATCCTCACCCCCACCAGTGTGGTTGCTATCTGCCACATAGGAAGATGTTAGAGCATCACTATTATGCCATCTCTTTTGAATACATTTATCAAAAATAAAAATTTACTCCTAAATCTGAGTTACCCAGGCAGAGTCAGAATTTCAAATAAACTTTGAGGTTTTTCTGTGGCCTTAATACTTAAAGGAGTTTCAGGGAATTGTCTTTCCTTTTTAACAAAAGTGAGGTTCTTTATTCTTCCTGTGAAAACTTACTGTGATGGAAATTCATTATTGCAAAAGGAGTTCACTTTTTAGATAATTTTGAATTATAAAGTTAAAGCAGAAAGCCAGATTTGATGTTTGTAAGTACCAAATCATTCATATACTTCTGTATCATGATCGAAGATATGATGTCATGTCTTGGGTGATAAAGCTGTTGGGATCTTATTAGTGCTTTAGGAACTAAACTGTCATGTGGAGTGGGAGTGATGAGGGAGGAGGAATTGGAACTGATATAGAAATGGTTTTTACTATATTTCCTGGGGTTGTTAATGCAAAGAGGAAGTTGGAATATGTTTTCTTTGAGAGTTGGAGGCATTGTTTTGGAGTTTGACTTCAGTTATAAATCTAGTTTGCATTAAAATATTTTTAAGTATTGAACTAGGCAAAGGTTTTAGATTAGTTTCCAAAATCAACTTCAAGATATATTATGGTATAAAAAGCCCAAGATAATTTAATTTAGATTTTTGATCTCTACCAGCCTCGTTCAGTTTGGTTTTTAAAATGAGTGAATTTGTTTTTAACAGGGAAAGTTTGGCTGTTGGTGACTTTAATTTAGGGTCTAATGTCAGCCTGGCAAAAATTAAGCAGGACCAGAAACTGATTGAAGAAAATGAAAAGCTTAAAACGGAGATGGAGGTTCTCCTTGAAAATTATAACGCATTAGAATCCAAAGTAGAACAGACTGCTCAGGAGCTGCAGGTATGGTATATTCAATGGCTTAAGGTAAAGAATAACTAACTGGGAAATCTGTATGTTTCAGCTGCTCTTAGTTGTTTAGTTTTCTGACACTTTTCCTTCACTTCCCTTGCTTTCCTTGCTCTCTCATTCTCTCCTTCTTTCTTCATATTTGTTGATAGTTAATTTTTTTTCTTACACTCCAAACTATCTATCTTTGGCTTTTATTGGCTGTTTGAAAGATGAATAATTTCCTTTTACATTCTTTCTAAAACTTTTAACTACAGAAGTTTTCAAACATTCCAAAAGGAGATAGAATTGAATAATTAATCCTTATGTATCCGTCACCCAGTTTTTACAACTATTAAACACATGGGCAATCTTTTTTGAAAATCTGTTAACTCCTGAGTTGTTTTAAAAAGAATCCCATTCATAATATTTTGCTGTATGTTTTAGTATGTCTCTGTAGTAAAAAGCTCTTCAAAAAAGACAGAACTATATAGTATTCATTAAAATTAGCAATAATTCCTTAAAATTCAGTCAGTGTTCAGATTTCCCATATTGTTTCATGAATGCCCTTCTCTGGTTGGTTTCTTCCAACCAGGATCCCAGTTAGGCCCATACATTGCAGTTTGGTTGATAAATGTTTTAATTGCTTAATCTGCATTCTTATATTGCTTATCAGGTTCCTTTATCTCCATGTATTTCCTTCCATGGTAGTTAGGTTTCAAAGTTTGCTCACATTCAGGGCACTATCCACCTTCCCCACCCTGCAATAGCACTGTATTACTTTCAAGTGTGTAGTTTTTTGACACCAGATGCATTATTCTAACCAATTCACCAACATCAACTGGATGTCCTAAAATCAATTTTTTGACACTAAATACAAGGAATTAACTCAGACCCCACAAGTTAAGGACTCAGTCCCATTAGACTTCCCCCATTTCAGATACCAGCCACAAATCAGGTTCCCACATTATCCACACTTCTGTCTGGCTGACTATAAACTCAAGGTCCTTATACTCCCCCTTCCCTGTTCAGTAATTCACTAAAACAACTCACAGAACTTAGAAAGTGCTATTATTATTATTGCTGTTTTTAGTATTAAAGATAAAACTCAGGAAAAGACAAACAGGTGATGCCAGGGGAAGTTATGGGGGTGGAGGTGGGGTTAGGGGATCTCTTGGCCTATCACTTTCCCACCACATGGATTTATTTGTTCACCAATCTGGAAGCTTCCCAAAACCTCATTCTGAGTTTTTTTTTTAGTCAAGGTTTCATTACATTGGCATGATTGATTAAATCATTGATTATTGGTAACTGAATTCAATGTCCAGCTCTTAAATGCATGAGACATTCTCCAGTGTACCTCATAAATCTATAAATCTTGGTTTCTATGAACTAAAACTAATCTTTTATCGATGGTCATCCTGCTAAGGGCATTTTAGAGATAATGTCTCTTACTCTTAGAAAATGTTGTTTTCTTTAGCATCTAGTTGACAAGGAGATTAGACTACTCACCTCTCTTTTATTCTCTTCTCTGGGGGTATGCCCCTGTGCCCTTCCATGGATAGAGTAAATGGATTACAGGCCATCTGCTTTACCTACTGAAGGAAGATACGAAAATTTTCTTCAACCACAGAAAGTTCCTTGGGGCCTCTTTCCAGCCTATCCTCTCTTCCTCCTTGCCAGCACAACCACTATTCTGATTTGTATCACCTGATCCCATATTTCATATAGATAAAATCCTCTGATATATACTCTGTTGTGTCTGGCTTCATTAAAGTCTGTGAGATTTATCTGTGTTGTGTATATCTGTTAGTTTGTTTTTATTGCTGAGTAGTATTCTACTGTATCAGTATACCAGTTTGTTTGCCAATTTTCCTGTTGATGGGCATTTGGCTTCTTTCCAGTTATTGACCATTAAGAGTAAAGCCACTTAATATCCTTATGCAAGTCTTTCTGTGGACATATGAATTCATATGTCTTGGATTATAGAGATTTTTTTCCATCTATGTTGAGTCTACTGATAAACCCATCAAAAGCATTGTCCATTTCTGCTACAGTGTTTTTGATCTCTAGTATTTCTTTTTTGTTTCATAGAATTTCCATGTCTTTGCTTATGTTGCCCATCTGTTTCTCATGTTGTCTACTTTATTTATTATAGCCCCTGACCTATTAATCTTCAAGTTTAAATTGCTGGTCTGATAATTCCAGCACCCTTGCTGTACCTGAGTCTGATTCTGATGGTTGCTTTGTCTCTTCTAACTGTGTTTTTGACTTTTAATATGTCTTGTAATTTTTTTCTTGATAAATGGGCATGCTGTAGTGAGTTAAAAGTACTGCTATAAATAGGCCTTTAGTAATGCAGTTGATAAAGTTTGTGGGGAGAGAAGCATTTTACAGTGCAAGAAGACAGAGAAGTCTCTTAGTGAGCCTATGACCATAGACTATGAACTTCACACATGCTTCTTATTCTCCCCAACCCCCTTAGGTAGGACAGGATGGCTAGAATGGGCTGGAGTTGGGTATTTCCCTTTCTCTAGGTTAGGTTCTGATAAGACCCAGCAGGTTAGTCTCAGTTTAAAGTTTCCTCTGAGGGAAGATGTTGTTAAGAGGAAGAGTGAGTGCTGTGGCCTGTTTCACAATTGTTCCTTTCCCATCCCTCTGCTGGAAGCTTGAGGAGATTTTTCTCTTATATTAACTGTGAGAACCTGGTAGAGATCCAGGAGGTAAAACAAGAAATGTGGGAGCATCTTGATGACTGGGTCCCCCTGGAGTTTTTAAGACAGAGTTGTTCCCTCTGAACCTTCAGCAATTTGTCAGTTACAGTTGAGGTGTCCCTACTTGAGACTGGTTCCCTGGGAGGTTGCTGCTTCAGAAAATTGTTATTCATCTTTTTGCCTGTCTCCCAGTTTTGGGGGCAGCAGTTTTCCCTGTGACCTTAACTCTCTTAAAATCTAAGAATTGTTTATTTTTCAGTTCGCTCAGGTTTTTACTTTTTAGAATGGATGTTTACTTGCTGTTAGCTTCTTACATGCTGGATGAGAAACTAAAAGCCCTTAATGTTTTCAGAGAACTAAGTTTTGGCTCTGTTTATTTTTTTTCTTTATTTGTCCATTTTCTATTTTATTGATTTCTTTATGATTTCCTTTTTTCTATTTTAATTTGCTTTTCTAGTTCCTTTAGATGGAAATTCATATCCATTTTTAATCCCCTGTTTTTTTTTTTTTTTAAAGTTTAAAATCTGTTTATTACTTACAAACTTCAGTCCAAGGCCATCTCTCTCCTACTCTGGCAGAAGCAAAACCTGCCCTTCCCCCTCACCTCTCAGGTACAGATAAGCCCTCAGTTGCCCAGGTAATCACCCATAGATATGGAGATGAACTTTTCTCCATCCCTGAGGAATGGTGCAAATGCACTAAAGTCATACTTCTCTCCACCCTTGAGCACTTGTTGATATGCAGATATACTAAAGCCAGGCGAGATATTCTGGAAACATTACAGTTTTAGCCACAATGCTGAACTAATGTGGTTTATTGTACTACAAGCAGAAATGCAAGTACTTTGAAATTAAAGTAAACAGCGTAGCCTCTTCCCACAGAGCCTGCCAGAGGTGAACTGTGAAGACAGGAACTCTTGAGGTGGCGTTCCGGTGGCCACGTCCTACAGCAGATGCTCAGGGAGGGGCTGCAGGCAGAGTGAGACAAGAGTGTCCTGCATGACATTTTACTGTAGCACCAAATCCCATCTTGCCTTTCAGTGTAACGTTGTGATGGTCAAAACACTACCAATGCAACTTCTACTGACAGAAAGTTCTAGAAATATTGGTAAAACTTAAATTCAAAAACAAACAAAAGAAGGAAGGAAGGGAGCAGAGCCAAGAGAAGAGGAAGAAAGGAAAGCTCCCTGAATTGAACATGACCAAACAAGGACTGGATTAAATGTCACATCTTCATAAACGCTTCATGTTAATTTTTTAAAGCCATTGTCTATATTGGGATTATGAAAGTTTTTTTCATAAATTGGCACAAAATAACACACATGTAAATCTACATCCAATCAAACATTTGACAATTACAGTTAACCTTATGGTTTAGACCCTTGAGATCAAAGTACAATTTTACACACTTAAAAAAAGAAACAGCTGGCCCAGAATGGAGTCCTGCTCCAGCAAATCAAGACTTACTATCTAACCTAGTTGCAGTAGTGGAATTTTTTATTTTTTATGTTTTATTAAGGTGTGATTGATATATGCTCTTATGAAGGTTTCACATGAAAAAACAATGTGGTTACTACATTTACCCATATTATCAAGTTTGCACCCATACCCCAATGCAGTCACTGTCCATTAGTGTAGAAAGATGTCACAGATCCATTATGTGCCTTCTCTGTGCTACACTGTTCTCCCCGTGATCCCCCACACCATGTGTACTAAACATAATACCGCTCAATCCCCTTCTCCCTCCCTCCCCACCTGCCCTCCCACACGCCTCCCCTTTGGTAACCACTAGTTCATTCTTGGAGTCTCTGAGTCTTCTGCTATTTTTTTTCCTTTAGTTTTGCTTCATTTTTATACTCCATAAATGAGGGAAATCATTTGGCATTTGTCTTTTTCTGCCTGGCTTACTTCACTGAGCTTAATGTTCTCCAGCTCCATCCATGTTGTTGCAAATGGTAGGATTTGTTTCTTTCTTATGGCCAAATAGTATTCCATTGTGTATATGTACCACCTCTTCTTTACCCATTCATCTACTGATGGACACTTAGATTGCTTCCATATCTTGGCTGTTGTAAAAAGTGCTGCGATAAACATAAGGGTGCGTATGCTTTTTTTGAATCCGAGAACTTGTATTCTTTGGGTAAATTCCAAGGAGTGGGATTCCCAGGTCAAATGGTATTTCTATTTTTAGTTTTTTGAGGAACCTCCATATTGCTTTCCACAATGGTTGAACTAGCTTACATTCCCACCAACAGTGTAGGAGGGTTCCCGTTTCTCTGCATCCTCACCAGCATTTGTTATTCTTAGTCTTTTGGATGCTGGCCATCCTTACTGGTGTGAGGTGATATCTCATTGTGGTTTTAATTTGCATTTCCCTGATGATTAGTGATGTGGAGCATCTTTTCATGTGTCTGTTGGCCATCTGAATATCTTCTTTGGAAAACTGTCTCTTCATATCCTCTGCCCATTTGTTAATTGGGTTATTTGCTTTTTGGGTGTTGAGGCGTATAAGTTCTTCATATATTTTGGATGTTAACCCTTTGTTGGATATGTCATTTACAAATATATTCTCCCATACTGTAGGATGCCTTTTTGTTCTGTTGATGGTGTACTTTGCCATACAGAAACTTTTTAGTTTGATGTAGTCCCATGAGTTCAATTTTGCTTTTGTTTCTCTTGCTCAAGGAGATGTGTTCAGGAAGAAGTTGCTCATGCTTATATTCACGAGATGTTTGCTTATGTTGTCTTCTAAGAATTTTATGGTTTCAAGACTTACATTCAAGTCTTTAATCCATTTCGAGTTTACTTTTGTGCATGGGGTTAAACATTAATCCAGTTTCATTCTCTTGCATGTAGCTATCCAGTATTGCCAACACCAGCTGTTGAAGATGCTGTCATTTCCCCATTGTATATCCATGGCTCCTTTATTGTATATTAATTGACCATATATATTTGGGCTTATATCAGGGCTCTCTAGTCTATTCTATTGGTGTATGGATCTGTTCTTGTGCCAGTACCAAATTGTCTTGATTACTGTGACTTTGTAGTAGAGCTTAAAGTTGGGGAGCGTAATGCCCCATGCTTTATTCTTCTTTCTCAGGATTGCTTTGGCTATTCGGAGTCTTTTTTGGTTCCATATCAATTTTAAAACTATTTGTTCTAGCTCGTTGAAGAATGCTATTGGTATTTTGATAAGGATTGCATTGAATCTGTAGATTGCTTTAGGCAGGATGGCCATGTTAACAATATTAATTTTTCCTACCCAAGAGCATGAGATGAACTTCTATTTATTAGTGTCCTCTTTAATTTCTCTTAAGAGTGTCTTGTAGTTTTCAGGGTATAGATCCTTGATTTCCTTGGTTAGGTTTATTCCTAGGTAGTTTATTCTTTTTGATGCAATGTCAATGGAATTGTTTTCCTGATTTCTCTTTCTGCTAGTTCATCGTTAGTGTATAGGAATGCAACAGATTTCTGTGTATTAATTTTGTATCCTGCAACTTTGCTGAATTCAGATATCAGATTTAGTAGTAATGGAGTGGATTCTTTAGGGTTTTCCATGTATTATATCATGTCATCTGCAAACAGGGATAGTTTAACTTCTTTCTTGCCAATCTGGATGCCTTTTATTTTTTTGTGGCGTTTGATTGCCATGACTAGGACCTCCAGTATTATGTTGAATAGAAGTGGGGAAAGTGGGCATCCTTGTCTTGTTCCCAATCTTAAAGGAAAAGCTTTCAGCTTCTCGCTGTATGATGTTGGCTGTGGATTTGTCATATCTGGCCTTAGTATGTTGAGGTACTTGCCCTCTATACCCCTTTTGTTGAGAGTTTCTATCATGAATGGGTATTGAATTTTGTCAAATGCTCTTTCAGCATCTATAGAGATGATCATGTGGTTTTTGTCCTTCTTTTTGTTGATGTAGTGGATGATGTTGATAGATTTTTTAATGTTGTACCATCCTTGAATCCCTGGAATAAATCCTACTTGATCATGATGGATGATCTTTTTGATGTATTTTTGAATTCGATTTGCTAATATTTTGTTGAGTATTTTTGCATCTATGTTCATCAGGGCTATTGGTCTGTAATTTTCTTTTTTTGTGGTTTCTTTGACTGGTTTTGTTATTAGAGTGATCCTGGCCTCAGAACGAGTTTGGAAGTATTCCCTCTTCTTATACTCTCAGGAAAACTTTAAGGAGGCTGGGTATTAGATCTTCACTAAATGTTTGTAAAATTCAGCGGTGAAGCCATATGGTTCAGGGATTTTGTTCTTAGGTAGTTTTCTGATTACCAGTTCAATTTCGTTGCTGGTAAGCGGTCTTTTCAGATTTTCTGTTTCTCCCTTGGTCAGCCTTGGAAAGTTGAATTTTTCTAGAAAGTTGTGTATTTCTTCTAAGTTATCCAGTTTGTTAGCATATAATTTTTCATAGTATTCTCTAATAATTCTTTGTATTTCCTTGGTGTCCGTCGTGATTTTTCCTTTCTCATTTCTAATTCTGTTTATGTGTGTAAACTCTTTTTTTCTTGATATGTCTGGCTAGGGGTTTATCTGTTTTGTTTATTTTCTTGAAGAACCAGCTCTTGCTTTCATTGAGTCATTCTATTTTATTTTTCTCGATTTTATTTATTTCTGCTTTAATCTTTATTATGTCCCTCCTTCTACCGACTTTGGGCTTCATTTGTTCTTCTTTTTCTAGTTTCATTAATTGTGAGTTTAGACTGCTTATATGGGACAGTTCCTCTTTCCTGAGGTAGGCCTGTATTGCAATATACTTTCCTCTTAGCATGGCCTTGGCTGCGTCCCACAGATTTTGCAGTGTTGAATTATTGTTGTCATTTGTCTCATATATTGCTTGATCTCTGTTTTTATTTGGTCATTGATCCATTGGTTATATAAGAGCATGTTGTGAAACCTCCATGTGTTTGTGGGATTTTTCATTTTCTTTGCATAATTTATTTCTAGTTTCATACCTTTTTGGTCTGAGAAACTGGTTGGTACATTTTCAATCTTTTTGAATTTACTGAGGCTCTTTTTTTTGTGTCCTAGTATATGATCTATCCTTGAAAATGTTCCATGTGCACTTGAGAAGAATGTGTATTCTGTTGCTTTTGGGCATAGAGTTCTGTAGATGTCTGTTAGTTCCATCTGTTCTAATGTTTGGTTCAGTGCCTCTGTGTCCTTACTGATTTTCTGTCTGTTGATCTGTCCTTCAGAGTGACTGGAGTGTTGAAGTGTCCTAGAATGAATGCATTGCACTCTATTTCCCCTTTTAATTCAGTTAGTATTTGTTTCACATATGTAGGTACTCCTGTGTTGGGTGCATAGATATTTATAATGGTTATATCTTCTTGTTGGATTGACCTCTTTATCATTATGTAATGTCCTTCTTCGTCTCTTGTGACTGTCTTTGTTTTGACGTCTATTTAGTCTGATACAAGTACTGCAACTCCTGCTTTTTTTATTAGTTGGTTGAAATATCTTTTTCCATCCCTTCACGTTTAGTCTGTGTATGTCTTTGCTTTTAAGTGAGTCTCTTGTAGGCAGCATATAGATGTGTCTTGTTTTTTTATCCATTCGATGACTTTATGTCTTCCGATTGGTGCATTCAGTCCATTTACATTTAGGGTGATTATCGATAGGTATGTACTTTTTGCCATTGGAGACTTTAGATTCGTGGTTACCAAAGTTTCAAAGTTAACTTCCTTACTATGTAAGAGTCTAACCTAACTCACTTAGTATGCTATTACAAACACAATCTAAAGGTTCTTTTCTTTTTCTCTTCCTTTTTCTTCCTCCTTCATTCTTTATATATTAGGTATCATGTTCTTTACTCTTTGTCTATCCCTTGACTGACTTTGAGATAGTTAATTTAATTTTGCATTTGCTTAGTAATTAGCTGTTCTACTTTCTTTACTGTGGTTTTATTACCTCTGGTGACAGCTATTAAACCTTAGGAACACTTCCATCTATAGCAGTACCTCCATAATAGATTGTAGAGATGCTTTGTGCAAGGTAAATTCTCTCAGCTTTTGCTTATCTGGAAATTGTTTAATCCCTCCTTCAAATTTAAATGATAATCTCGCCAGGTAAAATAATCTTTGTTCCGGGCCTTTCTGCTTTATTGCATTAAATACATCATGCCACTCCCTTCTGGCCTGTAAGGTTTCTGCTGAGAAGTCTGATGTTAGCCTGCTGGGCTTTCCTTTGTATGTGACCTTATTTCTGTCTGGCTGCTTCTAACAGTCTGTCCTTATGCTTGATCTTTGCCACCTAATTGTCTGTCTACTTGTTAAATAGTCACTGAGAGGGAAGTATTGAAATATCCACATGTTGCTGTGTTTTTTTGTCTGTATCTTCCTTTTATTTTGTCAGATTTTACTCGTGTTTTGATCTGTTATTAGGTGCATGCACATTTAGAATTATTGTGTCTTCCTGATGAATGGACTCACTTATTTTTATGAAACATCTCTGTTTATTGTTGGAAGTGCTCCCTGTACTGAAATCCTCATTGCCTGGTATTAATATAGCCATGTTTACATGTTATATCTTTTCTATCTTTTGATTTTCATATGTCTTTTTATACCTGATAAGTGATTTTTATAAGGAGCCTATAGTTGAGTCTAAGCTTTTTCATTCAGATTGATAATGTCATATCTTGTAATTGGAGTTCTTAGCTAGTTTTCATTTAATATAATTACTGATACAGTTGGGTTTAAGTTTGCCATCTTTTCTATTTGTCTTAAAAACCTAACTCATTATTTGTCATCTGATTTCCAGTTTTGTTTACAAGTTTGGATTAATAAGTTTATGGCATTTGAGAAATAATCTAAGTTCACAGTTCTTTTAGACTTTAATGATTCTTTTCCTCATATATTCTTTTATAGTTCTCAACCACATGCAATACATTAGCAATTTGTATTAAAAGTTGCTTTTATGAAGTCTTTGCAATGTATTAAACACATTTTCAAAGATTCAACAACTTTTCATTTACCCACATTTATTTCTTAGATTTATATAATTTATTTCTTAGTATTTATCATAACAGTTACAGTGGGTATAAACTGATTAAAAACAAACATAACTGATTTCTTCCTGGTCATCCTAGCTCAACAAATGGGAGCAGAAGGCATATGCATACTAGAGTGTAGCCTGCTGTTAATAAGAATTTGGTGTATGATGGTTCTCTCTTTTTATTTAACTGAAGAGAGAATGTGAGGATTGGAGAACATGTTTAAATACTGTGTAAAAGTTCTTTTACCTATGTAATAATCTGATTTGTAGTATAATTGGAATAAAATAGTCAGGTCTTTAACCACATTTCTGCTGCATACATTATTTTGGATAATCACTAGTAGACATATATTTGACATACCACTCAGAATCAGGGAGTTTAGCTTGGATTAAGGAAATTATGTTTTTTGATTCTTTTGTAATGCAGAATGTTGTAAGTCTTCATCAGAAAACAAATTGTCATTGATGATCATTTGATTTCTAGGGGGATTTTTTTTTTTTTCCTGAGGCCTGCAGGCTTTTATTTCTCGACTGGTCTGCAGAGTGGTGGACAGGCCCTCTACAGGGATTTTTTAATCTTTTTAGAAATGAAGTGTTAAGACATACAGTATGTGAAAGTTTCTATTTGGCTTCTAATTAGGATGAAATATAAGAGTCTTTAATTTGCATGAAGGCAGAAGGCTGAAATAGATTATCTTTCTCAGATCCCAGTTAGTAGGGGAATTACTGTTTATCCTGTGGCCTACCATTTTTTAACCTTTAACATTTAAATAACAGTAGAAATATAATTTCCTATTTGGGTCTCACTGTTTGTTCTTTGTTTCAGCAAGAGAAAGCAACTACCATGGACTTGACTAAACATTTAGAAAGTACTCTGAAGACTTGTGTAGGTACCAGAATGAAAAATCTGGCCACTAAGGTTGAAATACTAAAAGAAACTAGGTAAGTAGAAGCATAGTTTTGAGAAGGATAATTTAAAATTAATGCTAATTAGTTGGTGATGGTTTAAATTGCCCACTATTTTTGCTTTCAAACGTCATCATTTAATTTTTATAATTTTAAAGAGAGAAAGTAAGAATAATTACTCCTGAGACAAATTTTATAGCATGTTTGTCAGTGTTTTGTTGATATTATGTGGAATTATAGTGTCCTAAAGTCTTCCACAAGAGTGAAATTAAAAAATGAACACAACTTGTTAAGTGGTAGTTTGATGAGAAACTACTATGTCTGGTTGTTTTGCTTGGGGTTATTTTCAGGCCTATACTGAAACTAAAGATTTCAGTAATCTAAATTATACCCTGTATGAAAAAAGAAATATGTGGTCTTCATGGTGTCAGAAGAAAAGAGAAGAAATTGGTTAGTAAGTCTTGTGCAGAGTTTATTAAGCATTTCTTAGACTCTGTATATGAATTATGTAGGTATTTTTATCTTGATAGAGGGTGCTTTATTGTTGGCTAGGGATAATTTTCAGCCTTTTCTGAAATGTGGAAAAAATAGTTCTTAAAACAACCTAGTTCCCTTTTTATGCTATACACAGTATTTAAACAGTAGTTCATTTTCTCATGTACTTTGAAATGCTAAGAAGATGTTGCCATGAGTTAACACTGCATGTTGGTCTTTTGTCCAGTGGAAATTTATGTTCTTCAGTATAACTCCATCAATTGGCATCTGGTTTATAAGTGTCCAAATACTTGGAGTAATTTGGTCTCTCCAGAGGTTAATAAGCTTCTGATGCAGTACTGAAAGTCAAGTGTCTACACTGGCAAAGCTGTGAGGCAGAAATTAAAATATATTTAATCCATATTTGATGAAATGATGTGCTGATAGAATGGGGCAGTCCAGTTGGAAGCCAGATAAAAGCATATGGACAGGCCTTGTTTGTTTTGCTAGTTGGTCTGCTTCTCTAATTGCTTTTTTATTTTTTTATTTTTTAGTTATTTTATTTCATTTTTTGGTATCATTAATATACACTTACATGAACAACATTGTGGTTACTAGATTCCCCCCATTAATGAGTCCCCACCACATACTCCATTACAGTCACTGTCCATCAGCATAGTAAGATGCTATAGAATTACTACTTGTCTTTGTGTTGCACTGCCTTCTCCATGCCCCCCCGCCTACATTATGTGTGCTAATCATAATGCCCCTTTTTCCCCTTATCCCTCCCTTCCTACCCATCCTCCCCAGTCCCTTTCCCTTTGGTAACTGTTAGTCCATTCTTGGGTTCTGTGAGTCTGCTGCTGTTTTGTTCCTACAGTTTTTGCTTTGTTTTTAGACTCCACAGATGAGTGAAATCATTTGATACTTGTCTTTCTCTGCCTGGCTTATTTCACTGAGCATAATACCCTCTAGCTCCATTCATGTGGTTGCAAATGGTAGGATTTGTTTTCTTCTTATGGCTGAATAATATTCCATTGTGTATATGTACCACATCTTCTTTATCCATTCATCTACTGATGGATACTTAGGTTGCTTCCATTTCTTGGCTTTTGTAACTAGTGCTGTGATAAACATAGGGGAGCATATGTCTCTTTGAATCTGGGATCCTGTATTCTTTGGGTAAATTCCTAGGAGTGGAATTCCTGGGTCAAATGGTATTTCTATTTTGAGTTTTTTGAGTAATCTCCATACTGCTTTCCACAATGGTTGAACTAATTTACATTCCCACTGGCAGCGTAGGAGGATTCCCATTTCTCCACATCCTCACCAGCATTTGTTGTTGTTTGTCTTTTGGATGGTGGTTATCCTAACTGGTGTTTTTAATTCGCATTTCTCTGATGATTAGTGATGTGGAGCATCTCTTCAAGTGCCTGCTAGCCATCTGAATTTCTTCATTGGAGAAGTTTCTGTTCATGTCCTCTGCCCATTTTTTAATTGGGTCATTTGTTTTTTGCTTATTGAGGTTCGTGAGGTCTTTATATATTTTGATGTCAATCCTTTATTGGATATGTCATTTTTGAATATATTCTCCCATACTGTAGGATGCCTTTTTGTTCTACTTATGGTATCTTTGCTGTGCAGAAGCTTTTTAGCATGATGTAGTCCCACTTGTTTATTTTTGTTTTTGTTTCCCTTGCTTGGGACGTGTTCATGAAGAAGTTGCTCATGTTTATATTCAAGAGAGTTTTGCTTATATTTTCTTCTAAGAGTTTAATGGTTTCATGACTTACATTCAGGTCTTTGATCCATTTCGAGTTTACTTTTGTGTATGGAGTTAGACAGTAATCCAGTTTCATTCTCTTACATGTAGCTATCCAGTATTGCCAACACCAGCTGTTGAAGATGCTGTCATTTCCCCATTGTATATCCATGGCTCCTTTATCGTATATTAATTGGCCATATATTCTTGGGTTAATATCTGGACTCTTTATTCTGTTCCAGTGGTCTATGGGGGTTTGTTCTTGTGCCAGTACCAAATTATCTTGATTACTGTTGCTTTGTAGTAGAGCATGAAGTTGGTAAGCAAGATCCCCCATGCTTTATTCTTCTTTCTCAGGATTGCTTTGGCTATTTGGGGTCTTTTGTGGTTCCATATGAATTTTAGAACTATTTGTTCCAGTTCGTTGAAGAATGCTATTGGTATTTTGATAAGGATTGCATTGAATCTGTAGATTGCTTTAGGCAGGATGGCCATGTTAACAATATTAATTTTTCCTACCCAAGAGCATGAGATGAATTTCTATTTATTAGTGTCCTCTTTAATTTCTCTTAAGAGTGTCTTGTAGTTTTCAGGGTATAGATCTTTCATTTCCTTGGTTAGGTTTATTCCTAGGTAGTTTATTCTTTTTGATGCAATGTCAATGGAATTGTTTTCCTGATTTCTCTTTCTGCTAGTTCATCGTTAGTGTATAGGAATGCAACAGATTTCTGTGTATTAATTTTGTATCCTGCAACTTTGCTGAATTCAGATATCAGATTTAGTAGTTATGGAATGAATTCTTTAGGGTTTTCCATGTACAATATCATGTCATCTGCAAACAGGGACAATTTGAATTCTTCTTTACCAATCTGGATGTCTTTTATTTCTTTGTGTTGTCTGATTGCCATGGCTAGGACCTCCAGCACTATGTTGAATAAAAGCAGGAAGAGTGGGCATCCTTGTCTTGTTCCCGATCTTAGAGGAAAGCATTCAGCTTCTCACTGTTATGTATGATGTTGGCTGTGGGTTTGTCATATCTGGCCTTTAGTATGTTGAGGTACTTGCCCTCTATGCCCATTTTGTTGAGAGTTTTTATCATGAATGGATGTTGAATTTTGTCAAATGCTTTTTCAGCATCTATGAAAATGATTATATGGTTTTTGTCCTTCCTTTTATAGATGTGGTGGATGATGTTGATGGATTTCTGAGTGTTGTACCATCTTTGCATCCCTGGGATGAATCCCACTTGGTCATGGTGTATGATCCTCTTGATGTATTTTTTAATTCGATTTGCTAATATTTTGTTGAGTATTTTTGCATCTATGTTCACCAGGGATATTGGTCTATAGTTTTCTTTTTTTGTGGTGTCATTTCCTGGGGCTCTTTTTGGGGCCTAGTATGTGGTCTATTCTGGAAAAGGTTTCCCTGTTTTTGGTATTAGAGTGATGCTGGCTTCATAGAATGAGTTTGGAAGTGTTCCCTCCTCTTTTATTTTTTGTTAAACTTTAAGGAGAATGGGTATTATGTCTGATAAAATTCAGCGGTGAATCTATCTCATCCAGGCATTTTGTTCTTGTGTAGTTTTTTGATTACCAATTCAATTTCATTGCTGGTAATTGGTCTCTGGATTTTCTGTTTTTTTCCTGGGTCATTCTTGGAAGGTTGTATTTTTCTAGAACGTTGTCCATTTCTTCTAGGTTATCCAGTTTATTAGCATATCGATTTTCATAGTATTCTCTAAGAATTCTTTGTATTTCTGTGGTGTCTGAAATGATTTTTCCTTTCTCATTTCTGATTCTGTTCACGTGTGTAGATTCTCTTTTTCTTAGTAAGTCTGGCTCGGGGTTTATCTACTTTGTTTATTTTCTCAAAGAACCAGCTCTTGGTTTCATTAATTTTTTCTATTGTTTTATTCTTCTCAGTTTTATTTATTTCTTCTCAGATATTTATTATGTCCCTCCTCCTGCTGACTTTGGGCTTCATTCATTCTTCTTTTTCCAGTTTCAATAATTGTGTATTTAGAGTATTCATTTCAGATTGTTCTTCCTTCTTAAATAGGCCTGGATTGCTATATATTTCCCTCTTAGAACTGCCTTCGCTGCATCTCACAGAAGTTGGGGCATTGTGCTGTTGTTTTCATTTGTTTCCATATATTGCTGGATCTCTGTTTTAATTTGGTCATTGATCCATTGATTATTTAGGAGCATGTTGTTAAGCCTCCATGTGTTTGTGAGCCTTTTTGTTTTCTTTGTACAATTTATTTCTAGTTTTATACCCTTGTGATCTGAGAAGTTGGTTGGTACAATTTCAATCTTCTTGAATTTTATGAGGCTCTTTTTGTGGCCTCGTATGTGGTCTATTCTGGAAAATGTTCTGTGTGCACTTGAAAAGAACCTGTATCCTGCTGCTGTTCAGTGGAGAGTTCTGTAGATGTCTGTTAGGTCCATCTTTTCTTATTTGTTGTTCAATGCCTCTGTCTCCATAGTTATTTTCTGTCTGATCTGTCCTTTGGAATGAGTGCAATGAAGTCTCCTAGAATGAATGCATTACATTCTATTTTCCCTTTTAATTCAGTTTGTATTTGTTTCACATATGTAGGTGCTCCTGTATTGGGTGCATAGATATTTATAATGGTTATATCCTCTTGTTGGATTGACCCCTTTATCATTATCTAATGTCCTTCTTTGTCTCTTGTGACTTTCTTTGTTTTGAAGTCTATTTTGTCTGATACAAGTACTGCAACTCCTGCTTTTTTCTCCCTATTAGTTGCATGTAATATCTTTTTCCATCCCTTGACTTTTAGTCTGTGTATGTCTTTGTGTTTGAAGTGAGTCTCTTAGGCAGCATATAGTTCAGTCTTGTTTTTTTTATCCATTCAGTGACTCTATGTCTTTTGAGTGGTGCATTCAGACCATTTACATTTAGCGTGATTATTGATAGGTATGTACTTATTACCATAGCAGGCTTTAGATTTGTGGTTACCACAGGTTCAAGGTTAACTTCCTTACTATCTAAGAGTCAAACTTAACTCACTTACTATGCTTTTACAAACACAATCTGAAGGTTCTTTTTTTCCCCCTCCTTTTCTTCCTCCTCCATTATTTATTTATTATGTACTATAATCTGTATGCTTTATCGGTCCCTTTTTATTACCTCTGGTGACAGTTATTTAACCTTAGGTACACTTCCATCTATAGCAGTCCCTCCAAAATACACTGTAGAGATGGTTTGTGGGAGCTAAATTTTCTCAGCTTTTGCTTATCTGGAAATTGTTTAATCCCTCCATCAAATTTAAATGATAATCTTATCAGATAAAGTATTCATGGTTCAAGGCCCTTCTGTTTTATTGCATTAAATATATCATGCCACTCCCTTCTTGCATGTCGGGTTTCTGTTGAGAAGTCTGATGATAGCCTGATGAGTTTTCCTTTGTATGTGATCTTATTTCTCTCTTTTGCTGCTTTTAATAGTCTGTCCTTATCCTTGATCTTTGCCATTTTAATTATTATATGTCTTGGTGTTGTCCTCCTTGGGTCCCTTGTGTTGGGAGATCTGTGTACGTCCATGGCCTGAGAGACTATTTCCTTCCCCCATTGGGGAAGTTTTCAGCAATTGCTTCCTCAAAGACACTTTCTGTTTCTCTCTTCTTCTTCTGGTACCCCTGTAATATGCATATTGTTCCATTTGGATTGGTCATACAGTTCTCTCAATATTCTTCCCTTCCTAGAGATCCTTTTTTCTCTCTGTGCCTCAGCTTCTTTGATTCCCCTTCTCTAATTTCTATTTTGTGTATTATCTCCTCCACCAAATCTAGTCTTCTTTTAATACCCTCCATTGTGTTTTTCAATGATTGGATCTCCGTCCTAAATTTGTTCCTGAGTTCTTGAATGTTTTTCTGTACCTCCATGAGCATGTTAATGATTTTTATATTGAAATCTCTTTCAGGAAGATTCATGAGGTCGGTTTCATTTGAATCTTTCCCAGGTGTGTTCATAATTTTGCTTTGAACTAGGTTCCTTTGACGTTTCATAATTTGTTTGTGGTGCCCTCTAGTGACTAGAAGCTCTACTCTGGAGGTGCTCCACCCCTGGAGAGATATTGGGGGTCACAGAGGAGTCTTGTTGTTGCTTGGGGGGAAGAAAGAGCTGTTTCCTGCTTTCCAGCTGCTATGCCTGTCTCCACTGCCTGAACCAGTGGGCGGAACACACAGGTGTAAGCCTCTGTGCATTGTGTTTGTAGCTGCTGTAGGTGGGGCTTCCCTCTAGCTGGCCTGATGCCAGGGCAGGAGTTGCGGGTTTGCGAGCCTGAGCCAGGTGCAGGCTAGCTGGGAGGAAGACACAGCAGGCTGCATATCATGGTGGTGGGCCTTGGACCTGCATAGCCAGCGAGGGGGGTTGGAGTGTCTGAAGATCTTTTAAGCTCTCAACCTGCTGGGCAGAATGCATCTAGACAATTTTGTCTATTTGTCCTTTCTTTTGAGCCGTAAGCTCTGTGCAATCCTTGCCTCTTTAGCAGCCCTCCTGCTTTTAGGAAGTCTCTCAGCCTGCCCACCCAGATCAGCCAGATATGAATCCCTGTTTTCCACAAGTGGCTGGAATCTCTGTCTCTCCAGGTATTCCACCTGTCTTAGCTTTCCAACCACACCAATCACCAGAGCACCATGCAATATAAGTTCCTGCTCCCAGAGCAGATCTCCAGAGCTAGGTGTTCAGCAGTCCCAGGCCTCCACTCCCTCCCTGCTCTGTTTCTCTTCCTTCTGCTGGTGAGCTGTGGTGGGGGAAGGGCTTGGGACCCATCTGGTCATAGCTTTGGTATGTTACCCTGTTCCGTGAGATCTGCTCTTTTCTCCAGGTGTATGCAGTCTGGTGCTGCCTTCTTTCCTGTTGCTCTTTCAGGATTAGTTGTATTAATTATATTTTTGTATTAAATGTGGTTTTAGGAGGAGGTCTCTGTCTCACATCTCACACCACCATCTTTAATCCAATCCCTCTAATTGCTTTTTAAAAAAAAATTCTTTTTTAAACTTCATGAATACTAGCCTGTTTTTTAGTGTACAAAGACTATGTTCCTGTGGTGTTGACAAACCAGGTTGGCTAAGTCTAAAGTTTTTATTTTTTAAAAGTTTATAAAATTATTTTTTATTGAAGTGCATACAATAAAATTCATAAATCTTAGTATATAGCTCAATGAATTTTGATATGTGTATACAGTCATGTAACCATCACCCAAATCGAGATCTCAACCATTTTCATTAATTTCTTCTCCCTTTCATCTATTTTACCCATCATCCTTCCTCCTGCTTCCCCCTACTTTGGCAATCACTAGTTTATTCTCTGTGTCTATGAGTTTATTTCTGTTTTGCTTGTTTGTTTTTTAGAATTAGCATATCAGTGAAATGATGGTATTTGTCTTTCTTTCCCCTACTTATTTCAGCTAAGTCTAAGGTTTTTAAAGAAGTATTTACCAATCTAATGGCAGGCTAGAATTGAAAGTCCATTTATATCATTTAAAATTCTGCAGACTTGAAGCTTTACTTTCATTATATAAAGTTTTAAAGAAAATACTTAATTTTTTCTCATTTTTCATTAAAAATTTATCAAAGTTATTTGTGATTTTGTAAAGTTGTAAAAGTATCTCTTCAAAGCCAGTGTTGTAAGTAGTGACTTTAGACTGTTACTATTTTAGTGTAACTTTTGCTCACACCAATTTACAAATTTCTTGATCTTTTCTTTTTGCTATTTTTTAATATATAGATATGTCAGCATCAATCTTCATTTTGGAAATGACCTTTCAGATGCTATACAAGTGTTGGATGAAGAGTGCTTTATAACCCCAGCTTCTTTGAATGAATTAGAGAGAATTTGGACAGAATACAATCTGGCTCAGGAAAAGATTCAAACTTGTCAGAATGTGGTGGGTCAAGAATTTTTTTCTATTATGGTTTTTATCTGTTGAACATAAGAAAATGCTGTTTTGAGAAGGCAGAAGGGCTGAGATATTGTAATGATACTTGAAAGGTTAACAAAATCTTTTCCCCTTTTGAATGAGAATTTGACCTTTGGTTAATTTCCTCTCTCTGTTCCCTTGATAATTGATAAAATGATATTTCAGTCATGTTAGGCAACATTGTTTAGGTAAATAAAATTGCTGATTGGTTAATTTTAAATAGACTGGGAAGGATTATAAAATGTTGTTACCAAATACTTGGTAAGGACTCTTGCAACTGGGCATACCCCTGAGGGACCTGAAATCTATGCCTGTAAAATATTGTGAGGCCTGAGCCTTTTAAATCAGGTTGGCTCCCACACCTGCTAATGTGATCTTGTCTTCTGGACTGCAATATTGGATTCCACCTTATTATTAAATGCTATCTAAGCTACCCATTGTTAAGAGGTAGTTATTCATGGGCTAGGTAGGGGTATGAAGAATAGAATATTTTATATGAATTCTTTTAAAGTACATTTATTTCATCTTGCAGTTTTCTTTAGTTTTATTATATTGAGCTGAGCAGAATTCCTTGTTTTTCATATAAAGGTATTTGGCACAGAAATCATAGCTTTCCATAGTATCTGTGAGCTGTGTACTTCTGTTTGGTGTTGTCCCATCTTAAGTATGGTGGTTTCTGTCTCTGGAAGATTGTTCCCTGAATGGCTTATTCCCTATTAATCCTTAAGTTGGTCAATTGGCAACATAACTGGCATTGAATGAGAAAAATGAGTAGAATAACTAGGCTTTTGGAAATTCCAGGAATGTGTAATTTGGAGAAGGGATTATATTTGGGTTATTTTACATATTAGGCTATAACTGGTCACTTCTGATTATGGAGGAAAAAAAGTGACAGAAGTAATAGTTTTTGAATCTCAATAAAACACAGGTAATGATATAGTTACTTCATAAACTTTTTCTTACAGTGACTTTTAAAATGGGCATTTTTACTCCCATTTTATAAATGAGAAAGCTGAGGCCCACAGTGTTTAAGGAAATTGCTCAAAATGCTAATATGGTATTCGAACCCAGGTGTGTCTGGCTGCAAAGTGTGTTCTCTTAACATTTAAACCATACTGCCAACACTAAAATACTTCATAATGCATTTTCATATAATAAGATGGAAAAGAACTGCTCTTCCATTTTTTGCTTTGTTTTTTGTGGTTTGAGCATAGGAAAGTGATTCAGGACAGAGGGAGAGGGTTTAATATAACTCTAGGACTAGGTATTCTAGTAGAACAAATTTCTTTTTTTAAAGCAGATACTTGTTTCTGCTACTGTTAGTGTTTCAGGACTTCCTTTAAGGCTTCATTGCCCTAAAGTTCATTTTAGAGACTGAAGAGTAGATTGGATAAATACAGAGTAATAATTTTCACTCAAATAAAGTTGCCATTTTATTTCCCTTTATTTAATTTGGGTCTTAGTATTGTTGTTTGCTTAATTTGGGCCTTAGTATTGTTATTTTCATTTTTGTATTTTGCACAGCTCCTTAACTTGATTGCCATGTATATTTTTGGTGAAAAAATTCTGTTCTTTTGTCTTTATAGTTAAAATAGTCTGGTTGAGCTTACACAGAAAGAGTATCATAAAATTCAGGCTTTTAAATGTTATGTACTAGACACTGTTACAGGTAGCAGAGACACAAATTTGTTTATGATCCTCTCTTTCTGTCTTTCTTATGTATGGGATAGATATATAAATAGTTTCAATATAGTTTGTTAACTACTATAACAGACAAAATGCAGAGGATTCTTGGATATCTCTCATACCTATTTACAAAATAATCTTTTGGGCAAGTGGAGGTTTCATCTTGGTGCAGATGAATGAACCTTAAAGATCAGTAGATGAAGGAATTGAGGGTAAGGTGGGAGTAGGAGGGAGGCAGTGTGTAGATAATAATAGGAACTTGTATAATTTTCTTAAGAAAAGCAAAAATTTTACTTTTGCATAAATAATGGGAAAAATAAAGATTAGAGCAAGATTGTTGAACTTGAATGTCATTTCTAATTAAAGGAAAAAAGCTCTTTGTCAGTTTGTTGATCTAAAGAGCGAGGTGTTTTAAAGATTAGTATGTTTGGGGGATATAATGTTAAATTTTACAAGGTCAGTTTTTTTCACATAGGTCAGTCAATGTGTGAAAAAACACCTGATGAATTAACAATGGTTATTCTTTTTCCTTCCTCCAGAATGAAGGGACTATTTTGATTGCTAAAAGAAATGAGCTGCAACAAGAGCTGAAATTAGCAGTTGAAGTTTTTATTCTGGAAGTAGATGAGTTACCTCTTAATAAACGCTTGAAAACGTTGCAGGTTGGAATTTAAAAATTATTAAATATACATTAAAATATATTTATCATTTGAGGTGAAATTAACATTTACCTTGAGACTTCAGATAGTACTGATGGTTGCAAAAGTTTTTCTTTGGTGAATTCTAATTTATTTTCAATGGAATTAAAATTTTATATTAATACATTGAATTTGTTTATGTATATATGTATATCTATCCTACAAACAAGGTAAAATGGTCAGGCTTGCTAGAGCAGTATTCATGGTGAAAACCCATAGAGTTGGGAGCAGTAGCAGGCATGTGAGTCCCTGTTGCCCATTGCTTTCTAGGAGAAAATCCAGTAGGGCCACATGTCAGAGTTAGGAGATGGATCCTGGCACTTAAGTTATAGGGTGTTAAGATCCATGATCAGGGGTTAGAGTACAACAGCTGTGTGATGTTGTGGAGCCTTGTCTTTAGCTCCTGTCCTGCCATTTCAGCAGTGAGTTTAATTTGGAGTGAATGAGCATGACAGTATAATCATTCTACTTAGGAACATATTTCTTCCTACTTACTCAGATCTTTTCTAAATGTCCTTTAGTGATGTTTAAAATTTTTCTCTGAAGGACTCATGCATTTTCTTCATTTAACTTTAAGATATTTGTAGTTTTGGTTGTTTTTGTGAATATTATCTTACTTTCCATTTCCTAACTATTTTTGTTGGTGTAGAGGAATGCTATTGCTTTTTCTATATTGATGTTTCTCTGGCAACTCTTTTTTAGTTCTCATTTGGCTGTTGATACCCTTTGAGCTTTCTGTGTGGTCATGTCATTTGAAAACAATATCCCTTTTCTACTTCTGTCTTGTATGTATCTGACTTTTTAAAATTAAGTTATAATTGATACACACTCTTATGAAGGTTTCACAAGAAAAACAATGTGTTTACTACATTCACTCTTATTATCGAGCCCCCCCTCCCAGCCATACCCCATTGTAGTCACTGTCCATCAGTGTAGTAAGATGCCACAGAGTCCCTATTAGTCTTCTCTGAGCTACACTATCTTCCCCGTGACCTCACACTGACTTTTTACTGCTTTGGTCGGTACTTTTAATACCAAATTGAAGAGTAGCTTGTTAGCTGGTGACCTTGTCTTATTTTGCTAGAGAGTTGGAGAAAAAGATATTCAGGGACATTTGGGGTCTGTCCCTTTTTGTCCACCTAGATGAAAATGTAGTTTTGATGATACTTTGTATGGTTCAGAAACCATCAGAGTCCTGGTTTGAAACATTTTCTTAAATGGAATTGCATCAATAGTGTTAAGTTCTTCCAGAATGGTGAAGTATGCTTTGAATATAAAAAGGCAGTGGTATAGTAAGAATTTACCTGTCTACAGTTCAAATTCTACTTTATCCTGTAAGGTCTGTTTTTCTTCTCATTAGCTGTTAGGAAACACAGGTCTGCAACCGAGATCATTTCTAAAGTTCTTTTTAAAATTTATTCTTAACAAGAAAAATCTTTTTGCCATATCGGATTTGTCTTCCTTTTTACTGTTCCCCTAGGTCACCAGAATCTTTAAATTAGGTCTTTAATCTTCTCTTTATTTTGGTGATTAAGTTTGATTCTTTTTATATTCTTCAAGTACTTAAGAGATAAAACTTACACTTCAATGAGGAAGGCCAGTCAAGGAGATTAAAATTCATGATTTCTGATTTCCAGTATCTATTAAAACTTTTTTTGTGGTGATTTTTCAGGAATGTCCCTTACAAGTCAAAAAGGAAGTATAGTGTAGATTTTCTTGGTATGCAGTTCCTGTTGTTTTAAGCTTTTATCTTAATGTATTTTTGCTTACTTTTTGGTCTTGTTTTGGACTGCATGGACTGAGTTATGCAGTTTATCAGTTTTGAGATATTTTTGTTGTATGTTCTACTTGGTATATTTTGTTATATATACTAGTTAAAATTGTTCAAAATATTTCAATGCTGTATTGTTGGATATTAATTATTCACAGTTATTAAGTATTTTAAACTGTTTTCTTTTTAACCACTGTGTATCTTTGTGTTCCGCCTTAAGTTATTTGGGGATAAAATTTTGTTTCCTTTTAAAATTCTTATACTGCCTGTCTTTTTGGTTACTATTTGCTTTGTATCTCCCCCCCCTTTTATTTTAAATCTCTCTCTTAGATGACACACTAATGGATCATTTTTAAAAAGAATCTAACCTAGAAATCTTATCTTTTGATGAGTAACTTTATTTATTTATGATCAGTACTTTCTTTTTTTTTTACTTAAAAAGTTGATATGCATTCTTATATTAGTTTCAAATATACAATACAGTAGCTTGACAGTTATCTATATTATTAAATCTTACCCCCATAAGTATAGCTACTATCTGTCAACATAGGAAAATGTTACAGAATCATTGGCTGTATTCTCCATGCTGTACTACTATCCCCATGACTAACCTACATTATGACTGAGAATTTTTGTGCCCCTTAAACCCCCTCCCCATCCTCACCCACCCATCCTAACCTCTCCCTCTTGGTAACCACCAGTTCCTTTTCAGCGTCTGTGAGTCTACTGCTGTTTTGTTCATTCTGTTTTGCTCTGCATTTATTATCCACAAATAAGTGAAATCATGTTATCTGTGTTTGCCCTCCTGGCTTATTTCACTTAGAATAATGTCCTCTAGTCCATTCAGTTGTTGAAAATCACAGGATTTTTTTTTGTTTTATGGCTGAATAATGTTCCATTGTATATATATACCACATCTTTATCCATTCATCTGTTGATGGACACTTAGGTTGCTTCCATATCTTGGCTGTTGTAAGCAATGCAGCAGTAAACATAGGGGTTCATGTATCTTTTGGATCAGGTATTTTGTTTTCTTTGGGTAATTTCCTAGAAGTGGAATTACATGGTCGAATAGTATTTCTATTTTTCGTTTGTTGAGGGACTGCATACTGCTTTCCACAGTGGCTGTATCAATTTATATTCCCACCAGCAGTGTAGGAGGGTCTCCTTTTCTCCACATCCTTGCCAAAACTTGTTATTTCTTATCTTTTGGATGGCCATTCTGACTGGTGTGAGGTGATACTGTGGTTTTGATTTTCATTTCCCTGATGATTATCCATGTGCAGCATCTTTTCATGGGCCTGTTGGCCATCTGTATTTCTTCTTTGAAAAAATGTTTTTTTCCCCAACATTTTTTAATTGGGTAATTTGTTTTTTTTTTTTTGTGTGTGTGTGTGTGTGTTGAGGTGTATGATCTCTTTATATATTTTGGATGTTAACCCCTTATTGGATAAATCATTTACAAATATATTCTTCTATACTGTAGGTTGTCTTTTTGTTCTGCTGATGGTCTCCTTTGATGTACAGAAGCTTTTTAGTTTGATGTAGTCCCATTTGTTCATTTTTTATTTTGTTTTCCTTGCCAGAGGAGATGTGTCCAGGAAAAAATTGCCCATATTTATGTTCAACAGATTTTGCCTGTTTTCTTCTAAGAGTTTTATAGTTTCATGTCTTTTATTCATAGGTCTTTGATCCATTTTGAGTTTATTTATAATCAATACTTTTATAGAACTTACTTCTGTAAATTTTTTTCCTCCTATTTTGCCCTCTACCCTTAATACCTTAAAATGGTCACTTGCCTTTGATATATCTTCCTTCTCTGTTTATATCTCCTTCCCAAAAACCAACTAACCAACCAACCATAGTTGATATTTTAGATTTTAGTCATAGACTATTGTGGATATTGTAAATGATAGCTCAATTAAATAACAAACTTTGGAGTTATTTTCTAATTCTTATTTCAGAAGTTGGATATCTTTTTGTTTTTTTTTTTTCTATGTATTGGAGTGTTTCTCCAGGGGTGCTTTCCAAGAGGTCCTTGGGTGGTATTAAATGACTCAAGATATTTAAATAGTTCAAACATTTAAACAATCACTTACATTTAAGCATTTAAAACAATTGCTTAGCTTGCTATAAAATATTGGGTCCAATAAAGGCCTTTATTTCTTTAGAAGTTTAACAGTAATAATTTATTTTTTTATAATTTCCATAGCCTGGAAATTATGATATCAATCTTATTTTTGTCCTGTGATACTTTTTCTCCTGGAAGCATAACATTTTCTCTTGACTTTATTACAAAATTACACTAAAACATACATATTTAGATTTAATCTGAGTCAGTTCAGTCTGAGGTTTTTTTAAATCTTTCTTTAACTGTAAGAAATATTTGATAATTATTTCTTAAAGATACTGTTCTCCACCCCTGCCTATCCCATTTATTCCCACTTATTTTTCTCTCATTTTTGGACTTCTGTTAGATGGGTATTTCTACATATTTTAATTGTTCATCCATTTTTTTTTTCTTTTTATCCCTTTCTGTGTCTTTTTGGAGGGATCCTTGACTTAGCTCACTGATTCTCTAGCTGTATCCTTTCTGCCATTTAGCCAATCCATTTTGTTCTTTTATTTCAGAGATTATTTGTTTCATACCTAATAACTTCAGTTGGTTATTATTTATATCTACTTGGTTTTGCTTTGTATTTGCAGTATTCTTTCTTTTTGTTGAGAATATTTGTTATGCTTATTTTGAGTTCTTACCAATATATGGGCTACTGATCTTGCTTCCTTTTTAATGAGGTGGCTAAGTTTATCTTTCTTTCAGAGTACCTGTATTATTCACATATTTCATCCTTCCTAACGTCCCCTCAAGATCTCATACTCTGTTGGAGAACTATAAACTATCTTAGTTTTGTGCTGTTATGTAGCTCTGGGATAGTACAGTAGAGGTCCCTAAGGAGATGTGAAAGCTTGGATTGTGACTTTAAAGACTTCAGGTGGGTTTAGGGAACAGGATTGGGTTGTTTCTTTGAGCTTCTGGGGTTGCAGTCTGGGTTCAGCTACTTTCTGTTGGCTTCTGTTCTGGATGATCTTACTCTTCAGTGTACCTCCCAGTCTCTGCACCTTGGCTACTGCTCTTTTCCAGTGGCTACCACCTTGGGTGGAACTGTTACCAGGTATTCAGGGGAAAAGGGAAGAAAACAGAATGCCCGAGGGCTGGTCAACCCTTCTGTACTGGCTATCAATTCTTGCTTCATCTAAGTTCTATGATATACTGTATAAACCCATTGCCTCTTGCTTGTGCTGCCGCTTTCTGAGAGCTCTCTGTCTCTTCCAGTCCTTTAAAAAATGCTTTTAAGTGTGTGTGTGTGTGTGTTTGTATAGTAGTCTTTACTTAATTAGAATTATTTGTATATTTTGGTCTGTAGTTTATTTTTATTTAGCAAAAGTTCTTGGAAACTTCCATGTCAGGATAAAACAGTAGTGATTCTTATATAAAGTCAGAGAAAAGAGGATAATTTCTACTTAATTAAAAATCTAAGAATATAAAGCTATTTGTTATCTTAATTCACTTGATAAACTTTTGCTATTATAAGCCAAATAAATCATTTTCTAGGTAGTTTTATGTTTTCATGACTGTCTATTTATTCTAAGTTTTATTTATAAAATTGTCAATGATAGGGATTCCACATACTGCTTTTCTGTCTCTTAGATTCTGATACAGAGCTTGAATTGTAATATGAAGTTAAAAAACTTTATTAAAACAGAAATAAATATTTGCAGGATTTGTCAGCCTCTTTAAAAGCAGTATACGGACAAGCCAAAGAAGGGACAAACTCTGAAGAAATACTTAAGAAATTTTATGACTGGAAGTGTGGTAAAAGAGAGGAGTTCACCAGTGTTAGAAGTGAAACAGACGTTTCTCTACAACATCTTGTAGCATGGTTCCAGAACACCTTAAAGGTAATAAGAGTTCTTGCTCAGTGGTATAGTATAAACCAAAGAATATTAAAAAAAATCTTCCAAATGTAATTTACTTCTTTTCTCAGAAGGTGGGGAGAAGGGAGAGAAGCAGAGAGAGAGAGAAGGCTGGGATGGAGGAATAAGGCATTCACACATGTATATTCTCTATTTAGGACATATATGAAAACTTCAGTTAAAATGTAGGTGTAAGATAGCATTGTAATTTATTTCAAGTGTAATGTGTATTTTATAGCTACAGTGTTGAGATAAGAGTATGTATATATACATGTGCTTTAGAGGGTAGTAAGTAGGCTTTGTTCTTTTTTTTGGTTTCTTTTTTAGCAAGATACAATGTGTGTTTTTTTTTAAATTTGACCAGAGTATTTTATTTTCTTCACTAAATTACCCTATGTAAAATCTTAAATTATAACAACACTATATTTAACCATCAGTTGTTAGACATATTCTTTTTTTTTCTCGACATAATGTGTTTTAACATTAGTTGGCTAACTAGTCATGCTTAAAATGTTATGCCAGTTGTTTGACAGTATTTCAGTCTTAAGTTTTAGGTATATTAAATATCTTAAAGAGATCTTAAATAAATGTGGAGTATTAGTTGATATTATATATTAGAAAAGATGTTTTATTGTAAAAACACCATGTAATTTTCCAAAAGGCTTGGGAGCATGTGGTCTTATGTAATGTACTCAGAATCCTAATTAAATTTTGGACTAATTTTGTTAATGATTCTCTGTTCTTTTGACTGCTTGAAACTTCCTCAGCAAGGGCAAGGACACTGATGGTATCATTTACCCTATTTCTGTGAATGATTTCTAAATATGCATTTCTAGCTTTGTTTTGGGAAAAAATCTTTATTTTCTAGCTACTTCCAGAACTCTTCATTTTTGGTACTTATGGATATACTAACATCCAAGTTATTTCTTTGTTTTCTTTTGTTATTGACCATAGCTGTCTTTCTGTTTAGGTTAATATCAGTTACCCTTTTCTTTCATTTCCCTAGCTATTTTCCAAATCCAGATTTCCATAATCACAAATCTGAATCTCTGAAATCATAGTGATTGCTTGTGACCTTTATGTTTCATTTTATAGTTTAGGTCCCTAATTTTATTCTATTTAATACCTTATTAAGTCTATTTCCTAGTAGAAAATACCTTGGTTGTCCTAATGAGATAGAAACCAGATAGTTTTAATCTCTAGACTCCTAAATACTAGTAAGTCATCAGTAAGTACCAGGTATAAACATACCTCTTCTTTGTTCAAGAGTTGACATTGCCTGCCTACTACCTATTAGATTTAAACTTGCTACCTGAGCATTCAAGGCTTTTTATCACCATCTTTTAGTCAGACTGCCTCTTTTACTATTCACAAAAAAGTCATGGTCATGTGCCTGTTTTCCCCCATACTTTTCCTCTGTATTTGTCCTCTCACCTCTCTTTAACTACTAATTATGTTAAAAATCTGTGTTTACCTTTTTGTTGCATAAGTTTTATGAAGCTAGTCCTTTATCTTATGTATCCTTATTTCTGCCACATGACCCAGTACATAGCTAATGTTCCAGGTATAAGGGCACAATACTAATTGAAATAATTAATGAAATAGTTTATATTTTTATTTTTTCAAATGAGGCTTTTGACTTGTCTGTGGAAGAATCACTGACTTCTGAAGACACAATTGGTAATATTGATGAAATCCTTGAGAAGACTGAGTCAAATATCTGCAAAGAGCTGGAGATATCTATGGTTGTGAGTATTGATGTTCTTACTGCTTTCTTTGAATCAGTATGGTTTCTGTTGTTGGTTAGAAAGTAGTAAGATTGGTATTAAGTGGTTCTCTTATAGGCAGCCTATTTGAAATAGTAACACTGTCAAATTCTAATCCAAACACAATGCAAAGTCTTATTCTTCCACAGGGTGGTATTTTCATTTTAATAGGGTATTTTACATTAAAAAAATAGTGTTTAATTCTAGAAAGATTCCTCTTAATCTGAGTGTATCAGTTTTCTGTATCATTTGATTCTTGAGTCCATCATACCCAATGACTATAAGAAAAGACTCTTCAGAGTTTGTGAAAACTTGAAATAAAATCTGGGAGAGCCCTGTAAATGGATACACAAAATGGATTAGTAGCTCCCTTTCTCTGTTGTGTATATTCTCTATTGCTGTGTCAGGCTAAAAATTAGTGTAGCTCCTCAAAAGAGCATTTTATAGTTAATATAGTTAATATTGCTCACTGGGACTCTTTCCCAGTTTTCCTAGGATGCTTACCAATGTCTCAGTGGTTATGTTCTTCATTTTACTTGTTTCTTTTCACTTTTGGGATTTTATTCAGATTAGCATTAAAAAATACATATGCATTACTGTATTTCCCTATTGTCAAATAGTTCTTACCTGAATGGTTTCGTCAGAGTTGATTTTAGAAGTGGTTGTTAATAGATGATTTCTAAAAATAAAGTGTTGAAGTTCTATATATTTTTAGTTCTTAAATTTAACAGATTAATATCACTTATTTCCCTTCACTCCAGACAGCTTTAGGAATAATAATGTAATGAAAATAAAATTTCCGTATGAACATCTTTGACATCTATCTCTCTTTCTAGAAAAATATTTGTGTTTAAGAAGTATTTTAAAATGGATACAGAAATTTGTTAAAGCCATCATTTAAAATTTTACCCATTATTATTGAAAATTTTAACTATTTTCGATACTCCTTTGTGTATGATTTCATTCAGGAGCAAGGTGATGCAGACAAGGAGATCGTTTTAAATACATACAACCAAGTGCTACAAAAAATCCATTCAGAGGAAAAGCTTATTGCCATGGTACAATCCAAGTATAAGGACAGTATCGAGGTTAGAATATGCTTTATTTTATTGGTTTTATATATCTATACTTTGAGGTTTTAATACTTAATCTCAAGTGGTTTAATGTTCAGTATGTAGGTAAACTGTTTTTTATTGCTAGAAAAACAGTATAGCTATCATTAGCCACTATATGATTAAGTTCACCTTATAGAGGAAATGGCAACTTCACTGATACAAATATATTGAGTTTTTTCATTGTCTTAAGTCTTTTATTTCCTTATTTCCTTAAAAAAACATAACCTATATCATTATTCTTTCTGCTTATACAACTTTACAGTAGAATTTGCTATATAATGAAAGATAAGAAGAAATAAAAATATTGATTATAATCCCCTTAGCCTAAAAGACACTGACAGTTTCAGAGTATTTCCTTTTTGGATGGTGACACATGTATGCATATATATATCATGTGCATTGCATTATTTTCTAGGTTATTTTGAAAATGTTTTCTTCATTTAATGGTGTATTAATGAACATTTTCCCATATGATTAATAGTTACTCTATACTGTCATTTTGAGCTACTAAAACATCATCCCAGCATATATGTACGTTATTTAACCTTTCATGTTAGACATTAAGTTTACTTCCATTTTTTTTACTATAAGTAACACTGTACATAATCTTCATGCATAATTTTGTATACATAATTTTCTCAGATCAATCCCTAAAAATTGTTAATTACTAAGTCAGAAGGAATGAACATTTAAAAAAGTTGATACGTATTGTCAGAGTACTTTTGGGAAAGGTAATTTCAATTTACAGCCAAAAATTCAAATTTACAACCTTTCTGCAAAGTGTGCCTCACTCTGTGTCTCAGCCTGAAATACTTCTTTTGCCTTTAGTACCTTGATTGCTGAAACTGATATTCTTCTGAGTAGAAATGTGGATAATTAAGAAATCAGTTGGTAGAATTGTCTATTGAAAAATGTGGAGTTTCTTATTTCAGTCTGAACTCAGTAAATACTAGTTAAATCTTTTTTTTTTGTATTAACATTTTATCATGACTATTTTCCATGTTGTTTCATATTGTTTCTTCTTTTTTTAAAAATTTTTAAATTTTGATATCATTAATGTACAATTACTTGAACAACATTATGGTTACTAGACTCCCCCCATTATCAAGTCCCCCCCACTTACCCCATTACAGTCACTGTCCATCAACATAGTAAAATGCTATAGAATCATTACTTGTCTTCTCTGTGCTATACTGCCTTCCCCGTGACCCCCGCCCCCCACATTATGTGTGCTAATCGTAGTGCCCCATTTACCCCCTAATCCCTCCATTCCAACCTACCCTCCCCAGTCCCTTTTCCCTTCGTAGCTGTTAGTCCATTCTTGGGTTCTGTGAGTGCTGCTGTTTTGCTCCTTCAGTGTTTTCTTTGTTCTTATACTCTACATATGAGTGAAATCATTTGATACTTGTCTTTCTCCACCTGGCTTATTTCACTGAGCATAATACCCTTTAGCTCCATCTGTGTTATTGCAAATGGTAGGATTTGTTTTCTTCTTATGGCTGGATAATATTCCATTGTGTATATGTACCATATCTTCTTTATCCATTCATCTACAGATGGACACTTAGGTTGCTTCCATTTCTTGGCTATTGTAACTAGTGCTGCGATAAACATAGGGGTGCATATGTCTTTTTCAAACTGGGCTGCTGCATTCTTAGGGTAAATTCCTAGGAGTGGAATTCCTGGGTCAAATGGTATTTCTATTTTTAGTTTATTGAGGAACCTCCATAGTGCTTTCCACATTGGTTGAACTAGTTTACATTCCCACCAGCAGTGTAGGAGAGTTCCCCTTTCTCCACATTCTTGCCAACATTTGTTGTTGTTTGTCTTTTGGATGGTGGCGATCCTTACTGGTGTGAGGTGATATCTCATTGTGGTTTTAATTTGCATTTCTCTGATGATCAGCAATGTGGAGCATCTTTTCATGTGTCTTTTGGCCATCTGAATTTCTTCTTTGGAGAATTGTCTGTTCAGCTCCACTGCCCATTTTTCAATTGGCTTATTTGCTTTTTGTTTGTTGAAATGAGTGAGCTCTTTATATAATTTAGATGTCAATACCTTATCAGATGTCATTTATGAATATATTCTCTCATACTGTTGGATGTCTTCTTGTTCTACTGATGGTATCCTTTGCTGTACAGAAGCTTTTTAGTTTGATATAGTCCCACTTGTACATTTTTGCCTTTGTTTCCCTTGCCTGGGAGATATGTTCATAAAGAAGTTGCTCATGTTTATGTCCAAGAGATTTTTGCCTATGTTTTTTCTTAAGAGTTTTATGGTTTCATGACTTACATTCAGGTCTTTGATCAATTTTGAGTTTACTTTTGTGTATGGGGTTAGACAATAATCCAGTTTCATTCTCTTAACATGTAGCTGTCCAGTTTTGTCAACACCAGCTGTTGAAGAGGCTGTCATTTCCCCATTGTATATCCATGGCTCCTTTATCATATATTAATTGACCATATATGCCTGAGTTTATATCTGGACTCTCTATTCTGTTCCACTGGTCTCTGGGTATGTTCTTGTGCCAGTACCAAATTGTCTTGATTACTTTGGTTTCGTAGTAGAGCTTGAAGTCAGGGAGCGTAATTCCGCCTGCTATATTCTTCCTTCTCAGGATTGCTTTGGCTATTTGGGGTCTTTTGTCATTCCATATGAATTTTAGAACTATTTGCTCTAGTTCATTGAAGAATGCTGTAGGTATTTTGGTAGGGATTGCATTGAATGTGTAGATTGCTTTAGGCAGCATGGCCATTTTGACAATATTAATTCTTCCTAGCCAAGAGCATGGGATGAATTTCCATTTATTAGCATCCTCTTTAATTTCTCTTAAGAGTGTCCCATAGTTTTCAGGGTATAGGTCTTTCACTTCCCTGGTTAGGTTTATTCCTAAGAATTTTATTCTTTTTGATGCAATTGTGAATGGAATGTTTTTCCTGATTTCTCTTTCTGCTAGTTCATCGTTAGTGTATAGGAATGCAACAGATTTCTGTGTACTAATTTTCTATCCCGCAACTTTGCTGAATTCGTTTATCAGATCTAGTATTGGAGTGGATTCTTTAGGCTTTTTTGTGTACAATATCATGTCATCTGCAAACAGTGACAGTTTAATTTCTTCCTTGCCAGTCTGGATGCCTTTTATTTCTTTCTGTTGTCTGATTGTCATGGCTAGGACCTCCAGAACTATGTTGAATAGAAGTGTGGAGAGTGGGCATCCTTGTCTTGTTCCCGATGTTAAAGGAATGGCTTTCAGCTTCTCACTGTTAAGTGTAATGTTGGCTGTGGGTTTGTCATATATGGCCTTTATTATGTTGAGGTACTTGCCCTCTATACCCATTTTGTTGAGAGTTTTTATCATGAGTGGATGTTGAATTTTGTTGAATGCTTTTTCAGCATCGTTTGAGATGATCATGTGGTTTTTGTCCTTCTTTTTGTTGATGTAGTGTATGACTTTGATGGATTTTTGAATGTTGTACCATCCTTGCATCCCTGGGATGAATCCCACTTTATCATAATTGATGATCTTTTTGATGTATTTTTGAATTCGGTTTGCTAATATTTTGTTGAGTATTTTTGCATCTATATTCATCAGGGGTATTGGTCTGTTTTATTTTTTTGTGGTGTCCTTCCTGGTTTTGGTATTGGAGTGATGTTGGCCTTGTAGGAAGAGTTTGGGAGTCTTCCTTCCTCTTCTACTTTTTGGAAAACTCTAAGGAGGATGGGTATTAGGTCTTCACTAAATGTTTGGTGGAATTCAGCAGTGAAACATTCTGGTCCAGGTGTTTTGTTATTAGTTGTTTTTGATTTCCAATTCAATTTCTTTGCTGGTAAGTGGTCTATTCAGATTTTCTTTTCTTTCTGGGTCAGCCTTGGAAAGTTGTCCATTTTTTCTAGGTTATCAGTTTGTTACCATATAATTTTTCATAGTATTCTCTCATAATTCTTTGTATTTCTATGGTGTCTGTAGTGATTTTTCCTTTCTCATTTCTGATTCTGTTTATGTGTGTAGACTCTTTTTTTCTTGATAAGTCTGGCTAGGGGTTTATCTATTTTGTTTATTTTCTCTAAGAGCCAGCTTCTGCTCTCATTAATTCTTTCTATTGTTTTATTCTTCTCAATTTTATTTATTTCTGCTTTAATCTTTACTATGTCCCTCCTTCTACTGACTTTGGGCCTCACTTGTTCTTCCTTTTCTAGTTTCATTAATTGTGAGTTTAGACTGCTCATTTTGGATTGTTCTTCTTTCCTGAGGTAGCCCTGTATTGCAATATATTTCCCTCTTAGCACAGCTGTTGCTGTGTCCCACAGATTTTATGTTGTTGAATCATTGTTGTCATTTGTCTCCATATATTGCTTGATCTCTGTTTTTATTTAGTCATTGATCTGTTGATTATTTAGGAGCATGTTATTAAGCCTCCATGTGTTTGTGGGCTTTTTTGTTTTCTTTGTGTAGTTTATTTCTAGTTTCATACCTTTGTGATCTGAGAAGCTGGTTGGTACAAATTCAATCTTTTTGAATTTACTGAGGTTCTTTTTTGTAGCCTAGTATATGATCTATTCTTGAAAATGTTCCATGTGCACTTGAGGAGAATGTGTATCCTTTTGCTTTTGGATGGAGTGTTCTGTAGATGTCCGTTAGGTCCATCTGTTCTAATACGTTGTTCAGTGTCTCTGTCTTTTTACTTATTTTCTGTCTGGTTGATCTGTCCTTTGGAGTGAGTGGTGTGTTGAAGTCTCCTAAAGTGAATGCATTGCATTCTATTTCCCGTTTTAATTGTTAGTATTTTTTTCACATATGTAGGTGATCCTGTGTTGGGTGTGTAGATATTTATAACAGTTATATCCTCTTGTTGGACTGACCTCTTTATCATCATGTAATGTCCTTCTTTGTCTCTTGTTACTTTCTTTGTTTTGAAGTCTATTTGTCTGATACAAGTACTGCAACTTCTGCTTTTTTCTCCCTGTTAGTTGCATGAAATATCTTTTTTCATCCCTTTACTTTCAGTCTGTGTATGTCTTTGGGTTTGAAGTGAGTCTCTTCTAAGCAGCATATAGATGGTCTTGTTTTTTAATCCATTCAGTGACTCTATGTCTTTTGATTGGTGCATTCAGACCATTTACATTTAGGGTGATTATCGATAGGTATGTACTTATTGCCATTGCATGCTTTGGATTTGTGGTTACCAAAGGTTCAAGGGTAATTCCCTTACTATCTAACAGTCTAATTTAACTCACTTTGTGTGCTATTACAAACACAACCTAAAGGTTATCTTTTTTTTTCCCTCCTTTTTCTTCCTCCTCCATTCTTTGTGTGTTATGAATCATATTCTGTACTCTTTGTCTATCCCTTGGGTGACATCTGTTTAGCTTTAGGAACACTTCCATCTATAGGAGTCCCTTCAAAATGCACTGTAGCAGTGGTTTGTGGGAGGTAAATTCTCTCAAAGTTTTCTAAAATTTTTTAATCCCTCTTTCAAATTTAAATGATAACCTTGCCATGTATAGTATTCTTGGTTCAAGGCCCTTCTGCTTCATTGCATTAAAATGTGTATCTTGCCACTCCCTTCTGGCCTGTAAGGTTTCTGTTGAGAAGTCTGATGATAGCCTGATGGGTTTTCCTTTGTATGTGATCTTTTTTCTCTCTCTAGCTGCTTTTGAAAGTCTGTCTTTATCCTTGATCTTTGCCATTTTAATTGTTATATGTCTTGATGTTGGCATCCTTGGGTCTCTTGTGTTGGGAGATCTGTGCACCTCCATGGCCTGAGAGACTATCTCCTTCCCCAGCTTGGGGAAGTTTTCAGTAATTACATCCTCAATGACACTTTGTATCCCTTTCTCTCTCTCTCTTCTTCTTCTGGTACCCCTATAATATGAATATTGGTCCATTTGGATTGATCACACAGTTCTCTCAATATTCTTTCATTCTTTGAGATTCTTTTTTCTCTTTGTGCCTCAGCTTCTTTGTATTCCTTTTCTCTAATTTCTGTTCCATTTACCATATCTTCTACTACGTCTAATCTGCTTTTACATCCCACCATTGTATGTTTCATTTCAAATATAGAATTTCTTAATGATTGAATCTCTGACTTAAATTCATTCCTGAGTTCTTGAAAATTTTTCTGTACCTCCATAATCATGTTTATGGTTTTTATTATGAACTCTCTTTCAGGCAGATTGGTGAGTTCAGTTTCATTAGGCCCTTTTTCTGGTGTTTGTGAGATTTTGGTATGAACTATGTTCTTTTGACATTTCATATTTCTCTGTGGAGCCCACTAGTGCCCAGAAGCTCCAGTCTCTGGAGCTGTTCAGCCCCTAGAGTGAGGCTGGGGATCGTAGGGGAGTGGAGCTGGTGCCTGGGGTTAGGAAAGATCTGTTTCCTATTTCCTGTTTCCTGTCTGCAGTGCCTTCCTCCAGTGTCAGAGCCAATGGGCCAAGCACACAGGTGTAAGCCTGTGTGTTTTGCGTCTCTAGCTGTTGTAGGCGGGGCCTCCCTGTGGCTGGCCTGATGCCAGCACAGTGACTGGAGGTTTGTGAACCGGTGTTGGCAGGCTAGGAGGAAGGCACAGCAGGCTGCATGTCACAGTGGGGTCCTTGGAGCTGAGTAGGCAGCCAGGGAAATGGGGCACCCGAAGCTCCTCAAAGTTCCCAACCAGCTGGGCAGAGCGCGCCCAAACAACCTTGTTCAGTTCTCCCCTTCCCCACGCAGCAAGCTCCATGCAAACCCCGCTCCTTCAGCAGTGCTCTCGCTGCTAGGAAGCCTCTCAGACCGTCTGTTTTTCCTCTGACACAGAGCAGCTGGTGTGGATCCCCTCCTCCACAAATGGCCAGAATCTATCTCTCAAGCACTCCACCTGTCTGAGCTCCCCAGCGTCCAGAGCACCACACAGTGTAGGTTTCTACTCCCAAAGCAGACCTCCAGGGCTGGGTGTTCAGCAGCCCCAGGCTTCCACCTACTCCCCCACTCCATTTCTCTTCCTCCCGCTGGTGAGCTGAGGTGTGGGAAGGGCTTGGGTCCTGCCTGAGTAAGGCTTTCGTACATTACCCTGTTCTGTGAGGTCTGCTCTGTTCGCGAGGTCTGCATGCAGTCTGTTTCAGCCTTCTTTCTTGTTGTTTTAGGGTTAGTTGTATCAGTTAACTACATTTTCATACTATCTGTGGTTTTGGGAGGAATTCTCCATCTCACCACTCACACCGCTGTCTTGAATCTCACTAGTTGAATCTTAATAGAGAAATGGTCATTAAGTTTTCAATAAATATTGTCTATGTTTTGAAAATCTAACTAACTCTTTCTCTCACTTAGTTTAAGAAGATTATTGAATGTTTAGATAAGAGTCCCAATGTGGATCACTTGCTGTCCATTAAAAAGACGCTGAAAAGTTTAAAAGCTCAACTGAGATGGAAATTGGTTGAAAAGAATAATTTGGAAGAAGTAAGGAAACAGTTGGTTCTTAATGAACTCTATGTGTACCTCATTTTAGTTGGGCTCTGTTTCATCAAAGTAATGCATAAATACACTATTTAAAAGAGCTGTTATGTACATTTTGTTTTATATATTTTATCTTTTTTTCCTGTGTGTATGTAAATAATATTATTACATTAGTAGTGTAAACTTTTTGCCATGTTACTAAATGTTTTTTAATAACATTTAACATGGCTGCCTTGGTTTTCAGGAACATTTTAGAATAATATAAAAAACTTTAGGTTTGAATTGTCATAAGCCTATTATAATAGAAACCTACTATATGCAAGGTGATGGGGTGCTTCCCCCAAATTAGAAGTTTTACATAAAGTATTTTTAAGATTATGATGCCTTTTGTTAACTCTCTCTTTAATGGCTGGACATACCATTTCTTGTAAAAATTTTAAGTTGTTTTCAAATGATAATAGAACTTGGGAGAATTAGGACACTCTAATCTGGACTAACCTCTTTATTTAGCCTGAACTTTGTGTATAAACTGGTTAATTCTTTGTGTTCCCTTGAGGAGTCAGTATATGTACAAAAGGGATCCACATTATGTCTTAATCCAACTTGAATTAGCTTTCTTCCTCTTTGGAGCATTTAATTGGATATGGAATGGACCTACTTTAATAGTTTAAGGTTTTTCCAGTTTTATCCTATTCTGTCTGTAGGGAATGAATGAATGAATTTTTTAGTTTAATTTTTTAAATTTTGAAGAAATATCCAACTTTGAAAACATATCTTTTTCTAATTGAAATATCATTGATATACAATCTTATATTGGTTTCAGATGTACAACAAAGTAGTTGAACAGTTACCCACATTATTAAATCCTCTCCCCCTCTAGCACAGTTACTGTCTATCAACATAGAAAGATGTTACAGAATCATTTTCTTCTCCATGCTGTACTACCATCCCTGTAACCAACTTATATTGTGATTGAGAATTATTGTGCCCTTTTATCCTTGTCTCCCTCTCCCCAATCCACCCTAACCCCTCCTCCTTGGTAACCACTAGTCACTTCTCAGTGTCTATGAGTCTACTGCTGGAAAACATATATTTTGGGGTTGCTTATTTATTATCCTTATAGTTTTGGAGTTTTTGTGAGTCCAAGTCTTTCCTCCAGTAGACACACCACACACTGACTCCTTTTTTTTTAGACAAATCTCACGTGTAAATCAAAGCTAGGGAATTTAATTGTTCTCTGGTTCCTATTCTTGACATTTACTTTATGATGGTACTCAGTCATCTTTGAAAGTCTACAGCAAATTAAGAGAGAAAAATCTATGTAATTGATTTTATGTCTTTATTTTTTATAATTCCTTTTTCCAGGTTTTGGAAAAGTCAGCATTAGAATAATAGTAATTCAGCAAGTGTGACGAGTTAGGTATAAGTGTTATGTGCTAGGTATAGAAGTTGCATTAATTCTTACTAGAAAAACTTGTTTTCAGTATGCTTTAATAAACCTGTAAGGATACTTTTTTCTTTCTGATTAAAGTCTGATGAATATGATGGATCTCAAATTGAGAAAATAAAACAAGATATAACTCAGTTGCGCAGTAGTGTCTTCCAGGAAGTTTATCACGAGAGGGAGGAGTATGTAAGTATTTGATTTTTTTGAGGTTTTGAATTAGTTTTTACTCTAAAAATTGAATTCAAATATCTATTTTATGAAAGTGGGTTATAATAACAAGGCTGGAGTGTGATTATACTTTTCACATGCTGCTTGTTTTCTGTTTAACATAAAGCCTAAAGATTTTTTCCTTTATTAAAATCTATATGAACATCATTTTAGCATAAAGCTGCAGTGAAAACATTAATGGTGCAACATAATTTAGTTGAAGAATATAACAAAACTACCTGGTTTTGGGGGGGAGTTACATCTTTAAGTCTCCATTCTGCACTCTTTTTTGTGATCTTGGGAGAGACAGTGTATTTCTTCTTTAAAAAGGGAAGAATATTGTATTTTATGTTTCAGGAATGTTATGGGGAAGAAGAAAGACAAAGTGCTTTGAAAAATAAAAATACTATAAAAATAATAGGCATTTTAAGTGTTATACCTTATTTAACAAACTCATCTGACAGTGTATACTTACTTCACTATTCACCTTATGAACCTTGGATTAAAGAGCTATCTCCCAGTGACTTGACAAGTGTCTAAAAGTTTAAGTACTTAATAAACATGTGATAAATGATTTCTGGGAGTCCTTGATTTTCACATTTACTTCCAAGGTGGTTTTTATAGAGCTACATCTTTTATTTTTTTTTCAGAGCTTTTATGATTTAGTTCCTCAATGAAAAAGCCATTATTTTTAAATATCACTGTGCTCTTAGTATTTTGAGAAATGACAATTTTATGATTCAGATTGGTGTATCAATACACTTTTTCATTTTACCTTGAAAGTAAGTGTGAGTTTTGACTGTAGGCAAGATTTTGTGCCTAAATATTTACACCAAACTTGGAATTGGTAAATTTTTTCTTGTGTTATTAAATGATAATTTAGATTGAAGGTGACTCTTCATTTTCATTTGATATTTCTTATAGTAGAAGGCAAGTCAGTTATGATATATCTTACTATGCTATGTATCTTATTAGAATATATTTATTATTAGATATATATTAAGGGAATTACTGGTATGTTATTTTTTCCTGAAGACCAACATGTCACAAATATATATTGATCTATAATAAAAATATTTTTTAAATTTAGGAGAAGCTGAATAGTTTGGTACACAAGTGGTTCCCTGAGTTGCCTCTGCTTTATCCTGAAATAGGATTACCTAACTACATGGTGAGCTTTATTTCCCCTGAGGGAGAGTAGTAATTGAAAAGTGATGATGTTAAAATTGTGTGTCAGTGTTAAATGTATAATATCTTTACTATAAAAATGTTACTGATGAATAGTTTCTAGGTATTATTAAAACTTTTTCTCAAGACTGTCTTTAATACTGGCATATTTTGTTTTACTATTCATATTATTTGTATATTTTTCTCTTTTTTTTCCCTATTACTCCTTCAGTACATTGCATGACACTTGAATTACAGGTGTTTATTGTTGAAATGACAGGGGTTTTAGCTGCTGTTGCAAGAGTTAGAATAAAAGCAGGACACTGCTAGTCTTGAGGAATTTAAGCAGAATGTATCTTTAAAGTTAAAGCAAACTGGGAAAAAATTCTAGAGAAGTTGGTTAAGGTAGAGATTTAGCACGGGTGTAGTTTTGTAGGCAGGCAGGATGTAAAGCCTGGAAGGTCGAGAATGGCAGTTTGGAGCAGTACTGGCAAACTCTGGCTCTCAGGGCAGAATCTGTTAGCTCTGTGTGTTATGAGGGACTAGGTGAAATTTATTCTTTAACATTGTCATTAAATTCATGATAATAGCTTAAATATAGGATAAAAAGTAATGTACATATAGACTGTGAACTCAAATATGTAAGAGTAAAGTTCTGTAGATTATTAAAGCAATTATCATAAAATCTTTCCAGATTAGATTTTAAAATAATGTGCAGTTTTTCTTGCTTTTATATAACTCTAGCTTAGAGACCGTCTTATGTAAGATGGATGACTGAATATGTAGCGCTCTGTAGGAGTTTAAAATTAATTTTTAAAAATATGCTCATCTATTTATTGTGGAAGATTTTATAAGAGGTTTGAATCATGGACTTATGGTTTTAAGATTTAATGATTTTAATATACTTAAATATGGTGTATGCTTAGGAAACCACGTAGGTTGATTATATATTGTGTATATTGACAATGCTTTTAGAAAAAACAAACCAGAGAACAATTCTACAACCCGTCTAACTGAATCTATATGGCAGTAAAACTTACCTTGATCTAAACTGTTGATAGGTTTAGTGAAAAAAGTTTTTTTTTTAAAAAGTAGCAGAAATATTGAGTAGAATTAAAATATTTGAAGGCATTTTTACTTTTGAGAATTCCACTTCAAACAGAGGTAGAGGTTAGAATTACTTCATTGTAGTCATAATTTGTAGACTTCTCATTTCCATTCTACAACCTCCTTCTTGTCATAATTTTAATATTTCTAGGAAACACATTAAGTCTTCTGTGTAAACATCAGGATTCCTTGGAAACTTGTCTGGTTAATCCAGTCTTCAGAATCTGTTCCAGAATTGCAGCAGTGATTAAATGTGTGGTGTTTATACCTTGGGTGGGAGGAGTTCAAGAGCCAGGAACTAGAAAAAATATGAAACTTTAAATATTTTTATTTTATTGGTTTCTCCAGAAGGGTTGATGTCTAATACATTTAATAGCATGTAATTAGTTAGGTTGATGATTTAATAGTGCTGTGACTGTTAGAGTTCTTCAGCTGTAACAAAAACTTGTGCCTAGAACTCTGGTGGTCTTCTTACTATGAGCTTGGAACGAGATCTTCTTGATGCTGAGCCCATGAAGGAACTCAGCAGTAAGCGTCCTTTGGTGTGTTCTGAGGTGAACGGGCAGCTAATTCTTCTAAAGGTAAGTTTATGTTCTGACTTCTGGGAGATACAAAACTATAAAGGAGTGGTAGTGTTATTTTTCCAGGAAAGTAAAAATTCACTGTTTGTTTTTCAAGTTATGAGAGTTGATTGACTTGATGATTATGCTTCCAGTTTGGGTGCCAGAACTAATTTGAATTTAAAGTTTCTTTCACTTCCCTAAATAGTATATTTCTTTAATAGGATATATTTGTTTCCCTTTTTTGGGTGAATTTATTACATCCTATTCAATAGCCTTTTAAAATTCTTGTTTTTCTTACATTTCTCTTTGAAATCCTAATGGTTTTGCCAACATAGTCATCTTTTCTTTGATTTCTTTATTGATCTAGGAAACTGTTAAACATGATAATAGGATAATTAATTTGGCCTTAATGGCTACACATTGTAGAATGCATATTAAGGTACAGGTAGAATTGTTCTTTCCTTTCCAAATAGTAGCACTCAAAGTAGATACAGTAATTATACAATTAAAAATTAAATTAGATGTAACTTAATTTATATAACAATCATGTTTGAATTGGAATGATGTATAATTAGAGTGGGATTTTTAATGTTGGAATTACCTCTGCTCTTTTTTGGTACAAGGGCTATTCTGTCGATGTTGACACAGAAGCCAGGGTGATTCAGAGAGCAGCTATTTATCATAGAGCTTGGAGAGAAGCCAAAGAAGAGTCTGGGTTACTACCACTAATATTCCTATTTTTGTGTAAGGTAATGTTCTTATGCTAATCTATTGCAGGAAACATTTTATTTTAAAAAAAGTTTTAGCTCCAAGTATTAGAGAGTTAATTCATTCCTTCTAAAGTAAAGGAAAAGTTATCTTGTATACTAAAAGTTACCCTGTTATACTAAAATATATTGAAGTTTTTCATTTTGAGTCTCATTCTCTGTTTTACTCCTTAGTCTGATCCTATGGCTTATCTGATGGTCCCATACTATCCTAGGGCAAACTTGAGTGCTATTCAAACCAGTGTTCCATTAACTTCAGAAGTAAGTAAAAACCACTATTTCTGTGGATATGTTAAATGACATCTAATGTTTTTTGAGGGCATATTGTATGCTTTATACTGTAACTTTGACTTGTAATATTTAATTGTCCCATCAATTCTGTGATAGGAGTTATCCTGTTATATAAGGATGAGAAAAGTGAGACTCAGAGAGAGTAAGTGACTTGCACAGTGTCCCTCATCCAGAGGCAAAATTGGGACTTGAAATTATGTCTTATTGGTACCAAAGCCCATACTTAGGATTAGGAAGCTGTGTTATACATAAATGGCATAGTAGAGCACTTGGTATTATAAGTGCTTAAGTGATAGCTTTAATTTCTGTTGCAGATTTTAATTAGTAATAACAATAAAGGATGTCCTGGGTTCTTCCTACCCAGTAGCATTATTTCAGTCTTTTTCTTTTCTAGAAGCTTTATATGGTCATTATTTGTAACCTAAGTCTTCTTAGAGATTAGTGTCTAAGTCATATATATATATGTATACACACACACACACACACATACACACACACACATCTACATACGTACATACATGATGTCACCAGTTACATAACCAGAGCTCTTCTGGACTTTAAATAATTCTGTAATGTATTTTTATTAAAGGTTCACTTGAAGGAAGCTTTACTCACTTCTGGAAAAGTCTTTTAATTAGAGAAAAGGTTCAGGTATTAAAATGATTTGCCTACTTCCTGACTTTTTTTGTATCTAATTATCTATAGGAAGCATTAAAGGTCATGAAAGGTGTTGCCCAGGGTCTGCATACACTGCACAAGGCTGACATAATTCATGGATCACTCCATCAGAACAATGTATTTGCTTTAAATCGTGAACAAGGAATTGTTGGAGATTTTGACTTCACCAAATCTGTGGTAAATACTGTGGTTTTATGAATAGGTTCTAGATTTCATATAATATTATTAGGCAGTAGTTTAGCACTTTTACATGATATGATGACTTATTATGACATCTTTACATTCAGTTAAGGCATACAGTGTCATGTAGTACAAGCAACTATCTGTTATCAGCTAGGTGCTCTAACAAGAATTTCTAAATTATGTGTGTTATGTTTTTTAACCATAGTTAAAGTCTTCGGAGCAACCTGACATTACAGTCAATGGCACTGACAATATTAATCATGAATTATTTTATCATCATCAAGAAACATTTAATTGCTATGAGATATACAAGAAAAACTAGGTGACCATCTCTTATCTCCCCTTTTGCTGGTGCCCTACCCCTTAGTAGATTATATTTAAGTATACATACTTAGCTATTTTTTGATTAATGAGCATTTTTAGAAACTTGGGAACCATGGACTTTTCCATGTGGCTTAAATGCTGGTTCAGCTATATTTGCTGTTAATTTAGTGCCATATTATTTCAGAGCAGTTTGTAGAGACAGTAAATACCAGACAATGAAAGCATATTGTGATCCCTTTTTTTCCGTTTTGATAAAATGGGCTGTCTCAAAATAAATATGATTGCAAGGGGGCACTTCTCTTTTTTAAAATAACTTTATTGAGATATAATCCACATGTCATAATGTGTACAATTTAGTAGTAGTTTTTAATATATTCACAAAGTTGTGCAATGATTATCATGATCTAATTCCAGAACATTTTTGTCACCCCCAAAAAGAAACCCCATTCTGACTTGCGGTCATTCCTCATTTCCTCCTCTATGTAGCCCCTTGGAAACCACTAATGAACTTTCTGTCTCTGTATTTATTTACCTATTCTGGACATTTTCTATGCATGGAATCACACAATATATGACCTTTTGTGTTTGGTTTACTTCATTTAGCCTTATGTTTTCAAGGTTCATGCATGTGGTAGCATGCATCTGATCTTTATTCCTTTTTAAAAATGCCGAAATATTTCACTATATGGATGTAGTGTATTTTGTTTTTACATTCATCAATCAGTTGATGGACATTTAGGTTGTTTCTACTTCTTGATTATTATGAATAATGCTGCTGTGAGAATTAGTATACAGTTTTTGTTTGGGCATATGTTTTCATTTTTCTTGAGAGTAGTATTGTTGAGTTATATGGTACCTCTGTGTTTTACTTTTTGAGGAGCCAAATTATTTTTCTAAAGGGGCTGCACCATTGCACATTCTCATCAGCAGTGTGTGAGGATACCAATTTCTCTGCATCCTTGCCAACATTTTATTATCTGAGAAATTTCCCCTTTTTTAGCTTTCATTTTTATTATTTTTTATTAAGGTATAATTGATATATACTCTTAGGAAAGTTTCACAGGAAAAACAATGTGGTTAATACATTCACCCTTTTTATTGAGTCCCCTCTATACCTCATTGCAGTCACTGTCTGTCAGTGTAGTAAGAGCAATTCCCTTTTGACTAGTATAAGTCATAATGCTTTATACTTTGGTCATCTACAAGTCATAGGGTAATGCTGCTTGTGCATATTTAGTCTCAATGGTTTTCATATGGTGGCTCAAAAAGATGAGAAAATTAAAATGTAAATCTATAAAGAAATGCTGGATTATGAAGGATTTTACAAAGTATGTTTGCTGAAATATTTTTATCATATTAACTGATCTGAAAATTAAGAAAATGTCCTAAGAAAATAATTATAGGTTTTTTAAAGTTCTTGATTTTAGGGATCTTATTAGTTTACCTTTTGAATGTGCCATATGCATAACTATAGATATCATGACTACTCCTAGAATTAGTCTTCCTTTTTTATACTGATTTATCAGCTATTATTATCACTCAAAACATTGTTAAAATCTTCATTTAAAATAATTTGCTCTGAAATGTTGATTAAATTCACCTTTTGCTCCATTTTCCACACAACTTTCACTGAAGTACTAACTAGGAAGAAAAATTTGAAAAGTAATCTGTAGTCAAGATCATTGCTTTTCAGATTTACCATGTGTATGAACCACTTAGGGATCTTGTTAAAATGCAAATTTTTATTCAGCATTTCTGGGATGGAGATACTGCGTTTCTAACCAGCTTTCAGGTGATGTTGTAGCTACTAGTCTTTGGACCACACCTGAGAAGCAAGAATAAAGATAGTAGGAGGAGAAAAGATAATGCTTAGTGATTACATGCTAGGTAATTATTGTGTCAATTACCTTTATCTTTACAATAATTGTAAGGTAGATATTATTTCCATTTTACAAATTAATTAGTTTAGGCTCAAAGAGGTTAAAGCCCAAGGTCACACAGCAAATAAGTGGGAGATTGGAAATTGCAACCAAGATCTTTCAAAATCCAGGGTTCATATTTTTGTCACTCATCATCTTTTGGCATGTTAGAAGTGGTATACTTTGAAAATGGCCAGTAAAGAAGGAAAGTATTTTGTAGACCTCCAGTTTTATAAAATAGTTTTTTAGGATTTTCAGAATTAGAAAGTAGCACCCTGAGGAGGGGGGGGAAAAGATGGAGTAGAAAGGCAAGGCAGAAACCTCCTCTCACACACACACTAAGGAAGGAACTACAGCAAATAGGATTAACCCTGAAGAGGACCTGAAGACTGCAGAACAGACCACCTATCCCTGGCAAAGAAGAGATGCCCACACAGAGAAGGGATGATTTTGACACTGAAGCTAAAATGGAAGAGCAGTAAAAAACCCTGGATCTTCTGAATTTGGGGAACCAAATTTAGTCTGTGATGAAGATGAGATTATGAGGTCTAAAGAAAGGCCAGATCTTTCAGTTTCTCACTTTCAGGTTGAGCAGTTAGTAAAACATCTGAACTTGCTGTGTCTGAAAGCAGAACAAGTGGAAAAACCTTCCAATAAAATGGCTAATGGAAATCAATGAGTAAAATCTTCTAAAGAAAATTGGAAGAGAAGTCAACCAGAATCTAAGAAAACAGTCCTTCATCACTTTCATTCTTCTAGTCAAGAGTCAGTGTCAAAAAGAACGTTTAGTGAACTCAAGGAACATATATAAAAATTACTTTTTTCTTCTGCATATTTGCAAAGTTCTCAACATTTAAACTAAAGTACACTATAATACTATTTTAGGCGTGTTTACCCTACTTTGCAAACTTACATGTAGTCTTATGCAGTTAATACACTAAAATGAGTTCTTACTTACCACAATGTGAATGTAACCTTATCTGAGAAAAATTCAAGAGAACTTTTGAATAAGACCAAAAAAAAAAAAAAAGAAAGAAAGTAGCACCCCACTTTACCCTTAGAAAATTTATTAAAAAAGAAGAGAGATACCAAATGTTAAAGCATCAGTGATTCTTAGTTTTGAATCTGCTTGAGTGCACACTGTGAACTGGTAACCAAAGTCTCACTGTTAATTTTATGAGACTGATTTTAAGAGCAATTTATAATAGCAGAGATAAAGTAAAAATATTTGAGAGCAAGAAATAATGAAATATTTCAAATGAATTTGTTTTCTGTTCTGATTAAATGCAGGGGACTTTACAGAAAGCTGCCTCAACTCTGTTGCCTCTAAAATATGTAACCTATTGTTTTTGTAGAGTCAGCGAGCCTCAGTGAACATGATGGTTGGTGACTTGAGTTTGATACCACCTGAACTGAAAATGGGGAAACCTGCATCTCCAAGTTCTGACTTATATGCTTATGGCTGCCTTTTATTGTGGGTATGTTTTTTTAATTAAAGTAGATCAGTCATTTATATGTACATTTCAAAATATAAAGTGGCTTTATAGTACATTTATTCCTCAGTTGTATTACTCTGGTTAAAAAACAGTGGTAGTTTTATTTTTATTTATTTTTTCTTAAGGTATCATTGATATACAATCTTTTAAAAAATTTTACCAGTATAAAAATTTTATTTTACTTTTTTATTTTAGCACTAGAAAAATACCATTGCATGAGAAAAATGAAGAAAACTTGCAGAATAAAATCTGACTTTTTAAATTAGTATTAGCTAGTATTTTAAAAATAGATTAGCACATAGATGATAATCATTGGATTTCAGCTAATTCCTACATGATTTGCCAGTATAGTATAATTAGACCATTATACTATAAAACAATTTCATAAAATTAGCTATTTAAAACTGAAAAGATTATGAAAGTAACCTTTACTATTTGATGGTACTGTATTAACATTTTTTTTAACTCAAAGCAATTTTATGTTAAGGAATCTATTTGAAATTTCTTCCATATTATTTTGGGACATTTTTCTCTAAGTAGTCATAGCTGAGAATTACTTGTAGAAATGCCTTAGGAGAAAACCAGATTTTAAAAAATTAAGTGAATAATCTGCTGTACAAGAAATATAATTTTTAAAAACCTAAATATTATTATCCAAAAAAGTTAAATAATATGGCAGGGCAAACACTTTAACTTTGTGTTTACATACAGAATATCTATATTTAAGTCTATATTCTCTAGGCATTTTATGATAAACTAAGTTTTGAATATTAAAACTGAAATACATAATTTTCCTCAGTAAGAGTATTTGTGTAATTGGCCACTGTTCTTAATACCTACTATTTGCTAGATAGTAACCTAGAGTTTGTCTCAAGCAAGATATGTATCAATCAACAACATAGAGGCAAAATGAAAATGAAAAAACAGTATTTTCTAACATTTACTTTAAAATAATTAGTTGAATTCAATAAAACAACCTACTGCCATCTAGTTACTAAGTGCCACTTTTCAGATATTGGAAGTAACTATTAAGATAACTGAATTTCATCTTTGGTATATTCTACAGAGTTTTGTTTATGCTGCAGATGACAGGTGATCTAGGGGCCTTGAATAAATAATCAACAATGAGAGACAATGTGCCTAATCCTATTCTCTCTTTCAAGGACTTGTGTGCTTGTGCATGCACCTGTGTATGTATATTTGTATAAAACCTTCTGGACAATCTTTAAAGATTACTACAGAACACTCGAATATTTGTAGATTATATTTAAAGGGTTGCTGATATAAATGTGTACTGATAAGTATATTGTTAGCCGTTTTGCCACTCAAGGATCTGAGAGTTAATGACAGATCTGAACCAAGTATTGTCATATTTGCTGCAATTGGTACAGTCACTCAATCTAATCATATAAATATTTTTCTGCCAAACAATGTGCACCTCATCTGCATTAATTTTAAGTAAACCCATTTCATTTTTATGTATTTTATCACAGATGTGCATTTGTACTGTGACAATTCATCGTCTATGGGAAACATGGTTTACCTAAACTTCCTTTGAGTGATGATAATCATTGGATTTCAACTAATTCCTACATGATTTGCCAGTATAGGTTACTCTGGATCATTTCACATATATAGATATTTCTAGGAGGTAATCTTTTCTAGAAATATTTTTAAACATTGTCATTTTCACCATATATACAGCAAGTAAGTGAATGAAAGCATAAGATTCATTAAATAGACTGGAATTTGTAGGTAATCCCATATATTTTAGTGAAATAAGGTATAGCTAGAACAATTATGATATGACAGTTCTAATTTTTCAATACCTTCTCACCAATTTCACCTTCTGTGTTTTAGATCCATATTTCCAAAAACAATTCATGTGTGCATTTAGGTAGAATTTCAGATAATGGTGAAGAGTGGAGGTAATCTCTGTGAGATAAACCTAAAGACAATGGAAATTGAAATGAGTACACTTTTTAAACATCTCAATGTATACATTCTGTGGGGCTGGCACTTAGCTAGTGATTGGATTTATACTAATCAAGCACACCAAGTTACCTTTATTGACGAACTTGCTTTGTTTAGTTTTCTAAGTAAGAGAATTTTATGAAAGTTACTGATTTCCCTAATTTAGTTTCTTTTATTTAATAGGTTAAGGAAATATTTTGCTTAATAACCATAATCCATCTGAACAACAAACATTGAAAAATTAAGTTTGAATAGATAAAAGGAAATCAAATTAAAAATGAAAATATATGTTAGGTGGAGGCCAATGTAGTTCACTTTTCCATCATTTTATCATTTGGAGAAAAAAAATTCAGTATGCAAGAAACAATTGCCAGGATCCTTATATTACACGGTACATATTGATTACAGTCAAAAATTGGTTATCCAATATTTTTTAATGCCTATAAAATACTACCCTTAATCATGCTAACCTACTTACCTTAAACACATTTTTCATTGATATACAATCACATGAGCAACACTGTGGTTCCTAGATTTCCCCCATTATCAAGTCCCCACCACATACCCCATTACAGTCACTGTTCATCAGCAGAGTAAGATGCTATACAGTCACTACTTGTCTTCTCTGTGCCCCCCTACATTATGTGTGCTAATCATAATGCCCCTTAATCCCCTTATCCCTCCCTTCCTACCGACACTCCCCAGGCCCTTTCCCTTTGTTAACTGTTAGTCCATTCTTGGGTTCTGTGAGTCTGCTGCTATTTTGTTCCTTCAGTTTTTGCTTTGTTGTTATACTCCACAGATGAGTGAAATCATTTGGTACTTCTCCTTCTCCACCTGGCTTATTTCACTGAGCATAATACCCTCTTGCTCCATCCATGTTGTTGCAAATGGTAGGATTTGTTTTCTTCTTATGGCTGAATAATATTCCCTTGCGTATATGTACCACATGTTCTTTATCCATTCATCTACTGATGAACACTTAGGTTGCTTCCATTTCTTGGCTATTGTAAATAGTGCTGCCATAAACATAGGGGTACATATGTCTCTTTGAATCTGGGATCCTGTATTCTTTGGGTAAATTCCTAGGAGTGGAATTCCTGGGTCAAATGATACTTCTATTTTGAGTTTTTTGAGGAACCTCCATACTGCTTTCCACAATGGTTGAACTAATTTACATTCTCACCAGCAGTGTAGGAGGGTTTCCCTTTCTCCACATCCTTGCCAGCATTTGTCATTGTTTGTCTTTTGGATGTTGGCCATCCTAACTGGTGTGAGGTGATATCTCATTGTGGTTTTAATTTGCATTTCTCTGATGATTGGTGATGTGGAGCATCTTTTCATGTGTCTGTTGGCCATATGAATTTCTTGTTTGGAGAAGTGTCTGTTCATATCCTCTGCCCAATTTTTAATTGGGTCATTTGCTTTTTGGTTGTTGAGGTGCATGAGCTCTTTATATATTTTCTATGTCAATCCCTTATCAGATATGTCATTTATGAATATATTCTCCCATATGGTAGGATGCCTTTTCATTCTACTGATGGTCTCCTTTGCTGTACAGAATCTTTTTAGTTTGATGTAGTACCACTTGTTCATTTTTGCTTTTGTTTCCCTTGCCCAGGGAGATATGTTCATGAAAAGGTTGCTCTGTTTATATTCAACAGAGTTTTGCTTATGTTTTCTTCTAAGAGTTTTATGGTTTCATGACTTACATTCAGATCTTTCATCCATTTCGAGTTTACTTTTGTGTATGGAGTTAGACAGTAATCCAGTTTCATTCTCTTACATGTAGCTGGCCAGTTTTGCCAGCACCTGTTGTTGAAGAGGCTGTCATTTCCTCATTGTATATCCATGGCTCCATTATCATGTATTAATTGACCATATATGCTTGGGTTTATATCTGGGCTCTTTATTCTGTTCCGTTGATCTATGGGTCTATTCTTGTGCCAGTACCAAATTGTCTTGATTACTGTGGCTTTGTAGTGGAGCATGAAGTTGGAAAGGGTAATCCCCCCAGCTTTATTCTTCCTTCTCAGAATTGCCTTGGCTATTTGGGGTCTTTTGTGGTTCAATATGAATTTTAGAACTACTTGTTCCAGTTCATTGAAGAATGCTGTTGGTATTTTGATAGGGATTGCATTGAATCTGTAGATTGCTTTAGGCAGGATGGCCATTTTGTCAATATTAATTCTTCCTAGCCAAGAGCATGGGATGAGTTCCCATTTGCTAGTGTCCTCTTTAATTTCTCTTAAAGAGTGTCTTGTAGTTTTCAGGGTCTAGGTCTTTCACTTCCTTGTTAGATTTATTCCTAGGTATTTTATTCTTTTTGATGTAATTGTGAATGGAATTTTTTCCCTGATTTCTCTTTCTGCTAGTTCATTGTTAGTGTATAGGAATGCAACAGATTTCTGTGTATTAATTTTGTGTCCTGAAACTTTGCTGAGTTCAGATATTAGTTCTAGTAGTTTTGGAGAGGATTCTTTAGGGTTTTTTATGTACAATATCATGTCATCTTCAAACAGTGACCGCTTGACTTCTTCCTTCCCAATGTGGATGCCTTTTATTTCTTTGTGTTGTTGGATTGCCATGGCTAAGACCTCCAGAACTATGTTGTATAAAAGTGGGGAGTGGACATCGTTGTCTTGTTCCCAATCTTAAAGGAAAAGCTTTCAGCTTTTCACTGTTAAATATGATGTTGCTGTGGGTTTGCCATATATGGCCTTTGTTATGTTGAGGTACTTGCCCTTTATACCCATTTTGTTGAGAGTTTTTATCATGAATGGATGTTGAATTTTGTCGAATGCTTTTTCAGCATCTATGGAGATGATCATGTGATTTTTGTCCTCCTTTTTGTTGGTGTGGCGGATGATGTTGATGGATTTTCGAATGTTGTACCATCCTTGCATCCCTGGGGATGAATCCCACTGGATGATAGTGTGTGATCTTCTTGATGTGTTTTTGAATTTGGTTTGAAAATATTTTGTTGAGTATTTTTGCATCTATGTTCATTCAAGAATATTGGTCTGTAATTTTCCTTTTTGGTGGTGTCTTTGCCTTGTTTTGGTATTAGAGTGATGCTGGCTTCATAGAATAGGTTTGGAAGTATTCCCTCCTCTTCTATTTTTTGGAAAACCTTTAGGAGAATGGGTATTATGTCTTCTCTATATGTCTGATAAAATTCAGTGGTACATCCATTTGGCCCGGGGGTTTTGTTCTTGGGTAGTTTTTTGATTACCGCTTCAATTTCGTTGCTCGTAATTGGTCTGTTTAGATTTTCTGTTTCTTCCTTGGTCAGTGTTGGAAGGTTGTATTTTTCCAGGAAGTTGTGCATTTCTTCTAGGTTTTCCAGTTTGTTAGCATATAGATTCTCGTAGTATTCTCTAATAATTCTTTGTATTTCTGTGGGGTCTGTCTTGATTTTTCCATTCTCATTTCTGTTTCTGTTTATGTGTGTAGATTCTCTTTTTCTTCTTATAAGTCTGGCAGGGTGCTTATCTATTTTGTTTATTTTCTCAAAGAACCAGCTCTTGGTTTCATTGATTTTTTTCTATTCTTTTATTCTCTCAATTTTATTTATTTCTTCTCTGATCTTTATTATGTCTCTCCTTCTGCTGACTTTGGGCCTCATTTGTTCTTCTTTTTCCAATTTCAATAATTGTGACTTTAGACTATTCATTTGGGTTTGTTCTTCCTTCTTTAAATAGGCCTGGATTGCTATATACTTTCCTCTTAGAACTGCCTTCGCTGTGTCCCACAGAAGTTGGGGCTTTGTGCTGTAGTTGTCATTTGTCTCCATATATTGCTTGATCTCTATTTTAATTTGGTCATTGATCCATTGATTATTTAGAGCATGTTTTTAAGCCTCCATGTGTTTGTGAGTCTTTTTGTTTTCTTTGTACAATTTATTTCTAGTTTTATACCTTTGTAGTCTGAGAAGTTGGTTGTTAGAATTTCTATCTTTTTGAATTTACTGAGGCTCTTTTTCTGGCCTAGTGTGTGGTCTATTCTGGAGAATGTTCCATGTGCACTTGAGAAGAATGTGTATCCTGCTGCTTTTGGGTGTAGAGTTCTATAGATGTCTATTAGTTCCATCTGTTCTAGTGTGTTGTTCAGTGCCTCTGTGTCCGTACTTATTTTCTGTTTGATGGATCTGTCCTTTGAAGTGAGTGGTGTGTTGAAGTCTCCTAGAATGAATGCATTGCATTCTATTTCCTCCTTTAATTCTGTTAGTATTTCTTTCACATATGTTGGTTCTCCTGTATTGGGTGCATATATATTTATAATGGTTATATTCCCTTTTTTGACTGACCCCTTTATCATTATGTAATGTCCTTCTTTATCTCTTGTTACTTTCTTTGTTTTGAAGTCTATTTTGTCTGAGAACTAGTACTACAACACCTGCTATTTTCTCCCTTTTGTCTGTATGAAATATCTTTTTCTATCCCTTGACTTTTAGTCTGTGTGTCTTTGGGTTTGAGGTGAGTCCCTTGTATGCAGCATATAGATGGGTCTTGCTTTTTTATCCATTTTGTTACTCTGTGTCTTTTGATTGGTGCATTCAGTCCATTTACATTTTGGGTGATTATTGAAAGATATGTACTTATTGCCATTGCAGGCTTCAGATTCTTGGTTACCAAAGGCTCAAGGGTAGCTTCTTTACTATCTAATCATCTAACTTAACTTGCTTATTAAGCTATTATAAACACAGAGTGATGATTCTTTATTTCTCTCCCTTCTTATTCCTCCTCCTCCATTCTTTATATGTTAGGTGTTTTATTCTGTGTTCTTTTGTGTTTCCTTTGACTGCTTTTGTGCATAGTTGATTTTATTTTTTGCCTTTAGTTAGTATTTGGTTGGTCTGCTTTCTCTGCTGTGATTTTATTTTCTCTGGTGACATCTATTTAGCCTTAGGAGTGCTTCTATCTAGATCAGTCCCTTTAAAATATCCCGTAGAGGTGGTTTGTGAGAGGCAAATTCCCTCAACTGTTGCTTGTCTGGGAATTGTTTAATCCCTCCTTCATATTTAAATGATAATCATGCTGGGTACAGTGTTCTTGGTCAAGGCCCTTCTTTTTCATTACATTAAATATATCATGCCATTATCTTCTGGCCTGTAAGGTTTCTGTTGAGAAGTCTGATGATAGCCTGATGGGTTTTCCTTTGTAGGTGACTTTCTTTCTCTCTCTGGCTGCCTTTAGTACCCTGTCTTTGTCTTTGATCTTTGCCATTTAAATTATTATATGTCTTGGTGTTGTCCTCCTTGGGTCCCTTGTGTTGGGAGATCTGTGGGCTTTCATGGTCTGATAGACTATTTCCTTACCCATTTTTGAGAAGTTTTCAGCCATTATTTCTTCACAGACACTTTCTATCCCTTTTTCTCTCTCTTCTTCTGCTGCTACTTCTATAATGCAAATATTATTCCATTTGGATTGGTCACACAGTTCTCTTAATATTCTTTCATTCCTGGAGATCCTTTTATCTCTCTCTGCCTCAGCTTCTCTGTATTCCTGTTCTCTGATTTCTATTCCATTAATGGCCTCTTGTACCTCATCCAGTCTGCTCTTAAGTCCTTCCAGAGATTGTTTTATATCTGTATTCTCCCTCACAACTTGCTCCTTTTGCTCTTGCATATTTCTATGCAGATCTGTCAGCATGGTTATGACCTTTATTTTGCATTCTTTTTCAGGAAGATTGGTTATATCTATATCCCCAGGCCGTCACTCAGGGCTTGTCTGGGTGATTCTGGACTGGACCAAATTCTTCTGCCTTTTCATTGTGATAGAAGTAGTCGTAGGCAGCTAGCACATGTGTTAGCTGGGAGAACAAAGTCCTTTCCTGCTTGCTGGTTGCCTTGCCCTTCTCTGCTGCCTGTGCCAGTTACTTGCTCTCCGGGAGCAGCCTCTGGGTTAATTTCATGAGCCACGGCATGTGGGGCAGCCCAGAGCCCTTCTGGGAGAGGCAGGTGCACCTGGTGTGCTTTCCTGCGAGAATGGCACCCCTCCTTTCCCTGCCCTTTCCCTGCCCTGGCTTCCTCTTGTCTGCACCAGGCTGTTGCTCGCCGGCGCGGCTTTTCGATCTGGCCCAGGCAGCTGCCCTCTCAGAGGAGGCTCTGGCCGGCTTCTGTGGGTGCGGCTGCTCCCAGGCTGCTCTGCTGGGGCCATGTGGGAGAAGGAATGCACAGCAGGCTGATCGCCGTGTGGGGCTTCAGAGCTGCATTGCCACCCATGGGGTTAGGGTGCCTGAAGTTCCCTGGAATTCCCAGCTGGTGGGCGTATTGTGCCAGGACGAGTCCATCCAGCTGTGAAGCCCCACCCCTTTAAAACTTTCAAAAAGCACTCGCTTTTCTTTTGTCCCTGAGGAGCCGGCTGTGGGGACCCACTCACAGATTTTACTCTTGTTTCTCTAATATCCAGCACATCATGCAATGTGTGTCTGTGCTTCTGGTGCAGATTATTAGGGCTGGTTATTTAGCAGTCCTGTGCTTCCACTCCCTCCCTGCTCCGACTCCCTTCCTCCAGCAGCAAGCTGGGGTAGGGGGAGCACTCACGTCCCTCTGGGTCATGGCTTGTATCTTACCCCCTTTGTGAGAAGCTGCATTCTCCCAGATGTAGATGTAGCCTGGCTGTTATACTGTATCCTCTGGTCTCTCTGTTAGGCATGTAGTTTTATTTGTTGTATTTTCAAAAATACATATGATTTTGGGAGTAGTTTTCTGCTGCCCTACTCATGCCACCCTCTTCCCCAAATCCTCCCCCCCCCTTAGATAGTTTTTTTTGATTAACGATTAGATTTAATTGCTGGTTATTGGTCTGTTCAGATTATCTGTTTCTTCCTGGGTCAGTCTTAGAAGGTTGCATTTTTCTAGAAAGTTGTCTGTTTCTTCTAGGTTATCCAGTTAGTTAGCATATAATTTTTCATAGTATTCTCTAATAATTCTTTGTATTTCTGTGGTGTCCATCATGATTTTTCCTTTCTCATGTCTGATTCTGCTTGTGTGTGTAAATTCTCTTTTTTTCCTTAATAAGTCTGGCTGGGGTTTATCTGTTTTGTTTATTTTCTCAAAGAACCAGCTCTTGTTTTCATTAATTTTTTTTATTGTTTTATTCTTCTCAATTTTATTTATTTCTTCTCTGATCTTTATTATGTCCCTCCTTCTGCTGACTTTCAGCCTCCTTTGTTCTTCTTTTTCTAGTTTCAATAATTATGAATTTAAACTGTTCATTTGGGATTTTTCTTCCTTCTTTAAATAGGCTTGGATTGCTACATACTTTACTCCTAGAACTGCTGCTCCTGAAAGTTCCCAGACTGCCGGGCTGAGTGTGTCAGGACAATTTTGTCCACCTATTCCTTCTCTCAAACCCTTGCCCCCCAGCAGCCCTCTGACCATTGAGAGGTCCTTTAATGTGCCTGCTTTTCTTTGGTCCCATGATAGCCAGTTGTGGGAACCTGTTCACAGTCTTAGTCTCAGACTCTGCCTTTCAGCTCCTCCAATCTCCAGAGCACCATGCAATGTGAGTTCATGCTCCCAGGGTAGATTTCTATGACTGGGTATTTAATAGTCCTGTGCTTCCACTCCCTCCCTGCTCTGGTTCTTTTCCTCCCATGGGTGAGCTGGGGTAGGGGGAGTGCTTGGGTCCCACTGGGTCATGGCACCCTTTTCCATGAGATGTTGACTTCTCCCAGATGTAGACTGGCTAGTGTACTATTACTTCTGGTCACTCTTTTAGAAATAGTTGTATTTGGTGTATATTCAAAATATATGTGCCATCTTTTCTCTCTCCATTGATACACAATCTTATGAAGGTTTCACATGACAAATATACTGGTTACAGCATTCACCCATATTATCAAGTCTTTACACCCCCATTGCAGTCACTGTCTATCAGCATAGTAAGATGCTATACAGTCATTACTTGTCTTCTCTGTGCTATACTTCCTTCCCTGTGCCCCCCCTATATTATGTGTGCTAATCATAATGCCCCTTAATCCCCTTATCCCTCCCTTCCCACCCACACTTCCCAGTCTCTTTCCCTTTGGTAACTATTAGTCCATTTTTGGGTTCTGTGAGTCTGCTGCAGTTTTGTTCCTTCAGTTTTGCGTTGTTGTTATACTCTACAAATGAGTGGAATCATTTGGTACTTGTCTTTCTCCACTTGGCTTATTTCACTGAGCATAATACCCTTTAGCTCCATCCATGCTTTTGCAAATGGTAGGATTTGTTTTTTTCTTATGGCTGAATAATATTCCATTGTGTATATGTACCACATGTTCTTTATCCATTCATCTACTGATGGACACTTAAGTTATTTCTATTCCTTGGCTATTGTAAATAGTGCTGTGATAAACATAGGGGTTCATATTTCTTTTTGAATCTGTGATCCTGTTTTCTTTGGGTAAATTCCTAGGAGTGGAATTCCTGGGTAAATGGTATTTCTATTTTTAGTTTTTTGAGTAATGTCCATACTGCTTTCCACAATGGTTGAACTAATTTACCTTCTCACCAGTAGTGTAGGAGGGTTACCCTTTCTCCTCATCCTCACCAGCATTTGTTGTTCTTTGTCTTTTGGATGTTGGCCATTCTAACTCATGTGAGGTGATAGCTCATTGTGGTTTTAATTTTCATTTTTGTGATGATTAGTGATGTAGAATATCTTTTCATTTGCCTGTTGGTCATCTGAATTAATTTCTTCTGAGAAGTGCCTGTTCAGGTCCTCCACCCATTTTTTAATCGGGTCATTTGCTTTTTGGTTGTTGAGGTGAGTGAGCTCTTTATATATTTTGGATGTCAATCCCTTATCGGATATGTCATGTATGAATATATTCTCCCATACTCTAGGATGCCTTTTTGTTTTACTGCTGGTGTCCTTTGCTATACAGAATCTTTTTAGTTTAATGTATTCCCACTTGTTCATTTTTACTTTTGTTTTCCTTGCCCAGGGAGATATGTTCATGAAAAAGTTTCTCATGTTTATATTCAAGAGATTTTTGCCTATGTTTTCTTCTAAGAGTTTTATGGTTTCATGACTTACATTCAGGTCTTTGTTCCATTTTGAGTTTACTTTTGTGTATGAAGTTAGACAGAAATCCAGTTTCATTCTCTTACATGTAGCTGTCCAGTTTTGTCAGCATCCATTGTTGAAGAGGCTGTCATTTCCTCATTGTAGATCCATGGCTCCTTTATCATATATTAATTGGCCATATATATGTTGGTTAATATCTGGACTCTCTATTCTGTTCCATTGATCTGTGGGTCTGTTCTTGTGCTAGTACCACATTGTCTTGATTACTGTCGTTTTGTAGTAGAGCTTTAAGTTGGGGAGCGTAATCTCCCCTGGTTTATTCTTCCTTCTCAGGATTGCTTTGGCTATTCAGTGGCTTTTGTGGTCCCATATGTGAAAGCTAATCATATTATATACTTATATGTAATTTATTGTATCAGTTATACCTCAATAAAGCTGTTACAAAAAGAGTGTTTATACCTGTTCAGGTATATCTAGGTATATCAGGAATCCCACTCCCCAGTTAATTATTCCCTAGTATTTTTAGCCTTATTCTGGCATGTGTATTTAAAGTTGTCTGGTTTCATAGAATGATCATAGCTATAGAAATGATTCAACTGGAATCATTTAAATCATTGTTTCAGTAATCTATTCTTTAAATCAGAGGGGTGAAAGTAAATGTCTCAAATATTGTTATGTTCCTGGGAACTATCAAAGGTATCATTTATGTATGTTAATAGCAGTCTTTATTTCACCAATTTGTTTTCTTTGTCAAATGATAATAGTTTTATGAAACAAATTCTACCATTTGCAACAATATGGCTGAAGCTAGAGGGTATTATGCTCAGTGTAATTAGCCATGCACATAAAGACAAGTCCCCAATGACTTCACTCATTTGTGGAGTATGACAACAAAGGAAAACTGAAGAAAGAAAACAGCAGCAGACTCACAGACTCCTAGAAGGAACTTTCGGTTACCAAAGGGAACGGCTTGGGCAGGTTGGGTTGGGTGGGAGGGAAAAGGGGATTAAGGGACATTATAGATAGGTCATGGGGAAGGCAATATAGCATGAAGAAGTTAAGTAATGACTGTATAGCATCTTGCTACACTGATAGACAGTGACTGCAGTGGGGAGGTAAGGACTTGATGATAATATGGGTGAATGTTGAAACCACAATGTTGCTCATGTGAAACTTTCATAAGACTGTATATCAGTGATACCTTAGTTAAAAAATAGAGTTCTGTGAATAAATATAGTATTGTTTTGCTGAATTCCTGTTCTTTAATGTTGATTAATTTTAACTTATGAATTTTATTATATGTATAGACTAGTATAACTGTCACCACAGTTAGTATATAGAACAGTTTCATAACTCAGAAGAAATCATATGTGCTGTTCTTTTGTAGTCACTCCCTCCCCCAAGCTTTAACCTTTGGCAACTGCTGTTCTTTTCCCTATCAGTATAATGTTGTCTTTCTAAGAATGTCCTATAAATGGTATCATACAGTATGTAACCTTTTGAGCCCAGCTTTTTCACGCAGCACAATGCCTTTAAGATTCATCCAAGTTGTTTGGTGTATCAATAGTTCATTCCTTTTTGTTGCCGAGTAAGTAATATTCTATTTGTATGGATGTAACAAGTTGATGTATCTGTTCACCTATTGAAGGACATTTGGGTATTTCCAGAGTTTGGCTGTTTCAAATAAAGCTGCTGTGTGAATATTTGTGTATAGGTTTTTTGTTTGAACATATGTTTTTATTTCTCTAGAATAAGAACCCAGGAGGGAGATTGTTGGGTAAATTGTAATTATATATATGACTTTACAAGAAGCTGCCGAACTGTTTTGCAGAGTGGCTGTACCATTTTGCATTCCCACCAGCAATGAATGAGAGTTCCTGTTGCTCTTATATCCTTGCCATTTTATGAGAGTTTCAGATGCTCTGCATGAACATCTCATATTGCCTTCATTTTCTGTTTTAGACATTCTCATAGGTCTAGAGTAGTATCTTATTGCGCTTTTAATTTAAATTTCTCTAATGGATAATGATGCTGAGCATCATTTTATTTAGTTTCCTCATTGGTGAAGTGTCTGTTCAAATCTTTTGCCCATTTTAAAATTGGATTTCTTACTGTTGAGTTGTGAGCATTGAAAATTACATCCTAGATACAAATCCCTTGTCAGATGTAATTTGCAAATATTTTTCCTAGTCTGTAGCTTGTGTTTTCATTCTTCTGACAATGACTTTTTCAGAAAAAAAGGCTTTAATTGTGATGAAGTTTAATTTATTATTGTTTTCCTTTTATAGATCATGCTTTTAATATTATATCTGAAGTCTGCCTAACCCCAGTCATGAAGATTTTCTAAAAGCTTTATAGTTAAATCCTTTACATTTTAGAAGTAGGATCTATTTTGATGTATTTTGTGTAAGGAGTGAGGTTTATATTAAGGCACTTGTTTTTTGTATATGGACGTTCAGTTGTCCAACACTATTTAATAAAAAGTATAATTCTCTATGAATTTCCTTGTACTTTTGTAAACATTCTGTTGGTTATATTTGTGGGAGTCCATTTCTGACTCTATTGTGTTCCATTGATCTGTGTCTATATATCTGTTTATCAATGCTCCAGTGTTTTGATTATCTTTATACTAGTTCTTAAAATTGGGTGGTATGATTAGTATGATTTTTCTCTGTCAAATTGTTTTAGCTATTTGGAAATCTCTGCCTTTTCATATACATTTTAGAAACAACTTGTCCATATATATATATATATATATATATATATATATATATATATATATATATACCAAAACCCTGTTGTGATTTTGATTGGAATTGCATTAAACCTGTAGATCAATTTGGGTAAAATTGACATCTTGGAGAACTGACATCTTTACTAGGTTCAATCTTTTCATCCATGAACTTCATTTATTTAGGCCTTCCTTGATTTCTTCCATCAGCATTATGTTATTTTGAGCTTTCAGGTCCTACACATGTGTTGTTAGATTTATACCTAAATATTTCATTTTTGGGGGGCTATTGTGATACTTAAAACATTTTTTGTTTTCTATTTCTTCAAGTTCTTTTTCTTAAATGATTTTTTTTATCGATAGGAAAGTTACTTTAGTACCAAAGGTTTTGTATACTTTGATCTTTCTCAAAGAATTAGGCAAGTTACAGCAAAAACACATAGTCTAAAATATATGAAAGGGCAAAAAATGACTACCTAAGGGCTATGCTTGAAAAGGCAATATTCAGAGTTAAGCTGGATTCATTATCAAAGGATCTTATTTCTAGGGCCATGAATGGATTGCTGTCATTTATGGCTTTTGAGAATTTTAGAATTAGCAAAAATAAAAGGAACAGCTTATTTAATATTAAAACTCTGGAATACTGATATTGGGCATAAGATATTTTGGTTTTGGATCATTTTTGTCATGAGACTGAGATCAAATGATGGAAACATTCTGAAGACTGCCTTCAACTACATAAAATTTTAGTGTTTGAGTGTTAACTACCCTTCTCTCTTAAGCTATAAACCATATCTTTTATTTTAATTGCAATAAAGTTGATATACAACATACTGGTTTCATATTGGTTTATTACTGGGTTTCAGCCACTTACATAGAAAGGTACAACATGGTGACATAATAACTGAATACATTACTTGATGCCTGTCACATAGATGTAGTTTAAACCATATCTTTTAATGTATATTTGAAAGGCAGTTTCATCTTCAAGTCATTTGTATTAAGATTTAATGTATATTTGGAAGGCAGTTTTATCTTCAAGTCATTTGTGTTAAGATTTTTCAGTATTTTTTTAAGTTAGAAGAAATTTTAAAGGCTTTTTGAAAAGTCAGTTTTAAAAATTAGAGCAGTTCTGACTGTTACATTGAAAAAAATGTGTTTGTATGTGGATGCTGCTGGGAACAAGCTGAATAATTTTAAAATAGAAGTGAATGGCTCCTTTTTTTTACTGAAGTTTAACAGTTTTTCATCATGGCCTTCTCTAAAATGCAACTCTTCCTTTCTTTAGTTTTCTCTTAACATACTATACTTTTATTTATCTTTATTATTATCTTCTTCAACCAATAGAACATAATCTCCTTGGGGGCAGCTTGTCTTTTTGGCTGTTATTGTGTCCTTACTGCCTTAAACTATGCTGGGTACAGAGCAGGAACACTCAAATATTAACCAAGTGAATGAATGCACGCTTTTATGTATCAGAATGAACATTTAAATTTTAGCCATAATTATTGCTGAAATATTAGGCTGTTAAAGAAAGTATACCATGTTTCTTTGGTGAGTTCATCTACTCATCTCTCATTATGGACCCTTGTACATTTTTTGGAACCTGGCTTGAAGATTTTATTCCAGCTCATAATGTGTATCTAGGAGAGCTAACTGTTCATATTGATGACCCATTGAACAACCTAAACTTGCATTTTCTGGACCTCCTTAACAACTTTGAGACATATACCTTCATGCAATTTCAGTTACCTCCAAAACCAGGATTTTGTGATTCTATATAATTTTTCTTCTACGAAAGTGATAGGATCTAATTCAATATATTTTTATCTGGACAGGACTTCCTATCCTTACATTTTACTATAACTGCTCTTAAATCTCCAATGTATTTTTTTCATTAGTTCCCTTTTCTCCCAGAGTATCAGCAATCTCCTAGTTCCTCTTCCTTCTTCAACTTTGGACGCCATCATAAAACATCTGGCCTATCTTGTATTCTGTTTTACTCCTACTCTTCTGTTTAGCCTTTCTAGACAGACCTCAATTATAGATATGTTTTATAGCCTGGTATATATACTTTTGAAAAACATTCCTTCCCAGTTTTTTAAAGGTTTTATTTCCATGTGCAAATAACTTTTTTTTTTTTTTTTTTTTTTTATAATAATTATTTTTTATTGAAGGGTAGTTGACACACAGTATTACATTACATGAGTTTCAAGTGTACAACACAGTGGTAGAACATTTATATACATAATTCTAGGTTCCAGCTATCACCCTACCAGGCTGTTACAATATCTTGACTATATTCCTTATGCTATACCTTACATCCCGGTTACTAATTTATTTTACCATTGGAAGTCTGTCCTTTTTTTTTTTTTTTTTTTTTTTTGTGAGGGCATCTCTCATATTTATTGATCAAATGGTTGTTAACGACAATAAAATTCTGTATAGGGGAGTCAATGCTCAATGCACAATCATTATTCCACCCCAAGCCTAATTTTTGTCAGTCTCCAATCTTCTGAGGCATAACAAACAAGTTTTTACATGTAGAACAAATTCTTACATAATGAATAAGTTACATAGTGAACAGTACAAGGGCAGTCATCACAGAAACTTTCGGTTTTGCTCATGCATTATGAACTATAAACAGTCAGTTCAAAAATGAATACTCATTTGGTTTTTATACTTGATTTATATGTGGATACCACATTTCTCTCTTTATTATTATTATTTTTAATAAAATGCTGAAGTGGTAGGTAGATACAAAATAAAGGTAGAAAACATAGTTTAGTGTTGTAAGAGAGCACATGTAGATGATCAGGTGTGTGCCTGTAGACTATGTGTTAATCCAAGCTAGACAAGGGCAACAAAACGTCCACGTATGCAGAAGATTTCTCTCAGAACGGGGGGGGTGAGGTTCTAAGCCTCACCTCTGTTGATCCCCAATTTCTCACCTGATGGCCCCCCTGCGACTGTGCCTGTCTTAGGTTGTTCCTCCCTTGAGGAATCTTACCCGTCTCTGGCTAACCAGTCATCTTCCGGGGCCATACAGGGAAATGTGAAGTTGGTAAGTGAGAGAGAAGCCTTATTGTTTGAAAAAGTTAGCTTTTTACTTCTTTGCATATTTATGCCCTGTGGCTTCTATGCCCAGCATTTGTCTTGAGGTATCTTTACCACTTGGAAGAATTATGATACTCGGTAAATTTGATATGAGGCACGAATTCTATTTAAGGGTTGTAATTAGGAAGGAAGAAGAAAAGCTATAGAAGTAGCAGGCGGAAGAAAACATGGGAAGATTGATTATTTCTTTGACATATCTTCTTGTAGAGTAACTTCAGCATGTATAGGTTTTAAGCTACTACTTAAATTGCACACACACATTAACATAATAGGAGTATAGTTACATAACCAAAGCATATCTGTAATTACCAGCCATCTGCAGTGAAACCAAGAAAACCAGTTAGGCACCTTAGGCATTTGTGAAAACTTATCTATGATATGGTGGATATTGTCCAGATGAACTTGAACAGTCTGAGAGAAATCAGACAAATTAAAACAACCCATTCCTGGGGACTGTTCACATGCCATATGTTCTTTTAACAATAAATAGTTTGTAGTTGTAAGACTTTGGAGCGCTACAATTTGCACTTCTCCAAATTCTTGGTTGAGTTCCAACAGTATAGATCTAGTCCAATTTTGTTGTTTTACTGTATGCACAGGCCAGCTTAGATATCTCCTTCCTCATTCCCATGGCAAGTCCAGGAACTGGTGGGATGAGTGCATCTACAGCTGTAGCAGTGCGTGGATCTTTGTTGGGGTTTTTGATGATCATCTTCTGGCATGAGTCTTCCAGAGAGTGCTGATGTTGGAAGTTCTTTTTCATATCGTATCTTAGTTCATTTTCGGGGTAGCCCAATTAGGCTTTGATCCTCTGTATAAACACAAACAGACCCTTTGCCTACACTTTTATATGCCCTTTATACCCTTGTGTAGAACACGTTGGAAGTTACCACACAGGAACTGCCCTTTTTTTTTTTTTCTATCACTAATCTACACTTACATGACGAATATTATGTTTACTAGGCTCTCCCCTATACCAGGTCTCCCCTATAAACCCCTTTACAGTCACTGTCCATCAGCATAGCAAAATGTTGTAGAATCACTACTTGCCTTCTCTGTGTTGTACAGCCCTCCCTTTTCTCCTACCCCCCCCATGCATGTTAATCTTAATACCCCCCTACTTCTCCCCCCCTTATCCCTCCCTACCCACCCATCCTCCCCAGTCCCTTTCCCTTTGGTACCTGTTAGTCCATTCTTGAGTTCTGTGATTCTGCTGCTGTTTTGTTCCTTCAGTTTTTCCTTTGTTCTTATATTCCACAGATAAGTGAAATCATTTGGTATTTCTCTTTCTCCGCTTTGCTTGTTTCACTGAGCATAATACCCTCCAGCTCCATCCATGTTGCTGCAAATGATTGGATTTGCCCTTTTCTTATAGCTGAGTAGTATTCCATTGTGTATATGTACCACATCTTCTTTATCCATTCATCTATTGATGGACATTTAGGTTGCTTCCAATTCTTGGCTATTGTAAATAGTGCTGCAATAAACATAGGGGTGCATCTGTCTTTCTCAAACTTGATTGCTGCATTCTTAGGGTAAATTCCTAGGAGTGGAATTCCTGGGTCAAATGGTAAGTCTGTTTTGAGCATTTTGATGTACCTCCATACTGCTTTCCACAATGGTTGAACTAACTTACATTCCCACCAGCAGTGTAGGAGGGTTCCCCTTTCTCCACAGCCTCGCCAACATTGGTTGTTGTTTGTCTTTTGGATGGCAGCCATCCTTACTGGTGTGAGGTGATACCTCATTGTAGTTTTAATTTGCATTTCTCTGATAATTAGCGATGTGGAGCATCTTTTCATGTGTCTGTTGGCCATCTGTATTTCTTTTTTGGAGAAGTGTCTGTTCAGTTCCTCTGCCCATCTTTTAATTGGGTTATTTGTTTTTTGTTTGTTGAGGCGTGAGAGCTCCTTATATATTCTGGACGTCAAGCCTTTATCGGATGTGTCATTTTCAAATATATTCTCCCATACTGTAGGTATCCTTCTTGTTCTATTGATGGTGTCTTTTGCTGTACAGAAGCTTTTCAGCTTAATATAGTCCCACTTACTCATTTTTGCTGTTGTTTTCCTTGCCCGGGGAGATATGTTCAAGAAGAGGTCACTCATGTTTATGTCTAAGAGGTTTTCGCCTATGTTTTCTTCCAAGAGTTTAATGGTTTCATGGCTTACATTCAGGTCTTTGATCCATTTTGAGTTTACTTTTGTATATGGGGTTAGACAATGGTCCAGTTTCATTCTCCTACATGTAGCTGTCCAGTTTTGCCAGCACCACCTGTTGAAGAGACTGTCATTTCGCCATTGTATGTCCATGGCTCCTTTATCAAATATTAATTGACCATATATGTCTGGGTTAATGTCTGGATTCTCTAGTCTGTTCCATTGGTCTGTGGCTCTGCTCTTGTGCCAGTACCAAATTGTCTTGATTACTATGGCTTTATAGTAGAGCTTGAAGTTGGGGAGTGAGATCCCCCCTACTTTATTCTTCTTTCTCAGGATTGCTTTGGCTATTCGGGGTCTTTGGTGTTTCCATATGAATTTTTGAATTATTTGTTCCAGTTCATTGAAGAATGTTGCTGGTAGTTTCATAGGGATTGCATCAAATCTGTATATTGCTTTGGGCAGGATGGCCATTTTAACGATATTAATTCTTCCTAGCCACGAGCATGGGATGAGTTTCCATCTGTTAGTGTCCCCTTTAATTTCTCTTAAGAGTGACTTGTAGTTTTCAGAGTATAAGTCTTTCACTTCTTTGGTTAGGTTTATTCCTAGGTATTTTATTTTTTTTGATGCAATTGTGAATGGAGTTGTTTTCCTGATTTCTCTTTCTGTTGGTTCATTGTTAGTATATAGGAAAGCCACAGATTTCTGTGTGTTGATTTTGTATCCTGCAACTTTGCTGTATTCCGATATCAGTTCTAGTAATTTTGGGGTGGAGTCTTTAGGGTTTTTTATGTACAGTATCATGTCATCTGCAAATAGTGACAGTTTAACTTCTTCTTTACCAATCTGGATTCCTTGTATTTCTTTATTTTGTCTGATTGCCGTGGCTAGGACCTCCAGTACTATGTTAAATAACAGTGGAGAGAGTGGGCATCCCTGTCTAGTTCCCGATCTCAGAGGAAATGCTTTCAGCTTCTCGCTGTTCAATATAATGTTGGCTGTGGGTTTATCATAGATGGCCTTTATTATGTTGAGGTACTTGCCCTCTATTCCCAGTTTGCTGAGAGTTTTTAACATGAATGGATGTTGAACTTTGTCAAATGCTTTTTCAGCATCTATGGAGATGATCATGTGGTTTTTGTCTTTCTTTTTGTTGATGTGGTGGATGATGTTGATGGACTTTCGAATGTTGTACCATCCTTGCATCCCTGGAATGAATCCCACTTGGTCATGGTGTATGATCCTTTTGATGTATTTTTGAATTCGGTTTGCTAATATTTTGTTGAGTATTTTTGCATCTACGTTCATCAGGGATATTGGTCTGTAGTTTTCTTTTTTGGTGGGGTCTTTGCCTGGTTTTGGTATTAGGGTGATGTTAGCTTCATAGAATGAGTTTGGGAGTATCCCCTCCTCCTCTATTTTTTGGAAAACTTTAAGGAGAATGGGTATTATGTCTTCCCTGTATGTCTGATAAAATTCCGAGGTAAATCCATCTGGCCCGGGGGTTTTGTTCTTTGGTAGTTTTTTGATTACCTCTTCAATTTCGTTGCTGGTAATTGGTCTGTTTAGATTTTCTGTTTCTTCCTGGGTCAATCTTGGAAGGTTATATTTTTCTAGGAAGTTGTCCATTTCTCCTAGGTTTCCCAGCTTGTTAGCATATAGGTTTTCATAGTATTCTCCAATAATTCTTTGCATTTCCGTGGGGTCCGTCGTGATTTTTCCTTTCTCGTTTCTGATACTGTTGATTTGTGTTGATTCTCTTTTCTTCTTAATAAGTCTGGCTAGAGGCTTATCTATTTTGTTTATTTTCTCGAAGAACCAGCTCTTGGTTTCCTTGATTTTTGCTATTGTTTTATTCTTCTCAATTTTATTTATTTCTTCTCTGATCTTTATTATGTCCCTCCTTCTGCTGACCTTAGGCCTCATCTGTTCTTCTTTTTCCAATTTCGATAATTGTGACATTAGACCATTCATTTGGGATTGCTCTTCCTTTTTTAAATATGCTTGGATTGCTATATACTTTCCTCTTAAGACTGCTTTTGCTGTGTCCCACAGAAGTTGGGGCTTAGTGTTGTTGTTGTCATTTGTTTCCATATATTGCTGGATCTCCATTTTGATTTGGTCATTGATCCATTGATTATTTAGGAGCGTGTTGTTAAGCCTCCATGTGTTCGTGAGCCTCTTTGCTTTCTTTGTACAGTTTATTTCTAGTTTTATGCCTTTGTGGTCTGAAAAGTTGGTTGGTAGGATTTCAATCTTTTGGAATTTTCTGAGGCTCTTTTTGTGGCCTAGTATGTGGTCTATTCTGGAGAATGTTCCATGTGCACTTGAGAAGAATGTATATCCCGCTGCTTTTGGATGTAGAGTTCTATAGATGTCTATTAGGTTCATCTGCTCTACTGTGTTGTTCAGTGCTTCCGTGTCCTTACTTATTTTCTGCCCAGTGGATCTATCCTTTGGGGTGAGTGGTGTGTTGAAGTCTCCTAGAATGAATGCATTGCAGTCTATATCCCCCTTTAGTTCTGTTAGTATTTGTTTCACATATGCTGATGCTCCTGTGTTGGGTGCATATATATTTAGAATGGTTATATCCTCTTGTTTGACTGAGCCCTTTATCATTATGTAGTGTCCTTCTTTATCTCTTGTTACTTTCTTTGTTTTGAAGTCTATTTTGTCTGATATTAGTACTGCAACCCCTGCTTTCTTCTCACTGTTGTTTGCTTGAAATATGTTTTTCCATCCCTTGACTTTTAGTCTGTACATGTCTTTGGGTTTGAGGTGAGTTTCTTGTAAGCAGCATATAGATGGGTCTTGCTTTTTTATCCATTCTGTTACTCTGTGTCTTTTGATTGGTGCATTCAACCCATTAACATTTAGGGTGACTATTGAAAGATATGTACTTATTGCCATTGCAGGCTTTAAATTCGTGGTTACCAAAGGTTCAAGGTTAGCCTCTTTAGTATCTTACTGCCTAACTTAGCTCGCTTATTGAGCTGTTATATACACTGTCTGGAGATTCTTTTCTTCTCTCCCTTCTTGTTCCTCCTCCTCGATTCTTCATATGTTGGGTGTTTTGTGCTGTGCTCTTTCTAGGAGTGCTCCCATCTAGAGCAGTCCCTGTAAGATGTTCTGTAGAGGTGGTTTGTGGAAAGCAAATTCCCTCAGCTTTTGTTTGTCTGGGAATTGTTTAATCCCACCGTCATATTTGAATGATAGTCGTGCTGGATACAGTATCCTTGGTTCAAGGCCCTTCTGTTTCATTGTATTAAATATATCATGCCATTCTCTTCTGGCCTGTAGGGTTTCTGTTGAGAAATCTGACGTTAGCCTGATGGGTTTCCCTTTATAGGTGACCTTTTTCTCTCTAGCTGCCTTTAACACTCTTTCCTTGTCCTTGATCTTTGCCATTTTAATTATTATGTGTCTTGGTGTTGCCCTTCTTGGATCCTTTCTGTTGGGGGTTCTGTGTATTTCCGTGGTCTGTTTGATTACTTCCTCCCCCAGTGTGGGGAAGTTTTCAGCAATTATTTCTTCTAAGATACTTTCCATCTCTTTGCCTCTCTCTTCTTCTTCTGGGACCCCTATAATACGGATATTGCTCCTTTTAGATTGGTCACACAGTTCTCTTAATATTGTTTCATTCCTGGAGATCCTTTTGTCTCTCTCTATGTCAGCTTCTATGCGTTCCTGTTCTCTGATTTCAATTCCATCAATGGCCTCTTGCATTCTATCCATTCTGCTTATAAACCCTTCCAGAGTTTGTTTCATTTCTGCGATCTCCTTTCTGGCATCTGTGATCTCTTTCCGGACTTCATCCCATTTCTCTTGCGTATTTCTCTGCATCTCTGTCAGCATGTTTATGATTCTTATTTTGAATTCTTTGTCAGGAAGACTGGTTAGGTCTGTCTCCTTCTCTGGTGTTGTCTCTGTGATCTTTGTCTGCCTGTAGCTTTGCCTTTTCATGGTGATAGGAATAGTCTGCAGAACTGGGACGAGTGACGGCTGGAAGGACTTCCTTTCTTGTTGGTTTGTGGCCCTCCTCTCCTGGGAGAACAGCGGCCTCTAGTGGCTTGTGCTGCGCAGCTGCGCGCAGACAGGGTTTCTGCTTCCTGCCCGGCTGCTATGGAGTTAGTCTCCGCTGTTGCTCTTGGCGTGGCCTGGCTCAGGCAGCTGCTCCAAAATGGTGGAGTCGCGTTGGAGCAGGAGCTGCTGGGAGGCTATTTATCTCCGTAAGGGGCCTCCCTGCTCCCTGCAGCCCAGGGGTTAGGGTGCCCAGAGATCCCGGCTTCCCTACCTCTGGATTAAGTGACCCGCCCTGCCCCTTTAAGACTTCCAAAAAGCACCCGCCAAAACAAAACAACGACCACAAAAAAAAACAAGAAAAAAAATTTTTTTAATTAAAAAAAAAAAAAATTTTTTTAATTAAAAAAAAAAAGGTGGTCGTTCGTGTTTCTTTATTCTCCGGTGCCAGCCTCAGGCCTCTGCTCACCGGTCTTTCTGCCCTGTTTCCCTAATATTGGGGTCCCTGTCCCTTTAAGACTTCCAAAAAGCGCTCGCCAAAACAAAGCAGCAAAAAAGCAAAAAAAAAAAGCAAAAAAAAAAAAAAAATGGTCGCGCGCTTTTCTTATGTCCTCTGTCGCCCAGCCTCCAGTGCCTGCTCACTGTTCTTGCTGACCTGTTTTCCCAGTATCGAGGGCCCTGCACTCTGGCCCGGATGGCTGGGGCTGGGTGTTCGGCAGCCCTGGGCTCCGTCTCCCTCCCGCTCTGCCTGCTCTTCTCCCGCCGGGAGCTGGGGGGAGGGGCGCTCGGCTCCCGCGGGGCCGGGGCTTGTATCTTACCCCCTTCGCGAGGCGCTGGGTTATCTCAGGTGTGGATGTGGTCTGGATATTGTCCTGTGTCCTCTGGTCTTTATTCTAGGAAGGGTTGTCTTTGTTATATTTTCCTAGATATATGTTGTTTTGGGAGGAGATTTCTGCTGCTCTACTCACGCCGCCATCTTCCGCCCCCCCCTTCCAAATAACTTTTATAAAAGGCATATATATGTGATTTTTCTCCAATGTATGACCAAACATTGTATTTATTAATTTAAGGACATTATTATGTCTATTTTAACGTGGTAATAATATTCTCCCTTGCTGGGAGTGGATATTTGGAACTGAACTAACTGCTTTAGAAACTTTATCTCATTGCATCCTCTTAAACAACCATATGAGGGAGCACATCATTATCCCAAAGTGTAGACATGAGGATTTGAGAGTTAAAGAAAGACGTCACTTATGAAGAGGTGATGTCCCATCTCAGAATTTCAGTGTCTTGAGGCTATGTGCAAGACCACCTTTTGCCTTCACATCACATCACACATTATTAGGTCCTGAAGGCACAGCCTTCACTGAAGTTAGTTGAAAAACAATTGCTGAAAGAGCCCAGGGCTCAGAAATAAGTTACCAAGAAACGTTATTGCACCAACTACTATGAAGTCCCTCACATTATATAATCCCTTTTTTCAAGATATCTCTAACTTTACTTTCTTTGAGCTAATTGGTAAGTTTTCCTCTTAGAAGTCTTGTATGAATGTGTTTAACACTTTTGTTTAGAATTCAGGTGTACTTTTCACACATTATGCTTGGTTTTGATGCTTAATCCAAAAATAAGACAATGAGAAAAGTAGTATTTCATATCCTGTCATTCCTTTAGGGTTAGCTTATGTGGCCTGTGATAAGAGTCTCAGGGATATTCCATTTAAGACAAATTTTAGGAGAAGGAAAGTGGGTGGCAGCTCCCTCAAATCTAGAAGTGATTGTAGCATCATAGTCAAATAGACTGAGTAGAATGGATCTCATTGTTGCAGAGTTGGATGTAGGTGGATTAAGAGTTCCAGGCTGAAGGAACCCACTAACATTTCTACTGCCTTTCTCTGTACAGAGGAAGGAAAAAGAGTGTTTACCAGCATGGCCTCACAGTACTTTGTTCCACTTTGCTGCCACTGAGAGGGAGTGGAAGTTAGCTATTTCCTGGGTCCCGCTGATGGTACACCACTGGGTAGAGTGCCAGTTAGTCCCATCTCATATTGCCTTGTTCTGCTTATTTGTTAATGGATGGAGGTGGAAGTCCAATTTTCTACTCAGCCCTGCTGACACTGTGGGTGGGATAAGGGCAGTTTTTCCTTTGATAGTTGACTATAATAGGGGATATTACCAAAAAGGTTTTCTGTTCTGCTGGACCACCAGCCCTATTCCCGGTCCTTTGGCTAAAAGGAGCAGGCTTTTCTTGGTGCTTTTCTGGTCTGTGACTCTTGCATTTCTGGGTTGCAGTCTTCTCTAACACCCCATTTGGAATATAGGAGCCTTCCATTTGGTTCCTTTATCCTCTCCACTTTTAAATATTGTTTTGAGCATTACATAGGGTTAAAACTTTTGTTTCAGTCATTGTATGATTTAGGAAACATGATGAAAGGATAGTCTTTAGTCTGGTCTTTTTTTATTTCTGTTCTTTCCATTGTTATTTCTTCCTTATGGTCCAATACTCCCTTTCTTTATTCATTTCTTTTTTGGTTGAGGTGTTTTCTTTTAGCCACTCTTTATGGTGATGTGAATGAATCTAGTGACATGAATTTAGTGACAGATTCCTTTACTTTGTTTTTGGCTGAGAACATACTGATTTCACCATCATTCATGACAGATAGTTTTACTGGATCAAGAATCTGTGGTTGAAAGTGCTTTTCCTTCATCAGTTGAAAAATTTTGTGCCACTTCCTGTGGTCTTTGTGGCTTCACATGAGAAATTCTTGGTTATTTAATTTGGTAGCATTCTGTAAGTAATGTTTTGTTTCTCTTCAGTTACTTTCAAGATTTTTTGTTTGTTTGCAGATTTCAGAAGTTGCATTAATTTCTTTGAGTTTATCCTATTTGGTCACTTTCCTTTTTGGATTGGGGAGAGGGTTCTTAAGACACCCTGTCACTGTGTTGTTTCTCCAGTCCTGTGCTCTTCAGCCAGGCTGCCACCTTCTTTTGACCTTTAAGAGACTGACTTCAGTTGTATTTTTTTCCCCATTGATTTTTCTTTATTTTATTTTACTTTGATATCATTAATCTACAATTACTTGAGGAACATTATGTTTACTAGACTACCCCCATCACCAGGCTCCCCGCACATACCCCATTACAGTCACTGTCCATCAGGGTAGTAAGACGTTGCAGAATCACTACTTGTCTTCTCTGTGTTCTACAGCCCTCCCTGTGCCCCCCGCCCCACATTATACATGGTAATTATAATGCCCCCTTTCTTTTTTCCCCCCTTATCCCTTCCATCCCACCCATCCTCACCAGTCCCTTTCCCTTTGGTAACTGTTAGTCCATTCTTGGGTTCTGTGAGTCCTCTGCTGTTTTGCTCCTTTAGTTTTTTTCTTTGTTCTTATACTCCACATATGAGTGAAATAATTTGATACTTGTCTTTCTCTGCCTGGCTTATTTCACTGAGCATAATACCCTCTAACTCCATCCATGTTGTTGCAGTGACACGATTTGTTTTCTTCTTATGGCTGAATAATATTCCACTATGTATATGTACCACATCTTTATCCGTTCATCTATTGATGGACACTTAGGTTGCTTCCATTTCTTGGCTATTGTGAATAGTGCTGTGATAAACATAGGGGTGCATCTGTCTTTTTCAAACTTGGCTGCTGCATTCTTAGGGTAAATTCCTAGGAGTGGAATTCTTGGGTCAAATGCTATTTCTATTTTGAGTTTTTTGAGGAACCTCCATACTACTTTCCACAATGGTTGAATTAATTTACATTCCCACCAGCAGTGTAGGAGGGTTCCCCTTTCTCCACATCCTCGCCAACATTTGTTGTTGTTTGTCTTTTGGTTGGTGGCGATCCTTACTGGTGTGAGGTGATATCTCATTGTGGTTTTGATTTGCATTTCTCTGATTTCTAGTGATGTGGAGCATCTTTTCATGTGTCTGTTGGCCATCTAAATTTCTTCTTTGGAGAACTGTTCAGCTCCTCTGCCCATTTTTTGATTGGATTGTTTGCTTTTTGTTTGTTGAGGTGCATGAACTCTTTATATATTTTGCATGTGAACTCTTTATTGGATCTGTCATTTATGAATATATTCTCCCATACTGTAGAATGCCTTTTTGTTCTATTGATGCTGTCCTTTGCTGTACGGAAGCTTTTCAGTTTGATGTAGTCCCACTTGTTCATTTTTGCTTTTGTTCCCTTGCCCGGGGAGATATGTTCATGAAGAAGTTGCTCATGTCAATGTCCAAGAGATTTTTGCCTGTGTTTTTTCCTAAGAGTTTTATGGTTTCATGACTTACATTCAGGTCTTTGATCTATTTTGAATTTACTTTTGTGTATGGTGTTAGACAATGATCCAGTTTCATTCTCTTAAATGTAGCTGTCCAGTTTTGCCAACACCAGCTGTTGAGGAGGCTGTCATTTCCCCATTGTATGTCCATGGCTCCTTTATCATATATTAATTGACCATATATGTTTGGGTTAATATCTGGACTCTCTATTCTGTTCCACTGGTCTGTGGCTCTGTTCTAGTGCCAGTACCAAATTGTCTTGATTACTGTGGCTTTGTAGTAGAGCTTGAAGTTGGGAAGCAAGATCCCCCTGCTTTAATTCTTCCTTCTCAGGATTGCTTTGGCTATTTGGAATTTTTTGTGGTTCCACATGAATTTTAAAACTATTTGTTCCAGTTCATTGAAGAATGCTGTTGGTAATTTGATAGGGATTGCATTGATTCTGAAGATTGATTTAGGCAGGATGATCATTCTGACAATATTAATTCTTCCTAGCCAAGAGCATGGGATGAGTTTCCATTTGTTAGTGACCTCTTTAATTTCTCTAAGAGTGTCTTGTAGTTTTCAGAGTGTAGGTCTTTCACTCCTTGGTTAGGTTTCTTCCTAGCTATTTTATTCTTTTTGATTCAATGGTGAATGGAATTTTTTCCTGATTTCTCTTTCTGCTAGTTCATTGTTAGTGTACAGGAAAGGAGAAAATTTCTGTGTATTAATTTTGTATCCTGCAACTTTGCTGAATTTGTATATTAGTTCTAGTAGTTTTGGAATGGATTCTTTTGGGTTTTTTATGTACAATATCATGTCATCTGCAAATAGTGACAGTTTGACTTCTTCCTTACCAATCTGGATGCCTTTTATTTCTTTGTTTTGTCTGATTGCCATGGCCAGGACCTCCAGTACTATGTTGAGTAACAGTGGGGAGAGTGGGTATCTCTGTCTTGTTCCCTATCTTAGAGGAAAAGCTTTCAGCTTCTCACTGTTAAGTATGATGTTGGCTGTGGGTTTGTCGTATATGGCCTTTATTATGTTGAGGTACTTGCCCTCTATACCCATTTTGTTGAAAGTTTTTATCATGAATGGATGTTGAATGTTGTCGAATGCTTTTTCAGTGTCTATGTAGATGATCATATGGTTTTTATCCTTCTTTTTGTTGATGTAGTGGATGATGTTGATGGATTTTTGAATGTTGTACCATCCTTGCATCCCTGAGATGAATCCCACTTGATCCTGGTGTATGATCTTCTTGATGTATTTTTGAATTCAGGTTGCTAATATTTTGTTGAGTATTTTTGCATCTATGTTCATTAGGGATTTTCTTTTTTTGTGTGGTGTTTGCCTGGTTTTGGTATTAGAGTGATGGTGGCTTCAGAGAATGAGTTTGGAAGTATTCCCTCCTCTTCTATTTTTTAGAAAACTTTAAGGAGAATGGGTGTTTTGTCTTCTTTATATGTCTGATAAACTTCAGCGGTGAATCCGTCTGGCCCTGGAGGTTTTGTTCTTGGGTAGTTTTTTGATTACCGATTCAATTTCGTTGCTGGTAATTGGTCTATTTAGATTTTCTGTTTTTTCCTTGGTCAGTCTTGGAAGGTTGTATTTTTCTAGGAAGTTGTCCATTTCTTCTAGGTTTTCCGGCTTGTTAGCATGAAGATTTTCATAGTCTGTGGGGTCCATCGTGATTTTTCCTTTCTCACTTCTGATTCTGTTGATGTGTGTAGATTCTCTTTTTCTCTTAATAAGTCTGGCTAGGGGCTTATCTATTTTGTACTTTAGTTGTATTTTGTGTTATTTCTAAACTTTATAGTTGTACTTAGTGGTAAGGAGCAGGAAGAGACCAGAAGTCCTGCTCATTTTAATAATGTGAGACAATTACTTCAATCTGGATTAAAAAAATATATATACAAAAGTAAAATAACATATGATGTTTTTGAGAAGATAAAAATTTGAAAACTTATTTTAATTAGGGAATTTTTTAGTTTAATATTGTGATTGTGTCAAAAGACTATCTTTTAGAGATATATACTAAAATATTTACAGATGAAATTATGAAATGCATAGGATTTGCCTCAAAAATAACATATATGGGTTTGTGCATAGGGAAAGAGTGGCTGTGGTTGATAGTTCTTGGGGTTGAGTGCCTGGGATTCAGAGTATCTCTATGTGAGAAATTCCCTATATTAAATAGTTTTAAAAAGTTTAATATGCATTTCTTGAACACAGACTAGGTATTAGGAGGGAGGGAAACTTTCCTGATTTATTTACTTTGTCCTTAATATATGAGTATTGGTGAAACCGACATGATGTAACTAGTAAATTTTAATATATTGCTTACAAGGTGAGGAAGTATAGAAAGTGCCTGTAGGTGTTCATCAACCCTGATTGATACTTTAGAAGCCTCAGGAACTGTTTGGTTGCTTGTGAATAAGTAGTTACTATTAAGAAGCTGTTTTTATCCTGCAATAGCTAATGTGCTATTTTTGAGTGAGCTTTTCTTCCTTATCAGAAACTGAAGAGTTCCACATTTGAGTCTTTTGTAGGATTGGTAGTTTGGTACACTAGGAATTTATTTATTCTAATTTTCTTTAACAGCTTTCTGTTCAAAGTCAGGAATTTGAGAAAAATGAAGATGGAATCCCAAAAGTGGATCAGTTTCATTTGGTATGTGAACTTTTTGTCATTTCGTGGTTGGAAACATGTGCTGTAGGTGTGTGACAGTGATGCAAAATTAAATATCTGACTGAAAATGTCCTATAATTTTTGTGAGAATGTAAAATAGCATTCACAATAAAGAAGTACTGAAACAAATTCAAGTGCCGTATTTACACCACCACCAGAGACTTACTGCTACAGAATACTGCTGGACTGTATGTTTGTCAAATTATAATCTAAGTAGTAATTAAGGACAAATAGTCTTTGCTGTATTTTCTAATATCATATCATATCATATTGAAATTAATATTTTACAATTTTTTATAAGTAATTCTAAGCTATCTTTTCTGTGTCATATGTATTTCATTCATACTGCTTTTCCATTCATATATGTATGCAACCAACATATTCTGAGTACCTATTCTATACTAGCAACTGAAGTAGGTGTTAGGTTACAAGAATTGCAACATTGAAGAAAATATTAATTCAGAAATGTGAACAAGTACCAAATCTGTAAATAGGGTATTAAGAAAGTAGTTTGGAGGAAGCTAATTTTTAATTCTGTGGAGAAAGGAGAAGGGAAGAGGTTGGTTGAAAATGGCACCAGAGAGTTGCTTGAGGTGAATCTTGAGGATTGAATTAGGAGTCTACAAAAGGTGGGATGAGATGATGGGCATGCCAGGAAAAGAAAATATTCTGCACTAGACATGAAAGTGTTAAATCCAGTATGACTAGTTATTAAGAAGTTAAATATGGCAGGAAATGAGTCTATAAAAGTATAATGATCAAGCTCTAAAAGCTCTCATGTATTTTTTTAAATAAAGAAAACATTTATTTTGTAATATTTTACAACTGTTGTTACGACTTCATCTTTTTGAGTAGTTTGAAGTTCATAGCAAAATTGAGAGAAAGGTACAGAGATTTCCCAGATACATCTTTCTACCACATAAGCAGAGTCTATCCATTATCAACATTCCCCATCTACATAGATGAAAAGGATGTAGTATTTTTAGATTGCATTTTTTCCACTTAGTTCCAAGGTTCCTCCAGTTCTTTTCATGGCTTGATAGCTGATTTCTTTTTTGTGCTAAATAGTATTCCATGGCTTAGATGTATTAGTCTCTCACCTACTGAAAGACATTTAGGTTGCTTCCAGGTTTTTGCAGTTATAATAAATAAAGCTTTTGTAAACACCCATGTCCAGGTTTTAGTTTGGACATAGTTTCACTCCTTTGGGTAAATTACAAGGAGCATGAGTACTGACTTGTAAGGTAAAGAGTATGTTTAGTTTGTAGGAAACTGTCAAACTGTCTTCCACAGTGGCTGTATCATTTTGCATTGCCACCAGCAATGAATGAGAATACGTATTGCTCTACATTCCTGCCGGCATTTGGTATTGTCAATGTTCTGGATTTTGGCCATTCTAAAACATGTAGTGGTATATTACTGTTGTTTTATTTTCCCTGACAACATGTGATGTGGAGCATCTTTTCATATGCTGACTTGCCATCTGTATATCTTTTTATTTAATTGTTTTATTTTTTTAGTATTTATATATTTTTATTTTTTATTAAGGTATTATTGATATACACTCTTATGAAGGTTTCACATGAAAACAATGTGATTACTACATTTACTCATATTGTTGAGCCCCCTCCCCATACTGCATTGCAGTCACTGTCCATCAGTGTAGTAAGATGCCGCAGAGTCACTATTTCCTTCTCTGTGCTACACTGTCTTCCCCATGATCCCCACACCATGTGTGCTAATCATAATAGCCCTCAATCCCCTTCTCCCTCCCCCATCCTGCCCCTTTGATAGCTGCTAGTCCCTTCTTGGAGTTTGAGTCTGCTGCTGTTTTTTTCCTTCAGTTTTGCTTCATTTTTATACTCCATAAATGTGGGAAATCATTTGGTACTTGTCTTTCTCCATGTGGCTTATTTCACTGAGCATAATATCCTCCAGCTCCATCCATGTTGTTGCAAATTATAGGATTTGTTTCTTTCTTATGACTGAATAGTACTCCATTGAGACCATTTACATTTAGGTTATTATCAATAGCTATGTACTTACTGCCATTGCAGGCTTTAGATATGTGCTTACCAAAGGTTCAAGGGTAAATTCCTTACTATCTAAGAGTCTAACTTAACTCACTCAGTATGCTATTACAAACACAATCTAAAGGTTGTTTTTTGTTTCCTCCTCCTTTTTCTTCCTCCTCCATTCTTTACATATTAGGTATCATATGCTGTACTCTTTGTCTATCCCTTGACTGACTTTGGGGGTAGTTGATTTAATTTTGCATTTGCTTAATAATTAATTGTTCTACTTTCTTTACTGTGGTTTTATTACCTCTGGTGACAGCTTTTTAGCCTTAGGAACACTTCCGTGTAGAGCAGTCCCTCCAAAATACACTGTAGAGACAGTTTGTGGGAGGTAAATTCTCTCAGCTTTTGCTTATCTGGAAATTGTTTAATCCCTCCTTCAAATTTAGATGATAACCCTGCTGGGTAGAGTATTCTTGGTTCGAGGCCCTTCTGCTTCATTGCAGTAAATGTATCATGCCACTGTCTTCTTGCCCGTAAGGTTTCTGCTGAGAAATCTGATGATAGCCTGATGGGTTTTCCTTTGTATGTAATCTTTTTTCTCTCTCTGGCTGCTTTTAATAGTCTGTCCTTGTCCTTGATCTTTGGCATTTTAATTGTTATATGTCTTGGTGTTGTCTTCCTTGGGTCCCTTGTGTTGGGAGATCTGTGCACCTCCATGGCCTGAGAGACTATCTCCTTCCCCAGATTGGGGACGTTTTCAGCAATTACCTCCTCAAAGACACTTTCTATCCCTTTTTATCCTGGTACCCCTTTAATACAAATATTGTTCCATTCGGATTGGTCACACAGTTCTCTCAATATTCTTTCATTCCTAGAGATCCTTTTTTCTCTCTGTGCTGCAGCTTCTTTGTATTCCCCTTCTCTAATTTCTATTTCATTTTATCATCTCCTTCACTGTATCTAATCTGCTTTTAAACCCATCCATTGTCAAGGAGGGATAAGAGGAATAAGGGGCATTATGATTAGCACACATAACATGTGTGTGGGGGCACGGGGAAGACATTATAGCACAGAGAAGACAAGTAGTAACTCTGTAGCATCTTGCTATGCTAAAGGACAGTGACTGTAGTGGAGTATGTGGTGGGGACTTGATAATGAGGGGAATCTAGTAACCACAGTGTTGCTCATGTGATTGTATATTAATGATACTAAAATTAAAATAAAAATTAATAAAACTTAAAGGCAGCTGTCAGGTCAGACAAGTCATGACTTTTTCAAATAAACTTTCCCTATGTCATATTGTTAAAAAAAAAGAAAGACAGAAAGAAAAAAAAATAAATCCCTCCATTGAATTCCATAATGATTGGTTCTCCATCCTGAATTTGTTCCTGAGTTCTTGAATACTTTTCTGTACCTTGGTGAGCATGTTTATGATTTTTATTTTGAAATCTTTTTCAGGAAGATTGATGAGTTCAGTTTCACCTGAACCTTTTTCTGGTGTTTGTGGTATTTTTGTTTGAACCAGGTTCCTTTGACGTTTCATATTTGCATGTGATACCCTCTAGCGCCCAGAAGCTCTACTCTCTGGACTTCCTCAACCCTTGGAGGGATGTATGGAGTTGCAGGGGAGTGGTGCCAGTGCTTGGGAGGAAGAAAGAGGTGTTTTCTGATTCCTGGATGCTTTGCTTGTCTCCACTGCCAGAACCAGTGGGCCGAACACACAGGTGTAATCCTCTATGCTTTGTGTTTGTAGCTGCCATAGGCAGGGCTTCCCCCTGGCTTGCCTGACACCAGGGCAGGGGCTGCCGTTTTGCAAGCCAGGTGCAGGTCAGCTGGGAGGAAGGCCCAGCAGGCTGTGTATCATCATGGGGGGCCTTGGAGCTGCGTAGCCCCCTAAGGGGATGGAGCGCCTGAAGCTCCTGAAAGTTCACAACCTGCTGGACAGAGTGAGCCCAGACAATTTTGTCTACCTGTCCTTTCTCCTGAACATTAAACTCTGCAATCCTTGCCCCTTTAGCAGCCCTCTCACTGTTAGGAAATCTCTCAGACTGCCCACCTTTCTTTTGTCCCAGAGCAGCCAGATATGGATCCCTGTTTTCCACAAGCAGCTGGAATCTCAATCCCTCCAGGTATTCCACCTGTCTTAGCTTTCCAACCCCACTAATCACCAGAGCACCATGCAATGTAGGTTCATGCTCCCAGAGCAGATCTCCAGGGCTAGGTATTCAGCAGTTCCAGGCCTCCACTCCTTCCCTGCTCTGTGTCTTTCCCTCCCGCCAGTGAGCCTGGTGTGGAGAAGGGCTTGGGTCCCACCATCAGATCACGGGTTTGGTGCATTAACCTTTTCCACGAGGTCTCTTCTTTTCTCCAGGTGTATGCAGTTTGGTGTAACCTTCTTTCCTGTTGCTCTTTCAGGATTAGTTGTATTAATTATATTTTATTATTACATGTGGTTTTGGGAGGAGGCCTCTGTCTCACCTTTCATGCCACCATCTTTAATCCCTCTCAGTCTCCATCTGTATATCTTTTTTTGGTGAGGTTTCTGGCAAGGTCTGGCACATTTTTTGATCACATTATTTTCTTACTTTTGAATTTTAGGAGTTTTAAAAACCATTTTGAATAACAATCCTTCATCAGAAATGTTTTTTGCAAATATTTTCTCACAATATGTGGCTTGTCTTATTTCCTTGAGAGTGTCTTTTGCAGAGCAGGAATTTTTAATTTTAATGAAGTCTTTTTTATCCATTCTTTCGTGATTATGCTTCTGGTTTCCTATCTAGAAAGTCATTGCGAAACCCAAGTTCACCTATGCTTTTTTCTATGTTGTTTTCTAGGACTTTTGTAGTTTTCATTTTATATTGATATCTGTGATATACATATCTTGCCTATTGTGAGTAATGCTGCAGTGAACATGGAGATACAGATCTCTTTGAGATCCTGATTTCAATTCCTTTAGCTGTATACTCAAAAGTAAAATTTCTGGATAATAAATAGTAGTTTAAAAAAAATTTTCTGAGGAATCTCTTTGTTGTTTTCAGTAGCAGCTGGACCAATTTATATTCCTACCAACAGTGTACAAGGGGTTCCTCTTTCTCTATATCCTTGTCAACACTTATATTTGTTGTTTTGATTATAGCCTTCCTAACATTTTTAATTTGCATTTCCCACATGAGTAGTGACTGATAACTTTTTAAATGTACCTTTTAGCCATCTGTGTAACTTCTTGGAAGAATGTCCACTCAAGTCTTAACCCATATTTTATTTTTATTTTTATTTTTTTTGCTATTAGGTTGTAAGGTTAGTTACATATTTTGGATATTAACCTTTATCAGATATATGGTTTGCAAGTGTTTTCTCACATCCTGTAGTCTGCCTTTTCACATTGGTGTCATATTCAAAAAGCATTGCCAAGACACATATAAGAAGCTTTTCCCTTGTCTTCTAGAAGTTTTACAGTTTCAGGTCTTGTATATCTTTAATCCATTTTGATTTGATTTTTGTGTATAGTGTATGATAAAGTTCAGTTTCATTCTTTTGCATGTGTATATCCAATTTTCTCAATACCATTTGTTGAAGAAACTATCCTTTCCCCATTTTGTGTTGTTGACGCTCTTGTCAAAGAACAGTTGACCATACATGTGGGTCTATTTCTAGGTCATTATTTTGTTCAGCTGGTCTCTATATGTCTTATTTTTTTGTGCCAGTACCATATTGTTTTAGTTACTATAACTTTACAATATGTTTTGAAACCAGGAAGTATGATGCCTTCAACTTTGTTCTTTCTCAAGATGACTTTGGCTAGTAGGGTTTTTTATGTTTTCATATAAACTCTGGGATTATTTTTTCTGTTTCTGTGAAAAATTCTATTGGAATTTAGATAGGGATTATCTTGAGTCTTTAGAATGCTTTGTGTAATATGGAATTTTAACATTAATTCTTCCAATCTGTGAGCATGGAATATCTTTCCATTTATTTGTGCTGCCTTCAGTTTCATCAATATTTATAGTTTTCAGTAAACAGATACTTCATTACCTTAGTTAACTTTAAGTATTTTATTGTTTTGATACAATTACAAATGGGCTTTTTAAAATTTCTCTTTCTGCTAGTTCATTATCAGTATATAGAAATGCAGATTTCTGTATATTGATTTTCTTATGCTGCAAATTTATGGAATTTATTTATTCTAATAGTTTTTTTGGTAGAGTCTTTAGGGTGTTCTATATATGTAAGATCATATGTGCAAGTAGAGAGTTTACTTCTTCCTTTCTGATTGGGATGCCTTTTACTTCTTTTTCTGGCTAACACTTTAAGTATATGTTGAATAAAAGTGGTGAGAGTGGTCATCCTATCTTTTTCTTGATCTTAGAGGAAAGCTTTCAACCTTTCTCTATTGAGTATGATACTAGCTGTGGCTTGTCATATATGGCCTTTATTATGTTTCTTCTATACCCAGTTTATTAAGAATTTTTATCATGTATGGATATTGAATTTTGCCAAATGCTTTTTTCTGCATCTGTTGAGGTGATCATGTGATTTTTATCTTTCATTCTGTTAATATGATGTATCACATCACATTTTTTGATTTGCATGTGGTGAACCATCCTTGCATCCAGGGATGAATCCCGTTTTGTCATGTTGTTTGTATGATCCTTGTAATATGTTATTGAGTTAGGTTTGCTAGTATTTTGTTGAGAGAATTTTTGTACCTAATTACCAGGGTTATTATTGGTCTGTTGTTTCCTTTTCATGTAGTATTCTTCTCTCTTTTTGATGTCATGTAATTTTAGCCTCATAAAATTAATTTGGGAGTGTTCTTTCTTTTTCAGTTTTTTAGATGAGTTTGAGAAGGATTGGCATTAATTCTTTATGTGTTTGGTAGAATTTTTAGTGAAACCATCTGGTCCTGGAGTTTTCTTGGTTGGGAGGCTTTGATTACTAATTCATTTTCCTCATTGTATGTTCAGGTTTTCTATTTCTTCATGATTCAGCATTGGAAGGTTGTATGTTTATAGGAATTTATCCATTTTTTCTTGGTTGTCTATTTTTTTTGCGATAATTGTTCATAATTGTCCCTTATGATATTTTTGTGGCATTTATTGTAATGTCTTCTCTTTTTTTCTGATTTTATTTACTTCAGTCTTCTTTCTTTTTTCTTAACATGGCTAAGAGCTTGTTTTTATATTTTCAAAATATTAACTCTTAGTTTCACAATTTTTTTGTATTTTCTATTTTATTTCTTTCTGCTGTAATCTTTATTATAGTCCTCTTATGACTTTATCTTGTCTACTAACTTTGGCTTAGTTTGTTCTTTTTTTGTAGTTCCTTGAGGTTTAAAGTTAGGTTATTTTAGATTTTAAAAAATGTCCTCTATAGGAATTCTCTATTGAATTATTTTAGATTTTTTAAAAATGTAAGCATTTATTGTTATAAACTTAATCTTTTAATGCTGCCTTTGCTTCATTCCATCAGTTTTGGTGTTTTGCATTTTTGTCTTGATCACTCCTAATTTTCCTTTTTTATTTCTTCTTTGATAAATGGCTGTTGAAGGGTATAGTTTTAAATTTCTATATTGTGAATTTCCTATTTTCTCATATTATTGATTTCTAGTTTGATTTCATTTTGGTTGGTAAAGATACTTGGAATGATATCAGTCTTCTTAAATTTGTTAAGACTTGTTTTGTGACCTAGTATTGTTTTCCTTATATTCTCTTTTAGCTCATTGAGCTTTTTTAAGATGATTATTTTGAATTCTTTGGCAATTCACAGATCTTTTTCTTTAGGTGGGGGGCTTGTGCTGAAGCTCTCTTTTCCTTTGTGTTTTCATATTTACCTGTTTCTCCATGTTTCTTGTAGGCTTTTTGTTAGTGTCTGTGCATTTGAAGAAGCAGTCATCTCTTTCAGTGTTTATGGACTGCCTTTGGGAAGGAAAGACCAAAGATCAGCATCAGTCTGGCTAGAGATTCTGGAGGTCTCTGAGTCCTTTTCTATGAATTTACCTGCTACAGTTTTCTTGCTCCCTCCTGGAGTAGAAGTCTAGGATTGTGTGCCTTCTCTTGATCCTACAGAGCTGTGTCAGGTGCTGAGATCTGTCTGCTGCTTTCCCCTAGAGCACTATCCTGAAATACCAGGGCACTGGATGCAGGCTCCACTTCTTTCCTCTCCTTCCCTCCTGAAGGAGATGTCTTGCAAGTGCGTATCTTCTCCCTACCCTGCAGAGCTGTGCCATATAGAGCTGCCTGCTTTTCCCTAGGCCAGTGCACTGTTGTGCAGGGATGATAGGTGCAAGATCCACTGTTCCCCCTCCCTCCTAATGGAGCAGTCTTAGGGATATGTGCCTTCTCCCAATCCTGCAGAGTTGAGCCGGCTGCTGAGTTCTGTGTTCTCTGTAAAGGTATACAGGGCACCATCTGTGGAGGCATGCGTGGGCCACCTTATGGGGTCCACAGTTGGGTCATCTGTTAGGGCTGCAGTCAGGCTACCTGGCTGGCTAGCAGAGTTTGTGAAATGTGTTGGCCAGCTTACAGGGCCTCTGAGTGTGCCAGTTGGCTTGTGGGGTCTGTAGGGTGGGCCAGCCAGTGGGGTCTTTGGACTAGTGGCTTGGAGATGTGTGACACTTGCTGAGATTCCCTGCCACTTTTCTTTGTTCTTAGCTGTCCCCCAGATGATTTCAGTCATGTGAATTCTCAGCTTTCTGAGTGAGGCAAAGCAAAAGAGTGTCTTCTGGTAGTACCCTGAAAAGCTGGGGAAGCTAGATGCTTAATCCACTCTCTTTATTCTTGAGAAAAATTATGGGCTGAGGGGTTCTCTGAACTGAGGGTTTCTCTGAACTGAACTGCAGGAGAAATGAAACTGTTCTTTTTAACTGTTTTCAATGTAACTGTTCTCAGATTTTGTGCTCTGTTATGGTGCTGGAACCTCTCAGCTGGACTCTGGGGTTTTCATAAAGGTATTTTCATCTGTGAATGGTTGTTAAGTCAGTGTTTTTGTGGGGGGTCCAGGACTGGGACCTATTATTCTGCCATTCTGCTTACATCACTTTTTTCCATATATATTTTAGTATCAGCTTTTCAATTTCTACGAAGAAGTCAGTTCAGATTCTAATAAGGATTGAATTCAACCTGTGGATCAGTTTGGGGAGTATTTATTGCCATCTTGGCAATATTAAGTCTTCTGATCCATGAACATGGGATATTTTTCCATTAATTTAGGTGTTTAGTTTCTTTCGACCATGTTTTGTGGTTTTCTGAATATAGGTTTTGTGCTACTTTTGTGAAATTTATTCCTAAATATTTTATTGTTTTGATGATATTGCAGATGGAATTGTTTTCTTAATTTCACTTTTGGATTGTTCATTGCAAGTTTGTAAACTACAGTTGATTTTTGTATATTGGTGTATCCTGCTGAACTTGTTTATTCTAATAGTTTTTTGGTGGATTACTTAGTGTTTTCTATCTATAAGATCATGTCATCTCTAAATGGAAATAGTTATACTTCTTCATTTTCAGTCATGATGCCTTTTATTTCTTTTTCTTTCCTGAGTGGCTAGAACCTCCAATACAGTGTTGAGTAGAAGTATGAAGAGTGGACATTCTTGTCTTGTTCCAGATCTTAGGAGGAAATTACCTAGTCTTTCACTTTTAAATACACTGTTAGATATCGATTTTTCCTAGATGCCCTTTATCAGGTTAAGAAAGTTCTTCTGTATTATATTCCATTCTGTTTTGTTCATTCTATTTAAGTGGGTTTTTTTTAAGTTTTACTAATGAAAATGTGTTAGATTTTTTCTGAATCAGTTGAGATGATCATGTGATTTTTGTTTTTCATTTTGTTGATATGATGTAGTACATTAACTAACTACATGATGTTAAACCAGTCTTACATTTCTGGGATAAATTTATATTCATAAGATGTTAATCTGTAGTTTTCTTTTTTGGGGGTATCTTTGGTTTTCATTTAGGTTAATATTGGTCTCAGATAAGTAATTGGGAAATATTCCCTTCTCTTGTTTTTCAGGAGGTATTTTAAAGAATTGTTACCAATTGTTCTTTAAATATTTGGTAGAGTTCAGTGGTAAAGCCATGTGGACACAGGATTTTCTTTGTGGGGGTAGTTTTTCTGATTATGAATTTAAATTGTTCTTTTTTTAATAGGCCTGTTCAGATTATCTATGTCTTTCTGAGCCAAAAACTAGTAATTTGTATCTTCTAAGGAATTTCTCCATTTCTTCTAAGTTATTTAATTTATTGGCATATAATTGCCCATTTATTCCCTTTTAATTCTTTTTATTTTTGTAAGGTCAGTAGTAATGTCCCTCTTTCATTTCAGATTCCACTAATTTGGATGCTGTTTTTTTCCTGGTTAATCAGGATAAGTATTGTCAGTTTTGTTGATTTTTTTAAAAAGAACTAGCTCTTGGTTTCATTGATTTTTTTCCATTGTTCTCTATTTCATTATTTCTTACTCTAATCTTTATTATTTCATTCCTTTTACTTTAGGTTTAGTTTGTAACAAATTATTATGCCATTATCACATCTTACAAAATTGAAAATTTTTATTGAGGTATAATTGACATACATCATTATATTAGTTTCAAGTGTACAACATAATGATTTGATATTTGTATATATTGTGAAATGATCACCACAATAAGTCTAGTTAACATCCATCACCATACAATGTTACAAAAAATTTTTTTTCTTGTATAGGGACTTTAAAGATTTACTCTCTTAGTAAACTTTCAGTTAGCAACACAATATTATTAACTGTAGTCACTAGGTTGTGCATTATATCCCCATGACTTACTTATTTTATAACTGGAAGTTTGTACTTTTGACCTCCTTCACCCATGTCACCTGCTCCCCAGGCCCCTACCTCAGGCAGCCTCCAGTCTGTTCTCTGTATCTGTGAGCTTGGTATGTATGTATGTATGTATGTATGTATGTATGATGTATGTATGTATGTATTCATTCATTCATTCATTCATTCAGATTCCTTGTATAAGAGATCATTTGGCATTTGTCTTTCTGGCTTATTTCATGTAGCATAATGTGCTCAAGGTCCATCCGTGTTGTCAAATATCAAGATTTCATTCTTTTTTATGGCTGTATAATGGTCCATCATATGTGCATGTGCATGTGTGTAAGTGCATGTATGTGCATATCTATATTGTGTGTGTGTATTAAATACACATTTTCTTTATTCATCCATTGATGGACACTTAGGTTGTTTCCATATCTTGGCTATTGTAAATAAATAATGCTTCAGTGAACAAAGGGGTACAGGTATCTTTTTGGGTTAGTGTTTTTGTTTTCTTTAAATATGTAGAAGTGGAATTGCTGGGCCGTATAGTAGTTCTATTTTTAATTTGTTGCAGAAACTCCATACTGTTTTCCTTAGTGACTGTATCCGTTTACAGTGCCAACAATTTTTTAATTCATGCTTAATTTTCCTTATATTATCAGGTATATTTATATAGATATATATTTCAAATCAAGATCTCAAAAAGAACCACATGTATTGGGTTAATATGTCTTTTAAATATCTTTTGATATGTGAAGTTCTCTTTTTCTACATGCCATTTATGTGTTTCATTTCCCACATTTTGAAGTTGGCTGATTGGATCCTTCAGTATTATTTCATGTTTCTCCTTTCTCCAATGTAAAAAATAACCTGATAGATATGGAGTCTTGATTAAATTCAGTCTCATTTTTACAGCAAGTATATTTTATAGTTGGTGTTTTTACCAATCTTATTGTGTCATATGAGGGGTATCATTTGGTATCTGATTGTCAGTAAGACTGATCAGTGGGTTTCACTGTTGTCATCCTAATCCATCCATTATTTAATTTTTCATTAACTGCCTAATAGTTTTAGTACCAATTACTGATTATAGTCTAGAGATGTTGTCATACTGAAAAATGGTGATTTTCCAGTTCTATCATTTCATCTGTGCTTATTAATTGGAATCCTTTTAATTGAAGGATTTTAATAAAAGTAATCTTTCCTCCAACAACTACTGTTACCCTAAATTTTAGTCTGGAAGCAGATTTCCACAAATCACTCAATGGGATGCACTACATTAACAAAAGGAAGGATAAAAACCATGTGATCATCTTGATAGAGGTTGGAAAAACATATCACAAATTCAATATCCATTCATGATAAAAACTCTCATGATAAAAACAAAGTTGAGTATAGGAACATACCTCAACATAATTAAGGCCATATATGATAGACCCACAGCTAACATCATATTCCATTGTAAAAGCTAAAAGCTTTTCCTCTAAGATCCAGAACATGACAAGGATGCCTACTCTCACCACTTTTATTCTATGTAGTACTGGAAGTCCTAGCCACAGCAGTCAGATAAGAAAAAGAAAGAAAAGGCATCCAAATTGGTAAGGAAGAGGTAACATTATCACAATTTGCAGATGATATGATACTGTATGTAGAAAACTCTCAAGACTCCACCAAAAAGATGTTAGAATTAACAAATGAACTCAGTAAATTTGCAGGATGATAAAACCAATATACAGAAATCTGCTGCATTTCTATATACTAATCATGAACTAGCAGAAAGAGAAATCAAGAAAATCCCATTTATAATTGCATAAAAATGAATAAAATACCTAGGAATAAATTTAGCCAAGAAGGTGAAAGATCTGTACACTGAAAACCATAAGACACTGATAGAAGAAATGAAAGATGACACAAATAAATGGAAAGATATTCCATGCTCATTGATTGGAAGAGTTAATGTTAAAAAGACCATTATATGCAAAGTTGTCAAGAGATTCAATGCAATCCCTATCAAAATACCAATGGCATTTTTCATAGAATTAGAGTACATAATCCTAAAATTTGTATAGAACCACAAAAGACCCTGAATAGCCGAAGTTATCTTGAGAAAGAACAAAGCTGGAGGTATCATGCTCCTTGATTTCAAACTATATTTCAGAGCTTTAGTAATCAAAACAGTATGGTAGTGGCACAAAAATAGACACATAGATCAATGGAACAGAATTGAGATTCCAGAAATAAAACCATGTATATATGAAAAGGAGGCAAGAATATACAATGGAGAAGAATAGTCTTGTCAATAAATGGTATTAGGAAAACTGAACAGCTACATACAAAAGAATGAAACTGGACCACTGTCTTACACCATACATAAAAATAAACTCAAAACAGATTTAAGAACTAAATATGAGACCTGCAACAATAAAGCAGCTAAAAGAAATCATAGGTAGTATACTCTTGAATTATTGGCATAATTTTTTCTGGATATGTCTTCCCAGGCAAGGGAAACAAAGGCAGTAACAAGTAAGTGGGACTGCATTAATAAGTTAAAAAGCTTTTATTCAGTAAAGGAAACCATAACAAAATGTAAAGACTACCTACTGAACAGGAGACTATTTGCAAATAATATATCCAACAAGGTTGTAATATCCAAAATATATGAAGAACTCATATAATTCAACACTAAGAAAAATAATCCAATTAAAAAAAATGTCAGATGGACTGAATAGACATTTTTTCAAAGACAACATACAGATAGCCAACAGACACATGAAAAGATGCTCAGCATCACTAATTATCAGGGAAATGCAAGCCAAAACTACAGTGAGATACCACCTCATGCCAGTCAGAATGGTCACTGTCCAAAAGACAAGAAATGACAAGTTCTGGCAAGGATATGGAGAAAAGGGAACCTTTGTGCACGATTTTGGTAATGTAAATTAGTACAGACACTAAAGCACTCTGGTGGTTAAATTTCTATTTAAAAAATTAAAAATAGAAATGCCTTATGACCCAGTAATTCCACTCCTGGGGATTTACCCAAAGAAAACAAAATCACTAATTTGAAAAGATATATGCTCCTCTGTGTTTATCACAGCATTATTTAAGTAGCTCAGATGTGGAAGCAACCTAAGTGTCCATTAATAGATGTATGGCTAAAGAAAATGTGGTATGTACATACAGTGGAATGCTACTCAGCCATAAAAAGGAATGAAATCTTGCCTTTTGTGACAACATGGATGGCTCTAGAGGGTATTATGCTAAGTGAATATAAGAAATAAGTTGGACAGAGAAAGACAAATATCACATAATTTCACTTATGTTTGGAATGTAAAAAGCAAAACGAACAACCAGACAAAATAGAAGTAGACTCATAAACATGGAGAACAAACTGATGGTTGCCATCAGGGAGGTCAGTGAGGGGACAGGCAAAATAGGTAAAAGGCATTAAGAGGTACAGACTTTGAATTTTAAAATAAATAAGTCACATGGATGTAAAGCACAGTATAGGGTAAACAATGTTTAGTCCATTCATGGAAATTTGTTTTAGGAATAATGAACTGTTATCTTAACAACCTCCAGAAGGTATCAGATTTCAAAATTTTTGTTTTATAATATCACAATCTCATAGATTTAAACATATGTAATATGTCTCACTTTATTGAAGTTATTTTAAAAAGTCAATCTTTTTGCTCAGATTGTCTCATATTTTTGAGAACCCTATTCAAGATGGATCCTATGACCTTTGTCACAATATATCTTTTATAACTTGCTTTTTGAATAAGATGTCCCTGATTATCTTTTACATTCCTTGCACAGTAAATGGAGTCAACAATTTTTCCAAGGGATTCTCTGAATCCCTTTAGTAGGAAATTTAGAGACAAAAAATACCAGTGCAAAGATTTCTCATCACTATTGGGTCTTTTCAAAAGGAAGTGCATTTCTTTTTTTAGAAAAAGAAAAATGAGTACAGACATTGTATAGGATTTCCAAATCAAATTCAAGATTATTTCCTTAATTTAAAATTCAAATCTCCTCTTCCTTTTACAGTAATAATCTTATATTAACAATTACATAATTGCTTTATTCTACAATAAATGTAACAGTTTGAAAACAACAGTGGTATTAGGAATAATACGGTTATTGAGTAGTTTAACATTTCTTTGAAGGTCTTTCTTTTTGACCATAGGATATATCTCATAGATCTTTATTCCACCAAGATTATACAGTCCAAATATTTGTTATGAAGTCATTTGAAGTAATTATTTTGTGTGATTATGTCACCAGATACATAGTTAAGTTTATTTGTTTCATTTTGGTTTGATTTTTAGAGATTGATTTTCTATGTCTTCCTTGATAGTATTTTGTGATTTGGTGAAATCTGTAAGAGGGAAAAGCTTAAGGAAGGATTTTTTTTGTCTGTAGTTACTTTTGGGATTGAGTAATTAAATTTTTTCCTAGTACTTATTCAACTTTATTTTTTACATTCATATTTTTGGTACACTTAGAATTATCCTGGTGTTTGGTGTGAGATAAAATCTTTTCTCTTCACATTGAGTATCCATTTTTCCTAGTACCTTTTATTAAAAAGTTATCACTTCCATCCATTGGAAATACTACCATTTCATATACTAAAATTTCATTTGTGCAGTAGCATATTTTTAATTTTTCTGTTTCTACTGTTGGTTTGTTTCTTCATATTCCAGTGCCATATTCCCTTAATTAACAGACATTATAATACCTTTTATACCTTTTAATAGGGATAGTTTCTTCATCATTGCTGTTTTTTTTATCAGTGCTTTCATGTCTTTTCTTGCTTATTGTTCTTCTAAAAGATCTTTATAGTTAACTTAGTCTAGTTCCAAGGGGAAAAAACCAATTTTATTGAAGTCATGTAAAGTTTAATAAGTAACTAAGGGAAAAATAACACATTTGTGATGAGAGTCTTTTTGTCCAAGAACATGAATTGATTCTCTACTTGTTCTTAATCTACCTTTGTGGTTTTCAAAAGCATACACTATTTCTTAAAAGGTTGAGATTTCTAATTTTTAGTTAAGTTTATGCCTACTGAAAGTACTAGCTTTAAATATATTTAAAAATATTTTGTAGAATGCAATATGGGCATCTGTATTCTGTCATATAGTTAATATTTACTGAATATTCTGTTATATACCTGACATTGTGCTCATTTTGGGATGAAATGATATACTAAAATTTCTGATCTTAAGGATCTCAGAGTCTAACTAGGATGCTAGCAATAAAAAGGTAATTTTTATTCAGTGTGAATTGTTCCCATATTGAAAGTCAGCATAGGAGGCAAAAAAAAAAGCATATCCATGTGTTTCGGAGTTGAAAATAGTGGAAAAGCAGCCTTACAATCTTGTTTAAATGTGTTAATACAAATAATGTTTTCGAAAATATTGGCACATAGTAAATTCTGACTCCCATAATGATGATAATGGTAATGGTGGTTGAAGAGTTCTCATTGGATATCAGTTCCAGACTGAAATCAGAAGCAGTTGATCAGGTAAAGGAGGTTACCCTTCCAGGTAGAGCTTCAGTGTAACATTTTCATAGTGGTAAACTCTGACCAGTACCCGAAAAAAAAAAAGAGGGTAAAGAAGTCATAAAATGTCCTTCATTGGAATTAAGCTTGTTTTTGAGATATTTCAATTGTGGTTCTCTTTTTCCTTTTACATTTCTTCCCTATAGTTCAGTTCCATTATTTTATCACTGGAGTAATCCTTTCCAGTAAAAACTAGTTGAATTTTGTAGAAATCTTAAAAAAATCTGTATAAGAAAAAACTCATTTTAGCTCTGTATCATTGATTAAAAGTGTTTTTGATCTTTCCTTATTACAGGTTTGCCCTTTTGTTTGTTTGTTTGTTTGTTTTTGGTAACATCTCTTTTTCCTTGCAGGATGATAATGTCAAATCCCTCCTCTGTAGCTTGATCTATTGTAGAAGTTCAATTACTGCCGAACAAGTTTTGAATTCTGAATGTTTCTTGCAACCAAAGGGGAAATCAACTCCAAACTCAGAAAAAGATACGGAATATACTCAATACAAAGAGGAAGAAGAATTAAAGATGGAGAACTTGGATAAATATAAGAAAAATGCAAAAAATAGTGAAGCCAACTTTGAATGATTAATATTCTTTTGTTGTTACAGATGTTCCTTTAAAAAACCTTGTTTAAAGTTTGGTTAAACAAACAGAAAAATATGGAAATGTAATGGTTAGACAGGTTGTGTCTTTGGTATTTCAGTTGTAAAAAATAAAAGTTGTTTGGCTATACAAAAATTCTATACTTTGAAATTGCATTTAACTGGAGTTAAGGAAGGATTTTTTGGCTGCAGTTACTTTCTGAAATTTTATAATTATACTATGATACTTGAAATAGAAAAAGTTATTAGATTGTTGGGCAGATCATATACAGATTTTCAGTATGTTTGGCCAGCTGATGATGAAGGGTGATATTTTTATTCAACAAATGATAGTAGACATCTGCTTTGTACTGAGTTCTGGGGATATGAAGATAAGTAAAATATGGTCCTTACACTACAAAGCACACACTCTTGAGAAAGTGAGAGATGTAGACCAATATCCATAATGCAATATGGAATATCCAGGGATAGCTCTGGACAGAGCTTTATGCGGGGGTTCTCATCCTGTGGAAGAGAGGTGTCAGATTCCACTTCTATTTGGGATGACAGTGTGCTGGCTCTAATACTACACTTAATTTTCTCTGTTAGTGGAGGCCTTTTGGCTAAGTTTAGCAAATAAGGCTCCTCAAAAGGCGCTGAAGCTTTCTGGAAGAGGTAAGTGCTTTAGTAAAGTCTTAAAGGATGAATAGTAAAGGTGAAGGAGGAACAAGAGTATCTTAATTAGCATAGAAAGCATGATGAAAGCACAGAAGGGAGAAACAGTTGTGTTTGATAGTATAAAATATGAAGTAGGGAATAGTTGCTGTAGGTGGATGAGGGCTTTGTATGAAATAATAAAATGCTCAGACCTAATCATTTCATGGGAAATATGGAGTCACTGAAGAATTTTAACAGCTTAACTCCTTCCAAATCCATCTCCCACCTACTACCTTGAAAGGTGGTAGGGAGACTGTTTAGAAGGCAGTTATAATAAAGTTGGTGAGAGATTATCAAAAGATCTAGGGAAGTAGAAATACTGATGTAACATATGGGAGAAATTTATGAACTTATTATGAGGCAGATCGGTTGGGCTTGGTGATTGAGGTACATGTAGACTAAATTAGTATGATAGAGTCTTTAGTTACCTAGTCAAAATACAGTCTTCCTTTCTTAGTAATAGATCCCACTTTTATTTGGGATGGCAGTGTACTGACTCAAATACTACACTTAATTTTCTTTGTTAGTGGAGGTCTTTTGGCTAAGTTTTGCAAATAAGGCTCCTCAAAAGCTGCTGAATTATCTGGGAGATGCACTCTTTTGCCTTCACCCCTTTCCTGTTGCCTAGAAGTAAACATGATGGTTAGAATTGGAGCTGCCTTGGATCGTGAGGTGACCTTGAGGATAAAACCCATGAACTAATGAGAATAATTCTGAAGCCTCTGTACTAGCCTCAAGATTTCATGTTTTTTGAGAGAATAAAACCTTACTGCAAAGTATTGTACCTGTACCAGCAGCCTCAGCATCACCTGGGAACTTAACTAGAAATGCAAATTCTTTGCTCTATTCCAGACTTAATAAATGAGAATTTCGGGGGTTGGAGACTGGCAATCTGTGTTTTAACCAGTGCTTAAGTCATTCTAATGAATACTAAAGAGAACCATTGTCACACATTCAAACCATTATTACCTTTTGGGTTTCCTGTTTTATAGTGGAACTTTAATTTTGGCTATTTCAGTTATAAAAATAGCAGTTAGGTTTAAAACAAACTTTGGATAATTAAAGGGAAGAAAGAATAGATTACTTTATACTCATAACTGTAAATAAAGAAATAGACCAGCATTTTTCCTAATGTATTCTGTTGAACACTAGTCCCTTGGGATGTTCAACACAGAAGAATTCTGTAATTAGTTTGGAGAATAACAAATGTTAAACTGGAGATTGATCATGAGTATTAGATGATAAAGTTCCTAAAAAGTTCTCTATAAAAGTAACCTGTTTGGTTTTATTTGGCGCAGCATTTGCAAAAATTGATAGACCCCCTTTTCACATAATATTGAGCAGTTTCTGTCTCATGAAACTAGGGTGAGAATTAGATTTTGTGGTATATTAAGTTAGATTGTATTTATTTTTGTTTTAAAATGGCAAATATTAATGTGTGGTAAAAAGACAAATTCCTAAGTGCCTTTTCAATGCCACAAATGTTTCTTGAAATATGTGTACTGGCAATGGAAAGGCAAACAAATATATTCACTCTCCTGTGAGCCATCTGAGAATCATTCAGTATATAATAAGCTATAAGAAGAGCAAAAATGTATGTCACCAAAAGAAGAGGAAGGGAAGAGAGAAATGATGAGGTTGAGGGATAGACATCTGACTCATTTTTTAAAATTGAAGTATAGCTGATAATCTTACATTGGTTTCAAGTACACAACACAGTGGTTCAACAGTTAGCCACATTATTAAATCCTCACAACTCGGACAGTTACTGTCAAAATAGGAAGATTGTTACAGAATCATTGGCTTTATTTTCCATGTTGTACTATGATCTCTGTGACCAACTTATATTATGATTGAGAATTATTGTGCCCCTTTATCCCCCTTACCCTTCCCATGCACCAATCCCAGCCCCTCCTGCATGGTAACCACCAGTTATTTCTCAGTGTCTATGAGTTTACTGCTTTTTTGTTCATTTTGGGTTATTTTTTGTTACACAAGTAAGTGAAATCGTGGTGCTTGTCTCTCTCCAACTGGCTTATCTGACTTAACATAATACCCTTTAGGTCCATCCATGTTGTCACAAATGGCAGGATTTCTTTTTGTTTTATGGCTCAATAATATTCCATTGTGTATATGTAACACATCTTTATCCATTCATTTATTGCTGGACACTTAGATTGCTTCCATATCTTAGCTGTTGTAAATAATGAGGCAATAAACATAGGGGTGCATATATCTTTTTTTTTCTTTCAAGTCAACATTAACATGTGTTTATTAAGCCCCACCTTCAGAACTATAAAATAGGTGTTAGAAAGATAACATCTCTATTTCTGAGAACCATATAAACTTGCTGGAATAAAGGTAAAGTTTATTCTCTTCACAAACAGGGCTACTTGCCAGTACATATGCCTTGTTTAAAGCATGTTCTTCCAGGTTATTCCATTCTGTGAGGACTGTGAGTCTTTCATTCCTTTGAACTATTTTACAGCACTATAAATTGTAGATAACTGATAGCAGTAAAAAAAGAATTCCTGTCTATAGATTATACAAATAAATTCTGTCCAGTGGAAGTTCAAAAACTTTACTGCCCAACTGTAGAAGCAGTCAGTTTTGTGTCCATTTGCAAATTCGTTTCAACACTCTGGTCTATAATCATGTCTGTCTTTGGATATTCTTTTGAACTGGACACCTGTTCTCTCATTTATTTGATAGTTAAATAAAATCTTTGACATGTTTTCATATTATATTTGTTAAAAAATTATCCTTTAACATGAGGCATTGGAGTCAGTCAGACATAGATCAATCTGAGTTTGGCAGTTTACCTGCTGTGGTAACATTAGGCAAAAACCTAACCTCTCTATTAATAATACTTGCCTCACTGAATTGTTGTGGGATTATATGACACTGTTACTTCAGTTCTGATTCTTAGACATACTCAACAACAAAAAATCTTTTTAAAGACTTATCAGAGCCAGTATATGGAGTGGCTGCAGCAATAAAATGGACCTATTTAGACATCATCTAGGAAGTACAATGAATGTAACGTTTCTTCTTTTACACTCTAAATTTCCGGCCTTAAGGTTCATGATTGAACTACCAAAATAGATTGAAAGGTTTTCCGAGGCCATATAAATGAAACAAGCTCATAATTTTCAAATTCTATTTAGGCATATTTAATATGTAAAGGTTAATCAGTAAGTAATCATTCCAATCATGTTTGCACGGGAAGACACCCATAATAGTCAACTTCGTGCATTTCCTAAGTTTTCCTGAAGTTTTTCCTCTGAAATGCAACTCTCATCTAGTGCATATATCTTTTGAATCAGGGATTTTGTTTTCTTCAGGTAATTCCTAGAAGTGGAATTAATGGGTTCTATGGTATTTCTATTTTTAGTTAATTGAGGTTTCCACAGTGCTTTCCACAGTGGCTGTACCAATTGACATTCCCACCAACAGTGTAGAAGAGTTCCCTTTTCTTCACATCCTTGCCAACACTTTTTATTTTTTGTCTTTTGATGGTGGCCATTCAGACCAGTGTGATGTGATATCTCATTGTGGTTTTGATATTCATTTCCCTGATGATTAGCGATGTGGAGCATCTTATCATATGCCTGTTGTTGTATCTCTTCATTGGAAAAGTGTCTATTGAGGTCCTCTGTCCATTTTTTAATCAAGTTATTTGTTTTTTTGGGTGTTGAGGCTTGTGAGTTCTTTATATATTTTGGATGTTAACCCCTTATCTGATAAGTCATTTACTAATATATTCTCCTTTGCTGTAGGATGCCTTTTTGTTCTGCAGATGGTGTCCATTGCTGTACAGAAGCTTTTTAGATTTGATGTAGTCCCACTTGTTCATTTTTTATTTTGTTTTCCTTGTCTGAGGAGATGTGTCCAGAAAAAAATTGCTCATGCTTATGTTCAAGAGATATTTACCTGTGATTTTTTCTGAAAGTTTTATGTCTTACATTGAGGTCTTTGACCCATTTTGAGTTTACTTTTGTGTGTGGAATTAGACAGTAATCTAATTTCATTCCCTTGCATGTAGCTGTCTGGATTTCCCAAAACCATTTATTGAAGAGACTATCTTTTCCCCACTGTATATTTATGGCTCCTTTATCATATATTAATTGAGCATATATTTGTGGGTTTATGTCTGGACTCTCTATTCTGTTCCATTGATTCATGGGTCTGTTCTTGTGCCACTACCATGCTGTTTTGATTACTGTAACTTTGTAGTATAGCTCAAAACCAGGGAGCATAATACCCCAAGCTGTGTTCTTCCTTTTCAGGACTGCTTTGGCTATTCAGGATCTTTTGTAGTTCCATATGCATTTTAGGATTATTTGCTCTAGTTCGTTGAAAAATGCCATTGGTGTTTGGATGAGGATTGCATTGAATCTAAATTGCTTTGGGGGGCAGGATGGCCATTTTGACAATATTAATTCTTCCTATCCATGAGCATGGGTAGATTTCCATTTATTTGTTTCTTCTGTAATTTCTTTCATCAGTGTCTTATAGTTTTCAGAGTATAGCTATTCCACTTGTTGGTTAGGTTTATTCCTAGGTATTTTATTCTTTTTGGTTCAATTGTAAATGGAACTGTTTTCCTGTTTTCTTTTCTAGTTTGCTGTTAGTATATAGGCATGCAACAATTTTCTGTGTATTAATTTTGTGTCCTGCAGCTTTGCTGAATCCATGTATTCTAGTAGTTTTTGTGTGGAATCTTCAGGGGTTTTCTATATACAGTATCATGTCATCTGCAAATAGTGAGTTTTACTTCTTTCTTACCAATCTGGATGCCTCTCTTTAACTTGTCTGATTGCCATGGCTAGGACCTCTAGTACTATGTTGGATAAAAGTGGTGGAAGTGGACATCCTTGTCTTGTTCTTGATCTTAGAGGAAAAGCTTTCAGCTTTTAGCCATTGAGTATGATGTTAACTGTGGGTTTGTCATATATGGCCTTTATTAGGTTGAGGTATGTTCCCTCTATATCCATTTTATTGAGAGTTTTTATCATGAATGAAAGTTGAATATTTTTGCAGTGCTTTTCAGCATCTATTGAGATGATCACATGGTTTTTATCCTTTATGTTAATGTGGTATATCACATTGATTGGTTTAAGAATATTGTACTATCCTTTCATCAATGGAATAAATCCTACTTGGTTGTGACATGATCCTTTTGATATATTTTTGAATTGGTTTGCTAATATTTTGTTGAGTATTTTTGCATGTATTTTCATCAGGTATATTGGTCTATAATTTTCTTTTTTCATAGTGTCTTTGGTTTAGTATTAGAGTGATCATAGTATGAGTTTGGAAGTACTCACTCCTTCTACTTTTTAGATTACTTTAAGAAGGATGGGTATTAGCCCTTCTTTAAATGTTTGGTAGAATTCAGCTGTGAAGCCATCTGGTAATGGAATTTTGTTTGCTGGGAGTTTTTTGGTTACCAGTTCAATTTTTTTACCAATAAGTGGTCTGTTCACCTTTTGTGCTTCCTCCTGGGTCAGTTTTTGAAGGTTGACCTTTTCTAGGAATTTGTCCTTTTATTCTAGGTTGTCCAATTTATTGGCATATAGTTTTTCATAGTATTCTCTAATAATCCTTTATATTTCTGTGATGTCTTGTAACTATTCCTTCTTCATTTCTGATTTTGTTTATTTGTATCCATTCTTTTTTCTTGATAAATCTGGCTAGGGGTTTGTCTGTTTAGTTTATCTTCTCAATGAATTAGCTCTTAGTTTGGTTGATATTTTCTATTGTTTTATTCCTCTCTATCTTGTTTATTTCTGCACTGGTCTTTATCATGACCTTCCTTCTACTAACTTAGGGTTTCATTTCTTCTTTTTCTAGTTTCTTTAGTTGTGAGTTTAGGCTCCATATTTGGGATTGTTCTTGTTTCTTGAGGTAGGCCTATATATACATCCATCTTAGAACTGCTTTGTGACATCCCACAAAATTTGAACTGTTGTATTTTTGTTTCAATTTGGACATTTGACTCATTTTTGTGAGACAGCATGATTCCGTTTGTTGGAAATGGGAAGAAGATATTCCAGGTCAACGAAGTTAAGAGAGCTCAAAGGGTAGATGTGGGAAAGGGCAACAATTCTGCTGTAGTGTAGAATATTCATGGGGCAACTGAGAAATAAGCTTAGAAATTTTGGGGGGAATAGATCATAGAGGGTTATGAGTTGCTCTATAAGAGATGAGGCTCTATTCTAAACATAACTTGAATCACCCAGTCATGTTTATTTGAGAATAAAATAGCTAACTATGGAGAATTATTCAGGCAGAGAAATAACAGAGAAAATGAAAAAGTCAAGGATGGTGTATTTCACTAAAGTAATTGAGGCAAAAGAAAATGTCCTGTTTTAGATCGGTATTGAAAAGGAGAAAATTAAGAGTATAAACTGTTTTTTGAAAGAGATTTGTGGAAAACCTCTGGTCCACTTCATAGTTTCAGTGCTAAGTCATTTCAGTGTGTATTTAATATCAACATTTGTTAAACAACTTCAGATACCTTTTAACTCAGAAAATGATATGCTTTATCATTTCTTAGTTATTGGTATAACCATATCTCCCGCTATTAAACTACATGTGGAAGCAGTTCTGGAGTGGCAGAGTGAGGACCTCTGAAAATCTACTCTTCCATAAAGCCAACAAGAATACTGGCAAAAATTGTCAAAATCAGCTTTTTGGAACTCTGGAAATTAACCAAGTTCTTAAAACAACTTGAAGAACATTTATTCATGGAAAAAAGCTGACTCTTGGTAAGAATTGCAAGCGTTGTCATGTTTTAACTTGCTGTATTCCCATCCCTGTCCTAGCTCTGCAGCCTTACAATTATGTTAGCTGTGAAGCAAGTGACTTAACAGCCTATGGATGTGGAGGTTGCAGAATATTTTGAGCTCCTCAAAAAACCCTCTTGCCAGAGGAGTGTCACTATTTGATCTGTCTGGCAGCTTCTTCAAAAAGCCCATTCATGGGGCTTTTCTTTTGTGACCTGACTCAGAGCTTTTTTAGTGGGAAAAACTTTGTTGAAAAAAATAGGTCAGTTGTTTAACATCACAGCTGCCTGAGGTGGCAGTACCTGTTGGGAAAAACAATTTAATAAGAAAATTGTACATTGAAAACGTCCAACAAATTCCTGGGGCTCTAAGGCCGTGCACATATTCAGGACTGTGTACATACCCAGGAAAGACTTGCAAAGGCCTTAATATTTCATCTATGGCTGACCTTGAGGTTCTAGAAAATCAGATGTGGAAGCTAAGGCAAAGTTGTAAGCTGCTAGAGTGTTGAAGGTATGCCCCAAAATACAACCTCTCAAGCAAAGGTTGGGACACTTACTGTTTCCAAGTGTTTCAGGAAAAATCTGTCCAATTATTAGCTGACCACTAAGCTAAGCTGCACATGAAAAGAATACAGACTTCACAGAATGAGTCCAGGAAACCATATATAAAGAATTAAAGGAAAGTATGAGAACAATGACTTACTAAATAAAGAATATCAATAAAGAGGTAGAAATTACAAGAAATTAGAGAACTGAAAAGTATAATAACTGGAATGGAAAATTCATTAGAGGGTCTCAGAAGATGTGGATTGACAAAGGAAAATATCAGTGGACTTAAAGTGGTCAATTGAGGTCACCTAGACTGAGGAACAGAAAGAAAAAATAATGAAGAAAAGTGAAGGGACTAAAGCCTGTGGTACACCATCAAGCATACCAACAGTATAATGAGAGACCCAAAAGGGGAGGAGAGGAGGAAGCAGAAAGAATATTTGAAGAAATAAAGACTGAAAAATTTCCAAATCCATGAAAAGTATGAATCTGCATATGTAAGAAACTCAGCAAACTCCCAGTATGATAAACTTGGAGAGATACATAACTAGATGCATCATAGTAAAAATTTATTTTATTTATTCTTTTTATTTATTATTTTTTTATTTTTGTATCATTAATCTACAATCACATGAAAGACATGTTTACTAGGCTCCCCCCTTCACCAAGTTCCCCCCACATACCCCTTCACAGTCACTGTCAATCAGCATAGTAAAATGCTGTAAAATTACTACTTGTCCTCTCTGTGTTGCACAGCCCTCCCCGTACCCCCCACCCACATTATACATGCTAATCATAATGCCCCCTTTCTTTTTCCCCACCCTTATCCCTCCCTTCCCACCCATCCTCCCCAGTCCCTTTCCCTTTGGTAACTGTTAGTCCATTCTTGGGTTCTGTGATTCTGTTTTGTTCCTTCAGTTTTCCTTTTTTCTTATACACCACATATGAGTGAAATCATTTGGTACTTGTCTTTCTCCACCTGGCTTATTTCACTGAGCATAATACCCTCTAGCTCCATCCATGTTGTTGCAAATGGTAGGATCTGCTTTTTTCTTATACCTGAGTAATATTCCATTGTGTATATGTACCACATATTCGTTATCCATTCATCTACTGATGGACACTTAGGTTGCTTCCATATCTTAGCTATTGTAAATAGTGCAGCGATAAACATAGGGGTGCATCTGTCTTTTTCAAACTGCAGTGCTGCATTCTTAGGGTAAATTCCTAGAAGTGGGATTCCTGGGTCAAATGGTATTTCTATTTTGAGCTTTTTGAGGAACCTCCATACTGCTTTCCATAGTGGTCGAACTAATTTACCTTCCTACCAGCAGTGTAGGAGGGTTCCCCTTTCTCCACAACCTTGCCAACATTTGTTGTTGTTTGTCTTTTGGATGGTAGCCATCCTTACTGGTGTGAGGTGATATCTCATTGTGGTTTTAATTTGCATTACTCTGATGACAAGTGATGTGGAGCATCTTTTCATGTGTCTGTTGACCATCTGAATTTCTTCTTTAGAGAACTGTCTGTTCAGCTCCTCTGCCCATTTTTTAATTGGATTATTTGCTTTTTGTTTGTTGAGGTACGTGAGCTCTTTTTATATTTTGGATGTCAACCCTTTATCGGATCTGTCATTTATGAATATATTCTCCCAACCTGTAGGGTACCTTTTTGTTTTATTGATGGTGTCCTTTGCTGTACAGAAGCTTTTCAGCTTGATATAGTCCCACTTGTTCATTTTTGCTTTTGTTTCCCTTGCCTGGGGAGATATGTTCAAGAAGAGGTCACTCGTGTTTATGTCTAAGAGATTTTTGCCTATGATTTTTTCTTATAGTTTTATGGTTTCATGACTTATGTTCAAATCTTTGATCCATTTTGAATTTACATTTGTGTATGGGGTTAGACAGTGATCCAGTTTCATTCTCTTACATGTAGCTGTCCAGTTTTGCCAGCACCATCTGTTGAAGAGACTGTCATTTTGCCATTGTATGTCCATGGCCCCTTTATCAAATATTAGTTGATCATATATGTTTGGGTCAATCTTTGGAGTCTCTATTCTGTTCCATTGGTCTGTGGCTCTGTTCTTGTGCCAGTACCAAATTGTCTTGATTACTTTGGCTTTGTAGTAGAGCTTGAAGTTGGGAAGCGAGATCCCCCCCACTTTATTCTTCCTTCTCAGGATTGCTTTTGCTATTTGGGGTGTTTGGTGTTTCCATATGAATTTTTGAACTATTTGTTCCAGTTGATTGAAGAATGCTGTTTGGTAATTTGATAGGGATTGCATTGAATTTGTATATTGTTTTGGGCAGGATGGCCATTTTGACAATATTAATTCTTCCTAGCCATGAGCATGGGATGAGTTTCCATTTGTTAGTGACCTCTTTAATTTCTCTTAAGAGTGTCTTATAGTTTTCAGGGTATAGGTCTTTCACTTCCTTGGTTAGGTTTATTCCTAGATATTTTATTCTTTTTGATGCTATTGTGAATGGAATTGTTTTCCTGATTTCTCTATTAGTTCATTGTTAGTGTATAGGAAAGCCACAGATTTCTGTGTGTTAATTTTGTATTGTGCAACTTTACTGTAGTCCAATATCAGTTCTAATAGTTTTGGAGTGGAGTCTTTAGGGTTTTTTATGTACAATATCATGTCATCTGCAAATAGTGACTATTTAACTTCTTCTTTACGAATCTGGATTCCTTGTATTTCTTTGTTTTGTCTAATTGCCGTGGCTAGGACCTCCAGTACTATGTTGAATAACAGTGGGGAGAGTGGGCATCCCTGTCTTGTTCCCAATCTCAGAAGAAAAGCTTTCATCTTCTCGCTGTTCAGTATGATGTTGGCTGTGGGTTTATCATATATGGCCTTTATTATGTTGAGGTACTTGCCCTCTATGCCCATTTTGTTGAGAGTTTTTATCATGAATGGATGTTGAATTTTGTCGAATGCTTTTTCAGCATCTATGGAGATGATCATGTGGTTTTTGTCTTTCTTTTTGTTGATGTGGTGGATGATGTTGATAGATTTTCGAATGTTGTACCATCCTTGCATCCCTGGGATGAATCCCACTTGGTCATGGTGTATGATCCTTTTGATGTATTTTTGAATTCAGTTTGCTAATATTTTGTTGAGTATTTTTGCATCTACATTCATCAGGGATATTGGTCTGTAGTTTTCTTTTTTGGTGGTGTCTTTGCCTGGTTTTGGTATTAGGGTGATGTTAGCTTCATAGAATGAGTTTGGGAGTATCCCCTCCTCCTCTATTTTTTGGAAAACTCTAAGGAGAATGGGCATTATGTCTTCCCTGTATGTCTGATAAAATTCCGAGGTAAATCCATCTGGCCCGGGGGTTTTGTTCTTTGGTAGTTTTTTGATTACCACTTCAATTTCGTTGCTGGTGATTGGTCTGTTTAGATTTTCTGTTTCTTTCTGGGTCAATCGTGGAAGGTTGTATTTTTCTAGGAAGTTGTCCATTTCTCCTAGGTTTCCCAGCTTGTTAGCATACAGGTTTTCATAGTATTCTCTAATAATTCTTTGCATTTCTGTGGGGTCCGTCGTGATTTTTCCTTTCTCATTTCTGATCCTGTTGATTTGTGTTGACTCTCTTTTCTTCTTAATAAGTCTGGCTAGAGGCTTGTCTATTTTGTTTATTTTCTCGAAGAACCAGCTCTTGGTTTCATTGATTTTTGCTATTGTTTTATTCTTCTCAATTTTATTTATTTCTTCTCTGATCTTTATTATGTCCCTCCTTCTGCTGACCTTAGGCCTCATCTGTTCTTCTTTTTCCAATTTCGATAGTTGTGACATTAGACCATTCATTTGGGATTGCTCTTCCTTTTTTAAATATGCTTGGATTGCTATATACTTTCCTCTTAAGACTGCTTTTGCTGTGTCCCACAGAAGTTGGGGCTTAGTGTTGTTGTTGTCATTTGTTTCCATATATTGCTGGATCTCCATTTTGATTTGGTCATTGATCCATTGATTATTTAGGAGCGTGTTGTTTAGCCTCCATGTGTTTGTGAGCCTTTTTGCTTTCTTTGAACAGTTTATTTCTAGTTTAATGCCTTTGTGGTCTGAAAAGTTGGTTGGTAGGATTTCAATCTTGTGGAATTTTCTGAGGCTCTTTTTGTGGCCTAGTATGTGGTCTATTCTGGAGAATGTTCCATGTGCACTTGAGAAGAATGTATATTCTGTTGCTTTTGGATGTAGAGTTCTATAGATGTCTATTAGGTCCATCTGCTCTACTGTGTTGTTCAGTGCTTCCATGTCTTTACTTATTTTCTGCCCGGTGGATCTATCCTTTGGGGTGAGTGGTGTGTTAAAGTCTTCTAGAACGAATGCATTGCAGTCTATTTCCCCCTTTAGTTCTGTTAGTATTTGTTTCACATATGCTGGGGCTCCTGTGTTGGGTGCATATATATTTAGAATGTTTATATCCTCCTGTTGGAGTGAGCCCTTTATCATTATGTAGTGTCCTTCTTTATCTCTTGTTACTTTTTTGTTTTGAAGTCTATTTTGTCTGATATTAGTACTGCAACCCCTGCTTTCTTCTCGCTGATGTTTGCCTGAAATATGTTTTTCCATCCCTTGACTTTTAGTCTGTACATGTCTTTGGGTTTGAGGTGAGTTTCTTGTAAGCAGCATACAGATGGCTCTTGCTTTTTTATCCATTCTATTACTCTGTGTCTTTTGATTGGTGCATTCAGTCCATTTACATTTTGGGTGACTATTGAAAGATATGTAGTTATTGCCATTGCAGGCTTTAAATTCGTGGTTACCAAAGGTTCAAGGTTAGCCTCTTTAGTATCTTACTGCCTAACTTAGCTCGCTTATTGTGCTCTTATATACACTGTCTGGAGATTCTTTTCTTCTCTCCCTTCTTATTCCTCCTTCTCCATTCTTCATATGTTGGGTGTTTTGTTCTGTGCTCTTTTTAGGAGTGCTCCCATCTAGAGCAGTCCCTGTAAGATGTCCTGTAGAGGTGGTTTGTGGGAAGCAAATTCCCTCTGCTTTTGTTTGTCTGGGAATTGTTTAATCCCACCATCATATTTGAATGATAGTCTTGCTGGATACAGTATCCTTGGTTCAAGGACCTTCTGTTTCATTGCATTTACTATATCATGCCTTTCTCTTCTGGCCTGTAGGGTTTCTGTCAAGAAGTCTGATGTTAGCCTGATGGGTTTTCCTTTATAGGTGACCTTTTTCTCTCTAGCTGCCTTTAAAACTCTTTCCTTGTCCTTGATCTTTGCCATTTTAATTATTATGTTTCTTGGTGTTGTCCTTCTTGGATCCTTTCTGTTGGGGGTTCTGTGTATTTCCGTTTTCTGTTCGATTATTTCCTCCCCAAGTTTGGGGAAATTTTCAGCAATTATTTCTTCCAAGATATTTTCCATCCCTTTTCCTCTCTCTTCTTCTTCTAGTACCCCTATAATATGGATATTGTTACTTTTGGATTGGTCACACAGTTCTCTGAACATTGTTTCATTCCTGGAGATCCTTTTATGTCTCTCTATGTCAGCTTCTATGTGTTCCTGTTCTCTGGTTTCAATTCCATCAATGGCCTCTTGCATTCTATCCATTCTGCTTATAAACCCTTCCAGAGTTTGTTTCATTTCTGCGATCTCCTTTCTGGCATCTGTGATCTCCTTCCGGACTTCATCCCATTTCTCTTGCGTATTTCTCTGCATCTCTGTCAGCATGTTTATGATTCTTATTTTGAATTCTTTGTCAGGAAGACTGGTTAGGTCTGTCACCTTCTCTGGTGTTGTCTCTGTTATCTTTGTCTGCCTGTAGCTTTGCCTTTTCATGGTGATAGGAATAGTTTGCAGAGCTGGGACGAGTGATGGCTGGAAGAACTTCCCTTCTTGTTGGTTTGTGGCCCTCCTCTCCTGGGAGAACAGCGACCTCTAGTGGCTTGTGCTGGGTAGCTGCGTGCAGACAGGGCTTCTGCTTCCTGCCCGGCTACTATGGAGTTTATCTCCGCTGTTGATGTGGGCGTGGCCTGGCTCGGGCTGCTGCTCCAAAATGGTGGAGTCGTGTTGTATGTGTAGCGGCCTGGAGGCTATTTATCTCCATAAGGGGCCTCCGAGCTCCCTGCAGCCCAGGGGATTAGAGTGCCCAGAGATCCCCGGATTCTCTACCTCTGGATTAAGTGTCCCACCCTGCCCCTTTAAGACTTCCAAAAAGGACCCGCCAAAACAAAATGACCACAAAAAAAAAAATTTGTAAAATTAAAAAAATAAAAAAATAAAATAAAAAAGGGCTGCTCGTTTTTCTTTATTCTCCGGCACCAACCTCAGGCATCTGCTCACTGTTCTTGCTGCCCTGTTTCCCTAGTATTGGGGTCCCTATCTCTTTAAGACTTCCAAAAAGCGCTCACCAGAACAAAACAGCAAAAAAAAAAAAAAAAAAAATGGCCGCTCACTTTTCTTATGTCCTCCGGTGCCAGGCCTCTGGTATCCGCTCACTGTTCTTGCTGTCCTGTTTCCCTAGTATCCAGGGCCCCCCACGCATGCACTGTGTCTGTGCTCTGGCCCGGATTGCTGGGGCTGTTTGTTCGGCAGTCCTGGGCTCCGTCTCCCTCCCGCTCTGCCTACTCTTCTCCCGCAGGGAGCTGGGGGGAGGGGTGCTTGGGTCCCGTGGGGCTGGGGCTTGTATATTACCCCCTTTACAAGGCACTGGGTTCTCGCAGGTGTGGATGTGGTCTGGATATTGTGCTGTGTCTTCTGGTATTTATTCTAGTAAGAGTTGTCTTTATTATATTTTCATATATATATGTGGTTTTGGGAGGAGATTTCCGCTGCTCTACTCACGCCTCCAACTTGGCTCCATGCCCATCACTTGACTTTTAGTCTGTTCATGTCTTTGGGTTTGAGGTGAGTCTCTTTTAAGCAGCATATAGATGGGTATTGCTTTTTAATCCATTCTATTACTGTGTCTTTTGATTGGTGCATTCAGTCCATTTACATTTAGGGTGATTATTGCCATTGCAGCCTTTAGGTTCATGGTTACCAAAGGTTCAAGGTTAGCTTCTTTACTATCTTACTGTCTAACTTAACTCACTTATTGAACTATTATAAACACAATCTGATGATTATTTCTCTCCATTCTTATTCCTTCTCCTCCATTCTTTGTATGTTAGATGTTTTTTTTGTGCGTGTGTGTGCTCTTTTGTGTTGCCTTTGGCTGTTTTTGTCGGTAGTTGATTTTATATTTTGCCTTTAGTTAGTATTTGATTGTTCTGCTTTTTTTGCTGTGATTTTATTTTCTCTGGTGACATCTGTTTTGCCTTAGCAGTGCTTCCATCTAGAGCAGTCCCTCTAATATACCCTGTAGAGGTGGTTTGTGTGAGGCAAATTCCCTCAATTGTTGCTTATCTGGGAATTGTTTAATCCCTCCTTCATATTTAAATGATAATCATGCTGGATACCGTATCCTTGGTTCAAGGCCTTTCTGTTTCACTGTCATTCTCTTCTGTCCTGTAAGATTTCTTTTGAGAAGTCTGATGATAACCTGATGGGTTTTCCTTTGTAGGTGACCATTTTTCTCTCTCTGGCTGCCTTTAATACTCTGTCCTTGTCTTTGATCTTTGCCATTTTAATTATTATGTGTGTTGATGTTGTCCTACTTGGGTCCCTTGTGTTGGGAGTTCTGTGTGCTTCTGTGGTCTGAGAGACTATTTACTCCCCCGGTTTGGGGAAGTTTTCAGCAATTATTTCTTAAAAGACACTTTCTATCCCTTTTTCTCTCTCTTCTTTTTCTGGTACCCATATAATGTGGATATTGTTCCATTCGATTGGTTACACAGTTCTCTTAATATTCTTTCATTCCTGGAGATCCCTTTATCTCTCTCTGCATCAGCTTCTCTGCATTCCTGTTCTCTGATTTCTATTCCATCAATGGCCTCTTGTAGCTCATCCATTCTGCTTTTAAGTCCTTCCAGAGATTGTTTTATTTCTGTATTTTCCCTCCTTAGCTCTTGCATATTTCTCTGCAAGTCCATCAGAATGGTTATGACCTTTATTTTGAATTGTTTTTCAGGAATATTAGTTGGGTCTATCTCCCCAGTTTCCCTCTCAGAGGAGGATGTCTGTGATTCTGGTCTGAATCAAATTCTTCTGCCTTTTCATGGCGATGGGCAGATGGCGCATGTGTCAGCTGGGAGAACAAAATGTCTTCCTGCTTGCTCCTCACATTCCTCTCCTGGAAGAACAGTGACCTCTAACAGCTTGTGTTGGGCACTTGCGTGCAGAAGGATTCTCTGATTCTTGCTGGGCTGCTGTGGAGCTCTGTGTGGTTATTGTGGGCGTGGCCCCTTTCAGGCTGCTGCTCCGCTAAGGTGGGGCCACACCAGAGGGGGAATGGGCGGGAGGCTGTTTATTGCTGTGAGGGGCCTCCAAACTGCACTACCACCCAGGGGATTAGGGAGCCTGGAGTTCCCCGGGATTCCCACCTGCTGGGCTGAGTGTGCCTGGACACTTCCATCCAGCTGTGAGACCCCTGTCCCTTTAAGACTTTCAAAGAGCACTCGCTTTTCTTTTGTCCCAGGGGAGCTGGCTGTGGGGACCCACTCGCAGGTTTTACTGTCCTGTTTCCCTAGTATCCAGCACACCATGCACTGTGTGTCTGCACTCCCAGTGCAGATGGCTAGGGCTGGGTATTTAGCAGTCCTGGGCTCCCTCTCCCTCCCCGCTCTGACTCCTCTCCTGCTGGGAGCTGGGGTGAGGGGCGCTGGGGTTCCGCTGGGCCACGGCTAGTATCTTACCCCCTTTGTGAGGCACTGGGTTCTTGCAGGTGTAGATGTAGCCTGGCTTTTGTCCTGTATCTTCTGGTCTCTCTTTTAGGAATAGTTGTATTTGTTGTATTTTCAAAAATATATATGTTTTTGGGAGGATATTTCCTCTGTCCTACTCACGCTGCCATCTTGGCTCAAAAAGGTATTTTATAAGAAAAAAGTATATGTGTTTGTTCAGTAAATAAAATGAGTGACTCCTAATCGTCAAGCATCTTATGTTGCTCCCTGGGTATGACTCACCCAGTATCTTTCTGACTGGGTGTGACTCACCCATAATCTTTCTCCTGGTTTGTGATTTTTCAAGCCTAAATCTGGAAAGGAAGCACCTGGTTACCTTTAAACATGAAAGTTTCCCAATGTCCATACCCAAAGATTCTTCCTCAAGATATCAGAGATGGGTCTTGAGCTGCATTTATACAAGTGCCCTTAAGTATCTTTGATGCAGTGACTCTGGGAGGATCACATTTAGAATAGTGCTCTGGGTGAATAAAGTCTCAATTTATCACCCACATTTTTGTTTATGTATTTTTCTCTTACCTTCTTAAAGGGAGCTGTATTCTCTGAATTGAATGTGAACAAATTACATCAATAAAGAAGTTAGAGAAAAGATGGTGGCATGAGAGGTGGGACAGAGAACTCCTCCCCAAACCACATGTAATATGAAAATATAGTTAATACAACTAATCCTAAAAGAGCAACAGGAAAGAAGGCTGCCCCAGACTGCATACACCTGGAGACCAGAGCAGACCTCATGAAAAAGGGCACTAGCACCACTCTCCTGCAAACCCCAATATCACTCCAGGGGCCGAGCAGGTCCAGAGACTAGAGCTTCTGGGCACTAGAGGGCATCACATACAAATATGAAATGCCAAATTAACTTGGTTCAAACCAGAATCTCACAAACACCAGAAAAAGGACCAAGTGAAACTGAACTCACCAATCTTCCTGAAAGATGTTTCAAAATAAAAATCATAAACATGCTCATGGAGGTACAGAAAAATATTCAAGAACTCAGGGACGAATTTAGGATGGAGATTCAATCATTAACAAATTCCATATCTGGAATGAAACATACAATGGAGGGATTTAAAAGCAGATTAGATGTAGTAGAAGAGACAGTACATGGAATAGAACTTAGAGAAGAGGAATACAAAGAAGCTGAGGCGCAGAAAGAAAAAAGGATGTAAGAATGAAAGAATATTGAGAGAACTGTGTGACCGATCCAAATGGAACAATATTTGTATTATAGGGGTACCAGAAGAAGAAGAGAGATAAAAGGGGATAGAAAGTGTCTTTGAGGAGGTAATTGCTGAAAACTTCCCTGGTCTGGGGAAGGAGATAGTCTCTTAGGCCATGGAGGTGCACAGACCTCCCAACACAAGGGACCCAAGGAAGACAACACCAAGACATATAATAATTAAAATGGCAAATTTCCAGGACAAGGACAGACTTTTAAAAGAAGCTAGAGAGAGAAAAAAGATCACATACAAAGGAAAATCCATCAGGCTATCATCAGACTTCTCAATAGAAATCTTACAGGCCAGAAGGGAGGGACATGACATATTTAATGCAGTGAAAGCAAGAACATTCTACCCTGCAAGGTTATCATCTAAATTTGAAGGAGAGATTAAACAATTTTCAGGTAAGCAAAAGCTGAGAGAATTTACCTCCCACAAACCATCTCTACAGTGTATTTTTGAGGGACTGCTTTAGATGGAAGTGTTCCTAAGGCTAAATAGCTGTCACCAGGGGAAATAAAACCACAGAAAGAAAGTAGAACAATGAAATATGAAGCAGATGCAAAATCAAATCAACTACCCTTAAAGTCAATCAAGGAATAGACAAAGAGTACAGAATATTAGACATAATATATAATGAATGGAGGAAGAAGAAAATTGAGAAAAACAAAAGAACCTTAAAGTTGTCTTTGTAATAGCATACTAAGTGAGTTAAATTAGACTGTTAGATACTAAGGAAGTTACCTTTGAACCTTTGGTAACCACAAATCTAAAGCCTACAGTGGCAATAAGTACATACCTATTGATAATCACCCTAAATGTAAATGGACTGAATGCACCAATTGAAAGAAATAGAGACACCGAATGAATAAAAAAAAACCAGACCCATCTATATGCTGCCTACAAAAGACTCACTTCAAACCCAAAGACCTATAGAGACTGAAAGTAAAGGGATGGAAAAAGATATTTCATGCAACTAATAGGTAGAAAAAAGAAGGTGTTGCAGTACTTGTATTGGACAAAATAGACTTCAAAACAAAGAAAGTAACAAGAGACAAAGAAGGACATTACATAATGATAAAGGGGTCAGTCCAACAAGAGAATATAACTATTATAAATATCAATGCACCCAACACAGAATCACCTACATATGTGAAACAAATACTAACAGAATTAAAAGGGGAAATAGAATGCAATGCATTTATTTAAGGAGACTTCAGAACATCACTCACTCCAAAGGACAGAACTACCAGACAGAAAATAAGTAAGGACACAGAGGCACTGAACAACACATTAGAACAGATGGACCTAACAGACATCTACAGACCTCTACACCCAAAAGCAACAGAATACACATTCTTCTCAAGTGCACATTGAACATTTTCAAGGATAGATCATATACTAGGCCACAAAAAGAGCTTCAGTAAATTCAAAAAGATTGAAATTGTACCAACCAGTTCCTCAGACCACAAAGGTATGAAACTAGAAATAAACTACCCAAAGAAAATGAAAACTCCCCCAAAAACATGGAGGCTTCATAACATGCTCCTAAATAGCCAGTGGATCAATGACCAATTCAAAAAAGAGATCAAGTAATATATGGAGACAAATGACAACAGTAATTCAACACCACAAAATCTTTCGGATGCAGGAGGCCATACTAAGAGGGAAGTATATTGCAATACAGGCCTACCTCAGGAAAGAAGAACAATCCCATATAAATACTCTAAACTCACAATTAACAAAACTAGAAAAAGAAGAACAAGTGAAGTCCGTAGTCAGTAGAAGGAGGTACATAGTAACGATTAGAGCAAAAATAAATAAAACTGAGAAGAATAAAACAATAAATCAATGAAAGCAGGAGCTGGTTGTTCAAGAAAATAAGCAAAATAGATAAACCAGTAGCCAGACTTATCAAGAAAAAAAGAGAGTCTACACACATAAGCAGAATCAGAAATGAGAAAGGAAAAATCACTGCAGACACCACAGAAATACAAAGAATTTTTAGTGAATACTATGAAAAATTATATGCTAACAAACTGGATAACCTAGAAGACCTGGACAACTTTCTAGAAAAATATAACCTTCCAAGGCTGACTCAGGAAGAAACAGAAAATCTGAATAAACCAATTACCAGCAATGAAATTGAATGGGTAATCAGAAACTACCTAAGAACAAACCCCTGAATCAGATAGTTTCACTGATGAATTTTATCAAACATTTAGTGAAGACCTAATACCCATCCTCTTTAATGTTTTCCAAAAAGTAGAAGAGGAGGAAATACTTCCAAACTTATTCTGGGGCCAGCATCACTCTAATACCAAAACCAGGCAAAGACACCACAAAAAAAGAAAATTACAGACCAATATCTCTGATGAACATAGATGCAAAAATACTAAACAAAATATTAGCAAACTGAATTCAAAAATACACCAAAAAGATCATCCATCATGATCAAGTAGGATTTATTCCAGGGATGCAAAGATGGTACAACATTCAAAAATCCATCAACATCATCCATCACATCAACAAAAAGAAGGATGAAAACCACATGATCATCTCCATAGATGCCCACTCTCCCCACATTTATACAACATAGTTCTGGACATCCTAGCCATGGCAATTAGATGACACAAAGAAATAAAAGGCATCCAGATTGGCACAGAAGAAGTTAAATTGTCCCTGTTTGCAGAGGACATGATATTGTACATAAAAAATCCTAAAGAATTCACTCCAAAACTACTAGATCTAATATCTGAATTCAGCAAAGTTGCAGGATACAAAATTAATACACAGAAATCTGTTGTATTCCTATACACTAATGATGAACGAGTAAAAAGAGAAATCCAGAAAGCAATTCCATTCACAATTGCATAAAAAAGAATAAAATACCTAGGAATAAACCTAACCAAGGGAGTAAAAGACCTATACTCTGAAAACTACAAGACACTCATGAGAGAAAGTAAAGAAGACACCAATAAATCGAAATACATCTATGCTCATGAATAGGAAGAATTAATATTGTCAAAATGGCCATCCTGCCTAAAGCAATCTACAGATTCAATGCAATCCCTATCAAAATACCAAAAGCATTCTTCAATGAACTAGAGCAAATAGTTCTAAAATTCACATGGAAACACAAAAGAACCTTAATAGCCAAAGCACTCATGAGAAGGAAGAATAAAGTGCTGGGATTATGCTCCCCAAGTTCGAGCTCTCCAATAAAGCCACAGTAATCAAGACAATTTGGTACTGGCACAATAACAGACCCATAAACCAATGGAACAGACTAGAGAGCCCAGATATAAATCCAAGCATATATGGTCAATTAATATGATAAATGAGCCATGGATATACAATGGGGAAATGACAGGCTCTTGAACAACTAGTGTTGGCAAAACTGAACAGCTACATTTAAGAGAAGGAAACTGGATTATTGTCTAACCTCATACACAAAAGTGAACTCAAAATGGATCAAAGACCTGAATGTAAGTCATGAAACCATAAAATTCTTAGAAGAAAACATAGGCAAAAATCTCTTGAATATAAACATGAACAAATTTTCCTGAACACATTTCCTCGGGCAAGGGAAACAAAATAAAAAATGAACAAATGGGACTACATCATGCTCAAAAGCTTCTGTACAACAAAGGACACCATCAGCACAACAAAAAGGCATCCTACAGTATGGGAGAATATATTTGTAAATGATATATCCGACAAGGGGTTAACATCCAAAACATATAAAGAACTCATGCCTCAACACCCAAAAAGGAAATAACCTGATTAAAAAATGGGTGGAGGATCTGAACAGACACTTCTCCTAAGAAGACATTCAGATGGCCAACAGGCAAATGAAAAGATGCTTCACATTGCTAATCATCAGGGAAATGCAAATTATAACCACAATGAGATATCACCTCACACCAGTTAGGATGGCCAACATAGAAAAGAATAGGAACAACAAATGCTGGCGAAGATGCGGAGAAAGAGGAACCCTCCTACACTGCTGGTGGGAATGTAAACTAGTTCAACCACTGTGGAAAGCAGTATGGAGGTTCCTCAAAAAACTCAGAATAGAAATACAATTTGACCCAGGAATTCCACTCCTAGGAATTCACCCAAAGAAAATAACTTCTTAGATTCAAAAAGACATATGCACCCCTATGTTTACTGCAACACTATTTACAATAGGCAAGATATGGAAGCAACCTAAATGTCCATCACTAGATGAATGGATCAAGAAGTGGTGGTATATATAGACAATAGAATACTATTCAGCCATAAGAAACAATTCCTACCATTTACAACAACATGGGTGGAGCTAGAGGGTATTATCCTCAGTGAAATAAGTCAAGCGGGAAAGACAAATACCAAGTGATTTCCCTAATTTGTGGAGTATAACAACGAAGCAAAATTGAAGGAACAAAATAGCAGCAGACTCACAGACTCCAGAAGAGACTAGCGGTTACCAAATGGGAGGTGTGGGGGAGGGTGGTTTGGGTGGGAGGGAGGCGGGGATTGTGGGGTATCATGATTGGTGCACATGGTGTGTGTGGGGTTATGGGGAAGACAGTGTAGGACAGAGAAGACAAATAGGGACTCTGTGGCATCTTACTATACTGATGGATGGTGACTGCAATGGGGTATGGTGGGGGGGACTTGATAATAAGGATGAATGTAGTAACCACAATGTTTTTCTTGTGAAAGCTTCATAAGAGTGTATGTCAATGATACCCTAATAAAAGAAAAGGGGGAAAAAAAGTTAGACTATTTGTCATATTTGTGGAGAAGCAGTATGTTCTTTATTTCTGAATGAACTGAAGAAATCACAAAGGATGAGACAGACATATTATAATACATAAAAATCAACACAATGAAAGTAACTTAAGGATGACAGCTGACAAGTAAAATCTGCATGAGTTTAGGAGACAATGGGCTAATGGTTACAACACATGAAATGATTATTCAAATTTACAAAAATTATACAGACTCCAATAGATAAATTCAGAAATAAATATGGTAAATATTATTTCAAAAATAAAAAGTGCAAATTAATCTCTGGGTAATATGTTCATGCTTTGTAAAGTAGCAAAATATTAAAATGGCTGGATTCTATGATATTAGTTATATTGGTGCAGCTTTTCATTTACAAAAGCAGTGTGCAGTTGGTAGAAAGTAGTTCAATCATATGTTTCACAAGCCATGAAAATGATTATCTCCTTTGATCCCAATGATATGCCTTAAAGATTTGTCTTAGGAACATGATTTAACGTAAACTAAAGTATACATATATAAATGTGTAATTGGAAATTGAGTTTGTGTGGGCCAAGTGAATTGTCTCATAATTCATTCTATATCAATATAGTAGACTGTTATGCAAAATGAATTATGAATTATGAAGACACACAGTATGCTCATAAATAAGGGAACAAAACCTAAAAAAGATGTTCGTGGTAAAAATATACCTGATGAAACATTTTGAAAAATCTTTAATTTTTTCAACATTAATTATGAATATTTCCTAATATAGAGTAAAATTAAAATAACTTTACAGTAAATATCCATATGTCATCACTTAAATTCCACCAGTAACATGTTATACTTTATCATAAAATTATTTACCTTAATATTTTTATATTTTTCTTATTAAAAGTATAAAGTTCTCCCCAGCTATCAAGTAATAATGCACCATTTCTTGAGAGGTGTTTATTTTTGATGAACACAGGAGTAACAAATTTCCATTAAAAGGTTTCTAACAGTTTCTTGTAAGTTTGTGTATGGCCACCAGGTGTAGCTCTGGACCCATAGAATCTTGGGATAAGCATCTCCAGGGAAAAGATTTCAGTAAAGGTAACTTCTAAATGCAATCAGAGTTGTTTTGGTTATTTGGGTGAGAGTGCAGTAAATTTCTCCTTCACTAAGATCTAAAGTAATTCAGGTTGTATATTTAATTGTTCAAAAAGTCTTCACCATAATTTCTTGTATGTGGAATTTGACTTTCTTATTCCACAGCTTCCAGGTCAGAAATTATAGGTTATGCAGAAAATATGTTTATTTACCAGCTGTTTGAAATGATAATTTTAAGAAGTGTTATATTAGTCAAGGAAATGGAAATGTTTGGACTTTCTTTGTACAATGAAAACTCAGCACAACTATATTTCTTTAGTGTGATTATTTGATGTAATATCTATTTCTCTTTAAACAAAAATTCCCTAAGGTTTGGGATTGTGCCCATTATATAAACTTACAAGAAACTGAAAGGAAAGAGGGCCTAGCTATGTTGAAATCCATTTTAACCAAAAATACGTTCTCTTCTTCCCTTAAAGGAATCTTCAATTTCTGTGTTAGAGATTTAAATCATTTTTTTCCTAAATACCAGAGAATAAAATCATGGAGGCAAGAATACAATAGTATGGTCAAGTAAATTAAACTGTCTACTGGAATAAGCAGGGTGAAGGATTTTCCAATTAAATATTTTAATTTAATTTAATTTAATTTAATTTTTTATTTTGGTATAATTAATCTACAATTACATGAGGAACATTATTACTAGACTCTCCCCATCACTAAGTCCCCCCCATCAACCCCATTACAGTCACTGTCCATCAGCGTAGTAAGATGCTATAGAATCACTGCTTGTCTTCTCTGTGTTGTACAGTTGTCCCCAAGCCCCCCCACCACATTATACATGCTAATCGTAATGCCGCCTTTCTTTCCCCGTCCCCCTTATCCCTCCCTTCCCACCCATCATCCCCAGTCCCTTTCCCTTTGGTAACTGTTAGTCCATTCTTGGGTTCTGTGATTCTGCTGCTGTTTTGTTCTTTCAGTTTTTCTTTGTTCTTATACTCCACATATGAGTGAAATCACTTGGTATTTGTCTTTCTCTGCCTGGCTTATTTCACTGAGCATAATACCCTCTAGCTCCATCCATGTTGTTGCAAATAGTAGGATCTGTTTTCTTCTTATGGCTGAATAATATTCCATTGTGTATATGTACCACATCTTCTTTATCCATTCATCTACTGATGGACACTTAGGTTGCTTCCATTTCTTGGCTATTGTATATAGTGCTGTGATAAACATAGGGGTGGATATGTCTTTTTCAAACTGGGCTGCTGCATTCTTAGGGCAAATTCTTAGAAGTGGAATTTCTGGGTCAAATGGTATTTCTATTTTGAGCTTTTTGAGGAACCTCCATACTGCTTTCCACAATGGTTGAACTAATTTACATTCCCACCAGCAGTGTAGGAGGGTTCCCCTTTCTCCACAACCTTGCCAACATTTGTTGTTGTTTGTCTTTTGGATGGAGGCAATCCTTACTGGTGTGAGGTGATGTCTTATTGTGGTTTTAATTTGAATTTCTCTGATGACTAGTGATGTGGAGCATCTTTTCATGTGTCTGTTGGCCATCTGAATTTCTTCTTTGGAGAACTGTCTGTTCAGCTCCTCTGCCCATATTTTAATTGGATTTTTTGCTTTTTGTTTGTTGAGGTGCATGAGCTCTTTATACATTTTGGATGTCAACCCTTTATTGGGCCTGTCTAATTTTATTTTATAAGAGAGAATATTTGATAAGCTGTCTATGAAGTTCCTTTCATAAAGTGAGACTATTCAAAGTAACACTTCTTGGAAGAACTTCAGTATCAGTTGAGAAGTCTTTCTCAAAGAATTTAGTGTCATGCTTTTGAATTTCTAATAGGGTGGTAGAAAGATTCATCAAAGGAGAAGAGAAGAACAAACATTAGTGATGTTTTTAGAAGGACTCTTATTTTATAGAAAGAGGGGGGAATTCCAGAGAAACAAGACCACAAAATTACTTAGCTCAAGAATTAAATTATTGATAAATTTTTTGTTTTATCACTGTATTCTACTTTTATATGTATTTTTCAGTTGTACTTGACAAGGAAGAGCTACTTTATATATGTAGTCTAGAGGGCTGTGACTTTGAAGGTCTTTATATCCTTCATTTCCTGGATGGTAAGTGATGTCTGTATCGCATACCTATCTTGCATACCCTCTCCCTTGTCCTTTCTTTCCTCTTTACTGTTTTCTGCTCCCTGCACTTTTTTATTTTCCATTACTAGATTGTTCAGAGAAAGATTAATTGCTGCTGAAGGAAGTTGTTGTTTATAACAGATATTCTGGAAGCATAAAATATTTCTTGAACTACTTTATATAAGGTATAGACTTAGGTTATTATCATCATGTTTTTTTAACCACCCCCAAAATATTATACAGATTAATATTTAAAAATATATTTGCTTTTTTCATAAAAATGAAAAAATTCATTTTTATCTCATGTCACCTCCTTTTATGGCAATCAACTGGTAACTACAAATTATAATTGCTCTAACAAACTGCATATGAAAAATGCAAGTGTAATTTGATCATGATTATAGTACTTGACTTAGTAATCTTGGGCAATTGGATTTGTGGTTCACAAAATTTTATTTCCACTATATCCTTCTCACCCCCCATATAAACATCAGCCATGCCAAATAAATATGTGATGATAATTTGCTTTACTAGGAAAGCCTGAATAATTTCTTTTGGCCTGCTATAAGACTTTTCAGCTTTTTCTTTAAAACAAACAATAAACTATATGCCCCACTAAATAATCTTATCCTTTTTCTTTTTTTTTCTGTTTCATAGTGTTTAAAGTGCTGCTTAGAGGTCACTTTAAATTTGATTTTTACTAATTAATGAGCTTGACAAAATTATTTCATTATGGTTTTGCAATTTGGGAGAGGATATGGTTTATTCTGACATGATGGTACCACAGTCAGAGTAAAGATCTGAGCCAGGATAGCCATAGATGATTTAATGTTGTAGGGGGGGAAGCTTTTCCCTTCTAGGGTTTTGGTTGGCTTAATAATTGAATTGACATAAGGTAAATTAGCAGGAGAAAAACAAATTTAATTTGGTACATACAGGAGCCTCACATACAAATGAGAGGGTCAAAGATAGGCAGTTAAGACTTTTATGCTGTCATGAGCTAAGGAGAAGGGGTTAGGAGTCTAGGGCTTCAAAGGGAAGGAAATAGTTTGCAGGAAGATGGGATGAGCAAATGTTTGGCAAACAAGTTGCCATATCATGCAGATAAATCTTTGTGATGTAAAAAGTTATCTCTGGTAATAGTTCTGTTCCTGGTACAGGCCCCTTATCTAAAATTTTAAGTAGTTAAGCAGGAGGTAAAAAGTTTTTCCTGAGTGTTAGGCCTTGATAGCCTTTAGCTCAAATAACCCATATGCCAGAGTGGCACATTCTGGGGTAGCCTGCTCTGTATCCCATCAGTGTAACTAAGTAAACCCTAGTACAACACTTGATTCAAAAATGTTCTTTGGTTGTTAGTTTTAATCTACTTCTTTCAACTCTCACTTTTTGTGTTAAAAATTTCTGAAGTCTGCAAATAGTATTTTGTTTCATCATTAAAGGCTATGGAGAATCAGTTACCACAGTGCATGAAGTAGGGTGGGTGCTAGGCGTTTCATCTACATTATCTAATTTAGTCTTCACAACAACCCTATAAAATCTAAATATTATTCCTATTTTACAGAGGAGAAAGAAAAGTGAGCCATGAGAGACTAAGTTCTTGACAAGAATCACAGTCATTGTCCCTGGAGTTTAGTGTGGGACACCAGGACTGATGCTGGTCACTAAGGTAGGAGTCTTTGTTCTGGAAAGTCTTTACCATGGTTGCTTAAAACAAGGCATATCTTTAAAAAAGTGAGACAAAAATTAATTTCTAAATGCTACTGATTCTTAAGTGGTGTCTCCCAGCGAAAGTGAATTGATTTTGGGGCCAGCAGACCTCCCTACGAGTGTCTTAGTAGAAGACGAAGTGCAGCGTCACTGTTTCTGCATGAGTCTGTTTACTGCCCTTACCTTCTTGAGAGAATTTAAATGTATTTCCTCTGATTATTTTCTTGAAATGACATGGGAGAATAGCTTCCGTACAGGAAATGACATGTTATCTTAGGTATCAAACCTTACATTATTTGACTACTTTGGTGAATTAGAAGTTCGTGATTTTCAAGTATAAAGATCATTTTCTTGAATGAGTGGCAGGGAGATTCACTATACATGTAGAGAAATAAATTTTGACTTTTGTGGATGTTTATTTTTTTTTTATCAAAATGCTGGTGTAGGAGACATGATCCCTTTAGTAGAAACAGTCTATAATTGAGAAATATCTCTCAATTTGAGGGAAAACAGACAAAGTAGATATGCTAAATAGCTTTTGCTTTCATCTTTATTGTCAGTTGAACTAAAAGAAAGGCAAGAGAAGCATTACATATGGAGAGATTAGAAAGAAGTGTTACCCATCTTCAGTGTTTCTGAACTTTTTGGGTTTGTTACACATTTTAGAAGAGTAGAGATTTTTGCAGATCATTTAAGGGATTTAGAAGATGGATCTTTTTTTTTTTTTACCAGAGTTTTGGAAAATAGAAAATGCATTTCACAGTTACTGTATTCTTTACTTTTACTATTTGAGACTGTTGATTCTTTTGTCTGTGTTCTCCTGCATACTCAGAGGCATTCAGTTCTTACATTTTCTTGCAAATCATTAAGTTTTTCTTGGCACTGCCAGGTGTCCCATCATGTCTCTTATAACTAACTTCAGCAAGTTGTATCTTCTCTGTACTAATCTCTCACCTAACCTATAAATCTAATATATATATCCTTGTATCTGTGTATATTCTTATGTTCTTACTTGTAGCAAAAATAAATTTTATATGTTTGGTGCTTACCTGTGAAGTAAGGTACACTGATGAGTTGTGGCCTATATTAAGATAAGCCTACACAGCCAAGGGTGAAGAGGCCAGTTGGTGCTGACACAAAAAGACAGGTGGCCTCAAAGAATTAAGAAACTTGGGACATTTGAAAATTATGGTAGCCTGGAAGTTGAGAATCAATGTCTGGGTAGAACTTTTGACAATGTTAGGATTCTGACTGAATTGCCAAAGGAAAATTTGATTATTTATATATAGTATTGCTTTTTAAAAATTAATGAATGAGAGATATTAAATTAGATTTAATAATTAATAAGTTAAGTAATTAGTTTTTTGTTGTTTTTAAAGTTATTTTTTCATAGTGTTTATTTTTTATTACTAAATAAAGACACAGACATTGGAAAACTCATGAAAGTAGAAATAAGTGAATATTAAATATTTCAACCTAAAATTTTTTTTCACATTTTAGTGTTTTCCATTTTACTTTTTCTGCCCAGTCTTTAAAAAATTTTGTTATTATAATGTTATATATATATATACTTTTTTCTGGTTGAAATTATACCATAACTACTTTTTCATATTATTGTAAAGTCTGCACAAACCTTTTTAAAAATAGCTTTAAAGTATACTCTTAAGTAAATGTACCATAGATCACGTAAGTCCATGAATATTGCTTGTTTAATTCACTCTAATAAGTAAGAAGAGATAACAGGGTGAAGTTAGGTAGATGGACATAGAAGGCAGAACAGAAGTCTTAATTCTAAACTATTAAGTTAATGATTAAAGTTAACCAAATTAGAAGCAATTTAAAGATCAAGGTCCAGGACAAGATTAGCAAAAGCTATCATGCTATCGTCCTGCCCCATGGCAGATCCGTTAGTAGATCATGGTGTTCTTTTCCAGGAGCCCAGGTAGTTTTGCCATCCTGGGCTAGGTATTTAAGATATTCAGTTTCTTGGTGAAAACCAAGGATCTGAAATCAGAGACTGCAACAACCAGATCTAATTTGTCTAAGAGAAGCTACAAAGATCTAGAACTCAGGAGAGCCATGTAGCATCAGTAATCAGAAATAAGAATTTGAACAAGGGGTAAAGATGATTTTCCTACCGACTCTCTCATTTGCTAAATGTATTTTCTGTAAGTGTATTCCTCTGTGTTATGACACAGTGTTAAAGGGAAAATGAGAAGTTATATAGGATTATGTTTTTAATAATAACTTTTTCTTTTACTTATGCTTCTAAATTTTCTGTAGTATGATTATGTTTACTGTTATTACTTAAATAATTTCAAAAGTGTTATTAAAATAATTGAAAGAATATCAATTTTCATAATGAATTTTAAACCAAAAATTTCATGTTAGATAATTAAGTGTTTCAAATACATGTATCTGAATTAGCACTGGACTTAGGGTCATAGGAGTTGGGTTTTAGGCTAAACTATTTCACTGATGTGTGTGATTCTGATTCCAATTCTAATGTTTGTTTTTCCCCACACCACAAGGCAATTCTCTGACACCAGCTGAGTGTCCTATAATTCAACTCAATTCTGCCACTGTCTGCTTGGAGATAACGTCAGCTCTCACAGGTTATTAAGGGCTCAGTTCCATAAGACTGCCCTCAGTTCAGATGCCAACTGCAAGTCCAGGTTGTTACCTGTCCTTCTGACCAATTGGCTCTAAATCAGAGGTTCCCATGACCCCTCCTCAGGTTCAGTTAATTTGCTAGAACAGCTTACAGAACTCAGGACACCAATTTATCTATTAGGTTACCAGTCTATTATAAAAGGATATAACTTAGGAACAGCCAGAGGGGAGAGATGTACAGGCCACGGTATGTGGCCACAGAGCTTCCATACTCTCTCCCGACATGACCCCTCTCCCCAAATCTCCACATGTTCACCAATCCAGAAGCTCTCTGAATCCTGTCCTTTTGGGTTTTTGTGGGGGCCTCATTATGTATACATGATTAATTAAATCATTGACCATTGATGATTGATTCAACTTCCAGCCCCTTTCCCCTCCCCTTGGGAGGTCAAAGGTGGGATTTAAAGTTCCAACCCTCCAATCTCATGGATGGTTCCCCTGGCTTTCTAAAAGTCCCTGCATTAACATAAACTCAGGTGTGGTTGCAAGAGGTTTGTTATATTAAAGTACCTTTATGGCTCTTATCATCTTGGAAATTCCAAGGGTTATAGGAGTTCTGTGCCAGAAATGGGATAAACATCAAATATATATACTTCTTATTATTCATGATAATATTAAACTGCAAGTCACTTTTTCTATCTGGATTTCCATTTTCTTATCTATAAAACTGAGATTAAAATAATATTTACCTTTCAGGCCTATTGAAGGAATTATGATAATGTTTTTGAAAGTGCTTGGTATTGTGCAACACAAATGTAAGCTATTAAGAAAGTTTTAGAATAGTGTAAACAAAAGTAAGCTCCTTCAAGTTCTGAAAGGTATTTAAGAATACAAACTGGAAGTTAAATAAACATTATAATCAAGGAAGATGGCCTTCTCCTAAATGCTGCATCTTCATAAAAGAAGTATCTGGAAGTATAATGAATAAAAAATAAAATAGAAGAAAAACTTGATATATGGGAGATGAAAATGGTAGTGTCTCAATAATAGGAGTTTCAGAAACAAATAAAAATAGAGAGAAGGAAACAGTTGAGGAATTAGTTGAGGAATATATTTCTCAGAATTAAAAAAAATGAATGTGAATTACCTCATATCAAAAAGGCCCATAGAGTACTGTAAACCTTAAATTAAAACAGTTATTCTATCAATATAATTATGCATAAAAACTGACTCCAAAGGAAAAAACATGTGATCATCAGTAGATACAGGAAAAAAAAGATCCCTTCACCTAATTCAACATGCCTTCATGATAACAACACTCAACATACTAGGAATAGAAATGGATTTCTTCAACTGGATTAAGGGCATTATGGAAAAATTCTTAGTGATGTTAGATTGAATCTTTTGCTCCCGAGATTGGGAACAAGGCAAGAATGTCTACTCATACCACTTCTATTTTACAATATACTAGAGGTTCTATCAGTGCAATGAGACAAGAGAAAGATATAGACCGCATACACATTGTTAAAGAGGAGGTAAAATTTCTTTAATTAGAGACAAGTGATTTTGAGGGGAACATGGTCTCACCTTTAGGCATGTTAAACATGTAATGGTATATATAACATCTGAACTGAAATGATTGGCAGGCAGAGAGGAAGCCTGAACTTGAGTGTGGACAGATAAACGAGAGCCAAAGGGCTGGTCCTTGGTGGAGAGAGAACTATTCATTGCATGCCTAATGTTCTAGACTCACTTAAATCTGTTGATTTACTCAATAAAATATATTTTATTGCCTCATTTTATAGATAAGGAAACTGGGGGCTCAGAAAGGTAAAAAAAATTTGCCCAAGTACTAGTTAACAGATCTGGGACTTAAACTGAGGTCTGAAAGTTTCTTCACCCAAGATATTTCTAAACTACTACCTCAGAGAATGACTAAAGCTATGAGAGTAGGAAAAAACTCTCATAGAAAATGTATAGCAAGAGGACCAGTGAACTAAGAACTAAGCCAGAAGAGTGAGTCAAGACTCTTCGTTGCAAGCAACAGAAAACAAATTGAAGTCATTTGAACAATTAGGCAGGTTTTAGTAAACAATTTCCGGGAGGGGAAGAGGTTAGTTACAGAGAGATCAAGGGGGAGGATGATGGGAAAGACTATTGGGTTTAGTGATTAAGATCATGGTGGTTTTTCATCTTTTTTAGAATTTGATGGATTCTCTCACCAGAAAAAGGTTACATGCCAAATACCTAAATAGTTGGATAAATTAAGGGTTTCATAATCTTCAAACTAACTCTAGTATTAGGGGCACAATTTACATAAAGCTGAAGGAAGAGAAATGCAATTTTGTGGAAATAAGCAGGTAGAATGTAATGGTTAATTTTATGTCAACTTGGCTAGGCCACAATGCACCAATATTTTGTCAGACATCATTCTAGATGTTTTTTGTGAAGGTATTTTTTAGATGAGATTAACATTTAAATCAGTAGACTTTAAGTAATGCAAATTGCTCTTTGTAATGTGAGTGGGTATCATCTTATCAGTTGAAGATCTTAATAAAAATCTGATTAAGTTTGGCATATATTGGTACTGTACTGATATGAAGTGAAAGTGCAGGTTCTGTTGAACAAGAGAGGCCAAGAAATCCCAATATTAAAGGATCTTGTTAACACAGGTAGATATATGATAGCTAGAGACGTCTATGAAGGATGGAATGGTGAACAAACCATTACCTGGGAGTTTGGAAAGTAGGCCAGGAAGTAGGTTGGAGAAGTTATGGTGATGGCATATGTTGGGTCCAGCATTGGCTCCCATAACATAGACCAATATAATAATGGTTTAAACAGGACAAAAGTTTGTTCTCTCCCACATTACATTCTGAACATAAGTAGCTTAGAGTTGTCATGGCAGTTACACAGTGTCAGGGACTCAAACTCTCCTCTTGCTGCTTAGCTGTCCTTAAGCTAAGCCTGCTCATCTGCACATTCAGAATGGCTCACTACCCCATATCCACATCTTGGGAAAAATGGAAAAAGTAAAGGGAAGGGTATATCTTTTCCTTTTAAGAGGATGCTTCAGATGTTGTACATATAACCTCTAGACACATGGCTGTACCTAGCTGCAAGGGAGACTGAGATTGTGATCTTTACTCGATGATCATGTGTCCAGCTGAAACTGGGTATTTATTTATTAATAAAGGAACTAGGAAAAAATGGGCATAGGAGGATAACTAGTAGTGGTAATGAATAACAAGTGATTTTATGAAGATAATACATAGGAATGGCTTACATGCAAAGAAGTCAGATATATGTGACAATTGTATGGTTCTAAAATGATGTTAAGAATGAGCATGGGACCAACTCCTTTCTCTTATTTTTTTATATTTAGACAATATGGTGCCTGCATGAATAATGTAGCGGAGAATGGTAACAATTTTATGGATAGCCAGGAAAGAGTAGGAAAAATAGTAGGATGATTAGTCATGAATGGATATACATTCATTCTGTAGGGTACACATTCTATGCTCTGCAAAAAAAAACTTCCCAGGGGTGATTTTAAAAATTGTGGCCACAAGAAGAATGGTCACAAGAAAATGTTAATTATGTATATTATAAAACATAGTCATGGCTCACTTTCCAGAATGGTTACAATAAAAAAGACAGACAATAACAAGTGTTGACAGAGATATGGAGAAATAGAACCTTCATATATTGTTGGTAGGAATGTGAAATCATAAATATGCCTTGGAAAACAGTCTCATAGTTCCTAAAATGGTTCACACAGAGTTACCATGTAACCCAGGCTAGGTATATACCCAAGAGAAATATGCAAGTTGGCAGAAAAATTTGTGCAGAATATTCATACCAGCATTATTCATAATAGCTACAAAGTGTAACAATCCAAATGTCTATCAAATAATAAATGGATATATAAAATCTGGTATATCCATACAATGTATAATGGAATATACTTTGGTCATTTGTTTATAAAAAGAAACATAGTACCAATACACGCTACAATATGGACTAACTTTGAAAACCGTATGCTAAGTGAAAGAAGCCAGTTATAAAAGACTACATATTGCATATTGTATGGCTCCATTTATATGAAATATCTGGAATAGACAAATCCACAGAGACAGAAAGAAGATTAGTAGTTGCCAGGGGTTCAGGGACTTGTGCATAAATGGGAAGCAACTGATAAGCCATATGGAATTTCTTTTTGGAATTATGAGAATGTTCTAAAATTGTGGTGATGGTTGTAACAACTCTGTGAATATGCTAAAAACCACTGAATTATATATTTTAAATGGGTGAACTTTATGGTATATAAACTGTGTGTCAATAAAGCTGTTAAAATTAACTAATGATTAAATTATTTGCAAATATTTTCACTAAAGTATAAAAATGGTAAAAAGTAAAATCAAAGAAGACAATATAAGCATCAGAAGTAATTGGCTGAGGGTCACCAGTAAAGCCAGGTACTCTGACTTGTAATGGCTATTCAAGACCATACACAGTAGCACACAAGTTTTACCCTTTACTCCCATTTCAGTGATGATAGTCTTAATACTCTACAGACGCAAGTAAGCTAGGGGAAAAAGGAATGTGTTAAAAGATAATTTTCAAAAAAAGGGTAAAATCATAGTTCTTACAGATACAAAAAATAAACATATGTTAAAGGTTTTATTTAACTTATTCAATGAGAGAACTGGGCATTTGTTATAACCAGTTCAAAAGGGAATTCAAAGAACAGGTGTATTTATACAGAGATGGAAAATAAAGACAATGAACAGGGCAGAATCAAATAACTTGGCAGTGTGTGCTGTTTGTAGACAGTGCTCGATAATGAAAGTCTGGGAGCACGTGACCTGCAGGGGGTATCCTCTGACAGTGCATAATTTTCTACTAAAACACACATTTTTTTTCTCACCATATGTTTATCTTGAAGAAACTAGAATGTGGAATGGAGGGTTAGGATAGAACTAGGGTGAGAACAAGTGAGAGCAGAAATGACAAAAACATTCAATAGTCTGTGCCCAGGTCTGGAGACCTGACAGAAATACTGGAGGCATATACTAGAGATAAGAGAAAGGGAAATTTATTGTGACAGGATATAGTAGCTAGAGGAGCAGAAAGACACAAAAAAGGGAAGGAAAGTGTCACCTAGGTGAGGGACTATAGAACTTCTTTGGATGAACTTTGGCATACTTAATCAGATGGACATTGCCACAGAGACAATCCAGGCTAGATCCCTGTTTTTGAAATGTAAGGCTCAGTTGTTGCTCAAAAAGTGCTTTCAAAATAATGATTTTTCAAGTGACCAGTGTACCTATTAACTAGTTCGCTGACGTCAATTTACCAAATGATTAATTTGTCAGATAATCAATTTATCGATTTGCTTTAGTTTTGCTGTAACATTGTTAAATTGATCATTCAATTAATTGATTTTCAGTGAATTGATCTGTGTCTGGATTCTGACCCCTATGGCAAAGTTGAGTTGCCTTTTGTAAGCCGTACTTTACATTCATTAATTTTATCCACTCACTCAGTCACTGGTGACTTTTTAAGCACCTATGGTGTGTGTGGCACTACTCTAGGAGAGAATTTTTTGCTAATATGTCTGTGGGAGGAAATGCTTTCATCCACTGTATATAATAAACAATTGATAGAAGATATCTTATTTCCATAAAAAACATTCCCACCAAATATTAGAAACATATAAGGGTTTACTTAAAATAGTCCAAATGTACAGTATTAATAAATTGAAAATTAAGAAATTGTCCATGGGAAACTGCTTAAAAAGCTAACAAATATTTTTGAAGCCTTTTCTCTTACCTGCATTGCTCTAGGTAGGACTTTAAGGACTAACAAATGAACTACAGAAGAACCCAATGAATGAACAAGTCTTTTTAAAAATCATGTGTAGGTTAATTGACATAGTATATTCTTCCCACAGACATGATATTGTGAACAGGGATTAGGTTCCTGGGTCAGCTTGCAGAACTTTAATCCTCAGTGTAGCAGTGAGCACATCAAGAGAAACTGTGTGATACAGTATAAAAAAGAAACTTTGGTAGCAGTTAGACCTAAATTTGAGTACTTGGGTAACCCTGAGCAAATACTTATGTTCTTTGAATCTGTAACATGAGAATGAAAATCTCTCCCCAAAATGAATGATGATTAAATGAGATAATGTAATATGATAATGTGCTATGAAAATCCTTCTCAAGGTATTCCCTATCTTTTAATATGCAGACAACCCCCTTCCCTCCTCCTTTTCTCTGCTTTCTTAAAAAGAACAGTAACCATAATTTAGTATCATACTGAATGGTTCATCAGCTACTTGTGTTGTAACATGGTAAATGTTGCTTTCAGGGGCAGTTTACTTATATAGGGCCATTTCTTCTACTTTAAATGGTCTTAAGTGTTATTTTATGCTTTTATAGTTTAGGTATCTCACCTTCACTGTAAAGCATCACTTCTGTCTGTTATTAGTGTCTTGTTCTAGCTTTATTATGTGCTACACTTAATCTTCTGGGGAGAGAACCCAGAGGACTTTATACATTAGAATTGCCAATAAGCCAAACATAGACAAGCTCTAAGGATTTAGAGACTCTATCATGAAGAACGCATGGCCTTTGTTATTGCTGTGGAAACTCCTTTATCCACGGTTTTACCTGAAATCACAGGAACAGTTATACTCCAGAGCCAAAACATATGTTTGCCCTCTTTCAACAAAGAGATAATGGCAGCAGTGGTTGTATATAGTCACGACATTCATTGCTTATCAGTCTAATTTGCTGTGTTTGCATTTAGTTTTGAAGTTGTAGATGAACATTATTAACCTCACCCTGTTTCTTAAGTGCTAAACAGGAGTGTTGACAGTGATAGTTAAGAGAGGCATGTAGTTAGGATGGGGATGAAAGCTAAGAAGAAAAATAAAGGAATGGCAAGAATACGGGTGCATGGGGAAAGTTGTTTAACAGTAGGGTTAATTTTGAAGGCCCAAGAGCAAATTCTGTAACATGTAAATGTCATGTTTGTGCATAAGAAAAAAATAGGTAAGTGTTGCATGTATGAAATGACTCATGCACAAGGCATTTACTGCAGCTTTGTTTGCAACAGAAAAAGCCTGCAGACAATACAACTGGATAAAAAAGGGGACTGGGTTAGTAATTATAATTTATCCATGTATTGGAAAACTATGAAATCTGAAAAAATGAGGATGATTTTTTTTCTTTTAATGTTATTTTTTCTTTACAGTAAGGTATCATTGATATACAATCTTATGAAGGTTTCACATGAGCAACACTGTGGTTACTACATTCACCCATATTATCAAGTCCCCCCTACACCCCATTGCCGTCACTGTCTATTAGCATAGTAAGGTGCTATAGAGTCACTACTTGTCTTCTCTGTGCTATACTGCCTTCCCTGTGACCCCCTATATTATGTGTGCTAATCATAATGCCCCTTAATGCTCTTTTCCCTCCCTCTCCCTCCCCTCCCCACCCCTTTCTCTTTGGTAACCATTTGACCCTCCTTGGAGTCTGTGAGTCTGCTGCTGTTTTGTTCCTTCAGTTTTGCTTTGTTGTTATACTCCACACAATGGTGGACCTAATTTACATTCCCACCAGCAGTGTATGAGGGTTCCCTTTTCTCCACATCTTCACCAGCATTTGTTGTTGTTTGTCTTTTGGATGTTGGCCATCCTAGCTGGTGTGAGGTTATATCTCATTGTGGTTTTAATTTGCTGTTCTCTAATAATTAGCAATGTGGAGCATCTTTTCATGTGCCTATTGGCCATCTGAATTTCTTCTTTGGAGAAGTGTCTGTTCATATCCTCCACCCATTTTTTAATTGGGTTATTCGCTTTTTGGGTGTTGAGACATGTTAGTACTTTATATATTTTGGATGTCAATGCCTTTTTGGATAAGTCATTTACGAACATATTCTCTCATTCAGGAGGCCTTTTTGTTGTGCTGATGGTGTCCTTTGTTGTACAGCAGCTTTTTAGTTTGATGTAGTCCCATTTGTTCATTTTTGCTTTTGTTTTCCTTCCCTGAGGAGATGTTCATGAAGAAGTTGCTCTGTTTATATTCAAGAGATTGTTACCTTTGTTTTCTTCTAAGAGTTTTATGGTTTCGTGACTTACATTCAGGTGTTTGGTCCATTTTGAGTTTACTTTTGTGTATGGAGTTAGATGACAATCCAGTTTTGTTCTCTTATGTGTAACTGTCCAGTTTTGGCAACACCAGTTGTTGAAGAGGCTGTCTTTTCCCCATTGTATATCCATGGGTCCTTTATCATGTATTAATTGACCATATATGGTTGGGTTTATATCTGGGCTCTCTATTCTATTCCATTGATCTATGGGTCTGTTCTTGTGCCAGTACCAAATTGTTTTGATTACTATGACTTTGTAGTAGAGCTTGAAGTTGGGGAGCATAATTCCCCCAGCTTTATTCTTCCTTCTCAGGATTGCTTTGGCTGTTCAGGGTCTTTTGTGGTTCCATTTGAATTTTAGAATGATTTGTTATAATTTGTTGAAGAATGTTTTTGGTATTTTGGTAGGGATTGCATTGAATCTGTATATTGCTTTAGGCAGGATTGCCATTTTGACAATATCAATTGTTTCTATTCATGAGCATGGATGTATTTCCATTTATTGGTGTCTTCTTTACTTTCTCTCATGAGTGTCTTGTAATTTTCAGACTATAGGTCTTTCACTTCCTTGATTAGGTTTATTCCTAGGTATTTAATTTTTTTAGATGCAATTGTAAAGGGAATTGTTTTCCTTATTTCTCTTGCTACTAGTTCATTGTTAGTATATAGGAATGCAACAGAGTTCTGTGTATTAATTTTGTATCCTGCAACTTTGCTGAATTCAGTTATTAGTTCTAGTAGTTTTGGGGTGGATTCTTTAGTGCTTTCTACATACAATGTCATGTCTTCTGCAAACAGTGACAGTTTAACCAATCTGGGTTTATTTCTTTGTCTTGTCTGATTACCATGGCTGGGACCTCTAGTACTATGTTAAATAAAAGTGGGGAGAGTGAGCGTTATTGTCTTGTTCCTGATCTTAGAGGAAAAGCTTTCAGCTTTTAGCTGTTAAATATGGTGGCTGTGGGTTTGCCATATGTGGCCTTTATTATGTTGAGGTACTTACCCTCTATATCCATTTTGTTGAGAGTCTTTATCATGAATGGATGTTGAATTTTGTCAAATGCTCTTTCAGCATCTATTGAGAGAGATGATCATTTGATATTTGTCCTTTCTTTGTTGATGTGGTAGATGATGTTGATGGAGTTTTGAATATTGTACCATGCTTGCATCCCTGGAATAAATCCCACTTGATCATGATGGATGGCCATTTTGATGTATTTTTTAATTCAGTTTATTAATATTTTGTTGCATATTTTTGTATGTATGTTCATGAGGGATACTGGTCTGTAATTTCTTGTGGTGTCTTTGCCTGGTTTTGGTATTAGAGTGATGCTGGCCTCAGAATGAGTATGGATGTATTCCTTCCTCTTCTACTTTTTGGAAAACTTTAAGGAGGATGGATATTAGGTTTTCTCTAAATGTTTTATAAAATTCAATGGTAAAGCCATCTGGTCCAGGGGTTTTGTTCTTAGGTAGTTTTTAGATTACCAATTTAATTTCCTTGCTGGTAGTTGGTCTGTTCAGATTTTCAGTTTCTTCCTGGGTCAGTCTTGGAAGGTTGTATTTTTATAGAAAGTAGTCCATTTCTTCTAGGTTATTCAATTTGCTAGCATATAATTTTTCATAGTATTCTCTCATAATTCTTTGTATTTCTGTGGTGTTTATAGTGATTTTTCATTTCTCCTTTCTCTTTCTGCTTAAGTGTGTACAGTCTCTTTTTGTCTTGATAAGTCTGGCTAGGTGTTTATCTATTTTGTTTATTTTTTCAAGGAACCAGCTCCTGGTTTCATTGATTGTTTCTATTGTTTTATTCTTCTCAATTTTATTTATTTCTGCTCTGATATTTATTATGTCCCTCCTTCTATTGACTTTGGTCCTCATTTGTTCTTCCTTTTCTAGTTTCATTAATTGTCAGTTTAGGCTGTTCATTTGGGATTGTTCTTCTTTCTCGGGGTAAGCCTGTATTGCAATATACTTTCCTCTTAGAACTGCCTTCACTGCATCCCACAGAAGGTGGGTGTTGAGCTGTTGTTTTCATTTATCTCCATATATTGCTTGATCTCTGTTTTTATTTGGTCATTGATCCATTGATTATTTAGGAGCATGTTGTTAAACCTCCATGTGTTTGTGTGCTTTTTTGTTTTCTTTGCACGATTTGTTTCTAGTTTCATACCTTTGTGATCTGAGAAGTTGGTTGGTACAATTTCAATCTTTTTGAATTTGCTTAGGTTCTTTTTGTGGCCTAGTATATAATCTATTCTGGAAAATGTTCCATGTGCACTTGAGAAGAAGGTGTATCCTACTGCTTTTGGGTGTAGTGCTTTGTAGATGTCTGTTAGGCTCATCTCTTCTATTAGGTTCATTTGTTCAATGCCTCTGTCTCCTTACTTATTTTCTGTCTGGTTGCTGTGTCCTTTGGAGTGAGTGGTGTTTTGGAGTCTCCTAAAATGATGCATTGCATTCTATTTCCTCCTTTAATTCTGTTAGTATTTGTTTCACATATGTAGGTGCTCCTGTGCTGGGTGCATAGATATTTATAATACTTATATCCACTTGTTGGACTGACCCCTTTATCATTATATAATGTCCTTCTTTGTCTCTTGTTACTTTCTTTGTTTTGAAGTCTGTTTTGTCTGATACAAGTACTGCGACACCTGCTTTTTTGCATGAAAAATCTTTTCCATACCGTCACTTTCAGTCTTTGCATGTCTTTGGGTTTGAAGTGAATCTCTTGTAGGCAGCATATAGATGGGTCTTGTATTTTTAATCCATTCTGTAACTCTATGTCTTTTGATTGGTACATTCATCCCATTTATATTTAGGGTGATTATCAATAGATATGTACTTAGTGCCATTGTAGGCTTTAGATTCTTGGTTACCAAAGGTTCAAGGTTAGCTTCTTTATTATCTAACAGTCTAACTTAACTTGCTTAATATGCTATTTCAAACACAATCTAAAGGTTCTTTATTTTCTCCTTTCTTTTTCTTCTTCCTCCACTCCTTATGTATTAGCTGTCATATTTTGTACTCTTTGTGTATCCCTTGACTGACTTTGTGGGTGGATGATTTAATTCTGCATTTGCTTAGTAATTAATTTTTTTACTTCCTTTACTGTGGTTTTATTTTCTCTGGTGACAGCTATTTAGCCTTAGGAGTACATCCTTCTGGAGCAGTCCCTTTAAAATACACTGTAGAGGTGGTTTGTGGGAGGTAAATTCCCTCAACTTTTGTTAATCTGGAAATTGTTTAATCCCTCCTTCAAATTTAAATGATAATCTTGCCAGATAGAGTATTCTTGGTTCGAGGCCCTTCTGTTTCATTGCATTAAATACATCATGCCACTCCCTTCTGGCCTGTATGGTTTCTGCTGAGAAATCTGATAATAGCCTGCTGGGTTTTCCTTTGTATGTGATCTTTTTTCTCTCTTTGGCTACTTTTAGTACTATGTCCTTGTCCTTGATCTTTGCCATTTAAATTATTATATGTCTTGGTGTTTTCTTCCTATGGTCCCTTGTGTTTGGAGATCTGTGCACTTCCAGGGCCTGAGAGACTATTTCCTTTCCCAGATTGGGGAAGTTTTTCACAATTATTTCCTCAAAGAGAATTTCTATCCCTTTTACTCTCTCTTCTTCTTCTGGAACCCCTATAATGGGAATATTGTTCCATTTGGATTGGTCACACAGTTCTCTTAATATTCTTTCCTTCCTAGAGGTCCTTTTCTTCTCTCTGTGCCTCGGCTTCTTTGTATTTCTGTTCTCTAATTTCTATTTCATTTTCTGCCTCCTCTATCTCATCTAATCTGCTTTTAAATCCCTCCATTTTGTGTTTCATTTCAGATACTGTATTTTCAAAGTTTCTTTGTCTTTTTTGAAGTCCTCCCTGAGATCTTAAATATTTTTCTTTAGCACATGTTTATAATTTTTATTTTGAAATCCTTATCTGGAAGACTGATGATATCAGTTTCATTTGGCTCTCTTTTTGGTGTTTGAGGGACTTTGGTTTGTACCAGGTTATTTTGCCATTTCATATTTGTAATGAGTAATATGGAATAATAACTTTGTGTAGGTGCTGCCTTCTAATGTCCAGAAGCTCTACTCTGTGGAGCTGCCCAGCACCTGGCACGATGGCAGGGGTCACAGGTGCACAGCACTGGCACGAGCCAGTCGGAAAGAGCTCTTTTATGCTTCACAGTTGCAGTGCCTGACTCCAATGCCAGGGTCAGTGGCCTGTGCATGCAGGGAGGAGCCTCTATGCTATGCCCTGTAGCTGCCATATGTGGGTCCACCCTCCCGCTGGCCTGGCATGATGGCAGAGGCAGCAGTTGAGTGGACTGATGCCTACTGGGAGGAAGGAAGGAATAACAGGCTGCATATTGCCATGTAGGGGGCCTTGGTGCTGTGTTGCCAGCCATGAGGATGGGGTGCATGAAGCTCCTGAAACTTCCCAACCTGCTGGACTGAGTGTGCTGGGAAGATTTTGTCCACCTGTCCTTTTCCTGAGCAGCAAGCTCTGTGAATTCCTTCTGCATTTAGCACCCCTCTCACTGTTGGGAAGCTTTTCAAAGTGCCCACCATTCCTTTGTCCCAGAGCAGCCAGTTGTGGGTACCTGTTCTCCAGAAGCAGCTGAAATCTCAGTCTCTCTGAGTATTTTCCTGTCTTTGCTTTCCAACCCCTCTAATCTCCAGAGCAGCATGTAATGTGGGTTCCTGCTACTGGGCCTGATGTCCAGAGATGGGTGTATAACAATCCTGGGCTTCTACTCCCTCTTGGCTCTTTTCCTCTTCCTCCCACTTTTGAGCTTGGGTAGGGGACGGGTTTGAGCTCTGCCAGATTGTGGCTTTGCTACTTTACCCTTTTCAGTGAGGTCTTCTCTTTTCCCCAGGCATAGGCAGTCTGTTGCAATCTTCTTCAGGTTGCTCTTTGAGGATCACACACCATGATCAAGTGGGATTCATCTCAGGGATGCAAGGTTGGTACAACATTCGAAAATCCATCAACATCATCCACCACATAAACAAAATGAAGGGCAAAAACCACGTGATCATGTCCATAGATGCTGAAAAAGCATTTGACCAAATTCAACATCCATTCATGATAAAAAAATTCTCAACAAAATAGGTATAGAGGGCAAGTACCTCAACATAATAAAGGCCATACATGACAAACCCACAGCCAACATCATACTTAACAGTGAGAAGCTGAAAGCTTTTCCTCTAAGATTGGGAACAAGACAGGGATGCCCACTCTCCCCACTGTTATTCAACATAGTACTGGAGGTCCTGGCCATGGCAATCAGACAAAACAAACAAATACAAGGCATCCAGATTGGTAAAGAAGTCAAACTCTCACTATTTGCAGATGACATGACATTGTACATAAAAAAAAACCCTAAAGACTCCACTCCAAAACTACTAGAACTAATATCTGAATTAGGCAAAGTTGCAGGATACCAAATTAACACACAGAAATCTGTTGCTTTCCTATACTCTAACAATGAACTAACAGAAAGAGAAATTAGGAAAACAATTCCATTTACAATTGCATCAAAAAGAATAAAATACCTAGGAATAAACCTAACCAAGGAAGTGAAAGATCTATACCCTGAAAACTACAAGACACTCTTAAGGGAAATTAAAGAGGACACTAAAAAATGGAAACTCATCTCATGCTCTTGGCTAGGAAGAATTAATATTGTCAAAATGGCCATCCTGCCTAAAACAATCTACAGATTCAATCCAATGGCTATCAAAATACCAATAACATTCTTCAATGAACTGGAACAAATAGTTCTAAAATTCATATGGAACCACAAAAGACCCTGAATAGCCAAAGCAATCCTGAGAAGGAAGAATAAAGCAGGGAGGAATCTCACTTCCCAACTTCAAGCTCTACTACAAAGCCACAGTAATCAAGTCAATTTGGTACTGGCACAAGAACAGAACCACAGACCAGTGGAAAAGAATAGAGAGTCCAGATATTAACCCAAACATATATGGTCAATTAATATATGATAAAGGAGCCATGGACATACAATGGGGAAATGAGAGCCTCTTCAACAGCTAGTGTTGGCAAAACTGGACAGCTAAATGTAAGAGAATGAAACTGGATCACTGTCTAACCCCATACACAAAAGTAAATTTGAAATGGATCAAAGGCCTGAATGTAAGCCATGAAACCATAAAACTCTTATAAAAAATCATAGGCAAAAATCTCTTGGTCATAAACATGAGCAACTTCTTCATGAACATATCTTCCTGGGCAAGGGAAATAAAAGCAAAAATGGACAACTAGGACTACATCAAACTGAAAAGCTTCTGTACAGCAAAGAACACCACCAATAGAACAAAAAGGCATCCTACAGTATGGGAGAATATATTCATAAATGACAGATCCGATAAAGGGTTGACATCCAAAATATATAAAGAGCTCATGCACCTCAACAAACAAAAAGCAAATATTCCAATCAAAAAATGGTCAGAGGAACTGAACAGACAGTTCTCCAAAGATGAAATTCAGATGGCCAACAGACACATGAGAAGATGCTCCACATCACTAGTCATCAGAGAAATTCAAATTAAAACCACAATGAGATATCACCTTACACCAGTAAGGATCACCACCATCCAAAAGACAAACAACAAATGTTGGTGAGGATGTGAAGAAACAGGAACCCTTGTACACTGCTGGTGGGAATGTAGATTAGTCCAACCATTGTGGAAAGCAGGATGGAGATTACTCAAAAAACTCAAAATAGAAATAATATTTGACCCAGGAATCCCACTCCTAGGAATTTACCCTTAGAATGCAGCAGCCCAGTTTGAAAAAGACATATGCACCCCTATGTTTATTGCAGCACTATTCACAATAGCTTAGAAATGGAAGCAACCTAAGCGTCCATTACTAATGAATGGATAAAGAAGCTGTGGTACATATACACAATGCAATATTATTCAGCCATAAGAAGAAAACAAATCTTACCATTTGCAACAACATGGATGGAGCTAGAAGGTATTATGCTCAGTACAATAAGCCAAGCAGAGAAAGACAAGCATCAAATGATTTCACCCATCTGTGGAGTATAAGACCAAAGAAAAAATGGAAGGAGCAAAACAATAGCAGACTCACAGAACCCAAGAATGAACTAACAGTTACCAAAGGGAAAGGGACTGGGGAGGATGAGTGGGAAGGGAGGAATAAGGGATGGGAAAGAGAGGGGGCATTATGATTAGCATGCATAATGTGGGGAATGGGCACTGGGAAGGCTGTACAGTATGGAGCATTCCCCATGGTGATTCTTCAGCATCTTACTATGCTGATGGACAGTGACTGCAATGGGGTATGTGGGGGGGACTTGGTGATGGGGGGAGTCTAGTAAACATAATGTTCCTCATGTAATTGTAGGTTAATGATACCAAAATAAAAAACAAAAAACCAAAAACAATGAAATACTTAGAAGTAAATTTAACCAAGGAGATGAAAGATCTCTACACTAAAAGCTCTAAAATAATGATGAAAAAAATTGAAGAAGACACAAATAAATGGAAAGGTATTCCATGTTCATACATTAGAAGAGGTAATACTGTCAAAAATCGCTGTACTACTCAAAGCCTTGTATAGATTCAATGCAATCCCTATCAAGGTTCCAATGGCCTTTTTTACCAAAGTAGAAAAACAATCCTAAAATCTGTTAGGAACCACAAAAAAACGAAAATAGCCAACACAAACCTGAGAAAGAAAAACAAAGCAGGAGAGTATCATCATATTTCTCAGCAGAAACTTTATAAACTAGAAGGGAGTATCAAATATTTCATGCATTGAAATAGAAGGACCTTCAGTGAAGAATCATCTACCCAGCAGGATAATCATTCAGAATTGAAGGAAAGAGTAAAAGTTTCCCAGATAAACAAACATTAAAAGAATTCACCAGCACTGAACTAGCCTTACAGGGTATGTTAAAGGGACTTCTGTAGATAGACATGTTCTTAAGCCTAAATGCTTTTCATTAGTGAAAATAACCCCACAGTAAATGTAGTAGACCAATTACTTTCAAGTAAGTATGAAGTCAAAAAACAAAACAAAAGAAAGGTAATAAAATCAGTTATATACAAAATCAGTCAGGGGATACACAAAAAATGCAGATTATGACCTCTCATACAAAAAGTGTGGAGGAGAAAGAAGAATAAAAAAGAAGTACTTTTACACTGTGATTATTATAGAGTGACCAAATATAGACAGTTATATTTTTAGGAAAATACCTATGAACCTTATGGTAACCACAAACCTAAAGCCTTTAATAGGTACACAAAAAATTGAAAAAGAAAAATCCAATCACAACACTGAAGAAAGACACCAAATAAGAGAAGAGTATAAGAGAGGGAGAAAGGATCAGAGAGGAACTTCATAAACAACCAGAAAACAACGAATAAAATGGCAATAAGTACATACCTACCAATAATTACCTTAAATGTAAATGGACTGAATACACCAATCAAAAGATATAGGGTGGCATAATATATAAAGAAACAAGACCCATCTATGTGCTGCCTACAAGAGACTCATTTCAGACCCAAAGACATACACAGACTGAAAGTGAAGGGATGGACAAAGATATTTCATGCAAATAATAGGGAGAAAAAAGTAGGAGTAGCAGTACTTGCATCAGACAAAATAGATTTCAAAACAGATGAAGTAGCAAGAGACAAAGAAGGACATTACAAATGATAAAGGGATCAGTCCAACAAGAGGATTTAACAGTTATAAATACCAATGAACACAACATAGGACCACCTAAATATGTAAAACAAATACCACTAGAACTAAAGGGAGAACTGGACTGCAACTCAATCATATTGTGGAACTTTAATACACCACTTATATTAATGGACAGATTAACCAGACAGAAAATAAGAAAGGAAACAGAGGCACTGATCAACACACTAGAATAGATGGACTTAACTGATATATACAGAACATTCCACCCAAAAGCAGCAGGATACAAATTTTTCTCAAGTGTACATGGAAAGTTCTCTAGAGTAGATCTCAAATTAGGACACAAAAGAGCCCCAGTAAATTTGAAAAGACAAATTGTATCAAGCATCTTTTCAGATCACAATTGTATAAAACTACAAATAAATTACATGAAGAAAATAAGCCCAGAAACACATGGAAGTTAAACAAGGTTTCTAAATAATAAATGGATCAATGAACAAATTGGAACAACTAAGGAATACATGGAGACAAATGAAAACAAAAAAAAAAACAGTTCAAAATATGCGGAGTGCTGCAAAAGCAGTTCTAAAAGGGGAGTACATAGCAATACAGGTCTATCTCAAAGACAAGAACAATCCCAAATAAAAAGTCTAAACTCACAACTAAAGAAACAAGAAAAATAACAAATGAAAACCAAAGTTAGGAGGAGGAGGAGGGACATAATAAAGATCAGAGCAGAAATAAACAAAATGGAGAAGAATAAAACAATAGAAAAAATTAAAGAAATCAAGAGCTGGTTCTTTCAGAAGGTAAACAAAATAGATACACTTCTAGCCAGACTTAAGAAAAAAAAGAAAGGACACAATCCAAATAAAAAATGAAAGGGAATACTTCCAACTGACACCACAGAAATACAAATAATTATTATAAAATTCTATGAAAAATTATATGCCATTTGGACAATGTAGAAGAAATGGACAAATTCCTATGAAAGGACAACCTTCCAAGACTGATCCATGAAGAAGCAGAAAATCTGACTACACCAATTACCAGTAACGAAATTGAATTGGTAATCAAAAAACTCATAGCATACGCAAGTCCAGGAACAAATGTCTTCACAGCTGAATTCTACCAAACATTTAAAGAAGAGCTAATCCCCATCATTCTTAAAGTATTTCAAAAAGTAAAAGAGGAGGGAATACTTCCAAACATATTTTATGAGGCCAGCATCACTCTAATACCCAAAAGAGACAAAGATGCTACAAAGAAAGAAAATTGTAAACAAATATCCTGATGAACATAGGATAAAAGGATAAATATGAAGGATAAAAGCCATATGATTGTCTCAAAAGATGCTGAAAAAGCATTTCACAAAATTCAAATCCACTTATGATAAGAACTCTAAACAAAATGGATACAGTGGAAATGCACCTTCATATGAGAAAGGAGACAAACCCACAGCTATCATCATATACAATGGCAAAAAGCTGAAAGCTTTTCCTCTAAGATTAGGCACAAGATGAGGATGTCCATTCTCACCACTGTTATTCAACATAGTACTGGAGGTCCTAGCCATGGCAATCAGACAAGATTAAGAGATAAAAGGCATCCAAATTGGTAAAGAAGAAGTAAAACTGTCACTATATGCAGATGACATGATATTATATTTAGAAAAATCCTGAAGATTCCACTAAGAAACTACTAGAACTGATTCCTGGATTCAGAAAAGTTGCAGCATACAAAATTAATACACAGAAAGTTGTTGCATTCCTATATACTAACAACAAGCTAGAAGAAAGAGAAAACAAGAAAACAATTCCATTTACAATTGCATCTAAAAGAATAAAATACCTAGGAATAAACCTTACCAACAAGTGAAAGAGCTATACTCTGAACACTATCAGACACTGATGAAAGAAACTAAAGAAGACTCAAATATATGGAAATCTATCCCATACTCATGAATAGGAAGAATTCATATTGTCAAAATGGCCATCCTGACCAAAGCAATGTACAGATTCAATGCAATCCTTATGCAAACACCAATGGCATTTTTCAATAAACTAGAGCAAATAATGCTAAAATGCATTTGGAACTACAAAAGATCCTGAATAACCAAAGCAATCCTGAGAAAGAAGAACAAAGCTGAGGGTATTATGCTCCCTGGTTTTGAGCTATACTGCAAAGTTACAGTAATCAAAACAGTATGGTAGTGGAACAAGAACAGATCCATAGCTCAATGGAACAGAATAGAGTCCAGATATAAACCCATGCATATATGGTCAATTAATATATGATAAAGGAGCCATGAATATACAGTGGGGAATAGATAGCCTCCTCAATAACTGGTGTTGGGAAAACTGGACCGCTATCTGTAAGAGAATGAAACTGGATTATTGTCTAACTCCATATACAAAAGTAAACTCGAAATGGGTCAAAGACCTCAATGTAAGACATAAAACCATAAAACCTTCAGAAGAAAACATAGGCAAATATCTCTTGAACATAAGCATGAGCAATTTTTCCTGGACACATCTCAGGTAAGGGAAACAAAATAAAAAATGAACAAATGGGACTACATTGAATTAAAAAGCTGTACAACAAAGGACACCATTAGCAGAACAAAAAGTGTAAAGCATGGGGGAATATATTCATAAACAATTTATCCTATAAGGGGTTAACATCCAAAATTTATAAAGAACTCATATGTGTCAACACCAGAAAGACATATAATCTGATTAAAAAATGGGCAGAGGACCTGAACAGACATTTTTCCAATGAAGAAATACAAATGGCCAACAGACACATGACATGATGCTCCACATTGCTAATCACCAGGGAAATGCAATCAAACCACAATGAGCTATCACCTCACACCAGTCAGAATGGTCACCATCCAAATGACAAGAAACAACAAGTGTTGGTGAAGATGGGGAGAAAAGAGAACTTTCCTACACTGTTGGTGAGAATTTCAGTTGGTGCAGCCACTATGGAAGCTTCCTCAATAAACTAAAAATAGAAATACCATTCAACCCAGTAATTCCCCTTCTAGGAATTTACCTGAAGAAAACAAAGTATCTGATTTAAAAAGATACATGCACCCCTATGTTTATTGCCTTATTATTTACAATAGCCAAGATATGGAAGCAACCTAAATGTCCATCAATAAATGAATGGATAAAGGAGATGTGTTACATATACACAATGGAATATTATTCATCCATAAAAAGAAAGAAATCCTGCTAATTGTGACAACATGCAGGGATCTAGAGGGTATTATGCTAAGTGAAATAATCCAGGTGATGAAAGGCAAATGCCATATGATTTCATTTATTTGAGGAATGTAAGAACAGAACAAAGCAAAATGAATAAAATAGCAGTAGACTCATAGACATTGAGAGGTGACTGGTAGTTACCCTGGGGGAGGGGTTGGGATTGGTGGTTGGGGAGGGAGAGGTTGACAAAGGGGTGCAAAAATTCTCAATTGTAATATAAGCTGGTCATGGGGATAGTAGTGCAGCATGGAGAATATAGCCAATTATTCTGTAACAATCTTCCTATGTTGACAGATAGTAACCGAACTAGTGGGGGTGAGAATTTAATAATGTGGATAACTATTGAACCACTGTGGTGTATATTTGAAACTAATATAAAATTGCATATCAACTATAGTTCAATTTAATAAAAGGTTTAGGAGGAGTTTTTCACTGTATGGCCTTGTGTACTTTTAGGATTACCATATGAATGTTAACAAAATAAGTAAAATAGTCATTTTAAGTGCTGGAAAAATGGAGAAACTAGAGCTGTGACTAGAGGTCAGCATCCATGTTGGATGCACATTAGCATGGTATTAAATCAAGAGAAGTCTGTGATTTTGTTCAGGAATTTAAAGGCTCAACATATAAAAGTTCTGCTGAGACCCTTTTCCCCACTATCTATTGATAGTTCCCTAGATTTGAAGGCCATTTGGAGTCAGACGCACTACCGTTGTGCCACGAGGTCCTTGAAGGCCATTTGGATACACATTTTATCAAAGTTAGCAGTGAGATGAAAAATTTGTGTTCTTCAGCTGTTAAGGTATCACATGCTACATTTGCAGGGATCATTAAAGAGGGGGAAGAGACTAGTCTCAGCATATTTTCAAAATTGTAATAAAGCACATGTCAGTAAGAGAAGCACATTTACTTATGCATTCATTCACTTACTCATTAATTAGTTCAAGGATTATTAGGCATCTATCCATGTCTCAAGCACTTTATAGAGCATCAGGATTATAACAGTGATCACGATAAGTCCCTATTCATATGGAGCTTACATTTTAGTGTTGAAGACAGGCAGTCCATAAGTAGACAAGTGATAAAAATTTCACATAGTGATAGAGACCATGAAAAAATAGAGCAGGAAAATGAGATAAAGTGTGTTTTGGGAGGGGGATGGGAAGATATTTTGGATGAATAGAGAAGTCCTCTTTGAGGAGGTAATATTTGAGAGAATATCTGAATGATCTTATTTAAGTATGATCATGTAAAGATCTGAGGGAATATTCTAGGCAGAAAGAAGAGCAAAGGTAAAGACCCCAAGACAGGGTATGCTTGTGTAGTCAAGGTACAGCCAGGAGATTATATAACTGAAGTATAAATGTCTGAGGACAGGATTGGTAGGAGAGGATGAAAGGGGAGAGAGGTTGTATCCATGCTTTTCAAACTTTTACATGCACATCAGTCATCTGGGGGTCTCATTAAAATGCAGATTCTAATTCACTGGGTCTGGGGCAGAGCCCAAGATGCTGTCTTTTTAACTAAATCTCTGATAATGCTGTTGGTTCTCTGCCACACTGCACAGCACTGATGGCCAAGTACCTGCGAACATATTTAGGGGTTTGAATTTCATGCTGAGTATTGGAGGATGTTAAGTAAAGAAGTGACATAATCTTATCTATCATTTAAAAAGATTGCTCTGACTATTGATTTAAAAACTGGAAGCAGGTAACTGATTAGGAGCTTATTGAATAACTCAGGTGAGAGAAAGTGGCTTAAATTAGAGTTACAGTGATAGTGGCGATATGGTTAAGATTCAGGACACATTTTGTAGGTAGTGCTGACAGGACATACTGATGATGGAGTAGAGGAAAAGGGAAGGAATCATAAAATGACTCCTAGTTTTTAGCCAGAGTAACAGCCAACTGGATGAATGGAAGTAATCTTAGGGGTAGGCACGTATTCCCTATTGTCTGGAAAATATCCAGGCAATGCAGAGTGTTAACCCTCTTGTTCCCTGTGCTGGCCATGGAGGTGGGCCTATCAGATCTCCCTTTAAAAGAAAACTTGCCATAGCCAGTTATCTAAGTTGATTGCCTCCAATTTCAGGTGCTTTCAAAATCTGCCTCAGATTTTGAGTTAAGGCCATGTGCTTCCTGGACAGCTTCAGGAATGATGAGCATGGCCAGAGATCCCTAATGGGAGCTAAATACTTACATGGAGTACCAGAACTTGCCAGAGCTCCAACTTTCTCAGAGCTACAGTCAGTCTGAGGTTCTGCTATTCAGTCTTCTCTCCTCCTTTCACAGGGGTTAGACCCGTATCATTGACCAAAGGTTTTCCTTGCTTACTCCTGCTCCCTTTCTCCTTTCCCTGCCACTGGTATTATCCCCAGTACATCTCTTGCATTTTTAACTCCTTAGCATCTGTTTCCCAGATGACCCAACTGATACTTTACTTAGAAGTTAGAAGAAATGGACTTAGTATCAGCCTTTCAGAGTCTGATCTATTTATAAATACAGGAGCTTCTGTACTCAAATCCCTCAGAAATCTGTTTTTCTTCCTGTTAACTATATTTAGAGTACTGCTGTCTAATATAAATATAATGTGAGGCACATACGTAATTCTCAACTTTCTAGTAGCCACATTAAAAAGGTAAAAAGAAAAAGGTAATACTAATTTTATATATATTACTTAACGATATATCTAATACACTGTTTTAACATTTACTAGCATAAAAATTATCAATGAAATATTTTAAATTCTTTTTAGTAATAATACTAAAATCTGGCAAGCATTTTATACTTACAGCACATCTGAATTCCTAATCCAAAGCTATAATTTAAGAGTGCAATAGCTACATGTGGTTAGTGGCTACTGTATGGGTTAGCACAGTTCTGAATAGTCTTGAATGCAAGTAAGTGACCTTGAGGCACGCAAAAAGTTACTGTTCTATGCTTTCCTACTCTTTTTTGTACTAAAATCCATGAAAAATATGGAGCAAGGTTTGGCTGAGAATAGGATCTGAGAATGCATATCCCACACTGTCTCTGGCCTCCCCCAGAGCATACTTCTGCTCTGTGGTCCAAACTGTGAAAGGTGATTCTTTTCCTGCGGGTTTCCTGCTGGTGAGACAGAGCTCTTTTGACCTCTCTCAGCAGAGAGAGGCATCTGCCCTCATCCCTTTTGTCAGGGCAGGAGGGCAGTGTGGGCATTGTGTTCGGTGGGCAGTAATGCCAGAAGAGTTTGGTTTGGTGTGAGTGGCCTATGATCATGGAGCTTTCAATGTCATTGGTAAGATTAGACAAACATATATACAACAGAATATCACATAAAGTCTCAGTAACAAGGTAGTGACTATAAATGCATTTTCAAAACATCATGTACTATGTTTCCATGTGCCACATTGCCAAGTCCACAGGATAAGATATAGTTCAGTGGTTTCCAATCTTGTTGAACTTTAGAATCACTTGTAGTTTTTTAAAAAAAATGATGATGTCTGGCTCTTACCTCCACATATTCTGATTTAATTGGTCTGAGGTGCTGCTTGGACATTAAGATTTTAGTAAGTTCCCCAGTGAATTTGAGAATCACTGCATTAATATGCAGCAATGTTTGGGAACAACTGATACAGTTCTTTTATTCTGTTAGTAAACATTTTTGTTTATTCATACAACAGACATTTATTAGGGTCTTCTGTGTATCAAGCACAAGGCTAAATGCCAAGGCCTAGTAGGGAAACCAGACATTATAAATATTTATCATCTGGCAAGTGTCATAAATTATGGAATCCTAGAGGGAGGGAACGTTCTATCAGATTTCAAGGAGGAAGTAAAGTGGGTCTTGAGGGATGAATAGGAATTATCCAGATGGATGAGGAGAGTATGAAGTGAGCAGAAATTGTCTTTCTGAGGGAAGAGAATACGGTATGACAAAATTTTTAGGATATATTTTAGGGTGTGTGTTTGGGAGTGGTATGAGTGGTCAGAGATAAGAATGAAAAGGCAGACAGGTTTTGTGATGAGCCTCATGAGCTCAGTAATTTGAAGTTTATGCTCCTGTTTAATGTTTCTTCTGAGGTCCCCTCATGACATTGAAAACTATGAGAGTGGATTTCATATTGACAGTTCAGAAGCCAATGGAGGTGTTTCAGGGAGAGTGAGGATGAAGTTTGCCTTTTGGAAAGATCATGTCAGTGGTAGGAAGGAGGGTAGGCCAAGGACAGTGTGACAAATGAGAGAAGTGGTGGGAGGGCTAGAAAAGGGCAAGTGGGTTCACAGGATGTGTAGGGTATTGTAGGCTGCTCAGGTTGCTACAACAAAATACCATGCACTGGGTGACTTAAACAGAAATTTATTTTCTCACAGTTCTGGAGGTCATCAGTGCATGATCATGGATAGTGGGGTTTCTGGTTAGGGTCCACTTCTCGGCTTGCAGATGATTCCCTTCACACGGTGTGCTCACTCGCATGACCTATTTTTAGTGTGTGTTTGGAGGGGGGTTAAGAGGGAAAGAGAGGGGACTCTCTGGTATTTCTTCTTCTAAGAACACTGATCCTATTGGATCAGGGCCCCACATTTATGACTTCCTTTGTCCTTAATTACTTCCATAAAGGCCCTATTTGCAAGTACAGTTATGTAGGGATTGGGACTTCAACATATTAATTTTTGGGGGGACACAATCCAGCCCAAAGGGTGTTTTTTTTATCATTCAGTGCCTATGATGGCCCCTGTGCTCCTTGTTCACAGTGTAGAAAAACAAGTATGAGTTTAAGAATCTACAGGAACTGGGTGTTTTTCACTTACCAACTAAGTGACCTTGGGAAAGTTGCTTATGCTTTCTTAGTTTTCTTACCTGTGAAATGGAGATAATACTGCCTTTCACAGTTTTGTGAGAATTGCACAAGACAGTATATGTGGAAGCTTCAGGTCCTTGGTCTGCCAGGTGATGGATGCTCAGGAATAGATAGTTTTGCATATTGGTATGTGCTTTGCCTGCTGATTTGTTATTTTCTGTCACTGATTTCATGGTTTCCACTTATAACTGCAGGGTCACCACCTACCAGCAAAAACGGAGTAACTATGATTCAGTGCAAAACGGAATAAATCTACCTTTCTTTCCCATGTGATTGGGGCCAGGTTGCTCTTTGCACGTGAGCATGGCTTGTGTGAACTGTTTCTGTTCAAATGTCCAGTCTTTAGTTGTTCATTATTTTGTGGTCATCATTCTTGTTAGCTTAGTTTTCTATTTAATATTTATAAGATGTTTTAAGTAAACATTGGAAAATAATACAATGTAATACACTGCTAATAGAAAACAGCAGGGGGAAAGAGAGAAGTCCTTTTAATTTTTATTACCAATCTACCGCTATTAAAATTCTATATTGAGATTAAGGTTATCTGGGAGAAACACAGACAGGAAACCTCAACTAGCAATGTGAATGTTCTACATAGTAGGTCTTTAACTGGGGCTTTCTGTTTTTTGAGGATTCTGTGGGTGTATCTTTTTTGACTGCAGTCATACATTTGCAGAATCAGCAGCAGTGTACCAGCTTCAGTCTTTTTAAAAATTGAGAAGTTATGTAGTTTTGGTGTTGAGTAGTTTTTTGTTTTTTTAACATACTAGGCTTGAATATAAGCATTTACAAATTCCTAAGTAGGATCTCTTGTGTAAGTGGAATTAGGTATTTTTCAAGTTCAAGATACCCTCTGAAAGAGTTTCAATTTGATTTCTGTTTTTGTCTTTTCACCAAATAAGGTGAGTGCAGATTGCCACCAGTACGACTTCAGGTGCTTTCATTACAGACCTGGCAACACATGTAGAGGAGGGAAAATTCAGGGTGATTGCTTCCTGGGTGGATGGTGCAATCCTGGGTGAAAAGAGCTATTATTTGCATTTGTGGGATTCTGTTCAGTCTGTTTCAGAGACTGGTAAGGAAAGGTGATAACACGGATTCTCAAATAAAAAAATAATGTTTAAGGTGGCTACTTCCATGAGAATCGCAGCATGGCAGAACTGGAGAGGGACCTGCAGATCACTCAGTCCAGTTCTCTTTTTAGGAACAAGGAGGTGAAATGATTTGATTTAAGTCTAACATACTTTGTCATAGAGCTGTTATTGGGAGCCACCACTCCTGACTGCTTTTTCCATGAAATGTGATTTTTGCCCCTGGGAACCAACCTACCTATGTTTCTTCCTTCCTTCTCTCTTTTTAAAAACTTATTTAGAGCAAACTAGCCATTTAAAAAATATGTCCTCTGCCAACTTTTTGTTTGTCCTCTGTTGGGTAAATTATGAAAGATTTTTGCTGCTATGGACTATCTATATCCCCTCCAAATCCATATGTTGAAGGCCTAATGTGATATTATTTGGAGGTGTGGGGAGGTAATTAGTTTTAGATGAGGTCGTGAGGATGGGCCCCTCCATGATGGGATTAGTATGCTTTCAAGAAGAGGAAGAGATGCCAGGTTCTGCTTCTCTCCCCTGCCGCACGAGGACACAGCTGGAGGTGTGGCTATCTGCACACTGGCGAGAGGTCCCTCACTGGGCAGCTGAACTGGCTGGCACCTTGACCTTGGGTTAAGATACTCCAGAATTGTGGGAAATAAATTCCTGTTGTTTAAGCCACTCAATCTCTATAATATTTTGTTACTGCAGCTTGAACCAAATAAGACAGTAGCTATTAAACTAGTGATGTATTAGGAATAAGCATAGTAATTTTTTAAAGTAATAAAATATAAACTATACCTGACTTCTCCTTTTTAAAAAAAGAATAACTTTTAAAAAGTGTTCAATTTAACCATTCACTCAACAAAAATTTTTTTCTTTGAATGCCTGTATGCCAAGCCTGGAATGAAGTATACTTGACTCTGACTTTGGGGTCTAAATGGAAGAGGCATATCTATAAATAAATAATTACTCCTGGAGGGTAGGGCCCATATCTGTTTTGTATACAATTTTATCCACATTGTCTAGTGAAGACAGAGGGCATTCAATTATTATTTTTGAATGGCTTCAGAGAGGAGATTTTTAGCTGGTTTTAATCACTCAAGTAGACTTTTTTGGAAATAAAGACAGGGAGAGGTGTGATACAGAGCCTAAGCAGGAATTTTCATCTGACTCCATATTCTTTATTTGATGTTGATTTCTTTTTTTTTTTTTCTTGTAGATAATTATTTTTTATTGAAGGGTAGTTGACGCACAGTATTACATTACATTAGTTTCAGGTGTACAACACAGTGATAAAACATTTATATACATAATTCTAGGTTCCAGCTATCACCCTACCAAGCTGTTACAATATCTTGACTATATTCCTTATGCTATACATTACATCCCGGTTAATTATTTATTTTACCATTGGAAGTCTGCCCTTTTTTTTTTTGTGAGGGCATCTCTCATATTTATTGATCAAATGGTTGTTAACGACAATAAAATTCTGTATAGGGGAGTCAATGCTCAATGCACAATCATTAATCCACCCCAAGCCTAATTTTCGTCAGTCTCCAATCTTCTGAGGCATAACAAACAAGTTCTTACAGGGAGAACAAATTCTTACATAATGAATAAGTTACATAGTGAACAGTACAAGGGCAGTCATCACAGAAGCTTTTGGTTTTGCTCATGCATTATGAACTATAAACAGTCAGTTCAAATATGAATACTCATTTGGTTTTTATACTTGATTTATATGTGGATACCACATTTCTCTCTTTATTATTATTATTTTTAATAAAATGCTGAAGTGGTAGGTAGATATAAGATAAAGGTAGAAAACATAGTTTAGTGTTGTAAGAGAGCAAATGTAGATGATCAGGTGTGTGCCTGTAGACTATGTGTTAATCCAAGCTAGACAAGGGCAATAAAACATCCACGTCTGCAGAAGATTTCTCTCAGAACGGGGGGGTGAGGTTCTAAGCCTCACCTCTGTTGATCCCCAATTTCCCACCTGATGACCCCCCTGTGACTGTGCCTGTCTTAGGTTGTTCCTCCCTTGAGGAATCTTACCCGTCTCTGGCTAACCAGTCATCTTCCGGGGCCATACAGGGAAATGTAAAGTTGGTAAGTGAGAGAGAAGCCTTATTGTTTGAAATGGTTAGCTTTTTATTTCTTTGCATATTTATGCCCTGTAGCTTCTATGCCCAGCATTTGTCTTGAGGTATCTTTACCACTTGGAAGAATTATGATACTCGGTAAATTTGATATGAGGCACGAATTCTATTTAAGGGTTGTAATTAGGAAGGAAGAAGAAAAGCTATAGAAGTAGCAGGCGGCAGAATGATGTTGATTTCATTTGACTATAACATGCAATACCAGTGCCCATATAAGAAGCTACATTTCAACCGAAGTCCCAGGATCCTGGAAATGGAACTGGAAACTGAGCTCTCTGCTCTCAAAATTGAAAGAAACCACTGATATGTTGATCAGGAAGAAGAGAAGGGTGAATTTTTTAAAAAGTTTCCATTTACTTTATTACATTCCTTTAATTTATTGCCTCATTTAATACAACTCTGATAAAGATATCTTGTCATTTTCATTTTAGTGATGAGAAAAATGATAGTCAGAAAGATTAAACAATTTGTCCAAAGTTGTATATCTATTAAGCGGTAGAGCCAGGATTTTAATCTAGCTGTTTCTGACTCGTAAATCCAGTAGCCTTCAAAACTCATGCTCTTCTACTACATCTCCTTACGAGAAGGGTTTGATGCAATCCTTATGCAGCCAGTAAATACCTGTAGTCTTACTATCTGTCATAATTCCAAACTCTTATAATTTGGGCTTTGATCATCTTAATGGAAACACAAAGGATGTTAAATCCCAAGTTTCTGTTAACTCACTGGAAATCTACTTGCAATGAAGCTTCACACAATATATTTGCAATGTAATTCATCCCAATTCTGTCAAAGGAGATGAAGTTTGAGGAAGTGGGAGTGGAAAGAAGGAGAGGCACAGGGTGGGAGGGAGCCTGGAAGAGAGAAAGAGAAAAAAATATTTGTTAGGGAGTAGCTGGAAGAAAAATGGAGTTTTCCAGAAGGGTACCACTGGTTTTAGATGGAAAATGGAAATGGCTAATGAACAACAACGGGTAGGCAAAGCTGAAGAGAGTTTAGTATTGTATTTAAAGATAGAATTTTTAAAAAGTTAATGTTGTATAGGAAAATACCTTCAGCTTTATTTCATGAGCACCAAGGTAAGACCAGTTAGGAGGGGCTGGGCTGGACCAGGGATTTACTGGGTTACAGTAGAATTTCTAAGAGTTACCTTATTTTTCCCTCTACCAGATTCCCACATACCCAGCTTAGCAGAGAAAACCAATTGCTACACACTAATAATGCTATAAGTGTTCTCTATTTGTGGAATTTTATAAGGGTACATTTGACTATGTTATACTCTAGAAACGAATCATTTATGGTAGAATTTTAGACTCCATGATAGGCCACTTTGAGTTAACACAGTTACAATCCTAAAATCATAGCACATATGCAACTCTCACTATACTGTGGGCAAAGATGGCCCTGTGTTCTAGGGTAACTACTTTTTAGGGTCGCTGGGTTGCTGTGAGACTGTTTCTGTACTATCATCTTCCTTTAATGCATCCTCTGTGAGCAGTGGGAAAGTGAGCTAGATAAAAGCATACTGGAAAAGAGAAGAGAATGCAACCGACTGTTCCCTGAGAAGCAGTCATTAGTTCAGGGAGACTGACTTAGAGGGTAAGGAGAGAGATGCAGACCATGCACGGGACCCTTGGGCAGAGTGGCAGCACACAAACAATCGCTATCAGCTCCAGTTCATGAGCAAACCTGACAGCAGATGCTCATTTTCCCAGGGCAATGACTGTTGAGAAGGATGTATTTCACCTTCTACATAAGAAGCGTTCCTAGAAATATGAAAACATTCCTCTGCAACTACCACAGGAGGGGAGACCAGAAGCTGCAGCCTCCTCTCAGGTCAGGAGAGCTGCCTCTGTGGCATGACTCTCTTCTCCACCCATATCTTAACACCTGACCAGGAGAACTGGATCTTCTTTTCTTTTCCTAATTCATTTTGATGGGCTCTTCAGGGTTCGGGTGGAGAACTGTCTTTGTTTTGCTGAGGTTACAGGGAACAGGGATTAACTATACCTCAGAGCTCTGTGTCTGTTTTTACCAGCAAGACCCTCCTGACGCCGTGTGTATATGCCATATATGTATATATATTTTTATAATGATATAAAACTCTTTTACACTTGCTCCCTGGAATGTGGCTGATACCTCTCATCTGAGTTTTTCACTCTGCTACTGACTCCCTTTTGAAAGACACAAGGTTGAGTTTTTCTTTAATTGGCAATTCTTTATCAGGAGATAGAATATTAGAAATAGACTGGAGATAGGCTATCCCTGCTACTCTTTAAGTTCAGATAATCTTATCTGCATCCAACTTCTGGCATTCACTGCTTCCAAGAAACATAAATTTTTCTACTTGCTGGGTTTTTTTTTTCTACATTAAAAAAATCATTTAGTTTTATGATAACCAGCTCCTGGAAAATGGCAACTATAACCGAATCCACCAGCCCTTTGATGTGGCAGCTACAGAGAAAAGGAATGATGAGGCTTGTTTGGGTTACCGATTTTTTTCTTCTTCAATTTATGATAGTGAGCATTTAATGAACCCACATGGATTTTGAAAAGGATGTCACAGAAGTAGAATGCAAATCAAAGAGAAGTTGAAAATGCTAATTTATATTCCTTGTCGACAAGTCTTTGGCTTGAGACGTCTTCTTACAGCACCTGGGTCAGGAGGAGGAGGACTCTGGTAGAAAGCTCTGCCTCAGCCTCCTGACAAATCGGCTGTGAGAACTGCTCCTTTGCAAAGCGGCAATGGAAGCCCTCATCCTCCTCAGGCCATATGACAGAAGGCAGAGATCTGACTCAGGGAGGGTGTTTTTATGTTCCTCCCTGTGGCTTGTTGACTTCTGGCACCCCACTTTGGCCTGGGTACAGACCCTAGCTCTGCAGGCAGTACTAATCTCACCCTGGGCCTGGTGGGGGTTGAGTATAATGTTGTCAGCTTCAGCTTTGTATCCAAGCTTAGAGTTGCTGACAGGCCAACACAAATCAGTTTTCTCCACATCTGATTATGGAGGAGGACCGCCCTACTGCCCTCCCTCTTCAACATGACTGTACATTGTGAAGCCAGGAACTCTGCTTTCTGCAGTTTGCTTGGTTGAGCCTTTTGCACCACAGGCTTGAGGGCCTTGATTCTCTGACATTTCCCAGGTTCACTTGGCAGTCTGATGTCTCCTGGTTTTAGATCAGAATTTTCTAGACATTGTTTCTGGGCCTTTAAAATTTCAAAGGACATCGAGATTGAGTTGTGTGACCTTTTCCTCTAAGCCAGCCCACTTCATGTCTCTTGCTGCTTGTTTTTCTTTCTTTTATTCTGTCCCTCCCTCATCCATCTTCTAATTTGGGCTTCTCTACCTTCTTAAATATGGTGCTGCTGCTTTCAGTAGAGATAAATAAGTAAATAATGCATAATTTCCATTTTATAAATAACATATACTAAGATTAAGACAATTTTTTTGAAACTTAAAAGTAGAAAGAATTTAAAAAAAAATCTAGAATTCTGTCATCAAAAGATGACCCTCTCCATCCTGAATCTTATTACTAGCCAGACTAGATATTGGTATTTCATTCATAAAAATAAGTGTGTCAAATACCTGCAGGCAAGGGTAGCTTCATAACCAAAGGAGATAGTGAGTGCTAGTGAGAGTAAAGACTGACCAGGTCTGAAACTTAACCTCTTTGAGCCTCAATCTCCTCACAAGTAAAGTAGGAATAATAAAATATGGTTATTGGATATTAAATGTTAGAGTAAAAGCTATGCAAGGGCAGTCTTTCATAGGACAGATGTTCAAAAAATGATGCAAGACAATGTAATTTAGGAAGCAGGAAAGTGTCTTTGGGCTCTTGAGTGAAGTGTAGGCTGGAGGCACTTAGTCTGGGGCGAGGGAGATGCGTGAGGAGGAAGCCAGCTGGGCAAAGAAGCTTCCAGAGCACATCTGGATTCCACCCAGGTGGAGGCTCACTTTGCTGCTGCAAAGACCCTGACTGTGAAGCCCTACACACTGCTTCATCTGAGAAATCTTCCTTGGCAATCCTTCCTGGGAGAAACAGAGAATCCCTTCTCCCTCCCTGCTCCTTCAGTACTTTGTAGCTTTATTAAGGGCTTTATCACATTATAAAGTCATTCAAAAATTGATTTCTAGTTCCCTCACATGAGTTTCTCCAGGGTTGGGATAACATCACACTCATCTTTGTATATCCTTAGAGATGCCTAGTCCTGTGATTGTTAGATGTGGGGCTAGATGAACATGCCCATATGAATGCTCATTTATCATCAGTACAAATAAAGCTTTGCTGACTGAGAATGACTGGGGGCGGTGGGAATTCTGTATATGTGTGGGTCTCTTTTTTGCAGGGGTTGTGGGTAGTACTGTGGGGGCAGCAGAAAAACGGGCAGACTCTAGAATGGAGAGATGCTATGTCCCAATTAGATGAATTTTCTATATACTTATAGTACATACAAACATTCCTTTTGATTTCAGGACTCATTCAATATTTCTGAGAATCTATAGGAATTCAGTGCTCTTTAAGTATCTATGCAGCAAAATACCCCAAGGAAAAGGGGAATGACCAACCTTGTTGGGGCTGGAGTCAGAACCTGAAACTGCATGCAGCAAGCTCACACGTTTTTTGTTTTTCATTTAATCCTTAAAATTCATGGATACTTTGCATTAAGCATCATAATACATCCAACTTGTTTTCATCACAAATAATGTTTTAAGCTATTTTCCATTGTTAAAAGAATAAAAATTCAATGAACCAAATTTAAGAATTAATTGACTTTATTCAGTGATTAATGAACAGGGCAGCATTCCATCTAACATGCAGCATCTAGAGGTGCTCCCAGGAAAATGAAGGGCTTTTACAGGTAGAAGAGAGGTAGGATGAGGAAGTTAGTAGCCAAAGAAAAGGAAGGATTGTTTCAGGCAAGGTCACCTTCCTTTAGGGGGAAGGCAGTGGCTTTTACCATGCAGATTACCTCAGTAGTGCTGATCAGGAAATTCCAGATTGATTGGTTTAAAATTCCACTCCAGGTGAGGCTGAAATTGCAATTAGGATAGGTATTAAGTGTTGGTGAAGTTTAACTTAAGTGACTCCATTTTGGGCCTGTTGTTTCTTTTTAATACCATTGTTTCACATCATTTTCCCCCTCAAATCTCTCAGTAAAATTGAATTTGAGGAGACATGCCATATTTATGCCTTAACTTGTGTTCCTCCTGGCTTTTCCATGTTCCGCCACCAGGTGGCTTTAGGAGAGAGGGATGCCCAATACACGGTGTACTTCATGCCATAGTAAATATAGGTATTTGATTATTTGAGAAGTGAGGATATTTTGCCTCATGTGATCAGTTCTCCCTCCTAGAGACTTTTGACATATGAGGTACAATTACAGAACTGAAACTAATAGGTGTCTATGAATCTTGGGAAATCTGTATCCTTGCTTTACATACCTGTTGTGTGGCTATGTGTTGTATCAGCATTGGTTATATCTTCTTTGAAACATGTTATTTGTTCTGGGACTATCAACTTGTTGACCTGTAATTTTTTATAATTTCATTTCTTAGAACATTAGGAAGAAAGATTGGGTGAACTATAAGTTTTAGGGTGTCAAGTGCAGGGAATTTGTGTCGTAGGAGCAGAGCTTGACATTGGGAGACCATTTCTTTGCATACCAGCCCATACCCTTGGTACCATCAGGAAATAAAAGAGGATAGAAAGGAAACAGCTTTGGTTTGAACCTGTGTAAGTTATCACAGACTGGGGTAGGAGCCTCAAGAATTCTTTTTGCTCCCTTTATAAATTTTATGAGCAGAATGAAATGGATCATATGTGTATTTCTCTCTTTAAGAGAAGGAAATTACACAATGTAGGTTATAGCTTCCAGTGTGTGTAATTGTGTGTGTGTGTGTGAATTACAATTCTAAACCCCAGCTCTGGTCTCAGCACCTTACCATACTAACCTGCAAGAACTGCCTACATCCAGGGAAGGAAATCACCACATTTTATTAAGAGCAACATGTTAGAGCTGCCTAATTTACATATATGTAAAACTCCAGCCAGATGGATGGGAGTAGCAGAATAATCTACTTTAGAAGTTTACTTAACCACATCTAGAATTGACATGAAGAGTTACCTAATTTTGCATTGTAACTCCAAGGGGGAAAAGAAGTTCCCAGCCCAGGGCAAATTACCTTTGAAGCTGTAATCAGTCAAAAGGAGAAATAAAGTGGGAGAAACCTGTTTATTGCCTACAAGCAGTCATCCACTTCTGCTCACCCATGTCTCTCACAACCCAGCTGCACAAAGCAACCCCACCCAACCTCTCTGGTCCAGATGTGACCTCGCTCATCCTTGCAATCACCTATTGATATGGAGATGCACTAAGGCCAGGTGAGAGGTTCTGTAAATATTGCAATTTTACCCACAGCATGCATATAAAAACTATAGCTAAAATCAATACCTTAGGGTTGCTTAACTTACATAAAATAAATATATATAAAATTTATAACTATAGGGTTAGATAACAGAAACAGCATGTATGGGTCTAGGACCAACCTATTGGTGAACACTAATTGTAAGAATCTCAAAACTTTCATAGCCCTGTGATAACTGTTCCTGCTGCAAGTGTGCATGTTCTCCTGAGACTGGAAGTTGAGTCTCTGGAGAAGGTTCTTGACATTGCTCCAGTGAGAGTGCCTTCCTGTTGGATCCAGTCCCCGTTGTGGGCCTAGGCAGCTTCAGGTGGGTGCAGGAGGACATCCGTACCTAGGGGGTGATAGTGCATTATCACAGATCCCACCTAGAGGTTGCTACTGTGGCCTTTTACTCCTACCCCAGAAAAATCTAGTATGTATATTAATAGAAGGCTTAGTTTACATAAGTTAGGTGATTTCATGTTGGATTTCTTTGTTACATTCAATAACTCTATAATAAATATAAATAATTTGAAAATGTTACAAGTGGTAGGTTTCAACATCATGCTTTAAAACCAGAAGAATGGATGAGGGGGCTGGTCACAGTAGGTTTTAGACTTCCTTGGCTTTGGTACAGTGTTTTCCAGGTCTCATTCAGAATTTTTAAAATTCTCATTAAATCTGAAATATTTCAATGAAGTCTATTCTATTGCATTTAAGCTAATTACCTCCTTCTTCCTTTCTTATTACTCTTCTTTCCTTCCTTTTAGAAATATTTGGATGTTTCCTATTCATTTATTTAGCAGCCATTTATTGAATAACCACCTGAAAGTGGGCTGCAGATATTTAGATGCTAACATGGCCTCAATTAATTTTCTCAATGTCCAAGGGGAGTAAATGAAGTAAAAAGACAACAACCAGAACAGTGAGACAAATATTTTGACAGAGGCAAGCACATAATTCCTAGCACAGAGGAAGAACTTCTAGCCTGGTAGAGGGTGGGAGGAGGTAGGTGAGGACTCTTTCTGAAGAAGGTGATGCTTGACAGTACTTGAAGGTTGAAGGTCAGGGAGGCTTCAAATAGGGGGGAAGGTAGGACATGGGGCTTGGTGTGGGAATGGCAGGGGAGGGAACATTATGTGGAAAGGGAGATCAAACAGCATGTGTGACTGGAGAACTTCAGATGAATCTGGTTGGGGCAAAGCATGAATGGAGGGAAGGATGGGAAAGAAGCTTAGAAAGAGACTGAAGATCATGCAGGGCCTCATCTATGAAGTTGCATGTCCCAGTATTAATTCATTCAACACTTATTTATTAAGTGTCTTCTATATGCTAGGCACTGTTTTCAGATATATAGCATGCTGGGGTAAATAAGATAGGACCCCATTCCATTCTAGTCTAGAAGACAGACAGTTAAAAAACAACAGGAAAAGGAAAAGAAAAACATCAAATATGATAAAACCTATGCATAAAACTAGGATAGATGTGAAAGAATTGACTACATTGGGCTAGATGTCCAAAGAAGGCCTTTTGTAGGAGGTAACACTTAGGATAAGATAAGGCATTTAAGGTGAATGACAAAAAAGAGACATCCGTCTAGAGACCAGGGGCAAGTGTCTTCCAGGCACTGGGAACAGCTTGTGCAAAAACTTCCGATGGATAGAATATGGCCTGTTCGTGGGACAGAGAAGGTAGAGAAATAACACCATGAAGTCAGGGAGGAAGACAGAGATGATGTGGGGCATAATTCCAAACATATAATGTATTATTTTTTTGTCTTGGGCTTTTCTATATGAAAAAGCAGAGATCCTAGATGGCTAGAAGAGAGGAGCTGTCTGGGGCAGGAGCCGGGATTGAGGACTGCCATCAACTGGAAGCACTGCTGGCACCAGGTGGGGCTTCCTCTCACCCATTATGTTGACCTCTCACAAGAGTTTGCTACTCTGGATGAGTTGTGAATCTAGTGAGATCATCTCCAATGAATCATTTGGTTTATATTTGGCTATTTTATTATTCTTTTCAGGTCAGTCTAGTGGATTAACAAAAGATTTTCCATAGCCAAAGTCCCAGTTCAGGAAACGAGGGGGCAGGTGAATGGGCAGGGAGGGAGGTGATGGGAACCTGGTGAGATTGCAGATGTATGTTTGTGGGGTCACTGCCACTCCAGGCTCCAGTTATGATCTCTCAGCTTCTGGGGAAAACCCTGCACCACTACCGTGCTTGCCCAGTGTGTGTTTTTGTCAAACTCAGAAGAGAACAGTCTTGGCTATCTTTGCGAAGGTTGGGCTAAGAACAGACAAACATAATTTAAACATCAGTGAGTCCTCTTTTCTTACCTTTCTCTCTCTTGGCTTGAACTTTTGGGAAGTAGGTGTCCAAATCCAAAGTGGCAGCTCTTCCAGCTTCCCAGACAGAAGGGGTGGGAAATGGAGGGGAGCTTATGGAGTGAAGAGTGGCTTGGGCCTTCCAACTGAGAAGAGAATCCCAATGAAGAGCTGGACTGCTTGGTGGTGTTGAGGGTTGGAGAGTTGCCTGCCTCAGACCATTGCTGATACATGATGCCTGATGGAAGTAGTAAGGCTTCTTCAGGGAGCCTGAAATCCTTGCTCCTAATACCACTTTGCTCCTCCTGTCTTCTGCTTGTCTGCTTGTAAAAAGGTTCTGCTATCTGGTATTTGCCCTTCTGACAACATGACATTTTTTTTGTGGAACAGTGGGTGTTGTGTACCATCAATTTTCCATAGAGGCTAAGTTGTACTTTTCTTCTCCCTGCTCTCAGTTTCTGGAAGCTAAAAGCTCTTTTGGTTTCCAGGATCTTAAAGCTTTTAGTAATCAGAGTGAGGACAGAGGGTGAGAGTAAAATGTAATATGGCCTCATATGTACGGTGGGTTCATATATATGTGTATAAATGCCCAGGAAGGGTCTAGAAGGTTACACACCAAGTTGCTAACCTCTGGAGAGGCAGGAGGAGAAGTGGAATTGGGATTATCAAAGGGATGTTAGTACAGTATTTGTTTTTATAACAAGAATGTATTAATGTATTGCTTATGTAATCAGATGAATGATTAAAATTAATTTGAAATTCCAGACCTGAAAAGCAGAATGTTGAGGTTATTATCTGATATGAGGACCCAGGTATGGGGATGGGTAGTGAGTCTAGGGTACAGACTGGTTTGTACTGTTGAGAGAAATGGGTATTTAGGGAAGGTCATATCAGGATGGCTTTGAAAGTCAGGAAAAAGAAGTAAGCCTTGTTGTAGTTGACATTTTAATTTCTCGGTGTGGATAAAGTGAAAGTGCCTGTGACCAGGACTCTCACCTGGCCCTGGTCGGCTAGCTCACTACATATGAGTGGGCAATATGTCATTATTGACTCTATATAAAGAGCTCTGATGAGTGCTCTGGGCAACTTGGTGGCACAGTTGCAAGGCTGCAGGAGAGCAGAGACGATACTGGAGTGGTGGCAGCACCGAGGACAGAGACTGAGACAGCTGCCGGGATAGAGAGGCCCAGAGGCAGAGACCAGCTTGTTGAATGCAGCCTCACTCTGAGTGGACCAGATTCTAGTGATTGACCTGCCACCATGGGATTAAAGTTTGGTATAACCCTTTTACCCCAAGAACATTCTACTGTCATTTCCTTGGTCACATTGAGTCCATAGTGAACTTGTCTGGGGCTGAAACCCATTGGCAACACACTTGGGCAGATGAATCATAAAATGTTTGTGGATGAAGTAAATACATAGTTTAATAAATGCATATTGATTCATTTGGAAAAAAGAAATTGTTAAGTAATTGTAGCTGCAACCAGCAAAACTGCTCAATTCAGTCTTCATTCTTGACTCCCTACTGTTATGGAAGGCTCTACACCCATTTCAGCTCTTCTCTACTCAAGCATAATAATTGTTGCAGGTGTATTATTGTTGATCCAATTCTACCCTGTGATAGAAAATAACAAAACTGTTCAAACATTCTGCCTAGGAGCTATCACTATGCTATTAACAGCTATCTGTGCTCAAACCCAAATGACGTAGAAATAATTGTCAAGTCCACTTTAAGCCAATTAGGCTAAATAATAGTAACTATCAGCATCAACCAACCATATTTAGCATTCTTACTTATCTGTACACACACTTGTTTCAAGGCCACGGTCAATCATGCTGTGGGTCAATCATTCATAATCTAAATGATGAACAAGATATTAGAAAAATGGGGACCTATTCAAAACAATGCTCTTCATCACAACTTCTCTGATTATTGAAAGACTAGCATTAACCAGAATGCTTTCCTTACAGGCTTCTACTCTAAAGACTTAATTATTGAAACCACTAACATGTCATATGTCATTGCCTGAGCCCTACTAATCATTCTTATTGATACATCCCTGATGGCTGTATAGTACCCTTATTTGCAGTCTTAGGACTGCCTCATTTCTCTGCTTCAACTGCCATGAATGAAAATAACCCCCTCCTGGTGAACTCTATCAAATGCCTTATAATAGGAAGTATCTTTGCTGGATTCTTAAACTCCAACATTACTTCAACAACTGTTCCACAAATAACTCTTCCATTTTACCTAAAACTAATAGCTCTGGCCTCATCTTACGTTTTATATTGACATTAGATTTCAATATAACAACATAAAACTTAAACTATAATCACCCCTCAAATACCCTCAAATTCTCAAATCTCCTCAGCTATTTCCTAACCGTTATGCACCACATGCAACTGTTCATTAATCTTTCAATAAACAAAAAATTAGCATAATTGTTACTAGACCTAATCTGACTAGAAACTTTATTACCAAAATCTATTTCCCACTTCCATATGAAAACCTCTATACTAATTTCCAACCAGAAAGCCTAACCACACTAGGTTTCTTTTTCTTTCTTATTACACTAATTCTAAACATATCTTTACTTAATTTCCATGAGTAATCTCTCTCATAACCAGAGCACCAATGAACAAGGACCATCCAGTCACAACCACCAGTCAAGTTCCATAACTATACAAAGCAGCAATTCCTAGAACCACCTTAGAATTTCAGTATCATAAATTACGCAATCTCCTAATCCACTAAACTCAAACACAACCTCTATTTCATCATTTTTCAAGACATAGTATACAACCATAATTTCTATAAGCAACTGTCTTGCCAATGGATTTCAGCCCCAGGCAAATTCACTATGGATTCAATGTGACCAAAGAAATGACAGTAGAACATTCTTCAGGTGAAAGGGTTATACCCAACTTTATTCCCATGGTGGCAGGTCAATCACTAGGATCCTGTCCACTCAGAGCGAGTCTGCATGTGGCAAGCGGGTCTCTGCCTCTGGGCCTCTCTACCCCCACAGCCATCCCAGTCTCTGTCTTTGGCGCTGCCGTCACTTCAGCCTCTGCTCTGCTCTCCTGTAGCCTTGCAGCCCTGCCACCGTGTCGCCCAGAGCACTGGGCAGGGCTCTTTATAAAGAGTCAATAATGACGTATTGCCCACACAAGTGTAGTGAGCCAGCCAACCAGGGCCAGGTGAGAATCCTGGCCACAGGAACCTTCACTTTATCCACAGCAACTCAGAAAGAAACCCCCCCAAGATAGTTGCATTAGTTACTCAGACCTCAGGATATTGCTCAGGAGCAATTGCTGTTGTATATTTCCAAACTACCAACATTCCACCTAAATAAACTAGAAACACCATTATTAAACCTGGAAAGGACCCACCAATATTCATTACAAAACCACAACCAATTCCATGACTAACTATCAACCCTAATCACAGTAAATAAGTGAAGGTGTTGAAGAAAAAGACCCTACAAAATCAATCACAATAAATGTACTTAAACACAATATATGTCATCAGTATTCCTGCATGGAATCTAACCATGGCCAATGACATGAAAAATCAGTTGTGTTTCAGTTGTACGAACATTAATGACCTATCTCCAGACCACCAACACAGAGTGTGCCTCTCAAGCATAGAATCTTAGGTTTAAGGGTTTATGTTGTATATTTTTTATCCCCAGTTCTTCAGTGGCTGGTGATTACCAACTTTTTGGGAGAAATTTTTGGCCCTACAGAACCCTAAAATGACCACAGTTCATGTTTCCCAAGCTGGGTTCCATGAAACAGTAGTTGTTGAGAGAGTTGTTGTTCAAATATGTTTGGAAAGGACAGTATACCACCCTCCTGTCTTGAAAGATTACAGTGTATTTTGAAATAATAAAGCCTTTGAGAAGTCTTTCAAGAAAGAATTTCAGAAGTAGATGGTTTCCAGAGGAGATATGATTAGTGGCTCAAGAATCCATTCCAGATATTTCCACATCAATTTTGTACTGATGGTGATTTTCCTTATGGTCATGTGGATAAAATGAAGGTTCCTGTGGCCAGGATTCTCACCTGGCCCTGGTTGGCTAGCTCACTGCACATGTTTGGGCAATGTGTTATTACTGACTCTATATAAAGAGCCCTGCCCAGTACTGGCCCAGAGATGACCAGAGGCAGAGATGGGCTTGCTGCATGCAGACTCACTCTGAGTCAATGGGATTCTAGTGATTGACCTGCCACCATGGGAATAAAGTTGGGTATAACCCTTTCACCCCATGAATGTTCCACTGTCATTTCTTTGGTCACATTGACTCCATAGTGAGCTTGCCCTGGGGCTGAAAACCATTGGCAAGACAGGTCACAAGATGGCTGCCACCAACAGCTGGGGCCTCATGCTTCCATAGTCATGTCCAGCAGATAAAAGGGAGAATGAGACAATGTATTTCCCAGTCATGAGCTGCAGGTCTTTCCCTGCAGTCTGATTGGACCAACTCAGGTCATGATGGTCAGCAGAAGAGGCCTATGTACTGATTTACTCCAACCAACCAGATCCATCCCTGAAACAGGGGGTGGGGTCAGCTTCCTTGAAGCACATGCTTGTGTGGAGGAGTGGATACTTGAAAAAAGAGTGAGGATCCTGTTGGAAAGGAGGAGAGGGGGATGAGACTAATACACTTGCAATGATGAGAGCAGCAGTAGAGGCCTGAGTGATGTGACTGGGAGGCTCCAATGCGTGTGAGTCAGCAGGTGGCTGTGGTCAGTGGCAGGAGGCAGGGTGCTGGCAAGGGGACCACGCTGGGCCACAGGAGAAGGGACACCTGAAAAAGCCACTGGCTGCTGTTTTCAGTTGTGGCTCAGGACTTTATATTTTGAGAACTTGAGGATTTATTCAAAATTCTGTCATGTATGGAGTAGTTTAGAATTTTGGAGCAGTTGAGAAAAAATTAAAATGCTGCTGAACTTTAAAGAGAACTAAATAAAGAACAGAACAGCAGGAAGTGCTGTGTGCAGAATAAGGATGGGGTTCTTTTTTCCTCAAGGATGCCAGGCATGAAAATTTCCAAATGGCAATTTATTTTCTTCATATACTGTTTCCCCTCAATATTTGTCTATCAAGGCTGTCAGAAGTGAACCTAGTTGCAAAATGAGTACCTAACTTAATTTGAAAACTTGAAGTGTTTTTCTTATCTCTCTGCTTGTGACTCAACATAGCTGTTTTCTTTAGGAATGAGTAAACGTTAGGGCAGAGCCTTCTGTCACCTGAAATACTAACTCACCTAATCAGACACTTGAAAATGTTTATTCTGAAAACTGACATTTCAAGTCAGTCTTTTCTGATGTGATGTGCATAACAGGTTTTCTTGTGGCAAGTATCCAAATAACAGTTAGCGATTATATGTTTGTGCAGTTATTCACATGGGGTTATACGTGACTATAGTGAATATGTAAATATATAGAATGCATAGAGAATGGTTGGTGATTTTATGAGGAAGAATTCTCTTTATGGGTGTAGGTATACTTTATAAAAGGCTATATCCCCATGTGTGTATAAATCAGTTTCAAATAAAATTGAATAATTTTCAAAAGTACCAGGGAAACTTGCTAGTAAAGAAACTAACTCAACTGGTAAATGATTTTACAAAGTGAATATGCATTTGTTTTTCTTTTATAATTTTCATATATTGGTTTTGATTAAAGCAGTAGTACTTCTGGTGCAACTGTATCATTCTGACAACCAAAGGTGCAAAACCACAGGAAGGCTTCGAGTTTGTAGTATATTTGGTTGGGCAGCACTCTTCCAAGCACTTAACAAATTGTACACTTTGCAGGAGGCCTGTAAGACTAGGAAGAATGTAGAAGGAATCAGACCATTGTGCTTCAGTCTGTGTTCTGTTCTTTATAAATGTAAAATTTGGTTCTCAGGAGGCAAGTTTTAGGCTTCTCGGTAGGGCTCTTCCTAAGCTGTTAGGTATTAACACCTTGTTGGGGCAGAGAATAAGGAAAAATGAAACCAGACATTAATGTGACCCAAGGACTTGGACTTCTGAAGGAGTGGTGCGGTTTGTAATAAACACATCCAGCTGAATTATGTAATGAGTGATGGGGGTGGGAAGTAGGCAAGTCAGAGCCTCCAAAGAATTTGTTCTCATTTTGGGGGAAGTTGGGTGTTGAGAATGGAGAGGTATTATAATTACCTTTTCAAACTACACACATTTCTTCTAATCAAAGATTCTGCTATGTGTCTGTAAGGTCTGTGTACTCCACTCCCAAAATGAGAATCCTTGCTGGAGTCTGTGAGGTGCTGTATGCTGACAGAGTTTATCTTCCTTGGGTGTATTGGGGCAGAAAAAATGTTGACAGACAGAAACATGGAAATATGAAGATTCTGTTAAGGTCAGAAGAAAACAGGAAAACATGTCTGTACTCTATTCTGAGATAGAACTAGAACTTTTGTATGGTACTATACAGACCCCCAATATTTTTTGAAACCCAAGGGCTAGAATCAGTAGCTAGGGTCGAGCTGTTTAGAAAACTTATAGCTTATTTAAAAATTGCCAGCATTTTTTCTGTTTTCCTAGAGATGAAGTCTGACTTGACTTTGGAGGGAAGATTGCTCCTTTAACAACAAAAGCCACACTTCAATAGGCCTTCTGGTTATGTAAGATAAAGACAAGAACCTATTTCTAAAGTGAAAAGGTTTAATGCAACCAGCAGCAAATCTGCTTCTGTTTAAATATCTAAAATTGTGAGAATGTCATCTTCAGCTGGATGGAATAGCAGAATATTTTATTGGGAGGGGAGCAAAAGAGTTTTCTTTCCTTAAAAGGACTCTGAAGAAGGAGATTTGGGATGTGGACTCCTGGTAGGGGCCTTGGCAATAGGCTGCAGGTCAGGGATTAAGGGGAGAGGAGGATGCCTGGAGTTGGAGAGGCTGGCCATTTGGACACGGACCTGAGGCATCGCAGTGTGACATTCAGGCTGGCGGCATCTGCTCAGTGCTGTAACATCCTTCTGTGCTGCCTCTCATTGAGACTTTTGTTTATTGTTCTTGCCTGGGTGCTGAGGGTGGGCCTACGCCTATGTGGGGTCAGGCAGCATTGACAAACAGTTGCCTGGCAATATGTACACTTTCTTTTGTGCATCCCTGTAGACAGGTACAATTTTATTACAATACCACCTCCAGTCTTAGAAAGAAGGAATTTCTGTTTTCACCTCAATATAGGGCTTGTCTCGTTGAAACCTAGTTTCTTGACTGGGTCAAGGCAATGGTAACATCTATTCCCTTCACTGAAGTCCCTCTCCCACTTGTAGCAATGTAAGTTGGACCCGAATACCCTGATGAGAAAAATCATACTAGAGAGTGACACCCCTGTGTAGACTGACTCTGTACATGGATGAAGTAGTTATCTGGTTGGCTGACAACAGTCTTTGGTCCATGTTTTTCAATGGGGGAGCTAATCTATCTAGCCAAGGACTTTAGAGCAGGGAATTTCTCTTCCTCCTCTGTCCAAGCCAGTGGTGAGGTAAGGGGGCGTTAGCAACTTGGCTAGCTTTGCCTTCCCGTTAGGTTGTCTGCCCTTGAGTCAACTGTGGAGGAGTTAGACAGGCCATTTGTCTTTCAACCTGGTCATATCTGTAATAAAGATAGTGTTTTGTGCTCCATTCTGCTGTTACCATTTTATACCTTAGTTGGTTCAAGACCTGGGCAGGGAAAGAGAATCCTATTAGCATTCTCAAAACCCCACAACTTCTGCTGATGACTTAGTTTGTAAATTGGGGCAAACTACTTTGTACCTTTATTTCTCCATCTGTACACTGGAGCCTAACAATAGGGTTAGAAAGAGGGCTATAAATTATTGACTGAAAGATGTAATTGCTGGTCCCATCTCCCTGGTGTTATATAATCATTGTTTGACAACATTTTCTAAATCTTATCTGAGAACCTTGCTGCTGTGACACATTGATTCATTTTGACTGGCACCATATGCTCCCATCTGCTATGAGTGGTATAATTGCTCTCAGTCATCAACATTGAGCACCCATGGCTAAATTCGTGGGGAAAGGCTTTAGCAGTGCAGATCCAAATGCAACTTGTCAGTTTGCTCCTGTGGAAAGGGGTCCAGGTGCTCAGCTTGACTCTTCCTCTTGTCTTGGCAACTGGTCACAACTCAGCCAGATTCTAGCTTTTCTTGGCTACCAGTAAGTACAAACCTTCTACTTCTTGTGAAAAGAACTTTGCACTGAGTCTCAGAATGAGACCACTTGTTGAATCTTTATTGCATATACATTTGATGTGCGGTTTTCACTATTGGCTGGCCTGGGTTCAAATCCTAGCCATACCCCTCAGTAGCTGTGTGACCTTGGACCAATGATTCAACCTCTCTGAGATGGCATTTCTTCATCTGTAGTATGGGGTAATACCTATCTTGCAGGGTGTAATGCCAGAGGATTTCAGCTCTGGGCAAGTTCACTCTGGATTCAGTGAGACCAAATAATGACAATGGATTGTTGGGGGTAAAAAGTCTTATACCAAACTTTATTCTTGCTGTGGCTGGCCAAGCACTAGAATCACATCCACATCTGGCAAGTCCTCAATCTGCCTTCACCTCTGACTCCACTCAGAGTACTTGGTGGAAGTTCTTTATATAGCAACACAGACAACAATGGCTCATTGCCAACACCTGTGTAAGCATGTGCCTACTGCAGTAGGCCAATTATTACATCATTGCACTTGTGCAGTGGACAAGTAGATTAGGGTCAGGTCAGCATACTGGCCATGGAACTTCCATTTTCCTTCATAGGGTATTGTGAAGATTTAACTTAATTAGCTAAGATCAGTGAAGCATTTAGTCATTTAGTACATGGCTGATAGTAAGTGCTCAATAAATGATAGTGATTATTTTCATTGGACTGCCTGTTCTTTGTGCTCAGAGCAATTATGAAGACTAATTATTTTTTCTAACTTACTTCATATGTATTTCTAGCTCTCTGGAGACTTAGTCCTCAAATTATAGTCTTTAGAACAGCAGGTGTTTATGATCTGCATAGAAAACATGTGTTGGTAAAAAAGCATCCTGCACGTTGAAGCATTCAGGTGTATAAGATACAGATTCATTCTTGGCAGAGTCAGGTTAGCTGTTGATGCAGCCAATATAAGCAATATTCTTGTTGAAGGAAATTCAGCAAAGCCAGGCTTGGTGAAGATAGCCATGTTAAAAGTGAATTCCCAAGAGTAAACACTTCTTAGTGCAAATGAATTTAAAATAATTTAGGCATATTGTGCAGATGAGGAAACTTAGGCAAAGATACTAATATTTCAATAAGTAGGATGAGATGGTAATTTGCTTGTTTGTGTGTGTATGTGTCTGTTTGGTCAGGTTCTAGATAACTGAACTTCCATGTCTGAGACACTTGGTTGGGATGGGAACGGCACTACAAGAATATTCTGGGCTCTGCAGTCAATGAATTAATTAGCAGATAAATAACTAGTATGTAACTGGGGACTTAAAACAATATACATCTGAAAAGAAGTAGCTAAAGATGCAGGCAAATTGGGTCATCCGGACAATGAACATTATTCAAATTCTGAGCAGGGATTATCAATTCTCACTGGGTCAGCTCTGGTCACACTGGCCTCCTTGCTGGTTGTCTTGCCAGTGGGTTTCAGTCCTGGGCAAGTTTGCTATGGATTCAGTGTGACCAAAGAAATTGACAGCAAAACGTTCTTTGGGGTGAAAGGGTTTATTACCCTGCTTGTTCTCTGGTGGAAGGTCTAGCACTAGCGTCTCTGCCTCCTCCCAGAGTACTGGGCTGAGCTCTCTATGTGGCGCAATAATAGCTTACTGTCTAAAGGTGTGGAAGAGGTAGCCTAGCAACAGGCCAGTTACATCATCAGGTGGTTTAAGTTCAGTGAGGATCCTGGCCATAGGAACCCCAATTTGCCCACATTCCACCCCTCCAGGATTCTCGCCTTACAGTCTACATGCTTTCAATCTTCCGTAATGGTCCCTGTGCGAGAAAGCTGGAGCACTGTAACTACATTCCACAATAGCAACAGGGGATAACAACAACTTAGAGATAATAAAAATTAAGATACAACAAGATTTTGATACAGGTAACAAAAATTATAATAATCTTCAAACCAGAGGAGGTTCCTAATAACAAAAATTATAATAATTCTCAAGCCAGAGGAAGTTCCCAATCCACAAAGACATTAAGACACATGTTTTAATGATATCAACATAGGCAAATCTTGTCCACAGGTAGGATGCGTGCAAGAGAGTGGTCCTGTGATAGGACTGTAGCAGGAAGGGGGTCCCTTCCAGGTCTAGTATACCATACTTTTGTTCCTTTCTCCATGTGAGTTAATGAAGGGTCTATATATAGTGCTACTGGAGGTACATGCACTGGCCATAATGATAAAACAAAACTCCCTGGTAAGATGCTCCTACCTTCTGGTCGTTCAGGATATACTACTGTGACCTTTGGGGGCCACTCTGCTATTACTCCAGGAATACACAGGAGGACAGCTTCTAGGCCTTGTCCCCAAGGTGCCAGGAGAGCCAGCCATCGTTGGTCCATGTGTTGAAAGGATGTCCAACTCAATGGAGTTGGCCATGTCCACAGAATGGAGTCTCCGGGGTTCAGTGCAGTTGGTGCTGGCAGTTGGTTCTGGTGACCAAACCTCAGCTTCAGTGATTCTTCCTTGGTTTGTACTTGCAGTTGTATAGGGGAGGCAGCCATAGCCATGTGTGTTAACATGTCTACAGGGGTCAGGGCTCCCTTTTGGGGTTGTTCATTCAAACGCTGTAGCACAGTCCATAAGTGGACTGACCATCTCTGTAGACTATTGGTATCTGACTTTAGTCTGGATTTTAACAAGCCATAGTGCTTCTCTATCATGCCTGCTGCAGTAGGATTGATGGCACATGAAACTTCCATTTGATTCCCAGTGGTCACACCCATTCTTGCAGTGTATGTCCAGTAAAATGGGTGCCCTGATCACTTTCAATTACCTGTGGTCGGCCATAGGCAGCAAAGAGATGCTCCAGGCCTCTTTTGGTCATCTGCTGGTCTGCACAATGGGTAGGAAAAGCAACCAGAAGTCCAGTACCTGTGCCCACACAAGTCATGGCATACCGATATCCTTCTGACACAGGTAGAGGCCCAATATAGTCTATCTGCCACCTGAGGAGGGGTATAGGCCCCTTAGCTATTGCCCCATGTTGCTGTGGAACTCGGTGTAAGTCCATTTTGGAGCACATGACACACTCCTGCCAGGCTCTGCTAACTTCTTCTAAGGTCAAAGGCAAGCCCCACTGATGGGCTACAGCCCACATTGTCTTTTGCCCTGCATGCAACAAACGCTGATGTAACCATTGGGATACATTAGAGGCAGGTTTTGCTTCTAACCAATGTATCTGGGACAATTTATCAGCTTCATCATTTCCTGGGGATGCCAGTGGCAAATGAACTGTTACATGGTATATTGTAATTATTTTGGTCTAACCACAGGCCCATAAGTCTTGCCACAATTCTTGCCCCCAAAGGGGTTGGTTATCTACTAGCCAGTTGGCATGATACCAGGTTGGTAGCCACAGGGTCAAGTCCTTATAGACAGCCCAGCTGTCAGTGCAGACAACTATAAGGCAGGGCTCCTGGCTGATCAACAGCTACATGGCCCACAACTATGCCCATTGGCTGCTCTTCCCCTCACCATCTTCCAACCATAATGTCTCAGTCTTAGGATGGAAAGCTATGGCCCTCCGTTTTTGGGGCCTCGCATGGCTTGAGCCGTCTGTGTACCATTCACCTTCGGGTACATGGGCTCTTCCCTCCTGATAGGAACTCTCTGCTAGTAATGGTTCAAAAGCAAGTTCTTCCTGCTTTTCACTAGTATATGTCACCAGCTCCAACAATCATTGGAATTCTTCACTCAAGGGGCTACTAGAGAGGGCACTACACTGCTGTAGGTAACCACCCCACTTGGCTAGTGTGGCTGTTATGTGCCACACCACTCCTTGGCTTTTGGGTCCAGTCTCGTACCCACCCCAAGATAGGATAGGTGGTTATTACCTTTATCGGGGCCATTCCAGTGATGGGTTCTGTAGCCAGCAACACATGATACATGGCAGCCAGTTGTTTTTCTATCAAAGTGTATCATACCTCTGCCCCTTTCCAGATTTGTGACCAGAATCCAATATGTTGGCAAGTTCATTTAAGCCGCTGCCAGAGACCCCAGCCATAACCATCTTCAGTCACATGAACATCCAGCTCACAGGGCCTTGATGGGTCTATCATACTCAAGACCTGCATGGCCTTGATTGCCTGTTTTGCTGTAGTAAACGCAGATGCACATGTCTCATCCCAGTCCCACCTGACGCCCTTTCATACCAACCAGTATAAAGGCTTCAGAATTTGTGCCAAGTGCAGTATAAACACTCTCCAGTAGCCTAGAAGACCCAGAAACTCCTGTAGCAATGGTAAAGTTGTAGGAGTAGAAAAGGCCTGGACTTTGTCTATAACTGTTTCTGGTATAACTTTGGTCTTTACCCGACCAGACGACCCCTAAGAATTTAACAGACAAACCAGGTCCCTGAACCTTGGTGCTGTTCACAGCCCATCCTTTTTCCTGTAAATGCTGCAGCAGTCTAGGTGCTGCGCCTTCTAGATTTGAAAAAGAATTGGACATGAGCATGACATCATCAATATAATGGTACAGCCGCACAGTTGGCGGTTTCTCCCATGTAGCCGAGTCCTGGGCTATAAGTCCATGAGAGATGGTGGGGCTGTGGAGGTATCCCTGTGCGAGGACGGTGTCAGTCCATTCCCGTCCTTCCCACATGTAGGCAAACTTTTCCTGACTTTCTTGCTCAATGACAATGGAAAAGAATGCATTAGGAAGATCTACCATGTAATGGTATGTTCCTAGTTCATGGCTGAGGATATCCATCAGGCCTGCAAGAGGGGAGAGAGCAGCATGCATAGGGGGTATGACTTTATTCAGTTCTCTGCAATCCACAGTCATACACCAGGAGCCATCTGGCTTTTTTACAGACCACATTGGGGAATTGAAAGGACTATGGGTGGGCTTTATAATACCCACCTTTTCCAGCTCCTGGAGAGTTTCTCCAATGTCTTTATGCCCTTCAGGCAGTTTGTATTGTTTGGTATTAGTCCCCCACCGAGGCACAGGCAAAGCTTTGGGTGGGTGACTAGCATGTCCTCTCAGAACTGCCTTCACCACACATACTCTCAGTCTGAACTCCCCTGCAGTGGTCTGCAATCATAGACCCTGCAGGGTATCAATCCCCAAAATATACTCAGGGATAGGGGATATATACACAGTATATTCCTTTGGGGGTAGACGCCCTATTCCCAAAGGGATTTGGGCTTTTTTTATTCTGACAGCCTTTGCCCCTTATCCATCTATGATAGTGGGGGTCCTGGGGAACCACTCAGGGTAACCATGAATCAGGGAACATTCAGCCCCTGTGTCCACCAGAGCCAGGACACATTGTATGTTCACTGGGAACCAATGGATAGCTGTTTCAACATGTGGCCTCTGGTCCCCCTCTGGTCCCTCAGGGCAGATACCTTGACCTTCCCCTCAATCAAATCCTGTTCCCCATTCACCTTCCTGTGTTGGCTCAAGTGAAGTTGGTTCGTTCTCCAGTAGGAAGTCTTGCAGACACACAGGCCAGACTCGTGGCTCTGTCTCTGACCTCTGCCTCTTTGGTCTTAATGGCTGGAACTGTTGCTCTGGTTTCAGTTGTTGCCATAGCTCCAGTAAGATCCTATTTGACTTCCCATCTAATTTCCTTCCATCTTCTCCTGCCCATATTAAAACAAACCTTACGAGGAAGGGTCCTCATAACTTTTATGGGACCCTGTAAATTCTTCTTGTTAGTAGCAGACATTATTTCTTTCCATGTTCTCATTGTTTCAGCTTTCCTAAGTCTGCTACTGTACGTGTCACCTTGCTTTTGGGATGCCCCAAGTGAGGGGAAAGAATGGCCACTAGAGACCCAAAGAGGGATGTAGGAGCCATTTGAAGTACAATGTTTCTCATCCCAGTAGTGAAAATCTCTTCATCTGGACCATAATTCTCTGGACTATAGATGGCATTTCTTATGCCTAGCTCTTGTTATTACCTGTTGGAGCTCAGCATACATCTGCCATCTAACAGGAGAGGACAGCAGATCACCCTGATTGGGCCACACAACACGAAGTGCAGCCATAAGCCAATCGAGGAGGGAGTGACTCCCTGGGGTGTGATGTGCATTTTGTAATCGCTGCCTCAAGGCAGGCTGCAATGTCAGGGAAGACAGCTTTCCCATCTCTGATCCTGACAGAACAATTCCATCCACCCCTAAGTCCCACAGACGCAGGAGCCAAGCTGATATTGACTCCAAGGGCTTCTGTCTAAACCAGGAGCCCAAATCCACCAGCTCAGCCTGAGTATAGGGGCAGACCATAGAGTGCTCCGCGACCTGGGGAGGAGGCTGCTCCTCTCTTGGGAACTTTCAGCTGCTGGGTCTTTATTTTCTTTACAACCACTGGGTGTGCTTTCAATACAGGAGGTGCCAGTGCCTCCAGCACCACCCCTTCATCCTTCCCCAGCTCCTCCATTTCTGGGGCTGATGGCACCTTTCTCTCCCCTCCCCCGAGTGCCTCCTCTGCTACAACCTTTACCTTTTCTCCTGTGCCTCGCAGCAATGCTACCTCCGCCTTCAGAAGGTCTCTTACCTTCAGCTCAATGCTTCGCAGCTGATGTTCTCATGCCACCTCTGCCTGGTCTTCCCTCAGGAGTTTGTCTTTTTCCTTGATGGCCTCTTTCTCCTTCAGAACACCTGGCAGCATTGCCATCTCGTCTCCAATGGCACCTTGCTGCCGGCGCCCTCATGCCGCCTCCTCCCGCATTCAGGCCATCTCCTTCCTCAGGGAATCCACAGAGGTTTGCAGCTCACGTTCTCATGCCACCATTTCTTTGGTCTCCTCTGTAGACCTTTTTAAGACTGTGAGAAGCAGCCAACCCACTGTCCCTGCTGCCTCATGGGCACTCTGCTTCTCAAAGGATCTGCTTACTATGTCAAGAGCCACCCCTACTGTCTCAGGTGTCACCTCCACTTGCCTCAAGTTCTGGGGTGGGGCCCAGTCCTCTAGGAGGCAAGCCACCTCAGACCACATTCCCATTGGGGGACAATCCACTGTCTCCCCATTCACAGGGGCAGCCCGCTGAAGCACCCCTCCCATAAGGACAGCCAACTTTTGCCAATGGTCTTGCCAATGGGTTTCAGCAACGGGCAAGTTCGCTATGGATTCAGTGTGACCAAAGAAATTAACAGCAAAACATTCTTTGGGGTGAAAGGGTTTATTACCGGGCTTGTTCTCCTGGCAGTAGATCAAGCACTAGCATCTCTACCTCTGCCCAAAGCACTGGGCCGAGCTCTCTATATACCACAATAATAGTTTACTGCCTAAAGGTGTGGAAGTGGTAGCCTAGCAACAGGCTGGTTACATCATCAGGTGGTTTAAGTTCAGTGAGGATCCTGGCCAAAGGAATCCCAACTTCCCCACAAGATGAAATGCTATTGATCACCCTTAAGGTTTTCTGGAGGAGAATGATAAAGAAGAAAAAGAGAGAGCCCGAAATCAAGTCTCCAAAAACAGTGTCACCTCAAAAACACTGGGAACAGTTCTCTAAGGGAAGTTGTATATTTCAGCATCACCCAGAGTAGTAACTGTTCTTCACCCCCTTCATTTGTACTTCTTCCCTTATCAAAGGAGTGTGCATTTAAGCAAATTGGCTCTTCCTCCTTTGCTGCTCTGTACAACACCTTAAGTGGAAGATAAACATCAAATTAAAAACCACTCCCAGGCTGATACTAAACTTAACATTGTTGCTAGATCAGTCCTTCACTGCAGAGCTAAAACTCTTCACCAATACCTAGCATTAGAATTACCCATGGAGTGGGGGTTCTTTTCAATTTTCAGCTTTTATAGTTTTTAAAATTAAATGAACCCTCTGCACCCACACTCATTCTCAACAGGTACAGAAATTTCCGTTGGCACTCAAAAAACGATGACACATTACAGATGTGACTGCTGTGGCAATTATCCCTTTGTTACTTTAAAATGGCCACACACCATTTTTAGCCAGGTCTTCATTACCAGAGTGGGAAATGAGGCCACCATCTAATTAATTTTTATCTCAATTATCTGGGCAGTTGTCTGAATTCTGATCTTCCCTTTGTTAGTGGAAATATGACATGATTGGAAGAGTTAGATATGATAAGAATAGGCTTAGAAAACTAGTAAAACTGCCAAATTTCTCTCTTCAGCAAGCATGTTCATGCCTCTCTGTCCTCAATGTTTACTCTCTTAAATCTGCCTCTCAAAGTGTGACCTGAGGACCTGCAACATCAGCATTGTCCAGGAGTCTTCCTAGAAAGGCAACTAGCTGGGGCTCCACCTTGACCCATTTAATAAGATTGCACCCCATTTCCTGGGGTATTCATGTGCACTATAAACGTTAAGCCCTGTGTTAGTTTCCTGTGGCTGCTGTAACAGATTACCAACAACTTGGTTGCTTAAAACAATGAAAATTTAATCTCACAGTTCTGGAGGTCAGATATCCAAAATCTGTTTCACTGGGTTGAAATCAAGGTATAGACAGGACCACACTCCCTCCAGACACTTGGGGAAAGAATTTTTTCCTTGCCTCTTCAGCTTCTGGTGACTGCTAGCATTCCTTAGCTGTGCCCAATCCTCCATCCTCTGTGTGTATCAGATCTTCTTGCTCTGTCTCTTATAAGGACATTTGAGAGGGCATAATCCAAATCTCATCTCAAGATCCTTAATTTAAATCACATCTGCAAAGACTCTTTTACCAAATAAAGTAATTTTAACAGGTGTCAGGGATTAGGATGTAGATGCCTTTTGTGAAGCCATTTTCCCACCTATTACAGCCCCATATCTAGAAAGTTTTACTTCTGCATGCTAATTAGTATATAACCAAACTACATAAGTGATGTGTATAAATACAACCTCCAAATATAAAGAGAATAAATTTAACAAAGAGACACCTTCAAACCTATTTTCAGCTAAGAAGTATTGAAATCTCAAAGACTGCTCTGTGAGCCAAACCCAAGGACTCTGAAGTCTCTTCTATAAGGCCTCACAAACATAACCTTTACCCACCCAGAGTGCCTATCAAACATCCAGATTTCTAAGCTACACCCCAGATCTGTAGGATCCAAGACACCAAGGATGGATCTGGGAACCTGTGTTTTTAACAAGCACATTCTGGTAATTTCACTGGTCATTCTAACCATCAGATATTTAAGAAACATTGCTTAGACCAGCAGTCCCCAACCCTCACTGCACATTACAATCATTTGGGGAAATTTTTTTTAAATACTGACACTAAGGTCCCTTCAGACCAATTCAATTGGATTCTCTTGAGGTGGGTATTTTCCAAAGCTCCCTACATGATTTTAATGTACAGCCAGGCTTGAGAACCATTTATTTTACCTCTTTAGGTAAAGTTAAGTGAGTTATAGGGAATTTAACAGACCCAGGTGTCTTGCCAATGGGTTTCAGCCCCGGGCAAGTTCACTATGGATTCCATGTGACCAAAGAAATGACAGTAGAACATTCTTGGGGTGAAAGGGTTATACACAACTTTATTTCCATGGTGGCAGGTCATTCACTAAAATCTCATCTACTCAGAGCCAGTCTGCATGCAGCAAGCCAGTCTCTGCCTCTGGGCCTCTCTGTCCGCACCACTGTCCGAGTCTCTATCCTCTGCTCTGCTCTCCTGCAGCCGTGCAGCCATGCCACCGTGTCACCCAGAGCACTGGGCAGGGCTCTTTATATAGAGTCAGTAACAAAGTATAGCCCACAGATGCGTAGTGAGCCAGCCAACCAGGGCCAGGTGAGAATCCTGGCCACAGGAACCTTCATTTTATCCACACCAGGTAAGCCACCCATTAAACTAAGCCTATCTAGGCTGCTGCCCTTTCAGAAGATGTATCATTCCTGGTGAAGCATGAGGCAACTATGAAAGTACTTTGAAAAATCAGCCCCACAGGAGTTCCCATCCCAGCCATGTTGGCGCATGCAGCACCATTCATAAACACTTTGCAACAAAGAATCAAGACATGCCCCATCCTCTCATTCACCCCAAAGCCCATCCTTTATGAAGAGGAATTTATTTTCTTCTCTTCTTCTCTGAAGTCCACCACCCCACACACATTTTCTGCTAGCTCCATAATACCAAAGTAATAAAGCTAAAGAAAAAAACTTTAATGTTTATTTACTAATCAAAGTGTTCCCTATTCCCATTGCTTTAAATATCTGAAGAGTTTGCAGTTTTGGTCTTTCCCACAGAGAGGTGTTACCCAGCTAAGGAGCCCAGAGGTGAAAAGGCAACAATTCAAGCTAACAGTTCTGCAAGAAATTGGCAGGACAGGGAACAGGAAACCAGAAGGACAGATTAGCTCTTCTTGCTATAGGGAAAAATTTGTGCTTAATGGAAAACTATACATTATCTATAACTCACTCCTCTACATTATCTGATTCTGAATTTATGGGAGCTATTCATCAACTCAGTAAAATGCAGATAACTGACAGTAATGCAAAATAAACCTTGTCTATAGATAAGCAAATTCTATCCTTTCCAGCAGAGATTCAACTGGCTTGCCTCCACACAAGTGGAAAAATGTTTTGCCTCCATTTGCACAGAGAAAATTAAGGGAAACCTTACTGTCATGGCAACAGGAGTCCTGCAGGAGGAGCTCTCACGCCCATCACTCCTGGTAAATCACAGATCCCACCGGAAGAGATGGATACCATTCTGTTCTAGCTACTCTACCACCAATCAGGAAGAAGAAGGCTACCACCTTCCACCTCCCAACTACAGCCCAACCAATGAAAGACTGTCACAACCCAGCCAAAAGAAGCCACTGTACGTGGGACTTCCAGTTTAATTCAATGGACTTTAAGCTTAGAAACAGCCCTCCTAAATCGGCCCCTTCCTCTACAAAAGAGTGTTCCTCTCCTTTATTCTCTGGATATGCGTATGGTTCTGCGTTAGCTTGCATGTCCTGGATTGCAATTCTCTGCTATTCCCAAATAAAGAAGTCCCAAATAAACCTGTTTTAAGAAAACTTGACTATTTTAATTTTAAGGTCAATAGCACATACACATCAACTGTTCTTAACTCCAAATGAATTTGTTCTTTTTAAACATTTTCTTTGAATCAGTTATAGTACCATGAGTTAAATAATATCTTTAATGTATGTTCATTTCTATAATTGAATGGAAGTTATGATTTTACCCTTATTTGAAAATTATCTTTTAATATTGCCTGCAGCCACTTTAGATGTCAAGGACAAGACCCACTGTAACTGCTTAAGCTTATAGATTAACTCTAAAACAACCAGGTGATGGTCAAGAGAGTTTGTCTCTGAGAGTGAGCCTTCCGGAGCACCAGAGGTACCTAGGCCGCAAACTCATCCTCTCCTGGTTCCTTCTTATCTATGCAAGGGAGTAATTCCCTACCTTGAACTGTAAGCTGTTCCCCACTTATGAAGCTGAATTGGGTGCAGAATGCATCTGAGTGAGGGATTCTTCTCCCTGGGATGCTTTTCGAAAAGAAATTCTGACTTCTCAAACCAGCTCTCTCCCACAAGAGGCTGTGGAACTATTTACAGGTGCCAACCCCAACCTGAGGATTTAGAAAGGATATCAGGAACAATTGTCAGTGGTATTTTCTCCAAGTCACCAAGAATCAGTGGAAAATCTCTCCCAACTGAAAGAAAAACTATCTACAGGGAAATTACAAAATTATTGTAAGTACATAGCATCAACTAAGTAAAATATTTAAGCATGTTTGTATTTGTTTCATGATGGTCAAAATTGCAAATATTTTATTAACATAGAAAATTTTAAACCACCATTACCTTATCCTCTATAACATTTTAATAATGATGATATAGCCATAGTTACTTTAGCCTCAGTTCTCTCAAGTTCTCCGAAATTAAATTTGCTGCTTTCACTATGATTCTCTACCCTGGGCCGGGCCATCAACTTCAGTTGCTTTACCTCCAAAGTCAGTATTTCAGCCATTTAGCTCTTGAATGACAATCTCTTTTTTCTAGCTGGTTAAAATACTTCTACAATACTTTTTCCCTAACCTCGTTGGTATAACTGCCATATATTCCTCCACCTTCTCCCTATCCATTGGGACACCCCCCTGCCTTTTCCCTGCCATTATCTCATTCCTGTATTCTGTTCCCTCCCTGTCTACCTTTGATTCCATTATTTTAAATAATACTTTTGCAAATTTCCTATATTCCCTTGCTTCTATATCTTTAAATCCCCCTGGTCTGGCAAAATCCACAAACACAGGTGAAATACACTAGCACCTTCTCCAAGCCTGCACCTGGGCCTCGGAAGGCTACTGGGAAAACCCCACAGCAGGATCAGCTTGTGCCACTAGAAGTTATTGAAGACCAACCAGAAACCAGATCCTCAGTTTGCCCCAACCTCAGCACACGACTGTACACAATTCTCCCTGCCATCACACACCTATTTCAAACCTTCTCTCTTCTCTTACCTCTGACTCCATCAAACCCCTCCCTTACTCTCAGCAACATCATCAAAGAAACAAAAGGCTTGAGATGGTGTGGGAAACTTGGGCTTCCTATGGCCAGGATCCTCATGAACTTAAACCACCTGATGATGTAATTGGCCTGTTCCTAGGCTACCACTCCCACACCTTTAGGCAATAAGCTATTATTGCCCTATACAGAGAGCTCGGCCCAGCCAGCTCTGCTCCGCTCTGGGTGGAGGCAGAGATGCTAGTGCTTGACCTACCACCGGGAGAACAAGCCGGGTAATAAACTCTTTCACACCAAAGAATGTTTGCTATAATTTTCTTTGGTCACATTGAATCCATAGCTAATTTACCCAGGGCTGAAACCCATTGGCAGACAATTGACATAGTCGGCAGGTTTCATTGTTGACCAAAGAAAAACACAGGCTGCCCTTACGGGAGGAGGGCTTCAGCAGATTGCCCCTGTGAATGGGGTGACAGTGTATTGTTCCCCAATGGGTATGTGGTCTGAGGTGGCTTGCCTCCTAGAGGACTGGCCCCACCCCAGGACTGGAGGCAAGTGGAGGTGATACCTGAGGTAGTAGGGGTGGTCCTTGGAATAGTAAGTAGGTCTTTTGAGAAACAGAGTGCCCGTAAGGTGGCGGGGACTGTGGGTTGGCTGCTTCTCACAGTATTAAAAAAAAGTCTACAGAAGAGAAGGACATGCTTCTGAAAAATACCCAAGAAATGGTGGCACAAGAACGTGAGCTGCAAACTGCTGGGGATTCCCTAAAGAAGGAAATGGTATTGATGCGGGAGGAGGTGACATGAGAGCACCGGCAGCGAGGTGCCATTGTAGAGGTAAAAGACTCCTTACAGAATGAGACAGCAGTGCTGCCAGATGCTCTGAAGGAGGAAAAGGCAATCAAGAAAAAAGAACTCCTGAGGGAAGCACAGGCAGAGGTGGCACGAGAAAGCCAGCTGTGAAGCATTGAGGTGAAGGTAAGAGAGCTGCTGAAGACTGAGCCGGCACTGTTGCGAGGCACAGTAGCAGAGAAGGCACTCGGGGGAGGGGAGAGAAAGGTGCCATCAGCCCCAGAGATGGAGGAGCTGGGGAAGGATGAAGGGGTGGTGCTGGAGGCACTGGCACCTCCTGTATTGAAAGCACACCCAGTGGTTGTAAAGAAAATAAAGACCCAGCAGCTGAAAGTTCTCCAAGGAGAGGAGCAGCCCCCTTCCTAGGTCGCGGAGCACTCTATGCTCCCCCCCTATACTCAGGCTGAGCTGGTGGATTTGGGCTCCTGGTTTGGGCAGAAGCCCTCGGAGTCAATATCAGATTGGCTCCTGTGTCTGTGGGACTTAGGGGTGGATGGAATTGTTCTGTCGGGATCAGAGATGGGAAAGCTGTCTTCCCTGACATTGCAGCCTGCCTTAAGGCAGCGATTACAAAATGCACATCACACCCCAGGGAGTCACTCCCTCCTCGATTGGCTTATGGCTGCACTTTGTGCTGTGTGGCCCAATCAGGGTGATCTGCTGTCCTCTCCTGTTAAATGGCAGATGTATGCTGAGCTCCAACAGGTAATAACAAGAGCTAGGCATAAGAAATGCCATCTATAGTCCAGAGAATTATGGTCCAGATGAAGAGATTTTCACTACTGGGATGAGAAACATTGTACTTCAAATGGCTCCTACATCCCTCTTTGGGTCTCTAGTGGCCATTCTTTCCCCTCACTTGGGGCATCCCAAAAGCAAGGTGACACGTACAGTAGCAGACTTAGGAGAAGCTGAAGCAATGAGAACATGGAAAGAAATAATGTCTGCTACTAACAAGAAGAATTTACAGGGCCCCATGAAGGTTACGAGGACCCAGATGTGGGTTGATTTAATATGGGCAGGAGCAGATTGAAGGAAATTAGATGGAAAGTTTGATAGGATCTTACTAGAGCTATGGCAACAACTGAAACCAGGGCAGCAGTTCCAGCCATTAAGACCAAAGAGGCAGAGGTCAGAGACAGAGTCACAAGTTCAGCTTGTTTGTTTGCAAGACTTCCTGCTGGAGAGCGAGCCAGCCTCACTTGAGCCCACATAGGAAGGTGATTGGGGAACACAATTTGACTGAGGGGAAGGTCAAGGTATCTGCCCTGAGGGACCAGAGGGGGACAGGAGGCCACATGTTGAAATAGCTATTCATTGGTCCCCCGTGAACATACAACATGTCCTGGCTCTTGTGGACACAGGGGCTGATTCATGGTAACCCTGAGCAGTTCCCTGGGACCCCCACTATCATAAATGGACATGGGGGGAAGGCTATCAGAGCAAAACAAGCCCAAATCCCTTTGGGAATAGGGCATCTAACCCCAAAAGAGTATACTGTGTTTATATCTCCTATCCCTGAGTATATTTTGGGGATTGATATCCTGCAGGGTCTATGGTTGCAGACCACTGCAGGGGAGTTCAGACTGAGAGTATGTGTGGTGAAGGCAGTTCTGAGGGGACATGCTAGGCACCCTATATAGAGGCTAAGCCCGTAGCTTTCCCTGTGCCTCAGTGGGCGACTAATACCAAACAATACATACTGCCTGGAGAGCATAAAGACATTGGAGAAACTCTCCAGGAGCTGGAAAAGGTGGGTATTATAAAGCCCACCCATAGTCCTTTCAATTCCCCAGTGTGGCCAGTAAAAAAGCCAGATGGCTCCTGACATATGACTGTGGATTACAGAGAATTGAATGAAGTCATACCCCCTATGCATGCTGCTGTCCCCTCTATTGCAGGCATGATGGATACCCTCAGCCATAAAGTAGGAAAATACCATTATGTGGTAGATCTTGCTAATGCCTTTTTTTCCATTGACATTGAGCAGGAAAGTCAGTAACAGTTTGCCTTCATGAGGGAAGGACGGCAATGGACTTTCACAGTCCTTTCACAGGGATACCTCCACAGCCCCACCATCTGTCATGGACTTATAGCCCAGGACTTAGCTACATGGGAGAAACTGCCAACAGTGCAGCTGCACCATTATACTGATGATGTCATGCTCACATCCGATTCTCTTTCAGATCTAGAGGGTGGAGCACCTAGACTGCTGCAACATCTACAGGAGAAAGGATGGGCCATGAACAGCACCAAGGTTCAGGGACCTGGTTTGTCTGTCAAATTCGTGGGGGTCATCTGGTCGGGTAAGACCAAAGTTATACTAGAAGCAGTTATAGATAAAGCCCAGGCCTTTCCTACTCCGACAACTGTAGCATTGCTATAGGAGTTTCTGGGTCTTCTAGGCTACTTGAGAGTGTTTATACCACTTGGCAGAAATTCTGAAGCCTTTATATCGGTTGGTACGAAAGGGCGTCAGGTGGGACTGGGATGAGACATGTGCATCTGCGTTTACTACAGCAAAACAGGCAATCAAGGCCATGCAGGCCTTGAGTGTGATAGACCCATCAAGGCCCTGTGAGCTGGATGTTCATGTGACTGAAGATGGTTATGGCTGGGATCTCTGGCGGTGGCTTGAACAAACTTGCCAACCTATTGGATTCTGGTCACAAATCTGGAAAGGGGCAGAGGTATGATACACTTTGATAGAAAAACAACTGGCTGCCATGTATCATGTGTTGCTGGCTACAGAACCCATCACTGGAATGGCCCCGATAAAGGTAATAACCACCTATCCTATCTTGGGGTGGGTATGAGACTGGACCCAAAAGCCAAGGAGTGGTGTGGCATATACAGCTACACTAGCCAAGTGGGGTGCTTACCTACAGCAGCATAGTGCCCTCTCTAGTAGCCCCTTGAGTGAGAATTTCAATGATTGTTGGTGCCAGTGACATATACTAGTGAAAAGCAGGAAGAATTTGATTTTGAACCATTAGTAGCAGAGAGCCCCTATCAGGAGGGAAGAGCCCCTATACCCGAAGATGCATGGTCCACAGATGGCTCCAGCCATGGGCAGCCCCCAAAATGGAGGGCCATAGCTTACCATCCTAAGACTGAGACAGTATGGATGGAAGATGGTGAGGGGAAGAGCAGCCAATGGGCAGAGCTGTGGGCTGTGTGGCTTGTGATCAGCCAGGTGCCCTCCCCTATAGTTGTCTGCACTGACAGCTGGGCTGTCTGTTGGGCTTGACCCTGTGGCTACCAACCTGGTACCATGTCAACTGGCTGGTTGTTCACCAACCCCTTTGGGGGCAAGATTTGTGGCAAGACTTATGGGCCTGTGGTCAGACTAAAATAATTACAGTATGCCATGTGACAGGTCATTTGCTACTGGCATGCCCAGGAAATGAGGCAGATAAATTGGACCAGATACATTGGTTAGAAGGAAACTCTGCCTCTGATCTAGCCCAATGGCTACATCAGCGTTTTTTGCATGCAGGGCAAAAGACAATGTGGGCTGTAACCCGTCAGTGGGGCTTGCCTTTGACCTTAGAAGAAGTTAGTAGAGCCTGGCAGGAGTGTGTCATGTGCTCCAAAAGGGACTTACACGGAGTTCCACAGCAACATGGGAGAGTAGCTAAGGGGCCTATACCCCTCTTCAGGTGGCAGATAGACTATATTGGGCCTCTACCTGTGTCAGAAGGATATCAGTATGTGATGACTTGTGTGGACACAGCTGCTGGACTTCTGGCTGCCTTTTCTACCCATTGTGCAGACCAGCAGATGACCAAAAGAGGCCTGGAGCATCTCTTTGCTGCCTATGGCTGACCACAGGTGATTGAGAGTGATCAGGGCACCCATTTTATTGGACATACACTGCAAGAATGGGTGCGACAGCTGGGAATCAAGTGGAAGTTTCATGTGCCAAAGAGTCCTACTGCAGCAGGCATGATAGAGAGGCACAATGGCTTGTTAAAATCCGGACCAAAGTCAGATACCAATAGTCTGCAGGGATGGTCAGTTCGCTATGGACTGTGCTACAGCATTTGAATGAGAGACCCTGAAAGGGAGTTCTGAGCCCTGTAGACATGTTAACACGTATGGCTGCCTCCCCTATACAACTGCAAGTACAAAGCAAGGAAGAATCACTGAAGCCGAGGTTCGGCCACTAGAATAACATCTTGCTGCCAGCACCAACTGCGCTGAACACCGGAGACTCCATTGAGTGGACGTGGCCTTGGACCTCTTTGACACATGGACCAATGATGGCTGGCTCTCTTGGCACCTTGGGGACAAGGCCTGGAAGCTGTCCTCCTGTGTATTCCTGGAATAACAACAGAGTAGCCGCCAAAGGTCACAGTAGTATATCCTGAATGGCCAGAAGGTAAAAGCATCTTACCAGGGAATTTTGTTTTATCATTATGGCCAGTGCATGCACCTCCAGTAGCACTATATATAGACCCTTCAGTAACCCCCATGGGGAAAGGAGACCTGGAAGGGACCTCCTTCCTGCTACAGTCCTATCACAGGACCACTCTCTTGCATGCATCCTACCTGATGGACAAGATTTACCTATGTTGGTGACATTAAAACATGTGTCTTATCGCCCCTAAAGTCTTTGTGGATTGGGAACTTCCCCTGGCTTGAGGATTATTATAATTTTTGTATCAAAATCTTGCTGTATCTTAATTTTTATTATCTCTAAGTTGTTGTTATACTCTGTTGCTATTGTGGAATGTAGTTACAGTGCTCCAGCTTTCTCACATAGGGACCATTGCAGAAGAATGAAAGTGTGTAGATTGCAAGGTGCGAATCCTGGAGGGGTGGAGTGTGGTGAAGTTGGGGTTCCTATGGCCAGGATCCTCACTGAACTTAAACTGCCTGATGATGTAACTGGCCTGTTGCTGGGCTGCTGTTTCTACACCTTTAGGCAATAAGCTATTATTGCGCTATATAGAGAGCTCGGCGCAGTGCTCTGGGCAGAGGCAGAGATGCTAGTGCTCGACCTACCGCTGGAGAACAAGCCAGGTAATAGACCCTTTCACCCCAAGAACGTTTTACGGTCAATTTCTTTGGTCACACTGAATCCACAGCGAACTTGCCCGGGGCTGAAACCCATTGGCAAGACACATCTTAAAAAAAAATTTTTTTTTTATTGTGGCAGCATAAACGTAACATATAAATGATAATTAGATATATTGATAATTCTATATATTGGTAAAATGTTAATTATGTAATTATAATTATACCATAACATATAAATGGTAAACATACATATACATATAAATTGTAGTATTTACCATTTAAACCATTTTGAAGTGTACAATTCAATACACTATTATGCAACCCTCACCACTATCCATCTCTAGAACTTTTCCATCATGCTAAGCAGAAACTAAATACCCATTAAATAGTAACTCTCCATTCCCCCTCCTCCTGGCCCCTGATAAGCACTATCCTACTTTCTGTTTCTATGAATTTTCTTATTTTAAAGTACATTATATAAGTGGAATCTCACAATATTTGTCCTTTTCTGTCTGACTAATTTCATTTAGTATAATGTCCTCAAAATTCATCCATGTTGTAGCATGAATCAGAATTTTATTCCTTTTTATGGCAAAATAATATTCCACTGTGTGTATATACCACCTTTTGTTTATCCATTCATCTGTTGGTGCACACTTAGATTGTTTCCATTTTGGCCATTGTGAATAAGCATTTTATGTTTCGACTTAAGATGAATTTTAATCATGGTTAAAATGAGTTTTTGAGAATTCCATGCCTCTCCTTTCAAGATAATGGAAGAATTCCCATGAAAGGAAGGTTGGAAACTATTACAATAGGACAAAATACCTTTTAAAAATCCTTATCTGTATTATAGAATGAGAAGTCTTAATGAATGGGCTTTCCAGCAACAGGAACTGGGAACAGATACTTGGAGGTGGAGAATAATAATCATGGGCAAAACTGCTATTAGAACTGAGCCCCTGAGTTTTTTCCTGGGCCTATGCTTTAGGGGCCCCGCTCTGGCCCTCTTGCAGCATTTCTCCCTGCCAGGCTAAATGGATGTGCCCCACGAGAGCACACCCCTTTTCTAGACCTTGTTGTGGTATCTGAGATCCAAAATTTCCTGCCCCTAGAGGTCCTGAGCCCACTTCCAGGGTCTTGTCTCTGTGACTGACCCACACTGCTGGTCCCTGGATGCCTGGTCCTAGGACTGAGGGCAGCCAAAGGAGCACTTTTTGCTCTTTAGGGGCGGTGGTGGGTGGTGGTTGCAAGACAGAGCCCTGAATGGGAAGATAAGGAGGATGGGCCTTATTGTGGGTTGCTAGCAATGCTGCCCAAATTTAAGGTTACCTTAGGTCTTTCAGAATCTCAGAACATTGGACAGGAAATTGAATATCACTGGTGAAGGAAATGGTGCAGAGGCACAACTGTGAAATAGATAAAAGTATCCTATATACTTCAGAGTCAGAAGATTGACCACACCTTCCCCATTTGACAGATGAGAAAATCAAGGACTGCATAGGTAAAGGTCTTAAAAGTCTCATGAGCAGTCACTGTCAGAGGCAGGGTTTGTAACTTGCAGTGTATCCATTTCTGCCTACAGCCTCACACAGTGGAGAATTCCCATACCAGTTCTTGTCACAGCGATTTAAAGGCCAAGTGTAGAATTTGAGACCTAACCCACTATCTTGGAATGTAGAGTTAAGAGACTTATGTCCCAGAGTGGCTTATTTCCTAACTAGCAGTTGGAGTTTGAGAAAGGGCCATTTTGGACCATAGTCTCATTATTTTAAGTGGGGATAGTCCTACCTGCTTTGCTTATAATCCGTTCATACATTTATTATGAAAATCAAGTGGTTCAAAAACATGTCAAATGCCATATACATGCAAGATGGTAAGGAGTATGTGAGCACTGGTGGGGATAAATCCCTGCAGTCCTTTGGTTTGGAAGTATTGTATTGCTTATTCAGGAGGAGTGGGGAATACATTCCAATCTACTTTTATGTGCCCTCATTTCTCTTTCCATTCTTTCATTGTCATCTCACTAGGGGAAAGGGGAGTTTTCATGTGGGAGTTTCCTGGGCTGGGCAGGAACAGAAAGCGCCTGTATCCAGAAGTCTGGCAGAATAGGGGCAAGCTGACAATGCAGCCTAGCAAATGCATCCTGATGTCTCAATCCACTGAGAGCATGCAAGGCAGCAGGCTGGGTGACTGTCAGTGACCTCGCAGCTGCCACCAGAGTCCAAGGTACAATGACAAAGTGGGACAGCTCTGTCTGTAATGGCCTTCTGCTTCCCTTTAGGCTCCTTGTCCTTCCCCTATCCTCTTCCATCCCTCTATTTCCCTTTCCCCCAGCCCAACCCTGACCTTTAAAGTTATCTTAAATTTGGGCAGTGTTCTGAATGTCCAAAATTATTCCTTGCCATCTGCTTCCTTCTTTAAAAGGTCTTAAAAATAACCTTTCTCCTCTGCACGAGACTCACAACTCTGGAAGGTACTAATCTGATTTAAATAATTTATATGAAGATGGGAATTGATAAACCTAACATTCACAGAAGTGATTTGCATTTGTAAGATATTGTTGACACAAGCGAATCTCTTATTGGTCTATTAATAGGGGAGAAAATAGTTTTTTAACAGGGAGTTTCCTCTTTCCTCCCCTGTTCCTACCCACATCTAACTTAGCAGTGAGGAATGGACATCTAGTAGGAATTTGCTGTCAGGCACTTGCCTGTCTAATCTCATCTAATCTTCATGTGACCCTATGATAAAGGTATTGCCATCCACATTTTGAAAATAAGGAAACAGAGGTCCAGAGAGGTTAAGAAATTTGTCTAAGTTACACAGCTTATAGTTCTGGATTCAAACTCAGTTTCATGCCATATTTTCAGATGCAGCACTGTTCCATGCAGAGGACCAGGACCTGGAGTTAGTTTTGGGTTCTAGTCTGCATGATGGTAGTGAAAGGGGTGAAAGATGGGCCTGGAAGTAAGGGCTGGGGACAGATTGTGAGGGCCTTGTGTCCTGATTTAAGGAAAGACACATGACTTGATTGTGTAGAATAAGTTGACTGAAAGTATTTGGTGGACCCTCAGACAATATCTAGGATGACATCTTGTACGTGGCAGGAGCTGATGTCACCTCTCCATCTTCCTTCTTTTGTTATTGTGGGTCCTAGACCTGGCTTTCCTTCACAGAATCCTGATAGGCAACATAGCTGTCTTGGGAGGAAAAGAGGGAGCATGACTGGTGGGAGCAGGAAGATGTAGGGAACAGGCAAGAAAAGAAGAAATATTATTCATTGAGAAAAGAGCTTCCTGGGATTCTGGTTGGAGCATGACAGCAAAATCAAACCTTACCATTTATCACTGATACCTTCCTATTTTTATCTCCAAGGGAAAAGAGGACTTGGAAATGGAGTTAGGTAATGAACAACTAATGAATTTCATGTATGCTTAGGGCTTTAGACAGCCACTGGTTACAAGGATCCCAAAAGTCAGGGAAGGGAAACTGAAAAATTAAAAAGATAACCTGGTCACCAAAGAAATAGTAACAATTCAGTCATTTTTTTTCTGACGTTTTAGTTGTTGTCATCACTTTGTGAAACAGAGGGACTTTCCCTCCTACATCCCTTGGTGAGCAGGGATGTGCACAGGGAGGGCTGGGACTGGTCTGTCGTAAGACACAACGTGTGACAAGAGCTGTTCAGATGCTGGGAATAACATTTTTAATTGACTCCTGTGCATGTCACTTCTTATCTCCCGCTCTGTGCTGTGCTAATGAATAGGTTGTTTTTGTATTACATAAAATTATCTTTTAATCATTGCTACATTATCATTTATTTCACAGAAGCACTGAACAAGATGAAATTCCTTCAGCAATCAGGTCTCTCATTTTGATTTTTTGCTTCCCTTCCTTGTACCTTTTCAGACACTGTACTCCTCTTTTCAAATCTTGTGGTTCATACTAAATAATAATAATAATAATAATAATAATTGCTGTTTACTGAATACTTACTGTTTGCCAGGCGCTTTATCTACAGAATGTCTAACTCTCATGGTGCCTCCATAACAGCAGGATTTTTTCTGTTTTACAGATGAGAAGAATTGAGACTTGGACAAAAATGAACTTGTCGAAGTCCATCCAGGTGGTAAGTGAGCTGGGACATAAATCCAGGCCTGTCTGACTCCAAGCCCATGCTTGTTCTGAGAATACATTATTTCTCATGATACTTTGGGAATGAGGGAGGTAGGGGAGAGAGGTGGTGGTTATCGTTGGGGAATACTCCCAGGGCTGACACTGACCCCTGAGAACCAGCCTCTATTTATACCCTCCCATCTTCTACATGGAAATCATTAAAAAAAACCCTGAGTTCCAGGAAAGCTCAGGATGGGTCACATTGCCCATGGGGGTGTTTCTGGCCACACTTTAGAGCAATCTGAGCTCTATCTTTCTCCCCTGGAGTAAAACCACTATTGCACTTCCCAGCAGCACAGTCTGGCCCTCATCATAATTAGGGTAGAGATGGAGGGCTTCTTACCTTCTTATTGGGGAATCTTATCTTTTTGAATGTCAGTGTTTGGTTGGAGGCTTGTGGCTGGGAAAATTCAAGTCAGAAAAAAAAAAAATAGAATTTTAAGTGAAATGAAATTTTTATGGCAAAGCCTATTTTCTTGTTCTATTTTCTTCTCTTAACAATCTTTGCTCTACATGAATGCCCCTCTTAGTGATTAGTTTCCATTTGAAGAAACATCTAATAAAAGACAATTAACATTTATTAAACAAAACTATGTGTTCGCTTAACCCTCATTGTGGCTCTGTAAGGGAAGCCTATTATTTATCATGTTCAGTGTGAAGCCTCAGGGGTAAAATGAGTTGACCAGCCTTACCTATGTATGGACTTTGGGGCCTGGATAATTCCAGTCTTTTTCCACCAGAGCAGGCAGCAGGCCAGGGGCCAGAGAAGGAGTCTGACCTGAGTGCAGCAGTGCTCATTACGCATACGAGGAACTGTAGTATGGAGGACCTCCTGGAGAAAGGGAGTGCGGCAGGACGGCCCAACAGAAATAGCAACAACACTGCAGAGAACGTCCACGGAGCGCCTATGTTGTGCCTGGCTTTGGTAAGTCAGCTTACTGTGGTGTTTCATCCAGCTGCCTATTCTGTGACTAGCAAGTCTCACTTTGACTTACAGGTACAGTAGCTGAGGTTCAAAGAGGCTGATATTTGTCCCTGGCCACAGATTTAGGCAGTTACAGAGCCAGGCAAGTGTGACCTTCAGGTTCATGCTCTGACCGGTGTGTCTGATGCATGGACATTCATCAGCCACTTCCACCCCCAGACTGCAGTGGGAAAGGAGTATTGAGGCATTTTATAATTATCTTCTCAATTCTTCACTCTGAAGGAAAAAAAAGGGATAAAGCTTAGGGCTTGGCTTCTCACACTGGAACAGGGGCTCTTAACCTGGGGTCCATGGATGCCAAGAAATGAATAGAATTCAAAGGAGACTGTGAACTTCGATGGGAAAAAAAATTCATCTTTATTTTCCCCAAACTCTAACTGAAATGTAGTTAGAAATAGTGTAATATTAGCAGCATGTAAGACTTTGTCACCCATAATAATTATAAATGTTTTCATATCACATTATAGTTTGACAGATCTCTCAATATAGCGTGTGCGCTTACCACTACTCCAGAATTAGGGAAGTCATCAGAATCACTGCTAGATCTTTTTATTTAATGCATTAATAAAACATGCTATATTATACCATTTTATGAAAAATCTGCCAACTGTAATTACGTATAATTAGTTTCCTTTTTAATTCTGTGAATTTCACTTTATGCATTTAAAAACATTATTTTGAAAAAGGGTCCGTGGTGTCACAGACTGTTGAAAGGCAGTCTGATTAAGATCCTGCACAAAAGCAGCTAGGACCTGACATAATTCACACTCTCCAGGGGAGCACTAGGGTAGGGTGGGTCTGTGTCTTCTAGGAAGGCTTAGTGGGATAGGATCTAATGGATTTATTTGTTTATTCATTTATTCACAAATACTCATTGAGGGCCTATGATATACCAGCCACTGTGCTGGGGTCTGGGGATACCATCAGGTCCTTGCCTCATGGGGATTATGTTCTATGGACAGTGATAGTCATTAAACAACAGATAGGTAATAAATAATGCAGGTTGGAGAGTTGAACAGAGAAGGTGTGTATCAGGGAAGGAGCAAAGCTCCAGGCAGAGGAACAAGTGCACAGAGAGAGAGGGCTTTCCTGAGTTAGAAAAGAGAGAGAGGTTCTTGAGGGTTTTCAGGTGCCAGAGCTGTACTTAAATATTTCAGTAATATTTTGGATATATTAGGTTAAATAAAATACAAAATTAATTTTGCTTCTTTCCTTTTACATTTTTAAAATGGGGCTATAAATATTTAAAATTACATAGGTGGCTAGCAGAATATTTCTGCTGGACAGCATTGTGCTGGAGAGTAGGACGAGGAGAGGAGGGGACGTTTTGCAGTGATTGCTGTGGATTGTCACCTAGACCCCCTTAAATGTCTTCCTGAGACCAGAGTGAGTAGAGATTGGAATTTCTATCTCTTTTATCCAACAAGTATTTATTGAACATTTAGTAAGTGTTTGGGATATGTACTCTTCCACAGAGGTGTGTGTTACAAGAAACAAACAATTCACATGAGATAATTAGATTATGTTACATGAAGGAGAAAAACAGGGTGAGTGGGGAGACCTGCTTTAAGTGGGGTTTTGGGGAAGGCCCATCTGAGATGGTGTCGTTATGTTTTGAGGAGGAGCCCACTGTGGGTAAAGCATTAAATTCTCCACTCGCAGCCCAACAGCCCTTTTCGCTGCTTCCAACTGAGTTTAGCATTAATAGCAGGCTTCTCTTTGCAATGTAAGTCTTTTCTAATTAGTTTTCTCCTTTTTTAAAAAGGATGTAGCAATTTCTCAAGTTCATCAGGTAGGGAGGCAGAGATGGCAAGGATGAGTGTGCTGAGCTCCCCTACTGACTGTGTTCCAAATAGTTTTGGGGCCTTTGTGGGGGGAATTCCCTCAGAGGTTGGTCTCCAGTGCTGTTCAGCTCCCCTGGCATTTATCAAACTGCTTGCGTAAATGAGATGCTTAAAAAAGTACCTTTAGGATGGGTTTTAAGATCCTGTCTTGCAAATTGTGCTTCTTTTTATATAAGACAATTCTAAAAGGTTGGAAGTCTGCTCTTTGGAGTTGTGCTGTTATGCCTGTTTACATGGTATTTTCTGCTTCAGTTTTTAAATGATAATGATTACAATAAAAATAATGGCATAGCATCAACTAGGCACATGCTATGTACCAGGTACTGTGCTAAAAATGCTTTATGTGCGTCATCTCATTTAATCCTCATGTCATGAAGAAGCTGTTTGGTTTGGTGGTGAGGCATTTGTAGATTGCTTGGGTTTGAGTCTCAGCTCTGTTATTACTAGCCATGTAACCTTGGGCAAGTTTCTTAACTGTCTATGCCTCATTTTTTCTTCTGTAATATGGGAATAATAATAGGTCCTACTCAGGCTCTCCCATGGGGTTGTGGAAAGAATTAAATGAATCAATATATCTAACATGCTTAGAGCAGCCTGGTCTATATTAAGCCATATGTAATGTTTAGCCATTACAGATATGAAATAATACCCCTATTAGTTCTATTGAACACATGAAAAAAAATTGAATCACTTGCCTAAAGTTACCTACCAAGTGACATTCTCTCCCAGTGCTGCATTGAGGTACTGAGAATATTTTCTGTTGGCCCACAGTGCCCCTAGCTGGGGGAAAGTTTGAAAAATAAGTGATATGGACTTGTTTTTGGCCCAGGGCTCTGTAGCACCACAGCCGTAGAGGCTGGAGAACTTCGAGTTTTAGCAATTCCACCCTATAATTGTAAAGTACACCTTTATCTGCCAATGGCATCTTTCCAGACCCCATTTCTCAGTATGAGGTGACAGTTTTGGACAGGATGATCAGAGGCTTAACAGAATAATTAGTTCTTTTGCCTTGAAATTTGTTTCCTAAGCCTTGGGGAAAGAAAAACACCACCTGTTAGGTTAACTTTCTGGAAACTTGTTGCCTGGATTAGGAGCAGGGTTTTGGGGTCAGAGAAGTCTGGTTTTGTGTCATGGCATTTGTATTCCATTGTTGAAAGATTTTGGGTGAGCCTTTTACTTTTCTGAAACTTAGTTTCTTCATATGTAAAATGGGATGATCACCATGATTCGCTCACTGAGTTGTTTTGAGGACTGAGTGAGGTGGTGCACAACAAGAAGGAGACAGGTAACACCAGCTGAGGGTTATATCAGCCAGCAGTGATTATCCCCATATGACAGATGGGTAGGGCTTGTCATATAGTATCGGTTCAGTGAATAGAAGTTGCTGTAATTCACTCCCTTAATGCCCTGTGGATCTTCGGTTTGATAAGGCATTATCTTTGTTGTAGAGAGACCAGGATGGATCACTGTGTGGTTGTCATTAGGCACAAGGGAGGACCTGTTAAAGACCTTAAGCCTCTTTGCTTTTAGGAAAGCCTATGGCACTTACCACCATGAACTGAAGGACAAGTTGCTGATTATTGGATTAATACTGGCTCTTAGAATATTCTAGAGTCTATTAATATTGCCATCTAGAAGACAACAGAGCCCAGACTTATTTGCACTCCAACCCTGTTAACCCAACTACCTATTTGGCTTCTCTGCTTGGATGCCTTACAAATTTGGCCTAAATTGAGTTTTCCATATGTTCTTTCAAAGCCAGTTCTCCCAATATCCTGATTTCAGTAAGTAACAACATCCACTATGTTACACAGGGAATAAATGTCAAGTCTTCTTTGTTCTCTTTACCTTCTATCATCTGTCAGTCACCAAGTTCTGTCCATTCTTCTCCCAAAATATCTCTTGACTCTCCCTGTTTCTCTATCCCATTCCTCTAACCCTGGCCTAAGGTTATCCTGCTCCTCACTCATTGCCTCAGCCTCCTAACTGGTCTGTCGATTTCAGTGTCACCCTCTTCCCATCCATTCTTAATCTCTCCTGCAAGTAGATGATTTTTTAATAACCCCCCTATTTAAATCCCTCCAGAGGCTTTCCATTGCACATAGGATAACATCCCAAGTCCTTGCTGTAACCAACAAGGCCCTGTATGATCTGGCTCTACCTACCTTTCCTCCTGCAACTACTGCCCCCAGAATATCACAGGGAGGGTGCTTTCTCACCTCAGGGCTTTGCATGCCACCCCCTTTGCTGGCAGTGGTCTTTCCCCAGCACTCTTCCATGATCCCCTTTTACCAGCTACTTCAGGTCTCAGCACAAGTATTTTAAATATTTCTTTCAAAGGAAAGTCTTCCACAACCACACTTGCCTCCCAACCCAACTGAGCCCTAAGCCCCAGGTAAATATTCACCATGTGTGATCATTTTTTTAATGTCTATCTTCTTTGCTAGAATATAAGGTTCACAAGCATTCTTATTTTTGCATAAATCAAAAGGGCCTGTCATTCTATATCTGGTCTAATTACCATAATTTACTTTTTAGGGGAATGGAGCCCTTAGAGGGGAGACATCAGTTTCCTACTTTGTAAATTTGGTATGAATATAACCGACATGTGACTGGGAAATTTAGTTACCCTAAAAATTTCCTGGTTTATATCCAACAACTTTTTTCAGAAGGCCAATTTGTTAAACTGCTCAGGTATTTTTCCTTTGGCCACTCATTCATTCATTCATTCTTTATTGAGCATTCCAACATGTCCTGAATTATTCTGGGTACTAAGAACCTACCTATAAACAAGAGAGACAGAGCCCCTGTTCTCAGGAAGCTCCCATTTTAGGGCTGGGATACAGACTATCAATGTATAGGCAAATAAATGATATAATCCAGGTACTAATAAGTTCTAAAAAGAATATAAAATAGTGTATTTGGGTAGGTTGGACATCTTTAATTAGTCATGGTTGGGAAGACCCTTTAGAGGAGGAGGTACCATTTGAGTTGAGACCTGAATGAGGAGGAGGCAGCCTTATGAAGGCATTCATTCATTCAATAAATATTTGTTAAGCACCTACTATATGCTAGGTAGTGTGGTAGGTACTGAGGATACAATAGTGAACAAAATAGACAAGGAAAAAGATTAATAAGTAAAATATATATGTTAGTCAGTGGTAAGTAGCTTATAGAAAAATAAAGCATGGAGTTAAGAAGTACATTCGTGTGTGTGTGTGTGCGTTGGTTGATATTTTAGAAAAGGTGTTATGGGAAGTCCTCACTGAGAAGATGACATCTGAGCAGAGACCTGACTGAAGTAAAGTAGAAACCATGAAGATATCTGGGGAGAAACATTCTAGACAGAGTAAACAGCAAGTCCAAGGGCCCTGAGGCAGCGTATGCCTGAGTGTTGTAGGGACGGCAAGGAGATGGGAATGTTTGGAACAAAATGAATGAGGTTGGGGGAAGAGAACAAGAGGAGATAAACTCAGACAGGTAACAGGGACCACCTCCAGGAAATGATTTGGACTTTGTTCTAACTGTATGGGAGGCCATTGGTGGGTTTTAGTTAGGAGAGTAACAGTCTAATTTGTAGCTGCTTAGGGAAGATGGCTGATGGAAAAGCAAGTCAGGGAAACAGGAAGCCAGCACATAACTTAAATATATATTTTGGAAAACTTTATTATGCTCTTTTGAATCTGGGGAAACATGAAGTTTCTCATTAAGAATTGGCCCTTGGAGGATTTTTGTTTGCCTAAGCCCCTGTAGACAATACCTCATGTTACATAAAGTGATAGAGAAAATGTTAGTCTCAATAAAATGGTGGATCCTGAATATCTTACTGGACAAGCACTGTGTCCTTTTTAAGTGCATGCTATCAGCACCCCTTACCAATAGCCCTTCTGTAGGTTGCTGAGGTATGACCAGAAGGTACCTCCTCCCCTCCCCTGAGTATCATGTCACCTTCCACTCACCTGAGTGGCCTAGCCTCTCCTCTACTGACCACAAAGCAATTCTTCAGCAGATATTTGGTTGGTACCAGGATGCAAGAGAGGAACTGGGTGTGGTGGTTATCTAGCCTCTGACTGTGAGGGCTCCTGATCTTCTGCACAGCCATTGTTACAAAATGACCAGATTCATTTATAATGCTGAGTTGTGGTTTCATTTTCCACAACACCAGGCCAGGAGTCTCTCTGAGTCCATGTAGAACAGAATCCAGCTCAAAACTGGAGGTGTAGGGCTTGACTGCAGGGGGAGTAGAAGCTACCTTGGACTGAGGCCCATGACCTTTCCACTGGGTGCCCTGTTAGTTGGGGAATTTTGCTAAGATGTTAGAAAGGGGACTAGAGCATTGCTCTAGTGACCAAGACTGAATTCCTGCCAGCACCCGGTGGCTGAATGTTCAGGGCAGTTTATAGTTGATTTAGAGAGCTGTAGAAATATGACGTTTAAAAGATATCAAGTGTTGTGGAGTTATATCCATGCTTATTATGGTGGCATGGCTTGTCTGGGCAGAATTGTATGGGTGTCTATTTAAAATCCACAAAGTTCTGCAGTCACCTCAGGGGTGTGAATGGATGGCTATGCCTCTCCATGTTCCGGGGACTTGGCACGTATCATAGGGTTGAAATGCTGCCAAAGTCCCTCTTTTGTTTTGACAGTGATGAGGGGAGTCAAAAGCTCCGGGCCTCTTTGCAAGCAGCATAACCCTGTTCTTGGCTCCCATAAATCATGGGGGTAGATGGATCAGATGTGATGGAATGAAATAAAACTTGTAAAAATAAAAACTGACATTTGCATAGCCCTTTAGAGTTTTCATGCACTGAGCTCGTGACTGAACAAACGTGAGAGAGTCAGGCTTATTATGATCATCCCACTTTTACTGACAAGGAATCTGAAGCCCAGAGAAGCTGAGGTGTTTCCCAGGCCACACAGCTCTCAAGTGGCAGAACAAGGGCTGAAACTCACTAACTTATCTCTGTCCCCTGGGATAGCTTTTCTTCCCAACCCCACGTTACATTTTAGGGAACTGAGGCCCAGAGATATTAATTTGCTCAAGTTCTTCTCACTCTTTGGATTCCAACAAGACTTCTGACTCGAGGTTCCATGCTTTTAGTGAATGTTGGGGTTTGGAATGAAGCAATCCTACTGAATAAGACATTTTGAAATTTTCTGACTTTTTCTTCCCTTTGTGAGTGTGTATCTGTAGACAGAAAAATGGAGAATCCTGTGCCCCCAAAATCTTGCAATATTTGAGAAACACAGCCTGAGGCTCTGTTGTCAGTTCTATAGGGATCAGTGTGCAGTTATGTATGGCACGTAAGACTTATGAACCCAAAGAAGCAAAACTGGAATGGTGGGGAAGAAATGATGGGAAATGCATGAATATAGAACTTATATCAAAGATGCAAACCTTTTAACAAAACATTGTTTTTATATTTTGTCCTCCCCACTACAAAGCAATATATGCTTATTGTGTAAAAGACAGAAAACATAGAGGTATATGAAAATGGAAATAAAATTCACCTGAAATCCTATGAGCTATGGAAAACAACTGTTAATTTGGTGCATATTCTTCTGAACCTCTCTCTTATGCATATATTAAGGCTACAGACATTGTTAGGGTTTTTGATACATATTGACAAATCTCCTTCCCTAAAGGCTGTAGGTTGACTTCAATCTGCAGTAAATGAGAAGGCCTTCGCCACTGTTTTGGCCCCACTGCAGATGCATAGTATCATACAGCATCGTCAGTTTGGTAGGCAGACACAGCATCTCTGCTTATTCATTATTTCTTGCCACACCTGTTAAGATTTGTGGGCTATGAACCTTTTAGTTTTGACCAGCTTAGCTCCCTCCCTTGTCCCATTCTCTCGCATTCTAGCTGCTGGAACCCCTTCACTGAGGACATCCGCTCTGCTGCTTCTGGAGGCAAATCTTGACCTTGACAAAGGATCGGAAAGACTCCTTGTATTTCTCATCCATGGCTGCATGTTAGAACCTGGGGAACTTCAAAGCATCCCTGGACCAATTAAATTAGAATATCTGTGGGGGATGGGTGTGACTGGGTGGACCTCAGTATTTTTAAAACATCCCAGATCATCTAGAGAAAGCGACTTCTTTTTATTGATAACAACCCTCGTTTTGTCGGCATATTCTTTCCTCCTAGAGCACAATGCGGGTCCTGAGTTTCAGCTCTGTCATCCGGTTACCCTCCAGTCATGCCTCCCTGGGGGCACCTTGAATGGATGTTGTATGGGTGTTTGGACTGTCTGTAGCTTACGTCAGTGAGTGACTGATTTGATCACTTAAACATCATGCCTTCTCCAATCATCATACTCTGACAGGAAGTAAAGAATGGAAGCAGAAAGGGAAAGGGAATTCCCTTTTGAGCTCTTAGTTATTTAATATAGAATGATCATAAAAAGCTTCTCCCACTGGCTGTATTTTGTAATGCTCAAGTGAGATAACACTTACCATTTAACTGAATCATCACAACTAGGAAGTGTTTAGGGAAAGCAGAGTGAAGATTCTGCATATTCCAGATAAACAGGATAGCTGTTCCTACTAACATGGTGAAGTCCAGGAAATAAAACAAATTATGTATATATACATGTCTCCTTACACTGACAAGGCATGTTCTAGACGATGCAGCTTTGTCTGGGGAAGAAGATGGTTTACTGGGTGGATCAAGGGACAGAGATTCTTAGAAACCAAGGACATAGCTACTAGGAAAAGCCATCCAGCCTTGACAAGGATTCGTCAGGATGCTTGGGGAATGAGATAAGAGTAAATCCGGTCAGGTGTGTGATGAGATACGTCTGTATGGCAGCTGGCAGATACTTCTCTCTGCTGCTTCATACTCTGTGCCAGTGATGATGGAACTAAAGTGGTAGAGGATCAGCCAACAAACTAAGGGAAACTGAATCAAAGAGAAATTATATTATAAACCAGTAAAAAAGTGTTTCGAGGGACTTAGGTGCCCCCCAACCCCCATCCTCCAAATTAAGTGTTTTGAGAAGAACTGATTTCCAAGAAGGCTAAAGAAGAAAGCACTTTTTCCTTATGGAAAATAATACAAGGAGGTTCCTCTTTAAGGAAACCTTGTATACAGAGGAGCCAGTTTTTGACAAATGGGGCACGTAGTCTTGTGTGTGTGGATATGCACAGCACAAAATGACCTTTAGAGGTGGTTTTCAAGGATCCTTCAAATAGGATCTCTTTGATGTATTCAGAGGTTCATTTTCCTCTTGTCCAAGGGGTAGCCAGTGTTGTGGAGTCCTGAAACTGAAAACTGAAGTTTGGAAGTGATCACAAATTGAAGATTGATCAAAAACAAGAATAATAATATTTAAAGCTATAATGGAAATCCAAAGAAAAATGAGAAGAGAAATTATATAGCAAAGTGAGACCAAATTTTATTTTAATATATTAAGGGTAGAAAACTCTAACCAGTAGTTGTTTAAACTGAAAAACAGTCACTTGACAGGTGAAGTAAGTAGCTTATGTAAGAGGTCCCCCAGGGACCACTAATGGCAGGAAGTTGTCCCAGCTATGAATCTGGTGAATTATTTGTCTTGTGATTTGTAGCACCAAAGTTCATTCTGGGGAGTCAGGGAGATTTTGTGCAAATCTGATGATGTAATACTTCAGGAGATTAAATACGGTAATGACTCTCCGGTGAGCATGTGCCACATTCAGGCTGATGTAGGCCACCCCCTTCCCCTCTGTCACACCGTCCTCACCCCGACTCCAGCACTGGTTTAGAGGTCACTACAACTTACATTTCACTGACAGATATTTTATGGCTGGTAAATATAGACAAATTTGAGTCAGCTGGCACCTCCTGTCACTTGAGGCTTTGCACTACAAGATAATAAAGCTTTGTAAGAAATTTTAGTGTTGCAGAAGTGACTTTAGGGTCCAAAGTGAGGGACCCCTTCTGGAAGCAGGGTCTGGGTGGACTTGGATGTGACAGGAATCTCCCCTAGAGGTTCCCCCCTCAGGCCCCCTGGTCATATGAGTGCTGGGGGCTACTCTTCCATAGCACTGGGCTGCAGCCACACTACCCTTAGTTGTTCTTGAGTTCCAGGTATGACAACAGACTCTTCTTTTTTTTTTTTTTTCCAATTGAAACTTTTATTGAAATAATTACAGAATCACATGTAGCTATTAAAAAGTAATACAAAAAAATCTCTTGCATCCTGTACTCAATTTCCCCCAGTGATAACATCTTGCACAACTATAGTAAGTACACTGTAACAACATAGATACAATTCATTGTCTTATTCTTTTTTTTTTTGATAGAGACCCTATTTTATTTTATTATTATTTTTTTTTGAGAGGGCATCTCTCATATTTATTGATCAAATGGTTGTTAACAACAATAAAATTCTGTATAGGGGACTCAGTGCACAATCATTAATCAACCCCAAGGCTAATTCTCAACAGTCTCCAATCTTCTGAAACATAACGAACAAGTTCTTACATGGTGAACAAATTCTTACATAGTGAATAAATTCTTACATGGCGAATAGTGCAAGGGCAGTCATCACAGAAACTTTTGGTTTTGCTCACTCATTATGAACTATAAACAATCAGGTCAAATATGAATATTTGTTTGATTTTTATACTTGATTTATATGTGGATCCCACATTTCTCCCTTATTATTATTGTTTATTATGATTATTATTATTTTTAATAAAATGCTGAAGTGGTAGGTAGATGCAAGATAAAGGTAGAAAACATAGCTTAGTGCTGTAAGAGGGCAAATGTAGATGATCAGGTGTGTGCCTATAGACTAAGTGTTAATCCAAGTTAGACAAGGGAACAAAACATCCATGGATGCAGAAGATTTCTCTCAAAACAGGGGGGGTGAGGTTCTAAGTCTCACCTCTGTTGATCCCCAATTTCTCACCTGATGGCCCCCCTGCGACTGTGCCTGTCTTAGGTTGTTCCTCCCTTGAGGAATCTTACCCGTCTGGCTAACCAGTCATCTTCCGGGGCCATACAGGGAAATGTAAAGTTGGTAAGTGAGAGAGAAGAAATATTCTTTGAAAAGGTTAGCTTTTTACTTCTTTGCAGATTTATGCCCTGTGGCTTCTATGCCCAGCATTTGTCTTGAGGTATCTTTACCACTTGGAGGAATTATGATACTTGGTAATTTCGATATGAGGCACAAATTCTACTAAAGGGTTGTAATTAGGAAGGAAGAAGAAAAGCTATAGAAGTAGCAGGCGGAAGAAAACATGGGAAGATTGATTATTTCTTTGACATATCTTCTTGTAGAGTAACATAAGCATGTATAGGTTTTAAACTACTAATTAAATTGCCCACATACATTAACATAATAGGAATACAGCTACATAACCAAAACAGACCTACAATTACCAGCCATCTCCAGTGAAACCAAGAAAACCAGTTAGGCACCCTAGGCATTTGTGAAAACTGATCAATGATATGATGGATATTGTCTAACTGAATTTGAATAGTTTGAGAAAAATCAGACAAATTAAAACAACACATTCCTGGGAACTGTTCACATCCCATATGTTCTTTTAACAGTAGATAGTCTGTAGTCGCAAGATTTTGGAGCACTGCAACTTGCACTTCTCCTAATTCTTGGTTGAGTTTCAACAGTACAGATCCAGTCAAATTTGTTGTTTTACTGTATGCACAGGTCAGCTTAGATATCTCCTTCTTCATTCCAATGGCAAGTACAGGAACCGGTGGGATGAATGCAGCTACAACTGCAACAGCGCCAGGATCTTTGTTGAAGTTTTTTGATGATTATCTTCTGGAATGACTCTTCCAGAGAATGTTGATGTTGGAAGTTCTTCTTCTATTGTATCTTAATTCGTTTTCTGGATAGCCAAATTAGGCTTTGATCCTCTGTATAAATACAAACAAACCCTTTGCCCACACTTTGATATGCCCTTTATACCATTGTGAAGAACTTATTGGAGATCACCACACAGGAACTGCTCTTTTTTTTAAGAGAAAGGAATATTATCAGAAAAATGTATTTCCATAGCTGATCATCTGACATCCTTTAAATGATCAAAATTAAGGATATTTAAAGCATGCATTAATCGTTGATTTACAGTTAGTTTTATCCTATCAGGGAGTAGTCCCTCTTTTCTTTCTTTTTTTTTTTGTTATCATTAATCTACAATTACATGAAGAATATTATGTTTACTAGGCTCTCCCCTATACCAGGTCCCCCCCACAAACCCCTTTACAGTCACTGCACATCAGCATAGCAAAATGTTGTAGAATCACTACTTGTCTTCTCTGTGTTGTACAGCCCTCCCCTTTCTCCCATCCCCCCATTATGCATGCTAATCATAATACCCCCTTTCTTCTTCCCCCCTTATCCCTCCCTACCCACCCATCCTCCCCAGTCCCTTTCCCTTTGGTACCTGTTAGTCCATTCTTGGGTTCTGTGATTCTGCTGCTGTTTTGTTCCTTCCGTTTTTCCTTTGTTCTTATACTCCACAGATGAGTGAAATCATTTGGTATTTCTCTTACTCCACTTGGCTTATTTCACTGAGCATAATACCCTCTAGCTCCATCCATGTTGTTGCAAATGGTAGGATTTGTTTTCTTCTTATGGCTGAGTAATATTCTATTGTGTATATATACCACATCTTCTTTATCCATTCATCTGCTGATGGACACTTAGGTTGCTTCCATATCTTGGCTATTGTAAATAGTGCTGCGATAAACATAGGGGTGCATCTGTCTTTTTCAAACTGGAGTGCTGCGTTCTTAGGGTAAATTCCTAGGAGTGGAATTCCTGGGTCAAATGGTAAGTCTATTTTGAGCATTTAGAGGAACCTCCATACTGCTTTCCACAATGGTTGAACTAATTTACATTCCCACCAGCAGTGTAGGAGGGTTCCCCTTTCTCCACAACCTTGCCAACATTTGTTGTTGTTTGTCTTTTGGATGGTAGCCATCCTTACTGGTGTGAGGTGATACCTCATTGTGGTTTTAATTTGCATTTCTCTGATAATTAGGGATGTGGAGCATCTTTTCATGTGTCTGTTGGCCATCTGTATTTCTTTTTTGGAGAACTGTCTGTTTAGTTCCTCTGCCCATTTTTAAATTGGATTATTTATTTTTTGTTTGTTGAGGTGGGTGAGCTCTTTATATATTTTGGATGTCAAGCCTTTATCGGATCTGTCATTTACAAATATATTCTCCCATACTGTAGGGTACCTTTTTGTTCTATTGATGGTGTCTTTTCGTGTACAGAAGCTTTTCAGCTTAATATAGTCCCATTTGTTCATTTTTGCCTTTGTTTTCCTTGCCCAGGGAGATATGTTCAAGAAGAGGTCACTCATGTTTATGTCTAAGAGGTTTTTGCCTATGTTTTTTTCTAAGAGTTTTATGGTTTCATGACTTACATTCAGGTCTTTGATCCATTTTGAATTTACTTTTGTGTATGGGGTTAGACAATGGTCCAGTTTCATTCTCCTACATGTAGCTGTCCAGTTTTGCCAGCACCATCTGTTGAAGAGACTGTCATTTCACAATTGTATGTCCATGGCTCCTTTATCAAATATTAATTGACCATATATGTTTGGCTTAATGTCTGGAGTCTCTAATCTGTTCCACTGGTCTGTGGCTCTGTTCTTGTGCCAGTACCAAATTGTCTTGATTACTATGGCTTTGTAGTAGAGCTTGAAGTTGGGGAGTGAGATCCCCCCTACTTTATTCTTCTTTCTCAGGATGGCTTTGGCTATTCGGGGTCTTTGGTGTCTCCATATGAATTTTGAACTATTTGTTCCAGTTCGTTGAAGAATGTTGCTGGTAATTTGATAGGGATTGCATCAAATCTGTGTATTGCTTTAGGTAGGATGGCCATTTTGATTATATTAATTCTTCCTAGCCATGAGCATGGGATGAGTTTCCATTTGTTAGTGTCCCCTTTAATTTCTCTTAAGAGTGACTTGTAGTTTTCAGGGTATAGGTCTTTCACTTCCTTGGTTAGGTTTACTCCTAGGTATTTTATTCTTTTTGATGCAATTGTGAATGGAATTGTTTTCCTGATTTCTCTTTCTATTGGTTCATTGTTAGTATATAGGAAAGCCACAGATTTCTGTGTGTTAATTTTGTATCCTGCAACTTTGCTGTATTCCAATATCAGTTCTGGTAGTTTTGGAGTTGAGTCTTTAGGGTTTTTTATGTACAATATCATGTCATCTGCAAATAGTGACAGTTTGACTTCTTCTTTACCAATCTGGATTCCTTGTATTTCTTTGTTTTGTCTGATTGCCATGGCTAGGACCTCCAGTACTATGTTAAATAACAGTGGGGAGAGTGGGCATCCCTGTCTTGTTCCCAATCTCAGAGGAAAAGCTTTCAGCTTCTCGCTGTTCAGTATGATGTTGGCTGTGGGTTTATCATACATGGCATTTATTATGTTGAGGTACTTGCCCTCTATACCCATTTTGCTGAGATTTTTTATCATGAATGGATGTTGAATTTTGTCAAATGCTTTTTCAGCATCTATGGAGATGATCATGTGGTTTTTGTCTTTCTTTTTGTTGATGTGGTGGCTGATGCTGATGGATTTTCAAATGTTGTACCATCCTTGCATCCCTGGGATGAATCCCACTTGGTCGTGGTGTATGATCCTTTTGATATATTTTTGAATTCGGTTTGCTAATATTTTATTGAGTATTTTTGCATCTACATTCATCAGGGTTATTGGTCTGTAATTTTCTTTTTGGTGGGGTCTTTGCCTGGTTTTGGTATTAGGGTGATGTTGGCTTCATAGAATGAGTTTGGGAGTATTCCCTCCTCTTCTATTTTTTGGAAAACTTTAAGGAGAATAGGTGTTATGTCTTCTCTGTATGTCTGATAAAATTCCGAGGTAAATCCGTCTGGCCCGGGGGTTTTGTTCTTGGGTAGTTTTTTGATTACCATTTCAATTTCTTTGCTGGTAATTGGTTTGTTTAGATTTTGTGTTTCTTCCTTGGTCAGTCTTGGAAGGTTGTATTTTTCTAGGAAGTTGTCCATTTCTTCTAGGTTTTCCAGCTTGTTGGCATATAGGTTTTCATAGTAGTCTTTAATAATTCTTTGTATTTCTGTGGGCTCCATCATGATTTTTCCTTTCTCATTTCTGATTCTGTTGATTTGTGTTGATTCTCTTTTTCTCTTAATAAGTTTGGCTAGAGGCTTATCTATTTTGTTTATTTTCTCAAAGAACCAGCTCTTGGTTTCATTGATTTTTGCTATTGTTTTATTCTTCTCAATTTTGTTTATTTCTTCTCTGATCTTTATTATTTCCCTCCTTCTGCTGACTTTAGGCCTCATTTGTTATTCTTTTTCCAGTTTTGATAATTGTGATGTTAGACTATTCATTTGGGATTGTTCTTGCTTCTTCAAGTGTGCCTGGAATGCTATGTACTTTCCTCTTAAGACTGCTTTCACTGTGTCCCACAGAAGTTGGGGCTTTGTGTTGTTGTTGTCATTTGTTTCCATATATTCCTTGTTCTCTATTTTAATTTGTTCATTGATCCATTGATTATTTAGGAGCATGTTGTTAAGCCTCCCTGTGTTTGTGAGCCTTTTTGTTTTCTTTGTAGAATTTATTTCTAGTTTTATACCTTTGTGGTCTGAAAAGTTGGTTGGTAGAATTTCAATATTTTGGAATTTACTGAGGCTCTTTTTGTGGGCTAGTATGTGGTCTATTCTGGAGAATGTTCCATGTGTACTTGAGAAGAATGTATATCCTGTTGGTTTTGGATGTAGAGTTCTATAGATATCTATTAGGTCCATCTGTTCTACTGTGTTGTTCAGTGCCTCCGTGTCCTTACTTATTTTCTGTCTGGTGGATCTATCCTTTGAGGTGAGTGGCATGTTGAAGTCTCCTAAAATGAATGCATTTCAGTCTATCCCCTTTAGTTCTGTTAGTATTTGTTTCACATATGCTGGTGCTCCTGTGTTGGGTGCATATATATTTATAATGGTTATATCCTCCTGTTGGACTGAGCCCTTTATCATTATGTAATGTCCTTTTTTGTCTCTTGTTACTTTCTTTGTTTTGAAGTCTATTTTTTCTGATATTAGTACTGCAACCCCTGCTTTCTTCTCACTGTTGTTTGCCTGAAATATGTTTTTCCATCCCTTGACTTTTAGTATGTACATGTCTTTGGGTTTGAGGTGAGTGTCTTGTAAGCAGCATATAGATGGGTCTTGCTTTTTTATCCATTCTATTACTCTGTGTCTTTTGATTGGTGCATTCAGTCCATTTACATTTTGGGTGACTATTGAAAGATATGTACTTATTGCCATTGCAGGTTTAAATTCATGGTTACCAAAGGTTCAAGGTTAGCCTCTTTAGTATCTTGCTGCCTAACTTAGCTCGCTTATTGAGCTGTTATATACACTGTCTGGAGAGTCTTTTCTTCTCTCCCTTCTTATTCCTCCTCCTCCATTTTTCATATGTTGGGTGTTTTGTTCTGTGCTCTTTTTAGGAGTGCTCCCATCTAGAGCATTCCCTGTAAGATGCCCTGTAGAGGTGGTTTGTTGGAGGCAAATTCGCTCAGCTTTTGCTTGTCTGGGAATTGTTTAATCCCTCCATCATATTTAAATGCTAATCGTGCTGGATACAGTATCCTTGGTTCAAGGCCCTTCTGTTTCATTGCATTAAACATATCACGCCATTCTCTTCTGGCCTGTAGGGTTTCTGTCAAGATGTCTGATGTTAGCCTGATGGGTTTTCCTTTATAGGTGACCTTTTTCTCTCTAGCTGCCTTTAAAACTCTTTCCTTGTCCTTGATCTTTGCCATTTTAATTATTATTTGTCTTGGTGTTGTCCTCCTTGGATCTTTTCTGTTGGGGGTTCTGTGTATTTCCATGGTCTGTTCGATTATTTCCTCCCCCAGTTTGGGGAAGTTTTCAGCAATTATTTCTTCCAAGATACTTTCCATCCCTCTTCCTCTCTCTTCTTCTTCTGGTACCCCTATAATATGGATATTGTTCCTTTTGGATTGGTCACACAGTTCTCTGAACATTGTTTCATTCCTGGAGATCCTTTTATCTCTCTCTATGTCAGCTTCTATGCATTCCTGTTCTCTGGTTTCTGTTCCATCAATGGCCTCTTGCATCTTATCCATTCTGCTTATAAATCCTTCCAGAGTTTGTTTCATTTCTGTAATCTCCTTCCTGGGATCTGTGATCTCCCTTCAGACTTCATCCCTTACCTCTTGCATATTTCTCTGCATCTCTGTCAGCATGTTTATGATTTTTATTTTGAATTCTTTGTCAGGAAGACTGGTTAGGTATGTCTCCTTTCTGGTGTTGCCTCTGTGATTTTGATTTGCCTGTAATTTTGCCTTTTCATGGTGAGAGAAATAGTTTGCAGAGCTGGGACGAGTGACGGCTGGAAGAACTTCCCTTCTTGTTGGTTTGTGGCCCTTCTCTCCTGGGAGAACAGTGACCTCTAGTGGCTTGTGCTGGGCAGCTGCGTGCAGACAGGGCTTCTGATTCCTGCCCAGCTGCTGTGGAGTTTATCTCCGCTGTTGCTGTTGGCATGGCCTGTCTCGGGCCTCTGCTCCAAAATGGTGGAGCCGCATTGGAGGGGAGCGGCAGGGAGGCTATTTATCTCTGTGAGGGGCCTCCATGCTCCCTGCTGCCCAGGGGGTTAGAGTGCCCAGAGATCTTCAGATTCCCTGCCTCTGGACTAAGTGTCCTGGGATGCTTCTGTTCGGTTTTGGGGTCCCTGTCCCTTTAAGACTTCCAAAAAGCACTCGCCAAAAAAACAAACAAATAAATAATTAATTAATTAAAAAAAAAAAAAAGAAAGCTGCTTGCTTTTCTTTGTCCTCGAGCTCCGGCCTCAGGGACCCGCTCACCGGTCTTGCTGCCGTTTCCCTAGTATCCAGCACCTCACGCATGCACTGTGTCTGCGCTCTGGTGCGGATGGCTGGGACTGGGTGTTCAGCAGTCCTGGGCTCCATCTCCCTCCCTGCTCCGACTCCTCTCCTCCCGCAGGGAGCTGGGGGGAGGGGCGCTTTGGTCCCACCAGGCTGGGGCTTGTATCTTACCCCCTTCATGAGGCGCTGGGTTCTTGCATGTGTGGATGTGGTCTGGATGTTGTCCTGTGTCCTCTGGTCTCTATTCTAGGAAGAGTTATCTTTGTTATATTTTCATAAATATATATAGTTTGGGGAGGAGATTTCCTCTGCTCTACTCACACCGCCATCTTGGCTCCACCCCCAACAGACTCTTCTTTTACCTTAAATGTCTCAGAAACAATCAGCTGTATCTCATTTTTAACCACTGATGAGATGACAACTATGGGACTCTCCAGTCCCCAACTAGTCTGAGGGAGCATTGCCCTAGGCTGTGATACAGCTGTCACTTTCACGACTGCGTTTGGAAATTTCAGGGTCTAGCAAACACCCAAGAATACTCCCCAAGGCTGCTGGGATTCCTTCACTGTATTTGATGAGCAGGTTGACTCAGGAGGTCACTGGGAATACCAGCTCTCCTCATAGCAGGCAGGATGGAAGTTTTCTATTTTTTTGTTTTTTGGCTTAGATGCCAGAGCTCAATGCTGTTTGCATAGTACAGAGTGACCAGGTGGAGAAGACTAACTCAGTCTCCCTCAACAACAAAAAAATTTAGTATTCAACAATTCGTATGTAAATAGGGTCAGTTACATCATTATAGGGGCCACTCTATATTAGTTTGCTAGGGTTGCCGTAAACAAAATACCACAAACTGAATGGCTTAAGCAAGAAAATTTTATTTTTCATAACTCTGGAGGCTGGAAGTCCAAGACCGAGGTGTCGATAGGTTTCCCTTCCCGACGCCTCTCTCCTTGGCTCTCCGGGGGCTACCGTCTTGCTGTGTCCTCACCTGGCCCTTGCTCTGTGCGTGTGTCCCTGGTCTCTTTTATGTTCCTAAATTTTCTTTTCCTACAAGGGCACCAGTCAGATTGGATTTGGGAGCCTCCATATGATCTCATTTTAATGTAATCGCCTCTTTGAAGGCCCTATCTTTAAATGCAGGCACTTTCTAAAGAATAGGGGTTAGGGCTTCACATGTGAATTTCAGGGGAACATAATTCCACTGGTCACAACCACCTTGTCTTATTTCACTCACAGTGTGAGGTGTCAGCCTCATACTTTCGAGCAGAAAGGAACTAGGCCTGTCCTTAGGCAGTCTGAGGAGAGAAGAGTTCCCAGAGGAGGTTTGGGGCTTTGACTAAAGGGCTTGGCAGGGCAAATGGCAAGAACCAGATAGAGTTGCTGACTCTTGGAATACCCTTTCATCCCCATCTTTTAAGGAAAGACAGCAATCTAAATCAAACGCCAATTTTTATGTGTTTTAAAACTGTTTAACACCTTGCTTTATAGTCTGCCTAGGATCCCGGTGGAGCTGCACAGCCTGGCATCGCCCAGGACACCATCTAACATTGAGCATCTGCCTTTGGCAATTTACACTTTGCTGGCAGCAGAGCTGTCTGTACGCAATTCCCAAAGCCCAGAAAAGCGCATATATCTTAATTACAGTGGAGAATGCATGGAGGGGCACATAGACTGGGACAGTAGATCCCAAAAGGCATATCTTCTGGGAAAATATCTGTGTAATCTGATTTGCTGAACTTGAATGCTTTCTCTTTGAAAAAGAAAATAAAAAAATGGTACATTTTTGTTTTTTAAATTTATTGTATGGCCCTCATCACCCCCTGCCTCTCCCTGTATTTTATTTGACAGCTAAAATCCAGGAGATTGCATTAAAATTCTTGCACTTTCTGTTTAATTGCTGGCTGGGGTGTGATTTCAGTAAAAGAGGCATAGTGATTGTCCTGAATGTTCATGTGGTGTCACTAACATTATTTCTAGGGTCTAAGTCTATCTAGCAGCAGGGGAAAGTGATACTTAATTAGATTTTTGCAATCTTAGCGACAAGAACTACTTTTTGTTTAGAAGCTGTATATTGAGTTCAGAGTTGAACCAGCTCAACTCCAGCATTGCATCTACCTATTAACTTCACAGGCAGTTAAACAGAGGAATATAAAACCCCATGACTAACTGTGCTCATAGCAGCTGAAAACCAGATAAAACATTCTTGAAATTCTTTATCTCAGCATGTGTGGGTGCTAAATAAATTTTCAATAATACATAATAATGCAAGATTTCCCTTTGTCCACAGTCCTTTCTCTGTTCCCCACTCCCTGTGAAAACAAGCTCATATTTATTAATTAGAAAGAATCTTGAGAAGGCAGTTTTGGAAGGCCTTCATAATTGTCAGAGGGAACTTGAGTGGATAGGCCCCAGGAGAGGCAGAAAAGAGAGAGTAGGAATCCTGACCATTAATGGCAGCTATGGGCTAAGGGTGCCTGAAGGCCAATGTTTCTTAGCCTTGGCTGAGAATCACTTGAAGAGCTTCTAATGCTGATGCCTGGGCCCTACCCTAGACTAACTGAATCAGAATATCTTGGGAACTGTACATTTGTATTTGTTAAAAGTTCCCCAGGTGATCCTCATGTGCAGCCCAAGTTTGTGAGCTTTTGCTTAGAGCGATGATAACTGCTATGTCAAGGAGTCCAGGTCTTTGAAACCTTGAGTGTTGGAAATCTTGACAAGGTGAGCATCATCATCGATTTGGAACTCCTTGCACTGAAGGGCAACTCATGCCTTAACCCATTATCTCCTTGATTCCTCAAACTGCACATTTTAGTTTTTTCTTTTAACTGTATTAGTAGTGATAACAAAGAATTATAAATCTGATGGTCAGTAAACATTTGTGTCACTGATGGGGTTGCATGAGGTGTATACTTACCCTGACCTCCAATTTTCTCATCCATAAAATATAAATAATAATGCATCTAAGTAAACTTAGTGAAGCAGGTTGTGAATGACCTCCCCAGTGACATTTTCTCACTGGGTTACTGTAGGTATCAACTGAGACATGAACTCTGTTCATTTGGAGGGTTGCCATTTAGAGGCTGTCATTATTTTGGGAGGTCCTAAAAGGCTCTAGTTATAATCTTTACATCAAAGACCCCATTTGCTGCTTCTGCAGATTCTGATATCACACTGAGATTGTCCAGGAATGTAAGGAAATCTTAAAAGTTAAAAGTCCAACCCAGTCAGCACAGACCTCAGAAAGTTGGAGTTGGGTGGGGAATAAAAGGACTTTGGAAATAGAATATTAGGGTAATAACAGAGGATTTATCAGGATATATCCCCTTGGGTGTTGGGTAAATGCAGAACTATGTCGGGGTTCCCACGTTATTGAGTTTTACTCTTTTCCATGAATTTGAGCTCAAATAAAAGCAATTAAAAAGATACAATAGAATGCTCACAAATGATGAGAAAAAAAAGTTTGCAGCTTGTGTTACATCATATGGTCTCTGCTCATGAAAACACATTGGTTAGGTGTGATACAAGATAGGCAGCCTTGCGGAGAGGTGGAGCCACTTGAAATGTTTTAATGTGTCTTCTTTTCTTCCTTTCTGCTCCTCAACTCCTTCCCTTTTTCCCTTCCAACCTCCTTTAGGTGCAACAGTGGCTAAATAAACCAGGAAAACAAAAACAAAAACCCCAGGCATCTGCTACTGTGTATTAAGGACCGTACTGTAGAGAGCTGAGCTAAGTCTCTCCCAGACAGTCTATTGAGATGGATGGGACCCACACCGGAAAGGTGTGGCCCCGGGGGGTCTTTCATTAACAACCAACTTCTTGCTTGTCATTCAGATTTCTTTATTCATTTTAAATGAATTAGGTCCTTGTAAGTAGAGTCACAGGGCTGGCCGATTTTCTCCTCTAAGAGTGGCAGCAAAGGAAAGCTGGAATGCATTAATCATAAATGAGTCAATTAATTACAGCTCTCCTTACCCGTGGGTCAGCGCTGGGAACCGTAGGCACTGAGTTATTTAGGGAATTAGACACTGAAGATGCCCTTTATAGAGCCAATTAAGGGGAAATAAATTACTCTTTTAGGTGACAATATGCTATTCTCTTGGAACACGTGAGGAGGGGTGTCTTTTTCTCTCAACAGTCCACATGTAGTTTTTCCATGATAATTAATGCCTTCAAACCATTTGAGGAAAAGCAAAGGTTTCTTCTGCTCAAGCAAAGGTTTCTTCTAGCTCTGGTTCTTTGGGTATAAAGGTACTGCATGTTTAGAAAATGTGGGGGGTTTGTATTGCTGAGGGATGTGTTGACATTTGAGTAGGTTTCAAAGAGGTGTGACAGAAACTCCCAGCAGCTCCGGGAGAGGCCTGGAAGGCAGGCAAGCTGTGTAAATCACTCCCTGAGCCCTTTATTCACCCCACAGGAATAATGAGGTGGGAAGTCTAACAAACAGGTTTCAGAATTCTCACTGCTCTGTTGTATTGCTCTGGCATGAAATGGCCATTGCTGTGCTGGGAAGCAGGCAGTTACCTGGTGGCAACAGCTCCTTGAGGAGGGTGAAGGGAGGAAGCAGACATTAGGGAAAGCATGACTCTCTGCCTTCCCTCGCAGCCCAGCCCCTTCCTCTCTGGTCCTTGCTGTCCCCCATCCTTACCCTCTGCGACCTAACCAGTGGGGGAGAAGAGAATGGCTCAGGATCCTCTTTGTCATGTGGTTTATAATAACTGGGAATATACAACATCACTCTGAAAGGGAGTGATTAAAGGATTACAAGGAGCATTCTCATCAGTGAATATCTTAGAGCAGCTAAAGAAGAATCAGATGGAGCTCTGGTTCCTGGCATGGAGAATTCCTAGGGATTCTATTATTAAAGGAAAAAAGAAAGTTGTAAACTGAAATATATGGTCTAATGCACTTAGGTAAAATAGCCACAAACAATGTTTCCATGTATGAATACATACACACACATATATATATATTAGGTTGTTCTGTGTGAAATTGCCTTCTTGAAAGTCAACATTGATCGGACACCAGCAGTTTCATGAGGTGTAACCGAGGATTTCTGAGCCATGGCACTATTACGTTTGGGGCCAGATCATCCTGTTGTGGGGCTGCCCTGTGCATTACAGGGTGTTTACAGTGCCCCTGGTCTACTCGCTGAAAGCGGGTATTACTTCCTAGTCGTGACAACTGAAAATATCTCCACATGTTGCCAAATGTCCTCTGGGGGCAACATCTTCTTTCCGAGTTGAGAACTACTTAATTAACTTAATATATGTACATGGAAGAAAGAATGTACACCAAACTGATATGTTACCAGTTACTTCTGGGGAAGGGACTGGAAATGGGGTGCTGCAGCTTTAGTTTATCAGTTATTTTGCATTGAGAGTACATTCATGTACTACCTGTGTGATGAAAATAAAATCAAACTGATTGTGTTTAAACTACTAAAGAGTGGTGAGAAGGGTTCCTTAGGCCTCATAGAAAGTAGTAAGAGGCAACAAGAGGTAGCTCTCCACCCCCTACTCCCTTAGGCTTGCTTATAATCCTGTGCTTTGCACTGGGGTTGTGATAAGGACATTAATTAGCTACCTGAATACCTCCCTCTCCTTGGGGTGGAAGAGGGGTGTTTGGGACCTGTGTTGTCTTAGAGAGCCAAGAAAGCAGAGTGGAGAGTTTCCCAGGTCTTGGGGGAAGAACAGAGGAGTGAGAAGAGCTACTAAATGCACAAATGTGCCTAAAGTCCAACAAGTCAGGGCAGGCAGAGGATGTCCCAAAGTAACGGGGCTGCAGGTTGGTATCTGACCCACCCAAAATTGAGGCAGTGAGGGAACAGGAGGCCAACGAAGGGAAAGTAAGCTTAATCAAATCAGAAGGAAAGTGTGTGTGTATGTGGTGTGGTGTGGTATGTGTTGGAGAATGAGTGGTTACCAATGTTTGTTGTTTGGGACAGTAGTTCTTAAAACTGGCTGCACACCAAGAATCACCTGAGATTTCTAAACCCTGCTTTGGACTGATTTCAGAATCACTGAATAAAGGGCTAAGAAACCTGTACTTTTCAATAGAGACGGCAGTTTGGAATATACTCCTCTGGGGTTAGTTTGTGGATCTGATGGCCCAGTTTAAAAGGCTGAGGGAAAATAATACGTAGATGGTATTTCCCAGCAGCCTCCATGTTCTGCTTTCTCTGATCCTCCAGATGGGTCCACGGACTGCGGCAATAATGATCTGAATGGGATGCTGGGTTGTGTCTCATTCAGTTGAGGCTGCTATAACAAAAATACCATAGACTGGGTGGCTTAAACCACAAACATTAATTTTATCATAGTTCTGTAAGCTATGAAGTCCAAGATGAAGGTGCTGGCAGACTCAGTGTCTGATGAGGGCCCACTTCCTGTTTCATAGAAAGCTGTGCTCTCACATGGCAGAGGGAAGAGGGAGCTCTCTGGGGCTTCTTCAAGAGGGGCCCTGATCCCTCTCCTGAGGGCTCCACACTCAAGACCTGATCAGCCCCCAAAGGCCCTGCCTCCTCAGAGTATCCCCCTGGGAGTTAGGATCTCAGCATCTGAATTCGGGGGAGACACCTTCGGGGGAAGACATCTTCTTTAATATTTATCTGTTGATGGATACTGTGGTTGCTTCCATATCTTGGCTATTGTAAATAATGCAGCAATAAATATAGGGGTGCATATATCTTTTCAAATCAGGGATTTTTTTTTTTTTTGGTATATTTCCAGAAGTGGAATTACAGGGTCAAATGGAATTTCTATTTTTAGTTTCTTGACAAACCTCCATACTGCTTTCCATGGTGGCTGCACAAATTTACATTCCCACCAACAGTGTAGGAGGGTTCCCCTTTCTCCATATTCTCACCAATACTTGTTATTTCTTGTCTTTTGGATAGTGGCCTTTCTAACTGGTGTGAGGTGATATCTTATTGTGATTTTGATTTTCATCTCCCCGATGATTAGTGATGTGGAGCATCTTCTCATGTGCCTGTTGGCCCTCTATATTTCTTCTTTGGAAAAATATCTGTTCAGGTCTTTTGCCAATTTTAAAATCAGGTTATTTGTTTTTTTGGTGTTGAGTCATATGACTTCCTTATATATTTTGGGTATATAAATCATTTATGAATATATTCTTCCATACTGTAGGTTGCCTTTTTGTTTTGTTGATGGTGCCCTTTGTTGTACAGAATTGCTATACAGCAATGCTGTATAGCATTGCTTTTAGTTTGATGTAATCCCACTTGTTCATTTTTTATTTTGTTTCTCTTGCCAGGGAAGATGTGTCCAGAAAAAAATTGCTCATGCTTATTTTCAATAGATTTTTGCCTGTATTTTCTTCTAAGAGTTTTATGGTTTCATGTCTCACATTTAGATCTTTAATCCATTTTGAGTTTACTTTTGTGTATGGGGTTAGACATTTTCATTCTCTTGCATGTAGTGGTCCAGTTTTCCCAACACCAGATATTGAAGAAGCTGTCTTATCTCCATTGTATATTCATGGCTTCTTTATCATATATGAATTGACCATACATGCATGGGTTTATATCTGGGCTCTCTATTCTATTCCATTGATCTATGGGTCTATTCTTGTGCCAGTACCATACTGTTTTGATAACCGACTTTGTAGTAGAACTTGAAGTCAGGAAGCCTAAACCCCCAGCTTTGTTCTTCCTTCTCAGGATTGCTTTGGATATTCAGGGTGTTTTGTAATTCCACATGAATTTTAGGATTATTTGCTCTAGTTCATTGAAAAATGCTATTGGTGTTTTGATAGGGGTGGTATTGAATCTGTAAATTACTTTGGGCAGGATGGCCATTTTGACAATAATAATTCTTCCTATTCATGAGCATGGGTTAGATTTCCATTTATTTATGTCTTCTTTAATTTCTCTGTCAGTGTCTTATAGTTTTCAAAGTATAGCTCTTTTACCTTGTTGGTTAGGTTTATACCTAGGTATTTTATTCTTTTTGATGCAATTGTAAATGGAGTTGTTTTCCTGATTTATCTTTCTGCTAGTTCGTTGTTAGTACATAGGAATGCAACAGCTTTCTGTGTATTAATTTTGTACCCTGCAACTTTGCTGAATCCAGTTATCAGTTTTAATAGTTTTTTGGTGGAGTCTTTAGGGTTTTCTATATCTAGTATCTTGTCATCTGCAAATAAGGACAGTTTTAGTTCTTCCTTACCAATTGGGATGCGTTTTATTTGTTTATCTTGTCTGATTGCCATGGTTAGGACCTCCAGTATTATGTTGAATAAAAGTGGTGAGAGTGGACATCCTTGTACTATTCCTGATCTTAGGGGAAAAGCTTTCAGCTTTTTCCCATTTGTGGAATAGGAAAAATGAAAGTTCCTGTGGCCAGGATTCTCAACTGGTCCTGGTTGGCTAGCTCACTACACACGTGTGGGCAATGCATTGCTATTGACTCTATATAAAGAGCTCCACCCAGTGCTCTGGGTGACAAGGTGGCATGGCTGCAAGGCTGCAGGAGAGCAAAGCAGAGCCTGGAGTGGTGGCAGTGCCAAGGACAGAGGTTCAGAGGATGGCTGTGTGGGCTGAGAGGCCCAGTGGCAGAGACCAGCTTGCTGCATGCAGACTCACTCTGAGTGGGTGGGATTTTAGTGATTGACCTACCACTGTGGAAATGAAGTTGGGTATAACCCTTTCACCCCAAGAACATTCTACTGTCATTTCTTTGGTCACACACTGAATCCATAGTGAACTTCCCCAGGGCTGAAACCCATTGGCAAGACACCATTGAATATGATGTTAGCTGTGGGTTTGTCATATATGGCCTGTATTATGTTGAGGTATTTTCCCTTTATGCCCATTTTATTGAGAGTTTTTATCATGAATGAATGTTGAATTTTGTCAAATGGTTTTTCAGCATTGTGGAGAAAGTGAAGGTTCTTATGGCCAAGATTTTCACCTGGCCCTAGTTGGCTTGCTCACTACCCATGTGTGGGCTATACGTTGTTATTGATGTACTGAGCTCTGCCCAGTGCTCTGGGCTGCTGCATGGCTGCAGGTCTGTGCAGCTGCAGAAGAGCAGAGACTGGAGTAGTGGCAGCGCAGAGGACAGAGAGGTCCAGAGGCAGACACAGGCTTGCTGCATGCAGACTTGCTCTGAGTGGATGAGATTCTAGTGACTGAACTGCCACCATGGGAATAAAGTTGGATATAAACCCTTTCACCCCATGAACATTTAATTGTCATTTTTCGGTCTCATTGGACTCATAGTGAATTTGCCTGGGGCTGAAACCCATTGACAAGACAAGCATACTCTTGAATATATGGTTTATTCTTTATAAGGTACAAAATTTAATATATATATATTAGTTCCAATTATTTGAATCATCTATGTATGTTTTGTCATTTATCTGATTTGTGGAAGATGAGAATAGTGGGTTAAAGTTTCCCATTAAAATTATGTTCTCCTGCCTGCTCATACATGTGCAGATTTGTTTTTAAATTTCAGTGTTATTTTTGCTGTAAAAATATTTTTTCAAAAATTATTTTTATATTTACCTCAATGTGTAATCATAGAGAAATTTAGGCATAACTATTTAATCTGTTTTTATCTTTTAAAAAAAATAACACCAGGTTTAAAAAAATCCCTTTTTGAGTTCTCAATTTTGATTCAGCTGAGCTACATCTTTGAGAAATATTTTCATTCACTCCATCTACTTTTCTTCATCTCCCCTTGTATCACCCTCTTCAATTGGACTAGAAGTACCCACATCACCTGGAACCTTTTAGAAGCACAAAATTCCTGGGCCCCATCCCAGCTGTACTGAGTCAGAAACTCTGGGGTTGGGCTCGCAATCTGTGTTCTAACAGCTCCCCCAGTAGATGCATGTTCACACTGGACAACCAGTGCATCCAGATCGCCATTTGCTGCTGATTTAATTATTGTAAGAGCCTTCTACCTGGCTCCTCTTGACCCCTGTCACAGACATGTTTGGCTGTCTACCAGGAAGTCATTTCACTTTCTTTTGTTTTCTCTTTTTTAAGAAAGGAACTCCTGTTCTGTACAGATATTTGAATGCTCTTATATTCTATGGCTCAAGGGATGAGGATTGATGAGTCTATCCATGGCTACTGGTTTTCCATGCCAGTGACTTATGTAGATTTGTCCATGTGCCATGATACTAGTTAATGAGGTGTGGCAGGGAGAAACATGGGGAGCTTCTGGGAGAGGTTCTCTGGCCTTTGAAGGGGGACACAGTGTTGTGGTGGTTGAGTTATGACAGGAATGGGAAAAATAAGAGATTGGAGTCAAATCTCAGCCAAATTACAGCCCTGGCATCCCTGTGCTGCTGAGTTAACCAACCCAGAAACACTGGCTCTAGACTTTGTGCTGTGTGAGGTCATCAATTCTGGCTCTGGCCACTTGAGTGGGGAATGCTGTCACTTGTACCTGAAAAGATCTTAATTCATGTACATTCTTATAGTCCATTAACCATCCAATATCCCTATCTTTATGAAATAGAAACTGGAGGGGTAACATGGCAAAGTAAGAAGCACCAGTTCTCTGTCTCCCAATCTAGACAACAAATTGTGGTGGCAGAATCTGTCTTATGTAACAATTTTGGAACTTTGGATTCTATTCAAGACTTGAAACTTCCAGGGGAAAGCGAGGATGGTAAATTGTGGTTAATTTTCAGTCATTAGATCTGTAGCAGCTACCTATCCCCCATCCCACAGCTCTGTGGCAGGCAGCTGTGCACATGTTACTGGATAAGTTGCATGCATGCAGCTTGTGAGAGTCAGGACGGGCAAAAAAGACCCTGTATTCCAAATATTGTGGATCTGTACTTTGGATAATGATTGCTTCTCCTGACCACAGAGGTTCAAAGAGGCAGCATCCACTGATGTTGCACCTCCTCACAGTTTTACAAGCCCCTTCTCTCTGGCTAAAGTCACTTCCAGGGGATTTCAAAGGGCTGGTATCTTTCCCTCACCTCCTTTTTCTCTTTTTCCTCTTTTTGGGAGACAGACATTAAAGACTAGTACATTCAACTGCATATATTAGAGAAATTAGAAGGCCATCATGAATGCTCAGAGAAAGGTTCAGGCTAAGTAAAAACCTGAGAAGAGCTTAAGTTTATACCATAGGATGAACCTTGGCACAGAGATAGCCTACAACAATAAAATAAAAAACAAAACCACAAAAAAACCCGGTAAACCCTGGAAAGGGAGGTGAATCTGATTTCTTAAAGTACCACATTATTAAATTCAAATGTTGTTTTCAACCAAAAAACCACAAGGCTTACAAAGAAACAGTAAAGTATGGCTCATTTAAAGGAAAAAAAAAATCAACAGAAATTGTCCCAAAAAATACCTTATGGTGGATCTACTGGACAAAAACTTTAAAATAGCTGTCTTAAAGATCTCAACTAAAGGAAGATATGGAGACAGACATGAAAATGATATATGAAAAAAATAAGCATCGTAAAGATATACAAATACTATGAAGAAACCAAAATGAAATTCTGAGCTGGAAAGCATAATAACTGAAATAGAAATTCACTAAAGGAATTCAAAGGCAGATTTGGGCAGGCAAAAGAAAGAATCAGCTAACTTGAAGATAGGGTCATGGAAAATTATCATGTGCAAGGAACAGAAAGAAAAAAGATTGAAGAAAAGTGAACAGAGCCTAAGCATCTTGTGGGATTGACCAAGCGGCCCAGCATACATGTTGTGGGAGTCCCAAAAGGAGAAAGAAGGACAAAGGGGCAGAGTGAAAATTTGAAGAAACTATTGCTGAAAATTTCCCAAATTTGATGAAAGGCATGAGTATAAATGTGTAAGAATGTCAGTGAATTCCAAGTAAGATGAGCTCAAAGAGACCCACACCAAGAGACATTATAATCAAATTGTCAAAAGCCAGTGAAAAAGAGAGAACCTTGAAAGCAGCCAGAGAGAAGTAGCTCATTATGTAAGAGGGATCCTCAGTAAGATTTTGAGCTTTGGAGGCCAAAATGCAGTGGGTTGATAGATTCAAAATGTTACACACACACCCCTCCCCCCCAACTGAAACCTGTCATCCAAGAACCCTATTTCCAGCAAAACTGACCTTTAAAATGGAGATATTTGACATTTCCAGATAAACAAAAGCTGAGAGTTCATTGCTACCAGACCCTGTTAGAAATGCTTAAGGGAGTTCTGCAGGTTGAAATGAAAGGACATTATATAGTAATTCAAAGCCATGTGAAGAATGAAAGGTCTCAGTAAAAGTAAATACATGGGCAATTATAAAAGGTAGTGTTATTATAACCACAGTTTGTAACTCTACTTTGTGTTTTCTACATGATTTAAGAAACTAGTATATTTAAAAGAGAAAACTATTAGTCTAAAAGCCAGTATTATTGTAACTTTGATATGTAACTCCACATTTTGTTTTCTACATAATTTAAGTGACTAATGCATTAAAGAATTATCAGTTTAGTTTTTGGACACAATGTATAAAGATTTATTTTGTGACAACAACTGAGAGGGATGGATCAATAAAGGAGCAGAGTTTGTTATTTTTGGTATAAATCCAAGTTAGAGTGTTATAACTTCAGGATATTAAATGTAATCCTCATAGCAACCACAAATAAAATCAGAAAGGAAATAAGAAAGGAATTTAAACATTTTAGAACAACAACAACAAAAATCAACCACCTACAAAAGAAGACAGTATTGAAGGAAATGAGGGGCAAAAACGCTGTAAGTCATATAAAAATAAACAGTAACATGACAGAAATATACATACAATGGATTACTGTTAAGTCTTAAAAAGGAAGGAAATTCTGGTATATATTACAACATGGTTGAACCTTGAGGACATTATGCTAAGTGAAATAAGCCAGTCACAAAAAGACAAATACTATGAAATTCTGCTTGTGTGAGGTACTTAGAGCAGTCACAATCATAGAGACAATGTAGAATGGTGGTTGACAGGGGCTAGGAGAGAGAGGAATAAGGAATTATTGTTGAATGGGTATAGAATTGCAGTCCTGCAAGATGGACAGAGTTCTAGAAATGGATGTAGCACAACAATACAAATATATTTAATACCGAACTGTACACTTAAAAATGGTTAAAATGGTAAATTTTATGATATGTGTATTTACCACAATACGAAAATTAGGAGAAAATACAAAGCACAGAAACTTTTCTTAAAACTCTTTAATAGCTACTTAGGGTATAAGCTAGACAGGATACCATGGTCCTGGAGCCCTTCCTGATCTGGCAGCTCCTTCTCCTACCTTATCTCTTACCACCTAACCCTCACTGTCTGGCCTTTTATGCTGATTTCCAACAGAGCAGGCTCATTTACAAAGCTCAGTGCCTTGGTATTTGTTTCCACTGCCTGGAATGCTCTGTGTTTGGGTTTTAACTTGATTTGAACCTTCTTGTCATTGGATGAAATGTGAGCACCTCCTCATGGAGGCCCTTCTTTGTAACAGTTACCTGAAATTACCTTATACGTTCATTTGCTTTCCTACTTATGTCTATGTACCTTCAAAAAAGCATCAGGTTTACAAAAGCAAGTGCTTTGTTTATTCACATTGATTCCCCAGCACTAGAACACTGTTGATATTTAATATTTCTTAAATGTATATATATTTTCATATGTTTGCATTTATAGCAATGCCTTTATTTTGGTTTTAAACTTCAACAATGTGACTAGATCTGTCTTTTCTGCTAAAAACTGGGGTGCTAGAGCTCTATGAGGCTCTAAATATGGATTTGAGCTCTGGGGTGATAGGGGTTTGTGGGATTAATATGTTATTCAGTATTTTAAAATCATGTGTACAATCTAATATAATAAAGTTCTTTTCCTGGGCAGCTTATTCAGAACCTCAGATCCCTGATGCATGGACAAAAACATAACAGCCTGACCCCTCTTATGTTGTTCTGTTGTAGATGAATATCTTTTAGGGACCGTATGCCCCAGGGGACTGGAGACTGCCTGGGAACTGAACTCAAATTTGGAAAGTGATTGCGTGCTAAGTCTCCACTCAACCCCTGCATAGATGTTAAAATTTACTTGCTCAGTAAATACAAGGAGAGCCTTCTTGGCATTGCTCTTGCGCTGCAACGCCTTGAGTCCCCCGGCTGATCCTTTCACATCTTCAGCATTTTGTCATGTTCCCTCCAAATCTGCTGATCAGAAGCAAGGGGGAGCCGGCAGGGGCTGGTGAACCTTTTGAAATAGTTATGACAGAGTACAGTTGACCCTTGAACAATCTGGAGGTTAGGAGTGCTGACCCCCCAATGCAGTTGAAAATCTACTTTTTATTCCCCCAAAACTTAACTACTAATAGCCTAATGCTTACTGGAAACCCTACCAATAATAGAAACAGCCGATTAACATATTTTGTATGTTCTATGTATTATTACTATGTTTTTACAATAAAATCTAGAGAAAAGAAAATGTTTTTTCAAATCTTGGCATATCTCCAAGAATATTTCCAATATATTTATTGAAAAAAGTCCACATATAAATGGACCTGCATAGCTAAACCTGTGTTCTTCAAAGGTCAATTGTATTGCATTAGTGTATGTTCATTTTTCTTGTTAGAGGGTCTATATTTTCATCATTTACTTGATGGGGCCCATGTCTACATAGAAATCACAATGTTATTTTTCTGTCATTTTCTAACATTGTAGAACAGACGGTTTACTTCCTTGGTAGGTAACCAGGTTATCAGACTTGATGTTTTCCAAAAGAGAGGCTAAGAGTGGCTTCCCTTCACTGTCTGCTTGGTGCTGGTACAGTCTTCCTCCCAATTCTGAACTTTGAGCATGTGCTAGGGCTGTACCTGTCCCTGCTCCTACCTAGGGTGTCACGGGTAGAGACCCTACCTCCTAGAATGTGAGGGGCCTCCACTACCCACTTCCTCTGCTATGGTACCTCCTGAGTAATACAGTTTCAGTCTCTAGATGGATATAGCAAGAAATGTGCCACTGGGGGTGTGAAAAAGGCAAGATATGCTTCTCAGAGCATTTTGTACAGCCTGGGGATGGTGGCTGTTTTCTGATACTCTACATCTCTGAGCCAGGAGCAGTCAGCAGGGGAAGGAGGGCAGTCTCTCCTCAACCTACCCCACGCAGGAAAGAGTTAACATAGCAGAATTGAACTGCTATCCTTGAAAAGGCCTGCTTGCAAATTTGGCCCTTGGCTGGCATATGGAAACTTAGATTTCTGGAGGGTTCCCACTGTGAATTAATAAGAGTGTCTCCCTGTGCCGAAACTGTACAAGCAATATGGTTTGTGCTGGAAACTTGCTTTCCTTCTGGTCTGCAGTTTCCATATGTGCCAGACACAGGGGGTTGCCTATGGGAAAGTATCCCAATAATAATCCTGGGCACTCAGTCTCTAACAAGCTTTCCTGGTTGACAACATTTCACACATATTGTGACAACTTGTTGTTGAGGAAATTAAGCACATACAGTGTGACTCCCCTGGAAGAGGTTCCTGGGGAACTTGTACTTGGCTTCCCCCTTCTTTACTTCATGTGCCTTTTCCCTTTCTGACTGTGCCTGCTGTCCTCGTGCTGTAATAAATCATAGCTGTGAGCACAGCTGTATGCTGGGTCTTGAGCATCCTCATCAAACTGGGTGTGGTCTTGAAAAGTTCTAATACAGCGACACTTCCAGACTAGCAGGGCTCTTGGTTTCAGGGAACAGTGTTTGTAAACCATCAATTTTCTCAAGCACGCTCCACAGGCCTGGAGGTTGGTAGGCATTCTCCAAGATTCTGGCAAAAGGTCACTAACTTGTTTTCAGTCTCTGTGATTATGTGATTTGTTTTTATTTTTTTCTGGTGTCTTCATATTATTATAGCAGAAGGGAAAGGTTGTCTTAGGGACTCATGACATTAACAATATTAAAATCACCACTTTGGGCACCTCATATTTTAAAACTTGATAGACAAGAGAATCTAGTTTATGTTTGCTATTTTATTTTTATTTTTTAATGGTGAGTTGAATAATGGCCACAAAAAGATATGTCCAAGTCATAACTCCCAGTATCTGAGAATGTGACCTTATTTGGAAATAGGGTCTTTGTAGATGTAATTAAGTTAAAGAATTCAAGATTAAATCATCCTGGACATAGGGTGAGTCCTAAATCCAATGACAGAGTGTCTCTATAAGAGACAAAAAAAGAGAGAAAACACAGGGACACAGAGAGGGGAAGGCCATGTGAAGACAGAGGCAGGGACTGGAGTGATGTGTCTACAAGGACTGTCAGCAGCCACCACGTATTAGGAGAAAAGCATAGGAAAGACTGTCTCTCAGAGCCTCCAGAAGGAATCAAATCTGCCAAGAATTTTGACTTTGGACTTTTAACCTCCGGAACTGTGAGAGAATATTTTTCTACTGTTTTAAGCCACCTAGCTTATGGTAATTTGTTATGGCAGCACCAGGAAATGAATACAGTTTTTGATGTTTAGAATAATTCTTGTGAGAGGGAAGGGGATGGGGGTCCTGGCTTGAAGGAAAGGAGATTTGAGCAAAATCTGGGAAGTTTTATTCTCTTTCTAGGAGTATGAATGAGCCCCAAGAATGAGCTGCAAGTTCTGTTCTCTACCTGGTTCTAAACCTCAAGATCTGAGTGCTAGATTTTCTGAGTATCCTAGGCCTGTCCTTTATTATTGCCCTTTTTTTGGTTTCAGAGAGCCTACAATTCTGGTCCTTCTGGGCATCTAACTTTGAATTCAACCAGTGTCTTTAGAATCTCAGAGATTCCTCAAGGAAGGGCATAGCTACTTGGGCAGTAGGAAAAGCTTATCCTAACCCTCACTACCTGGCCCTACCTCCCACTCCAGCCAGGCTGCTCAGGTATACTCTCTTCACATACAGGCTTTTAAGGCAGAAGACCATCTGTTGGCATATGGTGGGCAGTCCAAGAAATGATCCATATTCCATAACTCATGGGCTTTTTCTCAATGGAGTTCTGTAGGCTTGAGGGTCACCCAGTACAGAAAACAATAGTTAACAGTGGCAGATTCTTGTCTTATATCTATTCTAGATGCCAGACCCTTACATGGTCTCTACAAGTTGCCATCTGAGTAAGGCGTGGACTGTAGTATCAGGACAGCTGGGCCTCGCCCAGAACAGAGAGATGCCTTGCTTGGCATGGATACTGCATGTTGCTACTGTTTCTTGATGTTATGGATGGTTAAGAGCCAACAATTAGTTCTTTTCTTCAGCTGTCACAAAGGCTAGGTGACCATGAGCAATTGGTCAGTGACCCCTTTACTATGTATTAGAAATCCTCTGACCCTCAAACTCTGGAATTCCTCTATCTTTTCCTCTATCTGTCCAGAGAGTTCCCTTGCCTTTTCTTTGGTTCCGCAAGGGCCTTTGGGTATCCTGGTCCCTTTTCATGAGCATTTCCCTGAATGGGGCTCTTCGACCCTGCAGCAGAGACTTTTAGTTCTTTCCCTCATATCTACTCTCTCTTTGTTCCTTAACAGAATGCTAAGTTTGGGGAAAGGTAACAGTGTACTTACCTAAAATGTTTATATTTCCCAGTTTTCCTTGCCACCAGGGATGGTCAATGAAAAATAAGTAGAAGTCATTGGTTGGAACTTCTGAGGAAGTCTTGTAGAGAGGACTGACATATCGCTGGGAAGGGAGACATTTTAACCCTGCCTGCAGGCCCCGTGTCCTGGCTTGGAACATGGAAGTGTACCTGCAGTCTTGGACCATGAAGCCATCCTTGAGGATGTACTAAAGATGCATAAAGTGTACTTAGCCATACATTAAGGTGATGGCACAGTGAGTTGAAGGAGGTTGGGTCCCTGATGACCCTGGGGCTTCCTTTCCATCCCTGAGCCACCATATCCCAAACTTCTTTTACTTCTTTAAGTGTTGCCATTTGAGTTTTCTGATACATGCACAAAAGTTAACCCTAATTGTATAGCTTTCCTGTTTGTCTAGGTGTATAGTCTTCCTGTTTGTCTAGGATGGGATATTTTGATTGCATTTGTTTTTTCCTCATTTATGTTTGTCCAACACAGGGAAATTCATTTCATAATCACACAAAAGGTAGTTAACATTCCACTAATATTCTCAAGTGTATGATTGTACTTACAGTATCCCCCAACCTCAGGTAGAAACTATGTACCAATAAAAATACCCAAATAAAGTAGCAAAGCATGTTGCATGTGTATGACTTCCTAAGATAATTATATTCTATCACATTTAATATTTAGGTTTCTCTTTTGAAAATTTAATTTAATAAGGATGCTTCTTGGGCTGGAATGCTATCTATGTCTTCCATCTGGCTCCCTGGGACTGCATGTCAGTTCTCAAAGTTCAAAAGTGGAACCGTATGGGTCATTTCTAAAATAAGTCTTTGCATTTTAAATAGAACTAGGGCTGTACTTTGAGGCTCTTCCTGGGACTGTACCTGCTGCATGTATTTTTGAGGCTCACAGGATAAAGAATCAATTACTACCTAGAAAATTTTCCCTATAATAACTTATGTACATAAAAGACTGCCATTGCCAAATGTATCTGGTCTTTATCACTTACAGATTGAGGTGGAGAGAACTGGGGACCAGAAATTGAAAGATGGATTAATAGAATAAAAACTGTGCTTCTTTTAAAGTACTTTTGCTTTAAATGAACTCTTATGTTAATTAACTGGAAAATAAAAGCTGAAAGGGGAGATTTATTTCCTTTCTGCTTTTCTCTCCATCACCATTCTCTAACTGATTACCTTTTGAGTGAGCTACAGCATTCAAAAGTCACCATCTTGAGTTAACAATACTTTTTTGCAGTGATTTCTGTCACATGAGTACAAATTGTTGGACTCTTCAGTAGTTGCTTATCCTTAAGAGAGACTGTATTTTTGGTTGTTGCTCTTGTTTGTTTTTTTGTGAAATATTAAAAGGTAAAAAGAAAACTCAGGGAAAAATCACCAAAAAAAAAGAAAGAAAGAAACTACGGGAAAAAAGGATGATAATCACCTGTTTCCCTAAATTGGAAGATATCTAGAATAAATTAATAAATTACCTTATACAAATTAGAACTCAACAAAAACTAAATTAGCACTATATTCCTAAACATTAAGAAAATATGGAGGGAACATGTTTGCTATGAATCAGGTTTCAAGGTAGTAACATTTTTAGATTTTTCCCCTTGAGAGAAGTTGGCAGTTATTGGAAAGAGTGTGTCTGTCTGGCCAGTCCACTGCTGAGCCTGCCAGCCTTCTAAGCAGACACAGATGATTCCAACTCTTCTCATTTTTGTTTGACACAAGAGATCTACACAGATGATAAGTGGAAATTAGGTAGGAAGGAGAAATAAAAAGTCTATAATTTGAAATGCTTTTACCATCAAAATAATGGCTAATCACCCATAGTATGTTTCTTTGCTTCTCTTGAATGGGACAGGTTTCAGAGTGAAACTATATCTTGGCAAGGATGCTGTGCCTTTGTAGTTGATATAGAATATCTCTTTTCTCAGGGGGCCATGATGCTTATGTATCTCTGAGGCCCCAGCACACCTCCACCATGCTCCAGCTGTTCAGCCTGGGTGTCTGCAAGGCCTCCAGCAATTGCTACATTCTGGGAGTCCATCTCATTGCTGGTGTGTCATCAGATTAAGGAGTCTTAATGATTCACTGTGGCTCCTTCAGCTGGGCAGATTGCATTAGGGGCTCGAGCCTCAGGCACGGTGTGTCTGTTTCTGTATTGTCCCAGTTATGGATGTTGTGTTCCTCTGGAACAAGCTTCAGCAGAGATGCATATGTTTCTTTTTTCCTTTTTCATGTATGACTGGCTGCTTTCAAGGTCATCCTTCAGGAATCTGAATCCTCATACCATGCCTGGACTCTACAGATGGCTGCTTAAGTTTAACTTTGAAAACTGAAGTAGCCTGTTCCTGGTCTTGACCTTTGAGAATCACTGGTGGTAGCATAAACGTCTTGGCACCCCATGAAGCAACTAAACTTTCCTTTGTATTTTGAAGGTGACTCATCCCATGTAGTTGTTGGGTTAAGTTTCAAGATGACATGTGATGTTTAAAGTGCCTCCCCTGTGGAGTGAGCAGGCTGGTCCCTGAATAGTTGTGCTTTTATACTCAGGTGTTGAAGGAAATGGTTTCTCCTATGAGCCTAGGCTTGGGTCTCTTCAACCAGTCTCTATGTTTGGGGGGAGTTCACAGAAGTCCTCAAGAATGGAATGTGTTAGAAATCATTAGCAAAATTGTTAGACAGGCAAAATAGACTTATAAAGCAATTTGGGAAGAAGTAACAAATGTTAAAATGTAGCATTAAATGTAGAAGATTCAACTTTCAAGCATGGATGGTGATAGCAAGGAAGTGTAGAGAGAAAGTGGAGCTTGAAAAATAATGTGATGGTATTTGTGGGGTGGAGAATAGCAAAAGCAAATTTCAGAGGCAAGAATAAGCAGCATGCCATTGGTGTAAGCTGGGGATTACCAGCATCGTGTAGCATTGTCATGGGTTGTGCTGGGAGATAACACAGGGCTATTCCATGGTGGGCAGGTCGGTTGTCCCTGGGAAGAGAGTACTTCTGTAGGCACACTGAAGTTGGAGTTTAATGTATTGCAGATTTGAGAGTTATAGGCAAGAAGCAGCAGTTATGGCCTGGGAATGGCTGACTTTCCAAGAGGAAAAAAGAAAGGAGAACTGAAATTAGGGAAGGTCCATGTGGTGAGAGGGGAGAGAAGTGCTTGTGGGAGAGAGAAGAGAAATGGTCAAAAGAGGTACACATGATTACTTAAAGTTAGATTAATATGTTACACAGAGAATGATTTTGGAATAGAGAAAAGACGTGTATTTGAAAAATGAAGTAAGAACCCCTTTGAGGGACATTAAAGGTGTTTAGTGATGGAAGGTGTGACATGGGAGACGGTGCCCTCAGGAATTAGTATAGCAAGAGACTGAGTCTCCTGTCACCTGCCTGGACCTGATGCCCGGGTTCCATTTGGAACTTAGGGCACTTAACCCATTTCTCTCATCTTTGTCATGCTTAGTCACTGCCTAAAATGTAAGCCCCTTACTACCTTCTCTTTCCTCTACTCTTATCCTTGACTTTCTATCTCTTCAGCCTCTTCATTGAGAGTTTCCTCCTCTTTTTTATGACCTTGACTGACACCATCTCCCCCCTGCAAAGACATTCTTTCTTCTCTGTCTCCCAGGTCAGGGGCAGGGGGATTGAGATGATATCCTTCTTCCAACCCATCATTTTTCACTTTGCTATAGAGCAGGGAGTTCAGATTGGTGGTCACTGGGTAGGATATGGTTTGTTAACATTTTGGACCATACAATATTTTATAAATTTTAGCCAACTTTTTATAACTGGGACATTTCATAGAAAAAATGGGAATTCCTGGCTTCCCTTGGGGAAAAAAGGAGTTTTGATATACAGGGCTAATGTAGCTGCAGGACGGTAGCTGACTCAAGGCACGGTGAGGTGGCCCCTTTTAGTGCACTGTGGTTTCTACTGCTTGTCCAGTGCACTCATATGCACACCCCCTGGCCTGTCCAGAGATTGATGTTCCTTACCCAGTCTTCTGGCATGGCTTGTCTGCTCTTTTGACATCCCTGTTCTCTCATGACATCATTGTTATATCCAGAGCTGCCTGACTGGCTCATGCTCTTGAATTTCATGAAGACTTTGGAATTTTGTGCATTATTAGTATTAAAACAGTACTTATTATGTGCCAGGCAGTGTTCTAAGGGCTGTACAAATATTAACTCATTTAAACCTCGTAACTCCTCTCTGGAGTAGGTACTAATGTTAATTTTATTTTCTAGACAAGGAAATAGGCATATATGTTAAATTAATAACCAAGTCATACAGCTACTGTAGTTTTTGACTTCAGCTTCTTCCAGGAACCTCATACACTTCAGTGTCTCCGGAGATGCCCCATCCCACATCCCAGCTTCACTTTTTCATTTCTAGTGCACTTTTTCTGTTCCGTCTCAGTCACTCACATCTGGACACGTTGGACCTTGTCAAAATCAATAATTTTGACGTACCTCTGATTTGAACTCTGAACTCTGAACTCTGTGGCCACAGTCCCTATCTTTCTAAATCTTTAATCCAGTCTTCAACCTCACAGAGCTCTCCATACTATAAATACTCCATTTTTACCTGGCCTTTTTGTGACTACATTTTTTTTCTCTTACCAACACTGTTTCCATGGTGAGCCCATGAACTGCTTTATCACTAATAACTGCAATTCTCATATACTGCCTCTTTCCAACATGATTGTTCAGCAAAGCTTCAATCAGTTCTGTAATCCCATCTTCTCTGCCTCCAAAGACTTATGAAAAACATGACGCTGTAAATTTAAGGTTTCCAGTTTCAGCTTGGCTTTGAGTACCTCATTCATTTGTTTATTCAACAAGTATTTATCAAGTGCCTACTATGTGTCAGACATAGTAGGATGGGGAAGGGGTACAGCAAAGGCTGCGAATAGCTAGAAATATTAAAGAAGACTAACTGAGAACGAGTTGTTCGAGTGAAGAATTGAAAAGGTGAGTATACCATGCAGGTAATCTGGCGGAAGAGAAATCCAGGCAAGGGAACGTCAAATGCAAAGGTCTTGAGGCAGAAATGTGTCTGAAGTATTCAAAGAATATCCATTTTGGCTGGAGTGGATTGAGGGAGATAGCTAAGAGCAGTAGATGAAGTCAGAGAGGTAGTGAAGGTCATTTTTTTAGGATCTTGTCAGCTGTAGTAAGGAACTTTGGTTCTACACTAAATGCAAAGTTATTTGGAAGATTTTTGAGCAGAGGTGTGATATAGTCTGACTTATTTTTAAAAAGTATTGCTTGGGCTGTTCTTGAGACTAGTCTTGGGGGGTAGGGTTAAGGGTTTGAAACTGAGAGACCAGTTAGGGGGTCATTGCAATAATTCAAGTCAATGCTTTGATCTAGGACAAGTGGGGTGAAGATAGTGAGAAATTTCTAGTTGTGAATATGTTTTAGAGGTGGAGCTGAGGCAATTCTCTTATGTGGATGTATAAAAGAGAGGAATCTAGGATGAAGCCAAGGATTTTGGTCTGAGCATGAGGAAGGGTAAAATTACATTAACGGAAATGGGAAAAACTGAGGCATAGCATGGTTTGGTGGAGACTTCAGGAGTTGGGTTTTGGATCTGTAGAGTCTGATGATTTTAGATATTCAAGTGGACATCTTGAGAAAGTTCCAAGTCAAGAATTGGGTAAGAAGTTCTCATAAGGAATAAAAGTTTGGTGATTGTCAACATGTATATGTAGTTTAAAACCACAAGACTGGGCCAGCCCACATGGCCCTGCAGCCTTTTCAGAGGAAGCTGCACCGGCAGCTGCCGGACTAGTACTCGGGCTCCCTCACCTTTGGGCTCCTGGCCCTCCCTCGGTGGGATGCACACAGGGCCGGGTGTGGGTCCAGTCCAACCCGGAGGAGTGAAGACTTGGCCGGCCGCTCTGCAGCCCAGCTGCCCAAATGCCCTGGAGAGCCTCCATGGCCACCAGGCTCGGGGAGCTGGGTTATGGACTTTTGGAAGACGAGGGAAAGTCACATATTCTCAGAGTGAAGGTTGTTTCTGGAATTGATCTTGATAAAAAGGACATCTTTGGAACCAGCTAATTTCCCTGGGCTGAGGCTGTCAGAAGGCTGGCTCCACGATAATTGGTAAATTACTAAGGAGGACATTGGCCTTGCTCTGTAGCAGCTTAAAATTTTATTGGTGAAAAAAAAGATAGGAATAGAGGAGGAGAAAAGATGGTGGTGTAAGAAGCAGGGAAAGAACCTTCTCCCAAACCACACAGAACACAAAAATGCAGCAAATACAACAAATTCTGAAAGAGCAACCTGAAATAAGACTGCAACAGATTGCCTACATCTCGGGAAAAAGAGTAGACCTCACAGAAAAGAGTAAAGTAGCAAAGCCGCGATCCAGTGGGACCCAAGCCCTTCACCCACCCCAGCTCAGAGGCAGGAGGAAGAGAAGCAGAGTGGGTAAGGAGTAGAAGCCCAGGACTGCTAAACACTCACACCTGGAGATCTGCTCCAGGAACATGAACCTACATGACCTGATGCTCTTGAGATTGGTGGGGTTGGAAAGCAAAGATGGACAAAATACTGAGAGAGACTAAGATTCCAGCTGCTTGTGGAGACCAGATAACCACAACTAGCTGCTCCAGATTAAAAGAAAGGTGGGCAATTTGAAGGACTAACAGCAAGAGGGGTGCTAAAGGGGCAAGGATTACACAGAGCTTTCTGCTTTGGAGAAAGGATGGGTAGATGAAATTGACCCAGCATGCTCAGCCCAGCGGGTTGGGAAGTTTTCAGGAGCTTCAGGCACTCCATCCCCATGGCTGGCAACACAGCATTGAGGGCCCCCACTGCGACCTGCAGCTTGCTGCTCCTTCCTTCCAGCAGGCACTAGTCTGTTGCCCTGCTGCACCCACCATTGCACCAGGCTAGCTGGAGGGTGGCCCTTCCTATGGCAGCTACAGGGGCATAGCACAGAGGCTCCTCCCTGCACACTCAGTGCACTGTCCTGGCAGTGGAGACACGCACTGCAGCTAGGAATCAGGAAAGAGCTCTTTCTTTTTGTCAGGCACCAGGGCCACATGCCTGTGACCCTCACCATTGCTGCAGGTGCTGGGAAGCTCCAAAGAGTAGAGCTTCTGGGCATGAGAGGGCACCACCTACACAAAGTTATTATTCCATAGTAGTCATTAGAAATACAAAATGGCAAAACAATCTCGTACAAATGACAATCCCTCAAACACCAGAGAGATGGTTAAGTGAAACTGAAATCACAAATCTTCTTGATAAAGATTTCAAAATAAAAATCATAAATGTGCTCAGAGAGCTACAGAAAAATATGCAAGATCACATCACATCAAGAGGACATCAAGGAAGATATAGAAACTTTGAAAAATACAGTATCTGAAATGAAACATACAATGGAGAGATTTAAAAGCAGATTAGATGAGGCAGAGGAGATAATAAATGAAAGAAATTAGAGAACAGATATACAAAGAAGCTAAGGCACAGAGAGAAAAAAGATCTCTAGGAATGAAAGATCAGTAAGAGAACTGTGTGACCAATATTCACATTATTGGAATACCAGAAGACTAAGATACTGATAAAAGGAATAGAAAGTCTCTTAGAGGAAATAATTGCTGAGAACTTCCCCAATCTCGGGAAGGAAATAGTCTCTCAGGCCTCCAAACAGATCTCCAAACACATGGGACCATAGGAAGACAACACCAAGATATATAATAATTAAAATCGCAAAGATCAAGGACAAGGACAGACTATTAAAAGCAGCCAGAGAGAGAAAAAAGATCACATACAAAGGAAAACCCAACAGGCTATCATTGTACTTCTCAGCAGAAACCTTACACCAGAAAGGAATAGCATGATATATTTAATGCAATGAAACATAAGGCCTCCAACCAAGAATACACCATCTGGAAAGATTATCATTTAAATTTGAAGGAGGGATTAAACAATTTCCAGATAAGCAAAAGTTGAGGGAATTTATCTTCCACAAACCATCTCTATACTGTATTTTAAAAGGACTGCTATAGATGGAAGTGCTCCTAAGGCTACTTAGCTGTCACCAGAGAAAATAAAACCACATTAAAGGAAGATACCAATCAATTTCTAAGCAAATGCAATATTAAATCAGCTTCCCAGAAAGTCAGTCAAGGGATACACAAAGAGTACAGAGTATAACACCTAATAGATAAAGAGTGGAGGAGGAAGAAAAAGAAGTGAGAAAAATACAAAAAGGACCTTTAGATTGTGTTTGAAATAGCATATAAAGTGAGTTAATTTAGACTGTTAGTAAGGGAACTGCCCTTGAATCTTCCATAACCATGAATCTAAAGCCTGCAGTGGCAATAAGTATGTATCTGTCAATAATCACCCTAAATGTAAATGGGATGAATGCACCAATCAAAAGACAGAGTGTTACAGAATGGATAAAAAAGCAAGACCCACCTGTATGCTGCCTACAAGAGACTCACTTCAAATCCAAAGACATACACAGACTAAAAGTGAAGGGATGGAAAAAGATATTTCATGCAAACAATAGGGAGAAAAAAGCAGGTGTTGCAGTACCAGTATCAGACAAAATAGACTTCAAAACAAAGAAAGTAACAAGAGATAAAGAAGGACATTACATAATGATAAAGGGCTCAGTCCAACAAGTGGATATAACCATTATAAATATATATGCACCCAACACAGGAGCATTAGCATATGTGAAAGAAATACTGACAGAACTAAAGGAGGAAATAGAATGCAATGCATTCATTTTAGGAGACTTTAGTATACCACTCACACCAAAAAACAGAGAAACAAGACAGAAAAATAAGTAAGGAGGCAGAGGCACTGAAAAACACATTAGAACAGATGGACCTAACAGACATCTACAGAACACTCCACCCAAAAGCAAAAGGATACACATAGAACACTTTCCAGAAGAGATCACATACTAGGTCACAAAAAAGAGCCTCAGTAAATTCAGAAGGATTGAAATTGTACCAATCAGCTTCTCAGACCACAAAAGTATGAAACTAGAAATAAATTATGCAAAGAAAACAAAAAAGCCCACAAACACATGGAGGCTTAACAGCGTGCTCTTAAATAATCAATGGATCAATGACCAAATAAAAACAGAGTTCAAGCCATATATGGAGACAAATGAAAACAACAAATCAACACCCCAAAATCTGTGGGATGCAGCAAAGGCAGTTATAAGATGAAAGTATATTGCAATACATGCCTGCTTCAGGAAGGAAAGAAGAACAAACCCAAATGAACAGTCTGAACTCACAATTAATGAAACTCTAGAAAATGAAGAACAAATGAGGCCCAAAGTCAGTAGAAGGAGGGACAAAATAAAGATCAGAGCAGAAATAAATAAAATTGAGAAGAATAAAACAATGGAAAGAATCAATGAAAGCAGGAACTGGTTCTTTGAGAAAATAAACAAAATAGATAAACCCCTAGCCAGACCTATCAAGAAAAATATGAATGTCCACACCTAAACAGAATCACAAATGAGAAAGGAATAATCACTACAGACATCACAGGAATACAAAAAATTATTAGAGAATACTATGAAACTTACATGCCAAAAAATTGGTCAACCTATAAGAAATGGACAACTTTCTAGAAAAATACAACCTTCCATGACTGACCGAGGAAGAAACAGAAAATCTGAACAGACTAATTACCAGCAATAAAATCAAATTGGTAATCAAAAAACTACGTAAGAACACAATTCCTGTACAAGATGGCTTCACAACTGAATTTTATCAAACATATAAAGAAGGGCTCATAAAAGTATTCCAAAAAGTAGAAGAAGAGGGAATACTTCCAAACTCATTTTATGAGGCCAGCATCACTCTAAAACTAAAACCAGGCAAAGATACCATAAGAAAAGAATATTACAGACCATTATCACTCATGAACATACATGCAAAAATGAACATACTCAATAAAATATTAGCAAACCAAATTCAAAAATACCTCAAAAACATCATCCATCATGACCAAGTGGTGTTTATCCCAGGGATGCAAGCATGGTACAATATTCGAAAATCCATCAACATCATACACCACATCAACAAAAAGGACAAAAACCACATGATCATCTCAATAGATGCTGAAAAAGCATTTGACAAAATTCAACATCCATTCATGATAAAAACTCTCAACAAAATGGGTATAGAGGGCAAGTACCTCAACATAATAAAGCCCATATACAACAAACCCACAGCCAACATCATAGTTAACAGCAAAAAGATGAAAGCTTTTCCTCTAAGATTGGGAACAAGACAAGGATGCCCACTCTCCCCACTTTTATTCAACATAGTACTGGAGGACATAACCCTTGCAATCAGGCAACACAAAGAAGTAAAAGGCATCCAGATCGGTAAGGAAGAAGTTAAACAGTCACTGTTTGCAGATGACATGACGTTGTACATAAAAAACCCTAAAGAATCCACCAAAAAAACTACTAGAATTAATAACTGAACTCAGCAAAGTTGAAGGATACAAAATTAGTACACAGAAACTGTTGCATTCCTATATACTAACAACAAATTAGCAGCAAGAGAAATCAGGAAAACAACTCCACTTACAATTGCATCAAAAAGAATAAAATACCTAGGAATAAACCTAACCAAGGAAGTGAAAGACCTGTACACTGAAAACTACAAGACACTCATGAGAGAAAGTAAAGAAGACACCAATAATGGAAATACATCCCATGCTCTTGGACAGGAAGAATTAATATTGTCAAAATGGCCATTCTGCCCAAAGCAATCTACAGATTCAATGCAATCCCTATCAGAATACCAACAGCATTCTTCAACAAGCTAGAAGAAATAGTTCTAAAATTCATATGGAACCACAAAAGACCCCAAAGAGCCAAAGCAATCCTGAGAAGAAAGAATAAAGATGGGGGGATTATGCTCCCCAACTTAAGCTCTACTACAAAGCCAAAGTAATCAAGACAATTTGGTACTGGCACAAGAACAGATCCATAGATCAGTGGAACAGAATAGAGAGCCCAGATATAAACCTACACATCACAGGGCCAATATGATAAAGGAGCCATGGACATACAATGGGAAAATGACAGCCTCTTCATACCAACTGGTGTTGGCAAAACTGGACAGCTACATGCAAGAGAATGAAATTGGATTATTGTCTAACCCCATACACAAAAGTAAATTCAAAATGGCTCAAACACCTGAATGTAAGTAAGGAAACCATAAAATTCTTAGATGAAAGGAAAGGCAAAAATCTCTTGAATATAAACATGAGCAACTTTTTCCTGAACGCAACTCCTCGGCAAGGGAAACAAAAGCAAAAATGAACAAATGGGACTACATTAAACTAAAAGCTTCTGTACAGCAAAGGACACCATTAGTAGAGAAAAAATGTCCTACAGTATGGGAGAATGTATTCGCAAATGACATATCCGAGAAGGGGTTTACATCCAAAATATATAAAGAATTCACATGCTTCAACACCCAAAAAGCAGATAACTTGATAAAAAATGGGGGTAGGATCTGAACAGACACTTCTCTGAAGACGAAATTCAGATGGCCAACAGGCACATGAAAAGAATCTCCACATAGGTAATTATCAGGGAAATACAAATTAAAACCACAATGAGCTATCACCTCACACCAGTTAGGATGGCCAACATTCAAAAGACAAACAACAACAAATGCTGGAAAGGATGCAGAGAAAGGTGAACCCTCCCCAACTGCTGGTGGGAATGTAAATTAGTTCTACCATTGTGGAAAGCAATATGGAGGTTCCTCAAAAAACTAAAAATAGAAATACATTTGACCCAGGAATTCCACTCCTAGGAATTTATCCAAGGAAAACAAGATCCCAGATTCAAAAAGACGTATGTGAATGTAGTAACCACAATGTTGCTTCTGTGAAAACTTTGTAAAATTGTATATTAACGATACCTTAATTTAAAAAACATAGGCACACCTGTGTTTATCACAGCACTATTTAAAATATTGAAGATATGGAAGCAACCTAAGTGTCCATCAGTAGATGAATGGATAAAGGAGAGGTGGTACATATACACAATGGAATATTGTTCATCATAAGAAGAAAACAGATCCTACCATTTGCAACAACATGGATGGAGCTAGAGGGTATTATGTTCAATGAAATAAGCCGTGCGGAGAAAGAGAAGTACCAAATGATTTCACTCATTTGTGGAGTATAAGAACAAAGGAAAACTGAAGGAACAAAGCAGCAGCAGACTCACAGACTCCAACAAGGGACTAGAGGTTATGAAAGGGGAAGGGGATGGGAGTGTGGGTGGGGAGGGAGGAAGAAGGGGATTAGGGGCATTCTGATTAGCACACATAATGTAGGGGGGTCATGGGGAAGACAGTACAGCACAGAGAAGACAAGTAGTGACTCTATAGTATCTTACTATGCTGATGGACAGTGATTGCAATGGGTTGTGTGTGGGTACTTGATAAGATGAGTGAATGTAGTAACCACAATATTGCTCATGTAAAACCTTCATAAAATTGTATATCAGTGATACCTTAATTAAAAAAAACCCCACAAGACTGAATGTGAAGGTAAACAGAGAAGAGAAGAGATCTAGGGACTGAGCTCATAGGCACTTGAACATCTAGAAATCAGGAATTTAAGAGGGAACCCACAAAGGACATCCAGGAGGAATGACTGGTGAAGTAGAAGGAAAACCAGGAGACTGTGGAAACCAAGTAAAGAAAGTATTTCAAGGAGGAGGATTACCTGTTTCAGATACTGCTGACAGATTAAGTAAAATGATGGCTGAGACTTAGTTACTAGATTTTATAAAAAGAAGAGAATTTATCAATCTTCCCATGTTTTCTTCCGCCTGCTACTTCTATAGCTTTTCTTCTTCCTTCCTAATTACAACCCTTAAATAGAATTCGTGCCTCATATCAAATTTACCGAGTATCATAATTCTTCCAAGTGGTAAAGATACCTCAAGACAAATGCTGGGCATAGAAGCCACAGGGCATAAATATGCAAAGAAGTAAAAAGCTAACTTTTTCAAACAATAAGGCTTCTCTCTCACTTACCAACTTCACATTTCCCTGTATGGCCCCGGAAGATGACTGGTTAGCCAGAGACGGGTAAGATTCCTCAAGGGAGGAACAACCTAAGACAGGCACAGTCGCAGGGGGGCCATCAGGTGAGAAATTGGGGATCAACAGAGGTGAGGCTTAGAACCTCACCCCCCCGTTCTGAGAGAAATCTTCTGCATACGTGGATGTTTTATTGCCCTTGTCTAGCTTGGATTAACACATAGTCTACAGGCACACACCTGATCATCTACATGTGCTCTCTTACAACACTAAACTATGTTTTCTACCTTTATCTTGTATCTACCTACCACTTCAGCATTTTATTAAAAATAATAATAATAAAGGGAGAAATGTGGTATCCACATATAAATCAAGTATAAAAACCAAATGAGTATTCATATTTGAACTGACTGTTTATAGTTCATAATGCATGAGCAAAACCGAAAGTTTCTGTGATGACTGCCCTTGTACTGTTCACTATGTAACTTATTCATTATGTAAGAATTTGTTCTACATGTAAAAACTTGTTTGTTATGCCTCAGAAGATTGGAGACTGACAAAAATTAGGCTTGGGGTGGAATAATGATTGTGCATTGAGCATTGACTCCCCTATACAGAATTTTATTGTCGTTAACAACCATTTGATCAATAAATATGAGAGATGCCCTCACAAAAAAAAAAAAAAGGACAGACTTCCAATGGTAAAATAAATTAGTAACCGGGATGTAAGGTATAGCATAAGGAATATAGTCAAGATATTGTAACAGCCTGGTAGGGTGATAGCTGGAACCTAGAATTATGTATATAAATGTTCTACCACTGTGTTGTACACTTGAAACTCATGTAATGTAATACTGTGTGTCAACTACCCTTCAATAAAAAATAATTATTAAAAAAAAAAAAAAAAAAAAGAAGAGAATTTGTCATAGCAGTTTCAGTGGAGGCAGAAATCTGAGTGGAGTAGCCTCAAAAAAGAGACGGGGAAATGAAGTACTGACACAGGATACAACATGGATGAACCCCAAAAACATTATGCTCAGTGAAAGAAGCTGAACACAGAAGGCCACAGATTGTATGATTCCATTTATATGAAATGTCCAGAATGCGAAAATCCATAGAAGTAGAAAGTAGATGAGTGCTTGCCAAAGTCTGGGGGAAGGAGGAAATGAGGAGTGATGCTAATGGGTATGGGTTTTTTGGGTGGGATTATGAAAATGTTTTGTAGATAGATAATGTGATGGCTGTCCAACCTTGTGAATATACCAAAACCACTGGCTTGTACATTTTTAAATGGTGAATTTTATGGTTAGGTATGTGATTTTATCCGAATTAAAATATGTAATAATAGAAGGGAATTGGAGATAATGTACAAATACAACTCCTAAGAGTTCTGCTGAAAAGGGGAGCAGAGAAGTAGAAGGGTGGATTGAGGGGGATATGGCGTCAAGATTGAAAGAGATTACAGTAGGCTTGCTTTTGGAATAATTTGGTAGAGAGTGGAAAACTGGTGATGCAGCAGAGGGGAGAATAGTTGCTTTGACAGTGTCCATGAGTAGGAAAGAAAGGGTAGGATCTAGGGAATAAGTGGAGAAATAGACTTGAGGAGAAGGAGCAATTCAGAGAACAAATAGGAAGATGCAACATGTGATACAGGTATCGGTAGCTGGGTAGAATGGTGATGAGGGGCATGGAAGTTCTCTGTAGTTGGCTTTAATTAGTGAAATAGGAACAAAGTGATCAACTGAGAGTAAGGATGGGAAGAAATACTGGAGGTTTGAGAAGAGAGGAGATGGGGAGATTGAATGCATCCTGCAAGTGTCATAGGATTTTTGGGCAGTATTGAAGATCTACTTGAGGTTTCCAGTCACAAATTTACAGACTAGTCAGCATGATCATTTGGTTTTCACCATCAAGGGCTAGTTTGCTTAGATGTAGGCATAAAGATGCAGGCAGGGTGGAAATCTGAATTTAACCAGAGTAGCAGTTTTTCTAGATGAGTTCCAGAAAGCTCAAGATACATGCAAGGAGGCGATTGTAATGATGGGCTAAGGAATTTAAGCTGGGTGTCTTAGTCCATTCTTAGTTCATCTGGACTCCTATAATGAAATAGCAGAGAATGGGTGGCTTATAAACAACAGAAATTTATTTCTGACATATCTGGAGGCTGGAAGTCTGAGATCAGAGTGCCATCAGTTAGGGGAGGGCCCTCTTCTAGATTACAGTTATAACAAGGCTGTTCTGACTTCAGTGCTCCCATTACACATTATAAATAACTCTATTAAACCTCTTACCATTTTAATTGCTATTATCTATTTATGTATGTCTCCACAAACAGACTGTAAGCTTCCTGGCGGCGGGCCTGGTCATATTTATCTTTGTGTTCTCTGTGCTTAGCACAGTGCCTAGAACATGATATGTGAAAAATACCGGTTCATTGAACTGCACTCTGCATCCTAGGGAAGAGGTATGGTTTAGAGAGGAAGAGGGGAGCAAATGAGGTGGAGATGCTGAGGAAAAGATGAAAATAAATGAGGGACTGTGGGCCAGATGATGAATCACTTTTACTGTTCTCACTAAAGCAGGAGGCAAGGCCATCCCTTGGAATCCAATGAGGTCACTGGGAGAAGCAAGAAAGTCTGAAGCTGCTCTGAAGAGTAGGCTTGGGGGTTAGAGAAATGAGTAACAGGTGGACCATATCTGCAGAAGTGGTATTTTGTGGCCTCTAAGAGAAGCAAAGAGATCTTTGCCTATAGACGGGGTTAGGAATTGTAGGCATAGTAACAATCAGGGGACAGTGTGATCAGGGAAGCATAGAATTAAATTAAAGGATGTTACAGCTGTTAGAAAAATACAGGTACTTCTAATTCAATTGCATAGCTCAGGTAATTGAGGCCCTGAGTGTGTGGCCCAGGGTCACATAGTGAGCTGGTAGCAGGCCAAGGACTAATGATGGTATTTCAGAGTTTGATTGTGAGCAACAGAAATAGACTCTGGCTTGCTTAAGCAAAAAGGAATAAACTGAATGTGGGGAACTCTTAGAATCAAAGAGAAAGCTGAATAACCATGCTCCAAAAGTTGGGGACCAGGTTTTTCTAAAGACTGTATTTGCAGGAACAAATACAGTCCCTTCAGGGTCCTGCTATGGGACAACTGATCTTTCTCCACTTTTGCCTCCACTCAAGATTCAAATTCTTGGAAAATAAGAGCAGATTGAACAGTTTTAGAGGACAACTTGATAGGTGGTCTTACTATGACTACATACGACATGGGAGAGGCAGTTTTCTCCAAAATGGGCTATTACCAGTGGGTGGATGGCTGCAGAGATGTGAAAACAACAGATATCCTATCCACTATAGTGATGACAATGTAATATAGTGTAGTGGCTTAGATCAGAGACTCTGGGGCCAGACTCCTTATTTTTCCCTAAAGATCTTGGGCAATCTATATTAAAAAATCCTTGCCTCAGTTTCTCCATCTGTAAGATGGGTATAATAGAATCTTACCCCATAGAGTTGTTAAGATGATTAAATGAGTAAATATATATGAAGTGTAGCGAGTCTATCTAGTGAGTACTATCTAAGGGTCAGCTCTTATTCATTTTTAACTGAATGCATGTTCTCCTCACCCCTCCATGCAGTTACCATAGTGGGAAAATCATGGAGGCTACTTCTACTTTCTGGCTGCTTGTTCTCATGTTTTTTTTTTATCAATCATCTGCTTCCCTTCCACCCTGGCCATCTGCAAGATGGCTGGTGCAGAATGACCTTTGGCCAATGATAGTATCTCCATTGTTCAATCTTGTTGCAAAGAGCATCCCTTAGGTAATTTTTATTTAGAAAGTGAATTTCTATTTCGAGGTGAAACATATGGATAAATATATTTCATATATGGAAAACATGGACAAAAAACATAGGAAATAAAACTTTTAGGGCAACATATAGATCTTACATTTGAAGGTCTGGGTTCTAATCCTGGCCCTGGCATTTGTTTATTCATTAACTTGGGCAAATTAGTTAATATTTCTGAGCTTTAGTTAACTCATTTGTGAAATGGGGATTTTACTGCTCTCTTACAGGTTTGTTGTGAGGTTTAAGTGGAGTAAAGAAAGGCATGTAAACTATAAAACAATATACTGATAATAGGTGTCTGGTTGTGACAGACATTCTCAGGCTGAAAACTATCCTTCCATAATGAAGTTGTCTCCACAGAAGCCTATTCTGAATGGGCATAGTAGACTGCAGATGGTTGGTGTATATGAACTGGATTCATCCCAGGAGGCTGGTATTTCTGATGGCCTCTGTAGAGGGAAAAAGGAGAGAGCTCCTGGTGGTAGAATGTGCTCACCATGAGGCTCATTAAACCCAATTAATAAGCAGTCTGGAATTGCCCATTGACTAGATAAATGAAACCAATTGATGGTGACAGTGTCCAGAATCATAAATGCTTTCCATGCACTGGGATGTTACACAAGGATTACATTAGAATGTCATTGTGCCATTTCACAAGAATGTCACTATAACATGTTTGAATCAGGACTGCAAAGATTTGGTTTATGATAAAATTCTGTATATAGATGGAATTTATTTTTGATACATTTCCTTATTTGTCAAATGAAGGGTTAGAGTGGGGATTATATGACCTTGGGCAAGTCATTTCCCTGCTTGAAATATGTTTCCCTGTAGAATAAAAGTGAGGAGCTAGATGATCTGTATAATTCTGGTTTCTGAACCCTTCCTTGTTCCTTTGAAGCACTTAACATAACTTGTGATTACTTTATTTATTTTCTGCCTTTATTTAATTTTTGCATTATCATAATCATTTGAATATAAGTTCTGTGGAGGTAGAGACCATGACTATTTTATCTACTGTTCTAGCTAGCTAATGCTTAGCATATAGTAGATGCTTAATAATGATTTCATGAATAATAGGCATGGTTCTTTGGTCCACTGAAAAGGAGCTGTAATTTTTCTGGAGGCTGGTGAACTTAGACTCTATTTTATGTACACAGTCTTGATTTTTCTGGCACACATGGTACTGCTTAGCAGTGATATTATCTTGATATTAAAAATATATACCGAGCTTTGAGTCCATAAAGACATACCATGATTCTGTGGTACATTTGTATAAGATCTATTTTAAGATAAGAATTTGAAATATGCATGTCCTGGTGTGGGCCTACCTCACCGAGCACATGCATATCAGAGTACCTGGCTTTTGCACCTGCCCTCAACCATTAACACTCAAGGATGTTCCTTATGTTCAACTTTCATACCTAGCATTTGATATGAGTGTGAGCACTTGAGCTTGCACCATTGTTTGGTCTGTAAAAGGGAAAATGAAACATAAATACATTGACTTTGACCTTGAGATCATCAATTAAGCCCAAACAAGTTTACAAAATAAGCTTTTAGTTTCCTAAAGATATTAAAATTGCTTAAAGCACTAAAACAGCAGAGGCCTAGACCAATTACATCTCATTTTATGAGCCCTGGCAAGGATACATATTTGATTCTTCTTGTTTGTCCTCATAGAGTCCTTCTTTTCTCATAAATTAAGTCCAATCAGTCATAGGAACATGAAATTCCATTTATATTCTCAAATGACTAATGGCTTGGCTTTTGGTTTTTTAGTTCAGGTTCTGATGAAATAGAATAGTAGCTTTGTATAATTAGCAAATGGACCCTGTCAGATCTGATCATGTGCATGTCCATGAGGAATGAACTTGAGCCCCAGCTAGCACTTTATTTTTTAAAGGAGCTAATAATAAGCATGACCATGACTGGGGAGAGATTGAAAGGCTGCCTCCAACTTCTTAAGATCCATCTCCAAACCAGCAACAGAATCTCTCATTCAGAGGACAATTGCTGTGTGATTTTGCTAGCCTATAGTTTGCAGGATATGGTTTTTTCCATAGAAGGAGAAAAGTCTACTGATGCTCTGTCTGATGTCTTGAAATGTATATCCTTCTTTTCAATACCCTCTTATTCCAATGTCAACATTTGTGTAATGAATTTCTTAATATAATTGTGTAGGTTGATTCCAAACCTGGAATATTCCAGATATACCTTTTTGAGCACAGAGTGGAAAAACAGGAAATACATGGTAAGATGGAAAGACATGTGGGGTGGAGGGCCATGTAAGGTTAACGTTAGAAAATAATAGAGAAGCAAACACATACTTCTTTGTTGCTGAGTGTTCAAGGAAGTAGAATTGCATTTTCTGTTTAAACACAATCAGTAATAACAGCTTTCTAAATTGTCACAGTCTAGAAACCTCCAATCCTAGCTCTATTTCTTTAGCTTGCTCTCAGCAGGAAACTTCCTTTAGGATAGCAACAGAAAGCTCTTGCTCACAAGGTTGCATACTGACTGAACAGTACTGGTCAGGATAGGTGATAGGAGAAGAGATTTGTTTTTTTAATTAAAGTGTTATTGATATACAATCTTATGAAGGTTGCATATTAACAATACTGTGGTTTCAACATTCACCCATATTATCAAGTCCTCACCCTCCATTGCAGTCACTATCAGCATAATAAGATGCTATGGTCATTACTTATCTTCTCAGTGACGTACTGCCTTCCCCAGGACCTACCTATATTGTGATTGTAAATTATAGTGTTCCTTAATCCCCTTCTCCCTCCACATACCCTCCCAAGCCCCTTCCCTTTGGTAACCACTAGTCCCTTCTTGGAGTCTGTGAATCTGCTGCTATTTTGTTCCTTCAGTTTTGCTTTGTTTTTATACCCCACAAATGAGTGAAGTCATTTAGTACTTGTCTTTCTCCGCCTGGCTTTTTTCACTGAGCATAACACCCTCTAGCTCCATCCATGTTGTTGCAAATGGTAGGATTTTTTCTTTATTATGGCCAAATAATATTCCATTGTGAATATGTACCATCTCTTCTTTATCCATTCATCTGCTGATGCATTTAAGTTGCTTCCATATCTTCGCTATTGTAAATAGTGCTGTGATAAACAAAGGGGTGCATATGCCTTTTTGAATCAGGGATCTTGTTTTCTTTGGGTAAATTCCTAGGAGTGGAATTCCTGGGTCAAATGGTATTTCTATTTTTATTTTTATTTTTTGAGGAACCTCCATATTGCTTTCCACAATGGTTGAACTAATTTACATTCCCACCAGCTGTGTGAGAGGCTTCCCCTGTCTCCATATCCTCACCAGCATTTGTTGTATCTTGTCTTTTAGATGTTGGCCATCGTAACTGGTAAGGTGATACCTTAGTGTGGTTTTAATTTGCATTTCCCTGATAATTAGCTATGTGGAGCATCTTTTCATGTACCTGTTGGCCATCCAGATTTATTCTTTGGAGATGTGTCTGTTCAGAATCTCCACCTATTTTTTAATTGGGTTATTTGTTTTGTGGGTGTTGAGGCATGTGAGTTCTTTATATATTTTAAATGTAAACCCCTTATCAGATATGCCACTTATGAATATATTCTCCCATGCTGTAGGATTCCTTTTTGTTCTACTGATGGTGTCCTTTGCTGTACAGAAGCTTTTTTAGTTTGATTTAGTCCCACTTGTTCAAATTTTATTTGTTTCCATTGCCCAAGAAGATGTGTTCAGCAAAAAGTTGCTTATGTTTATATTCAAGAGATTTTTACCTTTGTTTTCTTCTATGAGTTTTATGGTTTCATGACTTACATTTCATCTGATTCGAGTTTACTTTTGTGTATGGAGTTAGACAATAATCTAGTTTCATTCTCTTGCATGTAGCTGTCCAGTTTTGCCAACACCAGTTGTTGAAGATGCTGTCATTTCCCCATTGTATATTCATGGCTCCTTTATCATATATTAATTGGCCATATATGTGTGAGTTTATATCTGGGCTCTCTATTCTATGCCATTGATATGTTGTCTGTTCTTGTGCTGGTACCAAATTGTTTTGATTACTTTAGCTTTGTAGTAGAGCTTGAAGTTGGGGAACATAATCCCCCCAGCTTTGTTCTTCCTTCTCAGGATTGCTTGGCTATTCGGGGTCTTTTGTGGTTCTATATGAATGTTAGAACTATTTGTTCTAGTTCATTGAAGAATGCTATTGTTATTTTGATAGGGATTGCATTGAATCTGCACTGTTTGCAGATGACATGATGTTATACATAGAAAACCCTAAAGAATCCACCTCAAAACTACTAGAATTAATAACTGAACTCAGCAAAGTTGCAGGTTACAAAATTAATTCATCCATGAATTAATGCTTTGGGCAGGATGGCCATTTTGACAATATTAATTCTTCCTATCCATGAGCATGGGATGTATTTCTGTTTATTGGTGTTGTCTTTAATTTTTCTCATGAGCATCTTGTACTTTTCAGAGAACAGCTCTTTCACTTCATTGGTTAGGTTTATTCCTAGGTATTTTATTCTTTTTGATGCAATTGTAAGTGGAGCTGTTTTCCTGATTTTTTTTTTCCTGCTAATTCACTGTTAGTATATAGGAATGAAACAGATTTCTGTGTATTAATTTTATAACCTGCAACTTTGCTGAGTTCAGTTATTAATTCTAATAGTTTTGAGGTGGATTCTTTGGGGTTTTCTATGTATAACATCATGTCATCTGCAAACAGTGACTGTTTAACTTCTTCCTTACCAATATGGATGCCTTTTCTTTCTTTGTGTTGTCTGATTGCTATGGCTAGGTCCTCCAGTACTATGTTGAATAAAAGTGGGGAGAGTGGGCTTCTTTATCTTGTTCCCAATCTTAGAGGAAAAGCTTTCAGCTGTTCACTGCTAAATATGATGTTGGCTGTGGGTATGTCATATATGGCCTTTATTATGTTGAGGTACTTGCCCTCTATACCCATTTTGTTGAGAGTTTTTATCATGAATGGATGTTGAATTTTGTCAGTGTCTATTGAGATGATCATGTGGTTTTTGTCCTTTTGTTGATGTGGTGTATGATGTTGATGGATTTTCGAATATTGTACCATGCTTGCATCCCTGTAATAAACACCACTTGGTCATGACGGATGATGTTTTTGAGGTATTTTTGAATTTGGTTTGCTAATATTTTGTTGAGTATTTTTGCATGTATGTTCATGAGTGATATTGGTCTGTAATTTTCTTTTCTTGTGGTGTCTTTGCCTGGTTTTGGTATTAGAATGATGCTGGCCTCATAGAATGAGTTTGGAAGTGTTCCCTCCTCTTCTACTTTTTGGAATACTTTTATGACTTCTTCTTTAAATGTTTGATAAAATTCATCCATGAAGCCATCTTGGCCAGGAATTTTGCTTTAGGTAGTTTTTAGATTACCAATTTGATTTCATTGCTGGTAATTAGACTGTTCAGATTTTCTGTTTCTTCCTGGGTCAGTCTTATAAGGTTGTACTTTTCTAGAAAGTTGTCCATTTTTTATAGGTTGCCCAATTTTTTGGCATACAAGTTTTCATAGTATTCTCTAATAATTCTTTGTATTTCTGTGGTGTCTGTAGTGATTATTTTTCATTTGTGAATCTGTTTATGTGTGTACATTCATTTTTTCTTGATAAATCTGGGCAGGGGTTTATCTATTTTGTTTATTTTCTCAAAGAACCAGCTCCTGCTTTCATTGATTCTTTCCATTGTTTTATTCTTCTCAGTTTTATTTATTTCTGCTCTGATCTTTATTTTGTCCTTCCTTCTACTAACTTTGGGTCTCATTTGTTCTTCATTTTCTAGTTTCATTAATTGTAAGTTCAGACCATTCATTTGGGTTTGTTCTTCTTCCTTGAGATAAGCTTGTATTGCAGTATACTTTCCTCTTAGAACTGCCTTTGCTGTTTCCCACAGATTTTTGGGTGTTGAGTTGTTGTTTTCATTTGTCTCCATATATTGTTTGAACTCTGTTTTTATTTGGTCATTGATTATTTAGGAGCACGTTGTTAAGCATCTATGTGTTTGTGGCTTTTTGGGTTTTTTTTGCAAAATTTATTTCTAGTTTCATACCTTTGTGGTCTGAGAAGCTGCTTGATACAATTTCAATCCTTCTGAATTTACTGAGGCTCTTTTTGTAACCTAATATGTGATTTATTCTTGAAAATGTTCCATGTGCACTTGAGAAGAATGTGTATCCTGCTGCTTTTGTGTGAAGTGTTCTATAGATGTTCTGTTAGGTCCATCTGTTCTAATGTGTTGTTCGGTGCCTCTGTCTCCTTACTTATTTTTCTGTCTGGTTTCTCTGTCCTTTGGAGTGAGTGATGTGTTGAAGTTTCCTAAAAGGAATGCTTTGCATTCTGTTTTCCCCTTTAATTCTGTCAGTATTTGTATCACATATGTCAGTGCTCCTATGTTGGGTGCATAGATATTTATAATGGTTTTATCTTCTTGTTGGACTGACCTCTTTATTATTATGCAATGTTCTTCTTTGTCTCTTGTTACTTTCTTTGTTTTGAAATATATTTTGTCTGATATAAGTACTGGTACTCCTGCTTTTTTCTCCATATTATTTGCATGAAATATCTTTTTCCATCCCTTCACTTTTAGTCTGTGTATGTCTTTGGGTTTGAAATGAGTCTCTTGTAGGCAGCATATAGATGGGTCTTGTTTGTTTTACCCATTATGCAACTCTATGTCTTTTGATTGGTGCAATCAGTCCATTTACATTTAGGGTGATTATCAATAGATATATACTTATGCCATTGTAGGCTTTAGATTTGTGGTCACAATAGGTTCAAGGATAGCTTCCTTATTGTCTATCTTAAATTGCTTATTACTGTATTTCAAACAGAATATAAAGGTTATTTTTTTCCCCCTCTCTTCTTTTTCTTCCTCCTCCACTCTTCATATATTAGGTACCATATTCTGTTCTCTTTGTGTATTCCTTGACTAACTTTGTGAGTAGTTGATTTAATTTTCTATTTGCTTAGTAATTCATTTTGGTTTACTACCCTTATGGTGGGTTCATTTGCTCTCGTGACAGCTATTTATCCTTAGGAGCATTTGAATCTAGAGCAGTCTCTTTAAGAGATCTTGTAGAAATGGTTTGGTGGTGGTGAATTCCCTCAACTTTTGCTTATCTAGGAATTGTTTAATCCCTCCATCAAATTTAAATGATAATCTTGCTAGGCAGAATATTCTTGGTTGGAGGCCCTTCTGTTTCATTGCCTTAAATATATCATGCCACTCCCTTCTGGCTTGTAAGGTTTCTGCTGAGAAGCCTCATGATAGCCTGATGCGGTTTCCTTTATAAGTGATCTTTTTTCTCTCTTTGACTGCTTTCATTACTCTCTCCCTGTCCTTGATCTTTGTCATTTTAGTTATTATATGTCTTGGTGTCGTCTTCTTAGCGTTCCTTATGTTGGGAGATCTGTGCCCTTCCATGACCTGAGTGACTACTTCCTTCCTCAAATTGGGAAGTTTTCCACAATTACTTCCTCAAAGAGACTTTCTATCCCTTTGTTTCTCTTTTTTACTTCTGGTACCCCTATTATATGAATATTTTTCCATTTGGGTTGGTCACACAGCTCTCTTATTATTCTTTCATTCCAATGGATCCTTTATCTGTTTTTCAGCTTCTGTTTTCCTGTTCTCTAATTTCTATTTCATTTAATGGCTTATCTACCTCATCTAATCTCCTTTTAAATCCCTCTATTGTATGTTTCATTTCAGTTACTATGTTTTTCAAATTTTCTATCTGTTGAAGTCCTCCCTGAGATATTGAACATTTTTCTGTAGCTCTGTGAGCATGTTTATGACTTTCATTTTTAAATCTTTATCAAGGATTATATCCTCTGTGGATATTTCTTGTTCATTTCTACCCTCCTGCTATAACCTAGTTTAGCAAACTGGAGAAACCAGGCCTGGTTTAAGTTTTGCTAAGTCCTCTTTCTGGCTCTTTTTTCTTGAATTTTTGTTTGGACCAGATTCGTGTCTCTTTATTTTTTTAGTGTTTCCTATGGGATAATAGATTTGTGTAAGAGGCACCCTCTAGTGCCCAGATGGTTAATTTTCTGAGTGGGAGCCCCAGCTGTTGGCATGCAGTGGGTGTAGCACCTGCATTGCTCATAGTATTCTGATTTTAGGTGGGCTATGTGGGCTCTCAGCTGATCGCAGGAGCAGGGAGAATACTCTCTGGAGCTTCCATGGTCTGAGCCACCCTCCTTCTGGCCTCCCACAATGACGGGGGCTGCAGGTGAGTGTGACTGGCACCTGCCTGGAGAAAAGAGCCCCCAGGGATGGCTCTTGCATGCAGCTCCCTGACTGGTCCAAAATGGGGCTGAGCTGGTTGGGAGTTCTCCCCTTGTCTACTTGGAAGTAAAGTTTGATGTTACTGCCAGAGAGCAGGCTATGCACCATTGTAAGAAGTCTCCAGGTTGTATTACCAGCAAGGGGAATGGAGCATCTGAAGCTCCTGAGGGCTCCCACTGTTGGGCAGAGGTGGGATTGGGGAGATATTGTCCGCTTGACATTTCTCCTAAACAGAGAGCACTGTGCACTCTTTGCCTCCCTGGCACCGCCCCCTCCCCCCCTCCCCGCCCCACTGCTGGGAAGTCTTTCAAACTGCCCACTCTGCTTTCTTTCTCAGAGGGGCCAGTAGAGCATGCCTGTTCTCCACAGGTGGCTGGAATCTCAGCCTCCCCGTGTTCTGCCTGTCTCTGTTTTCCAGCCCCACCAATCACCAGGGCACCTGCAATGTGAGCTCATAGGCCAGTTGTTCAGGGTCCTGGGATTCTACTACACCCCCTGCTCTGTTCCTCTTCCTCCTTCCTGTGGGCCAGGGTTGGGGGAGGGCTTAGGTCCCACTGGATTGTGGCCTAGTCACTTGACCTTTTTCTGTAGGGTCTTCTTTTCTTCCCCAGATGTAGGTGGTCAGTTCTGCAGTCTTCAGGTTGATTTCAGGCCTAGTTGTATTTGCTGTATTTTCATGTTCTGTGTGATTTTGGGAGGAGGTTTTTGTCTTGCCTTACTACACCGTCATCTTTTTTTCCCATCCAGATCAGAAGAGATTTAAAAAATTCTTTCTTGGAGTTTATAAACCAGTACCTACAACTTCTTGGATTCCAGATATTCTCTTTTCACTTGTTTATAAGGGATAGGTTACACTACTTCATCATATTTTATTGAACAGATTTTAGACATAAAATAATTTGTGGGAAAGGGAAATGACACAGGAGCTGACTCCAGAAATGATCAATATTGTAAGTGAAACCAATATCTAAGCCTGTTAGCAAATTACAGCTAGTGAGGGTTTTCCAACAACAGAATACATGATTAGATCTGCATTTCAGAAAGGTCATCCTGGAATAGAGGTGAGCTCAGAGGCATGAAGTTTATGTCAGAGACAAGACCTAATGATGTTTTGGATTAATGCAGCAGCAGTAGGGATGGGCAGTGGAACAGCTTGATGAGACATTTGGCAAAGAGACTCAGTAGATTTGGTGATTTGCTGAAAGTGAAGGTAAAAGAAAGATGGAGCCACTTGGGCTTTCAAGCCACAGAGCTGTACTCTAAGACAATGAGCAGAGAAAGTAGAGCCAGTTTAGAAGGGGGGATTTTGGTTTTTATGTGGGACATCTATGGACATCTAGGCAATGCCTGATACAGAGATGGAAATAACCATCTAGAGCATTATAGAGAGTTGGGGGTAACAGAAAAAGACTTAGGAGTAAAAAGATTCAGGGTAAAGGTAGATCAATGAAATAACCATGTTCAAAATTGTTGTCATCAGTGTCTTCCCTAGGTGGTGGTCACACTTTTCCCTTCCTGTCACCAGGTATAGAGATCCTGAAAAAGAGGAGCTAGAGAAAGAAATAAGCCAGAACAATGAACAGCAGAAATTGTTAGGGAGTATGATTATTTACCTGTGCAGGATGGCAGCAGAGCTAATGATTTAGCCAGCATATCCCCTGGCCAGTAAACTACACATTACATTGAAACCTGTTCTGCATTAAGTCCACATTTGTGGAATATTTGTCTTGTGAAAATGCTGTTTCTGGCTAGAGTCCCCATTCTTGGAGCAGGCTAGGCCATTGGAAGTTCAGCTGGGGAGAGCTACTTCCTTCTGCTGTGGGGCTCTTGTCCTTCTTAGGAGTGCAAACAGGTGCAGAGATTCAATGTTAATGTGCTCTTGGGGAATTTGGGCATAAATTGTGTGTGTTGAGGCATTTCTACATGAATCAAGTTCTGGAGATGAGAATGGCATCAAATGTTAAACATCCTGTAAATCTGGACCACAGCTGAAAGTGAAAATCCTCTTCTATGTACCTCTGATAAACACCTCAGATCTTCTCTCTCCATCTTGAAATTGAAATACACTTAGTGTGTTTTCAAAAGAAAATAAAAGACCGCTTTGGGGTCTGTTAAGAACTTAAAGCTGGAAAACATGTTTCTTGTGATTCATATGATGTGAGATTATTTTAAAGTAGACTCGACAAAGCATCCTGAGAGCCAGACAGCACACAGTAACCTGACCCCTGCCAAGCAATGTTCTCTCACTGCTGCTGGTCCATTTGAGAAAGACTTTAGATGTCCATACTCATAAGAACTTAGATATTCATATGTATAGGATTGTGGATCATGCATTTATCAAGATCACAAGTATTATTTGGGATTTAAATTGCTGCACTGAAGGATTCATTGATGCCATGTAGACTACCACATAAAGTTCATGAGCTGGTTCTACAGTAGTGCCAAAGGAGACATTTAAGACTTCCAAAATCATACTGCCCTACTCAACAAAATGGTGTCTTTGTGCTGTAGAAATTCAAGGGGCACTTTTAACACAAAGACCATCTACTGTTAGTAGGTTACAAAGTCAGAGAACATGGGAAATGGTGCTGCAGATCAGATTACACGGAGCACACTCTCAGTAGATTACTGGAGCTGTCTTAAGGTGCTGGATAAAGCTGACTCAATTCTTAGAAAGTGAGTCTGAGGAACAAATTTCAGCGCTGCTTCTTCTGAGGGACCTAGTGAGGGCTGCCTCGAGGGTGTCCTTTTAGAGACCACAGACAGTAGAGGATTTGTGTGGCTACCAACCCCGGAAGCTATAGAGCTTTCTTAAAAGGTTAAGGAGAAAACAGGAGACCTGGATCAATCTTTATAGAATAGAGGATGTCTGATTTCAAAGGGACATCAGAGATCACCTTGTCCTAACCTTTTCATTAACCAGAGAGATAAAGTGATTTGCCTGGCATTGTCTAGACAGCAGCAGACCTGGAACTAGAAACATGGGTGGCTCCTCTGTCAGTCCAAGTTTGTCCAGCTTTTCTAAACTAGGTTATAACAGGAGGGTAGAAATGAACAAGTATGGGATTAAAGTTGGGAAACTTGCTTTAGGTTCTAACTTAGTTGCTACTAGCTAGACCTTTGGTATGAAGGTGGACCCAGTTTGACTTTCTGAACTGGTATCCCAAAGATACCATTTGCCATTTGTTGAATCTCCCTCAAATTACTTCTTATCATTGGCATTATAACAAGATCTTACAAATAGGGATAAATTGCGGTAGTCAAACTGTCTGCTGCCAAAGGCCAGAGTACAGTTCCCCAAACAGCATCCCTGAGGGCTGTGCTGGGGTGGAAATTGGGTGATAACATCTGCCTGAGGTCTTCTGTTGGGTGTGTGCTGCTCTCAATGGGGGAACAAAACAACCAAATGATTGTTTTGATTCAGTCAGTCATGACACATTTTTTTTAAGTACTTAACCCTAGGAAATGCTTAGAAAGATTCAGGAAAGAGAAGCAAAAGTTTTCTTCTTTCACACTGAGTTTATTTAGAGTAGCTGGAGACATTGAATAATCATAAAAATCAGAGTATTTTAATATATTGGGTCCTATGAGGACCCTCCAGAAAACCTTTGAACACTGTATCAATGATTTTGTGTTTCCTGTGACTCCAAATAATGTGTTTTTACTCTCCAAGAAGGCTTTGTGCCCTTTGTTGCAGGGCAACAATGCTTGTTTCTAAATAACATCTTTTTCCCTCATCTTATCTGAGCTGATCATTGCTATGCTTCCATGAAAACACCTGTGTCAAGTTCCATTGTGTTCCTTACTAACTTACGAAAGCTCATCAGTCATCTCCAGCAATGCGGCACAGATACAGAATCCTTTAACAGCCTAGTTTTGTGTTCCACCTGCCACGAGACAGCTATGCAGATTTGTGCCCCTTACAATGGGGTGCTAACAATTGTGTCAGTTGTACTATTCCACGGTGGGAGAGGTTGGCTGTGAGGACACAGATCTTGTGTTGAATTGTACATGAATTTTTATGAATTCATGTTATTGGAATCCATAAGTAGTTCTACCCATGTTCTAGAAGTCATGTTTTCATTCTAGCCTAATGTTAACAAGCCCTTATTTTTTAGCTCTAGGTTTTGGGGTGTTTCATGGTAATCTTTATTTCAAATTTGTTTGGAATTTATAGCCGCAAAGAAGGAAGGAAACTAATAACCATTGGGTGTCTGCCATTTGCTAGTCCACCACTGGTAAACATAGGGCCTTCTTTCCACCACTTCCTTTAATTTGTCCTTTACAGACATTGCTAATCAATCATAGCACTCTTTCACTGAACCTAAAAGATCTCACAATCCTTCTCAGTGTACCACTCACTATCAATTGTTTTGAATCGGACTTAAAATGAAACCTGTTTTTTATTCCAATGCTAGACATTTAGTATTTGTTATTTCATTTTATCCTTGCAACAAAGATTCAAAAGGTTCATATTATTCCATACAGTTGTGAAAATTGAAGCTAAAATTATTTAATAAATTGCCCAACCACATTCAGCTAGTTCAAGTCCAAGTTTTTTTAGACATAAATTCCAGCTGTTTATACTACCCTATATAGATTCTCATTTGAAGATTAGGTATATCATGGCTTCTGGATCAAAACACATTATCAGATACAGACACCTCATCACTTTTGAGGAGATTTTGAACCAAAAGTTGAGATAAAATTGTAATGATATAAACATCTGCCCAGATGGTATCTTGCACAACTCGGTATCTGTTCTTCTTGGGACTTTGGGAACAAGCATTTGCAGAAGAACTCACACACATCATAGTCTCTTGTTCCTTAGCTTGTCTATTCATTCATTACACAAGTATTTACTGAGCTGTTACCACTGTGAGGCTAAGGCATTAGGCTAGGCATTAGGCAGACAGTGATGAACTAAATAGACATGATCTGTACTTTCATAGAACTTACAGGTTAGTGGGACTGACTGACATTAAACAATTAAGCCCAAATAAATAAGTAATTACAAACTATGGAATATTTCAAGAAGGAAAAGAACAGAGATCACTGATAGAACATAACAAAGAGAAACAAATTTCATGGAATTATTGGTGAATGCCTATCTGAGGCAAAAGCATTGAAGCTCATCACTAAAGGACTTAGCAAGGAGAAAAGTTGGGGACAAGCATTTTAGGAAGAAGGAATAGTATGTGGGAAGACCTTGAGTTGGCAAAGAGTTTGGCTTAGTCAAGAGGAGCTTGTTTGTTTTTCTAGGATTCTTGTCCTCACTTGGCTAGTCCTTGGAAGGGGAGAAAATGATAAATCATCTCAGGGATATGTTCACAGATATTGGCAAATAATAACAAAGGTGGCCATGTTTGGACAACATGTGACTTTACATGTGACTTTACAAAACATAACACTCATAGCCTACAGGCTATTCTATAAAACAAAGCCTCAGTAATAAGATCAGGTAACCCCAAAGTAGGAAAGACATCTTGAGCCAGATTGCATTCCTCTCTTTGTCCCTTTGCAAATGACAGGCATTTGCCTCCAAATCTGCAGGAGCTGATCCTGTATACTAGCTCAACAAAAAGAGAAAAATAGGTAACATCAACTGTGCCTAGCCTCAGCTCTCTGTTTAGTGTGCCAAACTGATCAAACAAACCAAGCCCCTCTAGTCCTCCTTAAAGAGCAAGAGGGCTGAATGGTGCCTAGATTAACAGAGAGGAAAACCAGCTATGACTTCTGGGGGACTAATAATAGACCTGCTCTTGAGCAAGTAAGAGTTAAAAGGGCAAACATAGGAAATATGCTAGACATTTGCAAAAAGATAGGTGATAGCATGATTTTGAAGAAGACTTGTGCCATTAAACAGAATGAAATAACAGAGCAACTAGGAGGCATCTCGTAAGCAATGAACTAGGTCATTTAAATAAATAATTAATAGTTAACTTAAGTAATTAAATAAGAGATAAAAAGTGATTGACAATACCAGAAATATAGGTACAAAGCAAGCCTTCAAAGCTAAGAAAATAATTTAAGGAAACAGTGCTATTTGTAGAATTTAAAATGGCAACAGAAGTAATAAAAAACAATATTGACCTAAAAAATGAAATCCTGATAACATGGTTATACCATCTAACTAGGTTTATTTTAAAAGGACACATATATCATCCAGTTGCTGCCAATTAAGGAACAGTACTTAGGACAGTACTAGGTATCTGGAGGTGGGAATTAGATAACCCTCTCTAATGATAGAAACATCCAGAGCCTCAGAGCCTCTGGGCTCAGAATGTGAAGGACTATCTTATCTACATGTATTTATAGGCACCACACAATCATGTCATATAAATGGCCATGTAGGTAATGTGGTTTTTATTTCGTTGAAATTTTTAAATAGATAGTCCATATGCAATTGTAGGAAATAATACAATAATACAGAGACTTTATACACCCAGTTTCCCCTATTGGCAGCATCTTATATTCCTATGGTACAAACACCAGATGTTGACATTCATACAATTCACTGATCTTATTCAGATTCATTCAATTTTACCTGTGATAATATGGATTTAAAAGCACTGGGATCAACACATGAAAATGAGTCTCAATTACATGGACTAGTTCAGATCCTAATTACCTTCACTAAATTGATCATCGATCCGTCCTGTCACTATGTTGATCCATGGTTGTGAAAGTGCTTAGGAAATTACCAGCCTGGAGAGAACACTTCACAAATGTCATCTCAGTCTCAATCTGAAATTCTCCCTTGGGCAGGCATGATAAACGGTGGTCAGCAAGGATGTTCTGATCCTCAAAACTGTACACATTGTCCAACACACTGTGAAATCACTGTGTTCTGTTCAAGACTGAAGCATAACATGGGATGGAAAACAGACAGCAGCATGATTTTTCTTAGAAGTAACTAGCTATTTACTGTGAGCCAATGCAGGATGTAAACAGTGATCTAAGAATAATTAACCTCCTCCCTGAGTGGCATTAAATTACTGTAATCAAAGGGCACAATAAGAACAAAGTGGTCAGTAGTTCAGTTACATTGTATAAATATGTATAAAGGGGTAATTTGGGAAACATTGTACAGGTATCAGGAGACAAGCTGTACAGTGTTTTGCCATGGTCAGCCAAGAAGAGACATAGAAATTTAATGTTTGCAAATGACCTTTATTCATATACCCAGTAAGACCCTGACACTGACATTCTGAACATTGAAAGGAAGGGAACATTGAAAATAAATTTCCAACACAGGAAATCATGAATATGTTGGGGAACTCATGGGCTCTGGACACAGAGGGCATTGTTAGTAATCAAGCCCTTGATGCATGTTCTGGTGAGTTGATTCATGAGTTTCTAAGGCATGTCTGTTCAGTTTGAGGTGTCACTCACATATTGTGCATATTGAGTATGTGCTCCTTTCCACAGTTTTGGATCTGTGGTTGATAAGAAATCTAACCAAATTAATCAGAAAACCTTTTAAGGAATAGTTTTATTTCTCTAAAGTAGTACTTCTCAACCCCCCCTTTTTTAGTTGAGTATAGTTGATATACAATCTTATATTAGTTTCAAGTACACAAAACATTGGTTTACCCATTACCCACATTATTAAATCCTCACCCTCAACTACAGAACTTACTATCTGTGAATCTGTCAACATAGAATGATGTTACAGAATCATTGGCTGTATTCTCCATGCTGTACTGTCATCCCTGTAACCAACTTATGATATGATTGAGAAATTTTGTGCCTTATTATTACCCTGCTTCTCACCCACCATGCCCCAACCCTCCCCAGTGGTAACCACCAGTCACTTCTCAGTGTCTATGAGTCTACTGCTATTTTACTAATTTTGTTTTGTTCTTATATTCTACAAATAAATGAAATCATATGATATTTGTCTTTCTTTTTTATGGCTGAATAGTATTCCATTGCATATATGTAACACATCTTCCTTACAATTCTTCTGTTGATGGACATTTTGGTTGCTTCCTTATCTTGGCTATTGTAAATAGTAAAGCAATAAACATAGGGGTACATATATCTTTTTGAATCAGGGATTTTGTTTTCTTTGGGTAAATTTCTTGAAGTGGAGTTACTAGGTCCTATGGTATTTCTCTTGTTAGTTTTTGAGGAATCTCCTTACTGCTTTCCAGAGTGGTTGCACTAATTTACATTTCCACCAACAGTGTAGGAGTGTTACCTTTTTCTCCACATCTTTGCCAACACTCATTTGTTTCTTGTCTTTTGGGTAGTGGTCATTCTAACTGGTGTGAGGTGATATCTCATTATGGTTTTGATTTGCACTTCCCTGATGATTAGTGATGTGGAGCATCTTTTCATGTGCTTGTTGGCCATCTCTATGTCTTCTTTGGAAAAATATCTGTTCATGTCTTTTGCCCATTTTTAAGTCAGGTTATTGTATTCTTGGTTGTGAGTCATGTGAGTTCTTTATATATTTTGGATGTATAAATCATTTATGAATATATTCTCCTATACTGTAGATCACCTTTTTGTTTTGTTGATGGTATCCATTGCTGTACAGAAGCCTTTTAGTTTGATGTAGTCCCACCTGTTCATTTTTTTTTGTTTTCCTTGCCCTAGGAGATGTGTCCAGGAAAAATTGCTCATGCTTATGTTCAAGAGACTTCTGCCTGTTTTCTTCTAAGAGTGTTATGGTTTCATGTCTTTTAGGTCTTTAATCCATATCTAGTTTACTTTTGTGTATGGGGTTAGACAGTAATCCAGTTTCATTCTCTTGCATGTTCCTTTCCAGTTTCCCCACATCAATTATTGAAGAGGCTGTCTTTTTCCCATTGTATATTCATGGCTCTTTTATTGTATATTAATTTACCATATATGCATGGGTTTGTATGTGGGCTCTCTATTCTATTCCATTTTTATTTGGGTCTGTTTTTGTGCCAGTACCAAATTGTTTTGATTACTGTAGCTTTGTGGTAGAGCTTGAAGTCAGGGAGCATAATCCCCCAGCTTTGTTACTTTTTCTCATCTTTGGCTATTCAGGGTCTTTTGTGGTTCCATATGAATTTTAGGATTATTTGCTCTGGCTCATTGAAAAATGCTGTTGGTGTTTCGATAGGGGTTGCATTGAATTTGTAAATTGCTTTGGGAAGGATGGCCATTTTGACAATATTAATTTTTCCAATTCATGAGCCTGGGGTAGATTTCTATTTATTTGTGTCTTCTTTAGTTTCTCTCATCAGTGTCTTTAGTGATTAAGTACAGCTCTTTCACTTGTTGGTTAGGTTTATTCCTTGGTATTTTATTATTTTTGATGCAATTGTAAATGGAATTTTTTTCCTGATTTCTGTTTCTCCTAGTTTGTTGTTAGTATATAGAAATTCAACAGCTTTCTGTGTATTAATTTTGTATCCTGCAACTTTGCTGAATCTAGTTATTAGCTCTAATAGTTTCTTGATGGAGTCTTTAGTTTTTTTTTAATAGTATCATGTCATCTGCGAATAAGGACAATTTAAGTTCTTCCTTACCAATTTGGATGCTTTTTATCTCTTTATCTTGTCTGATTATTGTGGCTAGGACCTCCAGTACTATGTTGGATAAAAATGGTGAGGGGACATTCTTGTCTTATTCCTGATCTTAGAGGAAAAGCTTTCAGCTTTTTGTCATTAAGTATGGTTTTGGCTGTGGGTTTGTCATATATGTCCTTTATTATGTTGAGGTACTTTCCCTCTATACCCATTTTGTTGAGAATTTTTATCATGAATGGATTTTGAATTTTGTCAAATGCTTTCTCAGCATGTATTGAGATGATAATTTGTTTCTCTTTCCTTCTTTTTGTTAATGTGGTATATCACATTGATTGATTTATGAATATTGACCATCCTTGCATCCCTGGAATAAATCCCACTTTGGTGATGGGCAATCCTTTTGATGTATTTTTAAATATGGTTTGCTAATATTTTGTTAAGGATTTTTGCATCTGTGTTCATCATGGATATTGGCTTATAATTTTCTTTTTTATAGTATCTTTGTCTGGTTTTGGTATTAGAGTGAGGCTGGCCTCTCTTGGAAGTATTCCCTACTCTTCTACTTTTTGAAATACTTCAAGAAGGGTGGGCATTACCTCCTTAAATGTTGGGTTGGTTTTAGCTGTGAAGCATCTGGTCCTGGACTTTTGTTTTTTGGGTTTTTTGATTACCAATTCAATTTTGTTACTGGTCATTGATCTTTTCCAAATTATCTGCTTCTTCCTGGGCTAGTCTTAGAAAATTGTCCTTTTCTAGGAATTTGTCCATTTTTCTAGGTTGTCCAACTTATTGGCATATAATTTTTCAAATGATTCTCTAATAATTCTTTGTAATTATGTGGTGTCAGTTGTAACTATTCCTTTTTTTCTTTCTGATTTTGTTTGAGTCCTCTCTTTTTTCTTGATAAGTCTGGCTAGGGCTTTGTCTGTTTTGTTTATCTTCTCAAAGAAACAGCCCTTGATTTCATTGATTTTTTTTTCTGTTGTTTTATTCTTCTCTATTTTGTTTATTTCTGCTCTGATCTTTATTATGGCCCTCCTCATACTAACTTTGGGTTTCATTTGTTTTTCTTTTTCTAGTTTCATTAGTTGTGAGTTTAGATTATTTATTTGGGATTGTTCTTGTTTTTGAGGTAGGCTTGTATTGCTATGTACGTTTCTGTTAGAACAGCTTTTGCAGCATTCCCCATATCTTGAACTGTTGTATTTTTGTTTTCATTTGTCTCTATGTATTGCTTTATTGCTTTATTGTTTCCTTGATTTGTTCCTTGATCCATTGATTATTTAGAAGCCTGTTGTTTAGCCTCCATGTGGTTCTGTTTTTTTTTTTGAAATCTATTTTGTCTGATGCAAGTACTGCTATTCCTGCCTTTTTCTCCTTATTATTTGCACAGCATTTGTTTTTCCATCCCTTCACTTCCAGTCTGTGTATGTCTTTGGGTCTTGTTTCTTTATCCATTCTGCCACCCTATATCTTTTGATTCGTGCATTCAGTCCATTTACGCTTAAGGTAATTATTGATAGGTATGCACTTATTGCCATTTTATTAATTGTTTTCTGATTGTTTTGAAGTTCCTCTCTCATCCTTTGCTCCTCTCTTATACTCTTATTATTTGTTCATTTTCCCTAGTGTGATTGCACTTCTTTTTTTATATTTTTTGTGTATCTATTATAGGTTTTAGGCTTGTGGTTACCATAAGGTTCATAGATAGTTTCCTAAATATATAACAGTCTATATTCTGTCACTCTATTTCAATCAGTCTAAAGATACTTCTTTTTATTCTTCCTCCTCCACACTTTATATATTAGCTGTCGTAATCTGCATTTTTTGTGTGTAGCCGTTCACTGATTTTGTATGTAGTTGATTTTATTACTTGTTTTGTTTTTTAACTTCATACTTGCTTAGTAATTGGTCTACTACCTTTACTGAGGGTTTATTTTCACTAATGAAAAATATTTAGGCTTAAGAACATTTCCATCTATAGAAGTCCCTTTAATTTATCCTGAAGGCTGGCTTAGTGATGGTAAATTCTTTTAACTTTCATTTATCTGGGAAGCATTTAATCTCCCCTTCAATTCTGAATGATTATCTTACTGGGTAGAGGATTCTTGGTTGAAGGTCCTTTTGTTTCAATACATTAAATATTTCATGCCACTCCCTTCTGTCCTATAAATTTCCTGCTGAGAAATCTGCTGATAGCCTGATTGGATTGCCTCTATAAGTAATTTTTTGTCTTCTCTATCTGCTTTCCATACCCTTTTTATCCTTAATCTTTGTCATTTTAATTATTATATATCTTGGTGTTGTCTTATGGGGTTCCTTTTGTTAGGAACCTGAATGTCTATTTCCTTCCCCAGATTAGGGAAGTTTTCAACAATTATTTCTTCAAAGAGACTTTCTACTCCTTTGTCTCTCTCTTCTCCTTCTGGGACCCGTATTATGCAAATATTTTTCTTTTGGAGTTGTCACACAGCTCTCAGAATCCTCTCAATTCTAGAGATTCTTTTTTCTCTCTGTTCCTCAGCTTCATTGTTTTTCTGTTCTCTAATTTGCATCTCATTGATTTTTCCCCTCTATTTGTAGCCATCTATGATTCATTCCCTCCATTGTATATTTCATTTCAGTTACTGTATTCTTCAGCTCTGAGTGGTTATTTTTCAGCTCTTGTATCTCTTTGTCAAAGTCCTCCCTGAGATCATCAAAGTTTTCTGCAGATCAGTGAGCATATTTATCACAGTTATTTTGAAATCTTTATCAAGAAGATTTGTGATCTCCATTTCATTTAGCCCTATTTCTGGTGTCTTACCCTGTTCTTCTGTTTGGAACTTATTCCTCTGCCCCCTCATTTTGTCAGTGTTTCTGTGTTTCTTTCTTTGTATTAGATAGATCTGCTATGCTTCCTGGTCTAGAGGGCTTTATGAAGAAGACGGCCTGTGGTGCCCAGAAGCTCAAGACTCTTTGCTTCCTTGTGCCTGGTTCTTCTCAGTGGAGCTGTAGTTACTGTTGGTAGGCTATGGACAGGACTGCTTTTCTGCTTATCTGCTGACAGTGGTTGGTTTCTGTCAGCCGAGGCCCTTTGTGGGCCATGCAGTGGTGCTTCTCCTGGTAATGTTGTGGGTGGGTTTTCCACTGCCTGCTCTGCAGCAATGGCAGTGCTGCTGGCAGACTCTGCCAAAGGTTGGACAGGGTGGGTGCACAGGGGAGTGCCACATGGGGCAGGAAGGAGCTGGCTCCTGCAAGTGCCTCCCCACTTGGGCTGAGAGAGGGCCAGGAAGTTGGGAAAGCCTTCCTCCATCTGCCAGGCAGCTTAGTCTGACCACTGCTGGGCCGAGCAGGCAGGTGCACAAAGAAGCACTTAAGAGCTGAGCGCCAGAGAGAGGGATGGAGGGTTTGGGGCTGGCTCATGCCTGCATCCAGCCAGTTGGGCTGAAGGAGGGTTTGGGAAGCATCTCCAACTTGCCCTTTCTCCTGCAGAGAGAGCTCCATGCAACTCTTGCCCCTTTGGCACCCTTCCTGCTGCTGGTAAATCTTTCAAACTGTCACCTCTCTGTTGGGTCTCAGTAGGACCACCTGAGTGTGCCTGTCTTCCATAAGTGGCAGGAGTCTCAGCCTCCCAGAGTGCCCCAACTCTCCCTGGTGTCCAGCCCCATTAATTTCCAAAGCCCAGTGCAATGTGGACTCGTGTTCCTGGGGCAGATCTCCAGGCCAGGTGTGCAGAGTTCCTGAGTAGTTATCCCCTGTTTGCTCTGTTCTTCTCCCTCCTGCTGTGGGCTGGGTTAGGGGAAGGGCTTGGGCTCTAATTGATCACACCTCTGCTACTTTACCTTTCTCTGTGTGGTCTTCTCTTCTCTTTAGATGCAGATGATCTGTTCTGCAGTCTTCAGGTCATTTTCAGGGTTAGTTGTTTTTGCTGTAGTTGCTCCCTTGATGTTTATGTGGGTGGAGGTTTCTGCCTTCTTTCCTACTCCACTGTCCTTTTCACTAAAAGGATTAACAGGACAATCCTTTTAATTCATGCTCCCTTGTAGTAATCATAAAAGCCTCACTTTCTCCTGCATCCACTTAAGTCTGATATAAACAACCTCCCCCTTTTTACCTTTCCTCTCTGGTCAAGAAGATTCTTATTACTGTTTATATTATACAAAAAGTATATTTTTTCATTTTTTTATATTACATCATAATGGTACATGTGCTAGTTAACTCAGTTCCAACAATTATGACTTAGGCTTTTGATTTTTGGGTTTTGTTGTAACTTAAGTGAATACAAGCACTAGCAGACCACTCCAGTGAAAACTTGAAGCTTCCTCTTTCTTTGTTTGCCTGAGCTAAAAGGTAATATTTCAACTCACATCATCTCAGTGCTTTTTCCAAGAGTCATTCTCTGATCAAGGGGCAGCACCCTGACAACAAAGCTTAGTATAACATATCATTATGGCCATTATTCTGATGTCAGGGAAAATACGACAAAAACATAAGCTACCTCTGTTTTATTTATCTCCATAAATATCCTCTCTGGATGGCTTGAATACAGAACAAAAACTGCAGTGTCAGCTATCGTCTATTTGTGTTGACTCAGAGCAGATTAGAGTTGGAGTGGGCCTTAGAAATCCTCTAGTTGAGTTTCCTCATTTGAGAGATGAAACCAAGGCAAAAATAAAATTAGAACTCACTTCCCTAATTGGAAATCTAATAATATTGCCAATATTTCAAGGATTTCCATGTACATTTTTGATGCTCCATTTTGTTTAATAAACAGACAAGATTTAAATAGATACATAAAATCTTAAAACATGCCCATAAATGTGCTTTCACAAGAACTTTGTGAAGTATATACTCTCATTATCCTCATTTTAAAGTTGAGAAAATGAGGCTTAGATGGTTGATATGACTTGTCTAAGATTCTGCTCTGTAGGAAGTAGCAGAGCTAAGATTGATTTTGGAATAGAAAACCATACTACTTCCATTGTACTATGTAGTTATAAAAAATCAAGCAGATTGTTTCAGGCATCTTTGAGTGCAGTATGTTTCCATTTACAAAGCAGTTGCATTCATAAAAGAAGTAAGAAACACTTCAACATGACTTTCTATACAATTGTACCTCATAGTGTCTCAACAAACTGCAAAGTTGCAATAGAATAAATGCTGTTCAGTGGTTTGAAACCCAGCACTGCCGTGTACCAGCTCTGTGATTTTGGGCAAGTTCTTTAACCCTCAGATTCTTTAGTGATAAAATGGAACATTAATATTTACTGCATAAGGTTGTTCTAAGGATAAATGAGGTGACAAGTTAAAAGCTTAGTATAGTGAATGTCATGCAGTAGAGCTCAACAAATGGGACTTATTTCTGCTGTCTAGAGGAGGGAGCAATGTTGATCATAATGCAATAAGAATAGAAACCAGTACACAAATATGGCTAAAAATATTTCCTTTACATGGAAGCTAACCCCCAACCAAATAACTTTTGGGTTAGAAAGGAATTATAAGAAAAATTACAGAGTAGTTAGAATTGAAGAGCAATCAAGATACTACATATTAGCATTTGTAGAGCATGGCTAAAGGAGTACTTACAGAGAAATCTTTAGTTCTAAATACTTTTATCAGGAAGAAAAACATTAAGCTAATCTAAGCTAGTAATTCAATTCAGTAATTTATTTTAAAGAGTGAAACCCCAAAACTGAGGAGACAATGATAAAAAGCAATGAATGAGAGAACAAAAATAAAAATAGAGAAGATTAACAGAATACAGTAGAAACTAAAAGAGAATTATGGACAACAAAAGCAATAGGGAAAAGATAGATTGTTTAACAAATCATATTAGGAGACTTGGCTTACTATATGGAAAAAATAAAAATGCATCTCTGCTAATACCATGTATTTGAACTTCCTACTTCTCTAACTTCATAAAAAGTAAAACTGTGAAGATAATATGCATTATATTTTTTTAACCTAGGGATGAGAGGACTTCTTAAAACTCCCAGAAAGTAATTTATAAGGCACCCCCCCTAAAGATTTGATTATATTAAAAAATAAGGATTTCTATTCAAAGGAGGAAGCCATGGACAAAGTTAACAAATGGCAGATTTGGAGAAGATATTTGCAGTGTCTAAAACTGCCAAGAAACTAATATTGAAATAAACACTTTTTATAAAAGAACAAGCAAAAACAGTAATCTCAATGGAAAAATGGACAAAGGTTATAAAAATGCAATTCATATAAGGTGAACTGCAAATGACTGAAACGTGTTATTTAAATGTAAGATGTTCCAACTTATATTTAGGGAAATGCAAATGAAAATACAATGAAGCTTTATTTGTATCAGGTCAGCAATAACTAGGAAGTTGGATGTTAAACATGGGGTAGGAATGTGGAGTTACAGGAACCCTTGTACATTGCTGGTGGTTGTTCAATAGAGTTATTCTGAAGTGCTATCTGGAAGAATCAGCCAAGTGAAGTACATGTATCCTCTGTGACCCAGCAGTGCTGTTTCTGTTATCATTCTCAAGAAAATCTCACACAGGTACATAAGAGGTGGAAGATGCTCACTGCAGCATTGTTTATGGTAGCAGGAAATGATAGTCTAGGTATCTCTCACTAGGGTAATGGCAAGTAAAATATGGTTGGCGCAGTTTCTGTACAATGCACTGACTAGATATATGCTCAGAAACATGGATAGGACTGCCTCAATGCCCTTCACTACTATTTTCATTGCTACTGACTTCTCATGGTTAGGATTTCAGTGTAAACATTACTTCTTCAGAGAGGCCTTCTGTGGTAGACCAAAAATGGCCACAAATTTCTTTGCTTCTCCTCCCAATGGGAAGGGAGGTCTAATCCTGTCCCTTTGAATCTGGACTGGCCTCAGTGACATGCTTAATTAATAGTGTGGCCAAAGTGATGTTGTCATAGTCTGTGTCCAGCCTTTAAGAGGATTAGCAGATTCTGCCTTGTCATCTTGGAGCCCTGAGCTGCCGTGTAAGAAGTCCATCTACTCTGGGGCACCATGCTGTGAGAAAGCCCAAAGCACATGGAGAGACAGGGAAAATGCTCTAGTCCACCATCTCAGAGGAGCTCCCAGCCAACAGCCCACAAGAACAAACAGCCAAGGGAGCGGCCATCTTCAGTGTCCAGGTGACTGGTTCAGATGATTCAAGCCCCAGCTGCTATTGCATTGCAACTACATGAGAGGCCCCAAATAAGAAGAGTCTAGTTGAGCCCAGCCAATCCTGAGAACCATGAAATATAAGAATAAATTCTTTTTTTATTGAAATATTGTCAATATACAGTCTTATGTTGGTTTCAATATATAACACAGTGGTTTAACAGTTACCCATATTATTCAATCTTCACCCCCTCTAGTGCAGTCACTGTCTGTCAATGTAGAAAGATGTTACAGAATCATTGACTATATTCTCCATGCTGTACTGCTGTCCCTGTGACCAACTTATATTGTAATTTCGAATTATTGCGCCCCTTTATCCCTTTCACCCTCTACCTGAACCTGCTCCAACCCCTTCCGCTTGGTAACCACTAGTCACTTCTCAGTGTCTATGAGTTTTTTTATTCTGTTTTTATTTGTTTTTATATTCCACAAATAAGTGAAATCATATGGTGTTTGTCTTTCTCTGCCTGGCTTATTTCACTGAGCATAAGACCCTCTAGATCCATCAATGTTGTTGCCAATGGTAGGATTTCTTTTCTTTTTATGTCTGAGTAATATTTCATTGTGTATATGTACCACATCTTCTTTATCCATTCTTCTATTAATGGACACTTAGGTTGCTTCCATATCTTGGCTATTGTAAATAGTGCTGCAATAAACATAGGCACGCATATGTCTTTTCAAATCAGGGGCTTTGTTTCTTTGGGTAAATTCTTAGGAGTGGAATTACTGGGTCAAATGTCATTTCTATTTTTTGTTTTCTAAGGAACTTTCATATTGATTTCCACAGTAGTTATACCAATTTACTTTCCAAGAATAAATTATTTAAAGCCACTGACTTTGGGGGTAGTTTGTTATGCAATAGGTAACTGGAGCACTTCGCACAGTCACTTTATTTAAATACACACCCAATACCTAGCAGAGTGTCTGCTTGTGGTATAATATTTGTTCAATAATTGAAAAAGTTTAATTGGCCAAACTAGTTTGAACCTTCTTATCTGATCTCTTAGTCCTGATTTCTGACTCATACCTGCAACATATTCCACTTCAGATATAGAGGGGTCACGAGCTACATTTATTTTTTTAAACCAAATGTTTTCTACAGTATGGTCACATCAGTGCAGCTTTGTGTCAGGAAACCACCAGTTCTTCTGAGAAGTTTTCACTGCCCACCTTATCCTCTTGTTACCTCTTCCCTGCTTCCATTATTCTTTTGTTGCCAGAAGCTGAGGAGAGGCTTTCATTATTTTAATTTTTTAATGGATCCCATTCATTGTCTCTCATTTCAGGATTATACACAGTGGTATTTACACCTCGTGAATGTGTGCCACCTTAGCTATGGGCATTTAAAAGCACAGCTGTCAGGAGGAGTTGGTAATAATGGTTATTATACCTCACAATTTTGGTAGACAACTCCCATATTTGAAATGTATGTTGGTGAGTGACATCCTTTGTAGTAATTGAACAAACGGAAATTTTGTCATTTTTATCATTTGGTGACAAGCAATTTTCTCAAACCACTGAATTGAAGAGTAATATAGAAGAATGAGAATTTCTTTAGTATAAGCATGACATGCCATGCCTTACCTAGGTTTTACATGTCTTTGTCATGCATTCCTCTTGTTTGTGCACACGCCTTTTATCTTCTACTAGATGACAGAACCTTGAGGACTGACTCCAGGTTTCAGTTCTTTTCACAGCCTCCAGTCTACAAATATTTGTGGATTTGAAAAAAATTTTCCATCTCTTGATGTCCTTCATAACTATGAACTGGGTAAAGAGAGTGGTGTTTTGTTTATTTTGTGTTTTTAATGAGAGTTTTGAAGAGAAAGAGTTAAGGAGGCATTTCTGGTATGTGAGAGAGGCTGATGGGAGAGGAAAGGGGATTTCCAGAAGTATTGCTGAGGGCTCTGCATTTACTCCAATTAAAAAAACAAATGCAGAATAAACACACTTCATTTTGAAATTCCTCTTTTCTTACAGCAACTTTTCTCTTAAACCCTCTAAGATGTTTTGTTATAGCTTATAAATGTTACATAATAAAGCTTGCTGGGGTGGTGTATGAAATGAATGAATTGGTGTTGAGGGGGATCTGTGGGGCTTTCCTATGAACTAAGTCATATGAAAAAGTTCTATGAAAAAGTCATTGACTTTTTGACATAACAGCTTTTATAGAAAGCTTATGTCCTACTTGGTAGTGTTCTAGAAAGGTTGCTGGATAGAGCCTTACAAAAAAGTTATTGTACCATAATTTTCCATTGACCCTAAAAGAAATTTCTGTTCAAGGTGAGACATTATTTTGGTATGGAACTACTGCACCACTCTCAGCGAGTAACAGGACCTGTGTCTTCACTGTCGGTGGCAGGGGAAGGCTCTTCCTCCCCACTTTCTAACTGACCCAGTTACATGGTGTGGAGCTAATTAGTCACAGAGTGCAGAGCTGCATTTTACTCCACTCATATAATGCACATGTTGTGTTTAGGGAATCACTATTTTTGCCCCAAGGTGGTTTCCTTATTTGTAGAAAGGATGGACAGTACAGAAACCCTATGACTATAGTCAGAAGAGCATATAATGCAGTTGTCTTAATCTCTCTTTATAAGATAATGACACTTGTCCTGGCTATGCACAGGGACATTGGCAATGCATGTTGTTTTTGACTAGTTCCCCTCCTTCCTGGACTTTAACCTTCTTCAAGGCAGGAACAGAGTTTAGTTCAGGATTATGCCTTCAGTGATCAGTGCCACACCCAGCAAATAATGGATACTTCATAATTATTTGATGAATGGATGAAAGATTTGAGGACATGCTGTGATAATAGGTGAGAAAATTCCTTTGGGGATGTCAGGTATTTTAATTAAGATCCTTGTTAAACTTCTGTGTATTCTAAAAAATTTTGTTTTAGGTTGTTATAACTAAACTTTCTTAGCTTTTCCAGATTAATCAATGTCTCTTATAGTAAGATGATTTGCAAATTTTACATTCTGAAAATTTTGAACTTTTACTAGGGCCTAGTTCTCTCAATATTAAAAAAAAATACAGTTGAGATCAGTTCTTAAGTTAATAGCTAGCCCTTGGGAAAGAACATTATTAAGTAAGTCAATAAACTTTAAGGCCTGTATTATGCTAAGCATTGAGACTACAACAAATAGTCACATTCTTGACCTCCAGGTATTTAAGATCTGGTGTTATGGGTTGGATTGTATCTCCCCAAAATTCATATGTTGAGGTCCTAATCCTCAGAACCTCAGAATGTAGACTTATTTGGAATGGGGTCTTTACAGAGGTGATTGAGCTCACTAGGGTAAGGCGTAATCCTTTATGACTAGTGTCCTTATTAAAAGGGTACTTTGAAGACAGACACATAGAGGGAAGACAATGCGAAGACACAAGGTAAGATAACCTTCTACACCAAGCAGAGAAGCCTGGAATAGATCCTTCTCTCACAGCCCTCAGAAGGAACCAGTCCTGCCTATGCTTTGATTTTGGACTTCCAGCCTCCAGAACTGTGAGACAATAAATTTCTGTTGTTTAAGCCACCTACTTTGTGGTACTTTGTTACAGAAGCTCTAGGAAACTAATACATATGGTAAAGGGACTGGTTCTCTAAAGAGACAGTTAAATCCTAGGAATCAAGATTCCTAGGTGTCATACTGTCAGGGTGTAGAGATTCTAGTGGTTGGACACAGATAATTAGCAACTAAAATAAAAAATGCCCTTTGTGATGAATTCATATAGAGGTATTTTTTTTAAAAGCCCAAACTATTTAACAGGGAAAGCAAGGCTTTCTAAAGATTTAGACCAATAATTATCTTGGGGGAGAAGAGATGGACAAATGGGTTGGTAGGGGATATCATATAATCACAGTTGATCCTTCTTACTTGCAGATTTACATATTTGTGAATTTGCTCACTTGCTAAAATTGATTTATAGCATCGAAGTCAATACTCACAATGATTTTTCAGTCATTTGCAGACATGCTCAGAGTGGTGAACAATTCAGGTCTCCCAACATGCATGTGTACTCCCAACTGAGGTTGAATACGGTGATGTACTTACCTTCTTGTTTCAGCTCTTATACTGTTAACAAGTGTCCTTTTCATAGTTCATTTAGTGTCACGTTTTTTTTCATTTTTTTGCTTTGAGTTAGTGATTTCACTGTTTAAAATGACCCTCCAAGTGTCTGAAGTGCTGTCTACTGTTCCTAAGCTCTAGGAGGACTGGCAGGTCTTATGGAGAAAAGATGTGTGTTTTGTTTGGCTTTGTTCAGGCATAGTTATAGATCTGTTGGTCATGAGTTCAATATTAATGAATCTATAATGTATATGAAATAAGAATTCTTTAAACAGGAGCACACATAAAACAAAGTTATTGAATGGTTGATGAAAATGTTACCATATTTGCTCATTGGTATTTATGGTGACTTTATAGAACATAATTATCATTAATAATGAGAATCAGCTATAGATGTAAATTATTTTTAAGTTCATGAACATTTATTACACTACTAGAAAAACCTAATGATGAGGGTGTGTCATAAATTGTGGTATGATTAACTCCATGTACCTGAACATGCATAAGTAAAATACAATTTTAAGAAGTACACAAACATAAGATAACTTTATATAATCCTAAGTGCCATGAAGAAACAAAGCATGATAGTGGGATAGATAGAGACTGGCAGGTGGTGAGGGTAGGAGGGTGAGAGAAGGGGTCAGGGATGGATTCTCTGAACAGTGGACTTTTGATCTGAGACTGGAATGATGAGAAGGAGCCCCCAGGTGGAGATCTGCAGGGATAATGTTCTATGCATAGGATCAGTGAGTTCAAAGGGCAGAGAATGAGGTTAGCATGTTAAAGGAGCAGAAAGGACAGTGAGGTTGGAGCACAGTGACCAGTGGGAAGGGGGATGGCATCAGATGAAGTTGGAGAAATAAGAAGGTCATGGTAATGCTCTTATCAATAAATAAATGTTCAGGGTATTCCTATATGTGACAAGTTCTTTCCTGGTACATATGAATGCATTTTAGATGGATGTGAGAAAGTGGTTCCTCTTTTGTTTCTTTGCTTTGTTGGTTTTCATAGCTGTTTTTCCTTCCTTATTTTGTGTGGATGATTTAAGACTACAACCATTGTTGAGACATGGTAGCTTAGCAGAGCTGTCCTGGAAAAATGCATGTGATTGTCAACTTCCGCAGAGTTGAATGAGTGGAAGGAAAGTCCACAGTCCGCTGATGCGCTCAGAGGAAGCAGTGTGTGCCGTGACTTCATTTGGTCTGCATCATTGACTCTTCAGATGTCTCTCTGCTGCCTTTATAACTTAATGCTCTGGGCAGCCCAGATTCTAATTTATCAGCATGGATGATAAATTGCTAATGACTGCTGGCTTCTCCTATTCTTAAGTTATCTACTAACACAAAGAGACAGATTCATTCAATTTGGAAAATGTTAATAAGCTGCCAAAAATGTGTTCATGGAGAATAAAGAGAAAGCTTTTAGAAATGGCTGTATCATTCTTTCCAAAATTGAATTCCAATTGTCCCTGTTTGTGTAGGTGAATTAAAAGACTATCAAAACCCTAAATGTCTATTAACCTAATTAAACAGTGTCTGAATAGAGAAGTGGTACAGATGAAAGGCATTCATGCTTTATCAAACAAACCTCCGTGACAAAAGGTAATGAACACTAGGTATTTTTTCCTCCCAGGAAATCAGTTGTAATACTTTGATTTGACTATTTGGATAATGATTTTCCAGGTTTTTAGGAAGCTCTTTTAAGTAGTTTTTTCTCAGTTTTTACTTCACGGAATGGATTTTAGTATTTGCAATACCTAGATTTGTGGTGTTGCAGAAGTTTCTGTTACTACCGCACCCCCCAATTTGTAAGCCACATCGCTACTGAGTGACATCCTTCTATGGAAAAGCAGGGAAAAGTGGGTGGTAGGACTGAAATCAGATTTTTACATTGTTTCAGAAAGGTTGCTCAACTGATGTTTGGGGGTTATAAATATTTCAAAAATTTGAAGTCCAAGTAGTAATGACTATTCTTATAGAAAGAGTCTCCAATTCGATCCAATAAGAAGGATGTTGAAAATAGTAGATTGTTTTATAGCCTTTGTATAAGGACATATGAGGTAAATAGCTTTTAGAATTTAATACAATAAAAATGGTCTCTGCTCCTGGGGAACTTATATTATTTTGGTAAAGATTTATTTGTATATGTAATTAATGCTTTTTTTTGTATTAGGAAATGAGTCATTTGTAAGCCATCTTATTCTCTTTTTTGCCTATGCTGCTAGAACCGTATGCAATGCTCAACAGAGTTATTTAGCAATAGCTTATATATTAACTTATCTCCTTTTTACACAATATTTTTTGTATGTATGACACTTACTTATAAACTCCTTGACATAGGTTTTGGAAGTAGATCAAATATAAGTAAAATAAATACATACACAATAACTCAGGTTCATGTCCTTGAGAGAGAATTTTCTATTGGATGTGTATTGTTACTAACGTATTTTGCTTTGGTAGTGATTGGTTATATTTGCTTTCTCTGAGTTGTCTTTTTGCAGCATGATTCCTTCTTAATGGTGGGAGAGACATTTGTGGCTATATTTCCAAGTAGATTATTTGATACAGGTGTCAGTCATAAGGACTTCAAAGTACCTTCATTCCTTTTGATTTAATACTATAAATTTCAGCAAATAATATTAAGAACATTTTAGTGGGCATGCCAGGCATTGGTAAGGTTTTGGCATGTTGAATCAAGCTTTTGGGCCATAGTAATGTTTCCTTCTGACAGCCATGTAAACAACACTGCAGTTAAATGGTGCAATACCTTTCTATTATAAATGATATAGTCACTTTTCTGTACATTGATTTTTTAAAATGGAGATGTCTTGTAGTTTCAGATAGTTAATATAGTTCTAATTATTCAAGTGTTCAATGAATCAAGTAGAAACACCTCTCTCTCAAACCACAGGAAGTGAGTTTAGATTGGGGCTGAATACATAGTGGGAACTGCCTTAACCCACTGATGACTCATTGACTAAACTGCAATTTTGTCATTTTGATGTTGATAATTCATAACATAAGCTCACAACTCGTGACAACCCAACCAGTGGTTGTTCAGCTGCCTCAAGGGTTTGAGTGAATATAGCAGAGAATTGCAATTACTTTCTCAGTAAGAGATCAGATTTCTCATGGGATGGTTCCCTGTCTCCTTCATTCTGATAAAATATGTTCTGGCTATGCATGGTAAGACAAGAGAACATTTTGACACATCTTCCTACCTGGAGATTAAGATATAGGTCTTTATGGTTTCTCCCTTTGGGTTTTTGCACTTTACTCCTGCAAACCAAAAGCACCTGTCCCTGACATACTCTCACCCAGGTCTGCCTGAGGTTCCCATTTCTCTCTCTCTCTCTTTCTATGTGTATGTGTATACATATGCATGTAATAACGTGTGTGTGCATGTGTGTGTGTGTATCTTACCTTCATGTTACCCCTCCAATGCCTTCTCCACAGCTTCCTGTGCTCTCTGAGTACCTCTTTCTGGATCTTCCTCTCTAGATCTTTCCATCCTCCTCTCTCTCTTAGTAAAGCAAGGTATCCCTCCCTGAACTTCTCTAAAATGGATCCCTACGTGTGCTTGGTCAGGAAGAAAGTCCTCTGTGATATCCACCTTCCTCAGAAGGTGAAGATAGATGAATGTAAATAACTAGTAATTTAACTTAATTTTTATCCTGAACATTCTTCCTCTATGTTTTTGCACATTCCAAAAGTTCTTTAGCTTTTCACCCTATCTGTAAGATAAATCTTTTAAAACCATTTTTCTCTACTCAACAAGAGTTATCTGTTAGTCACAAAAACCCAGAGAAAAATGTAAAAGCATGTGTTCCTTCTCTTTCTCCTTCTCTCTGTCCCCCACCCATGCTCTCCCCTACTCCCTGTCTTTCATTATATGTGTCTGTTTCTCACACTCTCTCTCCCTCTCCTTCATTCCCTCTCTCTCTGTTTCATCCTTCTTTCTTTTTAAATGATGGAAATTGCAAGCTTTCCTTCTTGACAGTTATGATTAAAGGACTGTGCACCTGCTCAGGTAGAATAAGTGGGGAAAATGCTGAAGCAAGTATTTATGCTAACTAATATAGTCTCCTTTCTTGCCTTTGAAAACAAGCCTGCAACTCAGAAAAGCTTCCCCTGAACTAAGCACACTGAACCCTTTTACATTCAAGCTTTCTCCAATGTCAGAAGAGGTCCTTGACTCTCAACTCCATGAGGTTTGTGGAAACACAAGTGCCATTTCCTCAGAGAGGAATAGATGCTTAGTTCACAGGAAGAGGAAGAAATTTTCTCTTCTCTGTGAGAAGGAATAAGAAGGAAAGCAGAGGAGAGGGCAAAGGTAAGGTTTTAATAGCAAATGACTTAGAAACCACTACTTTCTCCTCAGATCTTATAAACTCCAATGTTTCTAGGTTGGATTTAACTACACTTTAAAAATAGAGCACCAAATGCTCTTGAAGCTTGCGTTCTCATTTTCAAAGCCCTCTCCTACTCCAGTTAGGCTTCTCATCTCTTTTCCCCCTTTCTGACGGGAAGAAGCAGTTCTGCTGTGACAACTAGTCAATTAGCAGGTAAATCTCATTGAACAAACAGTGTTTTCTTTAAAGGACAAGTTACTTGAAAATAGGACAAAGATCTCATCTCACTCCTTCTGTTCCCCTCCCCTCCTCTTCTCTTCTCACCCCCTCTCCCTCCCTCACCCTCATGCATAATCCAAAAAAAGTTAACCATTGCAGCTGGTTAATATGTCTATTGATTCTCCTTTCTATTTCCTTCTTTCTGGCAATCTTTCTTTAGTAGGAGAAATTGGTTGGTTTGTCCTGTAGAGCTCTCAAAGTTTGGATTTTGTTGATTGCCACCTTGGAGTGGGTTTTAATATATTCCTTATTCCTTGAATTCCTGTAAACTGGTAGTTAGGTCTACAGCCTTGATCAGATTCAGCACTGAAGTTTGGAGGACAAGACATCACTGGTGGTGGTGTGTGCTTCCAATAGGACGTATGGAAGGATGTCCAGTTCTCTCTATTTTGAGGTTCAAAATCATGGATGATCATTGCCTATATTAAATTGTTCTTTAGTAGCTGCAAGTGATTATACTTAATTTAATATTTTTTTCATTTGATTGTGGAGGACTTGTATAAAAAGACTTCTTGTAAAATACTTGTTAAGGGAATTTCATTAAGGTAAAATGCTTATTTCTCTCTCCTTGTTTAGAAGTTTTTAAAGTAGTGAGTTGGCTTCCTAGTAGCTCTGAAAGTGACTATCTTGAATAGATTTTTGGAAGAACCAGACCCAGAAGGAAGGATTTGGTGGTGCAGGAAATGCCAGCAAGGGGAATGGAGAAGACAGAGAAAGGAAGGCAGCCCAAACAGGGTGCATTATTGACACAGCTAGTACTGAGAGTGACTGGTGTTAAACCTGCTTGGGAAATCACGGCGGCTAGAGTAGAATGCTTCTGTGTTATCACTCTTGTTACACCCTGGTTGTTCTGTCCTAACATGGGCTCTGGGAGCCAGACAAGCTCTTAGGTAAAAAAAATGCATGCACCAACAGTTGGAAGTGGAGCCACTGTGCCCTGCAGTGAGCAGATGTGGGTGAGACACTGACAGAGACCACCACAGTCCACCCCATCCTCCCCTCAGTGCCCCACATCAAGTTTATCCTTTCACTGTTTCCTCTAGACGGTAGTTAGTGACAACTAAAACAACCCAAAACACTCAACATGAGAGTAGAACAATCTACATTCCTATTGCTACAGGAAGTAGCTGACACCATTGACAGTGGAGCAGAAAAATAAAAAAGAATGGAGACCCTTGTTGGCACTGCAGAATCAGTCAACCCTGAAGTCTGCCTGACTGCTGAAGTAGCAGCGATGTGAGACAATAAATTATTGTTTAGCCATTTTGAGTTGAGCTTTCTGCAAATCGCATCCAAAAGCATGCTGTGTATTATAATACTATTATTAAACCTGTTTAACAGATGAGAAAACTGAGTCATGTAGAAGTTAAAGGAATTTGTTAAAGATTGATATGCATAATAATGACTACGCTGACACTTGAGCCTGGGAATGTCTAATTCAAGAAACTTAATTATGTAATCACATAATCTTAATTATGTAATCACTATAATGTTCTTTATAGCAATATGTGAATCTCTAAGAGAAAGCCTTTGCCAGAGGACTTTCCTTCAGATTCCACAAGGACCCGTGCACATGAACACAACCCCCGGAGGACTGAGCGTGCCTACCTAGCCCACTTCTAATGATGTGAAGGCAGCCAGGGTCACCAGTCTAAGAATCCTAGAATCGCCTTTACTGATGGGTCGGGAGTGTGCACAGCACCCCCATGGGGCCCCTAGGTAAGAGGTGCATAGAGAATGCAACTTGAACCCAGGGCCAAATTGTGGTTCTCGGCTCTTATCTCCCTGGTAGACTGGGGGCCTTGCCTGTGGAGAGAGCTGATGTGGTAGAATAGACTTTTATCCAACTGGTCTCATAAATGCACTCATCAGGCAAAGCAGGGGCGGAGACACTGGGAAGGCCGACCTCTCCTTTTGAGGCACAGCAGCATGGCCTTTCACCATGTGGGACAGGCCCAACCTGTGGTGCTCCTCACTAATCAATAGCCATTCATTTCTCAGCGGGAGAAGGTGGAGAGAAGTTGAAACTCTTTATCTAACACTTCTCAGATAAGGGCAGTCATGGTGGGCTGAGGTGGGAATGTGGAGAGAAGGAAATGTTTTTTTCTCAGGTCAGCGATTTTTTTCTCTAAAGAGCCAAGTAATGATATTTTAGGCTTGGGGCTGGGGGCAGGGTGTTGCACATAGTCTTTGTTGCATATTCTTTTTTGTTTGTTTGTTTCCCAACCTTTTAAAAATGTAAAAACTATTCTTAGTTGGGGACCCTTCCAAACACAAAACACAGGATAAATTTGGCTGTGGGTGAGAAAGAGCTGACTCCTCAATTCACCAACTGCCAAACCTGAGAGCAATGCTTAATGTGCTCTGACATGGGTCAGGATAGGACTTTACTTAGAGCAGCTCCGAGGCCTTACTGTACCCTAGGCCAAATATTCATCTCCTTTTCTATATCCTAAATCCACTTATGACCAACTACACAGTTCAATATAGCTTGCCAGAAGTGAGTAAATGAACTTAAATACCAGCCAGCCTACATATAGCTCAAATAACACAGTGCCATCAGTATGCCAGTGTCTCAAACTTAAACATGTACTCTATCTTACTCTTAAAGTCTAAGAAGGCTCAAAACTAAAATTTTGGCTTGTTAATTGAATCTCAAAGATGAATGTTCCATTTCCTGTTTTCCTGTTTTGCCCTCTGTCCAGTAGGAGAGGCCTCCTTCTGCAAAGCCTGGCTTCCTTCTGCAGCTGTGACACCCTGGGCACACACTAGAATGACCCTCCTATTCAAAGCTGACTTAATCTCTGCAGTCAGTAGGACTCACAAGATTCTCATGGCACCAACCCCAAGTTCATCATACTGAGAAAACGTACACTTGACCTGAAACTTTTTCTGCCAATGAAGACTTCTCTCCTTTCAAGCTGGCTCAGTTTCTGCCTTATAGGAGCTCCATGGGGTTCTTCATTGTTTAAAAAAAAATCCTGCCATTTTCCCTCCCCAAGCAGGCAATTCCACTAGGTGCTATCCTCCAATAGGCTAGGCCCCTGAACGGGGCAGGTCTCAGTCTGTCATTATCTGGCCAGGCTGCACTATCATCTCTCCTTGCCTATCCTAGTCGCCTACATACCAAGGGCACGTGTTCTCTCTGTGTGGGCTGTGTCTGCCTACAGCTCTGGATGTTCACTTACTAATTCCTGACCTATGTCATAGTGGTTTTCCTGGTCTTCCCCTTTCAAATCAATGCAAATGCTCTGTATATCTTCTGTAAGTGTCCCCATCATTTAAGGGTAGCTTCCCCATTGCTCTTAAATTTTCCCCCTGACACTTAGAGAAGGTAACCTTGAGTCACAGTGTTCCCAGGCCAGTGTTCCCTCAGTTTCTGCAGTCTCCTGGTTTTCCTCTGACCCCGTAGCCCCTTGTGATGTAGTAATAACTAAAATGTCCCACTCATTCCCGAATGAAGTTAGGACTGAGTTTAGCTTTTTTCTCTTTCAGGTCTGTTTTGAGATCTCTGACCTTTGTGTCTCTGACTTCTCCCCTAAGGCAAGCCTTTCCTCAGTGCAGTTTACTCAGTATGTCTTTTTTTTTTTTTCCTTTTCCTTTCCCACAGCAGGTGTTCTGACTGAAAGACTGAAACTTGTTTCTTAAGCTGATCTGATTCTCCCTTGATATAGAGACAGCATATTCCTACTAAAATCTTCTTAATTCCTTCTAAGACCCTGGGTTTGAAAAAATTTAATGGACTTTTATCTGATTTTCTAAGAAGATGACTTAGTTTCTCTGTGATAAACCACTCCACTCTTTTATTGCTACCACTCAGATCTTCTATACTTGCTCGTTGATAAAATCTGCACTTTTTGTAGACCTGTTGTAGTAGACCTTTAGTCCTAAAATAGACGAACATAATTTGGGGCAGCTGGAGACTGGGGAGAGGAAGAAGTGTGGACAGAAGAAAAGGTTTAGGTGCTGTGTTCTGACAGTTCTCCCCCAATCATCCAAGGATTGGAAGGGGAGAAAGGGCCTGGGCTCAAGGCAGACCCAGCCTTGGCATTTGGGGGATCCCAGAATGCCCTGTTTCCCTCGGGATCCTTCAAGACTGGCAGCTGCATCGGTGCCATTGCACATGCATGACGGCACAGAGGAGTGGGGATAGAGTGCATATAAACGTGTGAAGAGCGCCAGGCCCCACCACATCACAAAGACACATCCAGTAATTTTTTCTGCCTCTTAGTGGGGCATGGAGGTTCACCAGGTGAGAGAACCAGTATGTTTTTTTAGGGAAACTCTAGTCAGGAATGTGACACATACTTGGGGAGAGCCACGGGCAGCCTGGTGGTCACCTTCAAGTTTGACTACAACAGGTCACTTGAGTGAAAACAGAATCTCACCAACAGTGCCAAGAATAGCTAAGCCCTTCCCCTACATGCCTGAAAGCCCCACATCACAATGGGCAGAATTCTTAATCACCAGGAGAGAACTCTAGACTCTTATCAACCCAGATATGGGCACCAAGTGGAATCTGCATAACAAATTACTAAATAACTCAGATGTTCCATGAGTTTCTCCCATATATTTACCTTCTCACAGCTTGCCAGCCCTAAAAACCTAAAAACTTTTTCCTTTGTTTTATCACTTCTCCACAAATTTACTATATGAACCTCAAATTCTGATCACCCTTTGAGTGACTCATTACTGAGTCACTGTATGTATGATGCATGTGTTAATAAATTCTGTTTTTCTTTTGTAAATATGCCTTTTTATCAGTTTATTTCACAGGCTCAGCCACTGAATCTTAGAGGGCAGAGTTCTTCCTCCCCTTCAGTCATTTTTCTCGGATTGACTTTTCTAGAGGAGTCCTACCAATGTCCCCCTGCCTGCCGCCCTCTGATTGGCTGGGCATTTGGCGGCTGAGTAGGGGGCTGGTAGTCTTCTGCTTCAGTCCATCAATCCAGTTAACCTCACTTTCAGTAGATACCTCTGCCCTGCCTGGTGCATTGGGGTCTGGAGACACTCTGCTTCATTTTTTCCCCCAGAATAAAGCTCCAATGTCCTGCAATGGAAAGGGGGAGGTAGGTAGTCTGGCTGGTGGGCTGAGAAGGAGCTGGGGTTTAACCTTCTGCTGACAAATTTCAATGCCTTTCCCCTCCCCTCTGCCTTTTCCAGCCTCCCACCTTGTTCCCACCCTCTGTGGCTCTTAGTGTCTCCAGTTTGTGAGTCTTTTGGAGGCCTGCTGTGTGAGATGACTTGATTCTCATTTCATCCCTCTCTGCTGGCACATGGTATTCACTTGTTTGTCTACTCTACTACTTTGATCCATATTCCAGCTTCTAAATTTTGTAGACTTTTCTTATCTGCTCTTCCCCCATTTTCTTTGTCTCTTACCCTATGTCCTGAATTTTAGTGTGCTTAGGAATAGAAAAGAATAGAATAGAATAGAATAGAATGAATAAATTTGTATTTTAAACTGTAAGTCAAACAGAAGAGCCCTAATTTTAAAAACAAACAAACCATGGTCAAAATTGATGTGGCCCTGTTCAAGATCATTTAGTCACTGGCAGAACCAGAATAAAACTCTAAAGGTTTTGAGTTAACTTTCATGATGAGATTTATTGATAGGTGGGATCAATCAATCATCTTTCATAATTGAAAGTGAGAGCCTGAATCCTCCTTTTCCTTTAAAAAATTTTATTTCTAAAACTGAAGGCCACTTTGGCATTTCCTAGTTCTACCTAAACTCCTCTGGCCCATAGGTCCCTGAAGGGTCTTGCCGGGACAGTTGCAGACTTCTGGTGGCACCAGGACAACCTCTCATCCACTAAGACTCCTAACACGCAGGTGTGTCCAGACCCACCGGAAAAGGCATCCTACCCGTCAGCCCTCCACCCCTGCAGAACAATACAGCTTGAGACATCATGGGCTGCAGTTTTAGCAAAAGTGCTTTGGAAGGAGGGAAGAGGAGAGGAAGGGGGCTGGCATGCTCCAGGAAATTAAAGAACGTCTGAACAGTGAAGCGACTAGATGGTAATCACCACCAGGCTGGCTAATTGAGACTTGGCTTACTGAGATGACAGCGGAGAAAGAGCAGCAGTCTGGTTTCAGAACCAAGATTAACAGGAGAAAAAAAAAGATCTAATTGGAAGCTGCATTAACTTTTTGAAGAGGCAGGTACAGCTGAGATGCAGGGTAACTGTTCATATAGACAGCCTCATAATGGAAAGGAAATAGAAGATTAATCTACTGTGGATTCTCTATGCTTGGGCTGATTTAATATGCAAAGACCTCCTCTGAGCCTGCCTTCTCTTTCCTCTCTTTCAGCATCATTTTTGAACTGAAGGGAAGCATTTATGTTGAAAGAAACTCGTGAGGCTGAAGAGGGATGATAACCTGGTTGGTACCAGAGAAATGGCTGCACATTACTGCCAGGTGCAAACAAGAGACGCTCAGAGGCGTTCAAGGCTTTCTAGGACCTTTGGGCAGATGTCCCTGCAGGCTGTAAAAGCGCAGTAGCCTGCTTGTTGTAGCTGAGCCAGCATCAGGGTATCTGAAGCAGGTTCATAAGGAATTTGTCAAAGCTGCTTTGCAGGAGTTGCATATAGAAGTGCAGGGGTTTTAAAGGTGGAAGGAAGCCACAGAGACAAAAGCATTTAGAACAGAAAAGGAGCTTACTTGCAAAGAGATTTTACAGGGGAGTCAAGGCTTTTAAAGAGTGTTTTCCAAATAATATTAACAACCAATTAAAGAAAAGAAATAAAAGATTACTGTAGCATGTTCCTGATGGGAAAATAGCAGTTTTCTAACTTGATTATCATATACTCAAAGGTGATCTTTTTAGGATCAGAAGTCAGGAATGAAGTTTTTTTGCTGTTTTTTAAGGAGTCGTGACCTAATGGCTCAAGGTCTCCTTCATTTTGAGGATCAGAGCTAGACAAAAACAATCCTGTTTTGTTGTTGTTACCCTTGTTCTCAGGAGCAAAGTGCTTTATGGTATGGGGCATGGTCTGCAGTTGCTCATAAAGGAGGCAGAGCAAGGTGTCAGGTTTGCCTTCACAGACCCTCCTAGAGGTACTGATTTAATGTTTGCTTAGCGCTTTTATGATTTACATAATTAATTTGATGTTTCCTTTCATTTGGCTGGTTTTACAAACCAGCCATGGGTATAATGAGGGATTTTGATTAATGCGCAAATACCTCCTTAAGATGTAGTTAATAAAACTGGAGCCATAGGATGCTAAGGCCTGGGACTTAGTTTCTGTCTGGAAGTTTTATAAAGCTGTCAAGGCTAAATTTTTACCCTCTTTATGTGCTAGAAGTATTTTTATGGCCCTTATTAGTTTATCTGCCGAGACCAAGAACAAGAACTGTCCAATTCTCCTCTTCCAGGTTTTGCCTGCAATACCCATACCTGTAAGGGCTTCCTACAATTTCTTGCTATTTATCATTATTAAAGCTAGGATTTCATAAGCCACAAAACAGGTGCCAAGACAATTTTTTTGAGGAAAATTTATAAGCATCAATTTTACGTGTGATGTATAGTTCCTGCTCCTTAATCATAGGTTTATCATACCCAATTAAATGAGATTTGTTTTCCTATGTGCCATTTCTAGCATGGTCAAGGTTGTAAATCTGATTGTTCTAATTATATTTTAGTAGAAAGGAGGACATATTCTTACTACATTTAGATAACATGATCTTGGAAAGTAAAAAAATGTTCAGTAAAGTACTTTGCATAATATTTAATAAGGGTTATCCCTATTTTGAGTTATTTTGTAGAAAAGGCCAATTTATGTCACTTTTTCCAGAATCATAAATCTTAGATTTTTCTAATTATTTATTAGCTTATAATTTTAAAATCTTTCACAGATTTTTTTCCCCCAACTTTTTGGAGTTCAGTAGAAACAAGTAGTTTGTTCTAGTTTAATATGTGTATATGTGTAAAGAGACAGATCAGGAAGAAATGGAAAGGATTTTCTCATACATTCATTAAAAAATACACCATTAATCACACCTAAGTCAGTTTCATTTGTTCCTAGGCAATTAGCTCTTATTTTGCTGATTGTAGGTTAGTTAGCAGTCTGCTTTCATGAATTTACCTGCTTGTCTTAGAACTATTGACTTGGGCTCTGGGTACAGACTGACAAACGTCTATTGGTGATGAGTGTCAGCTTGTAGTGGCAAGCCTGTACCCATTAGTCTGTCTAATACTAGTAGTTAAGAGAATGTGGGAAAATTAGGAGGGATTGGAGATGGCGGTGTGAGAGGAGAGACAGAAGCTTCCTCCTAAAACTGGATACAATTAGAAAATTTAATTGGCGCAACTAATCCTGAGAGAGCAACAGGAAAGAGGACGCATCAGACTGCACACACCTGGAGAAAAGAGCAGGCCTCACTGAACGGGGTAACATACAGGAGCTGTGGCTCTGCGGGACCCAAGCCCTTCTTCCACCCCAGCTCACAAGCGGGAGGAAGACAAATGGAGCAGGGAGGGAGTGGAAGGCTTGGGACTGCTGAATACCTAGCTCCAGAGATATGCGCTGGGAGCACAAACCTACATTTCACTGTGCTTTCATGAGACTCGCATGACTACCGGGTTGGAAAGTTAATACAGGCAGAGTTCCTGGGGAGACTGGGATTCCGGCTGCTTGTGGAAAGCAGGGATCCATATCTGGCTGCTCTGGGACAAAAACTTACACCTGTGTGCCTGGCCCACTGGCTCAGGCAGTGGAGACAGGCACAGGAGCCAGGAGGCGGGGAACAGCTCCTTCCTACCCCCAGTACCGCTCCCCTGTGACCCCTGACATTGCTTCAGGGGCTCAGCAGCTCCAGAATAGAGCTTCTGGACACTAGAGGGCGCCATATACAAACATGAAACGCCAAAGGAACCTTGTCCAGAGTAAAATTGTTAATACAACTCCTGAGAAAGATTTAAATGATATGGACCTCATGACTCTTCCTGAAAGGGAGTTCAAAATAAAAATAATCAAAATCCTAATGGAGGTATGGAAAGACATCCAAGAACTCAGGAATGAATTCAGGTCAGAGAACCAATCATTAAAGAACACGATGGAGGGTATTACAAGCAGGTTGGATATGATGGAGGAGACAATAAATGAAATAGAAACTAGAGAAGAGGAATACAAAGAAGCTGAGGCACAGAGAGAAAAAAGCATCTCTAAAAATGAAAGAATATTGAGAGAACTGTGTGACCAATCCAAGCGGAACAATATTCACATTATAGGAATACCAGAAGAAGAAGAAGAGAGAGAAAGGGACAGAAAGTGTCTTTAAGGAGGTAGTTACTGAAAACTTCCCCAATCTGGGGAAGGACATAGTCTGTCAGGCCATGGAGATCCACAGATCCCCCAACACAAGGGACCCAAGGAAGACAACACCAAGACACATAGTAATTAAAATAGGAAAGATCAAGGATAAGGACAGACTGTTAAAAGCAGCCAGAGGCAGAAATAAGATCACATACAAAGGAAAGCCCATCAGACTAACATCAGACTTCTCAGCAGAAACCTTACAGGCCAGAAGGGAGTGGCATGATGTATTTAATGCCATGAAGCAGAAGGGCCTGGAACCAAGATTACTTTATCCGGCGAGATTATCACTTAAATTTAAAGAAGGGTTTAAACAATTTCCAGATAAGCAAAAACTGGAAGAGTTTACATCCCACAAACCATCTCTGCAGTCTACTTTGGAGGGACTGCTTTAGATGGAAGTGTTCCTAGAGTTGGATAGCTGTCACCAGAGGTAGTAAAATCATGGTAGGGAGGGTGGAGCAGCTGACTGCAAGGCAAATGCAAAATTAAATTGACTATTCCCAAAGTCAATCAAGGGATAGACAAAAAGTACAGAATTTGATACGTAATATATAAAGAATGAAGGAGGAAAAAAAAGGAGGAGAAATAGAAAAGAACCTTTAGATTGTGTTTGTAACAGCATAATATGTGAGTTAAGTTAGACTCTTAGAGAGTAAGGAAAGAAACCTGGAACCTTTGGTAACCATGAATCTAAAGCCTGAAATGGCAATAAGTACATACCTATCGATAATCACCCTAAAGGTAAATGGACTGAATGCACCAATCAAAAGACATAGAGTCACTGAATGGATAAAAAAACAAGACCCATCTATATGCTGCTTACAAGAGACTCACCTCAAACCCAAAGACATGCACAGACTAAAAGTCAAGGGATGGAAAAACATATTTCATGCAAACAATAGGGAGAAAAAAGCAGGTGTTGCAGTACTAGTATCAGACAAAATAGACATCAAAACAAAGAAAGTCACAAGAGACAAAAAAGGACATTACATAATGATAAAGGGCTCAGTCCAACAGGAAGATATAACAATTATAAATATATATGCATCCAACACAGGAGCACCAACATATGTGAAACAAATACTAACTGAACTAAAAGAGGAAATAGACTGCAATGCATTCATTTTAGGAGACTTCAACACACCACTCACCCCAAAGGATAGATCCACCAGACAGAAAATAAGTAAGGACACAGAGGCACTGAACAACACACTAGAACAGATGGACCTAATAGACATCTATAGAACTCTACATCCAAAAGCAACAGGATACACATTCTTCTCAAGTGCACATGGAACATTATCCAGAACAGACCACATACTAGGCCACAAAAAGAGCCTCAGTAAATTCCAAAAGATTGAAATCCTACCAACCAACTTTTCAGACCACAAAGGTATAAAACTAGAAATAAACTGTACCAAGAAAGCAAAAAGGCCCACAAACACATGGAGGCTTAACAACACGCTCCTAAATAGTCAATGGATCAATGACCAAATTAAAATGGAGATCCAGCAATATATGGAAATAAATGACAACAACAACACAAAGCCCCAACTACTGTGGGACACAGTGAAAGCAGTCTTAAGAGGAAATTATACAGCAATCCAGGCATATTTAAAGAAGGAAGAACAGACCCAAATGAATAGTCTAGTGTCACAATTATCAAAATTGGAAAAAGAAGAACAAATGAGGCCTAAAGTCAGCAGAAGGAGGGACATAATAAAGATCAGAGAAGAAATAAACAAAATTGAGAAGAATAAAACAATAGAAAAAAATCAATGAGACCAAGAGCTGGTTCTTTGAGAAAATAAACAAAATAGATAAGCCTCTAGCCAGACTTATTAAGAGAAAAAGAGAATCAACACACATCAACAGAATCAGAAATGAGAAAGGAAACATCACGACGGAACCAACAGAAATACAAAGAATTATTAGAGAATACTATGAAAACCTATATGCTAAGAAGCTGGAAAACCTAGAAGAAATGGACAACTTTCTAGAAACATACAACCTTCCAAAATTGACCAAGGAAAAACACAAAATCTAAACAAACCAATTACCAGCAAAGCAATTGAAGCGGTAATCAAAAAACTACCCAAGAAAAAAACGCCTGGGCCAGATGGATTTACCTCGGAATTTTATCAGACATACAGAGAAGATATAATACCCATTCTCCTTAAAGTTTTCCAAAAAATAGAAGAGGAGGGAATACTCCCAAACTCATTCTATGAAGCCAACATCACCCTAATACCAAAACCAGGCAAAGACCCCACCAAAAAAGAAAATTACAAACCAATATCCCTGATGAACGTAGATGCAAAAACACTCAATAAAATATCAGAAAACTGAATTCAAATATATATCAAAAGGATCATACACCACAACCAAGTGGGATTCATCCCAGGGATGCAAGAATGGTACAACATAACATTCGAAAATCCATCAACATCATCCACCACATCAACAAAAAGAAAGACAAAAACCACATGATCATCTCCATAGATGCTGAAAAAGCATTCGACAAAATTCAACATCCATTCATGATAAAAACTCTCAGCAAAATGGGAATAGAGGGCAAGTACCACAACATAATAAAGGCCATATACAATAAACCCACAGTCAACATCATACTGAACAGCGAGAGGCTGAAAGCTTTTCCTCTGAGACTGGGAACAAGACAGCGATGCCCATTCTCCCCACTGTCATTTAACATAGTACTGGAGGTCCTAGCCATGGCAATTAGACAAAACAAAGAAATACAAGGAATCCAGATTGGTAAAGAAGAAGTTAAACTGTCACTATTTGCAGATGACATGATATTGTACATAAAAAACCCTAAAGACTCCACTCCAAAACTACTAGAACTGATATCGGAATACAGTAAAGTTGCAGGATACAAAATTAACACACAGAGATCTGTGGCTTTCCTATACACTAACAATAAGCCAATAGAAAGAGAAATCAGGAAAACAATTCAATTCACAATGGCATCAAAAAGAATAAAATACCTAGGAATAAACCTAACCAAAGAAGTGGAAGACCTATATCCTGAAAACTATAAGACACTCTTAAGAGAAATTAAAGAGGGCACTAACAAATGGAAACTCATCCAATGCTCTTGGCTAGGAAGAATTAATATTGTCAAAATGGCCATCCTGCCCAAAGCAATATACAGATTTGAAGCAATCCCTATCAAATTACCAACAACATTCTTCAACGGACTGGAACAAATAGTTAAAAAATTCATATGGAAACACCAAAGACCCCGAATAGCCAAAGCAATCCTGAGAAATAAGAATAAAGTGGGAGGGATATCACTCCCCAACTTCAAGCTCTACTACAAAGCCATAGTAATCAAGACAATTTGGTACTGGCACAAGAACAGAGCCACAGACCAGTGGAACAGATTAGAGACTCCAGACATTAACCCAAACATATATGGTCAATTAATATTTGATAAAGGAGCCATGGACATACAATGGGGAAATGACAGTCTCTTCAACAGATGGTGCTGGCAAAACTGGACAGCTACTTGTAAGTGAATGAAACTGGATCACTGTCTAACCCCATACACAAAAGTAATTTCAAAATGGATCAAAGACCTGAACGTAAGTCATGAAACCATAAAACTCTTAGGAAAAAACATAGGCAAAAGTCTCTTGGACATAAACATGAGTGACTTCTTCATGAATATATCTCCCCGGGCAAGGAAAACAAAAGCAAAAATGAAAAAGTGGGACTATATCAAGCTGAAAGGCTTCTGTACAGCAAAGAACACCATCAATAGAACAAAAATGTACCCTACAGTATGGGAGAATATATTCGTAAATGACAGATCCGATAAAGGGTTGACATCCAAAATATATAAAGAGCTCATACACTTCAACAAACAAAAAGCAAATAATCCAATTAAAAAATGGGCAGAGGAGCTGAACAGACAGTTCTCCAAAGAAGAAATTCAGATGGCCAACAGACCACATGAAAAGATGCTCTACATCACTAGTTATCAGAGAAATGCAAATTAAAATCACAATGAGATATCACCTCACACCAGTAAGGATGGCTGCCATCCAAAAGACAAACAACAACAAATGTTGGCGAGGCTGTGGAGAAAGGGGAACCCTCCTACACTGCTGGTGGGAATGTAAATTAGTTCAACCATTGTGGAAAGCAATATGGAGGTTCCTCAAAATGCTCAAAATAAACTTACCATTTGACCCAGGAATTCCACTTCTAGGAATTTACCCTAAGGATGCAGCACTCCAGTTTGAAAAAGACAGATGCACCCCTATGTTTATCGCAGCACTATTTACAATAGCCAAGAAATGGAAGCAACCTAAGTGTCCATCAGTATATGAATGGATAAAGAAGATGTGGTACATATACACAATGGAATATTATTCAGCCATAAGAAGAAAACAAATCCTACCACTTGCAACAACATGGATGGAGCTAGAGGGTATTATGCTCAGTGAAATAAGCCAAGTGGAGAAAGACAAATACCAAATGATTTCACTCATCTGTGGAGTATAAGAACAAAAGAAAAACTGAAGGAACAAAACAGCAGCAGAATCAAAGAACCCAAGAATGGACTAACAGTTACCAAAGGGAAAGAGACTGGGGAGAATGGGAGGGTAGGGAGGGATAAGGGCAGGGAAGAAGAAAGGGGGTATTTTGATTAGCATGTATTATGTGGGGGGTGGGGGAAAGGGGAGGGCTTTGCAACACAGAGAAGACAAGTAGTGATTCTACAACATCTTACTATGCTGATAGACAGTGACTGTAATGGGGTTTGTGGGGGAAACTTGGGGTAGAGGAGAGCCTAGTAAACATAATGTTCTTCATGTAATTGTAGATTAATGATAACAAAATAGAAAAAATAAAAGAAAATAAATTAATTAATTAATTTAAAAAAAAAAGAGAGAATGTGGGACTTTCTGAGACTCTTTATTTCCTTCAGAAGACTCAAATTTCTAATGTGGAGTTTGTAGCAAGAAACTTAGGCAACTTTGAGGAAAAAGCAAAAAATACCTGTCAGTGATAAGCTCTAATGGCTCAATTTAATTTTATTATGACACATAACAAAAAGAGGGATGGTAGATTCCTCTCAATATATTTATGAATTTGCAAGGAGTTAATCAATGATTACCCTCTGAATAAAAATACACTGTGGACAAAGTGGGCATTGTCAACTCTTAGGGCCTTTTAAGTCATACCATAATGTGGTTAGTATCATTATTCCTAAGTAGCAAGGATATTTAAGCCTAGAAACAAAATTTTAATTTAAAATTTCATTTTTTGAGAGTTAGTGTGCCAGTCTTTGCACATACCATACGTATATTTCCATCTAATCTGAAAGATACTTCAGATTAGATAATTTCAAGACATACTCATGTTAATAACATTTTGCTTATATATAATTAACTTGGGGAGGTTGGCTTCTCTTTTCATATGCTAGTTTTCTGTTGTGGGCTTTGCTAAGTAGTGTAGAGATAAGTAAAAATATGGAGACTTTCTAACATAACCAATTATTTCTAGTAATTCTTCTTTTATAAGGACAGGAGCAAATCTTTGATATTGTCCAGTCTGGAAAGTCCCAAAGGTTAGGTTATAAATGGCAAATTATTTTGAATGTGGGACCTAAATTGGAAACGGCAATGTCCAAAATATTTGTCAAAGGAAATAAAGCATGAGCTTAAGTCATAGGTACCTAAAGGCAAGAAATGATGAATCTCAGACAAGAAAGAAAATAAACACAGCAGCCTATAAATATTAGAAATTCTAGCTTTTTCAAAAGTAGACATTTGCTAAAATTGATTCAAGGGCAAATAAAGAAAGTACAGAGTTAAGAGGCTGCTGAGTATAGAAAAGGTATAGAATGATTTTTACTGTTTCTTGTTAAACGCAAACTGTTACTCAAGATCAATTTGTCATTTTCACAGGAAGAAAACTGAATTCTAGTTTACTCTTTTTATATACCTCCCATGTAACATTTTTTGTTAAAGAATTGAGAGTCTTTTGCTGGTCTCTGGGGTCCACACACTGGGGCTATGGGTCAAATCTGGCCACATCCATTGTTTGCTTGTTCTTTGCAGCTACATTTGGGGCCAGTACAGAGGAACTGAATAATCGCAACCAAGACCAGGGGCCCACAAAACTGAAAGTATTAAACATTTTAGTACTTCTCAGTGCTCTTTTCAAACTTGTTATTTGCAGATATAAGACCAAGGAAAATATAATTCATTTCCCCTCTGACCTTCTACAACTCCAACTCATTGTAAATCTCAAAATTTGTTTTTTTACTATTTTTTTTCACATTCTTGCATGATCAAGTTTTAGGTAGTTAATCTCTTTTTCTCTATGTAAACCAACAGGCAAATCAAATCCATTATTTTATAAATGCACTTACATTCCTTTGTAATGATTATAACTAGTTTGGTCTCAATCTTTTAATTGGTTTCAGCCTTTAACTGAGGTAACTGACTTCCCTCCACAGGTACAGAGACGTCAGGGAAGTAGGTAGCTGAGAACAGTGTGTCAACGTAAGTGTTTTGTACACCAGCAGAGCTCCAGTTTGGGCTGCTGTACCTTATGTGCACACAAAAGTCTGCATTTGCCTGCGGTCACCTACTTCCATGTCACCATTCTTGAGGTAGGAAAAATAAACATGTATGCTAATACGTCCCCAAGGTATCTGCACAGTTTTGTCCACCTATTAACTGATTTCTTCTCTAGTGTATAAAAAAGAGGTGTATATATATGTATACATATGTGTGTGTGTGTGTATAAACTTTGTGTGGTGTTTTTGTATTCTCTTTATTTCCAAGAATTTTAATTTTTAAAGGATTGTTCAAGTAACTATACATTTCTCAAATTAATATTAGTCAAAGTTCTCAAAGTCAGTAAGGATTTTGGAAATTAGATTTATTTATTTATATTTATGCAATACAGTAATTCCTATTGATATTATGAATTTGCCAGAGAGATGACATTTAAATTTTCTAGTGTAGAGTCATAAGAATGAATCCTTTTTGATAAAGACATGGCTTATTCTAACTTAATTTAGAATTTCTGATTTTTATACTCCATATTTCTAAATATTTTGTGGAAATGATGATTTACCTGACCCATACTTTAGATGGCTTAAAATAGACTTTTCATAGGAAAATAAAATCAGGTCTTATATAAAGTAAATTATGTTATCATTTTTCATGCTGTGATAAAAGTGGGAAAAGTATTTTGTCAGTATGCACCTTGATTGGAAATATTATCTGAACTTTATTTTATATTTATATACATATTAAAAAGCTCTTGAACTTTTGTTTAAAATACTGAAAAAATCTCTTAGAATTATTTACCCCTCAAATTTGCATTTTTTTACTTCTTATCTTGGAATTGAGCAACAAAGGACAATAATTTAATTTAAAGCTAAACTCCCCCACTCCACACATAGGTTTTTTTCCCTTACTGTTTCAGTAAGCATCTGAAACTTTCTCAAAGGACTAGCATATTTAAACAGAAGTTCAAATAATTGTTTATTTTCTAGTAATTCTTCATTTATTTTAAATGTACATATATACTTATTAGTCCTTATAAGCCAATCAAGATAGGAGGGCTACTAAATTTTAGAGAATTTATAATCTAATTTATTAATCCTCACTGGAGGTAGCCAAGGTAAACCAATGTTTGCTCAGAAAATAGTTCACATTCATATAATTGAAGAACTTAACTCCTAGGCAAGAGAGAGTTTATAGCTGGATTTGTCTTTAATTTATTATAAACTGTTTTCTGTTGTGCTTGTTGTCAGATTGTGATTATTTTTCATTATACCTTGAGTTGATTTATTTGGATATTTCTAGGTAATTACCTATGTACTGTAGCTCACCTTAACACAGTTTCACTGACTGTTTTCAGTTTCTGAGGTCAATTGCTGTCTGGAAGCAGATGATCCTCCTTCTTAAATCTCATTGGAAGGTCAATAGCAGCTTAATGCTATGTCACAGGGCCTCCATCATTCACCTCACTTCATCTCATCAGGTAGGCATTCTGTCACCTCACATCTCCACAGGAAGAAGGGTGAGTACCGTAAGATATTCTGAAAGAAAGAAACCTCATTTACATGACCTATTACAGTATATTGTTATAATTGTTCTATTTTATTATTATTTGTTCTTGTTAACCTCTTACTGTGCCTAATTTATAAGTTAAACCTTGTCATAGGAATGAACATATGGGGAAAAAAGTGTGTACATAGAGTTTATTACTATCTCCAGTTTCAGGCATCCACTGGGGGTTTTACAACATATTCTCAGAATGTAAGTGGAGCTTCCATTAGAACCCTTTTGTTTTCTCTGAAAGTTGTAAACACCAGATAAGCCAGCAGTGATCTTGCCCTGCCTTTTCCAACCCATATATGTGTTCCATCCTATAGTGTACACACATTAAAGATTTTTATGTCCAATTAATATCCTAAATTTTTGAGAGAATGAGAGACCATTATTACCAGATACAGATACAGAAGAACTGCGATTATTCATAAGCCATTTTAAAAGGCTAATTGCCCTCCCTTTGTGAATGGAGGAAAAAACTCTATTCATTTACACAGACACAGACAGAGACTAGCAGCCTCCAGTTCACAACTACAGCATGGCTCAGCAAAACTCACTGGTGGGTTGCAGCTGAGTAACAGGACCACTAGGAATACACAGTGGATCTCAGAGCCACACTAATTGGCTGTTCCTGAATTCATAGGCTACTCTCCATCACAGTAGGAACATTTTTTTCTTCTAAATGACTAACTCACAATGGTGTACTTACAAGACAAACCATAGGGAGATGGAGATGTCAGAGTTCTGAAGACAAACAGCTAAACATAAAGAGACAAGATTTCTTGTCATCCATTGAACAGATATCGGATTCTATGTCATCTGCCACTCACAAGAGACCAGATTGTTGGTCTCAAAGCCAGCCTTCCAATGAAAATTATAAAAGTGGCAGCCAATGTAATGTCACCTAGCAACAAAATATCAAAAAAGAAACAAATAGAATCAATCAGAGTAAGTGAGACTGAAGGCAATATTTGTGGCACAAGATTCTCCACAGGAGCTGGAAAAGACTTGCCTTGACATGAGGGTCCCATGTGTGTTATACCTATACGACAGTGCAGTTTAGTTGGTGCTCATGAATGATACCCTGGGCATCTCAATTTAACCTCCAAATCACTTATACATTGGTTTTTTTCTTTTTATAATTTTTAAAATTTCCTGTGCATTACCCATAGCCATGTTTTTAAAATCCCAGCTTACCATGTTCCTGCCACAGGAAACAGTTTTCAACTCACTGCTTTGGGAACATTCACCAAACAGTGATTTGCAAACTGGGAATGGGATGAATGACTGTAAAGGGTCCATCAGCACAAGCACACCTCATATTGGCTATGAACTAACTAAGTAATAGGCATCACACATGAATAAAACAATATTGCAGAAGTATTTTATGCTTTCATGATGGATAAAATACAAATTAACTTAGAAACTTGCAGGATTCATAAGGATTCATAGTCCCTTTCCTGGTCATTATGTATTTGCCACTCAGTGAATCCTAACAGTTATATCACTTGGCAGGAGTGAATGGGGCAATGTATCTGCATACATTCATTGAAAGAAAATCGGGTTGGAGGTACTATCATGAATTAACCACTGTTTCTTTCCTTGTCACAATAAAGATAGGACAGGAACTCATCTTTTGATGACTGAGGATGACTCCCCTGTAAGGCTTAAAGCAGGGAGAGGAGCCTTGATTTTCTGGTATGAAATTCTTGTGAAGAGAGAGAGAATACTGGGAAAGAAAGGTGGCCCCTGTTTTTAGTCTTTGAAGTTGAAGATGAGGATGCTAACTCCAATTCCATGTTCCCGGTGCCTGCTTTGTCCTGGGAGGGGCTGAGGGCTGAAAGTATGGTCTCTGGAACCTTAACCATCCGTGGGGAATCAACCCAGATGGTGTGCATGGTCCCTGCAATTAGACTTGGGGTGGGATTTGCCTTTCTTTCATGATCTGCTGAGAAAGGACTCTCTCTCTACTGAGGGAATACAATGATAGTGGTTTGAAATTCCTAGTTTAAGGAAGGGGAATAAAAACAAGAGCAAAATTCATCAGGAAATGACAGCTTAAGAAGATGGAGTGAAATTAATTGTGCTGAATAAATAATGAGAGCACAGACTACTAACTTATGAAGATTTATGCTAATGTTCATGTGAAGGAAATTAATATACCCAGGGGATATTTGCAAATAGCAGCACTTCCAAACAGCTTGTTTTCAGAATTCATTTTCATAGCCCTTTTAGGGAATTATCTATTTATGTTTATAATTCATTCTTGGAGTCTAAAAGGTCTTCATTTCTACTGTAACATCCTAATTTGCTTTGCAGCTCAGACTTTTCCTGTCCTCACTAGCTCTCTTTTCAAAGTCATATACCCGCTCTTGAAGAGTGTCTGTGGTCTCAGCATGTATTTCCTTCTGAGTTTTCTACCAGACTTTTTCTATAATGCATTCAATAGGTCAGCAACGTTTCCTGAATTATCCAAGTTGGAGATGAATTCAAGTGGATACTAACTCTGATATATTGAAAGGGCAAATGTTAACTAACTCTATGTGTATCCACTGGGGGGAAATGGTCTTTGCATTTGAAAAGTTTTGAAATACAGAGAAAGCATATTTGAATTGTGAACAACTGACTCAAATTAAACTGAGAAATAATATGCAAACATTTAAGTGTATCTAATATTAAAGCTAATGAAGTAGTTGATTTCCATGCAATATCATTTTTTTTTAACTATTAGAAACTTTAATTTGTCTAACGGATTTATTTTCCTTTAAGTATACAAATTATAGATATTTTAATCTGGGCCATATGATTTTATAAACCTGATTTCTTTCCCCTATTATTATGTTTAGAATGTTTTCATTTAATATATAATTTAATCTAAACAGAAGTATGTAGGCAAAAAAAATAGACCTCTATTATTTGATACTTAAAATTGAAACTGAAGAAGTTAATTTTCATTTTTTTGTGTGTGAGAAGGAGTAGTACAAGATACAGATGAGGGCTGGAGAGAGGGGTTAGTTTTCTTCTTTTTAAAAATTTTTACTTTTAAGTAATTATATACTTACAATAAAGTACAAAGAAATGTACAGGGAGGTTCTGTGTACCCTTCAGCTAGCTTTCCCTAGCCTTAACATTTTGTGTAACTGTCATTGGTAAAATCTATAGAGCTTATTTTGATTTCCTCAATTATACAAGTATAATTTGTGTGTGCATGTGTGTGTGTGTGTGTGTGAATATCTGTGCAATTTTATTACACTACAGTTCCATGTAACCACCAGTACAATCAAGATTTTTGACTAGCTCATCAATGCAAGACTCTCTTGTGATGTCCCTTTATAGCTACTGATCACATCCCTCCCTCCTCAACACCTGACCTCTGGCAACCACTCATTTGTTCTTCATTGCTAACATTATGTTATTTCATGAATGTTATATAAATGTAATCATGCACATAGCATGCTTTTGAAATTTTGTTTTTTTCTCGTATTTCCTTCATTTTCATTCAAATTGCTGTGTGTATCAATAGCTGTTGCTTTTTATTGCTAAATAATATCACATGGTATATATGTACTACAGATCAGTTAACCATTTACCCATTGTAGGACATTTGGTTAGTCTGCAGATTTTGGATTTCATTAATAAATCGCTATGAAGATTCTGAATGAAAAATACATTTTGATTTTGCTGGGATAGAGAGTATACTTTCTGAGTTGTATGGTAAGTCCATCTTTAATTTTGAGGAAGTTGCCAAACTATTTTCCAGAGTAGTTATACTGTTTCCACATTACCTTCCCACTGGCAATGCATGAATGATTCAGTTCCTCCACATCCTTGCCAGTATTCGATGATATCACTATTGTTTATTTTAGTCATTCTGATGTTTGTACAATGATAAGTCATTGTGGTTTTAATTTGCATTTCTCCAATGGCTAATGATGTTGAACATCTTTTTATATACCGTATGTATATTCTCTTTGTTGAAATGTTGTGCATATTTTTGGCTTATTTTCTAATTGGATTATATCTTTGCTTTTGAGTTTTGAGAGTCCTTTATATATTATAGATGTTACTCCTTTGCTGGATATGTGGTTTGCAAATATTTTGTTCCAGATTATAATTAGTCTTTTTGTCCTCTTAGCAGGGTCTTTTTCAGAAGCAAAGGTTTTAATTTGTTGAAATCCGATTTATTAAATTTCCCTTTCACTGAACATCGGTTTTCTTTTCCCTAGAACAATTATAGACTGACTAACAGAGACTGAAGAGACTTTATAAAGATTCTCCAGAATAGTGTTTTTTGAATTTGTAATTCTTTTTTAACCTTTTATTTTGAAATAATTATAGATTCCTAAGAGGTTGCAAAGATAGTACAGAGGTTTCATGTACCCTCACGTAGTTTCCTCCAACGGTTGTATCTTCAATTTGACTTATACAGTGTATGAATTTTTAAAACTGGCTTTTTTTCACTTAGTATAATGTCATTAAGATCCATCCAAGTTGTTTTGTGTATCAGTAATTCATTCCTTTTTATTGCTGAGTAGTGTTTCATGGTATGTATGTGCTACAATTTGTTTAACCATTTGCCCATTGTAGGACATTTTGTCCATTCCCAGTTTTTGGTTATTACAAATAAAACTGCTAAGAATAATGACATACAGATTTTTTTTTTGCATAGACATAAGTTTTTGTTCTACGAGATAGATGCCTAGGGATGTGGTTGCTGAATGATATGATAAGTGTATATTTAATTTTTAAAGAAACTGTCAACCCATTTTTCTAAGGTAGTTGTAGCATTTTACATTTCCACCAGCAATGTATGAAAGATCCAGTTCCTCTGCATTCTTGCAAGCATTTCATATTGCCACTATTCTTTAGTAGCAGCTTTATTGAGATATAATCCACATACTATGAAATTTATTCTTTTAAAGTATACAATTCCATGGTTTTCAGTATCACAGAGTTGTATAACCATCATCACTATTTGAGTTTTGAACATGTTTATCATTCAAAAAGAATACATTACCAACATTAGCAGTCACTCCCCATCCATATCCCCCACCCAGCCCAGGGTAGCCATTAGTTTTCTCTCTGTGTGAATTTTCCTATTCTGAACATTTTATATAAATAGAATATTACAGTATGGCCTTTTGCATCTGGTTCCTTGCACTTGGCAGAATATTTTCAACATCAATGTTGTAGCTTATATCAGTACTTCATTCCCTTTTAAAGCTGAATAACATTCCATTGTATGGGCATACCACATTTGTTTATCCATTCATGTACAGGTAGACATGTGGGTTGTTGTCACTTTTTTGCAATTATGAATGATGCTGCTATGAGCATCATGTATAAGGTTCTGTACATTCATGTATTTTCATGACTGTAGTATATACCTAGGAGTGGAATTGATGGATCTTATGGTACTTCTAGGTTGAACATTTTGAAGAACTGCCAAACTGTTTTCCAAAGTGGCTGCTCCACTAAAACTTTTCCATCAGTAATGTATGAGGCTTTCAGTTTTTCTACATCCTTGTCAACATTTGTTATTATCCGTTTTTAAAATTATAGCAATCTCAGTGGGTGTGAAATGATATCTCACTGTGGTTTTAATTTGATAAACCCTAACAACTAATGATATTGAGGAATTTTTCATCTGCATATTACCCATTTGTATGTCTTTGGAGAAATGTCAATTCAAATCTTCTGTACATTTTGTAACTGGGTTATATGTCTTTTTATTGTTGATTTGTAAGGATTCTTAATGTATTCTGGATATAAGTTCCTCATCATATTTGTTATTTACAAGTATTTTCTTCCATTCTGTTGGCTATCTTTTCATAGGATAAGCTCTGTAGATTGTACCTTTGCAAAGTTGATGGTAAACTTTGAAGCACAAAGTTTCTAATTTTGATGAAGTCCATTTATCTATTTTTTTCTTCTGTTGCTAAAGCTTTTGGTGTCCATATCTAAAAATCCATTACCTAAGGGATTAAAAAAGATAGTGGTGTGAGAAGTGAGACAGAAACCTCCTCCCCAAACCACATATAATGCAAAAATACAGCAAATACAAATAATCCAAAGAATGACTGGAAAGAAGACTGCAACAGATGGCTTACATCTGGGGAAAAGAGCAGACCTCACAGAAAAGGGTAAAGTAGCAAAGCTGTGATCCAGCAGGACTCAAGCCCTTCCCCCAACCCCAGCTCACCAATGTGAGGAAGAGAAGTGGAGTGGGGAGGGAGTAGAAGCCCAGGACTGCTAAAAACACAACCCTGGAGACCTACTCCAGGAGCACTAACCCACATTACCTGGTTCCCTGTAGATTAGAGGGGTTGGAAAGCAAAGACAGGCAAAACACTCAGAGAGACTGAGATTTCAGCTGCTTGGGGAGAACAGGTACCCACACCAGCCACTCTGGGACAAAAGAAAGGAGGGCACATTGAAAGATATCCCAACAGCGAAATGGATGCTAAAGGGGCATGGATTACATAGAGCTCACTGCTCAGGAGAAAAGAGAGGTGGACAATATCATCCTGGTACAGGTAGCCCATCAGGTTGGGAACTTTCAGGAGCTTCATTAGCTCCATCGCCATGGCTGGCAATGCAGTGCCAAGAATCCCCCACTGAAATTCGCAGCCTGCCTCTCCTTTCTCATGGCCAGCACCAGTTTGCAAACCTGCTGCCCCCACCATTGTGCCATGTCAGCCAGAGGGTGACCCCACCTATGGCAGCTATAGGGGTGAAGCATAGAGGCTCCTCCCTGCATGCTGGACCCAAAGGCCCTGACAGTGGAGGTAGGCATTGCAGCCAGAAAGCAGGAAAGAGCTCTTTCCTCCAGGCAGGCATTGGCACTGTGTGCCTGCAAGCCCTGCCATCACTCCAGGGGCTTGGCAGCTCCAGAGAGTAGAGCTTCTGGGCACTAGAGGGAGCTGCCTACACAGTTTTTATTCCATAGTAATCATTACAAATATGAAATGGCAAAAGGACATGTTACAAGCCAAAATCCCTCAAACACCAGAAAGAGGGCTAAGTGAAACTGAAATCACAAATTTTCTTGATAAAGATGTCAAAATAAAAATCATAAACATGCTCATGGAGCTACAGAAAAGTATTCAAGACCCACATCCAACAGAGTGGACTTCAAGAAAGAGATAGAAACTTTGAAAAATACAATATCTGAGATGAAACATACAATTGAGGGATTTAAAAGCAGACTAGAAGAAGTAAAGGAGATGGCAAATGAAATAGAAATTAGTAAACAGGAATACAAAGAAGCTGAGGCACAGAGAGATAAAAGGATCTCTAGGAATGAAAGAATATCAAGAGAACTGTGTGACCAATCCAAATGGAACAATATTCACATTATAAGGGTACCAGAAGATGAAGAGAGAGAAAAAGGGATAGAAAGTCTCTTTGAGTAAATAATTGTGAAAAACTTACCCAATCTGGAGAAGGAAATAATCTCTTATGCCATGGAAGTGCACAGATCTTCCAACACAAGGGACCCAAGCAGGACAACACCAAGACATATAATAATTAAAATGGCAAAGATCAAGGACATGGACAGAGTATTAAAAGCATCCAAAGAGAGAAAAAAGATTACATACAAAAGAAAACCCATCAGGCTATCATCAGACTTCTCAGCAGAAACCTTACAGGCCAGAAGGGAGTGGCATGATATATTTAATGCAATGAAACAGAAGGGCCTCAAACCAAATACTCTACCTGGCAAGATTATCATTTAAATTTGAAGGATGGATTAAACAACTTCCAGATAAGCAAAAGTTGAGGGAATTTACCTCCCACAAACTGTCTCTGCAGTGTACTTTAAAGGGACTGCTCTAGATGGATGTACTCCTAAGGCTAATAGCTATCACCAGAGAAAATAAAACCACAGTAAAGGAAGTAGAACAATTAGTTACTAAGCAAATGCAGAATTAAATAAGCTACCCACAAAATCAGTCAAGAGATACACAAAGAGTACAAAATATGACAACTAATATATAAAGAGTGGAGGAGGAAGAAAAAGGAGGGAGAAAATAACCTTTAGATTGTGTTTGAAAGAGCATACTAAGCAAGTTAAGTTAGACTGTTAGATAGTAAAGAAGCTAACCTTGAACCTTTGGTAACCACAAATCTAAACCCAGCAATGGCAATAAGTACATATCAATTGATAATTGCCCTAAAGGTAAATGGACTGAATGCACCAATCAAAAGACATAGAGTCACTGAATGGATAAAAAAACAAAACCTGTCTTTATGCTGCCTACAAGAGACTCACTTCAAACCCAATGACATACACAGACTGAAAGTGAAGGGACGGAAAATATATTTCCTGCAAACAATAGGGAAAAAAAGTAGGTGTTACAGTACTTGTATCAGACAAAATAGACTTTAAAACAAAGAAAGTAACAAGAGACAAAGAAATACATTACATAATGATAAAGTGGTCAGTCCAACATGAAGATATAACCGTTATAAATATCTATGCACCCAACATAGCAGTACCTACATATGTGAAACAAATGGCATGAAATATTTAATGCAATGAGACAGAAGGGCATGAATGCAGAACACAGAATTAACGGGGGAAACAGAAAGCAATGCATTCATTTTAGGAGACTTTAACACATTACTCACTCCAATGGACAGATCAACCAGACAGAAAATAAGTAAGGAGACAGAGGCACTGAGCAACACATTAGAGAAGATGGACCTAGCAGACATTTACAGAGAACTGCATGCAAAAGCAACAGGATACACATTCGTTTTGAGAGCACATGGAACATTTTCCAGAATAGATCACATATTAGGCCACAAAAAGACCCTCAGTAAATTGAGAAGGATTGAAATTGTACCACCCAGCTTCTCAGACTACAAAGGTATGAAACTAGAAATAAATTATGCAAAGAAAACAAAAAAGCCCACAAACACATAGAGGCTTAACATCAAGCTACTAAATAATCAATGGGTCAATGACCAAATAAAAACTGAGATCAAGCAGTATATGGAGACAAAGGACAACAATAACTCAACACCACAAAACCTGTGGGAAGCAGCAAAGGCTATTCTAAGAGGGAAGTGTATTGCAATACAGGCTTACTTCAGGAAAGAACAATCTGATATGATCAGTCTAAACTCACAATTAAAGAAACTAGAAAAAGAAGAACAAATGAGGCCCAAAAGTCAGTAGAAGGAGGGACATAATAATAAACAAAATAGATAAACCCCTAGACAGACTTACCAAGAAAAAAAGAGAGTCTACTTACATAAACAGAATCAGAAATGAGAAAGGAAAAATCACTATGGACACCACAGAAATACAAAGAATTATTAGAGAATACTATGAAAAATTATATACTAATAAATTGGGTAACCTAAAAGAAATTTACAACTTTCTATAAAAATACAACCTCCCAAGATTGACCCAGGAAGAAACAGAGAATCTGAACAGACCAATTACCAGCAACAAAATTGAATTGTAATAAAAAAAACTACCTAAGTAGAAAACTCCCAAATCAGATGGCTTCACTGCTAACTTTTATCAAACATTTAGAGCATACCTAATACCCATACTTCTTAAAGTTGTCCAAAAAGTAGAAGCAGAGGGTATCCTTCCAAACTCATTCTATGAGGCCAGCATCACTCTAATGCCTAAACCAGGCAAACACTACAAAAAAAAAGAAAATTACAGACCAATATTCCTGATGAAAGTAGATGAAAAAAAACTTGACAAAATATTAGCCACCTGATTTGAAAAATACATCAAAAAGATCATCCAACATGATCAAGCAGGATTTATTCCAGGAATGCAAGGATGATACAATATTCGAAAATCCATCAATATCATATAGCACATCAACAAAAAGAAGTACAAAAATCACATGATCATCTCCATAGATGCTGAAAAAAGTACTCAACAAAATTCAACATCCATTCATGATAAAAACTCTCAACAAAATGGGTAGAGGTCAAGTACCTCAACATAATAAAGGCCATATATGACAAACCCACAGCCAACATCATACTTAATGGTGAAAAGCTGAAAGCTTTACTTCTAAGGTTGGGAACAAGACAAGGATGCCCACTGTCCCCACTTTTATTCAACATAGTTCTGGAGGTCCTAGCCACAGCCGTCAGACAACACAAAGAAACAAACAGCATCCAGATTGGCAAGGAACTATTTAAACTCACTGTTTGCAGATGGCATGATATTATACATAAAAAACCCTAAAGAATCCTCCCCAAAACTACTAGAACTAATAGCTGAATTCAGCAAAGTTGCAGGATACAAAATTAATATACAGAAATCTGTAGAATTCCTATGTAGTAATGATGAGCTAGCAGCAAGAGAAATCAGGAAAACAATTCCATTCACAATTGCACCTAAAAGAATAAAACACCTAGGAATAAACCTAACCAAGGAGGTGAAATACCTATACCTGAAAACTACAAGACACTCTTGAGAGAAATTAAAGAAGACACCAATAAATGGAAAAAAATCATGTGCTCACGGGCAGGAAGATAATATTGTCAAAATGGTTATCCTGCCTAAAGCAATCTGCAGATTCAATGCAATCCCTATCAAAATACCAAAAGCATTCTTCAACAAACTAGAACAAATAGTTCTAAAATTCATATGAAACCACCAAAGACCTCAAATAGCCAAAGCAATACTGAGAAGGAAGAACAAAGCTGGGGGGATTATGCTACCCAACGTCAAGCTCTACTACAACGCCACAGTAATAAAAACAATTGGTACTGGCACAAGAACAGACCACAGATCAATGGAACAGAATAGAGAGTCCAGATATAAACCCAAACATATACAGTCAATTTATGTATGCTATAGGAGCCATAGATATACAGTGGGAAAATGACAGCCTCTTCAAGAACTGGTGTTGGCAAAACTGGACAGCTACATGTAAGAGAATGAAACTGGATTATTGTCTAACTCCATACCCAAAAGTAAACTTGAAATGGATCAAATATCTGAATGTAAGTCATGAAACCATAAATCTCTTAGAAGAAAACATTGGCAAAAATCTCTTGAATATAAACATGAGTAATTTTTTCCTGAAAACATCTCCTTGGGCAAGGAAAACAAAAGCCAAAATGAACAAATGGGACTACATCAAACTAAAAAGCTTCTGTACAGCAAAGGACACCATCAATAGAACAAAAAAGCATCCTACAGTATGGGAGAATATATTCATATACAACATATCTGATAAGGGGTTATCATCCAAAATATATAAAGAACTCACATACCTCTATACCCAAAAAGCAAATAACCTAATAAAAAAATTGGCAGAGGAGCTGTACAGACACTTCTCCAAAGAATAAATTCATATGGCCAACAGGCACATGAAAAGATGCTCCACATTGCTAATCATTAGGAAAATGCAAATGAAAACCACAGTGAGATATCACCTCACACCAGTAAGGATTGCCACCATCCAAAAGACAAGCAACAACAATTCTGGTGGCAAGGATGTGGAGAAAGGGGAACCCTCCTATGCTGTTGATGGGAATATCAATTAGTTCAACCATTGTGTGAGGTTCCTCAAAAACTAAAAATACAAATACCATCTGACCCAGGAATTCCACTCCTAGGAATTTTCCCGAAGAAAACAAGATCCCAGATTCAAAAAGATACATGCACCCCCATATTTATTGCAGCACTATTTACAAGAGCCAAGATATGGAAGTAACCTAAGTGTCCATCAGTAAATGAATGGATAAAGAAGAGGTGGCACATATACACAATGGAATTTTATTCAGCCATAAAAAGAAAACAAATCCTACCATTTGTAACAACATAGGTGGAGCTAAGGGTATTATGCTCAGTGAAATAATCCAGGCTGAGAAAGACAAGTACCAAATGATCTTCCTTATTTGTGGAGTATAACAATGAAGGGAACTGAAGAAACAAAACAACAGCAGACTCACAGAGTCCAAGAAGGTTCTAGTGTTCACCGAAGGGAAAGGGGTGGCGAAGGTAGTTGAAGAGGGAGGAGAAGGGGATTAAGAGACATTATGATTAACACACATAATGTAGGGGGAGCATGGGAAAGGCAGTATAGCACCAAGTAGTGACTCTACAGCATCTTACTCTGCTGATGGACAGTGACTACAATGGGGTGTGTGTGTGGGGGGGTCTTGATAATATAGATGAATGTAATAACCACAGTGTTGCTCATGTGAAACCTTTAAACGATCGTGTATCAATGATACCTTAATAAAAAAAACTTTTCCTAACCTTAGGTCATAAAGATTTATTCTATGTTTTCTTCTAAGCAGTTTACAGCTTTAACTCTTAGATTTAATTCTATAACCCAATCTAATTTTTAATGTATGGTGTGATATAGGAATCGTACTTAGTTCTTTCTTATGCAGATATCCAGTTGATCCATTACCAGTTGCTGAAATGACTAGTCTTTCCCCATTGAATTTTCTTGGTACCATTGTCAAAAATCAATTGGTCATAGGTGTATGAATTTATTTCCAACTCTCAATTATTTTCCACTGGTCTATATCTCTATCCTTATGCCAGTATCACACTGTCTTGATTACTGTAGCCATATCATATGTTTTCAAATCAGGAAGTGTGATTCTTCCCATTTTATTTTTCTTTTCTAAGATTGTTTTCCTTATTCTGTGTCTTTTGCATTTCTATTTGAGTATTACGATCAATTTGTCAATTTCTGCAACAGGAAAATTAAGCTTGCATTTTGGTACAATTGCCTTGAATCTTTAAATCAATTAATAATATTACATCTTCTAGTCTATAAACACTGGATGTTTTTCCATTTATTTAGGTCTTCTTTAATATTTTTCCAGTGATGTTTTCTAGTTTTCTATGTACAAATCTTGAACTTTTATTTCATATTCCTAAATATGTTATCATTTTTGATGCTGTAGTAAATTCAGTTGTTTTCCCAGCTCAATTTTTGAATTGTTAATTGCTAAAATACAATTGATTTTTGCAAATTTGCCTTGAACCTTGAGCTTTTAAAATAGTTTTTCCGTGGATTCCTTAGGTTTTCTATCCAAAATCATGTCAGGGAAGGCCTCGCTGATGAGGAGTTATTTGAGCCGAGTATTTCAAATGGCGACAAGGAAGAGTTAAGATCAAAGGCCTTGTGATCAGGCATGTTTCATAGGTCTTCAAGGCATAGTGAGGAGACTGGTATGGTCAGTGGGGAAGGCTTTGGATTTATCTTGGGAAAGATGGGAAGCTGTCCGGTAGTTGTGAACAAAGTAGCTGCATGAAATGATCCTTTCAGCTCAACGTTGCCATAACTGCAGCACAACTTAGTCTAGTCACAACTCTAGCAACCATTTTCACCCTGAATTTCACCACAAATGCCTCACCACAGGTTTGAGCCACATACCTCATGTCCTATCCTGGGACTCCTCTGACTCTCTTACATAGGACACACCCTCAGAGTCACACATGTACTACCTAGTAGTGAAGGTGGTGTAAGTAGACAATGGATCCTTGGAGCAACCCCGATCACTGGCGACAGAAGTCAATGCCTTTCCCCTTCTTCTCTTAGGTGCATGGTTCTCCCACGAACTCACAGGATTCTTCACAAGCTCCCCTGGGGACAAAGCATCGGTTGCTTGAGTTACACTTGCTTATGTTAACTCCACCTCCTTTCCTGCTTCAGTGTGCCTCCTTTACTCCTGCCCCTTGGAGCCACATTCTCAAATAAAATGCGCACACATAAAGCTTTGTCTCCTACTTTGCCTTCAGGGACCTCAGGCAGAGATACATGGAGTTTAAGACAATCCCTCTGGCTCCTGGACTGGGGAGGGGTGGGAGCAAGAGGGAAGCCTGCAGGAGCAGTTAGAGACGATTCAGTTCTTCCAGGAGAGGTCATAGCAGTTCAGCCCAGACAGGCTGTGAGAGCAAGACATAGTTCCATTGTGGATGTTCTGGAAGTAGAGTCTAGAGGATTTGTGAGTGGATCAGATGTGGGGTGTAAGAGAGTGGAGTCAAGGGTGACCCAAGTGTCTGGATGAACATAACAGCATGGAGTTGCTGATGCCCTTGGCAGGGCTGACTTGGAGAACTTGGTTCAGGACAGTTAGCCTTGAGAAGCCCATCAGGCATTCAAATAGAGATTACTTAATATTACATTTTTGAGAGACCAAAGAAGGTGAAAAAAATTACCTGTTCAAGATCATATCAATAAGAAACCAAAATAAAAATAAGTGAGAAAGAAGGGAAAACAAAATTCCATATCTGTGTATTACATAAACATACATCCTAAATGTCTCACTTTCTCTTTCACATGACCTCAGTCTATGTTCAGAAATTCTGGGGGCAGCAAAGTCTTCTGGAGCAAACCTGTGCTCTGGATTTGATATGGCCTCAGGGACAAGGCGGCCCAGAAAATGAGGGTCGAATAGTTCAAGTGTATAGTCATCATGGCTGTTGTTGCAGGTCCTCCTGAGCATCCTCTGATTATATTACTTATTCCTAGAATAGCTGAGAGGTGGTGGTTCAGAATCCTTGTTACCGCTTGAAGGGAAAAAAGAAGGGAGGCTCAGAAAGGCTGATGATTTGGCTGAAGCTGCGTAATTAGTTAAAGTTCCTACCTGATTGAGGACTTATGCCTTGGAGCTCCCTAGTACCTGCGCCGCGCACCCCCTCCTGCCTGCATGAATGTTTCGGTGGAGCCAAAATCATCTACAGGGGCAGCTCTTCTCATCCCGGCTGGGAGCCTCAGGGCCTGGAGCTCCTCACAATGCCTCCTTGGCAGCCTCACCGAGGGGAGCCTGCGTGAGCCACCACAGGTCCCCAGGACCCTGGCTGCCCTCCTGAGAGGGCTGGTGTCCACTCATGTTTCTGAACTGTGATCCTTCTGTCTAGTATCTTGACAAAAACTTGCAACTGATGGGGCAAAAGATCCTTTCATTTTACCATGGCATTAACTGAACAAGTGGGCCCCCCCTGGCCCAAGGCCAAGTTTAGGTGTCAGGTGCTGAAAGCTCTGAGGAGAAGATTATGTGTTTTCCTTTCCAGAGTGAAGAGAAAACATGTTCCACTCTTTCATCTGTATCAAAGTTATCAATTTAGCAGTTGTCTGATCTTATAAAACTGAGCTTAAACTTCAGTGAGCACTTACTGCCTTTTTGTTTGGGGTACAATAATGCATTTAAAATTTTTTATGTAAAACATTAGGTGGCTTCATTCATATATGAGCTTTTTGTCCTATATGCATTCCAAAATGCTTATATAATATGAAGTATCTAGCATAGATTTGGTGTTGACAAATGGTCCACAGATGTAAGAATGCATTGTTTTACTAGCAGATAACAATTGAGTCCTTGAGGCCATCCTGGAAAACCATAAGAGTAAGATTTGGCTTTACAGATATGGTAAAGTCCCAAGGACAAGAAATAGAAGGCACCATATAAAGTATAGAGAATGAAAGGGGGAAGGCAGGAAAAGTCTCTGACAGTGGCGGGATGGAGTCATGCCTCCTTGTCTGATGAGCAGAGCCTGGTGTGGGTTTGCACTGGCCAGCCAGACCATTTCCTTCCCCCTCACTCATGGTCTTCATTGTCCATGTTATCCTTTGGTTTACAAGTCTTGTTGGGCATTTTCTCATAACAGGTTAGTTGTCTGTTATGACTGAGTGTCGATAACGTCAATCAGTGTTAGTAGGTTTCTGTTTCCTAATCCTGTCACCCTCTCTACCCCAAAACCATGTCCTAACAAGGGGGAAGTATTGCTTTCTATATTTTATAGATGAAGGATCTAAAACATGTTGAATGAAGACCCTGTGGATGATCTTCCTCTGTTTATTCCTTATATGTTGGTTCTTTCTCAGACTCCATGGTAGAGCCACTTCTCTTTTTATGTTATATTTTGTTTTGGGTACAATAGTGCACTTTTAATTTTTTATGTAAAACATTAGGTGGCTTCATTCAGCTTTTTGCATATACATGAGCTTTTTGTCCTGTATGTGTTATCCTGAGTGATCGTATCTATTCTTAGATCTCTGTCAGTGGCTCCCAAATTTCCAACCACTGAGTGCACACTTATTAAGTACTACTAACAGTCCAGGACTCAGAGGTGTCCTATTGGATATCTCTTGTTGGGTGTTCAACAGGCGTGTGAAAGTCAGCTGGTCAAGAAGAAGCCCATAAACCTTCCCTGCAAATTTGTTTCTCTAGCATCAACCCATTTACCTAAGTCTAGAGGTAGTTCTTGGCTTCTCCCTCTACCAAAGACCCACAACCAATTTGGGAACGCCTTCCAAAAATCTCTTGGAAGCATAGGGTAATGATTAGAACTTTGGAGCAAGACTGCCTGCGTTTGAATCCTGGCTCTGCAGGTTTGCACTCTGCTCTATGTAACTCTGCCTCAGCTTCCTCATCTGAGGGTTAGGAATGATAATGGTGCCTAACACAAAGGGTTGTTGTGAGGCTTAATGACTTAACCCATAGACAAGTCTTAGAACAGTGCCTGGCACACAGGAAACACTCCATAAATGTTATCCATTGTCATAATTAGTACCAGGCAGCCTCTCTGCCATCGCAGCTGCCTTAGTTTAGAGCATCGTCATCTCTTACCTGGATTATTGCAGTTGCCTCTTACATGTTTGTTTTCTTGTTACCAGGCTTTCTGCTTCTTACCCATTTCTCACACTAATGCAAGAATTCATTTTTAAAATGAAAATCTAATGAATTTACCTCTTTACTAACATCCTTTGGTGGCTTCTTAGTTGCTTCAGAATAAAATCTTAAATCATCAGCATGATCTGCAAGGCTCTTTATGACCTGACTTCTACTCATATCTTTACTTTCACTTTCTACTTTGCATGCTTCACTGTAACTATTTTGAATCTTCAACAACCCTTTTGGCAACTTTCAACCCATTCTTCCAGATTCATCTGAGGCATTATGTTTTCTAAGAGCCTTCTGTGACCTGCCCTGTAGTTGGGATTAAGAATATATCCGTCATACTGGTGAGGCCATTCACACATCAGTAGCATCTAATGAGGTGCCTAGCATGTGGTGGCACTCAACACCAGCTCGCTGTGTGAACTGTCATCAGCGTGTCACTGAGAGACTGAGGGCAGGGGTTGTGGCTCCTGGGATTGCACCATGGGGACCAGGTTGCCTGCTTTGTCCCTTTCAAAACTAACTGGTCTGTCTTTTTAGCTTCCCATGTTAGGAAGGGATCAGGAGAGCTCCAGAAAAGGCAGGGAGTTTGGGCATATGTAGGAGATATGTATTATATGTAGTCTTAATAGTAATGAAAGCAGGGATCACCTACTGAACCCTTCTCAAGTGCCAGGGATGGCGTTTTGGGTGCATTCTTACGTGTCCTCACAGCAGCCCTGTGAAGGAGATACTATCATCCTACCCTTTTTATTTTTGAGGGGACTGAGGCCTAAACTTGCACTGTTCCTAGTTGGCAGAGCTGCCTACAACAAAGCCTGTGCTCCTGATCCAAACTCTGCCCAAGACTCTCTCCCTGTCCGCCCTCTAGTGGCACCCCTAGGCTCTCTGGATAATTTCCTCAGCACCAGTCTGGGAGTGGACTGTGTAGTAGACTCTGAGAGGCCCATAGGGTGGTGTTTGGGGCCCAGTGGAGTACCAGTTGGGAAGGGGGAACATGGTGGAAGTGTCCAAATTTCAGTAAACATGTGTCTCTGTTTTGTTGTTACTTGTGCAAAGAAAGTGTCTATATCCATTACTAAAGCTATGTAGTGGTGGAAGTCAGGTCGTGAGGTTGAGACTGGCTGAAAAGTGGACTGAAGGGTAGAAAAGGTATAAAAATCAGTTGTGGAAGATGAAAGTGGTATTGTTTTGATGCTTGGGATGAGGAACACACTTCCTTATTTCTCTCTGCCTTTCCCTCTTCCCTTCTCCTATTCAAGCAAGGGGCTGGCCTGTGCTCACTGAGCTCAGGTGAGGCATGTGGCAGGGCAGAAAGCAGAAATCCAGGAGGCTCAGGTCCGAAGGAACCATGCTGTGAAGTATTACCTGATGACTAGAAGGCCCCCTAGTGCCTTGAGCCCCAGGAACAGCCTTCTTTCTGAACATGGAGATAAAGGATGCCAAAAAAGGACTGAGATTAAGTTTCCTCTCAGCCCTGGGATAGGTGGTTGGATAGAAATTAAGCAAATATTCAGGTCATCATCATCAGCGCTGCCAGGCAATCTGTGCCTTGTGCCTAGCTAGAAACATGCAGGTGTCCTTTATGCTAGCTGCTCCTTCACTGCAGGTGGGTATCTTTGTGAGGGGTCTTACTCCAGTAGAGATGCTGATAACCTGTAGGGGCAGAGGTTCCTGGCATCAAGCTCAGCAACTGCCTTGCAGCTGGTGGGATTTTTGAATAAACCATTGAGGCTGTAGGACCAAGACCTCTGTGTGCTCCCTGTCACCCTAAAGCCCTGAGTAGTGGCACACCAAGAATGGGAGGCAGAGAAGGAGTAGATGAAAGAAAAAGCAGGAGCTGCATTTGGGAAAAAGAAGAACTGGAGAGCAAAGAGAAAGGAGAAGGGGGCAGGGAAGAGGGATTCGGGATCAGTCTGGGGCCTCCAGCAGCTGGCCGGTGGCTCCGGGGCCGTGAGCTGTCCTCGCAGAGGCATGCGCGTCGTCCCCTGGGCTGTGAGGCTCCGTGGTATTGTCTGAGTCGGGCTGAGCACCCTGCATCTCTCTATAGAGGCTCAGAGCAGGGGAGGGAAATGTAACTAAAAGGTTTAGCCCAACCAGCTGTTGACTGAAACACATTCTGCTGAAATATTTATTTCAGAAAGAATGAAAATGGGAAAGTACATATCTGTAGCTTTCCCTTAAAAGGAACATCTATAAACAAATATGCTACAAAGATTAATTTGAGACAACTCCATCCCGTCTCAGGCTCAAGTAGCTTGCAGAATCTTCAAGGTAGATGAGGCTTTCTGTGTCACCTGTCCTCCCTTCCTCACTTAATGGTGTGCAGAGGACAAGAAGGTAAGTGACTTATCCAGGTTCCTCAGCTCGTTAGGGGCAGGGCTAGGTCCAGAACTGAGATCCTCATCAGGGTCTCAGTATCTGATGATTCAGCTGAAGGGTCTTTCATGAAGTCATTTTTTATAGAGGTGTGGGCAAAGTTAAGGAAACCCACAGGGGACCCACCCAGAGACTAGTGACAGCAGGACACCGTTATGTCCCTAGGCCTGAAATAGCACAAGGAGCAACGAGTCTACGAAGTCAGAACCTGGGGGAGATGCTGCCTGACCCTTAGTAGTGCAGGGACACAGCGAGGGCCAAAACTGTGGTGCCAATGCAGGGACAAAAGGAGGGAGAAATTCCCCAGCTTCTCTCTTGCCTTATTCTTATCTCTTGACAATGCCTCCCACAGAGCAAACCCAACTAGAAGCCAACCTACAGAGAAGCCAGGTGATAGTTCAGAGAGCCTAGCCTCTCTGAGTTTGGAACTGGGCAGAGATGGGTCTGGGGGGTGGAAGCAAATAGGGAATAGTTGGAAGCCCAGACCTCCTGATTTCCCATTTAATGTTCTTCCCAACACCATTTTCCCCTAGACTCTGGAAATTGGGTAAAAGTGGGTTGAGTTTAATGTTCTGCCCTGAGTTTAATGTTCTGTTCCTCCCTAAAGGGGAGAGGCACTGAACCTTCTCGGGAGAGATTTTCTCATCCTCCTTGTAATGTGGATTCTTTTCTACTTACCAATCCATAGTTAACTGCCAAGGTTTCAAAATCTATACATGTAAATTCCATTTTCTCTGAGTGCTCTAACTAGTTACTTGAAGCCAAAGGCTATTAGCATCCTTTTCAGTTTTTCTTTTCATCTTCATCTCATATGCGGCCAAAGAAGAACTACTCAGAGATTCTTTAAGAGTGTCTAGATGTAGAGCTTGATGTTCCCCATGTGACAGAAACTGAGGACAGTATGGGACAGAGCCTCTGGGCTTTTGTCTTTCTTGCTTATGGAATTTTGTTCCTGGTTCCTGGGCCTCCTACTGGAGCAAGTCACATAATGACAGTAGAGAGGCTGGAAGGGAAGTAGAGTCAAGGGAAGGGTCCTTATTTTTTTTTAATTTACTTTTCTTTAAAAATTTTTACCTGGCTTTTTAGTGAAAAGATAATATGCATAATTTATGTAAGTGGTACTATACCTTACATATTGTTCATGAAGTTGATTTTTCTCATTTAATGTTTTTTGAGATGTCTTCTTACTGACTGATAAGTATGTATCAATTTATTCATTTAACTCCTATGTCATATGCTCATGTATGAATTACTCCTCACTGGTAGACAAATTAGGTGGTTGTTAGCTTTTCCCAACTGTAAACAATGATGCAGTGAACATCCATATTTATGGCTCCTTGTGCAGGTATGGGGAGCTCAAGGAACCGTGGAAAAGAATAGGCAATGAGAAATATTTTTCAGTAGAATAGGCAGCTAGAAATGCAACCTTCTATTACATATTCATCAACATTTTTGGGGCACCTGCTATGTGTATGGCATTATCCAAGGAAGAAGTAAAACTGAAGTGAGTAAGGAAAGCACAGGCCTTGGCCTTCATGCATATGCACTTTGTTGAAGAGGTCATTAACACAGATGGAATTCAGCATAAGTTTAGATTCTGACTGGTATAATGTAAGTAGGAATGTGGGAGTAAGGAAGATAATGACTGACTCTGCTGGGGAATATCTGGGAAGACCCCCCAGAGGAAGCAACTGCCTGACCTGGACAAGGGATATCATGATAAGAAGGAAGCAGAGCAGAAGGTATTGCAGGCAGAGGCAACATCATGGATAAAGAGGCAACATTCATGGATGTATGAAAATGCAAGACCCATGCAGGGAACTAAGTCCAGGGAATAGAAATAGAATAGAAAGGACCTAGGAATGCTGTGAATTTTGCAACCAATCAGTCTTCTCAGTGGTCTAGGCTTCCACCTACTAAGACTCACCAGCTCGTTCTGTGACCCATTTTATATCTGCATCTTTGTTTTTTAAATTTTCTTATTTAGGTCTCATTTATTATCTTCTGTATTTTATGTATCTCCTCCATTGGGTTTCCATCATTTCCTTTTGTAATAAGATGGGTTAAAACAGCAACAATGGGTAAATCTTTAAGTAATAAGAATAAAACACTTTGCCCATTGCATTTGCCCTGAATTGGACCAGCCTTTACCTTGTTCTTTGCAGTTGTTGTCACGTAGTAGTAATGTAGTGTGTAATGTACTAGTAATAATTGTAGTTGATTGCTTTCATTACAACTATTAAATGAGGCTCATAAGGCTCATTCCTATCCAGACTTCTCTACCTTTTTCTTGCCTTTTCTACAACCCTGCTGCTCAAGTGAATTTTTGAGTAGTTCTTTTCAGTCACATAGAATGAGTTGGTGCAACACTAAATGCCAAAGATCAAATGCTGATTGATTCAGAATTATTTACCAATAAACACATTTTTAAGACATAGGGATTGATTTAGGTATATGGAAACTCACTTGGATTTTACCTGAAAATCTAGCATGGCAGAAACTGTTACTATCTCCCAATATCTATTATCCTCTTCTTTTAGCGTTTTATCCTGGTCTTTTAGTGTTACAACCTCTTCCATGGGTTTTAACTGTGCTCACTGATGTACCAGTTGAGACAATGTAACTGAGTGGAAGCCATGTGTGACCCTCCAGGACATGTTCTTAAATCTGCTTTCCCTCTTTCTCTTGCCTCTTGAGGAGTGGTGGCAGCTGGAACAGACACTTTGATGCAGATGGAAGCATTTGTGTAGGATGGCTGAACTGCTCCACCAGTTTGGATGTCTGAGAACACTCATGGGGCAAAGTTGCCTATAGCCCTGGAGTGTCCACCTACTTCTAGTCTCTTAGGGAAATAAACTTCTGTCTTATTTAAACCACAGAATTATCAGGTCTCTTTGTTAACAGTAACTTAACTTGTCATCTAACTAAAATAACTAGTTAAAAAAATTATGAGTTGATCAAATACACCTTTTTAGAATATAGATGAATAAGACAGGGTGGCAGGTCAGCAGACTTTTTTTAGGGACTTCCACCAATTTCTTTTTTCAACCTGAATACTTTTAGGTGAAATACATTCTCATCTTTCTATAATCTTCACCAAGCCCTGTTTTCTTATATCTATTAGATTTACACATTTATATTATCCTCCTGCCTCCTGTGGACATTTGAGCTTGGGACTCCTGGGAACAATCCAAACAATTTTTTTTTTTTGCAAGTTGAAAACTCATTTATTATCACCATATGATAATAAGCAGGGTTTTGCTAATGTCATATAGCCTGGACATTATAATGTAGATCAGATCACATCACTACTGACATTCTCTGGGGTCTGAAAATATCTTTTAGAAGTGCTGCGCTGCGGGGACTATCTTGATATTGGATAAACATGCCAGATCTAGCTTACTCATGTTCCTGGGGGAAACAATAAGAAAACACATTTAGTGGGGTTCAGCAAGGGGGATGAAGATAAAACATGCTACTGCCCAGGAAGCAGTGGAGCATTGGGATTACTCTTCACTTGACAGGACATTTAATGGGATAGTGGTTAATGAAGCTTGAAAGCTGAGGTATTTCAGCCATTTAAGCCAGCACCAAGTGAATCAAAAAAACCCTCAATTTTGTAACTGAAAAAGAAGTGACTTTTTCTTCAAAGCTTGCATTCATCCTGCCTCCTGTCACAGAAATTTAGGAAGGACTGTAGACATGAGGAAAAACTTAAGTAGAAGCCTTTGGGAACTCCAGGCAGAGAATGGCCTTCAAGGCTTTTCTCCAGTGGTTTTATTATGGAAAACTACATGGGTAGGAATAGAGCTGGGAGTCTCAGACAGCTGATTTGGAATTGGAACTAAAAACCATGAAGTATAGAACTAAAAGTCAAAATGAGTATGAGTTGATACAGGACATAAAATCCTAATGTAGAGTTCATCAAAACAATTGAGGCCTCAAGTCTCTGTGGAAATCCAACTAAGAAAGTGGCAATTGGCATCAAAATGCCAAAGCAGCAAAGCAAGGCTGTGTGGAATATCTGCCTCACTTTATAGAGACTAATGTACCTAGAGGGGGGACCAGCCCAGAATGGAGTGGATGAAAAATGGTGGAAGTTTAAAATAGCCTAGAAAAGTGTTTCTGAAAATTTTTTCTAGGTTCACCAGGATGTTTGTGCAAAATACAAATCTTTGGGCCCCAACATAAAATGAGTGAATTAAAATATCCTGGGGCTAAGAGGATGTTTTAAAATTTAATATTTTTAATGAGTATTTATTGAGTTTCCAGGTAATTTGAGAGTTAGTAGTAAGTAATTGAGAAGAGGTTGACTGGAAAGCACTAATCTGCCCAGACACTGTAGAATATTGTCAACATTTATAGGGCTTCTAATATGTTCTAGGCTCTGTGCTAGGTCTTGAGATACAATGCTGAGCATGAGCAGTCAGTGAGGAGAACAGAAAATAAATGAATAATTCCAATACAATATAGTGTAAGGTTCTCTATAATACAGATTGACAGAAGATGGTATGGGTACCTGCCTAGGGATAAGGGAAGAGCTTCACAGAGGGAAAAGCATCAACATTTGAGCAAGATGTTAAAAGATAAATGGGAATTTTCCAGATAAAGAAGAGCCATTCCCAGCCTGGGTGGAGGAGAAAGGGATTAGGTGTATCTGAAAGGGAGCAGCTGGGGACAGTGCGTCAGGGGAGGCCAGATTTTGAAAATGGTTTCAAAAGAGATGTGGAAGAATAGATGTGTTCTTGTTGGGTTGGGTAAATCTGAAGAGTGTGCCTGGGTCAGCCTTTTGGAGGATTTGTGGGGTCTCTGGTAGCAGAGGTCCTTTGTGGCCATGCTTGTTTCTTCCCTGGGAGTTTTTAAAAATCATTTCCCTGGATTCAATAGTGAACAAGGCAGATGGGCCCTATCATCTCAGATTTCTCAGTCTGGCACAGGGAGACAGAAAGTAAACAAATAAATAGATAAGGGCTATGAAGAGAATAAAGCAGGGATTTCTCTTTCTGGGAATATAGTTGGCTAAGGTAATTTGGACAAACCCTCCTACTAAAAACAAACATTCTTGAAAGTATGGAAGAGACAAGATGGCAAAACCAAGAGGAAGCAGGAACCCAGAGAAGCAAGCAGAACAAGGAAACTTACTGATTCTGGCAAACTTTACTTGGGGAGGCAAACAGACATCAAAGCTCACGCCCTCCCAGGTGGAGGGTCTAAGAGGAGTCTCCCAAGGCTCCAGCCTCAGGGTGGGCGGAACCGGACTTCTCAGGGCTACCTGCTGCTTGGTCTCTCAGAGGCTTAGTTTTTATTCAAGTCTTCCTTCTTCAGGCTCCTGCCAGCAAATACATTTCTTTATTTTTCAAGTTGGTCACTGTCAATTTCCCTGTTTTCAGCCAGTGACCCCCTGATCAACACATTCTGTTTCATTTTTTCTTTTGAAAATATTTTAATTTTTTGAAATCATTTTGAACATATAGAAATCTTGCAAGAGAAATACACAGAATATTTTTCCCCTTGAATCATTTGTAAGTTGCAGACCTGATACCATTCCCTGGAATACTTTGACAAGTGTTAGCTACATACTAGAACATTCTCTCACATAGCCATAATACAACCATCAAAATCAGGAAATTAACATTTATTCATTACTGCTATATAATCATCAGATCCTATTCAAGTTTCACCAATTATCCCAATAATGTCTCTCAAATTAGGTTTGTCTGATGTTTCCTCCTCATTAGATCTAGGCTATGCATAGGGTGGCAGGTATAGTGTGTGGGCAGAAATATCCCAGAAATTATGCTGTGTTCTCACTGCATCCTGTCAGATGTACATTATTTTGGTTTCACCCAGTACTGGTGAGGTTACCTTGATCACTTGAAGGTGTTTTCCAGATTTCTACACTGTAGTTTTTTCTCTTTGTAATTAATAAGGACTTTGTGAGGAGGTACTTTGAGATTATGTAAATATTCTATTTCTCAGCAAACTTTCATCTACTAGTTTAAGCATTCACTGATGTTACTTGGCTCAATTAATTATTACTATGATAATTGTCATATGGTAATTTTTTTTATATGCTATCATTACTTCTACATTTATTTATCAGTTGACAATATATAGCAAGCAATACCCTTTTCTTTGCCCCATTTATTTATTTCATGTATTCCTATTGTATTATATGGGTTACAAAATACTAATATAATAATTTGTTTTGATGCTGAAATGGTCCCATATTTGGCCAGTGGGATCCCCTTCATGAGATCTTGTTCTCTTTGACATGTGCCCATTATTCTTTGAGCTCCTCCCTACTTTCTAGCATAATACAATGCTCCAGCGCAATCTTGTACTTTCCCTGCCCCAGCCCTGGAATCCAACATTTCTCCAAGGAGCCCTGGTTCCTTTTGAGGAGAATGGTATTTAGAAAGCAAGATTTTATCACCAGGTCTGCTCATTTCTACACACACACACACAAACACACACAAACCTATGTTTATTCCTGTATCTCTCTATACTGAGACCTGTAAATTCATGCTAATAATTCCAATTTCAATCCAACATCACATTTGTGACTCCCTTAACCAAGAAGAAACTTTGTTTCAATTATCCTTAACATATTTAGTAATGAATCAACCCTCCCTGTATGTAATCAATCTCCTAAGCCATAATAACTTTCTCCCACCCTGACCTTTATCAGGCTCTAATACCCAGCTCTGGGTTGCACCCCTCCTGCTACAGAGACTCTTCCCTTAACCCACTCAGTCTCCAGTGCTTCACATCAGGCTGATGGTTACTCTTCCCCTCCACCCTCAACCTGTGTAGGAGACTTTGTCATCTCACTGAAGCTCCAACACGTGCTCTTGGACATGACAGCACCTTACCCTCAACACAGATGCCTGCTTTGCTTGGCCTCCATAATGCTTTTGGACTGTATTATTTAGGAAAGCAGAACAGTCAGGAAAAGCAAGAATGTAGGAAGGCAGGCAGTAAGCTGGTAAATACATTTTCTAAGCACTTAGAAAATAAGTAAACTAAGGAATGGTTATAGAAAAAGTTAGTAAAAGTAGATGGTGGAAAATAAGCAAATATTTATTTAATGATACCATGGAAGAAGTCAAGGATGATCTCAGAACTGCATGGGGGCCACTAGAGGAGAGAGGAGCTAAGTGGTGTGTGAGGAAGGAGGGAGGAAGACTGTAGGAGAGGCTTTGACATGAGGTTATTGTGGAAAGAGCTATACCTATACTGTTGATTCTCTATTGAGATTCACATTGAGAGATATCCAACAAGTAGGTTAAATAGAGGTTATCCAGGGCATTTTTTCCTATAAAATAGCTGGGTTTTTCTGGGCCCTTGGGAATGAGGCAATTTCCCAGAAGCAGGATGTAGGACTCTGAGTCATAGAAGCCATTATTGTGCAAATCTCTACAACAAAGCAAAATGGATTAAAAATGTTCCATTGAAGCTCTAAGAAAAGTAAGCAAAAAAGTTTTTAGTAAGGGAGGAGTAGTACATGCATATTAATAATGCTGTTACTAATTTTAGATATGTACAGTATCATTGTTTTTTTATTTAGTGGACTTTAAAAAAAATTGATTTTATTTTTTATACTAGTTTCAGGTTCATAGCAAAACTGAGCAGAAGGGAAAGAGATTTCCAACATATTCTGCCACTGCAAGAACATAGTCTCCCCAATACCAACACTCCCAACCAGAGTGTATATTTATTATAACTGATGAACTTGCACCAACACATCATTCACCTAAAGTCCATAGTGTGCATTCGTGTTCACTCTTGGAGTTGTACATTCTACGGGCTTAGACAAATGTACAGTGACATGTATTTGCCATTATAGTGTTGTAGAGAGTAGTCCCACTTCCCTAAAAATCCTGTATTCTGCCTATTTTAATACTGTATTTCAAGAATAGAAAGACCATTACTCCATTTCTATTTTGCCACAAATTTCCCAACTGTGAATTTTCTTTCTCAGGGATTGATGGAATTTCCAACAGCTTAATTTTATGCCACTTGTCTGTCTCATAAAAGGGATCAATGCTGTTTTTTAAAAAAACATGAAGAAGAAACAGTTCAGTTGCTTAGCTATGCTCAGAGACTGGTTAGGAATCAAGATGACATATTCCTAATTAGCAGCCGAATTACGCCCATTACTTTTCTAGTACAGCGGACCTTGGAGATACTGTGGGTTTGGTTGCAGGCCACCACAGTAAAGCAAAGCAAGTGGATTCTTGGGGTTCCCAGTGCATGTAAAAGTTAAGTTTACACAATAATTTAGTCTAGTAAGTGTACAATAGCATTCTGTCTAAAAAACCGATATACATAACCTTCATTAAAAAATGCTTTATTGCTAAAAAATGCTGATGATCATCTAAGCTTTCAGCAAGTCATAATCACTGATCACAGATCAAATATAATAATAATGAAAAGTTTAAAAAATTGCAACAAGTACCAAAATGTGACACAGAAACTTGAAGTGAGCAATGCGGTTGGAAAAATGTCTTTGATTGACTTGTTCTATGCAGGGTTGCCACAAACCTTCAATTTGTAAAATACAAAATATCTCTGAAGCACAATAAAGTGAAGCACAATGAAATGAGGTACGCCTGTAAGAGAAAACAATGGAATATTTTAGCATTTATAAAAAAGGATATTTTAGCCAAAATTATGATATTTTGTATGTTTTACATGGGCATTTTTTTAAAAAACTCTCTTCTGTTTTTTCATGTCTAAAAGTGCTTCAGAGTCTATAAATCTAAAACTTTTCTTCAAATAAGATTTATTTTTAAAAATGCCTCAGTGGACTGTCTAAGAAAAACAAAATGTGACAGCCACAGAAAAAAATGTCATATCAACACATTTAAGAGGAAATTGAGACAAGGAATAAAAGAATCACTTTGGGGGGTTGTGAGAAGGTCGAAAAGGGGGAAACAGAATTCAGAGAAATCCCGCTTCCTCATTTATATGGGTCAACACATAAGGGATCACACTTTCCACCGCACTAAGAAGAATAAAATTGAAGGAAAGGACCTGAGAAATCTTGCACTTCAACCCTAAGATATGAAACCAGAGGAAGCTGAAGTTCAGAGGGACCGAGGGGTTTGTCTGAGGTGAGGAGCCGCCTGGGCTGAGCCAGTTCTCAAGCCGCTTCTGGAGTCCAGCCCCTGGTTTCCCGGACAGGACAGCCATCCTTCCTGCTCCCCTCTGCCTCTTCCGTGAGTCTCGGCAGTTCTCCTCGTTACCTCAAGTGGGTCTTGGTTTTGCCTTTTTGAACTCATGAAGTATCATTCCTCCAAAGAGACCAAGGCATAAAAATCCCTGAAAGTTTTGAATTAACTTGGCTTAACTATAAACCAACAGAAGAAATGACAAGTGTGGGGAGGATGGTTGGCACTGGGCAAGGAGTGCGGGGAGATGGGAGAAAGGGCGTGTGTGTAGTGCGGCTGGGAGAGAATGTTCCATCCTCATGTGCAGCAGAGAAGGTGGTGTTGCAGCCACTGCATACCCTTTATTTTAATTAGTTGGCTTGTACTTAATGAAATGGTTCTGGTCTCAGGGCATTAAATATTAGTGATTGCAGTCATAATAGCCAGGAATAAGCTTTATATACATTGCATACCAATGAAAACGCTTATACAATCACACCTTACTTTCTTTTTTAGACCCTCTTTTTTTTTTTTTTTTTCTCCTTAACTACCTGAGGAGAGTAAAAAAGCCATTTTACTGATAAATGAAGCCAGGGATGATGAAATGCTAATCAGGATATAGTATCTCTGAAGTCCCTCTAACATTTATTTGGCAGCAACCACTGTGTACAATCCATTTTGAATTTTGCATTTTCTCTCGCTCTTATTTCATATCTGCATACAGTCCATGAGCTTATCATATTAATGCTACCCTGATGTCTATTATGGTTACATTCCCTAATTCCATCAACTTCACTTAGGTTGTTTCCAGTTTTCATAATCTCCAAATAGCCCTGCTATGAACTTCACCTTACGCAGCTCACCTTTGGTCATCTTTTAGGTTGATTCCTTAGGATATCACCCCTCAAAGTGACATCGGAAAATGCCATACATAAACTCTGCTAGTTCTTTTTCTCATACTGCCAGATTGCTCTTGAGATTGCAACAACTTATGTCAACTGTAGTAATTGTATTTCTTTACAGATTTATAAATAATGGAGCTTATTATTTTTAATTTTAATAGGTAAATAATGTCACCCCAAGCTTGTAAAATGGGCATTTCTTGAATTGTTACTAAGACAGTAAATTTTCTGCAGTTTTTACTTTTTAGCATATATTTCCCTTTTCCAATTATAGAATAAGTTCTTAAATATTTATATCAATTATTCATGTATGTTGAATACTAAGCTTAGTTATGTTTATCACATTTCTCTCATTCTGTTGCATTCCTACTTATTTAAATAGATTGCTACCATATTTTGTTTTCATTTTTTTATTTATAAGAATGTCTTTTCTCTGATGACAAGTTCAATATTTTCAGTGTTTAGACTAATTTCTCTTCTCAAAAGAGATTCCATATGCTTTCTCCAGTTTTATTTTAGTTCTTAATTACTGAAGTCTTTCAACCCAGCTGGAAGTGGCTTCAGTCTATTATAATATTGGATCCATGTCACATTATTTTTTTCCAAAAAAAGAGTTGCTGTGTCCATTCTCTTCCTCCAGTTTTGTGCTAGTCATTGGTGATATTAAAGAAAGTTGATATATTAAAGGCAGTTCCCACTCTGAAGGATCTTAGAATATACAGGCCACATGGCCGAGTGGGTCCTACTACAGAACAGTGTGTATAGTGTTAGAATGTTGACAGTAGAGGCTGTGGAAGAACACCAGGCAGGGTTATCTGTCCCACTCTTGAGTCAGGGAAGGACTCCTGGAGGGAAGGGATATCTAATCTAAGACCTGGAAAGCAAGTAGGAATTGGCCAGGTAGCAAAGAAACAGGGAGAAGGACTGTTCCAGTCAGATGAACAGTGAAAACAAAGCCTGAGCCAGGAAGAGATAGTGTTTCTATAAAGAAGCAAGAAAAGAAATAAGGGCTGTGCATGTTCTTTGTGATGAAAGCACAGTTGACTCTTGAACAACATGGAGGTTAGAGGAGCAGACCCCACACACAGTCAAAAATCCATGTACAACTTTTGACTCCCCCAAAACCTATTAATAATAACCTACTGTCAACTGGAAGCCATACTAAGAACATAAATAGTTAACATATTTTATATGTCATATATTATGTACTATATTCTTACAATAAAGCAAGCTAGAGAAAAGAAAATGTTTTTTCAAATTAAGACAAATCTCCAAAAATTTTCCAACATATTTATTGAAAAATATCTATTATAAATGGACCAGTGCTGTTCAAACCTGTGTTGTTCAAGGGTCAACTACTTTGAAAAGGATGCAAAAGTAGCCTTGTACTCATCTATAATTGCTGACTGCCAAAATGAGAGTGAATAGCATTGCTACATTTAGCTACTCCAGATAAATAAAGCCCTGCACTCCTTGTGCATGTAGCCCACCTTGGGCAGAAAGAGCATATGTTTGGAGGACTGTCTTGACTTCCTAGACTCTCCTGAATAAGCCACTGATGTTAAAATATCTGGCAATGACCCAAGAAGTCTCTACTACTGCATATCACTCGCCATTTCCATCCCAGAAAGGAAGGCTGGACCCAAGGATGGGAGAATAGGGTGGACAAGTGATTGGTGCCAATATTTCCTAAGAGGCTCTGAGAAATAGGCTTCTTTATTAAAAACCTGTGCTAAAGATACTTAATTCAATTGATTTAAGTGAAAGTTTCAGAAGGCATCAGAATATTTGGAATAGGGTTTTTTTGCAAACTGGAAACAATTGAGCATAGACTGTAAGGTGAGGGAAAGTATACATGTCCTGTTTAGGAACTCTCCTTCCTCTTTCTTAAATGTTTGTGTTCATAAGCACATTTTCATGCTTAAGAAGAAATCCATTGTTATTGCAATTTAAGGGAAGAATGTGGCAGGCTAAAATTTTGACTTTTTATTTTTATTGAATATGCTTTACATCCCAGAACATAATAAGAGAGGAAACACTTTCTCCACCTACCCTCCTAGATTTTCTGCCTGGGACCCTACAAACTACACGGACAAAAGGCAGATTAATAAGAGAAAAACAAACAGAAGTTTAACATATGCAGAGTGTATACATATGGGAGAAATTCAGTGGTAAGTAACTCAAAGGGGTGGTTAGAACTTTAGGCTTATGTAGCATTTCCACAAAGGACAGTAAATTTGTAGAGCAGTGATAAGACAAAGGAAAAGGACTTTAGGCCTTCAGGGGTGGCAAACTGTAGAAGGGTAGATAAATGAGGGAGACTAGTGAGAGATAAGGGTTGTTGGTTGTTTTAGTAAAATTTGTTCAAGTAGATTCCTCTGGCTATCTCTGAATTAATAAGAGTTTAAAGTTGTCTCCAGTGATTAAGAATTGTCCTCCCTTCCTCTTAGAGAGGAGGAAAGAAGAGAGTTTTTCTTTTTCTTTTCTCTGCTTTTTCTCAGATATCTTCATCCCCAAATAATCTTTATGTCAAAATGGAATATTTTTTGGGGTGGCATATTCTGATCTCCTACAATAAAGTTCTTTCTTCTTTTTTTTTTTTGGTGAAAGTTCTCAGGTTATACTTGAAATGCTTTTAGTTATCATTAAAGTCTCCCATTTGTCCCTCACAGCATTATTTATTGTCTTCTTCTGCTCCATAATCTCTTTATTAATTTTTTGTCTCCTTGATTTACTTCATATCATTGACCTTCACCTTGGTCTATACTTTGTCTAATATATTCTTCTGAATGGCTTTCATCTGCTTTCATTTTCCATTGCCTCTTATAACCATCTTTGTAGACTGAGAATTTGTTGTCAAATTGTTTCAGTAACCAGGTATTGGAAGATGCTCTTTCTTTCAGAGAGAAGTCGCCTGGGTTGTTAATTGTTGTGATCACATGTATTTTCACGTTTGTAGGTGTTCTTCCCAAGGCTCCTCCTCTCCTCACTTGAGGCAAAGTTCAATATTGTCTTCTGCTTTAAACACTGTCTCTTCTTTCTTCTTTGTGATTTGTTTTTACAAGAGTATTAATTTGTCTTTGATGTCTAAACCTTGGAAGGTTGTTTTGTTTGGAGGAAATCTGTCAACTGAGGATTACTCTTCAGTGGAACTCTGCCTGTTGCTGCTGACTAGTAAGGCTTAGCCTGTCTTCCAAGTCAGCAAAATCATCTTCATTTCCCTGGCTGTAATCTCTACATTTCTGGTCCTTTCAGGTCCATCAAGCCCTTCAGTTATTCACAGATGGGATCTCTTCTCTCTTCTGGGTGCACAGGTTCATCTGTATTGTGATCTTTCATGTGAGTCATTTACCTTTGGTTTGGGCTTTCTGTGCAAGGACAGCTCCAGGATTGCTCCTTGGCTGTCTCCAGATCAAGGGCTTTTCCAGTTGTTGCCTTAGGAGATTGTTGAAGTTGTGAAAGCTCATGAGGTCTGTAAGAAAAAGATATTCAAGAAAGACTAGCACAGGATGGGGATATCTTAAGGGTGTATCTTAAGGAATATTGGGGATGGGGGATGAGAAAGAAAGGACAGTGAAAGGGCAGAGGACAGTAATAGGTAAAGGTGGAGGTTCACTAGGGTTTAACATTATGGCTGGGGTGCTCTACACTTTGGTATTGTGGCTAATATGCTGTTTTTCTCCAGAGTAAAAATAGTTGAGACGGTCTCCACATCTCTATCTTTGAAAATAGAGGCCCCCAAATCCTGACTATTCCTTTGAAAGGTGTCATTTCTCTGTTGGTGCTCAGGGTCTCCTAGTGCTTGGGAGAATATGGGACTCAGGATGTCCAGTCTGGCTCCATTGTACCTCATTTTCTGACTATGAATGAGTCGAAGCTTATCTTGGAGAGTTGTGTCTTAATAGCAGAAGCTGGGTGAGGCCCTAGATCCTGCAATTAACAAGTGTTCCAATCCCTCATGTCTTAGGAGAAGGAGGTTGTAGGGTTTTGAGCCATTGTGGATGAGTGTTCTAGCTGGTTCAGAACCACTAGCAAGAGGGGTGTTAGATCTTTTCAGTGGCTGAAGCTTAGGAGTGGAGTGAGGTCCATGGTTATACACAGAGGTTTCCGATCTATACAGGTAGAGCTGTCCTGTAATTAGGGCTCAGATCACACTGGTGCAGACTGGTCCACTCCTCCTCCTCTGGGTGGTTCAGAGATAAATCCTCTCCCAGAAGTTCCTTGAGAAGTAAGTTTCCAGAATCACACTTGTTCATGGAGTGCTGAGGTCCTGGAGGGCTGGATCCTGAGTGCTCTTCCCCTGTGATGAGAGTCCCTAGGCTGCCCACGAGCCGCCCAGTAGGGCCGGAGCAGAAACTAGAGGCCCAGATCCGGATGTATCCCAGTGTGACACCCAGTCTTGCCTCCCTTATAACCCATACCTTTCCCAAGATGGAAGCTCCTTTCCTAAGCCCCTCTCAGGGAGAGCCCCTTTAGGGGTGCCCAGGTGATTTCTTTTTCTCGCTTGGGATTTAGCTAGCAACTTTTCTAACAAAACAGATTTTGTCCATATAGAGTGTTACTCGGAAGGATCTCCATCGTCCATCATTGAATCTAAAGGAAAAAAAACATTTCAACAAGAAGGGTCATAGAAAAAGTAGGGTGGCCAGTAAAATTAAATGCTGGTGAGAAGCCAAAGAAGACAATTACTGAGAATTTAGTCCATATCGTGTCACTGGTGACCTAAAAGAGCACAATTTCAGTAAGTTGGATCAAAAGAAGCTGTTCTGCAGGGAGTTTTAAAGGTAATGAGAAAATTGAGACAGCAGGTATATCCTTAGATGGTAGGAATTTAGTAGTAAAGATAAATGTGTCAGTTATGGACATTCAGTGGTTGACTGATTTATGTTATCTCTGGTTATGGCCTATCTAGTATAAACCCCATGGTGTTGTGCATACTGTTAGAATTGCCATTTTCCCCTGGAAATATGCTGACTGGTCCAAGCCCCGCATACATTCCAGCAAGGTCCTCATCATATGGTTCAGCAGGTTGTATGTTGCACAGTGCTAGGGGTACTATTCACATGGTGTAATGGTGTCCTGAGAGTTATGCAGTATACAATCTGCACAACCATACATAGCAACTCTGGTTCTAGCACTGTCTGCTTTGAAGCAAGAAAGTGAATATGTGCTACATTGTTTGTTTGAATTTGAACTTATTCCTTTTTGTCTGCTAGAATTAAGGAAATGATGCATTTATGTCATCTCTCATTTATGGCCAACTATGATTTAAAAATAAGTTATGACAAAAAGTAAACCTTACAAGCATATCCCTGACACTAAGAGTAGCTGTCTAGAAGAGAAAATATGATGATTGACTGAATATGGGGTAAGAAACACATAGAAATTCAATAGAAATTCAAGATCACAAATGTAATGATTATCCATTGGATAGCAGTACATAGTTATTTTTATTTTGAGCAATAGTCCTTGCTTCACAGGAGTAAACAAGGCTGAATATGTAAAGCATCTTGCAAAATCACAATTTAGTGAAAGCATTAAGTAAGCTTGAATTTAATAGCTTTAAAACCATGGGAGAAAAATGTAAAAATTGTTCTTGAAAAAATCATCTTGATGTATATTAACATTCTGATATATGTTAGGCTCAAAAGTTAAACTGATGAGTGTATATAGAAAAAAAATCAGTGAATGAAAAATAACTTAATCCAAATTTCTCATTTTACAGAAGAAGAAACCAAGTCATGACAAGTTAAATAATTTACTTGAAGTTATTCAACGTTTGTTTGTATCAAAATGAATTAGTAATGGACATAAGATCCTATATGAGGTGTAGCCATCACCAGTTTTTTCTGAAATCATATTTTTATCATAAAAGTTCTTCTAATTAAAGCAGTTTAAATGAATTGTCTGGCAAACTAAATCTATCTGTATGCTACTTCAAGCAAATATGACATATAAAATTACAGATTTACACAATATTTAGATTAGAAGATAAGTTTGTTTAAGGTGACTATTATTCCAGTTATAAAAGATATCTATTGGATTCCTTTAAATAGCAAACCCTCTCTCTCACTCCCTTCCCCAAATCCTTTCATATAAATGTAGTCTGACTCATTTTGTAATTTTTTTAAATCATATTTTCACATGCCAAAAAGAAAAGCGTAGCACTAATAAGGATATATTAGTTTTCCTAACTATCTGCACCATCTTAAAGATTAGCACTTAGGAGCTGTCAAGTACAAGGCTCAATTATGGCATTAGCTGTAGTGAGATTCTAAATACATTTCCACATCTATTTCCTGAACCTCTTTCATCTGAGTTTTCCCCTAGTGATGAATGAATGTATTGAATATGGATATTTTTTGCATGTGGTCTTATTCTAAGTGTTAGAGGTACAAATGGTATTAGGATAAGTTCGCTTGTCTAAAATTTCATGTCAGGATTCAGCCGTATTGAAGGGAGCTCTGTTTGGTGGCCTAGAGTGAAGGTTGGCAGAAATGGCCTCAAAGATTTGAATCCCATTGGTATTCATGTGTTCTGATAATAAAATTTTGCTGACATTTCCTTCAATATTGACAGTTTGATGATCGGGGAAGGATTTTATCAGAAAATAATTCCTGCTGGCCTCACAGGATTATTGGGAGAATACAATGATATTATGGAAGCAAACGTGCTTTGTAAATGGTAAAATGCCACATGAAAAAGCTGCATAATTAGATTCAGCTTTAGCCATGTGATGAATAAGCAGAAGCTTTAGTGAGAAAATATTAGAGAACTTGAAGAGCCATTGCAATGGTAGTGAAATTGCTTTAACCCCTTTTGCTTTCAACCTTTGGAAGGGCAGGAAAGTGCGGCTTGCGGTGTGCGGTCCTGGGGATTGCAGCAGTGGGATGGGTGAGGCAGAGGGATTTCTCCTATTAGAGGATCAGGCCTGAATGAAGAACCAAAAGGGTGGTGCAGAGAAATTCTTTACTTTTCTGTTTGAGCTGCCTCTCAGTATACACTGAGCCAACTGTGTCTCTTGCCTGCATTTCTCTCCCATCTCCAATACCATCATTTTTTAACTCCTTTTAATGCTGTCTCCCCGGCCATCAGTAATCCTGTTGTGTTTTGTTTTCCTCTCCATGGGGCTGAGGTTGGGGTGGAGAGGCTGTGCAGTCCTCATGGGCTCTGGGGCACAGGGGCTGTCCCTAGTTGGCTGGTATGTGGCCATGGTGGTTAGCACAGGGGAACAGTGGCCCTGGGTGTGAGAGCCCAGGAGAGGAGGTGGTTGCAGGTATGGGCTCTGGATTGGTTGATTTGCATATGAAAGTCATGCTGTTAGATGAGTTTTTTTCTTTAGGACTTCGCTAGCCATGGGAGGGACAGTCTCTCCAGGGTTAGCAAGGCCCCAGATGTCAAAGCATCAGAATACAGAAAATAGAAGGACATGCTTAATACAAGAGCACACCTTGTAGAAATGAGTATTTCTATTGCATAGACTGGTGGCCTCTCAACACAGCCTCCAGGCATATGCCAAAGGGCCATGTACTTTTGAGAAGTCATTTTAATGATCCTATCTTGGGATGGGTTGGAGGCCTAGATGGGGTTGAACAAGTACACTGGAGAGGCAGGAGGAAATAAGTAGTAAATAGTGGCCTAAGAAGCTGTGCAAAGTCTGAAAATGACTCCTTTAGGATACTTGATTTGGTTGTGTAGGGACGTCATAACCCCTTTCCTACCACTTTCATAGACAGCCAAAAAACCACTTTCTTTAACAGGCCAGATTTAAAAGAGCATTTGATATGGGTACTTGACTTGGGTGCAGTACTCAGCAGATACAGCAGTAATTGCCTGTATTTTTCTAGAAAGATCTTTCTCCTACTTCCTCTAAGGTCTCATGGAGGAAATGTGGATCACTCCATGTTCTCCTCCCCTTAGGCTATCTTGAAAGAGAAGAAAAAGGCTTTGTCTGTTCAGAACAGCTCAGGTATCTCACAGAGAGCAACTCAGTCATGCCCCATGGAAAAGCAGTGTCCTTCATTTCCTGTAACTGTTCTGGGAACAAACCTGCCTTCTCACTGGCAGTGATGGGGGCATGGCCAGGGAAATTTAACTTGCCATTTGAAGATACTTAGCCATTTTTTTGCATGCCAAAAATGTCTCCTTTGAGTAAATGATCGTGCCCATCTTGTGATTTCTCTTCCCTGCCTTTTCTCAGCCAAGATGGTGTCTGGACACAGGAGGAAGATGGGGGGAAGGGACCTGGACTCAGGCTTTGTGTCATCCACTGGGTCTCTCTCCCTCTGTGGGGATGACATCCATCCCCTCAATTAGCGGGCCCGGGCCTCCTGTCAGTATCTGCTGTCAAAGTCCAACCTGGGGTAAGCTCCTGGTCTTTTCTGCTGATGTGATCAGGGACAGGTGGTGTCCTGGCCATCTCCTGCTCACCCTCCTTTGAGAGGCTCTCCTGTTCTGACTTCAAGACTTCTCCTGTCCCCTCTCTCCTCAGTCCCTGACTGCAAGACTTCTCCTGTCCCCTCTCTCCTCAATCCCGCCATCCCACTCCCAGCACAGCCTCACTTTCTGTCCCTAGTCAACAGACGTCCTGATTTGGGCTGGTCCTGTCCCCATCATCCTGACACACTAAGCCTTATACCTTGGTCTTAATGGCTTCTGGGACCATGGGGAGAACCCAGGTTCCTGATGAGGAAACATGTTTTAAAATGTCACTAATAGACAAGCATTTAAACTGAATAGAGTTACTGAAAAGAAAGACCACCTTAGCTTAAACTAAAGAAAAGGCAGTCACTCATTTTTGGTGCAGCCATCTCATCCTTTCGTATCTGAGTGAAACTTGCCAGAATTAATTACTCTGAGGCTCTTCATAGGTTCCCAACCCTGGCTCCTGAGGGCCTTCTAGTTTGTTGGTGCCCAAACCCCATTTCACAACTAATTAAGTCAGAAACTTTGGGCCTGGGACTTGGACTTCAGGAATACTTAAAAGCTCCCAGGTGATTCCAATACATGGCCAGGGTTGAGAATGATTGACACCTCAGGTCAGCAGCATCGGCTTTACCTGGGAGCTTTGTCAGACATGTAGGATCTCAAACCCAGAATCAGCATTTTAATAAGATTCCCAGGTAATTCCTATGAGAAATACTAATAATTTCAGGGACCATCCCTGGAGGAGTGAAAACTGAGCATTAACTCTTAAGGACTTGAAGACTCTGCAATTGGACAAACCAAGCCCTCTCCCATCTCCCTCTATTACCTCAATATCATGTCACAGTGAAATCAAGTTAAAATGCACATGATGTACACCCTCAGTGATGCAAGTAGTCAACCCAAGGCACAGAGAGAGCCCATTAGGCCTGTGCACATGACACTGGCGGCCATGGTTCACTACTAAGGCACATACGTGCTTGTGAGCCCCTGTTTTTGATTGAGGTTTGGTTGGTCACGTGCTTGTTTAGGCACCAGGCACCAGAGCCTCCTCCCTCTGGACCTCCCCTCTCAGTTTTCTGGCACAGCCTGGTTGCAGAAGTAGAAGCTGTACCAACCCAGGGGCAGGGCGATTAAGGAAAAATTCATGATCTTGGAAGCAGACAAAACTGGATCAGATTCCAGCTTTCCTGCGTAACTTTGGGCAATCAGAAGTCCCACCAAATTCCTGTTCATCAGTACTCCGGGAATAACTCTCCCTAAGGGGATCAAAGAACTAAGTCTGAGACAACAAATTAACAAAGGCTACTTTTTCATAAACTTTGGCAAGGGCGGTTGTCTTTTCTCATTTCAGCAGGGTTTCAAAGGTGTTAGAAAGGAAAACAAGTTTTACAGACTAAAAAGAGGAAACACTGAGACAGCTTGTGATTGGCAAGTGCTCTTTCTAAGGTGGAAGTTTTGAAGGTAGGAGAGACTTTCTGGGTGATCTTTAGGTACGTTTGACAATTTGAATCATGATTGGTGGTAAGGGGGCAAGTGAGCAGTTTGGGGACCTTGTAAAAGGAAGGATTGTTCAATGTTGGGATGGAGGGTTTCTGTGGTCAGCCATTTCCTGGAACATGTGAGGGTTGATGGGGGGCTATTTTTAGGGTGATGCTCTTCATGAGAAGCTGACTACCTTGGCAGGTGTTTTTCTCATAGAAAAAAAATTCCACTCAGGGAGGAAATTATTTGCATCTCATAACTAGACATTGCAGGAAAACAATGTAAAATTTCATTTTCCCACAGCTCCAACTCTAGGGGCAGCTTTGATCCGCTTTGTTGTTTCACATTCACACATCCACCTTTTATCTTCTACTGAGGGCAGAGAGGCTTAACCCTAAAGCTCAAGATCAGATGTTTGACCTTGGTGTTCCTATTTTTTGCCCACAGTTGAAAAAAATGATGTTTTTAAATTGCTCTTTCTAAAACAGACTTCTCTTCAAATGGAAACTAAGAAGTATGAAATGAAACACTTAACAGCAACAAAGTGGCACATTTAAAATCTGGGGCATTAAATCACATTCTTTTTGGGTGACTGGTGTTAAATTACATGTCATCCAAGTCACATAAATTATCTCCAAAGATGGATAAGGCACTTCTGCCTCTCTAACTACTACTAGCCATCCCTGCTGCTATGAGAGCGGTGAACTGCCTTTCGATGTAAACTGGTACTGCCTGTCTCCAAGTTACAGCCACTTAATCCACATTGCTGGGTGAGAACTGGAAGAGAGCTTATGGACTTTGCAGATAGGAAATGGGCCTTTGGAGCGTGTGGGGCACCACATGCTTGCATGTTTCCCTAACCCCTTTTCTTCCTGTGGCTTCCAGGAAAACCAGCTTTTTACGGAGTGACATTTGCCTTTGCTTAACCCACTTTAAAGACAAAGCGTCTTCTGAGTCTGTTCCCTTAGGGTACTGATGTTGACCCTGGGGAAATCTCCCCAAACAATATCATAACTTCCCTTCTAGCCTTGGTCCCCGCATCCCCCACCCCACCGTCCTTTACCAGAACCCCTTCGCTGGCTCCCACCATGAAGCTGGGTGCTGGTGTCGGAATTTGGGATCAGATGGAGGGGAAGGTGTTTCCAAAAGTGGAAAGAAGGAACACCCATCCTCCCAAGTTTGAGGACTTTTTCCAAAACTCTAGTAAGTGAGTTAGGTTTATATTTTTTGAAAGGAGAAATGGATCAGTAGATAAGTGCTTGTATAGGTCAAGGGCAGGGAAGGAGCGTGTAGGAACCCAGACTGGGTAGAAGGCCTCCTTGGAGTAAGGAACTGTCCCCAGTACACAAGTAGATCTGTCCGTGACCAGCCTTTCTGCTGGATCATATTCAGAGACATGCAGCCCAGCTGTCATAAAATCACAAACAGTAACTCAAACCTGCGCTCAGTCCCTGGAGGAAGGGCAGTCCTAATGCAGCAAACCATCTGAAAATTCTGCCTCTCCTCCGTCCTCCCCCCCCAACTCCCAACAGGCTCTTGGAGAACTGCCTCTGGTCAGCTCCAAGGAGTAAGAGAGAGAGAGCAGCAAGGCCAGCGGCCTGAAGCTTGGGGTTGTGGGAAACACTGCACAGCCTCCATAAAGCAGAAAGGACTTGGAAGAGGCATTAACAGGCCATGCTAACTAGGGACAGAGGGACTATGCACCGTAACTTACTCTTCCTGTCACTTCTTTGTGATCTGAGAGGCCTCTTCCCTCCCTAATTTATCTAAGAGCCTCATGTAGCTATTATTCCCAGGGCAGTGTCCCTATCCTCTCTCATGGGGACTTGGATTAGGAACTAGGGGCTTAAGTTATGAGTAAAGGTCATACGTTATTTTAGTTGGAGTCTGCATCAGTGTCTTAGAACCGTCCCTCCCTTTCGCAATCATTACTTGAGCATCTGTGATGTGCCAGGCATTGTGCTGGTCTATCACCACATACCAGATGGGAAAACTGAGACTCAAAGACACTTACCAACTGACTAGTTAGACGTGAGAAGAGCGAGAACTAGATTCCAAGTTCCCTAATCCTGGGTCAGACCCCCACTATCAATCACATCGCAAGGCCTGACTTAATAAAGCCACATTGAAAACATTTAGCCATTTGCATCTTTTTTCTCTTCTGTGAGCACAAAAGATCTCAGCCTTGAGTGGAATGTCTTACCTTGTTAGCCCAGTAACTTCCCATTCATAAACCCAGTAGACCTTCCCAAGATTGGAGCTACTGTAAATCTCTTCTTTAATTAAAAAGTTTTCCCTAGAATGAGCATAGCTCTGTGGGCATTTTCATATCCTTAGTCACTGGACAAGTTCAATAAATACTGAGAGCACCCAGGGGGTAATGGGATTCCTTGATATAAAGGCAGGAAATAGTTAAGTCAAGTGGTAGGAAAACTACAATAATAATTTCACTTGTGGACATCCCAAGGCCCTTTCTATTACAGTGTGTTAGAGAAGCTTTTGGGCATGCAGTAATGCCTCTTATTTCTTCAGAAAATATGTCCATGAAATCTTTGAGCATTTTGATCATACATTATTATAAAGGATTTATATTTTATTTCTTCTTTCTAAAGGAAAAAAAAACACAAGACCAGGACCAAAAAAAGTAGTTTCTCTTTTATGGAAAAGAAGGAAAAAATATTGCTCTGGATTTAAATATGACTTATATGAATAAATGGATGCTTAGATGGGAGTCTGAATTACGTCAAATCTGACCTTAATGAATGAAAGGCTGTCAGGATGAGAAGCAGGGAGCGGCTGGGCTCCTCTGCTGTGCTGGGGAGAGTGTGTGACTACGGGACAAGGAATGAGGAGCCTTGGGCCTTGCTTCCTCCCTGCCTCAACGATGTTAAAGCTTGAGGCTCAGCCATACACAAGCCCCCCCTCCCCCACAGGCTTCAGGCAGGGAGGGGGGCAGAGCCATGGGAGGGAGTCCAGAGCAGCCAGTGTCTCAAAGTATCTGATAGCAGGCTGAGGGGACCCAGGCCCCTGGAGGGAGGGGGCCCACAGGCCAGGAGGAGAGTCTTAGGGGTGAGTTACTGGCAGTGAGTTTACCCAGGAGTGACAGGCAGCAGAGAGAAACCACCATTCCTTAATTCATTCATTCCTTCACCAACAAGTACTATGACTTCAATGCTCCAGGTGGGTATGTACGTTTATATCAAGTCCCCAACTTAATAAGCTGTGGTCATACTTTCATTCTCTCCAGAAGGGAGGTGGGCAGGCAGGTGGGGACAGACCTGTGCTCCTCAACAGAACACCCCTGGCTCCCAAGTCTGAAACAGGACGTTCTGCTGGCAAGGACACGCTCTGCCAAAGCCTGGCCTGCTCTGGGAACCTTCCTTCTTGCCACATCTCTACCCCTTTAGCCTCATTTTTTGTAAAGAATTCACATTAGTGATCTCTTTGTATTCATTTAAGGACTGTCCTCTTGGTTCTTGTGTGACTTGTCCGCAAGCCTCCTTCCTCCTCTAGGAGGAGAAAACAGAGTCAGTGTGCAGAAGTCTGAACAGAACAGTACCTCTGCCCTATAAGACTTAGCAGTAGGCTTCTTGGGGGACTGTTGATGTGCCAGACACTCAGAGTCTCTGCCCTGGAGCAGCTCACAGTCAAAAAGAAAACCAGGAAAATGTGGACATGCCCATAACGTCCAAGGGCCAGGGCCAGGTGACTAAGAGGGGAGATCTCATCCACAGGAGAGCCGTTCTCTGAGCTACACTGCCAAGCTTCAGTCTCACTCTGCCACTTCCCAGCTTGTGAACTTGGTAAGCTCCTTATGTAGTGTGTGCCTCAGTTTCCTTATTTGTGAAGTGGAATTAATAAAGGCACATCATACAATAGTCCTAAGGATTAATGTTGGTATGTGAAAAGCATGTAGAACAATGTCTGGCTCATAGTAAATGTTGCCTTTTGGTATTTTATGTATGTCTGCTTGCTGTATACTACTATGGATTCGGTACTGATTGCCTAAAGCAATAGTGTATGAATTTTTGTTCCCTCTTTCTTTTTTTTTTCTGACTCTTTTTGTACAGTATTATCTGAATAGTCATGCAGCGAACCTTTGGCAATAGCATTCAATAAGTATCAAGTCAGTATTGGCCATGTTGCCCAGGGGCTCAGCAAACACCATCCCCAGTCCCTCTGAACTCCACAGGAACTGCCTGCAGCTTTGTGCCTCCTTCCCGGATTATTTTGAAATGTGTTGGTCATACCTCCAAGATTTTTAGTGAGAAGAAAAGCGCTAATGAAGCTGGAGGATTATCGACACTTGGTGCCTTGCTCTGTGGACAGCATCTTGGATGCACTCTCTGGGCCCTCTCTGAGTCTCTCCTCTGCAAGTCTGAGGCTTGGCTAGCTGGCATGCCATGCCCAGTCTTCCCAGGGCCTCTTCTCAGAGAATTTGACCATCTTTCTTCCCTAGTTGTATCAGATATTCCACCACCCTTTCACGGTGTACATTTCCAGTATTTAAGTTACATGACTTTGAGATACAAATTGGTAATCTTAGGGAGATTTGAGAAGATGGGAAAGCAGATAAGATAGTCATTTGTTAAAATGTTGGTAGCTTGAAATCAGCCATGATGGGAGTATTTACATCATGGGACTTGGCAAATGCAGAGTTCCCCCTGCCCCATTTTCTGGCATTTCTGGCATGAATTACAAATAGGAGAGAACTTGGAGCCAAAAGCAAGCCAGAGGTGTACCTTCTCAGCTATCTTCTTGAATATTGTCTCACTTTCATAACATCCAAGCTTTTCTTAAAACAGCAATAATAGCAAAAAGACCTTTGGATAGATTTAAACAAAAACAAAACTTTTTTTTTTTTGAGACAAATACTTATCTTTTTTGCCCTACTAAACAAGCTTCCCAGGAAACTCCATCCAGATAGATGCAAACAACAGAGGAGTGGAGTCCCCCAGGACCCATAAAAGAGGGGATATTCATTAAAGAACCCAGCGGGGGATAGCTAAATGCCATGTAATTAAGCAGGTCTACCTAGATTACTGTCACATTGTTGGTGACAGTCCCTCCCAGAAGGCCTGGGGCAGCCTGAAGGCCTCCTGCTCCTAAGCTAGTGACCCCTGCTTCTTTCTCTGCACCAAGCCATGTAGACTGGACTCTCCTTTCCTCTTTTACAGTATCTCCTGGAGACAACGTACAGAGGGTGCTGCTTCACTGCTTCATTGAGCAGTTAGCTTCTCAGTGACCCATGTATCACTCTGCAGGCGGGGCACATGGTGCAGAACAGCTAAGCAGAAAGCAGATCCAGTGTTGGGGGCCTGGTTAAGGGAGTGAATGTTCACTCTGACTTAATGCAGCTGCTTTGGCCAATGCTGTGCTGACCTGGACACCAAAGCAGGAGATACTGGCCAAGTCTGCCATCACTGAGAGTCCCAGACCTGTGCATTTGGCCCTGAAAAGATTGACCTCTCTACACGTTAGAATTACCTGGGAGCAGTTCCTTAAAAATCCTGATGCCTAAGATGCAGTTTAGATAAATTACATTAGAATCTCTAGAGGTGGCATCTAGCCACGAATGGCTTTGAAATCTCCCCAAGGTTGAAAACAGTGGCACTAAGTGTGAGGGCAAATACCCACCACAGAGCCAGCTAGTGGTTCTCCTTCTGGGGAGGTACAGCCTCCATGGGGATGTTGGGAAATAGGGTGTTGTTGGTTATTACAGCAACTGGGGCTGCTGCTGTCATTGGTAGGCCAGGGATATTAAAAACCTCCTGCACTTTGTAGAATGGTTCCTCGCAGTGATGAATGCCAAATGTCTGAGGTGCAGAAATGTGTGTGTGAATGTTGAATGTGAGACACGGAGTACACGGCCCTAGCCTGTGTGTGGGGGCAATAGCCTGGTCAGATTTGGTTTGAGATGCTGGTGATGCAGAGCAGGATGTAGAAGTCTTCCTTGGAAAATCAATAACCTGCCTGCAGAGGCCTCTCTACAATGGTTTGTTTAAAGTGAGAACAATGGCTGTGTTTAAAGCCAAGGGCAAAAATTCATTACTGTTTTCTCCCATAATCTTCTTGAATATTAATACAAATCATGGCTGATGGGTGCTGGATGGGGGTGGTGCAGAAAGAGGTATTTCTAGAAGTGGCATTCCCAGGATTGACTAAGAAGGCAACAACTTCCTGCCTTCTTAATTTGGATGATCCTGTATAGTCTACTTGGTGCCTAAAACAAAGAGATGCCATGAACCGGCCACCATCATGCTGATTATGAAGTACCTATGTGACCTGCCATTATAGGCAGGGAGTCGCTTTGAACAATAAAAGTCCTGTTTTTTGTCCAAATGTGTCAACCACTTGCCCTGCCTGCATGGCTCTGTGGGTGGGTGATTCTGTGGTACTTTTAGCATCTCTCCTGCTGTACAATCCCACCTTGCCCATCACAGCAGACATACCTTACCACCACTGCTGCAGATCCTCACCAAGCTGGCACTTGGGGGAAACTGCTGTGAAAAGAGTAGAGCCCTGAGCCAGACCAAGAGCTGAAGGTCCTCACTGGGCATGTTTCCAAACTCTGCCTCGTGGGCTATGGTCACAGAGTCCTAGAATTTCAGAGTTCTCTTCAGGAGAAGAACGTGATCTTGCTTAAATCACCATTAGCTGGGGTTTCAAGTTTCTAGGAGCCACTCTACCTGACGTCATATAATGCAAAGGTGTGGGTGCCTGGTGACATGAGAGCATGGGCCAGACTAAAGTGTCTCGATCCTGGCTATGGTAGAGTCAGCTGAGAAAGCTTTTAAAAAAATAACCAGCACTGGGTTCTCACCCCAGACCATTTGAATCAGAATTTCTGTCAGGGGTCCAAGTATTCTAAGCTCTTCAGGTCTGATCACTGTAGAGTGATCCCTAGTCCCTAGCTCTGTTGGTTCTGCTGAAATATGAAGCAGGTGTAATGCTTGACCCAGGTCATAAGAGGGTCTCTAGAAAAGGGAAGGAGGGGAAAGATAAGGTCAACTCTAAACTAGAGAGGAGCAAACTAGAGTCTGTGCTCTAGAGCCCCACAAGAGGGTGGAATGATGTTGCCTGTTCTTTCAGCCATTCATTCACTCAGTCACTGAAGAAGGTAAAGCAAGTATTATGAGCAGGACATGAGGAATTGACTGCCAAAATATGGTCCCTGTTGTCATTTAGTGTAATTGTGGAAGAAGAGATATGTATTTAAAACAAAACAAAACACCTCATACCACCAAGGAGAGTGACAGCTGTTGTGTTTACACTGAGGACCCAAGCTCCATTTTAGACAGGAAACAGGCCTTTGGGAGCATCACATTATTTGGGAAGCTTTCTCATTACCATTGCAAACTGATCTGAACCAATCCAGTCACATTCCAACCCTAAGTTTCTTTTCAGGATAATAAAGCCAAAGAAGTGTGAGGTGGGTGAGGGCTTGCAATTTCCCCACAACCTAATTTCCAAGTAAAATGGAAGTGAGACTCAGAAAATTCTGCCACATGTACAGTACTTATAAAACTAACAGATATTAGCCAGCCCTCAGGAAACAGTTAACACCCTGTTCAATAACGTCAGCAAAGTCCCAGATCTCTCAGAAAATCAGAATCCTCCTATTTCAGTCTGTTCAGGCTGCTTTGACAAAATACCACAGACTGGGTGGCTTATAAACAACAGAAATTTATTTCTCATAGTTCTGGAGGCTGGAAGTCCAAGATCAGTGTACTAGCATGGTCAAGGACTGGTGAAGGTTCTCTTCTGGTTTGTAGACTGCTGGCTTCTCACTGTGTTGTCACATGGTAGAAGGGGCAAGGGAGCTCTGTGGGGTCTCCTTTTATAAGAACATGAGTCCCATTCAGAACAGCTCCACCATCATGACATGAGCCCTTTCCAAAAGCCCAGCTTTCTAATACCATCTGTAACTCCAGGAAATGCGGGGAAGCGAATGTTCCCACACTGTGGCAAATAACCTTTGAAACTGAAATCAGTCAAAGGAAGAAATACAGTGGGAGAAACCTGTTTATTGCCTACAAACAGTCACCTACTTCTGCTTGCCTCTGTCTCTCGTGACACAGCTGCAAAAGCACCCCACCAAACCTCTCTGGTCCCAGTGTGTGTTAGTTTCTCTCCATCCCTTGGAAACACCTATTGATATGGAGATGTACTATGGCCAGACAAGAGATTCTGGAAATATTGCAATTTACCCACAGCCCACCCCTCCAGAAATCTCCCCTCACAATCTACTTGCTCTCCATCTTCTGCAATGGCCCCTGTGCAAGAAAACTGGAGCACTGTAATCAGACTAATAACATACAATAACAACAGCAATAAAATCATGATAATCTTCAAGCCAGAGGATTCAGCTGGGTTCAAAGTCCTATGCAGATTAAGTCCAAAGCTCACCCATTCCACTGGTGCCAGTAGCTGAAGGTAGGGAGTTCAGTGCACTCATCATGTGGCAGCTGCAGCCAGGGGGCAGGTCCAGGCCACAGGGACTGTAGAAGAATATAACCTTAAGGGCGATAAGATAAATGTTTTAAAAACACCAGCATTGGCAAATCTTGTCCATCGATAGGATGCAAGCAAGAAAGTGATCCTGTGATAGGACAGTGGCAGGAATGGGATCTCATCCTGGTCTAGTATACCAGATGTTCACCCCCTTCCCTGTGGGAGTTACAGATGGGTCAATATACAGGGTTACAGGAGGTACATGCACTGGCCATAAAGATAAAACAAAGCTTCCCTGAAAGTTCTTACCTTCCAGACATTTTGGGTATAGTACTGTGATCTTTGGGGACCATTCTGCTGTTACTCTGGGAGCACACAGGAGGCCAACTTCCAGGCCTTTCCCCCAGGGTGTCAGAAGTGCCAGCCATCGCTGGTCCATGTGTCGGAATGTCCAGGGCCGCACCCAGTCAACCGTCTCCAGGGTTTAATGCAGTTGGGGCTGGCAGCAGGATGTTGCTCTGCTGGCCATATCCTGGCTTCAATAACTCCTCTTCGTTTGCAGATACAGTTGTACAGGAGAGCCAGCAATGTGAGTTAGCATGTCCATGGGGCCCAAGGGCTCCTTTTTGGGGCTTCTCATTCAAATGCTGGAGCACTGTCCATAAGCAAACTGACGAGCCCCATAGACTATTGGTGTCCAACTTCAGGCCAGATTTCGACAAACCATTGTACCTCTATATCATGCCTGCCTAGGTAGGGTTATATGGTACATGAAATATCCACTTCATCCATAATTGCTGCACCCATTCTTGTCATACATATTCCAGTAAAGTGGGTGTGTTGATCACTCTCAATCACCTGTGGCTGGCCATAGGCTACAAAGATGCTCTAGGCCCCTTTTCATGATTTGCTGATCTGTATGACATGCAGGAAAAGAAATCAACAGTCCAGTAGCTGCCCACACAAGTTATGGCATACTGATATCCTTCTGATATGGGCAGAGGCCCAATATAGTCTATCTGCCACCTGACAAGGGGTATCGGCCCTTAATTATTGTCCCATGTTGCTGCGGGACTCGGTGTAAGTTCCTCTGAGAGCACATAAGGCACTCCTTTTGGTCTCTGCTGACTTCTTCTAAGGTTAACAGCAAGTTTCACCAATCGGCTACAGCCCACATTGTCTCTTGCCCAATGTGCAACAGATGCTGATGTAACCATTGGGCCACATCAGAGGCAGGCTTTCCTTCTAGCCAGCACACCTGGGCCAATGTGTCTGCTTCACCATTCCCTGGGGATGCCAAAGGCAAATGGCCAGTCACATGATATATGGTAACTGTCTTAGTCTGACCAGAGGCCCATTGGTCTTGCCACAACTCTTGCCCCCAAAGGGGCTAGTGACCAACCAACCAGTTGACACAGCCCAGCTTTCAGTGCAACTATAGGGGAGGGCTCCTGGGTGATCATGAACTATACTGCCTATAACTCAGCCCATTGACTGTTCTTCTCCTCTCCATCCATATTGTCTCAGTATTAGGATGGAAAGCCACAGCCCTCCACTTCAGGGGCTGCCCATGACTAGGCATCTGTATACCAAGCATCTTCAAGTAGAGGGGCTTTACCCTTTTAATAAGGACTCTTGGCTACCAATGGCTCAAAGCAAGTTCTTCCTGCTTTCCACTGGTATGCCACTGGCCCCAATAAGCACTGGAGTTCTCCACTTAAGGAGCTAGTGGAAGGGGCACCAGGCTGCTGGAAATGTGTATCATATCTGGCCATGCAGGCATCTGTGCCATGCCACTCCATAGCCTTTGGGTCCAGTCTCACACCCACCCCATAATGGTATAGGTGGTTATTACCCTGGCTGGAGTGTTCTGGTGATAGGCTCTGTAGCCATTAAAGCGTGATACACAGCAGCCAGTTGCTTTTCCATCAAGGTGTACCAGACCTCTGCTCCTTTCCATAGTTGTGACCAAAATCCAATAGGTTGGCGCATCTGTTTAAGCTGCTGCCAAAGTCCCCATCCATAACCATCTTCAATTACATGAACATCTAGCTCACAGGGCCTTGATGAGTCCATTACACTCAAGGCCTGTGCGGCTTTGACTGTTTGCTTAGCAGCAGTAAAAGTAGCTACACATGTTTCATCCTAGTCCCACCTGACATAACAATGTTTTCCACCCCCCATATCCCAGAGACACAAAAGCCGTGTAGGCAGAGTTTCTGACCGCTTTTGCCAAAACTTGGTGCTCATGTCCAGCAGCTCATCCTGGGTGTAAGGGTGGAGCATGGAGTGCCCACAATCTAGGGAGAGGGCAGCTCCTCCCCCTGAGGAGCCTGCAGTTGTTACATTTTTATTTTCTTAATTACAACAGACAGTCCTGTAATATGGGTGGAGGCCCCAGCAACAGTTTGGCCCTCAGCTCCACCCCCTCATCCTCCCTCAACATCTCTACCATCTCTGGGGCTGAAGGCACCGCTCCTTCCTCCCCTCCCCCATGACCTTCTGCAACATGGATTCTCCTGCTGCCTCCTCCCTCACTGCTACTGTACCTTCCAGGAGCGCTACCTGTCCTCTCAACAACTGTCTCTCTTTCTTAAGGGCATCCCATAGGTCATCGCCCAGCTCCTCCAGGCGACGCTGAAGTGTGCCTTTCTCCTTGATAACCCTTTCCACTATCTTGAGAAACAAACATTCCACAATCCTGGCTGCTACACAGCCACTCAAGGCCTCTAAGCAGTCTTCTATCTCAGAGAGGGCTAATTCCAGAGCTTCTGGTGCCTCAACCCTGGGGAAGGGCCCACCTGTCTTGGAGGTGCTTTATCCTAGACCAGTTCCCCATTAGTGGCTGCCTGAGTGGATGGCCCACAGGTGGGGAGTTACCGTGTGAAGCTGCACCCTCCACTGCAGTCATAGGGAAGGATGAGTATCACCACCCACCACGCAGCCACTGGGGCCTCCCCACCATCCACAGCAGGGATTCTGGCTATCTCCCCACCATCTCCAGGGGCAGTCTGTGGGGAAAATATGTTCCCAACCCAGGGCAAATAACCTTTGAAGCTGAATTCAGTAAAGGGAGAAATAAAGTGGGAGAAACCTGTTTATTGCCTACAGGCAGTCATCTACTTCTGCTTGCCCGAGTTGCTCATGACCCGGCTGCAGAAGGACCCCACCAAACCTCTCTGGTCCCAGTGCGCACTTGCTTCTCCCCACCCCTTGGGAGAACACTTACTGACATGGAGATGGACCGCTCTCCACCCCTTGGAAACACCTATTGATATGGAGGTGCACTAAGGTCAGGTGAGAAATTCTGGAAATATTGCAATTTTACCATCACACTGGACATTAGGATCTCAACATACAAATTTTGAGGGGACACAAAATATTCAAACCATAGCACTTCCTAATCAATGGCTAGATACAGGAGCATTCAGGGATAATGACTCAGGCAGCATTTTAAAGGATGCAGGCAACTGTAACTAGACTCTTAAACATGGTTACAGAGCCCATCACCAGAACGTCCGGCCAAGGTAATAACCACCTATGCCATCAAACCCATTATAATCATTTAATAATAAAACCCATTGCTAATATTTATCATGCTAATTAAGTCATAATTATTATACAATTATAATTATTTTAATAATAAAACCCTATATCTGACCTTTACTTTGTTAATTAACAAAGCCTCACGTATTGATAGCTACTTGGATACTGAGGCACATGCAATAGTCTGCTCTGGAGTGGGGCATTTTGATATATTGCCAGCTGGTCACCCTGGGAATATGGGTCCTCTGTTAGGGCAGTTGACTGCTCAAAGGGTCAGAGTTAGCAATTCCATAAAAAACAGTGGTACCTTTTTAAAAATATTTTACACTTGAGTTGCCTGTTTGGTACAGGTCTCTATACCCCTTCCCCATGTTTCTGGAAATCACTCTTCCCCCCAGCCTCATGATGATTTATAAGACCTTGTCTTTGCTGTACACAGCTGATTGGTCTAGGAATGGACATGACCCAAGCATGGCCAATTAGCCTCTCGGCCGATTAGCCTCTCTTCCAATGGAATTGGAAATTAAGACACATAAGGAGAGGCAGCTACTTTTGGCTAGCTGGGCCCATTTGATAGTCTTGGAACTGAGGGATGTTTCTTGCCTCTTTGAATGTCACATGGAAGAGTAGAAGCAGCTAGTTTGGAGAGAGAAGGAAGAACAAAACAGAGAAAGTAGAATGGGAGGGTTTCCACTTTCCCAACAGACTTCGGTTCCTGGTTTTGGTGGCCCATGAACACATGCTCCCCAGTTCTGCTGGGGAGCAAAATTGGCTGATGGCTCCAGCTCTTGCCCCTCTGGATTCACCAACACTTTAGCTTCAAAGTCCAGCTCCCATGGGCTATATATATTATATATATATATAAATTTACACATATACCCTATTGGTCCTGTTTCTCTGGAGAACCCCTAATGCAACTCACATAGGGATTCACTATTGTTTGCCACCAAAGGAACAAATAGAGTTATCAGGTGTCAAGCATTTTGCTGAGCTCTGAAGATATATTTTCTCACTTGATTCACTTAAATTAACCTTGAAAGGTATATATAATAATATATATATATTATTATCACCATTTTCCAGATGAGGAATAAGTTTCTGAGAATGTGTAGTTTTCCTAGGATATCACAGTAGATCACATATAGCTTAGAGAGTGGAAAGGCCAAGATCTGCACTGAGAATGTTCAGACTCCAAAGCTCATATTCTAAGCCACTCTATTCTGCAGGATGCTACATGCTGAATTAGTTCAAGAGTCAGAACTACTCAACTTGATACATAAACATTTAAATAAAATTCCCTTACTCCATAAATCTGTATGTATTGGGATATTCTTCTGGACCCAGCTAACTCATTGTCCTTTCCTTCCTGCCTCTTAATCAAAATTGCAATATTCTTCAGTCCCTTCAAACTCTGCACTTGAAGCATGTCCCATTTAGGGGCTAGATTATTTGTCTTCATTTCTATTGCAAATAAGTAAAGGGAAAGCTTCAGATTTAATGGCTACCATCTCTCTACCATCTACACAAATAAGTCTTTTACACTGGTGTCAAAGTTAAAGGAGGCAGGACTCACTATACCTTTTGAGGGGACAGACATGATACACAATACAAAAGGAATTACAAAGAGACCTTTGTGTGTTCTGCAGTTCTTGGTGGCTCTCTCTACAGTTTCTAAAAATACACATTAAAAAAAATATAACCCAAGTAAATAGTTTGACAGATTACTGAAAAATACTATATTCTTTAGCCACTGAAGCAAGATTTTCATTCCCTTTGTGCATCACAAATTTGGTGATAGAAAGTAGGAAACCTCATCTGGGAACAAAGTACAGAATTAATACAACTATGAAATGGAAAACAAACAATGTGGGACAGAAGAATGGTCTTCTTGCCCTATGGGGGGACTGGCTCTGTTGTTCATTTTGTTTTCTGGAGCTCTCCATGTGATCAGGCTGAAGCCAGACTACAGCTGAGATCACACACTTGCCTGATTTCTTTCTCTGCCTCATCCTGCTTGTCTCATTTCCTACTGGAAAGCCCTCCCCCAATAAATCTACAAGAATCCTTGTCTCAAGCCAGCTTTTAGGGAACCTACTCTAAGAAAGTGGTTCATAGGATTTTTTGGAAGAATTAAAATGCAGGCTCTCATCCTGGATACTTTCTTGGACTCTTGGGAATGTTGGAGAACAAGTTTGTGGGTAGTGGGAGTAAAGATCTTAAGAGAAAAGGGGAGAGAGAAAACCAGGATGAATACTGAAAAGTGAGAGAATGTAATGTAGAAAAAATTTCCTGACTGATTAAAACTTTGCAGTATAGCAAATCAGATTCCTAAGAATGTATGAACATGAATGTCACTTTTCTAATATGTTTTCAAACTGGAAGATGAGTTATTTGAGGATGCTGCAACAAATAACCTTCTTGGACCTTGAGTCCACCTTTCTCATGTTTTCTAACTTGGCCTTCTTTTTAAATACCAAGAAGATTTCCCTGAACTTACTTCTAGTCAGATTCAGTGGGGGCTTTCAGCTAGTAGAGGTTTTGCATCCCTCTGGGCAGCAGCCGGCATTGATTCTTCTTCTACAGGATAACTAGAGTGCTGGACCACCGCAGAGCATGGCTTCTGTAAAACAATCTGCCGTAACTGTTAAAAGGAGGTTCTAGGATTAGCCACTTCTTTTGTTCAAAACAGTCTGAAAGCTATCACATAAGAACATATCCTGAGCTCACAGAGGCATGAGGTTCTTTAGGTAGCAGTAGAATGGCTCAAAGTCTGAGCTCTGTGATCAACTTCTCCATACAGGGTTCATGATGATTAAATGTGATGATACTTTTAGAGCACTTAGCCTGAGGTTGGCATGAAGTAAATGCAGTGTCACCCACCATGAAGACAGTTCCTGAGCCTCTCCAGCGCTGATTCCATGAGCCCTCTCGTGTTGCCTCTGCTCTTTGCTCTGTGTAGTGTTGGTGCTGTAGGGCTCTCAGGGAACCCCAGCTTCTGGGGATGATCCAGACCCTCCCTGTTGACTCCAAACTCTTCAGGCTTCATTCTGAGATGATTACTCCTTGATTATTCCGTATGACCCCATCTCAGCTCTGGACCTGTTTATCTGGTGATCCCCCTTCCTCCACAATCTCTGCATTTGGCAGCTTGTGCCTGCCCTCCTATTCAGCAGGTTTTTATAATTACCATGATCTTGGTAGAGAAAAATTTTCTCTCTAGTAATGTAGCTAAGAGTTATGTGGAAGCCCAGCAGCTATACTTGTCTTCTCTGACTTGAAGGGAATGCAACATTCTCCTGCTTCTGGCATGGAAAGACTTGGGGAAAAAAAGAGTACTAAGCCAGTCCTCCTTCTCCCACCTAAGCCTTGGGTACCAAACAGGGTCTGTATTATCAAGTGAAATGCGCATTAGAAACTTGTGTTTGGTGTTGACTTAGTTGGACTTCAGTGCTATTTTTTTAGCTCCATTTGATTGGAGAATCATATGGTCTACTGGGAACACCTCACTGTCTGGTCATGGCTCAATGTTCTCTGTTCCTTTGGAGGCTGAATGAATCACTGATGAAGACACAAGGAGAAAATTTATGGGAGACCAATTTCTTGTACTTCGTACTTTTCCCAAGTATAACCTGCCATGACAGCATGTTAGTGTATTGTGGCTTCAAAAGATTTACGTTTGGGAAATGGGAGACTGTAGTAGTGGCCTATATTTGACCTTTATACCTAGAACCCTGTACTCCTCATTCCCAATCTTTAAATTTGTCTGAATTTCCTACTTTAGTGTTCACACCAAGATGTCCTCCTACTCCAGTTCTTCATAACTCCACTTTGTGTGGGATACATGGACCGTGGCCCAAGGCAGCTTTTTCTTGAGCACTTAACTCTATCTGAGAAAGAGTTGGCCTTGGAGCCCAAGGCAAATAGGAACTCAAAAGAAACCTCGTAGCTTACCTGTATTCTGTATGAAAAATAATCCAATAATGTTGGAGATGATTTTTGTGGTTTTATTCTAATGATTTTGCTGAAAGACAAAGGGCTGGTTCTGGTCCAGGATTCTCCATTTAGTAGCTGGACTGTGGATATGGTACAGCACCTACTTAAGACTTTAGTTCTGCTTCTCTAGAATAGGGACAGTAACTACTGGATGGACTCACTATGAGGATGGGCATGCCCAGTACACAGGAATTATCTAATAAATGGAAGATATTACCGTTACAAACTGCAAAGATTGGTCATAGTACCACAGCTGGAATGGGACCTTTATTATTTAGAAGGTTGAGGTTTTCATAAAAGGAAACAAATGTACCAGATGCTGCATTACCTTTCCTGTAACTTCTCTTAAGGAAAAGGTAGCAAGTGTGATATGAAAACAATATGCAGGTAGAGGAATAAAGACTGCAGATAATGCCTAAGCAAGGCTTTATTCATATTTAGTAGATTACAACATATGTAACTATATTGCTTACCCTTAGTTCTTATAAATCCAGAATTTATTTCTAAATATCCTTTTGAGACAGAGGATGAGAAAGGGGAGAAACATTAGGGTTGAAGGTGGGGAATAAAACATGTTTAATTCTAGGTATGTTTAATTCATGTTTTGAATTATTAGTACAATAAACTCTGATTTCATTCATAGCCAAGCGGGGCTATTTATGTTTGAATGAAAGCACATACATTTGTTCACACAAAGCTCCATTATGAACTAAAATAATCAGTTTTTATTGTTCAAACAATTGTGCATTAACCAAAGCCTCAAAATGAGGATTCTGAGAATTGTGAGCACAAACTGGGAATGTTAATGTGCTAGGTTTCTATGTGGTATCATAGGATGGGTTAGGGCTTAATAGAAGTGAACTGGCTCAAGAATACTTTCCGATGGCCTTGAAGCTGCTCATAGAAGATTTATTATTTTCTATTGATGATGCTACTGCACATAAAACGAGGAGCCTTTGATTGCTTCGCAGCTTCACAGAGAATGAGAGATTAACAATGCCCAGAGCAGCAGCAGCTGCATTTGTGGGCACTAGCTCACTTACAGGTCGGAGGAACAAACAAGAAGTGTCACGTGTACAGAGCCAACAGGTGGCTTTGAAACCTGCCACATGTCAAAGCTCTAGGCCACACAAATTCTGACTTCCCACTGCCTGCTTAGTGCCTTCTCCACAGGGCCTGTTTTTAGAGAATGTCCATGACCTCTATGTATCTTATACTTGTGTATATTGTAAGACCTCCATAGGTAAGGAACACTTTAAAAGAACTATTTTCCCTGATTTTCTATGAAGAATATTTGTAAATTGGGAAAATTTTAGAAGTTGAAAGAATAAAATTATCTTACTTCTCCCCCAAAGATAACCATTGTAACATCATGATACAAATAAACAGCACACATAATATACTTAGCACAGCCTCTAGAAGGTAGTAAGTTCTTAATGCATAACAGCTGAAAATGTTTTGTATCTATATAGTTTTTCTTTCCATTATTTTCTCTTTTCCTGTTTTTATACATGGATTTGTTGAATAAGTAAACATTCCACACATATTCACTGAACCCCAGGAACTTTGAGTGGGCTGGGGAGGGGGGACTCTACATTACGGTGGACAAGACATTGTCCTGGTCCATAAGGTGGTCACAATTCTAGAGGAAGCAGTAGGTAATGGGCATTCTGTGTGAGAAGGAAGTGACCTGGTAAGTACTCTGTGGGGGCTAGCAGGTGCTCCTAAACCTCACTGAGGGCTTTCTGGAGAAACTGATGTCCATCTTCAGACCCGAAGGATGGACAGGAGCTATTCAGTTAATGGAGTAGAAATGAGAAAATGTTTCCTACAGAGAAAACAGCACAAGTTAAGTTCCTGAAGCAGGAGCGAGCGTGGCGTGTTTGTGAAACTAAGTGGAATTCTATGCGCTAAAGAGTATGAAGGTGGGATTAGATGAGAGGGTGGGAAAGTTGGAAGGTGGAGTAGGATGAGGGGGAGACTGGGGAAGAATCCACAGGAGTGAGCCAGCGTGCTTTCTGGGGGAGTGAACATGGGTTATGCTGTAAAGTCTTTGCAGGAAGCCCTGTGAGAAATTTTAGATTGCGTCCTAAGGGGAGTGAGGAGCTTCAAAAGCAAGAGATATGATCAGATTTGTGCTTTAAGGAGAATATGTAGTAAAGTCAATAAAAAAATAGGTTGCCAAATAAAATAATTAGCTTAATAACTTATCATAAAAATAAACAAAATCATAAAATAATAGTAGTTAACATAACTGGAGAAGGTTGAGCAAAAAGAGTCTACCTTAACATTTTTAAACATCCTTTACTTTTTCAGATAAAGAATAAATTATAAAATTTTTAATATGAGTAACACTGAAATTACAGCATAGTTAAAAGTTGTGATGTGTGACACTTTCAAATGATGTTCCATGCAAAATTTATAGCCACGAAAGGATTTACTAGAAACAAATAAAACTGGAAGGTGAGTGAGTTCTGTAGGTTAGAAGTTTGATCTGGGTCCCATTGGGCTAAATCAAGGCTGCCTGTCTTGGCAGGTGTGTATGTCTTTCTGGAGTCTCTAGAGGAGGGCATCTTTTTTTTCTTTTCCAGCTTTATAGGTTGCCTACAATTTTGTGTGGCAACTTGACTGGGCCACAGGGTGCTCAGATTAAGCATTTTTCTGGGTGTGTCTGTAAAGCTGTGTCTGTACAAGATAAGCATTTTCATTGGTGCACTCAGTAAAGTAGCTTGCTTTCCCCAGTGTGCAAGGGCATCATCTGATGCACTGAAGGCCTGAATAGAACAAAAAGCAGAGGAACAGAGCATTCCTCCCCTTCCCACCTGCCTGCAAGAGCTGAGACATATTGGAGTTTACAACACTGGCTCTTTTGATTCTCAGGCCATTGGACTCAGACTGGAATTAACCACTAGCTTTCTTGGGTCTCCAGTTGGTAGATGGCAGACTGTGGCACTTCTCAGCCTTCATAATCTCGTATGCCAATTCCTTATCACATCTTTCTCTCTCTCTCACACACACACACACACACTATTGGGTTTTTTTTTCCTCTTGAGAACCCTAATACATCCTAATACATTCAAGGAAAAGCTGAAACTGGTGTGAAGAAAATCATAGAGACTTTAGATAGGCCCAGCCTTTTCCCTAGAGATGCTTTTCTTTCCTGACAGCCCATTTGTCCAGATGATTAGCCTGGGCCTGTAACCCTCTAGCTCAGCCTGGCTGTTTGTTAACACGGAGGCAATCTGGGGGACCCTGCCACCCACAGCCACAGGAACCAGTTATTGTGCAGCAGGGCTTGGGGTACAGCAGCAGCATGTGGAGCACATGGGCCTTCTCAGCTTGTAGGATGTGTGGTAACTTGGAGCCACTTGCTTTAAAAGGTTATAGTTGCATGATCAGCAAAGAATATGGAAAACAGCCCAATTTCAGTTGATTACTCACTAAAGTGCCTGGGAGCTGCTCTGTAATTTTCATTGCTGCTTGCTGGGCTCTTCTGCAAAGTTTGCAGGCAAATTTAATGGAATTCATTCAGCCTTGCTGAACGGCAGACAGACACAGCACCAGCTTCCTGTTCTCTTTGTTTGGGAGCATCTGTTACCATAACATAGTAAACATTTTTTTAAGTCATTCTGAGGACAGTCATCTGTCAGACACCTCTCCAGTGTAGTCTTAGGCCCAGGCTTTGGCTTTCCCACAAACTCACCCAGCAAAAATTGTTACCCAAGGCCAGTGAGATTGGCTCTAATGAGGATTTCTAGGTAATTGCTCCTGGACATCTAGATGGATAAACTCCCCTAACACTTGTTAGAACTAAATGATTAAACACTGGTACATGGCACAATCATACAATACTATTACTTGTCAACCATTAAAAAGGATGTTGTAGATTTCTCTTCTCACATTTTAATGAATCACTTGGGGATCTTGTTAAAATGAAGATCTGATTCAGTAGCTTGGGGTGGGCCTCAGGTTCTGCATTTCCGAGCTCCCAGGTAATGCCAATGCTATTGATTTTTGGACCATATTTTGAGTAGCAAGACTGTGGAAATTATATAATTGCATAGGAAGGTGCTTATGGATCCAGTGCATAAGAAAGAAAGAACTGAAATATGTAGAATAGGATTGCATTTCTGTAAATTATATATATATGTGTGTGTATAAATACACACACACACACACACACACACACACACACATGCATGCATACACACCCAGAAAAGCTGGGAGGAAATATAAGAACAACTTAATAGTAAGTATTGCTGAGAGGTGTGATGTAGGACAATGGTTATCTTTACCCTTTTGATTGGTTATCTTTATTTTTGTAACATAGTTCATAATAAAATCATTATAAAATATGATCATTAAGCACATGCTAACAAAACACTAAAACAATCTTCTACAAAGCATCTGTTTTCACAGGGGAAAGATTCTGCAGGCACTATTAGGAGAGGAAGACCTGGTGAGTTTTTACAGATACAATTTAGGATCATGGAATCAGGGTAGAAAAACAGAGACCCAGAGGCCATCCCATGATACAGGTTTCTCTGTCTGCTCCATCAGTTCCCTGGAACATCAACATGGCCCAGAAAATACCTTCATCTATCACTTGGCAAAAATTAAAAAATTTGGTCACACTCAGTGTCAGTACAAATGTGAGAAAGCACCACATGCAAGCAGTTTTGGAGTAACTGATTCAACTTTTAAAAATACTTGGCAAGATATGTTACAATTCCAAAGGCATCTTCCTCTTAAACTAGCAATCCCATGTCTAGGAATCTGTCTTAGAGATATACTCTCACATATGTGCGAAGATGCACACACAGGCTTAAACATACCTTCATACCAAGATCTTCACTGCAGAATGGTTTATAATATCAAAAACCTAGAAATGACCTAGATGTCCATCAACAGGACTAGTTAAAGAAATTATGATGTATTCATACAATTAAATCTATGCAGTCATTTAAAAAAAGGATGACATCTATGTCATATTTACAGCATATCTATGTTTCATATGACACTGGAACAGACACTCCTGGTTGCTTATCCAACAGCCATGCCCCTGCATTTTTACTTCAGAGACTTACTCCTCCCCATGGAGGCAGGAAATGTCATCTCCGTGCTTTCCCAGTTTTGCCCACTACCAGGGTAGGGGTTTAGGATTAGGTTTTCTGGGGAAGTCCCCCTGGTTAAACAAAAGGGTCCATTGTAGAGAAATGGCTCCTTCCTGCCTCTGGGCAGTGGTTGCCTAAGGACACCCTACCTGGCAGGGGCTGCTGCCTTGCAGGCCTCTGGGAACCAGAGGGAAGGTTGAGCCCCAGGAAGTTTCAGACAGGGGGACAGAAAGATGTAGAAGCCGGGTCCTGGGTCCTAGGTGACAGTGTGAGCCACCGAATTAGCCAACTCTGCAACCACCTACTTACAGACTCTTGTTATGTATGACATCCTTATCATTTAAGTTACCGTTTAGTTTTAGTTGAATGTTTGTTTACTTGATACTAAATGAGAATTGTATAGGATTTCTTTGTTCTTTCTTACATATGAATCCTACACTTCAAGTGGCACAACCAAGTAAAATTATAAATACATCATAATTTGTTAAATACACAGGGTATTAAGGTTTTGTTTAAAATATTTTGTTTCAAACTGTATGTCATTATTATATCAAATCAACATTATATAATATTATTTTATATTTTATATTACATTATATTTTGCACATATGGGTAAAGATATATATTATTAAGTGCATCTTAATTTCTTGTCTCATCATTGTTGCCTCTGGGTAAAAATGTCAGGTTCCTGGTTTTTCTGCTCACTTTAGGTTATAGGTAGAACTACAGTTACTTTAAGTTGAAAACCCAGTTTCAATGGAGTGTCAAAACAAAGCATCAATCCTTTGTGATTCATGACACAGCTTAAATGTTCTCACTCCCCTGAGCTGAGATCTGGTGCTGGGAAAGCTGGGTGTGTCTCCCTGCTCTTCATCTGGAAGCCGGGGACTCAGGACCTTCAGTTCTGAAACCTAGAAAATCCCAGCAAACTAGGACAAGGGGGTCACCCCTGTCTGCTGTCTCCCTGAGCACCCCCAGCCAGGGCAGGAGCTGGTTTCCGGCAGGCCTCATGGGGTGGGCGGTGGGGGTTAGGGTTGGGGTGTGTGGCATTCAGCAGTCCCTCTTCTCCTCCACCAGGGCCGTTCTGTAGCTTCTGCTTCCCATTTTGCCGGGGGTGGCCTCCTTGGACAGCACCCAGGACAACTGGCTGGGTTTCCCTGGTGAGTCCACATTCTGTCCTGGGGAAGCAGTTGACACCATGTAATGGACTCTCTTGGCTCTGCTGCGAAAACAGTGGCCCTCCTCCCTTCTGGATTTCCTGGCAGGAGGGAGATAGTCACACTCCAGGCTGTAAGTTGGCTTGGGCTGCCTCAGTCCCCTGTCTGAGTGCCAACCTCAGGGGATGGAGGTCAGACCTCTCCAAGGGCATCCCTTGGACCCCACTCACCAGGCTTTGAGTTCAAAGGGGGAACCTTCTCCCTTCTCCCATGGGAGTGGTATGGGTCTCACAGCATGCTTCCCCCAAAGGACTCTCTGCCCTCAGCCCCTGCTGTATGTCTGATCTTCCTGCGGTTTTCTGAGTTGCGGAGCAGGCTCTTCCACTGCCTCAGTGCATTCTCTGTGTGTGTGCGCTCCACTGTCTTTGGGCCTGGCTTCTATTATAGTGGCACTTCAGGGTATGCTGAGGCAGGAAGAGTCCCATTGTAACATCCTGTCCAGAGGGACAAACTTTCAGCAGTTGTTTGTGGAGAGTGGACCTGGTGATGGGGGCGTGACATTTACTTTTCATTTTATAATCTTATATAAAGTGTAGATATGTGTATGTGTGTATATGTACACATATACACAGACACGTGTATATATGTATATAGGTACATATATGTATACTTACACATACAGCCATATAAAACCTGCCACAAACATGTGCCACTTTTGTAAGTGAAAAAAAGACACAGATAGAGGAACAATCTAATTTCATTCATAGCTTTCTAATTGCATTTAAACTGCATGAGAACTAGTCATAATTAAAATAGAAGCTTTTTTTACTGCTGCAAAAATGATTAATAACTTAATTATTCTTTCAAAAAGCATACTTAAACTTAACCAAAATTGTAAGGAAAAAAGTTCACACTGAAAACATTTCCTCCAGGTTCCGTCTCCTCAAGCGACTCAGTGGAGACAAGATGATCTTTGAAGCTGTGGCCATGGGGAGTGGACTCTTAGGTTTCCAATTTACACTGGCACTAGATTCAATGGGATACTGAAGCCATCACCCTGATGTGTGGGATTGTATAGAGGCCTATTCTGTTCCATTTCTGCAGATGCGCTTGATGAGCTGACCCTCTGTCAATGGTGTTTGGTGCTGAACTGTCGTGTCTCAGAGATGTGCTTCTTGTGAGCTGTCTCATTATTGCCTTATAAACTGTAAATGAATAGTTCATTGATGCACTTGAAACACTCACCTGTCAATGGCGAAATTCTCCTTAATATCTTATACTTCAACTTTCTCTACTTTGAGAAACTCAGACCTCTGGCTTGCTTGAGTAGTCTCTAGGTGAATGGAGATCAGCGGAAACCAGTGAATCTGATTTAGTGGCTAGAAATGTTCCACGTTTCTGTGCCACCCTGCAATGTGTGCCCTCTGAGAATAACTCCAAGGAATGCGAGCCTCACTGGAGGTGCAGAGAGATCAAAATGCTATTGGACAGAGCCAGTGGGCCCAGTGCCTGCCAAGAGACCTCCCAGTAAAACCCTGCACCTTCCAGATGTTTTTTGTGTCCCAGATTGGTGCAAACTCCAGAATCTTAACAGAGAATTGAAAATGCTATAGAAGGCTAGGAAGTTCTAAAGTCAACATACATTATTTCATAGAAATTAAAGAATCAAGAATTTCATAAAAATTAAGAAATTCAACTATGTAAGCATGGTTGAGAGAAAGTATATGTATGTGTGTGTGTGTGTGTGTGTGTGTGTGTGTGTGTGTGTGTCTTTATCTTCAAATTTATATTTTTCACCAAGATTTATAAGGCCTGATCCTGCTTCCTTCCCTGCATCCCTGCTCCACCAACCTGCATCTCCAATTTGTATTCCATGTTGCAGCCCTCTTGAATTTCATTCTCTTTCTGGACAACTTCTTCTAAATCTCTGGGTTCATCTTATATGCTCTACCCACTGCCCTCTTCCCTCAAGCTCTTGCCCTGACCACTTTCATGCATCCTTTCCTGACCACCTTCCATACATCCTTTCTGTCTCATGACACTTAGCACTCACACGGGGAGCTGAGCGGGCCTCCCTGTGTCCTCTCTGTTCCACGCAGCTGCCTTCTGCCTAGCACAGCCCTCAGCATCTTCCATCCTGCCCTGCAACTAGTGAGGGTGGGGAGCCCACCAGCCCTGCTCTGAGCTGTGCCCACAGCATCTAGCAGAACCTCACACTTGGCAGGTAAGTGCTCAAAACTATTGATCAAGTCATCAAAGAGAAAAGGACGTGGAAGATGAATATGCTTTTCTGAACTAATAAGGCAGGATAGTAGGTGATTTTTCTCTACTTTTTCATATTACAGAAGAAATACAACAAATTCAAAGTACCTTTAAAAACAATGATCATATCATATAAACAAAATAATCTACATTCTTCTCTCTTTAAGATTTTGTCCATATACCTATTTTACATAGTTGTTATGATATGTTTTGTTCTGTTTTTCATTGTTATTTAGGATAATAGGATATAAACACATTGCATCTTTCTACATAGTTCTTCATATTTTATATTTTTGTTAGCTGTGTAATGCCTTGAGTTGATGTGTTATACTTTCTCTAACTAGCTCCTTAGTTTGTGTCTGTATCAGGTATAGTGAATTCTCTAAACTCAGTGGAATGCAGGCATGAACAGTTTCTTGTTCTCTTCCAATCACCTTCAGTGACATTTTGGGATGATCCTACAGCTTTAAAGTCATTTCTCATTATTCAAAAGTTCTGTCTGGTTCAGTTTCAAACCAATCTCATCCCTTCTCCCCTCCTTCTCTAGATCATGAGCCTCAGGACCTGTTGCTGGAAAGGGATATGTTTGCTTTTTCATTCTTTCCCTCTCCCAGTTGGGGGGAGGGGAACAGGGGCTTGGAGAGAGGGAGGAGGTTGTACCACACACTGTTAGCTGCTGGTGCTGGGCAGCATCCCTGTTATTTTTCCTGGGCTTTGTTTGGCTTATGTTCGTATGTTTGGCTTCACTCTGGGACCTTTGTCACCTTCTTAGAAAGGAATAGTGGTGTTCCTTTCAAGCCATGCCATTGGTTTGCATCCCCCTGTCTCAATAGGGCATCTCCTCACTTGGCCACTGGGCACCACAATTCCTACTTCTCTTTACCCATCAGCTCCTTCTCATGAAGCCATTTTCTCTTCCACACCCTCCAAAAGCCACAGGGGGCCATCAGGTGGAAGGTCATCTTTGACCCAAGCATATGTACCCTGATCCCTTCTCGCTCTTGTACGAGCTGCTCCAGAAGTTCCCACCCTCAGAAATCCCAGTTAAGATGATGGCCCCAAAGTGGGCCTACAAGTATCATGACTTGGCAACAATCCAGTCGGGGATGATGCCAGTTTCTTCTTGCATACAGCCATCTTCCACCTGTGTGAGTTATTCTTTGGAATTCCAATTTCTTGGCAAGTAAGGGGAGTGCCCTGAGGGAGAGAAGGAGGGTGAGCCTCCTCACCATGAACACTGACCCCCAGTGACCCCTGCTCTTCAATGATGTAGCATCTGGTCCTGTTTTCTGCTCATTTAAAAACATTGGGGGATGGTTATGTTCATTATGTTGATTGTTGCAAGGGTTTCATGATATATACATATGTCAAAACTTATCAAATTGTGCACTTGAACTATGTGCAGTTCATTGTTGACTGTACCTCAATAAGGCTGTTCAGAAATGTTAGAGGAACTTACTGGCTCTTTGTCTTCTTCAACATTTAGCTACAGTATTGTAAATAATGCTGTGTGAATATCATCATGCATAGGGGTTTTTCTTCCTTTTCTGTTTCCTTAAGATAAGTTCTAGGAGTTTGATAACCAATTTTTATAAGCTCCCAATTCTTATTGCTCTGCTGCTTTTTTAAGGGATTGTACCAGCTTCCAGGGCAGCAGCAAGTGTGACTGTATCAGTTCAGCAGCGGCCTTAAACTCAAGAGCTATTTTAAAAAATTGTTCCTAGATATAAAATAGTACATTGTTTTATTTCTTAGATTGGTATCAAGGATAACATGTGTATGTGTTTGGCCAATTTGTATTTCCTCTTATGAGAACAGCCTGTTCTTATTTTTTTTATCTACGTACTGGGGTTATTATGTTCTTTTATTTTGATTTCTATGAATGTCATAAGTTGTTTGTGAGATAAAACAAATGTTTTACCAAAAACACTGTTTATTCCCATGCTTAGTCTTTGAGAGCAAACTGATTAGAGTTAAGTAGGACCTAGTTATAGATTGTGGAGGTCTGTCAGCCACCAATCCTGGTTTCTGAAATGAAGGTACTCCTTCTGTATAGGCAAGTTGATTTTTTCCAGGCAACCTTGTCTGCCAGTAGTCTCAGTTTTCCTGGCTGTTAACATTTCTACTAAGTTTTCTGAAGCTAATCTTACTAGAGCTACATATTTCCTTTTAGGACACTGAGTTTAAACTGGGATGGTGGTAGGTTTGGGAAATAGGAAGGGAATGGTGGTGGTGGCATGTGTTATTTTTAAAAATCTGTGGGAAGAATTCAACATCCCTGTCAAAGCAGTCATAAGTTTTATATGTGGTATTTTGAAATCTCAAATACTGTATAAAATATATGTACACAGGTAGTGCATGTAAGATTTTTATAAATATCAAGACAGAGCAGAGCCTATAAAAGACTGAGAAACTGTTCTATGCTTCTTTTCAAGATGGTCTTATGAGTTTATGTTTTAAACTGCTCTACAACAATCATACATTCAAACACACACACACACACACTCCAGACATATTGCATGCTCAAAAATAAGCTAAGTATCTATGTAGACAAAAACGAAATTGGAAGCATCCAGCCATAAGTGGCGGTTGAAGTGACAGACGAACTCTGAGCACTTCTGGGTTCTGAATCCAGAAATGCCCAGAATGGGCCGCACTTGGGTTTCTGTGGAGTAGAGGGGACTGGGAGCACCCCATGTGCAGAGGGATGGCAGCCAGTCTCGTAGAGTGACGCTAGGTTTAGGGTGGCTTCTCACGGAAGGATCACTGACTGAGCTATAGCTTCTACATATTTAATTTAATACTGACAATTTTAAAGAAGATTTTTGTTTGTTTAAAAGAGTAAATACAAGTAAAGCTGGGAAGCTGTGGTGGCCAGAGGAAGCAGAGAAGGCAATGGAGACAGAATGTATGCTCGGGTATCTGCTGATTAGAATAGCTAAATCAATAATATTGCCCCAAAATGGGGCAGAAGGTCTGTTCTCAAGTAGGAGTCCCAGGAGCTGTGTGGAGGCCCTGTAGAAGTAAGGGAGTGAATGAATAGGAAGGATAATATGCTACCCTCTTAATTAAAATAACAAAGGGCATAACACCCACTCTGAGAAAGCTGGTCAGTGAATCAAAAATTAGAAGAATTAATTATTCAAGAAATAAAAGCAATTAAATAATCCCCAAATGACTTTAAAATAAGTATAAGTTATTCAGAGATAAAGGAATAACAACCATAAAAGTTTGTGAAATAAAAACTTACAGCAATGACTCAATGACAAATATATATAAAAATCTAATTCAAGAAAACCTAGAAATAAAAAATAGAGTAATTGAGATCAGAAACACAATGAATGGAATAAATTCTAGATTGATAACAATCAAAGAGAATTACTGAATTTGAAAACAGTACTGAAGAATTTACCTAGAAAAAAGAACAGAGAAATAGAGAGAGAAAAATACTGAATAAATGTTAAGTGAAATAGAACATGGATTGAGAGGTCCCATATTGGTTTTTTTCCCACAACACATCCCACCACAAATCCCTGTTGAGAGAACTACTAAATGATGTACTTCACCAAGAAAAAAAGGAAACCTAGAATAAGAAATGAGAAGGAAGAAACAGTGATGACCAAAGGAGTGGATGAAAATACATTGGTGAATCAAATTTTGACAATTTAAGAGTAACATTTTTGTTTGTTTAAAAGAAAGTTGGAAAAAAAATTAGACAGTAAATACAAGGAGGATGAAAGGGATGGAGTATGGTGAGTAATGTACACAAAGATCATTATCCTGTTTGGAAGGATAGGGATACTGGATTACTTTCAACTTTAAAGATAATATAATATATAATTTAACATTTATGTTAAAGTAATTACCAAAATAAAAGAAATGAAATCTATGGCTTCAAAAGCATTAGAGAAGGAAAAGAGGAACAAAGATAATTTTATCAATCTAAAAGAAGAGATGAAAGGGGAAGAAAGGGAAAAGAAAAAAAAAGGGAGGGGGTGAGAAAGATAATACACTGAAGATGCAGGTGTGAATAGTAGAAATTAATCCAAATATATCAGTTATTGCAATAATTATTAATAGATTAAACTCAACCTCTCTAAAAAGAAAGACAACAACCAGACTTGATTAAAATAAACAAATGTTTATGAAAGACACAGCTAAAACAAAAGTACATGGAACTATTGAAAATAAAAATAGAAAAAGTATAACAGGCAAATAAATACTAATAAATAGAAGACTGGTTTAGTAATATTGTCAAAGTAACATTAAAGACAAAACCATAGTGATAAAGAAGCATTCTTTACAATGGTGAACCGATTTTCCAAGAAGATATAAAAATTTGAATTTGTATGAACCTAACAACATAGCTTCAATATTTATAAAGAAAATGAACAGAACTATAAGAAAATATGAACAAATAAATATAGAGGGAGATTTAAATGCAACTGTATGAAATAAAACAAGCAAAAACATTTAATAAGAATATATGATTTAAACAACACAGAAAGTTTCAGTGATAAATCTTTAAAAATTAAATTTAATATATGTGAAACATTTACAAGGTTATTGAAATGGGTCTCAATAAATTTAAAAGGATATGTCATAGAAAGTATGATTTCTGACCATGATGGAATTAAATTAGAAATCAATAATAGAACAACCTCTGAAAAAAATCCCCAAATACTTGGAAAAAAAAGAGCACACTTCTAAGTAACCTATGGATCAAAAAAGAAATCTGAAGGGAAATTAGAAACTATTTTTAAACTGAATGAAAATGAAAACAATATATCCAATTTGTGGGAACACTGAAGCCATGCTTAGAGGAAAATTTGTAGCACTAAAAATCTTACCAGAGAAGAATAAAGGTCTCAAATCAATGACTTCAATTTCAATCTTAAAAAACTAGAAAAGAAGAGCAAATTAGACTTAAAATAAGTAGAAGAAAGGAAATAATAGAATAGGAAAGAAGCCAATAAAATAGAGAATCAATGAAACTGAAAGGTTGTTCATTGAGAAGATGAATAAAATTGATAACTCTACTGTCCTGATCAGGGAAGGAACACACAGTTACTAAATAGGGAATAAGAGAGGTAACATGACTCCAGATTCTACAGATATTAAAATGATAATATGGAAATATTATGAAACAATTTTATGCCAATTAATTTGACCATTAGATGAAATGTATAAATTCCATGAAAGTCTCAAACTATCAGAGCTTTGTCAAAAAGTAGATAAACTGAATATCTTGTATCTATTAAGGAAATTGAATTTGTAGTTAAAAAGCTTCCCACAAAGAAAACTTCAGGCCCAGATGGCTTTACTGGTGAAGTCTGCCAAATAGTTAAGGGAGAAAAAATTTTACACAAATTCTTCCAGAAAATTTAACAGCAGAAAGTAATCCCCAAATATTTCAAATGTCTCTAATGTTACTTAATACTAAGCCCAGACAAAGACATCATGATAATGTAATGTAAAGAACATAGGAGCAAAAATGCTAAAAAAAAAAATTATCAATTAGAATAATAATCTATAATAAGTATAATATATCATGACCAAGGGAGGTTTGCATCAGGAATGCAGTGCTGGTTCAACAACGTAAGAAAAGAAGCAAAAGGCGTTTGTATGGATAGGAACAAGTAAACTTGTCTTCATTCACAGACATGACCGTTGATATAGAAGTGCTATGTGATTTACAACAAAGCTACTAGAACTAGTGAGTTTATTAGGTTTCAGAAAGAACATCAATATATAAAAATCAATTCTGTATCTATATACTAGCAATAAACAATTTGAAATTCAAAAAAAGAAAACAGTACCATTTATAGTAGGATCAAAAACTACCAAATACTTAGATATAAGTTTTTCAAAAGATATGCCAGACATATACAATGAAAACTACAACTAGAAAATACTGCTGAATGAAATTAAAATAGAATCAAAGAAAAGGAAAAATATTCTGTTCAGAGGTTATAAGTATAAGACTCAATATTGTCGAAGTTCAATTATCCCTAAACTGATCCATAGATTCAATGTAATACCACTCAAAATCCAGCAGGCTTAAAAAAAAAACATTTTGTAAATTAAGAAAATACAAACAACACTATAGCAAAGTTGGCAGTTGATAAACTGTATCATGGGGAGACTACACATATACATTATTTGTGATTCTATATTTGGGAATTCACCTACTTGTTAAAATTTCTTTGTAACCCTCCAAATCAATACCCACTGTGCTTTTATGATTATTAAGGGACATATGCAGAACAGCAAGAAATTCGAATCATTTAAAGTACATGTTCTCAGCTGAGGTAGGACAAGGTGATACTCTACCTTTATTTCAATGCTCATGCTGTCAGGAAGTGTCCTTTTCATGGTCTGGTTAGCACCACATTTTTGTATTTTGTGTGCTTTTTGTTCATAATTTCATGTTTAAAATGCTCCCAAGTGCTGTCTTGGGGGCCAAAGTGCTATCTAGTATTCCTAAGTGTTCCTAAGTGCAAGATGGCTATGATGTACCTTATGGAGTGTTCAGGAATATAACTTTATAGCACCATCAATAATGAGAATCAACTGTGTATAGATAGTAAGCATATGAAAATATACTTAAACTCACTGAAAATCTGGAAAGGCAAATAAACAGAAATATTTCGTGTTTATCAGGATGACAAACATTTTATATTCTGACAAACTGTTTTCAAGATGTGAGGAAATAGAAACATTCATTCACTTCAGTGATAGTTCAGACTGGTAAAAACACTTCAGAGAGCAATTTGACAAAATATAACCAAATTGAAAATTTACGTTTCCTTTGGCTCAGCAATATGTGTGGTACTGGTTATAATACTTCTAGTAAATTAATATCTACTTTAATTGGGATACGTTAAGGACCTTGCTAATTACTCTTGACTGTTAAACTCATCAATGTTTTCTAACCCTATACTGAAATCAAAGTGCAGCAATGTTCCCAGGAAATCATCCCATAGGAACTTGTATGTGCGTATGTATAAAACCATGTTATCAATGTGGTATAGCAATTCTGATTATGCAATAGTTTCAGTTTTAACTTTGTGTAGTAAATACTTCACATGGGTCCTTTCTAACAGTTCTAATACTGGAATCTGCCTTGGGGGGAGTCCTGGGGCCAACATGCATATTAGATTATTTTGGCTTAGACAGAAGTAGATTTAGAATACTAAGTTAGCATATATATTCTTTAAAAATATAATATAAAATGTCTAACATATGTGCAAAATACAAAGAGTAATAATAAAAAGAACATCCAAATTTTTTCACCTAGCTTAAGAAATAGGACAGTAGCAATATCTGTGAAGCCCTCTGGGTGCCACCCCCCTCCACCCTCCAATTCCCCAACCCTGGAGCTAATCACTATCTTGATATTTGTGAGAAGATTTCAAACTATTAAATAATTATAATAGTCAGCAGATTATTTCAATTTTCTTTTTCTTCTTGAGTCAAATTTAGTAAGATATTTTCTAGGAATTTGTCCATTTCATTTGTTTTCAATTTTATTGGCAAGAAGATGTGTATAATTTTTCTCATAAGCTTTTAAATATCTGCAGTATTCCTTAATTTCTTCTATTGCTCCTGTCATTTTTTTCCTAATCTTTATTACCTTGGGGTTGTCCATTTTATTAGCCTTTTTAAAAGTATAAACTTTCAAGTTTATTGATCCTGTTTTCTTTTCTTTTTTTTTTTTCCAATTCAGTAACTTCATCCTTATATTTATTATTTTCCTTTTCCTTTCTTCTGTAGTTCTCTTTTTAAAATGTTTCCTAAGTTGGATACATAGCTCTTTAATTTTCAGTCTTCTGTCTTTTTTAACATAAACATTTAATACCATAATTTATCTTCAAAGGAATGCTTTGGTTACACTCACAATTTTTGCCATGTGGAATTTTTGTTATTTTTATCGTGATTTTCATTTTTGTTTCTTTTTCAAGAGTTATTTAGAAGTATGCTTTCAAATTTCCAAGCACATGGCTTTTTGTAACTATCTTTTGATTTCCAACTTAACATGATCCTAATGATAACAATATTTTGAAATTTCTTGACATTCTTTTATGGACTACTAAGAGGCCAATTCTCATAAATATCTCTGAAGAATGTGAATTTTCCTACTGATAAGTGTAATGTTTGAAATATGTTCCACAAAACAAGTGTTTATTATGTGGGTCAATCTTGGATATACTTACTTTTGTCTGCATACTTTATCAATTATTGTGAGAGGTATGTTAGAATTCCTCAGTATATTGGTTGATTTATTGATTTTTCTTTATTAATTTGGAAATTGTTATGTTGAATATTGAAGCTGTGTTTTTTCTAAAATAGTAGACAGTGTTTTTAGAGAAGCTTTAGGTTTACAGAAAATTGAGCAGATAATTCAGAGAGATGTCACATACCCTCTCTCTTTCCCCTGTTCACAGTTTCCCCTATTATTAGTATCTTTTATTACTGTGGTACATTTTCTACAATTAGTGAACCAATATTGATACATTGTATTAATCAAAGTCCACAGTTTAGGGCTCACTCTTTGTCTGTGGGTTCTATGGGTTTTGACAAATGAATAATGTCATTATCCACCATTACACGTTTGCACACAAAAGTTTCACTGCCTACAAATCCCCTATGCTACACCTGTTCATCCCCAACTCCCCAAATTTTAGCAACCACTGATTTTCTTTTCCTTTTCCTATAGTTCTGCCTTTTATAGAAAGTCATATAGTTGGAATCATACAGTATCGAGCCTTTTCAGGCTGGCCCCTTTCACCAAGAAATATGCATTTATGTTTCCTTTATGTCTTTTTGTGGCTTGATAGCTCATTTGTTTTTATTACTGAATAATATTGCATTGTCTGGATGTACCACAGTTTGTTTTTCCATTTGTCCTTTGAAGGACATCTTGGTAGCTTCCAGTTTTTGGCAATTATGAACAAAACTTCTATAAACATCGGTGTGCAGGTTTTTGTGCAGTTATAAGTTTTCAACTCATTTGGGTAAATACCTAGGTACATTATTGCTGGATCATAATATAAAAAGGACTATGTTTAGCATTGTAAGAAGCTGCCAAACTGTTTTGCAGAGTGGCTGTACCATTTTGCATTCCCATCAGCAATGAATGAGAGTTCCTGTTGCTCTTATATCCTTGCCATTTTTGTTTTGAATTTTAGCCATTCTCATAGATGTGCAGTGTTAGCACATTGTTGTTTAAATTCTCAATTCCCTAATGACATGTGATATTGAACATCTTTTCATATGCTTATTTGCTATCTATAGTTACTTGTCTGTACAGATATTTTGCCCATTTTAAATTTGGTTGTTTTCTTATATATTTTGGGTAATAGTCCTTTATTGGATATGTGTTTTGCAAATATTTTCTTTCAGTCTTCTAAGTCTCTTAACAGTGTTTGTCACTTTTAATTGGCTTGTCTTTTAATTCTCTTACCAGTGTCTTTTGCAGAGCAGAACTTCTGAATTTTAATCAAGTCTAACTTAATTTTTTTCTTTCATGGATTATGCTTTTGGTGGTATATGTGAAAAGTCACCAAGTCAAACCCAAGGTCACCTAGACTTTCTTTTATGTTATCTTCTGGAATTTTTTTAATTTAGCATTTTACATTTAGGTCTGTGATCCACTTGGAGTTAATTTTTATGAAAGATGAAAGGTTAGTGTCTAGAATTGTTTTATTTGGCATGTGGCTGTCCAGTTGTTTAAGCATCATTTGTTGAAAAGACTATTCTTTTTCCATTAGATTGCCTTTGTTACTTTGTCAAAGACCAGTTTACTATATTTATGTGAATTTATTTCTGGGCTCTCTGGTCTGTTCTATTGATCTATTTGTCTAATCTTTTGTCAATACTACGCTGTCCTGATTACAGTAGCTTTATAGTAAGTCTTGAAGTTAAGTAGTGTCAGTTCTGCAACTTTGTTTTCTTGCTTAACATTGTGTTGGTTATTCTGAGTCTTTGCCTTTATATACAAACTTTTGAATCAGTTCGTAAATATTTACAAAATAACTTTCTAGGATTTTTATTGGGATTGCGTTGAATCTATAGATTGATTTTGGAAGAACTGATATCTTAACAGTATAGAGTCATTGTATCCACAAATGTGGAATGTCTCTCCATTTATTTAGATATCTGATTTATTTTGTCATAGTTTTGTAATTGTCTTCATATACATCTGTGCATATTTTGTTAAGTTTATTCCTAAGCACTACATTTTTTTGGTACTAATGTAAGTGGTATTGTGTTTTTGATTTCAAATTCCAATTGCTTAGGAAAGTAATTGACTTTTGTATATTAACATTTTATCCTCAAGCTTTGCTATATTGCTTATAAGTTGCAGGAGGTTTTTTGTTTGTCTGGGTTTTTGGGGGGTCAATTCTTTAACATTTCTGTATTTTCTCTTTTTGCATAAAGTTTAAAATCATTTTATCTTCTCAGTGAATTGAAAGTTTGTTATTATATAGTGACTTTATCCTACTAATGCTTCTTGCTTCAAAATATCTTTATTACTTATGAGAATAGCCATAAAATATTTTACTAATATATGCTTTCAGTTTTTGATTTTCAATGTTTCTGAATGTTTCAGGTCTGTCACTTGAAAACAGTACATAGATATGTGTTTATGTCTGTGAGTGTGCACACATACAAAATATGACTAAGTTTTTATTTTAACTGATTTCTATTTATTGCTATTAAGTTCTAATTTAATTCCATTTGGTCAGAGGACATACTTTTTATGATGTTAATCCTTTTAAATTTATTGATAGTTGTTTTATTGTCTATTTTGATAATATTCTTGTACACTGGGAAAGAATGTATATCATGTTTTGGGGTGGAGTGTTGTATAAATGTCAATTAAGTTTTGAAATCTCTAACTGTAGTTGTGCATTTTTCTGTTTCTCATTGTAGTTCTGTCAGTTTTCTTCCATACATTTTAAAGCTCCACTATTAGGTGCATGAGTGTTAAGGATTGTTAAATCCTCTTGATGAATTGACCTCGTTATGATGGTGAAAGAACAGTACCTTGTAATGTTCTTTGCTCTGAAATTACCTTGTCTGAAATTAATAGTCACTCCATATTTCTTTTGACTAGTATTAGTATAGCACATTTTTCCATTTACTTTTAACCTATTTGTTAAATAAGTGCACTGTATTTGTGTAGTATACCTCTTGTGGCAGCATACAGCACAACATTGCTTTGTTATCCAATCTGACAACCTGTATCTTTCAGTTGGGATATTCCAAACATTTGCATTTAATGTGTTTATTGATATAATTAGGCTTATATCTATCATCTTTGTTTCTACTTGTCCCATGTATCCTTTGTTCCCTTTCTCCTCTTTCTGGCTTTTATTGGATTGAATATTTCTTACTAAGGATTTCCTTTTATCTCCTTTGTTGGCTTATTAGTTATAACTCTGGTTGCTTTAGGGTTTATGCTATGCACCATTCAATTATCACAAACAACCTTGAAATGAAATTATAACACTTCCTGTAGAGTCTAAGAACCTTATGATAATATACTTGTTTCTCCCTCTCTAGTTTTATGCTGTTGTTATACAGCTTTACTTTTACATATGACATAAATTCCACAATACTCATTTTGTTTAAATAATCAATTACCTTTTAAAGAATTTTAAATGGTAAGAAAAAATACATAATTACCCACATATTAAACATTTTTAATGCCCTTTATTCTTTTATGTAGATGCCTGTTTCCACCTGTTATTTTCCTTCTGTCTAAAGGACTTCCTTTAACACTTCTTGTAGTGAAGATCCGCTAGAGACAAATTCTTTCAGACTTTGTATATTGGAAAAAGTCTTTGCTTTGCTTTCAGTTTTAAAAGATATTCTTGCTGAGTACAGACTTATATGTTGGTGATTTTTTTTCTTTCAGTATTTTAAGATGTTGATACAATACCTTTTCATTTATGTTGTTTCTGAGGAGAAATATGCTGTCATCTTTATTTTTGTTTTTCTGTTCACAATGTGCCTTTTTCCTTAGGCTGATTCTAAAATTTCTCTTTACCTCTGGTTTTGAGCAATTTCATTATAATGTTCCTTGGTAGAATTTCCTACATGTTTGTTATGCTTGGGATTCATTTAGATGCTTGGATCTCAGGTTTTATAGTTTTCATCAAATTTGAACATTTCCAACTGTCATTTGTTTAATATTTTGTCTTTGCTCCCCTCCTCCCTCTTCTTCTTTGGGGACTCCACTTATTCCTACATTAGGTTTCTTAAAATTGTCCTTCAGATCACCAGTGCTTTTCTCATTTCTTTAAAAAATAACATTTTTTTCTTTCTGAGTTTCATTTTGAATAGTTGCTGTTGTTGGGTCTTCAAGTTCACTAATCTTTCTTTTGCAATGTTTAATCGGCTGCTAATCAATTCTAGTGTATTTTTCTTCTCAGATATTGTAGTTTTCACCACTAGAAGTTCTATTTGTGCTTTTCTTACATTTTCCACATCTTAACATTTTTATAACATACTGAGTAGTACAGTGACAATACTGGATTTGTTGTCATTGTGTACTAATGCTAACAATTTCTGTCAGTTCCCAGTCTAGTTTGATAGATTTTTCTCCATATTATAGATCATATTTTCCTACTTCCTTGCATGTGTGATCATTTTTGATCAGATGCCAGATATTCTGAATTTTACTTTGTGGGGTACTATGTTTTTGCTTTCCTATAAATATTATTGAATTTAATTCTAGCCATGCAGTTTAGTTGCTTGGAAACAGTTTGATTCTTTCAGTCTTGTTTTTAAGATTTTTAAGTGGGACAGCATTTAGTCTAGGACTTATTTTGCCTATGACTTGGGCATGACCCTTTTTAGTTCTCTATCCAGTGCACTGTGAATTATGAGGTTTTCCAGTTGGGCTGGTGGGAATGGGCAGTACTCCTGGCCCAGTGTGAGCCCTGAGTACTGTTCTAATCCTTTAGGGTTTAATAGGCTGCTAATCAATTCTAGTATATTTTTCTTCTCAGATATTGTAGTTTTATTCTCCTAGCTTTGGTTAGTTTCCTCATATGCACATACTGATCAGTGTTCTGAGTACTCAAGGAGGATCCTCTGCAGCTTTCTCCTTGCTAGTACTCTGTGCTGCAAACTCTAGCTTCCATTATTTTCCCTGCCTCTCATCCCCTGAATTCAGGAAGTCTATCAGGTTCCATCAGCATTTGTCTCTCTGTGCCTCTGCCTGGAAACTCTCTGAACACAGGAAGCTGGGGGAATCACATGGCTCCCCTCAGTTGTTTCCCACCTCTCTGGGATTGCTCCCTTTCATTACCCAGTGTCTTAGAAACCTTTGTTTGTTTTCTTTTGTCCAGTTTTCGGTTGTTTCAGATGGGAGGGTAAATCTGGTCCCTGTTATTCCGTCTTCACTGGAAGTGAAACTCATTCATGAATAATTAATGATATATTTGGAATTTGACCCTACTATTTTATGCTTTCTATTTATACTGAATTTTCTATGTTTATTTCTTATATATTTTCCCTCTTTCTTAAGACAATAATTAGATATTCTGTTTTTCAAGTGCTTAAGATGTGCCAGACCCTGGGCTATATATTTTCTCACTGAGTACTCACAGTGACCCAAGGAGATAGCTATTAATAACATGCTTCTCTTACATTTGAGGAAACTAAGTCACAGAGTTTTTAATGGCCTCCCCCAAGGTTATATATTGGGGTTTACATCCAAGTCTTTCTCCAAAGCCTGTGCTTTTTCTATACATTACCATCCTACCACCAGCTGAAAGGTAATGTGGTTATTTCCTTAGTACGCTAATCTGTGTGTTTGTTAAACTAATAAAACAGTTCCTTTGGATTGAGTGGTCAGGGATTCAGTTGTCTCACTGGATTTAACATTCGTTATCTGTGGAGCTAATCCAGAGTAAGCATTGTTGATAGTCCTTACTCTGGAGCCAAGCGTAAACCCAGAGATACTTGAGAACAAATGAATAAACACATTTTTAGAAGGCTCCACTCTTTTAATTCTAAGCCTCTACAGTCTGCACACTGTGCCCATCTCTTCATGGGTGAAGAACAACTGGGCCTGCACTCTAGGAATTCTCTTAGCCACTCCCTGCACTGGTCTTTGAAACTGTCCTAATTGTAGGCTAATTTAGCCTTTTAGGAGGCATATTCTGTCAAACCTGCTGCACTTGCCAGTGGAGCTACACAGTGTTGTACAAGGAAAGTCTGACTTCATGCCATTAAACATTTATTTGGGACTTGTAGCTAGTAATGTGACAAAACAGTAATCCATGAAAGGTAAAGACAGTGAAATCTCCTTTGAAACAGGCAGTATAATAGCATGGTGTGTCATGCACCTCATTACTGAATTCTGAACATGTTCGAATCTTTGAATCTTATGATATAATTAACCCAAAGCACCTTTATGAGCAAGGGAAAAATGGAAGGCTCTGAAAGCCTTCTAGCTGCTTAAAGTCACTTCTGTGCATTACACTGGGAGGGCATAGCCTTGCAGACGAAGATGACGGTAACATGTAGCAAGCCCCAAGGCACAAGGCTGCTTCCCACTGGAGCTGTCATGAGAACAAACCGGAGGAACGGCAAGTCTGTACCACATGAACATATACCATTTATTCCAGCATCACAAGTGGCATATTAGACATTTGCTGTAGGGAATGGCCTTTGGATTTGAAATACCTTTTTCTATAGAAATGAAAGATTTTTGAGAAGTACTATTATTAAGAACTTGAACACACCATACTACCTACTGTAAGGAAAAGATAAACATTAAAATTTTTAGACAATGTATCTCTCCAGCAAGCCAGGGATATGAGTGAGGAGAAATGTACTTCTGCATTCAGTACACATTTGTGGAGTGACCAGTGAGTGTCAGGAATTGTGCACCAGGTGTTAGGGAGGAGGCCTGGATATGACCTTGAGAGTTGAAGAGAGATAGATACGTAAAAACATATATATGGTAACTGAGTGGTGTGCACAGTGTATGGGTGCAGAAGTGTGCAGTACTGCTTGGGAGATGAAGAAGGCTTTGCAGAGGAGGTGAGGTGAAATGTTTTCTGGGAACAGAAGGGCAATCTGGGAAGAGCCAGCAGCATGGTTAAAGGTAGGGAGACCTGAAAATAACCCACAGCTCTGGGAAATGGTGAGTAATCTGGTCACCTCTGCTCAAGAATGACTGGAAATAACACAAGTGAAGAATGTTGGGGTGAGTTTAGGGAGGACATTGTCTGATGGGTAAAGGAAATTGGACATTATGCTGTGTATTTAAAGTAGGGGAATAACTAGCTCAGATTTGTGTTTGAGAGGATAACTCTGGAGGTAGCCTAGAAGATGAACAGACTAGAAAGCAGAACTAGAAGTTCACAGACATTTAGAAGGCATTACAGTGCTGGGAATGGAAGATGGTGTATGCCAGACCGTGGCTGCTGTTTTCTTTAGGTCTTCACTATTATTTGGTAATGCAGTTTGCCAGAAGACATGGTCTTCATCATTACTTGCCTGGCCTCATGACTCAGAGGGATGTTCTGGTCTTTTCCCACCTTTAGTGCTTTTGCCCAAACCAAGTAAAACTGCTCTGATTAAGTGTCAGGCAGGCCTGCATTTGAATCCTACCTCTTCCTCATTTCAGCTATGTGACGTGAGAGAGATAGTTGGCCTCTTTGACCTAACTTGTCTCAACCGTAAAATGAAGGAACTGTGCCTTTAATAAATATTGACTGTTTAAGTATTGTAGATCTGCCCATCTTCATGGCCACTGCAGACCATGTGAGTGAGGGAAGTAGTAGTATTGGCTAAACTTGCTACTCCTCGCAGGGCAGCTAGGTCTTACACTTTTGCATAGACCATGATCAGTGCATGGTTGTTAATTGCTTTGCTTTGATTCAAACAATGCCCTCCAGTAAAGGATTTAATCTCTGGACACCTAAACTCTTCAGTGTAGTTCTGCCATCTTTCATGAATTCAGGTTCATGTGGTATGAGAAATTGCTTATGTTGACTTTCCTGTGCATTGCTAGATTACAAGATTAAATTTTGGAGCTGGGAAGGTGTATAGATAACATCTGTTAAATTTTCTCATTCACTCATTTAATTATTCATTCAGCAAACAATGACTGAGTATCTAAATGTGCCAGACACTGTGCACTGGCAAAAATAATTTAGACCAAGGCCCTGTCCTCAAGATGCCCAGAGGCTTTGGGAGAAGTAAGCACATGACTTATAATAGAAAGTACTACAGAGTTTTGGAGAGGAAGGGAAAATAGGTCTGTAGTGGCAGGGTAAGGACATAGAATCCACAAGAAGTTGACTCTTGAGCCAAATATTGAAACATGAGTCCATATTTACTAAGCCAATATTAGGGGTAAAGGAAGGCCAGAATTCCTATTGTTTTTGGCTTAGCAAACCACCCCAAAACTTAGGAGCTTAAAACAAATACCAATTTTTTATTTCTCATGAGTGTTTATTCACATTGGTTGGGCTCAGTGGGGCAGATCTGCTCCCGGTGGTGCTGGATGGAGTCACCAGTGCTGGGAGCTCCGACTGGCCTGGAAGGTGCAAGATGGCTTCCCTCATGTTTGTTGCCACAGATGGGGTGGCTGGAATGATTCAGGTCTAGCTGAACCTCTCTCTCTTTTAATTCCTCTCTCTTTCTCTCTTCCCATGGGGTCTCTTGGCATTCAGTTGTCTAGTCCAAACTTTACGTGGTGGCTGGATCCCAAAACGGAAAACTGAAAGCTGCGAGAGCTCTCAAGGTCTAACCCAGAAGTTACACAGCATCACTTCTGCCATTTTCTATTGGCCAAAGTGAATCGTGAGCCAGTCTTGAGTCACAGGGAAGAAAACAGTTCACACCTATAATGGGAGGAGCATTATGTACATACAGGGATGGGAGGGACTGTTTGTGGCCATCTTTGTGGACAGTCTACCCCAGTCAGTCCAGATGGAGGGAGCAGTATTTGTAAGAGGGCCCTGTAACCTCACTGTGCAGGAGAAATGGTCAAAGCCAGCTCCTGAGAGCACAGGGGGAAGGGAGGGCCCGGGACCTGAGGAAAGCGAGGGAGTGGATGGGGGCAGGGCAGGGGCACCAAGAAGGATGATAGAGCCATGCTGGAGGCTGCACCACTCCTGGACTGAGGTCATCTCCACAGCGCTCCCCATGGCAGGTGTGGGAAAGACACGTGAGGAGTCAGACCCAGAGAGAAAAGAAGTTCTCTCAGTGAGGTCAGGGCAGAACCAGGAGTCAGACCCAAGCCTTCCGCCACCAGCAAGTTCTGGGCTTTCTGTGCAGCATAAGAAGTTTTCTCATATATACATATACAGATCTACAGACTGCTACCCTTATCACTTAGACTTCCTAGGACTGGAGAGAAGGTGCACTCAGGGAAAGAGGACAGAGAGGAGTTAGATAGGAGCTGTGTCTTCCTGGAACACTGGCCCCAAGAATTTAGTCTGATCCAGTGAACATTTACTGATCTTGCCCAGGGGGGCTCACAGTCTGCAAGGAGACAGACATTCCAGGAATTAACTTCAATGCAAAATGACCAGATAGTAATTGACCAATATATTGAGATGGGGCAAGGTCAGGAATTAACATTTGCTTTGTATTTATCACTGACAGGGACTGTGCCACGAACTTTATACTTGGAGAAAACTCGAGCAGGAAGACAAGTTAGGAGATCAGTGTCCTGACTAAAGAATTTGAGAGCATCTTAACCCAAAGACCTTGGACTCTTTAGCTTCTTTCTCATGGGAAGCAGTAGGGAAATACCAAAGTCTAAGACTTCAGACTATCTCCACCGGTACTTGTTTTACTTGTTTCTTTCAGAAAAATTATTTTGAGGGATTAGATCAGGGAGATGCTCAAGCAGGAAACCAGCTGGGGTACCAGGGTCCAAGATGAAGGAGTTTGAGTGTTTCTTGCCCCAACCAGTGATTTTTAACCTTTTTATAAGCACCCCCAACTAGTGAAGCATAGGCACACCACCTCATTGATAGTGGTTCACCCCACTAGTGATTCTCTTGAGTGGATTAAATCGAATAGGACTATTTAAAGAATTACTGCTCTAGATAAAGCAGGACAAGAGAGTGAAGTTTATATGGAATCTTTTTACCTCCTATTCTAGTACCCACTGGCCTCTCTCCTGCCCTCTGGCAGTTATCCTGTGTTCTATTTTACCAGATTTTTATGGCATGTACATTGGATGCCAGACACTGCTCGGCTTGAGGGAAACAACTGAAAAAATGTATTTTTTCACAAAGTGGAATATTTTTCAAGTTTAGTGGCTACAAGAGGAGACTTTTATTTTGGGAAAAACCTATCTATTACCCTTTAAATCATGTTATGTAAGCATACTTACCCTGTCTCATGAGTCTCTTTGTGGTTTGATCTGATAAAAAAAAATCACTGAAATATACAAATAACTGTAGAATTTTCCCCCAGAACAAATTGATGAAGATTATTCAACATGAAGGCATATTGTGTTACAATAGTAAAAATAAAGGAAGACTTCTTTAGGTATCAAGCCTGAAAAATATAAGTCATCCACAAGGGGGAAAATTGTATTGGCCTCAGACTTCCCCATAATCACAATATCAGGAGACAATGTAGCAATGTCTACAATATTCTGAGGGAAAATGTCTATGACCCAAGAATATTAAATCTAGCCAAGTATTTGTATACATATTTCCAAGCACACAAGAATTTAGAGAATTCATCATTTCGCATTCTTCTTGAAAGTTCTGCATGATGGCAAACTCTAGCCAACCAAAACATGAATCAGAACACAAGTACTCAAGGAATGGGGAAGCTGTGCAGTACAAAGAAAAGTGAGCAATAAATCCAAAACAACAAATTTGGTTCTTAAACTTACAATCAAAACTATAAATCCTGGTGTCGTGGAGTTATTCCCCAATCCTAGGAATTATAAATACAGCACAGAATATAAATGTTAAAAAGCTTAATGGCTTAAAACAAAATGATAACAAAGATAAATTAGAAGGTGGGAATACCTACTACTATATTCACCTTTTATAGCAGAGAATTAGTTAATACTGTCTGAAACTGAAATATGAAGTTAAACGTATATAGATAAGATTCTGGGTTCTAAATGTTTTTCATAATCTTATTATCTTAACCCTTGGGAGTTTCCTTAGAAAATATTATCTCCTGCAGAAGACTCACCTAAAAACCAGTATTTCTTCAGTTTCATTTTTTTCATTATTAGAACCAAGTACAATATAGCTTAACATACTTTACATCAGGAAGAGTTGCACCATTTTTTCTATCTTTTATTTGTGTGTCTAACCAGCTCTAGCTAGGTGTATATGTTAATTGTTTTAATAATAACTTTAATAATATCTTCCTGAGTGGTGAAAATTATTTTTGCTTTATTAATTGTGCTTTTCTGTATTGACTGATTTTTAAATAGTAGGCACATATTTATTTCAAAAACAATAATGATTTGAAGCTTATAGTTGGGATATGAGCTCTCTCTCTCTAAGCCTCAGTGTCCTTGCCTGTAAGTGGGGTGAATAATAGTACCAGCTTCTATGGGCTGTTGGGGGAGCAAACCGGAGAATGCCTAGAAGGCACACAGCACAGTGTCTGACTCATCAGGAGTTTAATCCACATTAACTCAAAAAAAGGATAAAATCATGTCATGTTAGAAGAATCCTTAGTGATTCACTTTGTGAATTTTACCCATAAAAAAACTGAAGCCTAGAGAGGTGTGCCCAAGGTCACATGGCTAGTTTGGCAGGACCTTATCCTGCTGAAGGCCAGCTCTTCGCACATCCCGTGGAAACGAGAACTGAGACATATATACTATACAACACCAAGTGCTTGGGCTAATACCCAAACTGCACTTCAGGGTTCTCAGAGCTGACGGGGATGGATCTATCATAGGAGGAAGTGCCTATATGCCTATTAGGCTAAGGAGAGCACTACAACTGAAAATCTGCCCTAGGAAATTCCGCAGATGCATCACACATACGTGGCTAATTAAGAGGTAACTGCAGTTAGCCCTTTTGTCCCCATCCAGCAGGAGTTATTCTTGTCTTTTTGTCTCTGCTTTGAGATGATAAACTGAGTAGCTAGCTCCCAGTTGTTCAATTAATTAAACTTCCTTTGTGTTGCCACTTTGAGGCAATAAACATGGGCGTCTAGAGAAAACCTGCCTCTTGAGTTTCTGAGTTGTTAGGAAAAGCCTATTCCACAATTAATATTCACGACAGGGTGGGCATCAAAATAAGAGACCTTGCAGCGACTTAACATGCCATTTATACAAATTAATGAAAATTAGTGATGCTTTGAATGGATGGGGTTTGCAAATGTTGGGGAAGGAGAGAGGGGAAGTGGAAGAGTATTTCATGAGCAATTTTAACTAAAAATACAACATCAAGAAGCAGCCTCCCAGGGAGAGATGTGATTGAGTGTGATTGTGAAATTTGTTGGGAAAGAAAATTGTCTAGAATTGGCAGCTTCAAAGCCAAAACAGTGATGCTCTACAATGGAGAGATTAGAAAGTATAAACTGGACCAGGTTAACACTGTATTCTAAGTAATAGGCCCAGTCCGTCCAGCTGCCTAAATCGATTAATGATATGCAAATGATTTATAAACTAGAGTCATCTGTTTCCTTCCTCCAGGCTGTCTGTCTTTTCCTAATCCCACTCTTTGCTTCAGCTAAAAGGAAGAGAAACTATTATGGGCATGGGTTAGGCAGTAAATTGCTTTCTCTTACTCAATCTGAGCTTTCTGAGCTATGATTCAAACCATCAAAAGTCTATCTCCAGCCTATAGAAAACTGACATATTCATTGTAGTGTGTCACTCCTCAAACTCTGCTGCCGTCATTTCAACTAACCTTAATTTAAAATACTGTCTGCATCAGCTAGAATCCCTAACAAACGGAGCTCCTCATCACCATACTGATTGAACGAAAAATGTTCCGTGATTTAAATACCTATTGCTTCATCATTTCCCCAGTCTTCGGCTTCCATTTTGTCAGGCATGAAGTTGGTGATTAAACCCAAGGCATAATTATTAGCAACAGAGGAACCGTTGTCTCATCTTGCAGTTTCCTGACCAGGTGCAAGCTCTCCGCTCCTTACTGAGCATGTCTGTCAGTCTTATGAACAATCCCAGTAGAATAAGTGACTGATTTTCTCTTTATAATCACAGAGGCACTTTACAGCAAATTGTCACACTAGACCTCTACTTCTGAATGGTATAATGAACATTTCAGTGTAGTGAGAAGTTTATGTATTGAAAAGGAGTGTCACAGTCGGAACTAGGACACTGGCATCTTTCAATACACCTACCATAGCTGCCTGCCACCACATCGGCCTCCGTTGCTTCTGACAGTTGTGCAAAATGAGGAAGGGATTACAAAGCAGGGTTCAAGGAACCTGTTTACAAGTTCTGGCTGTGAGTGAAAGTAAAAAAGAAACGTGTGGGCCTGAGCATTGTGTAAAGGAAGGAAGTTGTGGAGACAGATTTAGGAGAGCCAAGTAGCACAGGGTGTGTTCAGGAGCTGGAGAAAGAACACTTTTTAAAAGCACATCTCAGAGACTAACAAAATGAGCCTGATTTATCTCAAATTTGAGTTACTTGAATTTGCTGCATCCAAATGGGTGAACTTGTCTGCCAAACTATCAAAGAGAGATTAGCTTGTTTGAGTTGGATGAAAGATACACTCAAAGTACTTGTCTTCCTCTATCTGTCCCTACAATTAAAAGTTGTAGCTGGTTCCTCTCACTTGTCCAGAAATAGAAGCCCTGGGTTTTGAAAGTCCCATGTTTTAGAACTCAACCCAAGGGTCTGCAGACTTACTACAGACTACTTGTACATTCTAAATTTGGGGCTTTTGCCACAACAGGGATGATGAATCCCTTGAAGAGTACTCTCCATTACATCTTCTTCTTTCAAAAGCTAGCTTTAATAATAATATTCAATTATATGGCAGTTAAATTGTAGAAATCTTCTAAAACCCAAATTCTGATGAGGCAGAGCATCTTCCTCTGTGTTTATGCTCACTTTCTTGGACTCAAATGTCTATTTTTTAATTTTGAGGCTATAGTCATAATCCATTCCCAAGACATATTTTTTTTCCTTCTTTCTCAAGGGCAAGATTGCAAATAACTCTAGAGTATTTTCAGGTATGGATATCCATTTATAAACAGCAAACCACATAAAATTTTTTATTTTTCTAATTTACGTTTTAGAAATTGAAATTTGTGACAACTTTAACATAAATAAATAGCTTGAGCCTCTGGTGACTAATTTTTGGTTATCTTAACTACTGGAAATAATTTTTGTTACTCAGAGAAGTGTAGAATGTCAATAGATGAATGGATCATTGCTGGGTAGTTTTGAATAAAGAGTCCTTCTAAAGGAGAATTAAAATACATAAGCTATAGATTTTTCACCTCCTTAAAAGTTTAAGGTAGTATTTTTAATGCCACACTTATATCCTCCCAGACTCTGAAACACTATTTCTTCTGTATCAGATTCAAAGTCAATGGGGTATAAAATGCTAAAAATCTGAGTGGAAAGAATGAGAATCATAATTTAACCATTCATTGGCTGGTGACCTTGAACAAGTCATTCAACCTGTTTGTTAATCATCTGTAGAACGAGGGGTCATGACTCCAGGGTTCCTTTCAGCTTTCAAAATTCTGTGAATTTTGTGTTTTGTGCTTTGCAGAGTGGAGAATATATGATGCCTGCCCTGAATATGCTTAGACTATTTGCTAATCACATATTGGAAAATAATACTAGGAAAAAGAATCCAATTGGCACACAAATATTAATTTTGACTTAGAAAGCATGGCAATGGCTGACATTTATATCTTGATACAGAGAATGGATCACTGTGAAGCAGGCTTAAACCAAGGAGAATATATTGTTCTCATGTTATATATATGACTTGTATGGCTGAGAATACAGAGTTTTCTTTGTTTCTAAATGAATTTACTCCTCATTACAGAAAAATTTACATTTGCAGAGCTTATCTTAAACTCAATTGAGTGTGAGATGCAGTAGATATCACTGTAGGTTCTCAGAAATTACCGATGTCATGGTCAGTAAATATGAAAGGAAAGGAAGGAAGGAAGGGAGGAAATAATTAAAATAGTGGCTCACTGATTATGTATTTTAAATAAACAACATTGTGAATATTTGTGACTTGAAATGTGCCAACATGAACTGAGTCACAAATAAATAACTTTGGAGGTTTTCAAGTCTATTTTAATGTGACAACAACTCTTATGAGCCTTGTTGATCTCTGCCCAACTTGTGTGATATGAGTCATCCCATGACACATTACACCATGACAAATAATTTGACCCCCGTTTACATCTTGAAGAGAAGGAAATTGTTCTGGCCAGTTGCTGAGGATGAAGGAACTCTAAGGAACTACCTCCCCTAATCCATCTGTTAACCATCAGTAGTATGAGCCAGGCATGTGGGGAAATTTCTATCTGCCCTTTTGATTTGAATCAGTTTTAACTGGTCACTTATGGTAGCATTATTTTCCAGAAGGTCGCCACAAGAGAAGCTGGGGACAGTGGCCCTGTTTCCCCAAATCGGGCAGTTCCTGCTTCCTTTTCTGGCAGCTTGAACCTCAGTATTCCTACAGGATTCAGGCTTTGTCCACTCTGCTGTCCTCAGTGGGTGGACCTGCTATGCCCTTTCTAGCTCTGGCCCTACACCCCTCAGACGCAGCCCCCTGAGAACTCTCTAGAGGTCTCACAGTTTTGATTCACCACATTTCAATGGTTTCCCTATTTTCCTGCTTTGCCCTTTCTCAGAATCACAGCATGACGGTGTATATATTGAGTCAGAAGATTCAGGGGCAGCCAACACACAGGACGTGAAACAGGTAGAGACCACAAAATAGCCCAAGACACAGTGCATCAACAGGAGCTCAACTGTGAAAGAATGAGTGCTAGGCCCATTGCTTACAGTCTGTCATGGCTCTGGCGGTTTCTATTGAAGGGCGAATGAAAGGTTGTTTGTAAAAGCAAGGATTCATTACATTGCTTCCATTCCATATAATAAATCTTTGTGAAAGAGACAAGATTCAAAAGAGTGAAAGAACAGAGGGAAGCTAATATCTTGGGTACAAGAGGTGTGTATAGAATAGCAAGGAAATCCTGTCCCACCACTGGGTGGATGGGAGCTCTTTTGCTGACATTCCTCGAGGACAGAGAGTTGAGGAGGAGTAGAGCTGCCTCAGAGAGCAGCACCTCTCTGGCCCCTGGCTTTCGGACGCTGGAACTGAGACTCTGAGGAATTGATTGACCTCCTCAGGGTTACCCAGAGAAATGTGTGAACAAGATAAGGCTCCAGAACCTCAGACCATACTGTGTCCTTGTAAAACCAATAAGAACAAGGTCTTGGAATAGATAAGACTGGTAATGATGGGAATGTACTCATTCATTTAAAAAATATTAGCCTGACTCTGTGCCAAAACCCATTTCTAGAATCTGGGAATATAACAGTGAAGCAAACAGTCCATGCCTCCTTTTCCACATTGCAACAAAGCAAATAAGCACAACTGATCATGTTAGGTGCTAGCAAGTGCTAAGAATAAAAATAGTACATGTAAGGAGGGGTAGCAATATGGGTGCTGTTTTGTGTGGCAGGAAAGCCCTCTCTGAGGAGCTGACATTTGATCAGAGACCAGAACAAAGTGAGGGAGCAAGCCATGTGAAGGGCTAGAACAGAACACGTCAAACAGAGGCCCCGAGGCAGGACTCTGTCTAAAGAACCATCTGGCTGGGTTAGAGTGAACCAGGGAAGGACAGGAAGGATAAAGACTGGAGAAGAGCCAGGGCCAGATCCTAAAAGTTTTGGACTTTAAATGTGATGGGAGCCACTGGAGGATTTTGAACAAAGCAATGATGTGATGTGGTTTACTTTTGAGGAATATCAGCCTGGTTTCACTGTGGTTAATAGACTGTAAAGGGGCAGGAGTGGAGGCAGGGAGACTTGGTAGTGGTCCAGGAGAGAAACAACCATGGCTTCCTGTGGCATACACTGCATATTGGCTCACCCAGACCGATTCTCAATCTTTTCTCCCTTTCCTTTCTCCAGTAGAGGAGCAGGAAAACCAAATGTTGCCCTTGCAGCTTAAGGTGGCAATATTAACATGGTTCTGGCCAATGAGATAGAAGTAGTAGTCTACTGAGAAGGCTTTGGGGAAATTCCTGCTTTTCTGCTCACAAGGGGGACTGATAGGGTTGACATGGATTCCTCCCAGCTCTATTCTCTTCATGCTCTTCCCTTCCTCCTACATGGAATGTGGACGTGATGCCTGGAGATGCAGTCAGTTTGTGACCACAATGAGGCAATAAGCCACGAATGATAGAATAGAAAAATAGAAGGAGCCTGTGTCCTTCATGGCATTACCACACCAATCCTTGACTGCTTACCTCTGGATGTCCTTTACATGAGTTAATAATGACCTCTTCTAAAGACAGGGGTCAGCAAGTTTTTTTCTGTAAAGGGCCAGATAGTAAATATTTTAGTCTTGGTGGCTAGTAGTTTCTGTCACAACTACTCAACTCTGCTATTGTAACCCAAAAGTAGTCACAGACAATACATATAAAACTGAGAATGGCTGAGCTCCAATAAAACTTTAGTTACTAAAATCATAGCAGGCCAGATTTGGCCTCGGGGCTCTGGTTTGCTGACTGCTGGTTAGGCTACTACATTTGAGTTTTAATTCCAGCCATTCTTAATTGACACACATAAATCAGAGTGGCATCTCCTGGAGGTGGCAAGAGATATTTGAATGCAGAACATATTTGTTGTCAAGGATGATACCAAGGTTTGGGGCTTGAAAAACTAGTTGAATAGTTTTGCCATTTATTGAGATGATTAGGTTGAGAGAAGAGGGTGGAAAGCAGTAATTTTGTTTTGGACATGTTAGGTTTGATATGGCTACTTGACAAACAAATGGAGGTACCAATGAGGAAGTTGAGGGGGAAAGTGGGGCTAGAGATATAAATGTGGGAGTCATTATGAATGGTTGGATTTAAAGCCATGGGACAGGATGAAATCACCTAGGGCGAGAGTGCAGATAGAGAAGTTTAAGGATGGAGCTCTAATGTATCCCAACATTTAGAGGTTAGAAAGAAAAGAATGATTCAGCAAAGGGGGCTCAGGAGAAATGGTTAGATATTTTGGAGGAAAACTACAAATGTGTGATTTCTAGAATCCAAGTAAAGAAAGTGTGTTAAGTGTGCTTAGTGCTTTGGAGAGATGGAGTAAGATGAGGACTGAAGACAGAGTATTTGATTCAGCAGCACAGAGGTCATCAGGGCCTTGGCCAGAGAGGTTGGGTGGAGAACTGAACACAAAACCTTGATTCATGTGGGTTCACAGGCAAACGAACAGTAAGGAATGGGAGGTATCAAGATACAAATGCTTCTGAAGAGTTTTCACGTAAAAATGTGCAGAAAAATAGGCAGTAGGAAAAAATAGCTAAAGGAGGTTATGAGAAAAATTTTTTAAATGGGTGATTATGGCCTCTTTCTATGCTGATGGAGATAGTGCATTATAATTCTGATCCTGATGAACTAGATGACTTGGACCTAATGAGGGCAACTAGACGAGCTGGTAAAAATGTTTTAGTCTGCTTGCAAGCATTAGAGAACTAGAAAGGAAATGTAGAATTGTAGGACTATTATCCAGGAAAAGACAGAAATCCAGGCAAGGAAATCTGGCATTTGGGGCTGCTTTGACTTTGCTGACATGTACCGATTCAGAAGAGACATCTGAGAGGATGAACGGTACTTTTGAAAGCCACATGGTACTAGGAGGATGACAGGTGGGAGTTCACCTGTGGTGCCACCCTCCTCCTACCCTGCAGCCATTGGATTGAGGCTCTGAAGGTCTGTATCCTGCTAGTAAGGGTGAGGTGGAAGCAAACCAACCCTCCCACGGTGAGGTTAGATGGCAGTGGGATCATAACACAGCTCATCTGCAGGAAATTCTAGAGCTAGGGTGGTGTTTAGAGTTACCCTCCACTGAAGCAAGGTGGCCAGGCCTTTGTACCCCCACATGACTCATCACTGGATACAGGCCCCCCAAAGGAGGGGGCATATCTGGGGTGTGGTAACTCCCAAAGAAGGTGATTTCTGGAGCAGGAATACTTCCCATGGCTGAGGAAAGAGTGCCTGAGTCCTGAAGAGGGAATCTGTGTGACATTGCAGCGTCTGCCGCATCAGGACGGCTGCTACCTTCCATGGGCAGGAGGTGCTCATTCAGCATCTCAGAAGCATCATGGAGGACTTGGTTTTTTTTTCCTTCCTTCTACTCTGCCACCTCAGTGTGTGGCTTTTTCTCATAGGCTGGCTGCTGTCATGGCCCCAGTGTGGCTGCTGCTATTGAGGCAGACATCAACTTCTGAAAAAGGTAACGTTAGTCACTGTCTTGTGAAGTTTTTAAAAGTGAGGGAAATATTCTCAGGAGTCCCCACAGGCTTCACTTCATATTTCACTGACCAGAATTGTGCACCTGCCCATGCCTAGACCAACCCAAGTGAAAGAGAGTAGAACTACCCATGATGGGCTTAGATTATCAAGAGGCCTCTTTTGGGGTGAGAGATGTGGGTGGATGGTGAGTTAAATCCAGGTTCCCTTGAGACACATGGCCAACTGGTGCCTGAACAAAATCAAGATTCCTTTTAGCAAGATAGAATGACTATTGAATAGCAAGCACCCATGTCTGCCAAGTGATAAAAACTACAGATCTTAAAACTTGTCAGTTGGGTACAAGATGGAAAAAGAGCAGAAAAGGAAGGGTAGCAGTACACTGACACATCCGTATTTAAATCCGATACCAAGGCACTCGTGAATGGTATGTGTCTATGGGCTGCATTTCCCAAATGCCTCGTCTGGATAATGTTAGGGCTATCAAACTCTTTCTCAACCTTGTGGCTCACCAAAACAGGAGAGGCTTGACTTTAAAAATCTGTATAGAGCAACAGCTTATTTCCACTGTTTTCAGCATAACATCATTTCGTATACTGCTTATTCAATGCAGTTTTGTACTGAATTTTGCTAGGTCAATCTACATTTTTATGTAGAATTAACAGCCAATCTAGAAACCAAGTCTGCTCAGACACCTGTGACACATGTCCCCAGTGTGCTGTTAAGGTGCCATGCTGTCAGATTTGAAAGCATCCTGCTGGAGAAAATAACCTATAAACCATGTTTCACTGTTTTACTTTATTATATTGGTAAAACTCTGTTGGCTATTATTTTTCTCTGTCTGTTTTCAAATGCTGATTACTGACATGGAAATGGACTAATAAATGCCCTTTCAAGTACATCCTACATGCTCTGAAATAGAAAAGCAATTCAAGAACACTCTCATGGTCATTATGTACTGATCTCTGTTTTCTCCTTTAGCTTTTTTCAAAACACATGCTCTGTCATATCAAATATACTGCTAAGTACACTCTAAATAGGTTTGAAAATAGGTTAAAACATATCACTCTAATCGTACATAATGCATGTGCAATAGTACAGCCATGCCATTTTGATCATTCTGCACAAATGCCGTAGAAATTGATTACTAAGAATTAATTGGGCTCCCACTGTATTTCAGGGACCTCTTCAGAACATAGAATTAAGTCGTTTTCCTTACCAACAGTGAGCAGTTCTCAGGGAGAGTCAAAGCACTTAAAAATAGTATAAATCTTTCAGTCATATAGGGAAATCAGAACAGAAATACAAAATAAAAAGAAATAGAAGGACCAAATTATTACAAAGGTCATTTTAAAGCATGATAAATCCTGATCTATCCCCTATTAAACTGTCCTTTAAGAATTGCTTAACAGAACTTTTTTGTGACTGTCAAGATTTCATTTTCAAATTGACCAAAGAGCTTCCAGTGTAGAGGACTGTTTCACTGGGTCAGCATGACAATCATTCATTTAGGATCCTGCAGTCCTTGGGAAGTAGGAGCTGCCTCTGAAAGCCAGAGAGAAATGTACAAATGATCAGTGCAAGGGTAATGCAAAGAAAACTTGAAATAAATCTCATCACCCTTCTCTGGACTGGCAGGAAAAGCTGAGTCTTGGAGACCTCTTTGGCAATTTCAGGGAGTATCCACATAGGTCACAGGTGGGCCACTTTTCAGTTAGGTTATTCCTAACCTCCCCTTACTCAGCTCTCCTCAAAACCAATGTCTCTGTGGTCAGGCTATTAACCTGGTCTTATGAAGAAGGTCATGGATAGAAAAATATGCCTCATGGGAAACCATTTTTCCTTCCAGAGCTATGGAAGATATTACTAATTATTAATCATGTCATGTCATTCCCCTATCCCCTCAAATTCAGATGAGACCTCAGAATCCTTCTTTTCAATGGGCTCCAATGGACTGGAAATTGACTGAAAGAGTGTCTTGTGATTATGATTTGTGTTATCTTGACCATTATTAATATTATAATAATAACAAGCAAGCTATTTGGGTTTGCCTTTTGTTCTTTTTCCCACCCACTGTTGGTTATATAGTAGTTGATGGAAACCCTATATAAAGTTCTCATGCTATTTTTTTGAATTTGCTATTGATTTTACTTTAAATCATTAACTTTGCTCAATTAAAAATTTGCTTTGTAAATTCTAGTTTGCTTTTCCCCATTGGCCTCTCTTCATTCTGCTGTCAGATATTCATGGCTTCTGTAACATTTCCATTTGTCTGCAAAGAAACATGCCCAATTCATTGGGTACTGTTTCCTCTGGAGAGAGCTCCATTTCTCTCCCTTTGGTGTCCCTTTCTGGCCCTGAGGTTCTCTTTGTCCCCAAAGATAGAACCTTCTGGCTCAGGGAGCAGTGCTGGCTGGGAATAGCATGAAAGACCCTGTAGAAGAGCCTAATTTTGGTAGAAAGTGACTGGATAGAGTTTTGTTGGGCATTAAGGCAAACTAGAGCAACAGGCCTCACAGAAAAGGAAAGGCTTATCTGTGGCCAATCTGCTGTTCACCTATACAATATCCATTATGATCCTTCTTTCTTATTAGGAAGCTCAATTTGCTTTAGGGTGGTAATGTGCCCAGCTAAAATGACATCTTTTATGACTGCCTCTGGGGTGTTGGGTCCTTGATGACATCACTGAGCTGCTACATAAGCTCTGGCCTGGCAACCTCTATACTACTTACTGTGTAAGATAAATAAAGCTTTTCATTAGTGAAATCAGTACAGCACTATTTCTGTTGCTCAGGGTTGAATGCAAGCCTCCAACAGTCGGGTTTCCGGACAGCCTCAGCACTATGGACATCTGGACCGGTGGGTGGGGCTGGGCACTGTCTTATACACTGTAGGGTGTTTAGAAGCGTCCCGGACCTCTGTCCATTCAAGCCTGGATGTGACAACTAAAAATGTCTCCAAACATTGTCAAATGTCCCGTGGGAGGAAGGGATGCAAAATCACCGTGGTTTCTGGAGATAGAACCTCCAAAGGCATGGATATATGAATGCATCCATGTACTTGAGCAGCTTCTGTTCAGATATATCACCAAGTCTTCGCAGTGCAGCTTCTAGTTTCCTCTTTATAGCACTCCCCTCTTTAACGTCCTTGCCTTTCCTGTGGCATTTACAGGCTATGCACTCTTTCCCACCCACTGTGTCTTTTCCCTTGTCAGTTACTTTGCCTCTCTCAAATTTAACATAACCTTTTTATTTAACAACAACAAAAAAATTCTGCTTTACCTTTCCCTGAGATACTTCTTTTTTTACTAATATTGAGTTTGTTAGAGGTTTGGAATTCAGTTTTTAAACCATGAACAATTATTTGTATTTTATAAATAATATTTAATATTTATTTGTGAATGTCCAAAATATCTACTTAAAGCTGAAGAATATCATTTACAAGAAACTCCACACCATGGTTAATTTCTTGATAAAATTCCCCTTCCTGATTCTCTTTCTATTGTTAGTAACAGTAGACATGCTGATCAAGTGGTGTATGCAGTAAAGAGAGGATAAGATGAAACTGAGGTTACCTGGGAACTACCTGGGGGGCAGAGTGCACATGTGCCTTGGTGGCAGATGGCACCTGTGGGCAGATTCAGCCCTGTATCAGGAGGTTGGCTTGGTAAGCAGGCTACAGGCTGAGACGACTCAGCCTCACTTGGCCTCAGCCAGGCATCTGGCTCATTGAATGTCCAGCATAATCAAATGAAGTGGCCTAAGGAGAACAGAACACACTTTGTTGAAAATGAAGTTCTAGGAGGCCATTCTGGCTTTTGTTAACTCAGAGAAAGAGATTCCAGAACAATGCTTCAGCCTATTGCCCAACAAAACTAGCACCTCTGGTTAGGACTGAGTTAGCTCCTGTATGTTGTTTTTCAGAGTTCAGGAGGTTAGGCATCAACTGCTTCCCAGTTTAATATTTTTTAAATTATTTAAAATTTAGATTAAAAAATTATCAGCCTACAGGTAGGGGGATGAGTAGCTTGTCACTTCTGCATGTCATCACTAGGTCCCCAAGTTTTACAAAATAGTATACCTGAAAGTTCTTCCTAACTGCTCCTCAAAATTATTCTTATCCTCCCCTTGTTCTTTGTAACTGAAAACAGAAATTTCTTCTCAGTGCTAAGAGTCTTCCTAACTAAGTTATACCAAATGGATGCATTTTTGTTTCCAGTGAAATTAATAAAGGATTTGCCATCTGAGGTTCAATTCTGATATCCCAAATCCATGTTAAGTAGAATAGTTGATAAAATAATATTTATTTTTGTGTGTGTGCTATCTGAAAGCATAATGATAATATCCTTGGGAAATCATAGCAATCAAAGAGTAGTCTGTGAGCCTCTGGTCACATGGTTTTCATTGACTAGAAAACAATAGAAATGACAGAATAATAATGAAGCCAAACAGCCCAAACTGCCTCATGACTGCCTTAGGCTGAGATAAAAAAGCATACTGATGAGTATTACTGCTTCCACTCCAGAATAATAAAAAGGAAAATCTAGGACTGCAGAATTGATGGTCTAGGACATCTTTACTTCCGAAATAAGAGATAATGTGTAAAGAAGTCTGTTGCAACTCTTTTACTGCAGGGTAGGAAGACCACTGGAGAAGTGGGGCTGCTTTTATGCCTACTAATGGTTCTTTTAAAGGCAAGGTGGGACATCTAGGGCCTGGATTCTTCAGGTGGGAGTTTAGACAGTGGTGTTTAAATTTTCATTGTTTGTTTCACAACAAAGTTAGAAGCATGCTCTTGGCCAATCCAAGTCCAAACAAATGTAGTTCAGTTTGTGTAGAGAAAATCCGGGGAGCTGATTAGATGCTGGTGGGCATGAGAACCAGTCATCCAACCCAAAGGTGGCCCACCGTAGCACAGCGCCTCAGGGCTCTTTGCCACAGACGTTGGCCAGCTGGGTGTCTTTAAGCAGGTTACTCATCCTCTCCAAATGTCGATTTCCTAAACTGTTTGCATGGTGTCAGTGATGGCTGCATCACAGGATGAAGGGTAGGCAAGAACGGATCATGTATATGAAGGACTTAGCCCTGGGCTTGGCACACACTAATCAACAAATATTAAGTAAATTGAGAAACTCATTCTTTTAGGTTGTTGAAGTATCCACTGAGTCTGAATACCTGGGGGAAGAGTCTAGGAACCTGCATTTTTAACAAACTCACCAGGTGAGTCTAATGCATCTGAGTCTGGAGAGCCATTAGTTAACCAGGTCCGTTCCCACCTACAGTTGGCTCAGAACCCTCTTTTGGAGTCCATTCTAAAGAGCAATTGGCCAACACTGCTGGGAAGTTTCTAGTTCACTCCCCTGAATCTGGACACGAGACTTCCAAGCAGCTGTGGATGAGGTGGCTGAGGGAAGCAAGTTGCCTCTCACTCATCCTGTAGGGCCCTGGGAGGAGGACAAGGCTGCTGCCCCCATCCAGGCCTGAAGGTGAGATCAGGACAGGAAACACGGGGTGGGAAGAGCAGGGAATATCTGTAAGACGCTCTAGAACTGGACCTGTATTCCAGTGGGACAGAGATGACATAGCTTCTCCGACAAGGGACTACCCCAGGGCCTGGGCATTCTCTCCTGGGCAGGTAGGTTCTAGGTCTAGGCAGAGGCTGGACTGTGGGCTCAGTTGGTTTAAGACAAGCCCTGGTGAAGGAAGACTTACCTCCCTCACTAACTCCAGTCTCTTTCAAGGGAGTCAGGGAAGGAAGCCACACACTCTCCTTCCTCATTTAGCTTTCACCTTCCAGGCCCCTCCAGAAAGTATTGTTTCAACTGTAATACAGCTATATTACTCCTGAAAATACTAATATGAATACGCCTTTTTAAAAAAGCAATTCTGTATGCTAGGCACATTACAAATCTAGCTCTTTTCATCTTAACAACTACCCTGTCAGGCAAATACCATTATTCGCATTTAAGAAGCATCAACTGAGGCTCAGACTTGTTCGGTGGGAGCTTGTTCCTAAATGACAGGAAGGATTCCAACCCAGGTTTCTGATCCAGGTCTGTTTGGTTCCAAGGCTTGTTCTTTTTCTTTTTTAATTTGACAATGCATCTAATTATACTTATTTATTGGTCTGCTTATTATTTGCCTCTACCATGTATCAATGATGTGTGTGTGTGTGTGTGCATGTGTGCACACACACACACACAGATAAAATTAAATATGCTAGGTTTAACTTTTTGTGTTATTTAATGTTAACACTAACCTTTATTCATGCTTATTCAGATGACAATCTTGTTTATATATTTCAAACCTAAAAGTCAGGTTATATTTATCAACAATGGAATTTTTTTTTCTTTCTCATTTGTGATTGCATTCATTTGAAGGGACAACAGCAGGGAAGAATATTTGAAATTGAGACTGTCCCAGGAAATCTGAGACAAACAGTTGCTATAAACTATCAGTATAAAAACATCAAAAGGACTGTTGCCAGTCATCATCACTAGTTGCTTAAAAGCTGTTCAGAACACAATTTCTCTCTTCCTATGTTATTTATCTATTTTTTCCCAGAAGGAAAGAATATGTGTTTTCTTCCTTACAAATAAAGTCAGGAGAAAAGGGACAATTAGCCACCAAGAGGAATGAGTCAGGGTTGATAAAGATACAGAGAAGCCAAGGACATGGATGGTCATTTCTCCCAGAATCCTCATAAAAAGGACAATGCATCTGCAGACACATCAGGACAGCTGGGGGTGATGAATGGCAGGCACCGGACTGGGAGGGGAACTGCAGACACAGAAATCAAATAGTTGCCTTATAAAGCAAAACAATGAGGAAATTAATGGCTTACTGAAAACAAAGCAGCAATCTGGTGACTGCTCTCAGGAAAGCCTCTCCCCCAAGCCCTGGGCAAACTAGAAAATCCAATAGGAAGTTTTTATCATTTAATGGCAGGAAGGGGCCATTAGCATCCAATATGCCAAGAGGCACACCAAACAGAAATATTCTTTACATTTATAATTAACTCTTTACCGTGCTAAGTCTGCTTAAAAAAAAAAAGGCCCCCTGACAGTTTAAGGGTGTGAGCAGTGCGTTTTTAATGCACAACTTATCAAGATCTACCAGGCACTGAGAAACTCTCCAGCCAATTAACATCCTTGGAAACTGCTTCACTGGAAGAAGGCGAAATGGGCAGTTTAATTACGTAGGCGGTATATGCACTTATTTCTTTAATTTCTCAATTAATGGGTCTACAAATAGCTTGGAGAAGAATAATTCAGTAGCCTAACATCCCAGCAGGAGTCTCTAAACCTGTTAATGCTGATGTTTTTTTTCTTTTAAAAATAAATGCAACTTGTGTCTATTGCTCCGCAAGTAGAAAATTATTCCTCTGTACAAATGTGCCTTAAATAATAATAATAATAAACACTGGGAATAGAGCAGTATTTAAAGTGGTCTACGTAAGGGACTATTTTTGGATGGCCCTGCAACTTAGGGGGAAATACGGGATCCTGGGAGAAAGAACACTGCTGTGCAGGGACCCGTAGGAGGACAGGATATACAGGCTTCACCAGTAAGGAAGCCAGGCAAGATAAATCACTGATTTTCCTATGAAATATGAAGATGAGAAATCCTGAGGCACCAATTCTTGTCTCCTTTGGAACTAAAGGCTGCTTCAGTTCTTTGGAGCACAGGCACTAACCTGGTGGGGAGAAATGGCCCTCAACCTCCAACTCCCTTTTCCTTCATGAGTCTCTAATGGATTTTTATCATTCATTCTAAGAGTTGAGAATTTTTCCCCCTAATTAATGAGTGGAGCAAAGAAAGGGAGAGAAGAGATAGAGAGGAAGGGAATAAGAAAGGAGACGAAAGAGGTGGGTGGGGGCTTGAGAGGGAATTTGTTAAAGGTGATGGTAGGAAAGAAAAGGGAAGCCATTTACACCCTCTTGCTGTCTAGAATGAGAAGGGCAGAGAGCCAGGTGACAGAAACTTGCAAGCCCAAATCAGAGCTCTCAGCAGCCCCTCCCTAATTATCTGAGGTAGGACATAGAGAGTGACACACTCAAAGAAACGTGAGTGCGGGAAACCTCAGACGGGAGGTGCATTTACAGGGTTGTGGTCTGGGGTTTTATAGGGCTTTTTTGGCTAAAGGTCAGTATAAGGCATGATGTATACAGATGATTTATAATTCCTTGGAAGTTTTGTCTTAAGAATAGGGCTATTTAGGTGACTATGTTGGTTTGGGATTTCAGCATTCTTTATCCACATATTTACATAGTTTTTTTACTTCTGAGGTCTGTGTCCTGCCCTGGTTACAAAGTTACTTGATTAGGGGCTGCAGGAAGAGGAAAAAACAGCATATAAATTAAGTAAAGAAAAAACTGGGCGTTTTCACAGGCTAAAGTAAATCTTACATATGGCATGATCTAATTGATACAAAGAAGACATGGGCTGTGCTTGGATACTTTTCTTTATCTGGGGAATATCCTGACATTCCAAGTTACTCCTGGCCTTTGGAGCTTCAAGTGATTAACTCATTAACTCAGTCCTTCCTGGCTCTCTAGTTTTATCTGGTTAACTCTTTGTGTCTTCTAGTGGACTCTACTGGCCTTATTCTCCCTCCACTCACTCATACATATTTTTTTGCCTAACAATCTCAGTCCCCAACACTGAGTAGCCTCAGACAGTCAGGTCTTGAGCTGAGGCCCCAGATGTGGAGCAGAAATGAACCATCTCTGCCATCCATCTCCTGGACTCCTGACCCACAAAACTGTAGCTATGGTTTTACAGCACCAAGTTTGGGGTTGTTTGCAACAAAAATAACTGGAATCAAATAGCAATCAACATTCTTATTGGAAATAATTGCCCTCTTGATACTTTTAATACTATTTTCAAACCTAAGCTTATAATGCCCTTACATCAGGGGAGCAACCCAAGTGTGTTCAAGCAAAATCTCCTAATCCTGGAGAAACAGGACTCACATGATTAATGGCAAAGCCCTTTGGATACCTAGACGTCTTGATTCCATAATGAAATAATGCCTTATCTATGTAAAGAAGGTATTTATGAGTAAGGTAAGAGGCCAGGACAATTTTCAAATGAGTAGGAACATGAGCCACAGTTAGAGTTGGCCAAGCCTCACACTTGCCCCAGCCCACCAGTCAGCCAGTTCTCAATTCCAAGTGAGTTTATAGTCTGTATTCGAATCCACCAAAGAGCAATTGTGCAACACCCTGGGGCCCCAGGTCCACCCCCAAGAGGGGTGATGTTTCATACTGGTAAAACACTGTTGCTTGTATTTAACCCAAAGTGTCTGTTTATAGTTATCACACTTTGGACTTAATTTTACTCTATAAATAAAAGCCTAATCTGTTTTTCAAATAGTGGGAAATGAATAGAGAATGTTCATTTATTTGCTTTTAAAAAGTACAGTAGAAATTTTTTAAGACATAACAAAATACTATGATTACCTCTATACCAGTAAATTTGAAAACTTTGATGAAATGTTCAATTTTATAAAGATTCTAAATACATCCAAATTATCTTGAGAAAAAAATGGACACCTGAGTCAACCAAATACTATGAACAATAATAGTTAGTCAAATCTCCCCTCTCCTCCAAATACTCAAACCCCAGATAAATTTAGGAATGATTTTGACCAAACCACAAAGCAAAATATAATCCCCATTTTATAGAAACTATATCTGATAATTTAAAAAGAGGTGATAGCTACCCAAACAATTTCATAAGGTTAATAAAACCAGGAGAAGGGCATACAAGGAAAGAAAATTACAGACCTAATATAACTTATGGGAATAGATGAAAAATTTCTAGGTAAAATAGTAGTTAATCAAATTGAGAAAAACATTTAAAAAATCAAGAGTGCCAAGCAGAAGGGAAAACAATGACTTTTCTAGTAGATGGAACTGGACCAATTTGATAGCAATACAGAAAAAAAAACAACACCTTGATCCTTATCTCACATTATATTTAAAAACCAATTCCAGATGAAATCAGTGTAGTGGTTACCTTTCAGAAGTACAATTTCTGGGAGAGGTCAAGAGACACTCCTGAAATGCTAGTAATATTTTGTATCTTGATTTCTATTGTGGTTAATAAGGCATATTTAAATATGCATCTAACTTACTCTTAAGATTTATGCAGTCTTCCATAGGTATGGTGTACATTTATTAAAAAATATTAAAATCTGGATATGGGCATATGTTTTATTATTATACTTTGTACCTTTTTGTTTGAAAATCTTTATAAAACATAGTTATTGTGGGCCTCTATGTTCTAGGCAATGTAAGGAACACCAGTATGGACATGTGATGGTTTGATGTGATGTCATTAATGGGTTGGGTAATGGGCACATCTGTCCTCTGCAACATCTGGAGAAAAGTACTTGATTGGTATTTCTAAACTCAACGTCTGTTCATGTCACCCCTCGTTTGTAGGTTTTCCATTGCTTATAGGAGAAAATTCAAAACTTCTCAGCAAGATCTATAAAAGCATTCTTATTCCAGGGCAGTCTCATGTTCCAGATATAGCTACTACCTCCTTCCATGGCACATTACCCCAACCCCAATCCACTCCTCTCCACTGAATGGGCCAGTAGTGGGGAAGTGTTCCCAGGCGGCATATATCTCTGCATCTTTGCTGTCCCCCATGTGTGTTATGCCCTTTACCTTAGCCTGTCAGACTACTACTACAAGGCACTGAAAGCCCCAGTTCACATGTATTTTTTCTCTGAAATCTTTCTGGATGCACCCAGGCAGAGTGAAATCTTCCCTTCTTTATTCTACTCCTGTGCCTTTTAGTTACAATGGTTTGTGGTTTTGTATTACTTTTATATGCATAATGCATAAGCAACACATTTAATTGGTTTTAAAATTTTTCAATAAAGTTAAAATCTTTGATCACCACCTGTAATCCATGTTCCCTCCCCTCCCATTTGTCCAGAGGCAACCACTTCTCTGAGTTCCGTGTGAAGCCCTGGGGACTTCCCTCCAAAACTATGTGCCTTGGAGATCTATGTGTATTGCTACATGTAGATGTAGGTCCTTCCTGTTAACTGCTGCATAAAAGTCCATGGTATGCATATACCACATTTTATTTTGCAATTTTCTATTGATGAGCATTTGGGTAGTTTCCAACTTTTTCTAGCCCAACAATGCTACAATAAACATTTTGTCTCTTCATCTTTGCATATATGTGTGAACATTTCTCCTGCTGGCTCCTGAAAATTGAAACTGCTAGGTCATAGGGGATGCAGCAATTTTAAAAATAATTGTACCTCAGCTAACTAGATTGTGAGCTGTTGTTTTCATTTTCCTAAACTGAAGCTTAGCACAAGCCCTGTCATATGCATATCCTTGGACCCTGTGATCCCACTCACTGTAGTAGGGGGCTCAGGAAATGGGGAAAGAACCAGAGATGAATAGATGAATAAATCAGTGAGTGACTTTCAAGGCAGTGGATTTGGCTCAGCAATTATTAATATAAGACCTCCTGCCAGTAATCTGAAAGCTAATAAGGATCAACCGGAGGAAAAAAACCCTTTGAAATGATGCCATAAGCAAAGTGGGCATTAAATGCATATTAATAAGATAATTTTAAGGAGATGGGATGGTGAAACTACAGCTTTTAGAGGGCAAGGCCCATGCCACAACATCTAACCAGGCACTGATGAGAGAGCCTTGCTTCGGCCAGGACAGTGGCAGAAGCATCAGGCTGTGGCCAGCACGGTGGTGCTCACTGTCCCCAGTTGTGTACTAGTACCTGGAATGCCAGCCCTGCTCTTTGTGGCTCTAATGCTGGTCATGAATTCCTAGAACAAATGGACATAAGTGGATATTTTCTCAAATGTTCCCAGCTACTTTGTGAACATTAAAATAAAAAAAAACATTCCCCAAGAGCATACTAATGGAAGCAGCCTATTCCTGGCGTAGGAGCCGCCTCCAGCGTCGGGAAGCAGCCCTCACGCAGGACACAACATGCTCCCGTGTGCTCCCGGGGTGTACCTGACTTTCGTCAGGGCAACAGAAAGGCTCAGGTGCCCATGGCCTGGAAGTTTTGGAGTCCCAGGTACAGAACAGAACCCTCTTATTAGTTGGCACTACTGACATTTTGGCTAGAAAATTCTTCATGGTGGGGGCTGCCCTGTGCACTGTAGGATGTTTAGCAGCATCCCCAGCCTCTGCTCAGTGGGTGCCCGTAACATCCCCTTGTTATGACAGCCATAAATATCCCCAGACACTGCCTAAGGACTCCAGGAGAAAAAATTGCCTCCAGTTGAGAAACACTGCCTTAACTTCACTTTCCTGATTCCTTTAAAATCCTTTGAAGATGCTTTTACAACTTTGACATATTTGTTTTAATATTTACCTTGCATATCACAAAGTCAGTGTTACAGTAATTTCCTTAGCTATATATGGATGGCAGACATTTTCTCCATGTACCAACAACAATAACTGACAATGTTTGGGAGATAAATATGTGCTAGCTTTGTACTAAATGCTTTGCACACATCATTTAATCCATAAAGTAGCCCTTTGAATAGGTACTGTTATTATCCTCATTTTATATTTGAGATACTGAGGCACAGAGAGGTTAAGCAACTTGACTCAGACTACATAGAGCTTGTGACTAGTGTAGTCAGGATGTAAACGCAGGCAACCTGGCTCCAGAGGCCCACTCCAGACCATCACAGGGCACTGCCTTCTCTGTTGTCAAAAAGATTTTGAGATTTTGTAGCTATCTAGGATTGAGTGACATTTTAAATTCTGTTAGTGGCAACTTAAACAGAGGGATTGCCTTTCCAGTCATTCAGAAAAATGTATTGAGTACCTACTCTGATCTAGGCACTTTGCTAGGTGGTGGGTTACAAAGATTAGTACAATTTGGCTTTTTTTGGATCCTGGCTGATGTGTAGGAACTGAGTCCCTTCCACCCCAGGATATGGGGGAGCCACAGAGCACTGGATGGAGTGAGATTATGTTTTGAGAACTCCCCAAAGGCAAAGGAAAGAGATTTTCAGGCAGGCTACTAAGGAGCATGATCATACAAGCTGCAGTCCTGTCTGGATTACCCAGGTGACAGAAACTTGCAAGCCCAAATCATAGCTCTCAGTAGCACCCCCCCACACACGAATTATCTGAAGTAGGGCAGAGAGAGTGACACACTCGAGGAAAGACAAGTGTGGGCAACCTCAGAGGGGAGGAGCACTGACCAATGGGAGAAACAGATAAAAACAAATAACGTTAATAACAGGTGATCTGTGCCCAAACTAGGACCCAAGTAGGCAAACTGAGACACAGAGATGACTAATCTTAAGACCTTAAACATTGACTTTTAAGAATTTGCCCAGGTTCATGTGGTGACTTTCAGGGCTAGAACGTGTTTGCCTAGCTTCCCAAGTATAGGCTCTGAGCATTGAACCAGATCTTCCTGCTTCTGGTAAGCAATCCCCACAACTAACTCCATCCTTGCCTAACCATGTCTTTCCTATAATTGAGAGGCTGCTTGGGAGTTTCATAATCTAGTTAAGGTTATCATCATTGCAAAGCACCCTCCAGTAGGGAGATAAATAGAGCTGTAGGAAATCTGTAGCTTTAGAGAAATGACAGATGCAGAGGTTGAACTGAAGAAAGCCCAGAGAAGAGACTGCCCTCACCTTTCCAGCCCTCGAGGTGAGGGGAAGGAATAGTGTTGCTGGAGTCTGAAGAGAGCAGGGTGCCCTAGACTAGCGGAAGGGCCAGAAGGTCAGTTACTCCTGTGAGGAAACCCAGCAACTGCCAGGTCAGCAGCAAGACAGGAGGTGAGCTGGGGGACCAAACACCTGACTTTGCATCCTTCCCTCCCTCTGACCTTCTGGCTCCTCCTGTTCAGCAAACCGAAACAACAGTTGGAATGTGATGGAGCCTGGGTACTGTGGTAGGTAGGTCCACCTCTAGCCCACAGATCAAGGCAGCAATGGGTGGAGAACTGGTGAGAGTGTTGAGAGTGGAGGCCCAGCAGAAGTAGGCATGCTTTGGGCATGAGGGGCTGGGTGCTGGCATCAGGAGGAAAGCAGCCTGAGACACCTCCACGTTTGGTCAAGGGTGAAGCATGGTTGAAGGTGGGAGTCAGGGGATGGACAAGGGTCACTGGAATTGAAGGGCCTAAGGATTAGAGAGAACAAGAGGCACTGTGAGTTAGAGGAAATCAGAGAAATGGAGTTCTCCTGAAGGCCCTGTGTCAGCCAGGATCCAACTTTTAATGCTTAGGATACATTTCCTGGAAATCCTGTGAGCCTGTTGGCCGAGCAGTTCTGTGTTGGTGCCTGATAAGCTGCCCCCATCTGGGACTCAAAGTCAACGACTTTTTCAAGTGGCCTGTAATGAAGCTGCCAGGGTTAGCACCAAACCACAGCCAGCAGCTGCTGCTGCTCGTTAAAAATAAGTCCTCAATCTTTGACATGCTGCCTCTTTATTATTTATTGAGATGAAATATTTGTTGGACGATTCTTTCTAGGTGTGTCTCTACAGCTTTTCTATTTTGTATCTTAACCACTGTTCCTGCCCTAAAGGCTGCTATTTGGAAACTTGGAGGTCAAGAATTAACTTATTTTCTCTGCTTTCTGCCATCTTATCCCTTCTAAGAGAGTAATGTGAAATGTCTAGATGATTGAATAGAAGAAGGTCAAGAAGCAGAGGAAAATAATGTGAAAGAAAAACATATCAGTTAATATATCAAGCTGTATTTTATTCAAAGGCTGTGTTATAAGTGGGGCTACAAATAATCATGATGGAAAAGCATCTGGTGCCAAGCCATTGTCCAAGCTTTATCCTGTCCCATTCCACACTGCACCCAAATCCCACTTCTTCCTCCCCTCTCTGCACCCAGAGCCTTAGTTTATGGTGTCTGCTCTGCTCTAGGTGTCCCCTGCCCCATCTCTCTTGTCAAACTCCTACCCATCTGTAGCTCCGGGGGAAGGTATGCCCCCAGCCTGGGGCAAATAACCTTTGAAGCTGAAATCAGTCAAAGGGAGAAAGAAATGGGAGAAACCCATTTATTGCTTACAAGCAGTCATCTACTTTTGCTCACCTGTGTCTCACCACCAGCTGCAAAAGGACCCCAGCACACCTCTCAGGTCCCAGTGCCTGCTTGCTCCCCACCCACCTTGTAATCACCTATTGATATGGAGATGGTCTACTGCTCTCCACCCCTTGGGAACACCTATTGATATGGAGATGCACTAAGGCCAGGCAAGAGATTCTGGAAGTATTGCAATTTTACCCACACCATCCTTCAAGGCGCAGTGCACATTCCCCTTTACCTGAAACCTTCCTCAATCTCTACAGTCAACATATTGTGCTTCTACAATCTGTTCTTTGTCCTTGTGTGATGGTTATTTGTGAGCATGTCTTCTCTCCCTCATAGGGCAAAATATTTCTGTGACTGAACCCCATTCTATGCATGGTCATCTCTCTGCTGAGGCTCTGACTCTTCTGAGACCACTTCAGTCCTATGAAAGCAAGAAGAGAAATAGGCTCTGGATAGCTTAAGTGAAAGGTGCGCTTTAGTGGAATAATACCAGGATATCAAAGAATTAGCTGAACACCTGAGCCACCAAGGCTCCAGAAGGGCAGCTCCAGGCATACGCACAGCAGCAGGGCTCAGAGGTCTCCTCTCCAGAGCCCCACCAGGAGCATGACTCCTCCTCTGATCCCAGGCTATGTGTCTTTCAGTTCCTGGGAAGAAAAACTTTACTAGCTCCTTTCAGACCAGTGGTCACCTGGATCATCGATCATGATGGCCAGGGGCACAGAGTCATGTCACACAGAGGGTGTTGAGACCACCCCTGTGTATCCAGGGATACAGGATATTGAGACTTTAGCAGCTATTTCAGGATGTGTCTCCTGAAAAGTTGCCAATTAAACATGAGTCAAAGAGAATCACAACAAATGCAGAAGCTGGAACTAATGTCCATCTTGGAAGTCATCCTGGTCTCAGGGAGCTCTCCCACTACAGAAGGCAGGGCATATGGGAAGGCAAGAGTCTGGGTCTTGCAGTTAGACTGACTATTCACTGAAAAACTTATTATCCTTGCAGTGTCAGGTAGACAATCCTGCAAACATTAGCATACTTACATACTAGTTATTTTGATTATTTTATTTAAATGATTTTTACATGTGAAGTTATTCTGTACCTGAATTTACACTGAAAGACCACAAGCAGTAGTAGAGGCAGTACCACAGCTTTTCAGTCAGATCCTCTAATTCTGGTTTAGTCACTTAGCTGCGCTGAGCCTTAGCTTCCTCATCTGCAAAATAAGGATAATGTAATGCTTGCCTCAGAGGGTTGTTGTGAGCATTAAATGAGAGGATACACGTGTAAAGTTCAATGCCTATAGTTTTTTAAAAAGTCATAATAATGTATGCATATGCTGTCCATTAACTGAAAGAAATACATAGTGACTAAAGGCTACCATGGACTCAACCATACTTTTAAAAGAATTTGTATTTGAAAAATAACAGACATGTGAAATTCCCATTCTTCCAACACCAAGTGCAATGGTGTATTTCTTCTCTCTATATATGTATAATGGTAACAATATAATACACAGCATTAATAGTAGTATAACTGCACTCAGGTACTTGGACCCGATTCCAACATGTGTATATATGTGGGAGGGGGTCTTCCCACACATACTTACACCAAGCAATTCTCCAACACAAGCAGGGTGCTGGAGAACCCAACTCAATTCTGCTGCTATATGTCCAGAGACAGCACCAGATCCCCAGGATAAGGGCTGCGTCCTACAAGACTGTCCTCCACCCCCTACTCCAGATGCCAGTTGCAAGCTCCAGGCAGTTACCTGTGCTTCTGACCTACCAGCTACAGATTGGAGGGTCCCATGACCTCCCCCTTAGGTTCAATTAATTTGTTAGAGAGGCTCACAGAACTCAGGACAGAGAGGGAGGCGGAGGGGAGGGGGAAGGGTGGGAGAGGGAGAGCTCTTCTCATGGGTTTTGTGAGGGCTTCATTGCATAATTATGACTGACTAAATTATTGGCCATCGACTGATTCAGCCTCCAGCCCCTGCCCTTGGGTGTGGGTCCAAAAGTCTCTCATTAATATGACAAAACACCTATTTCACCTTTAAGACTCTGCAGTATTTTCAGGAACTGTGGATGAAGACCAAATATACCTGGGAAATATATATTTGGTCATATGAATGACCAAATATGTATTTTTTATAACTCATTATATCACAACATGTAAGTACCAGGTATTGCATTTGTTCAGTGTATAATACAATGCTTAGGGTCCTTGTGAAGTCTCAGATCTCATTCAATAAACAGATTTAGGAATTTCTCCTAAGGTGGGAGTCAACCCTCCCACCACCTCAGGGAAGTCTGGAGGTGGAAACTTCTGCTGCTCACTCCAGTGGCATGATGAGCCTCCTGCCTCCTGGTACCCTTGAGTGCTTGCTCTCGGTCTTGTTCCCTCTGAGCTGCTCATCATCCTCCAGCCAGGGCATGCCTTCTGCGGGGGATGCATTCTGAGGCTGGGTCTCTGTGACTCCCAGCGGTGGATCATCCATGTCGGCACTCACCTCCACAGACCCAAGGCCACTTACTGGGGGTCTTCCGGCCCAGGGAGTTTCAGCCTGCACAGGAGTGGCCGTCCAGAAGTAGCACTCAAGCACATTGGAGGAGGAGTTGGTGGGTAAGTTCCTCAGCCTGGCACCACTCAGCAGGGGAAACACTCTTGCCTCCCAGAGATTCCCCATGGACTGTGCTCTAGTTGCCCACATTGTTACTGACTTGAACACACACTGGGCTTCCCTCTCACCCTGTCTCACTTCCCAGTACCTATTCCTGGGGTCACCTCCTATGAAAAGTATTTATATTCAAATCCTTTCTTCAAGGTTGGCTTCTGGGGAAGCCCAAACCAAGACCAAGACTATGGTTGATTGGCTCCCTCAAAACCACATTAGTTTTTTCAGAACAATTAATGTTGCATATAAAAATGTTTTCAAATTTCACTGTTGACTTAGGGACAGAGCAAAGAAGGTGAAAGGGAGTTGAAGAAAAAACCTGTAGGCACTAGCTGATGTAAAATAGGTAGTAGAAATGAGTAATGAAAGAAGACACTTTCAAGGTTGGAAAGGACCTTGTTTAAGATCTAATCTACCTTCCTCATTTTACAGAAATAGAGGTGGAGGTCAAAGATCCCACAGCCTCACCCTGGCAGGACAGAGACTCATCTGGAGCCTCCCAGCTCTGAGCCTGCCTGTTGCTCCAGACCTCAGGCCGTCCACTGGTGTCAGCATTGCCTGCCCTGGGTCAACCCTCATCTGTTTGTGCATCTCCTTCTGCTTCTCTGGAGAGCCGGCCATGGTGCTAGCAGCAAGTGCTACTTTGTTGGGTTGTATCAACTGGGATCAACTTGCTCTATTCATAGAGGGGCCTTAAACTTCAGGGGATGGACTGCTCTTTGAGAAGGTCAGTAGTAGGCCCACAATAATCCTATGAAGGGCCATGTCATCTCCAGCTCTTCCATCCCCCATATCCCAAAGAGCCTCCTGTTCTTCCCTTGGCTCACCAGCTGCCTTCCCCTCCTACAGCTATGACTGCTTAGGTCCTGAGCTCTACCCAAATCCCTCCCTTCCTCACCCCAATTCAAAAGCTTTCTGGAGAAGTTTTTGTTTCCTGCCTATGGCAAACTCTCTTTTAAGAAGCTTATCTTTCTATCCCCTGAAGCAACAATGAACTATTAAACAGTAATTACTTACTGTGGAAGTTTCCTATACATCCAACCTGGGGTATATGCTTTCCACCCTTTCATGGCTAGATCAGAACTCCTACGAGTTCATTGTCCTTCTCTCATGCAAACAGTGCCTTGAAGGAAATATATGCAGTATTTTTAAATGACATAGTTCCCTTTCCCCCAGAGGAAGAAAAATGTGCCAGAAAGCATTCATTTGTTCTGAGGAACAATGTTTGATAGCTAGCATTTTGTTGGCCCCATAGGGAATTAATGATCTGATTTATTGAGTAGTTGTATTTGTTATGCTTTGCTGTGCTTCACCTACATGCAGAGAAGAGAGGAATGACAAGAAGTTTAAGGCTTCGTTAGAACTACCTCTTAGCAGGTTAGCAGGTCTCTCAGCAGCAGCACTTTTCTCTCTTTGGGTGGATAATTCTTTGTTGTGAAGGCTGTCCTGTGTATTCCAGATATTGGGCAACGTCCCTGGCCTCTACTAACTAGATACCAGTAGTGCCCCTCTCCCCGGTTGTTGACAAATAAAAATGTCTCCATACAATATCAAATATCCCCTGGGGGGCAAAATCACTCCTGGTTGACAAACTACTGCCTTAGGGGGATTTAAAATGGATGCTACATCACCAATTTCCTGTTCTATCTCAGCTTTTCCCCAATAGGACTAGCCTTTCCTTAATTGAGGGATTGCCAATTACTGGTTATCAGATGTAGCTCTTTAGATGTAGCTCTTCATGTTGCTTGGGTGAGTCCCTCTTCCAGAGACTAATACAACCTGAGATCAGAGGTTTTTTTAAAGTTTCTACATCTGTAAAATTGATCATCACAACCCACACCAAGGAACTTTGGCTGAAGGATCTGAAATAGCAGCGCAGAATAACGACCTTACATGCTGAGTAGGAAGAGGGGGCTTAGGAAAAGAGACAGTGAGTGATTACATACTCCTAAGTTAAAAATGACATTCTGTCTAACTCGATGTGTATTTCTATAAACTAATTAGCTCCTATAAGATCACTAAATGGAGGAACACTGACGCTGTGACATGGAAGCTGTGTTAGGTCGCGTGTGGGTTTCTCCCAGAGCAGGGAAGCCACAGAGGAGAGGGGCAGCATAAAAGCCATTAGCAGGAAGGAGAGCCCTCCGCTGGGCTGTGGGACCAGATGGGCCCTTTCAGCCCCATGATACATTTTATGATCGAAATGCCCAAGGTCACAGGAGGAGAAACCATGGACATATATATGAGGTATATACATACCCATATGCTTGTACAGATTAGCCAGTATACAAATCATATCATTATTAAAGCGTGTTTCTATTTAACTAAAATCAGTGAATCCCTTGAAAGCTCCTTTTTTTTGAGCTTATGAGGTGAATATCTTCCCTTTTTTACCTTAAATTATTTGTTTCTTCAAGTTATTTTTTTCTCTCTGAACTTGAACAGATGCCATGAACCACTGTCGTAAATGGATGAGTGCTGTACAAGTCAACTGCTGAGAGCAGGCCTCATAACTTAGAAGCTGGTTGAGCATGTTCTGGTGTGACCTGTGTAATGGAACCAGAGGGAGTTAGGACCCTGGCAGAGTAAGTAACTTTCTCAAAGAGTCCACACTCTAGTTTCCATGCTTTAGTTACTACATGCTGTTAGTGAATGGTGTAAGGTGCCATGGGTATATGCAATTGAAGTGAGTAGGGAAAAGGGCTGAGAAAAACATCTAAGCAGGAATATCAAGGCAGATGAGTAGACATCAAAGTGGAAGGTGGTGTCGCTACATGAGGGTCCTGGCAAGCATGAGTACTAGTGACTGTACTTTTCTACTTTCCTTCTGTCATTTAGGATATTAGGGACATTCAAGGTATCTCTGGCTATAAGCAAATCATGCCTAGATGACAAGAAAAAGATGAGCCCTGCTACTGTCTGAGCAATCGGTGTAGGAAGCACGGCCTCATCGAGGGAATTAGAGCTTCGTTGGGAAAGGTAAGTTTCTGTCTCTTCCCCTACATATATACTACAGTGGGGATGCTCCTTATATCACCCACAAAACAGTTTTACTAAGCATCATGTTTTTCCAGTATTATGATCCTGATGGTGACAGCCTGTAACCTGTGGCTAGGATGCTGCCAGGAGTGACTGCAGGCACAATAGAGAGGGTTCAGACAGGTCAGTGAGCATACGTGTACTCCAGATGAAGGGATTGTCGTCCATGTCAGCATTTAAATAAATTCTTCCTGATGACTGAAACACTACCTGGAGAGTGAACTCTTGATACCTCTACAGAACTGTCTTCTGCACATCTGTTCCCCAAATCTGATTGGTAATTACAATAAGGATGCGGTGGGGTTTCAGAAAAGTCTTATAAATTATCCAAGAGAGTTTAAATAAGGCTGACACTTTTGGGCTTAATTCACTTTTTCTGGGCTCAAATTGGTATTGTAAGAATAACCATATAGGGTGATTCTGTATAAGCTTCTTGGTGGCAAAACTACCTGTCCAGTTGGTAGGTTTATTTTGATTTACTTTTTCAAATGTTCAGTACCAAGTCCCAAAGCTCTACTCTTTTAAAGAAGATCAAATCAGACTGGTAATAGTGAAGGAAACATATGGCGATTCCTGGAAGGAATAACAAAGGATTCCTGAAAAAGGGGAAAAAACAAAGTACAATTGAAGGATTAGAAGTAAACAGCCTGAATCGTTGTGACAAAATGTGGAATGTAAGGGTCTGATGGCGTACACATCTGGGGCTTCACACAACCATCTGAGTGATGTGTCTTGTTTATATTGATTTCTGTATGAATTAATAAAGATAAACTTGACCATGACTACAAAGACAGATCAGCAACAAATGTAAATATTAAGTATTAAAACATATGGGAGGGGGGTTATGAGAAAATGATAAAGTATCATTGTATCATTGACAAAGAAGAGTAAAGATCAACAGTCTGCAGCCTCAGGGTTTGGAAGCATAATCCTGGTTTATTCCCTTACTTTTTTTCCTTTGTAAACACTGGAAATAAATGTATGCAATAACATCAGCTACCTCAGTTCTTCTGAGTCCATTTGCTATTTCTATTCCAGCCTAATGAATTGGGGAGTCAGCAGGGTGGGTGATAGGAATGTCCACAGAGGATCTATTTTTCATCTTGTGCCATTTGAACTTGGGGGCATGAACCTTGAGAGGCTCCAGCCAGGACTTTCCAATTCTAGTTATGCATGTATGGAGCTTAGAGGTCACCACTCTGTCCTAACATCCAGTAAAAAGCTGAGCAGACTGAAATATCAATACATCATCTCAGCTGTGTAAGAGAGGGGAGGACACAGAGCAAACCACTGCCCCCATGACTGGGAAGACAGGTGGGTGAATACTGGGGTCATGGCTTTCTGGCTCAGAGATGCAAAAGCAGAAATCACCCAGGGCTGGGGCAGGAAAACCTGAATCATATTTAACAAATTGGTGGAGGCTCAGTGTGGACAAGTCTAAGAGTTGAAAACTCCTGATGGACTTAGTCACAGGGGGCTCCCACAATACTGGGAGATTTACTTACAGGAACTGGACCAGATTCCCACAGCAAATATGGGAGAAAAATCTCCTCAGGCTCCTGGTAGAAAGAGGGGAAAGGAATATATCACAGCACTGTGAAATAAACCAAAGCATTCAGAACTTAACAAGCCTGCCCTCAGGGAAAATGACTTACCTGGAACCTAACCTGCTGGGGTATTATCAAAGCCTAATTGACTTGGGAGGTGGAACATACCCAAGCCCAACCACTGTAGCCATCCTGTTCCACCTAAGCAGGGAGAAAATGAGAAGCCCTTATGAAGTTCACAGCCCTGAGGCATAGCCTCACCAAGAGACTGAGACTCATCACTGGTTCTAGAACACTTCTCCTTCCCCACACTTCACTGGCAATACTAAAGGCCTATATACAGTAGCTCCTTTGCCTAATACATCATATTTGGCTATCAAGAAAAATTACAAGGCATACTAAAAGGCAAAAAAAACACAATTTGAAGAGACAGAGCAAGCATCAGAACCAAAGATGGCAGGAATGTTGGAAATATTGGACCAGGAATATAAAAGATGATATGATTGATATGCTAAGGGCTCTAATGGAGAAGGTGGACAGCATACAAGAACAGATGGGCAATATAAGCAGAGAGATGGAAATCCTACGAAAAACAAGAAATGCTAGAAATCAAAACCACTGCAACAAATGAAGAATTTCTTTAATGGGCTTATTAGCAAGTTGGACAACAGGTGAGAAAAGAATATTTGCACTAGAGTATCAATAAAGGTTCCAGGCACAAGACTTCTCCATGAGGGACTTTGTTTTCTCTTCTTAAGAGCCTTTAACAATATATTCCTCCCTAACAGAAGTTTGGATGAGTAATTAATAAAAATTGTGCAAAAGCTAAGCATTAATCATGAAAAAAGATTTATCATGGTAACCATAACCATGGTAACCATTATGCACTTCTGGCAGACCACTGGAAAAGTGCCACACTTTTATCTTGTTTAAATCATGAAGGTTATATGTGCTCAGATAATGTGAAATAGAGAAATTTTCTTTGACAGAAGTTTCCTGAACCTAACCTGCTGGGGTATTATCAAAGCCTAATTGACTTGAGAGGTGGCTTAAATTAAATTTAAAAAGACTAGCTGGTTCTGAGTAAGCATGCTCCATCATGTTTTTCCCACTAAATGCAGCTATAAAACCTGGAAAGAATGTGATGAGGAGCTATTGAAGGCCTCTGAAGAGTAACTCCTTAGAGGAAAATTTACACCATTAAATGCTTACATTAGAAAAGAAAAAAGCTCTCAATAAACTTTGTCCTTAAGAAAATAGAAAACAAGAGCAAAATAAAACCTACACAAGCAGAGGAAATAAAATAATAAAGAGCAGAAATCAATGAAATTAAAACCCAAAAAACAAAGAGAACCAGTGAAATGAAAACTTGTTTTTTGAAATAGCAATAAAATTGATAAACTTCAAATAAGACTGACCAAAAAGAAGGAAGGAAGGAAGGAAGGAAGGGAGGGAGGGAGGGAGGGAGGGAAGGGAAGGAATGAGGAAACTAACAAATTATTATTATTATAAATAAAAGAGGGGAAATCATTACAAGCCCTGCAGATATGAAAAAGATAATAAGCAATACTACAAATGATTCTTAGATAAACAGCTAACAACTTAGATTAAGTGGATTTAAAACAAAAACCATGGATTATCAAAACTCAGCCATAATGAAATAGATAATCTGAATAGTATTGTATCTGTTTTTATAGTGAATTCTTAGTTAAAGTTCTCCTGAAAAAGAAATCTGCAGGATCAGATGGTTTCATGGGTGAATTTTATCAAACATTTAGAGAAGAAATAGCATTAATTGTATACAATTTCTTCCAGAAAACAAAAGAGAAGGGATTATTTTCCAACTCATCTTATGAGACCAACATTACCTTGATGCTAAAACCAGGCAAAGACAATACAAGAAAATTACAGACAAATATCCCTCATGAACATAGAAACATCCTCAGCAATGTATTCCAGCAATATTCATCAATAAAATCAAAACCGGCAATGTATTGCAAAGAACAGTACACCATGGCAGGTACAGTTTGTGGCTAGAACGCAAGGCTAGTTCAATATTAAAAAATCAATGTAACACACAATAACTTGGATGAATCTCAAACAATCTAAAGAAGAAGAGAACATATGATTATATTAATTTTTGCAGGAAAAGTATTTGACGTACTTTAACACCTATTCACATTAAAAAACTCTCAGCAAACTAAGAATAAAAGGAGCTTACTCAATTTGGTAAAGGGCATCTATAAAACACCTATAGCTAACATAACATCAATGATGAAAGAGTAAATGCTTTCCTGCTAAGGTTAAGAGAATACAAGGATGTCCACTTTCACCATCCAAATGTTCTGCAACTAATGAATGGATAAACAAGCAGTGGTAGATTAATACGATGAAATGTACAGCAATACAAAAGAACCATTGATACACACAATAACTTGGATGAATCTCAAAGATACTATGCTTAGTGAAAGAAACCTAGTTTCAAAAGTTTACATATTGCATTATTCCATTTATTTGACATTCTCAAAAAGACAAAAGTGCTGGAAGACAAATCAGAGGCTGCCAGAGGTTATTGATAGAGGAAGAAATGACCACAAAGATGCAGTTTCTATCGATTTATTGAGATTGTGGAACTATTTTATAAGGTGATGATGGTAATGGTGGTTACACGAATCTATACACATGATAAAGTTCATAGAAATGTACACACACACACACAAGAAAGAAGAGTTTAAAGAAAATTCCTGAGAAATAATTCAAGTTACTTAAATTCTTTTAAGTAGGAAAATATGTAAACAAACCATTGCAGCTAGAATATATGGCTGAAGAAGAGGGTTCTCCAATCTCTCTGGGTAACAATTCTAGGACCAACCAGCATCCCTTTTCCTTCATCCTTTAGATTTCCTTCCTGCCATCTGTCTTTCTGTGTGTTCGTCTTTAAACCTACTCCCAGAAAATGTTTTCATGTCAACCACTGGATGTAAGTCAGTGAGTTACCTTGTTCTCAACTATTTGAACTTGGTTTTCATTCAAGATATGTATTAAAAGTTTCTTTCTCCTTTAAGGTAATTTCAGGCATATCTGAGCAGGAAGGAGTTGTTCTGGGGGCATCCTTCCAGTACCTCTGAAATCACTTATTTAGGCAGCTGCCTCTCTGCTGTTGGGTAATGTTGATCCCACTGATGGCTGTCTGGGAACTTCTGTTTTTCTCAGCATTGGCTTCAAATTAAGGCTCTTACCTCATGTCACAAAACATAAGCCAGTGGAATTAAGGGCCCGTGCTTCCTTATTCACTTTCAGTAGGAGAGAGCATTAACCTATCCTTCAACCACAGAATGTGACTTATTCTTTTCAGGAGACCCGAGAATAGATGGCCACCTCTAAACCAATAACAACTGCCAAGAAAAGTAATGGGCTGCATGGCTTGGTCTAATCAGTAGAGGGGAAATGTCCCTCCCCACCCCAGTGTTTATGTCAGTAGAAACATCAGTGATTTGGGAGCCTCCCAGACCTGGGTCCTAATCCTGGCTTGCTACTAGCTATTTGAAAGCTAAAGATTTTCTTTTTAAAATTCGTTTTTAAAAGCTGTGTATAATGCATTTGATAGTTACGAGGCACTCAGTAAATGATAATGTTATAGCTATTCAGGGACTAGCTCAGTCTGCTGCCGAGATCAGAAAGCACTGTTGTAATGGAACCAGATGTGAAGGGAAGCAATGCTATGACATGCATGTGGAACTTAAATAAGGACAATAAGATATTTCTAATTTATTATTCCCTAAGGTGAAACTTAAGCTAAATAAGATATATTTAGCCCATTAGTTTCTGAATTGTTTTTTAGCAACCTCTAGTATACGAAACAATTTAGATGAATTGTTCCTTTGTCCACTCATATGTATAGAAATAAATTAGTAGAATATTGAAGGTGTAGTGAATCACAGAAATGTACATAAATAAGGAGACCAGAATTTTAGTTATTGGGCCTTAAGGTGATAATGAAAACTTTCTACATCAGTGGTTCCCAGCCTTGCTTGTGCATTGAAACCATCTCCGGGAGCCTTTAAAAGCCGTGAGGGTGAGACAACATCCCAGACCAATAACAGAATCTCAGAATGGAAGCCAGCTGGCTATACAGCCAACATTGAATGCTAGGGCTGTCCAGGTCTCTGGTGCTTTGTGCTGATCACGGGGAGCTTTACAGGAATGAATGCATTATTAAAGAGCTTCCATTGAAGTCATGGAGGTGATACATACTCTCAACTGATGAAGACTCTTAAAACCACACCCTACTGGGAACTTCAAAGAAAATGCAGGCACAAATAGTTTTTAGGTGATCTTGAGAGAGCTGAATTAACTTATTTCTGCTTCTGCTGAATAATTTGATATTTTCTGCCCAGCAAGAGCTCCATCACTTTTTCTAGGGCTCTTCTCTATTTGCCGCTCATGGGTGAATTTCACATTCCCAAGAGTTGAAGGCAGGCAAGGAACATACTGAGAGATGGAGAGATTATGCAGAATAAAACAGAAAGCTGTATGATTCAAACAGACATTTGTAAAACAAAAAACAGTCACTCTAGCAACTTCAAGGAGTGTGGCAAGTAATTAGTCATAAATGTTTAATTTCAAATTGACAGCCTCACTCCCTGCTGTTTTGCTGGAGGGAATGAATATCTTAATTTAAATATGCCAAGATAATCTAGGTTTGCCTTTGTTATTATGAATTTAAATAACAATATCATTGAGCATGTCATCTCTAACTTTCTTGCATCTCTTTCCTGGAAACCCATTTTGAAGTTTATCAAATGAACGCTTTTTAGGTAATTACTGTTACTGCATTTTAATCAATGAGTCTTTAAGCAGTTTTACTGAATTATGGGACTAGTTTAATTATATTACAATTATCTGCTATAATTGTCTACATAAAGGAAGGGAGATATAAAAAGTTTCATTTTTCTTCTACCAAATTCTCACAATATTCTGATGAATAAAGTTATTACAGCAAAAACTGTCTTTGTGTAGAATTGCCCAAACCATTACAAAATATTTTATATAAGGAAAAGAAGAATACTATTAGTTTACCTTGAGAAAATAGTCTGCAAGAAAAAACTTAGAAAGCAGAAAAGAATCATGAATGGATGCTAAGGATGAAAACTTGATGAGAAACTGGATATTTCTGTAGTCTTAAAGTACTTTCCTACAAATCATTTACCAATAAAAAACAGCCACATTACTGTAGAAACTACCTAACAGACAACACCTAACCAAAGTATTCAGAGATAACAGCACTGGTATGGAACAAGTCATGTGCCTCCTGATATGATGCACTGAGAAGGACATGACATCATTGCTGTCGTATTCCTACCAAGAATGCACAACTTCAGTCTAATCATGAGGAAATGTCAGGCAAACTCAAGTGAAGCGGCATTCTACGAAATAACTGACTAGTACTCATCAGAATTGCTCATGACAGATGAAAGGAGTTAAAGAGACATGGACTGGATTTTATCTTTTTGCTATGAAGGACATCAGTGGGAAAAATGGTAAACTTGCACAAGTATTGTGGATCAGAGAATAATATAGTATCAATGATGATATCTGATTTGGGTAATTTATACCATGATTATATAAAAAATGTCCTTATTTTTAGAAAAACACATCTTGAATTATTTAGGAGTAAAGGGAAAGCATGTATGTAACTTAGTTTCAAATGTTCATTAAAATATATATCTGTATATAATAAGGACAGAAGGATGATGGGAAGGCATAAGGGCAAACCCTACAAGCCTTAGCCATCTGGCCCATTTAGGGAGTGTAGGAAGGTCTGGCTAAATTGGGGAGGATGTTAAAAGGAAAGCTCAAGCAATGTACTGTGGAAGCTCATGAGTGTAAGTCTTCTTTTGACTTAGGAATCAAGGCTCTGAGAATTTGTGCAACCCCTTGAGCATTTTGGAAACTTGAATTCAAGTTGCAACACTCATTTTCATTCCATACCTCCAACATTTTTAGGTAGAAGAAATCATATGAATTTTATTCTAACACATCCTGTTTAGATTGTATCAGTTAAAACAATGTGACTTTGACACTGTGAATCATATAAAGTGCTTGGACCTTTAGAAATATGTCATTTACTATTGTTATTTGCAAACATCCATGTAAATAAGTATGAGATTCAATCAGTAAAACTGTTTTCCCAGCCAATCATATTTATGTAGAAATATAATGAAATAAATGAAATGATTGTTCTCTTCTACATACCTAGAATATATTTTTATCCACTTCTAGAGGTGAGCAGTTATATCTGTGTGCAGCTTATTTTCTAGATGCTTAGATAAGTTCAAGTCATAATACTGACCCTAAAGTCTATTGGGAGATATTATCTTAAGTGTGCATTTCTTTCAATTGCTTTAGTTGGAACCAGTAGGGACCAGTTTCTGAAAAAAATAGGTCTCTATGCAGTAGGAAGTGATTCAGTGGCTGAAAAATTGCCCAATGATTTCAGCACCTGCATGTTGCCTTGGCTCTGAATCTGTATCATCCTACCACATCTTTCTCGTCTATTCACAGCTGGCAACATTGCACCAAGCTTTGTATGTAAGAGTCAGATTCATGAATGAGAATGTTTAACAAAGAATTATTGTCTGCAATGTGTTTGGTATTTGTGCTAGTTTATATGAAGCATGTTTATATTAAAACTTATTTAAAATGGAAAAGAAGAAATATTTTATACCTAAAATGGTAAGACTCAGTGCCAGCTTCAGTAGATAGAAAATGTAAGCTAAGTATCCATCAGGTATTTGCTAAGCCTGACCCAGAAGTTTCAGTCCAATGAATGAACGGGAAGGCAAAGCAGGGGAGGGATTTACATTAAACAGAGAAGAGAAACAAGAGCTTGGTCCAATGCTATCATCAACCCCAATCTGTTGCAGAGAAGAGGGTGAAGAAAGAGATTGGAGAATAGTGTTCCCATAGATAGTAAAGATAGATAAATGATTTGTTTTTGTTTTTTTTGACAGAAGAGAAAACTCATTTGATTAAGGATATTCTCTAAGAATTAAAAGGGAAGGCAAGTAGCGTAACCAACCCCATGGTCACCAATGGAAGAAATGAGGTGAATTATAGAGAATACTTGGGCCCTCAGGCGAAACCTGAAACTTCAAGTATTTTTACTTGGGGAGAAGATTCGATGCTCACCATCCTGCACTCTTAGTCATAGGTATTCAAATTATTGAGGGTAGTGAAGCAGGCACTAGTGACAAATGGGTGCCTAAAACAGCAGACCTTACAGCCAAGTCATGAGATTAAACATATGTAGAGTCACCTCTTCTCAGCTCTTTTAAACTCCAGCAAGATAATTGAGAAATGTGTTCAGAGAAAGAGGGCATTATGAGCCTTCCTGTTCCTTTAACCTTAGGCTTGTAGGCAATGTACTTTCTGGATAATGCCTAATGCCTTAAAAACAACAACAAAAAACCCTGCTCAGGGCTATTGTGCTATCAGAAAATTACACTTAAACTATGTACTATGTGATTACCAAAAGCTCTCATGGCCGTAAACAGAGCCATGGTTTGGTTGTAGCCTCTTTAGAAGTAATATTTTTTATGTTTGTTACAATTTACTCTCGTATGGAAATGCATTTTTGATAAAGTTAAATATACCATTTCATCCACAAGAAGGCTTTATCAGTGGAGTTAGAGTTGCTGAGTAGAACTGTGAAATTACTCATACATAGAACTATTGCATTTAATGTAGCCAGAATGCAAACCCACTCACCCGGAAAACGGAAATTACTTCAGGCGGAAAGTACTGCTGCAGTAAGGATGAACCTTTTTCTCATTTCAGCTTTCTTTTCCATTTAGCTTTAGTGCCCATATCTTTGAAAAGCTCAGTTAATTTATTTTTAAATCACCAAAATATAATAACTTTAGGTACTTTTCCCAGAATTGTTTTTGTGCCGAATCCTGTACAATTTCCACATGTATGTACCTTTTGTGGTGAATGGCCAAATGCAAACTTTAGTTCTGGGGCAGTTTGGATGCTACAAGGTGAGCTTTCTCTTCTGGTGGATTAAGGAATCAAGTGTTTTTCTCTCAACAGTGTGTGAGGAAGTTTGAGTAGCTTAACCAAGGCACCACAAGAGTTCTTCCTGTGAGATCGAGGACTCAGGAGGGCAGGCAGGATACTTAATGATGGAGGCTTTGATGATGGTCTCCTGGGAGAAACCCAGGCTCTTGTTAGGAAACTTGGCTAACTCTCTCTCTAAAATGTCTATCTTTTGTTCTGTAGATTGCCTATATATTAAAAAACACTGTTTAAATCAAATTCCATTTTTTAGCTTGGTTATTATTTACGTATTTTTTTCATATTTTAATTTTTTGGTAAATGAAAAAGGAATATATATGTGCTCCATACTAAAACAAATCAAAGATGGTTTAGATCCATTTCCACTCCTTTGAGTTAACAATGTAATATAATTCTTCCTTCATGATCAAACAAAGAAACAAGTATAGGGTAATTACCTCCTTCAAATTAGACTATGGCATATATAGATGTATCAATGTGTCTCTTTTGTTCATCAGTATTTCATGGATATTTTCTAGATACAGCTCTACCTCACTTAAAAAAAATATAGTTGCCTAATATTCTTTACCCTCATGTACCATAATTTAGTCCCCCACTTCTCTTTGGTGGATATTCAGTTACACTCTTCTGCCAACAGTGTTGTAACAGACATCATGTACATAAATTCTTACATTCTCCTGCCTTTATTTCTTTCTGTTAGATTCCCCAAAATGGGATTGCTGGTCAATAAGTATTAATACTTTTAATATTAATAAATAGCTTATAATTCTTTCCCAAAACATTATAAAATTTTAAGTCCAACCAGCAAGCTTTGAAAACATTTGACTTCCCACATCCTTGAAATAACTGGATCATATTACTCTTTTAACTTTTGTCCAAGTCTTGGGCAAGGGTTATAGCAGTTGAGCTTGGGGTATCTTTGTATGTCAAACCCAAGGATGCTGTCAGACACTAATGGTGTTCTGCCAATGAGTCACATAAGCTAGTGTGAAGAGTTTCCCACAATCAAAATTGGCACAATTTAAGTGTCAGAAAGAATAATTACTGCAATGGATTAAAAGACATCATACTGAAATACATAATATGTACAAAATAGGTATTTTCTTCAATTCCCTTCATCAAAAGACCACCAGGAACACCTGTAACTGAACAATTTGAATTTATTTTTCTCACTCATTGCAGCAGGGGAGAATGTACACCATGGGGCACAGGGAGGACAGGCGTCATCTCAGTAAAAGAGTGTTAGGAAGAACCTATTATGGGATTTGGGCTTTTCGGTGGGTAGTTAGGGGGAGGGCCTAAGGAAGCAGAAGTTTGTTGTAGATTGGGTGTTGTCAGAAAGCAGAGGCAATTCTATGAATCTCAATAAACGTTCGTTATCTTTAGGGAGGGCAGAATAGAGTAAAGATAAAGGTGAAATTGCTTAAGAAGCATAAGTCACTGGTATTAGCTGAGAGAGGGAAGTGTTTGGTGTTTTGTGGGTGGCATAGTGACTCTGAAGTGGATGTTCTGTGAGGTTATTTACATTCAACAAGAGAACAGCATGGCTTAGCTGTAAGCATTAGATCAATCTGTAATAACACTGATGCCCAGCTGTGAGTGTCAGCTCATTCTTGGACATCAGGGGCTGCTTATTTTCCAGCTAGATAGGTAGGTAAGTGTGTAGGAAGGTAGGTAGGTAAATATACAAAAACAGAAAGCCACTTTTTTTAAAAAGAAAAACAAGACCCTCATCAGTTATCACTGGGGGTAGTTATTAGGTTTACTACTTCCTCTGAAAATTAGTTATGAAGCAGAAAGAATTGATTCCTTATCCTGCCTTTTCAGAATAAGCTCCATATCAGGATAACCCAATAGCCTCTTGATGATGAGGGATAGCTCTTCTTAGAGAAGAATGCAAGCTGATAAACATTGAACAAAAGATAAAACTAGTAAGTCGCCATTCTTTAACCCATAAGGAGAAAATTCATTCAGGTTCAGATTATCAGTGGATGCTAAAGCAATTAGAGACAGATAAATGGAGAACTGGCTATTTACATTTCACCAAAATATCACTTCACAAATTACATGCTGGTTACAACTGGGAAAACAACTTTCCAGCATAGGATCAGGTTATTACCACCTGACCCAATGAACAATCCTAGAACCATTTATGGTGAACACAAAACATTCTCTGCACCCTGATGTTGTGCAACAGGCCAGTGCACAGGGTCACCTGTGAAAATGTCTTGGCCAAAATGCTTAACCTAGATCTAATTAAGCCTTTAGATATATCTTCAGTTTATAGGAGATATAGGGAAAATCACAAGGAAGTAACCCAGGTGGGACATTCTCCAATTCAGCTGAATTCAGTGTCTTCAACAAGTCACACCTTACTTAAAAAAGGTAGAGGTGGGGTTCCATTCAAGATTAAAAGAAGTTCAAGAGATATAATAGCCAAATGCAATTAGTGGGCCTTGACTGAGTCACACTTTGGACAAACTATCTGTAAAAGATGTTTCGGGATCAAGTGGGAAATTAAAATGGGTATTAGATAATATAAAAGAAACTGCTAATTGTAATGGTATTATAGTTATTTAGGAAAATGTTCTCTTTCTAAGAGGGACTTATTGAATCTTTAAGGACAAATAGCATGATATGCTCAATCAAAAATATTGCATCAAAAGGAAAATAGATTAAGGAAGGTGACAAACTATTAACAATTATTATATCTAAACAATGGATGTAGATGTTCTTATGCTATTCCCCCTAATTTTAATTGAAAACATTAAAGTAAGGAATAACAAAGAAATTATGTGATTGTAACTTCTTTTAATGTGCATGCCTGTGATACTAGCAATGGAAATTTGGGGGTGAAGGGGAGATCCTGTGGCTCTCCTTTCCTCCTGCCTTCCCTCTCTCCCTTCCTCCCTTCCTCTTCTACCAAGGTTTGTAAACCTGGAGATATCACTGACTGCTTCCTCTTTCTTGTTTCTTTTACAGAAGAAGAATAATATTTAAGGGTACAGATGGAAAAATGAACAGTCTGGGCTTAAACCCAGGCTCTGATTTTGCCAGCTCTTTCTCTTTAGCAGGTTTTGTTCTCTGCATTTATAGTGTGGATGGATGTGTGTGTGTTTCATTTCATCCTTGCTGTCCTTTAGAGAGGATATTCAGATATGCAGAGATTCATTTGTTCAGCAGTGTTTATGGAGCACCCAGCTGTGTAAAGGTGCTGATTTAGGTGTCAAAGATACAGCATAAACAAGACAGATAAGGGTCCCTGGTCTCCTGAAGCTGATATTCTAGGGGAAGACAAGACAGTAAGCAGATAGATAGATAGATAAACAGAAGAGAGATAGACGGCACACAGAGTAACTAAATAAACAGGAAAATATCAGAGAGTGATAAATGTTATACAAAGAATTGAAATATTGGGGTATTTGTGTTCTGGTTATCTGTTGCTGTATAACAAACTCCCCCAAAACTTAGTAACTTAATAAAACAATAGCCATTTTATTTTCTCAGAATTTTGTGGGTGAGAAATTTGGAGAGGGCTCAGCCAGATGAGCCTTCTGTTCCACATGGTGTTATCTGGGTGGTATTCAGCTGATGGTCGGTCTTGTCTGGATTTTGGTGCCCGGTGGGGTGGCTGGAAGGCTGGGGTTGTTGACTGGAGGAGCTACACATGGCCTGTCCAGCATGGCAGTGTCGGGGTAATCAGACTTCTTACATGGCAGCTTAGTGCTCCAAGTGTGTGCATTTAAGAGGCCTGGACAGACATCGCACCTAGCTTCAGAAATCTCACACAGCCCCTTCCACCTATTCTGTTGATGAAGCAAGTGGCCACGGCCAGCCCAGGTTCAAGGGGAAGGCAATTAGACGCTTCTTTTCAAAGTAAACATGACTTAGGTAATCAGGAAGACTGATGGAGGAGGTAACATTTAAGCTGAGAGCAGAGTAATAGACAGGATAGGGCCTTGAAGATAAAAAGAAAAGTTCACCAGTCAGGGGACCATGGAGAGCCAAGGTGTGGTGTGCTTCAGGAGTAGGAAGTGACCAGCAGCACATGAGCAAGGCGGGGAGTGCCAGGAGATGCAGTCAGCAAAGCTACGGGAGACCAAATTGTGTAAGATTTGTAAGCCACCCTGAGATATTCGGACTTTATTTTAAGTGCTTCTTATCCCAAGAATCAACTAAAGGAGTTCTAGCAGAAGCCAGTGGAATCTGTAAATTCTCTACAGAATTGCATGTCAGGGAAGAGGCAAGAGCAGAAGCAGGCAGGCTAAAAGGCATTTGCAGTAGTCCAAGGAAATGATGGCCTGTGGACCTGTGTGCTCACGGGGAAGGTGACCCGCTTCAGTAATTTGATATATCCATACTATGCTTATTGATAGATTGCATCTTGATAGGTAGATATTGATAGATTGGAACCATCTTCCTGGGCTCAATAAATTCAGTCACTTTCTTTCTCCAGGCCTCTATCATGTGACTGCCTGGTCAATTTTTCAAAAACTTTGCATAATCATTTCATATCTCCTTTCTAACAGCATGGTACCTGATCACTGTGACCTTAGAGTCATTTCCTTCATAGCTGGTCTCTTGCAATCTTCTTTTCCAGCTTAATTTCCCATTAATTCCTGGTAGGAACCCTTGCCCCCAGCCAAATTGTTATACTTGCTCAAAACTGATACATTTCCATGCCTGTGAGCTGACCCAGACCTTTGCCCCATCTATCCCAAACCTTCCTTACTATTCAAAGTTGAGCTGGAATCTCTTCTCTCTGGTGACTGCCTTAGAAGCAAGAGCCCCCTCTCTCTCTGAGGAGTCCCATGTTTGTTTTCCTCGCCCCCTCCCCATTTGGACCTTGTATTGGCTCAGTCATATTTTACTAACTATATGCTTTGTATATGAATATAGTGGTATACTCAGTCCTGTTTTCACAAATACATAGCCAGTATATCCAGTCAGCCACTTTAGTTTAAGGCTCTCAGTTGAATTCCTGCCCTTCTCCTCATTAATCTGCACTCAGACACATTCTGTAATCTCTCCAAGTTTCTGTTTGCTTTTCAGTAAAATGGGGATAATAGAATGTATCTCAAAGAGCTGTTATTAGAATTGGATGAGTTCAAGAACAGTGATTAATACACAGTGGGCCTCCATTAATCGTTATTATTGCTTTTTGTGTTGCTCACACTGCCACTTCATAGTGTGGCTGATGGATTTTAAGTAGGCAGAGAAATATCTGCAACAGGCATTATACCACCAGCTAGCCATATCATGCGTGTTTCATGAAGACTACTGCCTTCCAGCCAGCATTTATTCTCGGTGCCTCCCTCTGCCTGTCTTACTTTGGACATTACTGTTTTCACTTGGCCGATGATGCCAGAGTCCATCTGGGCAGTGCCAAGTTTCCCCTACCCCATGGGAGTGCTCATCACAATGTCTTTCTTGCAGTGAGGGTGTCAGTGATGCAGGAGGGTAGGAATGGTGACAGGAATGACCACTTTTGCAAACAGATTTCTGGAAGGTAAATGATTCACAATATGGTTCCAGAAATCAGCTTATCTGAGCAGCATGACCATCCGCTAGGAATGACTCAGGCACATATAGTCTAAAGATTCCTTCTCCATAGTCTCAGGTTCTGGTAAACCTCATCCCCACAATACTGAGCAGGCTCCTTCCTGGCTTAGTGCCCCCCTCTTTTTTACTGGAGTATAGTTGACGTAACATTATAATAGTTTCAGGTGATGATGGTATAATCTATGTTTTTATTCTTCCTAATTTACCCTCTGATTTCAGTAGTCAAGCTGTTGTTGGAGGTACTATTCTGTCCTTTCCATGCTAGTGAATCTGTAGAGCAAGGAAGATACGGATGAGGGAAACTGCATAGTTGTTGCTGGGTGTCAAGCAGGAGTCAGTGTCTGCACGGGGGCTGCGTGGCACAGGCTGATGGATCGCTGGGCAGGAGATTCCCTTTGGACTGCAGTGTCACAGAACTGGTGGGGCAATACTGTGTTCTTTGTTTCCCTCCCCCATAATGACGAGGTGGAGGGTTTATAATGCGGGACCAAAGTGGTGCAGTCAGGTTAGTCAGCTGGGATCTCAGCAGCAGATAGCACACTCCAGTAAAGGACTGAGGGGAGCTCTAGCGGGGGCTGCTAACCTGGGTGCAGGCAGATGGAGCAAAACAAGGGCTGGTGCAATACTCCAAGGCCGGCCACAGTGAGAGCACTTACCCTCTAGGCCAAGGCTAAGAGAAAGGAGGTATTATCAGAACGCAGAGAAAGTACCTGTAGATCTGAGAGAGAGCCCCCTCATAGACGCTGTATCTTCAGGAGAGGTGTCCCTAGCTCATGGTGGCCGTGCAGGGAGCAAGCTGGAGGAAACGAAGACCTGGCGTCCTCTTCTCCCCGTGCATCTCCTGATGGCTGAACCCAGTCTGTTAGCAGCTAAAGGACAAAAGCACCTGCTGATGCCAGTCATAAAGGTCAGGCTCCCTTGGCACAGAGCAGGGTGGAGAAGCGTAAAATTGGGTCTGGAGAGCAGAGGAGAAATGTTTAGCATATGGGGTTTGTTAGTTTAGGTATTAGTGATTCTGATGGATCAGGAGGATTGGCCTGTGGAAATGTATTTGAATGAATTAACTTAGCATTTGGGGGCGTAAAGAAAAGAGGATGTGAACTTGAAAGAGAAGGAAGGGGGTGGGAACAGAATGGTGTAGTGTGCTGTCTGGCATGTGGTTTCATGGAGCCCTGCCCATGGACTCAGGCCCAAACCTTAAGAAGGCATAGACTTTTCACAAGAGAAACATCCCATCCCCATCTACTTGTCCCTCATGCAATCTCACCTTCCCCCTTCATTAATCCCTAAACCCCAAATTGACTCTTTGAGCCAAGGAGGAAGTCCCAGCTTCTAGAACTTGGTGTAAAATGAGTAGGGAACTATGCCCCCTATTTCACTGAAGTGAGGTGGAGAATTTCAGGGACTGTGGCACTTTCCCAGCAAATGGGGATTTGTAATTTAGGAACTTTAGGAGATAACCTTTAATTCTCAAAGAAGATATCCAGAGTGGGAGCATAATGGCTCATCGAGACCCCTCACGCCCCGTCCCCGCCACACATACACCAGAGGCTCTGGGCATAGATGCTAACAAGTGTAGCTCAAGAGGAAGAATATGAGAAGACTGTGCATGAACTCACACAAGACATTTACAGGAATTCTCATAAAAACAGAGATTTGGGGCAAAGTGGGAGACCCTGCATTGGCTGGTGGGCACAAGGGAAACATAGCTCTTAGAATTAACATGACCCCATTTATATCCGCAGGTGAATGAGGTCTGGGGCAATACAAGTTCAACTGCAACAATTTTTGCACATTGGTATATGTTTAGTTATCTTGTACAGTAGTTAGCAGTAACTGTCTAACTTTTCCCCCCATCTCTGTTGTATACATATTCTATAAGTTGTATTCCCAGGACAGGGGTTCTTAAACTTACTTTCTTCCACCAACTGCTTTGGTAGTCTGGTAAAAACCCCTCCTTACAAAAATGTTTTTAAGTGCATAATTAAAAACATAATATTACAAAGAAAATTTTAATATTGGAATAGAATTGTCAAATATTTTGATGTGATATAATAAGATAAGCACTTCTTTATTAATGCATTAGATAACAAGATCTAGTGGTGGGTCTAATAATCACCACACTTTTGAAGTTTCGTAAGTATAGTGCCATTTTGAGATTTCCATATCAACTTTAATGTGATGTGAAACTTACTGTAATTTCTGTGGGCTGAAGTCAAAGATCCCACTAATACACTGTGGTTATTGCCTACTTTCATAAATGAATGAAACACTAAATAGCAGTTAAGGAGTAGTGACAACAAACGTGTTTTTCATTCAAGTTCATGGACATCCTGAATTCTATCTATGAAGAACTTTCGCTAGGATCTCTTCCTTTCTCCGTCTTCTATGTCCTGTCACAATTGAGACAAAAACAAAGGCAGCATGAGGCTAACATTTTCAGATGTATGATTTCAGAGGAGTCTGATCTACCCTGTCTCTTGACTCCTCCTCTCATGCCGTGAAAATTCTCGATAGACAATAATGGGCTGGAGAGAAAGGGCTGGATCCATCCTTGAAGAGATGAGAAGGTTCTGGGAGACTCCACCAGTCCTGGAGAACCATGTCAGCTCTGAGATTCCCCTGAAGCTGTGACTGTGGAGGACCTCCTTCTCCCACCACAAGGCCAGCCTGTTAGCCAGTGAGCGTGCAGTTGGGACACCTTCTCTGGTCGATCCCTCAGTAATCTGCCTTGCATGTCCCCCTTCTCATGTGGACTACCCACTAGAAGAGAAGGTAGTCCATAGTGGGTGGACTTACCTCATAGGCATGGTCTGAAGGGAGGTCCCACCCTCTGACCAAAGTTAGACTAAACGGAATTTATGTAACTAACCACTTTATACCTGTAATACTGGCAAACCAGCTGCAAAGTGGAAGATGCCTGGGCTGAAATGAAGTCAAAAGGGGAGACCAAGGGCCATAGTTGCAGAAAATATCTGAGAACTAACACAAACTCCATACCCCCACATGGACACCAAATTATTTAGAAGAGACAGTAGTTGTATTCTCTTGCATACTTGGACACGTCCGTCTTCAGTAATCCTGCAGGATCCGGGACAGTTAAACAAGTCACAGAAGATGACAGAAGACAACATGCTTATAGGCATGGCTCAGGAAAAGGCTTGTTACATCCAAAGTGCAGGCTGTGGTTCCACAGCAGCCTCCTGGGCCATGCTGGGCAAAGAGGCAATTAAAAGCTGGTAGATGACCCCATTTTGTTGGCTTGACCTCTAGATTACTCTTGTGATCTCAGAGAAGCCAGAACTATCTTGAAGGGGGAATTGTGGTTCTAATAGAAAGATTGGATTAGTCCATACCTTTAAGGCAAGTTACAGCAGGGCAATGAGAAATGCTGTTAACTACACAGATCCTAAATCCCTGTTACAGCCCTCATTTCTCCCTGTCCAAGTGCTGGGAGGTCCTAAGAGACGACTAGGAGCGAGAGGGAGATGAGGATGATGGGCAGCACGCTGAGGCTTCTCTTTGGGTCCAGCCTCTTTGAGTCCCCAAAGTAACATGGGTGAGAGCTGGTTTAATAATAGGCATTTGAGAGCCTATGCAAGAGGGGAGAAGATTCAAGTCCAACTCCTCTGATTTATAGATGGGAAACTAGGACTCAGAAATGAAGTAGTTTGCCTGAGATGAGACGTTTTGGGGTAAATAATACAAGAGTAAAATGCAGATTTTCTGACATCTGATCATTGTTCTCTTTCTATCATTCAGAAAAAATTCTAAGCAAACCACAAAGACCATTTATATCATGGCCTTCATCGCCCTGCCTCAGCAGCACAAGGGGAAGTGGTAGCTGTGGGCTCTCAGTGGCACATGAAGGCCAAACCTGAAATGAGTAGGACCAATGCCAGAAAGTACGAACTGACTAGGTGCACACTGCAAACTGGTTCACCCCAAACCCACTCACATACTGCTCCATGCCTTCCTGTACCATAGATGCTAGAAAGCTAAAACTTACCTTCCCAGAGTCCCTTCAGCTAGGAGAAACCATGTGAGATCTGAGTAAGACAGAAGCTCAAGATAGCTGGTTCTGCCTCCTCTGCTTTCTGTTTCTTCCCGACTGCAATTTGAACTTGTTGCTGGACGTGTATCAGTCTTTCTCAGGATGATGCGTCAGGAAGAGAAAGAGCCCAGTCCCTCAACGGCACTTCTGAGGTTCTGTCCTAGCCCTGATTTGCTTAAACCCAGACTTTTTCTCACATGATATAAATAAATCCCTTCCTTGTATAAGTCCATGTTCATCATGTTTTTGGTACTTGCGTCAAACATAATCCTAACTTATATTTCACTCTATGAATCAAGAGTGGACTCAAGGTATGCTAAGATAAATTTCAGTAGGGTAAGTTCACATGCTCATTGAATTTAAAGTTGATCTGAGTTGGCAAAGAGGCCCAGTTGAAGAAGGTAAGACTGTCTAGATATGAAATGCTGAGTTTGGATGGGGTCGTGTTAAGGGCCATAATGAAACCTGTGGATGTGCCTTAGTTGGATAACTCTCTAACATTAATTAATCAAGGCAGCATGATTCAAGGATGTCATTACTGTATTTGGGACCATCTAGCCTATAAATAAAATAGCCACCAGAGGGTGTGGGAGAGGAAATAGTGAGGCAGACACATTCCGGCAAATCAGTCTGCTTGAGGAATTTGTCGAAGTGCGGCCTGGTGGTAGCCTGTTGAGAAGACAGGATAAAACACAAATGTCAGAAGCAAGCCTTAAGAATGAGGTTAGAGAACTTTGGTTTCTTAGCCTAATTTCATCCCACGGGGGACAGTTATCTTCTGAGGTGATATTAGCTGTAGCACTGAAGTTTAAAGAATAATATTCTCATGGGTAGGTTGCTGTGTGTCTGCATCAGAGAGCATCTTCTGATCATTTGTTAAGTATAGCTGAAGGAACATGCCACGTGTGCTTCCTTCAGTAGTTCCTGAAGGGCATCTCATTTCATGGGTTTTAAATGATCTCCACCAGGACCCAACAAGAAGGAAAAAAGGAATTTGAATCAGAAAAGAGACTTGGAACAATTAAAAATGTTTCCAAATTAAAATCAAACACTATCTTCACTCCTCAAATAAGAAAAAGGACAATGAAAGAACAGAGCTAGGAATATCATGCATTGATGTATCTGGGAAAGCTCACAAATTCATCTGTCCTTAAGGTGCTGAAATACATTTATAAAATCTAGATCATTACTGCCCAATAGTGTAAAATCCTCAGAACTATATAAGGAGAAAAGTTGTCTTTCAAAATTTGAACTTTAAAGTTATTTGAAGATTAAAGAAAAAAAAAAACTTACCTGAAACTAACACTGAAACAATTAGAACCATGGGTATTTTGAAAAACACTTCTGGGGAACCCATCAGAGTTTGAAAGATCTGTGACCAGCACCTTAACAGAAACAGCAGGAATTCTCTAGCCTCATTTTGGGTCCATTCATGAACCTGGTCTGCCCTGTGGCTCACTTCTCTTGGGTTCCCATCCTAGTATGGAGCAAAAGGTGCTTTGGGCACAAACATGGATTTTCACTTGGGAAAGAGTCCCTACCACACTGTGCTAAGGCCAAACAGAGGCACCACGAATCTAATTCCTCCACTTAGCCTCTGATCCACCATTCATAGAAGCAGCCCCTATACCTCTTCCATCAACATGCTCTTTGGGGAAACATGTTCTCTCATACATTATTAATTGAAAATTTCTTGGGAAGACAACTTGGCAAGAGCTATCAGTCCAAATGTTTGCTTTCTTTGACCAAGAAATTCCATTTCTAGGAATCCAACAGTTACATCTACACACATGGACAAAAACAGATATCCAAAGTTACTTGTTACTGTATTTTCTATAATAGGAGGATATGGGAGAAAAAAAGCAAGTGTTCATCAGGAAATGACAGAATATGTAAGCTATTTTCTTCAAAAGGATGTCAGTAAATCCAGATGCAACCAGAGTTGGGGTAGACATCTAACAACCATGGGGGCAGCTGGTCTCTAAGTCTTCACACTGAGACAGTGGAGCAGACAATGGAAAGAACTTAGGTCTTGATAGAACTGAGCTGCAGAACTAACTTTTGATAGAAATGCCCTATCGCTGGCCTCTTTTTTTTTGAGATTATGAATTTTCTTTATGATTTTAGACAACTGAACTTAAGTTCTTTATTACTTATTATATCAGCCAAACATCCCAAGAGAGCATCCTTTGAGAAAGAAGGTATGGAGGAATGCTCTGAGATGACATTCCTGTTGCTGGATGAGGATGTTCTATGGCTCTGTATGCACCTTCATACGCTGAGATACCAATTACCATTACAATAGCTTGTATCTCAGTGAAGGGTGCCCTAGTTTCCCACATGACCATTTTTCATCAGCTTAAATGGACCCATGGAAGTAGATGCAGGGGAAACACCTCACAGAGGCCTGCACTTCCCATCTCAGACTAGAGATCCAATCTGTGGTAGCAAAGTCCCTAACTTAGCACTGTTTCTCCCACAGTCCCATGAGTGATCAGAGTTCTTAGTTTCAGGTCTCAGAATCTGTTCCAGTTTCTTCATGCAGGAAAGGATTTACTAAAGAGTAGACACTTTGGGAGTAAGTGCTTAAAAAAACAAAGCAGACTCTAGGTTGAGCTTCCAGAAACAATTCCTAAAATCTCACCACGTGACTAAGCTACCAAAAACATTGCTATCTTTGCCTCATCAGGAAGCTCCACAACCTGGAATCTTCCATCAGGGCCATGTGCTCCAGACCACACTGCTTCTGCCTCAGTTTGGGTTAGGGAGAGGATATTAACAACCTGTTTCTCTCCCCACATAACTTAGTTCTTTCATAACTTGGGGTTGTTTAAAACATTTTTTTAAATGCTTGGTAGTATATGTGGAGAATGTGGGACATCTCATAGTGTTATCACTCAATTTTGAATCAAGGTCTCCAACAATTGCATCTGAACTAAATCACATCTGAACCCACAAGTGAGTCTGGAAAATGGATGCCACATTCCAGCCTTTGGAGCCCTGGGAGGCTGGAAGTGTCCTGCAGTGGGACTGTAAGGACATCCAGTCCACAATATTCACATCCCCTAAAATGGAAACAACACAGCCTAAACTGAATATTATTCAGATCCAACCGTATCAGAAGTGAAGATGACACTCCTCAGGGAGCCTGCCAGACAGTCAGTGCTGTCACCCGAGGTGCAGGTTGCTCTGCACAGCATGTTGGCCATCTACATATTAGGAAATCACAATCCTCCTAGAAAGTCTGCCTTCAGTGGGGCAAAATGCACCTGTCATTGCCACAATCCCATTTATGGTTCTATTCTCAGCAAAATAAGGATTCTATTGTATGGGTTGTTGTGACTAGAAGCATGGGACTTGAGCTGATAATAATAATTATATATATATATATATATATATATATATATATATATATATATATATATATACAAAATGGTGACTGTCCAGAAGAACACAAAGCCAGTCTCAGCTCAGCACTGTGGGTGCTATTTTGGAATCTTCAGTTCGTGCCTGCACATGCAAAGTAGAGAAGAGAATTGCAGCTATTATCAGAATACTTTCACATTTTTAAAAATGGTGTTTTCCTGTAATTATCCGGATGTTTCAGATACATTTTGGGGTAATTTTGGTCGAAATGATCTTCATAATTGCTCCAGTTCTCTTTTACATGTATTTCTAGACACTGCTACAAATGCATAGCAATTGAAGTAGTGCTGTTGGTAAATCCTGTTTGAATTTCAGAGAAACTGGGAAAAAAACATAGGGATCAAGAAATTTCTCTCCCTTCAAATGTAATAAAAATAAGATGAGCAAAAACAAAAAAGTCCAAGAAAGTCAGATGCATCCAAACTAAGGAGGGAGCACAGACTCATAACATAACAGTTTAAAAATATCATCTACATAGAGAAGATTCTAGAAATTGGCTGTAGTGTCTACCTACTCCTTCAGAAGCAGTGCAATGGGCAAAACTGTGAAGAAATAAAGTTCTGAAAAAACTAAATGACACCCCCACTTTCGAGGGAAGGAGGCTGATGGTGTGAGGGATGGGATTTGGAAAACAAGCTCAAAAGAAAAGCGTCAGGAGTCTCTTTAATGGTTGCCTTCCTCCACCATGAGAGAAAAACAGATATTTATTCATTATAGGTGGGAAGAACTACTACGAATTGGTATTCTTTGTTTTACTAGCTGGGAGAAACAGAATAGAAGCAAGGAAAGGACACGTGAGATGAATTTCTAGTTTGTCTGTTTTTAAATGCCTCTTCTCCCTGCATCCCAGAAGGAAGCAGGAGACACAAGCAAGAAGGGAGGAGAGGAAATGATCACCCTAGGCAGCCTGTCACAGACAGAAGAAGAGGCTTTGGGTTTGTCTGGAATCTGGTCAACAACCTGAAAGCCAAAGGCCTTTCTCACTAGATCAGATATACTTTCAGCTATTCAGAGGAAACCTCAGTACAGCACTTTAACCTAAATCACAGAGAGACTTTGGTGACCCAAATCCCCCACTGTGACACTGACAGCCCTGGTTCCACCCTTCCTCCCCAAACCCCATTTAGTCCCGTCCTTGCCACCCTCTCAGGAAGCAGAACAGCAGATGGTAACACAACCCATGAATACAACAGGCCCAAGTTAGGCCTAAGGGGAATAAAGGAAAACATATTATACATAGGAAGATAAATCTGAGGCTTAGATTCCCTTATCCAAAAACAGATAACCTGAAAAGAGAAAAAAAACAAATTACCAAAATTAATAGAGGAAAAAGTAAAGAAAATCAAGTACTGGAAGCTGAGTTTGCTAATGAGGAATGCTTTTGGCTTTAAGTGGCAGAAAACCCAGCTAAAGTGGCTTAGACCATGTGGACATCCATTATTTACTTGAGGAGACACCCAGTGTAGGCTGCCCCAATATCAGCTTAGCAGCCCGTTGATTTCACCAAGGACCTGGTCCTTTTGATCTTTGCAGTCTTCACCATCAGTGAATTTGCAATATTGTTCCTCATGACCAAAAGATAGCAGCCACCACTCTAACACCCATGTCAGTACTCAACAGTGTCCACAGCAGGAAGAGAGGGGAGTCTTGCCAAAGGATGTGCCTCTTCCTTTTCAGAGAGGAAACACAGTCTCACCAGCCAATTTATCCCAGTATTTCATTGGCCAGAAAGGGGTCACATGTTCACCCTCATGCCAATCACTAGGAAAGATAAGAGAGTTCTCATAGTCCAACTCCTTGGCTGGAAACACTGAGGTCAGAACAAAATTGGGGTCTGTTAGCAAAGAAGAAGGCAGGGGTGACAACTAGGTGGACAGCCAAAATAACAGCCATTGTTCAATTCAAATTATTCAAGTTTGTTATGAGAATCACTAGAATAAATAAAACAGGTCATACACTTCCAAATTGTCAGAAATAGGAAATAAAAACTATCCCAGGTCATAAAGCAAAAAAAAAAAAAAAAAAAAAGGAAACAGCAATACTCTATTAATAAACAAAAAATCCACAATGTAAAAAAAGATGATACAATATTAAAAATATACCCAGTCTAACAAAAACATTACTAGTAAATCAAAACCTCTAAAAAGGGAGCAATGATGGGTGATGTGGAACAGCCTTAACTATACATTAACCCATCTTACTAAAGCAGTGTGATACCTGTGGGTAAAATTGTAATATTTCCAGAATCTCTGGCCTGGCTTTAGTGCATCTGCATATCAATAGGTGTTACCAAGGGGCGGAGAGAATTATGCATCTACATATCAATAGGTAATTATAAGGGAGAGGGAGGGTTTATCTGGACTGGAGAGGTTGGGTGGAGCTCTCTGCTGCTGCAGCCTGGTCAAGAGAGAGACGGGATGACTGCTTGTAAGAAATAAACAGGTTTCTTAACTTTATTTCTCCCTTTGACTGATTTCAGTTTCAGAGGTAGTTTGCCCTGGGATTTTCCCCTGGAGTTACATACCTGTGCTAGAATAGACAGAAAGACCAATGGAGAAAGTTGGAAGTCTAGAAATCAACAAAGATATTTATAGGAATTTATTATTGTAGATGTTAAAGGTAGCATTGCAAAGATTTGGGGGAAATTATGAATTTTTTCAATAAATGTTGAGAAGACTAATAGACAATCTAGAGAAAAATTAAATTAAAGCCCTCATTTATTCACTATACTAGGATAACATATGGAATTTATTCCAGGTCTTAATGTAAACAAACAAAATGAAATCATAAAAGGACAAATAAAAAAAAGGCAGATTTTTTTTTTTTTTACTATAGAGCAGGAGGAGTTAGCAAAATTTTTTCCTGTAAATGACCAGATAGTAAATATTTTAGGCTTGTGGGCCACATGGTCACTGTTGTAACTACTCAGTTCTGCCATTGTAGTGGGAAAGCAAACAAACATTATGTAAGCAAGTGGATGTGGTTATTTTCCAATAAAACATTTATTTACAAAAACAAAAGAAGGGCTGAATTTGGCCCTTACGCCCTGTTTTACAAACCCCTAATGTAGCATGCGGAGGGTGTTTTACACTAAGACTCAAAACTCAGAAGACACAAAAGAAAAGACTGATACGTTCAATTACAGATTAAAAAGTTCTGCAAGGCCAAAACAACACATTAAGCAAAACCAAAAAATAGATGACAAACCACAACTTGCAACTCATTTCACAAAGAGATAAAATCCCTAATATACAAAACCTTCTAGAACTCTCTCCACTGTCATTTGTCCTCCTCCATCAATCCCTTTCACAGGTCTATGTGCACCTTTTGACCCCCATTTTAAAAGAACTTTCTCTTGACCCCAGTTCCTTTACCAGTTACTGCCCAGTTTTCTACTACTCTCTGGAGACATTCCTGGGAAAAGTGGTCTCCAGTAGCTGTCTTCTTTCTCCTTTAAACTCTGCCCGTACACCAGAGCTGCTCTTGTCAAGACCCCCGCGTTGCTCAAGGTAGTGGTCAATTGCAGCCTGTGTCTTACTTTACTTTTCAGCAGCAGCTGACGTAGATACTTCTTGAAAAAAAAATTTGCATTTGGCTTCGTGGACACCAAACAATAAAACACTCTGTTTTCCTGTAACTCTCCCGTCCCTTCTAGAGCCACTTTTGCTCATCCTTTCTTGCCTCCTGACTCCCAGTGCTGGCTCACTCCAGGACTTGGGGCTCTTCTTGTCCCTTTACTCAATTCCTTGGTAATATGATCTATTGTCACAGTTTTAAATGTCACCTAAAGGTAAACAACTCCTGAATTTAGGTCCCAAGGCTAAATTTCTTTCTTTAACTCCAGATTCATACATCAACTGACATTTACCCTTGGGGTCTAACAGCCATCAGAATCCTAACGCATCTTCAGCTGAGCTCTAATGCCAACCCCAAACCGACTCCACCTGCGATTTCCCCCAGTACAGTTGGAGGAAGCCCTGTCCCTTCGGTTGGTCAAGCCAAACAATCTGGAATTATCCTTATCTCCTTCCTTCCTCTCTTCTCTCTCTCTCTCTCTCTCTCTCTCTCTCTCTCTCTCTCTCTCTCTCTCTCTCTCTCTCTTTTCTTTCTTCCTTTCTTTCTCTCACACTCTTTGCTCTACCTTTAAAATATATCCGGAATCCAACCACTTCTCACCTTTCTCCTGCTACCAGGTCTTATTGACCATGACTGTCTCTCCTGGATTATTCCACTAGCCTCCTAACTGACCACTGTGCTTCTACCCATGCCCCTCATCAGGTTCTCAGCACAGCAGCCAGAGCGACCTTGATAAAAACTTCAGTCAGATCATATCACTTCTCTGCTTCAAAATCTGAAGTGACTCTCTAATTCACTTAGGTAAGCATCAAAATATGTACAAAGCCCTTTATGTTCTCTCCTCTTCCTCTCCCCTCTGACCTTACCTTCTGTTATTCTGTCCCTCTCTCACTTGCTCTAGCTACAGTGGCCTCCTTGCTGATCTTTGAAAATGCCAGGCACAACCTGCCCTAGGGTCTTTGCATCAGGTCTTCCTCTGCCTCTGCTTCTCTGCCTCCATTATTTGCGTGGCTCCCTCCCTCACTTTCTTCAAGTCTTTGCTCAGTGTCACCCTCTCTCTGAGACCTGCCCTGACCACCTATGGAATCATAAGAAATATATTTGGTCTTTGTTCCTGGTTCCTGGCACAGAACCCTTGTAATTTTTTGAACGTTATGGGTGCAAGGAGTATCTTTTTTTCTAATATTTGGTCTTTAACCCTGGATCCAGACACTGAGCTTCTAAGACCCTTAGAATCTCTGGAGTACAAAGAGTGTCTTTTGGTTTGCTTAGTGAGATGATTGGTGGCTGGGGGACCCTAGATAGCCTCAGCTTGAGGGGGCTGGTCACGAGAAAGCAAGCCGTGATTGGAACTTGGAACTTTCAGCCTCAATGCCCCATCTTCCAGGGAGGGGAGAGGAATAAGAAATTGAGTTAATAATTTGTCATGCCTATGTGATGAAGCCTACATGAAAAAATCCCTAACTGTGGAGTTCTGAGAGCTTCCAGGTTGGCGAACACCTGAGGCGCTAGGAGGCGGCCGCCCAAAGGCGGCATAGGAGCTCTGCGAGGCTTCCCCACACCTTGTGCTACGTGTCTCTTCATTTGGCCGTCCGTCTGTATCTTTTTAATATCCTTTATATAAACTTATAAACATAAGTAAATGTTTCCCTGTATTTTTGAGAGTTTTCCTAACAGATTATTGAACACAAGCAGTAGGAGCCCCAGATTTATAGCTGGTTGGCCACAAGTACAGGTGACAGACAGTCTTGGACTTGGCGATTGTCACCTGAAGTGGGGCCAGTCTTGTGGGACTGAGCCGTTAACCTGTAGGGTCTACGCTGACTCCAGGCAGTTAGTGTCAGAGTTAAGTGGCAGGGTCTCCAACCATTATGCACTGAGAAGTGGAGAATTGCTTGTGGGAAAAGACCCCATATTTACTTGCAGAAGTGTTGTGAACAGAGTGAAATACAGAGGTTGTTCTTGCTGCCCAGCTCTCTCACAGACCTCACTGGCACTTTGAGTCTGCCAACAACTCTTCTCCGTAGAACTCATCACTTTCTAATCTTATGCTTAATGTTTACTTTCTCTAAGCCTAGTGCATATTTTGTTTTGATGTGCCTCAAGTGCCTAGAACAGTGTCTAGAACAGAGTAGTTCCTCAGAATATTTATCGAAAGAATGGGTAAAATTTATTTAACAAAGACTAACAACCTAGAAGAAAAATGGTCAAAGAATATTAATAGTTAACAAAAAGGGGAAAAATTTTTTGTAAATATATGTGAAGATGTTTAATCGCACTTAAAATAACAGAAATGAAAATTCAAAGTATCTGAAATACCTTTTTTTAACCTCTCAAATGATCAAAATCCCAAATGTGACCAATTGTTGCTTAGATTGTGAGAAAACAGCCATCTCTCTGACTGTTGGTGGGAGTCAACTTTGTATATCTCCTATGTAGGGCAATCGGCAACTATGTGTAAGATTTACAGATATCTTTTGAACTAACAATCTTTTGAACTGAGGACGTTTCCTACAGATACATCTTACAGGTAAAGAATATCTATGTAAGATTATTAATTTTAGCGTTATTTTAATAGTAAAAAACTGGAAAACAACTAAAGTGCCCATCAAGAGAAGACCAATAAAATAAAGTATAATACATCCACACATTGGAATAGTTTCTGTTAAAAAAAAAAAGACCAAAGATGCCTTTTAAGACCTGAATGGAAAGGTGTCCAAGATACAGTATTAAATAATAAAATTAAGGTGCTGAACAGTGTACATAGTATGTTCCTTTTGTTCATAAGAAAAGGAGAAATATAAGAGCATATGTTCATTTTTGCTTTTATTTACATAAAGAAATTTGGGAAAGATAAACAAGAAATTAATAAAAATGATCACCTGGGTGGGAGGCAGGAAATGGAGTAAATGTTGACACCACAGGGACATGAGGGGGCTTTTGGCGGTGATATGTCATATGTTTGTTACCTTGATAACGGTGATGACTTCACGGGCATATATATGTGAGAATGTATCCAATGGAATATTTTTTTTCCAATGGAATATTTTAACATTTGTAGATTAGTATATCTCAATTGTATCTCAATAAAGCTATTAAGAATAAATATGTTTTTAAAGAAAATAAACTTGATTTTGAAACAAAGGAGAGAAATGGTTCAGCAGCTAGAAAGAGATGCTGGGTTGAGTGATGTTTACTGGGGTCGGGGGTGTTGTTTTATTTTATGGAACAAATTCAAGGAAATTCATAAATTATAAGTATATATATTTATAAGCATAGAAAACTATAGAAAAGAGAGGAGACGATTAATGGAACAAAGTTCTGAAAGAGAAGAGACAGAATATTAGGAGCCCAAGGCCAGGAGAGGCGGCTGCACCTGGAGAAGGGATAAAGATGTAAGGATACATGTAGGGTACAAGGCTCTGTATTTTATTCTCTAAATGCTGAGTCCTGAGATTAAGCTCTTATATTTGAGTACCAGTAACATTATCTTAAGCTAAATTAATAAAATTTCCACAGTCTTACCCACTCAAGATTGATGCATCTCCCTAGAAGTAAATTCTCTCAAATTCACTGACTCTTCTAAGTCTAGGTTTTAACTGATGTGAATCTGTGATACACTCTAAAAAATAAGATTATTTTATTAAAAAGTGGAGTGCTTTCCCCCTCATCAAGGAAGGGCTCTAAATTAGGTCTTTTGCTCTAACTTTCCCTAAGACTCTTCACTTAAGCACCCCTGAGCAGTGCTGAGAGCCCTGACATTTGTTCCCTTGGCATGTTTGTGTAATAGGGAAAGAGAAGCATTCACCTAAATGAGAGGGCTGTTGGTCTTCAAAATTTATAAAACACACACACACACACACACACACACGATTGCCGGCTGCACAGTAACTGACATTTAATTCAATGCTTGGAAATAGCACAAAAGCAGTCAATTTAACAGAATCACTTGTCATTTTAGCATTAAAATAGTGTGTAACTTAACGCTTTGATTTCCCAACGCGCCATTTTATTTAGAAACAGACTTCTAGGAGCGTTCATCAGGGAACTTTCAAGACGTAGAATCCTGATCCTGTAAAAGTGGTTTCTGTATCTTTCAAATTCATTAAACGATGTGCAAATTAATGGTGATCGGTTTATTTTTTTACCTGTTTAAAGCGTTGTGCAAATTAGTGGTAATGTTTTTTACCTGTTTCATTTCAATTAAAACCCATATTCTTCAATCAACATCAATTAAAGTATTTAGGACTATTCAAGAGCTAGCAGGTAAAGGAGAAATTGCTGTTTATTTAACTTCCCGGATGCTTTGGACCAAAAATTTTCGTTTGATCTCTCTTTAAAGGGTCTCTAGAAGCCCGAGACGCCGCTCTGGAATCCAGCAAACCAAGGAAGCGGTTTTGCCGTGCGCCGCTCTTGGGAGTTTTCAGTCGCTTCGCTCTTTCAGGTCCCGACAGAACTTGGGCCCCCGCATTTGGACCAGTGCTTGGGTAGGGCTGGTGTTCCCGAAAAACAAGCTGGGGAAAGGAGCCGGAGTCACGGAAGCCCATTCTCAGTACTTGGGAGGAGGAAGAGGACGTTTGGAACCTGCTAACTAACTCAGTACTCCTGCCAGGCGCCCCGGACCTGCTTCAAGCGCAGGAGCATCCAAGTTGCCTCTCCGGCATAGCGCTCCGGAGTTGTGCCTCGCGCCGCTTCCGCGCCGCGCTGAAAACGCTCCACCAAGCAGAGATTCATGCACCCCCTACCCTGGCGCCCCAAGGGTTGGTGGTCCCGGTGACAAAGACGGTCTGGGCTGCTCCCACCTCTGGCAGTACTAGATGCGCTCCAGAGCACTGCCTCACTCGCCCAGTGCCAGGCCCCCCTTCCCCCGCAGCCCTGGGGCGGCAGAGTTGGGGTGTGGGTGGCTAACGGAGCCCACACAGACCCCCTCCCCCTGTCCCCGCCGCTCGGGGGCGGGAAGTGGCGGGGCGGGAGTCACCCGAGCGTGATTGCCCGAGGCCCCTCCTGCCGCGGCGAGGGAACGCCATAAAAGCCCTGGTGCGACCGCTCTCGACACCCCATCCGCCGGTTCTCACCCACCGAGAGGCGCGCCGCGCAGCAGAGCCCTCGCCGCCCAGCCACGCCCGCCGCCCGCCAACCACCGTGAGTGCCGCGACCCACGCGGCTTGGGGAGTGCGCGCAGGGCTGCGCGGGTGAACTTGCTCACCTTCTGCGGAGCCCTGGGGCTCTGGGAGGGTCGCGCCCGGCTTTCCCTCCCTGCCCCGCCGCGCGCCTGCCGCTCTTGGCGGCTGAACCCCCTGCTCCTTCGGTACCCCGTGGCTGGGCAGCGGCCCCTCCCGGGCTCTCCCGGCTGGGCGGCCCCTCTGGCTTATCTTTCGGCGGATGAGGAGGGAGACCACCACCTCGAACCCAGGGCAGCTAGCAGTTTCCTCGGGAGTCGCCGCCTGGAGGGGTTTCCAGGCAGCACCCCCTGAATGAAGAATCCCTGGAGCTCGTTGGACCCGCGCCCTGCCACCTGCCGGGATCCTGGGCATCCGAGCTGAGACTGACTGTCCCGGGGGGCAGATCTCTCCCCTCTCCCCCCAAATGCCAGCCGAAGTACTCTCAGCCATCACCGTCGAGCTCATGCCACCAGGCAGACCAAAAGTGTCAAGAGAAGAAACTTTTCTCCTCTGACGGGCTTGGGGAATTCCTTAACCCAGCGGGAGGAACTTCCAATCCTGTTTTTAAAGTGTCTAAACTGGCTCGGGTGCTCCTCCCGCTCTGCGCTCCTGCCTCGCGACTTGGCCAGAAGTTGCGCGTGGTTTTCGCGCGGAGCAGAGGGGCCGGGCCAGAGCTGGGGGTGCCCGCCACCCTCCGCTTCGCTCTGCGGGACTGGGTCGAGCGCGGGTTCGGGGTCAGGAGTGGCTGCAAGGGGAGGAGTGCGGGAGGCAGAGGAGGGAGATGCGGACGTGTGTCCTCCGAATCCCCAAGCCCTTACGCTGCCTTCTGTGCCCGCAGATGCTGGGTAGTAAGCGACTGGGGCTGTCGGGACTGACCCTCGCCCTGTCCCTGCTTGTGTGCCTGGGCGCGCTGGCCGAGGCGTACCCCTCCAAGCCGGACAATCCGGGAGAGGACGCGCCGGCGGAGGACATGGCTAGATACTACTCGGCGCTGCGACATTACATAAACCTCATCACCAGGCAGAGGTGGGTAGGCTCCGCGGGACAGACGCGCGAGCGCCCTGCACGCGCACCCGGAGGTCCTGGGGACCGTGGAGGACAGGACATTTCTTTCATTATATCCCAGAACAGGACAGTATCAGGCACATACTCAGCTCTCAGTAAATGTGCAGGGCACTGAATACTTTTCCTCTGAAACTGCAGTCACAGAGTCGTGATCCTCAGATTCAGGTCGCCTAGGCTGTGTGGCTGGTCCTCTCCTGCCTCGCACTCCCTGCTTTCTGTTGTTCTTAAAGCAGTTTGGGGATTGGACACCTGCGTGGGAAAGTACCCCGTGAAAGGGGTAGGAGTGCTGTAGGGGAAGGGGGAGCAGGGCGTCTAGTAACAGCAACAAAAACCAGCGAAGGAGAAGCAGCTGGGCTGTCCAAGACCTTGACACATTTTCCAGCCTGCCCAAAGCGAATTGAATGACAACATTTAGGAAAAGACGACTATTTTATTTTCTTCTGTACAGCGTTTTTTGCACTCTCAGCCTCTTACTTGAAAATCCTAGCCCCAATAAATAGAGATTTAACATTAAAACAGTGGATCTAAGATGCAGATACTTTTCCCATTTTGTAGCAGATGAGTTCTGAAAAGGAAGCGCTCACTTTTGTGCTTTATTAAGGAGAAATGTACATTGGTCTATTCACCCTCTGATGAATCTAAGGATTATATGGAATTTGAGAAATTTGTAAAGTTAATTTTGAACCCCCAGAAAGCTAAAATGAAATGCCTGATGTTCATTTTCCACATCAAATATTAGCGAAAAATCACATCCAAACTATTTTACAAATAATATAGGATTTAAAAATTGTTTCCAAAATTGGTTCATCTTAGTTCTAAATTATTGATATCTTATTTTAAATACTGAGATCAAGTAGTATGAGCCCTTTAAAGGCATTAGTATGTTTAAATTGTGTTTTGTTTTGTTTCTGTTTTTACCATATCTTTACTGTTTACAATCAAGGAATGGTTAGAAAGGATTCAAAGTGGAAAATTTTTTATTTCTTAAATAAAATTTCCTTTTTTCTGTTCCATCAAAAAAGGATACGACATCCTGAAAAGCTTTTGAAAAAGTCCCAGGTTATATAGAATCAGAAATACACGAAAATGCCAGAATTAAATGGTGTTGGTTTGTGACCCTTGAAATCTAATAATTTGAATAGCAGAAAGCAATAATATTTTATATTGTAGTAGACTTCTCAGAAAATTGCTTCAAATTCTTGTTTATGCTCTCATATTGAACAGAGAAAAGAACTTGTACAAATAAAAAAGATACTAATTTGTATTTTTTCTAGTAACCTTTGTTTTTCACTTTGTCAGTTGTAACACACAGAACTTATTTCTGCAAAGATGATTGCTATAAAGCTTTACTATGTATAAAGGTTTGCATTTCAAAATGTTTTCCTAGGCATTATGTCATTCAATTTTTACCTAAAGCTTTGGAGCATAATTATCTCCATTTTACAGGCCATGAAACAGTAACTCAGAAAAGCTTTGTTTAGGGTTGCTGAAATTGGAGCAACGGATTTACCTTGGATGTTGTCACCACCATTAGCAGTCAGTGTGATTTCTGACTTCTTTAGTAAGGAAAAAGTAAAGAAAAGGGATTTGAATTTAATGGGAAGCAATTCAGGTTCCCTAGGAATGAGTTGGTCGTGAAGCAGCTTCCCATCTCATCTTCATGTAAGTTCCTTCTTAGAAACCATTAGAGGCTCATAATCTCACCATCACCTCCTTTGTGTACTCTCATTGCCTTCTCATCACTCACTCATGTTTAGGTTTTTGAAAGCTACAGAGTCATTTGTGAACATATGTTTTGGTTTGACAAAAATGGTAATCTGATATCTCTTTCCTCCCTTTTTCGGCTCTGTCCATGTTTTAAAGCTATATGCTCCTGGTTCATTGCTTCCAAAGCGGCATCATTTATTCTAGAACTTGGATCTACCACATTTTGTTTATATAGTCCCCTAGATCCATGGTTCTCAACTAGGGATGACTTTGCCCCCCAGGACGTTGGGCAATGTCTAGAGGCAGTTTGGGTTGGCACAATAGGCAGTGGGTGCTCCTGCATCTAGCAGGTTAAGGCCAGGCATGCCTCTAAACATCCTGCAAGGCCTAGGACAGCCCCTCCAACAAAAACAATTATCCAACCCCAAATGTCAATCATGTCAAGGTTGAAAACCCAGCTTGGTATTCATATTTCTCCATCCTGGGTGAACATTGGAATCACGTGGGGGGCTTTTAAAATACACTGATGATGGCTGCACCCCTGATCATTAAGTCAGAACCTCGGGGTAAGGGTGGGGCCTGGGCTTTACAGTGGTTTTAAAAGCCCCCCAGGTGATTCTAATGTGCAGTCAAGTTTATGAATCATTTCCCCAGAGAGTCTGTCTGTGCCCCTGAAAGCAGTGCAGAAAGGAAGGATAGCCCAGAATTAGCCAGAGGAGGGAGAACAGTGAGTGCTGTCCTGGTGCTGCCCTGAGACTGCAAATCCGTCAGCAACTGGGATTCTTCTCTGGGACATTGGAAGTTCCTTCATTTCCTGGAGCATGAAGAAGATAAATGGGGGAAGGTTGCTCTAGAGTTTTAAGATTGGTAAAAATCAACTGATGGACAGGATAAATAAGTAGCTGCAGCAGCCTATTTCACAACTCTAGAAAAATGTTTGAGGAAATCTTACAAATGATGGTGGGGTTGGGTGGGTGGTGTTTGTTTTGTTTTTGTTTCCCTTGAGTCCCAGCAAGGGAGCTGGGAAATCTTTCCAAAAAATCTGGATTGAATTGTGCTTGATAGGCAGTTAGAATATATCCTCTGACAGCTTTGTTCTGCTGTTTCACCTGCTAGCTAGTCATTCCCTGCCAGGCAAATTTTTCACTTGTGAACAACATGGCTTCTGGTGTCCAAGGCCTTTTCTGAAAAAGGGAAAAATAGTCTGTTCAGAAAATACAACTTGGTAGAGATTTTCAGACCCTTTAGCATAAGAGAGAAAGGAGAGAGGACTGAGGGCCAGACAGCAGGTTACTACTCACTCACCTGGAGCAGGTAGCATACACTGAGCTGGCAGGAAAGCGGGGCCTTGCATTCCTGTATTGTCCTCTCCGTATCCTGCTACTGGAGAGAAAGAGACCATGAACATTTCCATGGACCAGTAGGATCCCTTTAGATTTTTCAGGGCAGATAACATCATGGCATGAGAGAAGACCTTTAGCTTTTGATATTCCAAGTAAATATGGAAGATGCAGGCCCCATGTTCTATTGCTATCTGAAAGAATGGGTGTATCTTAAGAGCAGGAACTTGCATTTGTGTATCACTTTGTTCCTTTCAAACCATTGTGACTCACATGGGATTTTCACAAAGACAGGAATGATGCTTTTATTTTTACAAATGAGAAAACTGACATTCAAAGACATAAGTGGGTATAGAACTTCAGCCTGTTGATTTTTCTTAGGGCTGTTTCCAAAATATCATCTGGTCTCTGTTAAGATTTAAACTGCTGTATATCATCAGAACTATAGCCAAATAACTAATTATGGAATCATTTAAAATCATACTTTGATATATTTTTATTTGTTGTCACCTAGTTATAAAAATATTTCTATACATATATTGTTTGTGGTTGTATAAAAAGGCAAGAATGTGACTAGGAATTTTGGTTCATTAAGTAGTAACAAAATTATGTATATATTTTGAAATTTTATTTCTGGTATTTCTGATAATGTATATTTCATACACCTAGATTACTTGCTAGCAGATGATCAACCAAATGGGAGACTATCTCATTTTTTCCAAAAGGTTTTTATGACTATTCCAAACTTTTGTTTTAAAATACTTTCCTTTTTTTTTCTTTTTAGATATGGAAAACGATCTAGCCCTGAGACACTGATTTCAGACCTTTTGATGAGAGAAAGCACAGAAAACGTTCCCAGAACTAGGTATGAAAAGGTTTATGTGAGGACATTGTTGAAGAATTCAAGGTGCCCAGGGAAGGGAAATCAGAGAGGGCTGCCTGGGGAGGAAGACAAGGAATGGGGTCTACCAGACCAGGTAGCTATGATTTGGGCAGAAATGGGAAGCATTCGGGCAGCATGGCAGGGAAGATCGCTCTTTTCACATGCTGACTTGCCCATCTCCATAGACATCTCTGGGGTATTATTTTCTACCCCAGATTATTTTATTAAAATCTTAAATATAAATGTCTTTACCTCAGAAACAGCTCTGGGTTAGGATTGGGAGAGCATAGAGGGGGTTCCAAGCTCTACACTGAAATGACCAACTGTCCATATTTGGCTGGGACAATCTTTAGTTTTTATACAGCATGTGGACTGTCTAGATATCCTATGAAATGTCCCTCATGGCTCTTATCCCAGTCTCCCTGGTTTTACAAGAAGCTGTACAAGATGAATCTTGGGGGCAGGGGCTCCTGTTTACTTTTTGACATAATTTAAGCTCAATGGAAGTCACATAATAATTGATTGCATTCAATGAATGCATGTTAACAATGTATTATTATTCAGGCCTATCTGTAACCTTGGGCCTTTCTTGGAGTGTGGAGCTGTCTTGGGAAGAGGTGTTCACCAATATCTAGGTGTCAAACCTAGGATTCTCTGGTGCCTCCGGCACGGGCAGTGCTGCTGACAAGCAGCCTGGTCCGCCTCCGTTTTCATAACTCCCTGGCTTTTCCATCCAATACCTCCTGCTTCTACCCCCAGTAGGATCAATGGCACCTAGTTCATCCATTTTTATAATAGCTTGTCTGCCTTAAACCCAGAGCACCACCGCCAAGAACCAAACTGCCCAGAAGAGGTCACTAGAACACTTGCTCAGAGACTGGGACAGACATGCTGCTCTTCATTGGGGTTCTCCCTGAAGAACTAGCGGGATGACCTGAGCTTATTGCCTTCCTGCCACCCCACTCCAACTCTGTTCTTCTGTGAAAGGGCCAGTGTGAGGGGGCAAGTCTATAGTTGTCAGTTAATCTTCTCTGAAGGAAACAACAATTTGGACTAGAATCACACTCTAGTGCTCTTTTCCCTGGAGGTATCAGTCCAGACTTAAACAGCAAATGCAGGGGAAGCAGATGGAAAATTCCCAGGGGTTATTTTTAAACACTAAGCAGCAAATGCTTTTTAATGTTTCATTGACATGCTTATGATGTTTGTCACAGTAAAAAGCTTAGGGTAAACTGAATCTACTCAGGGTAAGAAAAAGAATCATCCAGACCTAGTTACACCCTTGCTGCTGCTCTTTGTTTTGTGGTCCTAAGTTGCACAGTTGGTGCATGAAATAGACTTAATTGCACCCTGATGGACAGTCTCAATGACATGCAGTTAGATGGAGACAAAAGTTGGCAGCTTTGAAGTTGCCTACGAATGCTATTTTATTAAAAAGCATTCTTTATAGTCTAATATAGCATCTTCCTACCCAAAAAGCCTTGCAGGAAAACAAAGGAGGCATATTCAGAATTGGGTAACAAAACTTTCTTGTTACAGTTTTGTGTGATTCCTGTGGTTTTGATCTTCAGAAATATTGCAGAGTTCTTCAGCATCTTTGATAAATTTAGAGCCTTCTAAATACTCCGAGATTTGTCTGAGACTCCTATTAAATGAGTGGAAGCTCCTTAGCTGGGTCTTTGCACTTTATGCCACTATCTCCCACACTGACATTCTACTTGGCCTCCTATTTAGAGGGCCAATGAGAGCCTTTCTATAGTTTCTGATCATCTTTTGGTCCAGAACTAAATGTCTCACTCTTGCAAGCTTCCCAGGAAGTTGGGAAACTTCTCTTACATGTTTTGCTTCTTATGTTTGACAGGCTGGAAGACCCTTCTATGTGGTGATGGGAAATGAAACTTGCTCGCCGCTCTTTGCCTATTTTTCAACCAGTATTTCATCCTGTGAAACTAGAGTCTGCCAGTTCTCCCAATGCATGCAGCCACTGTGCTCAGCTCTGCAGTTTTCCCTTTGTTGTCATTGTATATATGTGTGTTTAAATAAAATACCATGCATTCAAAAGCATCTGCTCTTCAATGAAAAATCTGTTGTTGCAATACTGAGAATTATGTTGTTATTCATTAAATTGCAATCTCCCTCAAGTAGCAGATTCAAGGTTTGTTTCACCAATATTAAAGCAGTGGCTGTGGAAGATATAAAAATATGATTTATGATGAAGATGACTCAGGTGTGTGTGTGTGTGTGTGTGTGTGTGTGTGTGTGTGTGTGTAACAATAAACTATTTGGAAACGTTGAGCAAGGGGCTGATAATGTGGAACAATTTGCTGAACCCCTTTGCCCACCTCATTCCCATGGAATCCTTGCTAACCTTATTAGCTCCTGCTATCAGCAGAAAGGAGTGCAGAGCTTTCTTCAAAATGTCCTGTATCTCCTCTAAAATGGTAGCCACTAGCCACATGTGGCTTTTGAACACTTGAATGTAGCTGTTGCTAACAAGGAGCTGAGTTTCAAATTTTTCTGAATTTTAATTGAAATAGCCGCATGTTCCTAGCAGCCACTATGTCAGACAGCTCAGATCTATACATTTACTGTTAGGCTACTACATTTAAATTTGTGTCATAAACAGAAATACACTTGAGTAGGATGATCACTTTCCACACAATATGGGGCATGTTAATTCATTTCGTTAAAGGTCATTAAACTTTCTCTCTCCTACATACATGGGCTTAGTTTAAAATTTGTTATTAGATTCTTCCATGTGATTTCTAAATCAAAGAAAATGTGTCTCCCCTTAAATTCGTACTTTGAGCCACTGTAAAAAATATACACAAATATTTTTATGTGATGTGTTGAAACTGCTTACAAAAACCCCCTATATATCGTGACTTAAGGAATCTTATCTATATATAAAGAACCCAAACATTCTTCAGCCATTGTTATCAATGATACTACAAACATAATCTCCCTTAATGAAACTGGGGTAACACTGTTCTGCAATTTTCCTAAATTTCTCTTCTTGTTTATTTGTGCTTTGAAGAAAACATAGTAGTCAACACCTCCCAACCCTTATCTGTGGTTTCGCTTTCCGCAGTTTCTGTTACCTGCAGTCAACCTCCATCCAGTAGCAGATGATTGTCCTGACGAATCATCAGAAGGTCAATAGTAGCCTAACTCTACCTCACACTGCCTACGTCATCCACGCAGTTCATCTTACTGTAGGCACTTGATCTTAAGTTGTCACGGGAAGAAGGGTGAGTGCAGGACCGCAAGATATTTTCAGAGAGAGAAACTATTTTCATATAGTTTTTATTATAGTATATTGTTATAATTGTTCTAATTTATTATTGATAATCTTACTGTGCTTAATTTATAAACTAAACTTTATCAGAGGCATGCATGTATAGGAAGAAACAGTATATACAGGCTTCGGTACTCTGTCGTTACAGGCGTCCACTGGGGTTGTTGGACTGTGTCCCCTGAGGGTTAGGAAGGACTACTGTGCCAAAATATAAAGCGTGTCTTAAACCTTAAAATGTTGAGAAGGTCATAACATATTATAAAACCTCAGAAGTTTTTTTATTAACCTAGTATATTTGATTCCTTTACTGAAGCTAGTATTAGGCAAAGAAATTTGGTAGCACAAATATGCTGAATGTTCATCACCATACACAGAACTTTTGTCTACATGGAGCTCAGCAAATAGGAATAATGTATAGGAGCCATTGAAAGATAATACAGCAATTTCATTTTATATAAAAGTTTAAACCTCGTACTGCAAAATGTGGATGCTGGAAAGGCTAAACATTAAGCAGCCTACCTTTTACATGTAACTCAGGTCTTGATAGCTTGTCTCTCACCTCATCTGACTAGAAAGAGGACTGGAGCTTCACACCGTGTGAGCTCTGCGCTCCTGTGCTTCTGGGTTCTCTGGCCTTCAAATTCGCCAGACTTCTGAGCTCTCACTCATTCAATATGGACAATGAGTTCTGGCCACCTTTCCTTTTAAGTCTATACTGGGATAAATGTTCAATTTAAGATAATGTTACAGTAAGTAATAGTAGGGATGTAGATAAGGATAAAGGTTTTGATGATTGCTGTCGGGTTATAAATCCCTTGCTATAGACTGGATGTTTGTGCCTTTCTACATTCATACATTGAAATCTAATCCCCCATGTGGTAGCATTTGGAGATGGGGTTTTTGGGGGAGCTCTCATGAATTAGTGCTCATGTATACAAGGGACTCCAGAGAGCTGTCTTGTACCTTCCATCATATATGGGCACAGCAGGAAGACAGTTGGCTATGAACCAGGGAGCAGGCCCCCACCAGGCTCTAAATCTGCTGGTGCCCTGATTTGCAACTTTCCAGCCTCCAGAACTGTAAGCAGTAAATTTCTGTTGTTTTTAAGCCACTCATCTATGGTATTTGCTATAGCACCCTGAATAAACTACACTATCCCTAATAAACAAGAATTTGCTTCAAGAAATACAATACTGGCTAACTTAAAAAAATTGAAAAGCTACATTCCAAGAGATTCCCTAGTAGTATTTCTTAAATATTTTCAGCCTGCTAACCCTCCTTGAAATAGGTGTAAAGGCACCAGGTCACCCACCTGTCATTGCAAATAATAATGATCCTCACTAGAGCTACAGTAAGAATAACCCAGCCTTCATTGGTGAGATGTCTACAACAACATAATTATTATCAAGTTTTTACATAAGCCTTTATTAAGCTCTCCTCTAATCCAAACTCTATTCTACATTCTAAAAGGAAAAGAGAATAGAGGAAGAGGCCAGAAACCTCTGTGGGCCAAGGCTAACACTTAGGCCCTTCAAATTCTGCATGTGCAAACCTGTTACTCCCTATTTCAGGGGCAGAGGAATCTCCTCCCTCTCTAACAAGAAATGGGCACAAAGTGTTGCAAGAGCCATGAAGGGGTACCACTCCAGGCAGCCAAACCTGCCGGAGGTGCTGAGGCCTGAGCTGAGGATTGAAGGGGGGGAACCAGTTGCCTGACGAAGAGTGTGAGACAGGAGGGAGAGGACATGCAGATCTGAGAGAGCAGTGCCTATTTGGAGTACTTTGTAATTATTCTTGGTGTCTATCCTTGAATTTGACCCTATGCTAGGCCAAATCAGGACTCTACTTCTCAGCCTGAGGACTCCTAAGCATTATCCTATGGACACATTTGCAAGTTCAGAGAATAAATGTTGTAGGGTTGGTCCTATTCTCTAATTTAGGAAGGAAGAGACTATTTCTTTTGTAATATTTTAGTTTCCTTAATATCTTCCATCCTCTTTTCCTTGCTTAGATAGAAGTCAGGACAGAGGAGCAGATAGCACCTGGAGGGCCTTGCATGCCATGCTGCCATACTTGCTGCTAAGTAACTGACGAACGCACCTGTCCAAAGCTAGGCCCCCAGAAGGCTCTATGGCTCTACTGATGACAGGAAAGTCAATATGATGGCAGTTAATTGCCTCCCTCTGTCTTTGTACACACACATGCATTATGCTTACAGCATTACTTATTACTGTGTGGGCATGCAAAAATGTTTTTTCTCCTCCATGCAGAACATTGGGATCAGTTACAATGTCATCAGACCTAAACAAATACCTTTCCTGTCATCATAAATGAAAACAGCCTTTTGAGTGAGTTGTTTCAATGGAGTATTCTTTTATTGTGGTCGGTAGGTAGGAGGATTATAATATTGTCACAACTAAATGATTGCCTTTTCTTCTGCCTATTAGAAAAATTAGTACAGTGTGAAATCATGCAGAAACTTTTTCTCTTTTTAAAATCAGAGTGGAATAACATATAATTAATCATATGTGTCATCCAGGGGCTCATTTCTTAATATGCTAAGTAATAGCTATCGATTTAAACTCATCCTAATACTGCAGGCTTGAAACACTGAAGTTCAGAGAATGGGTGATTATGGTGACAATGCCTTGTTGGCTGACACATAGTAGTTGCTCAGCAAGACCATTTCAGTCTGGAGTTGATTGCAATGACAGAGTGATCCTGGTGGAGCCAAAACAAACACAGTGTTTGGTGAACAACCTCAAAGGATTCTTTGTGATCCTTTCTGGAGCTGCAGGTACCATATATGCAGGGTCCTGACAAAAGTACAGTTTGTTTGGCCACAGCTTGCTGGAGCTCTCAGAGTTGTTTATAGAATAGACTGTTCTTTTCCCTCATTTCAAAAGCCTGATTCACCTTGGATTACCTTTTATGTCAAGTTCATGAAGAACTTTTTTTTCAACCTTGAATATTGTGGTACCAGACTTCTCTGAAATACCTTTTGGGTCCCTAACAATTTTTCCCTGGCTTTGAGTTTAATGATTTTTAAGTTCTTGCAAATTGTTACCATTTACACTGCTAGCATATTGACATATTAGCATATTACACATATTAGTAATGTGTTAGCTCTAACATGGGATGCATCTTGCACCTGTTTTTGTCTTTAGGCAAATTATTTTAGTATTTATTGGACCTTTTCTTGAAAACCATTTTATCTACAGGACATGAATTCCTTTAATTCCTAATCTATTCCTAATTTCAGGATTCTTCATTTGCCCAGAAGTTAACTGAGTTTGAAACTTGATTTGTTCCATGTATTTATTTGAAATTTGATTTGACTCATTAATTTGGCTGCTATACTCTCGTATTATGAGGCAATTTAAAGTTTAAATGAGAGCTTTTGACTAGAATATAAAAATCACATTTACTCTTTCTTCTCACTAAATAATACCTTACTCTTTGGGTATTAGAGAGAACAGCATTATCCAAATGACTTTTCAATTAAAGTTTACCTGAAGTAATTTGAATTTTATTTGTTCTGAATTCTGCATCTTTTCTATCACTTTCAATTCTTTTCAAATCATAGCAACCTACTAAATTAACTAGTCTGTGAATTTTAATGCAAGAATAAGCAATGTTGGCTGAACATATTTAATATAGTCATTCCTCTGAACAGACTGAATTATTGACTAGTTAAAATGGAACCAGATGATCTCTGATGAGTTTCTAGAGTCCCAAGGATGTTATCAATTCCTGAAACATTCACTGAGTAGTCTCTCTGTGACAGGTACTCTGCTGGGTTCTAAGAGTGATACAAAGACGAGTAAGACAATTTGTCTTTTCTTAAAGACCTAACAATTTGTGAAGGAGATAGACACATGCTTAAGTGACTAATACAAGGCAGATCATGATTGAGGTTTAAATAGAAGCATAAAGTAATTGCTCTGGGAGAAAAAGGTAGGCTGAACTCATTTTCAGTAGTGTATACAGGGAGTGGGGACTGTCATTTGAAGTGGACCTTGGTGAGCAGCAGTTGTTCAGTAGGCTGCTCTTTACTTTTGTGGATCTCAAGGTCATTTTTAACTACATTATACTCCTGGAAAAGAGGCTGTGCAGGTGCCTAAGCAGGCTCCAAGTGGGAATCTGAGATGGCTGTCTGGGGAAGTGGTGGTTGGCCATCCGTCTCGGACTGAGCCTTGGTTGGTGGGCCTGAGTTGATACAAATGAGAGGCAGGATGGGAGAGTGGAGACCATGGAGGGGATAGGAGTGTGCCTGATACTCTCTGAACAAAATGTGGGACTCATTTGGGTTTAGCAATGTGAGAAGAGTAAATATACAAAGCTGGGAGTACCAAGCATGCTTGTGGAAGAAGTGGTAATTTAAGCAGGGGAAAGGCTGCATTGGGATCTGAGTGACAAAGTACAACACAGGGGAGACCTTTCTCTCCGCTTGCACACACAGACCCCAAGGTAACTTCATCCCCTGGGGCTCAGAGTACTCTCAGAGGTCAAGTGCTGTGCCCAGCAGCACAGGAGGAGAACCTCTGGCCTTCGCAGAGCCGGGTTCTCATGAAGGGCTCCGGCAGTCATGCCTGGTGCAGGCAGGGCAGCTTTGGGGTGTCACCTGGTGGGGTGACCAGTCCTTCTGGTTTGCCTGGGACTTCCCCAGGTTTAACTCAAAGTCCTGCATTCTGGGAAGCACTTTGGTTGCAAGTAAACCAGGACAGTTGACCACCCCACTTGGGAAACACACCATTATTTGAGATCTTGTTTAAAGAGAAAATATGCTTTGAGTGTCCAACTACTTACAAGTGAGCATCCCAGCCAGCCATGAGCATTTACACACCTGAATATAAACGTTCAGCTGCATGTTATTTTCTTAATTGACCTTATAATACACTCTTCTTTCTAGATAATTGTAAAAGGTAATTTAAAAATACTCCCATGATAGAAAAACTTCAGCTGTGAAGACATTAAGAATGTCTTATAATTTCTAGACCAGCCACTTCATATTCTAGTACTGGAAATACATTGGTTCTGTGAATGCATAAATATTTAATTTCATGGATAATTAACTCTTTATAAGAAAAATGATTTCAACTTGAAATCCCAAATAGCTGTTTGCCTTCCAAAGTTGTAAGTTTTCAGATCTTGTTTATTGTGATAAAAAGTAAAGTGTGAGGGAGCTAGTATTTGTTGAGAAGCTAATAGAAACTGGCCCTTTATTTACTTTATTTTACTCTTTATACAACCCATGAGAAGCAAGTCTGGCCAGCTACATTGTGCACATGAAGAACTGAGGCACAGAGAGGTGAAGTGAAACGAGGCAGCGAAGCTGGTGAGGGGTGGGCTGAAGCTCCAGCCCAGGTGGGTTTGATTACCGGTGGGGATTTTAGGTCATTGTTTCTCAGTAGAATTCAACCCCCTCTCTCATTATTGTGTATGATCACTGTGGTCATAAGGGACAGGCAGCAGGAGGAACTGATAAGATAGACTTTGGTGTCAGCAAAGACTTGATTCTTTTATTATTAGGCAATGCCCTCCCTTTATCCTCCAAATGCATTTTGCCTAAAAGTTTAGTTTGTCTAGTACTAACACAGCTACCCCAGCTTTTTAAAAATTGGTATTTGCCTACCTTCTTCCATCCATTTACCTTCAAACTTTCTGAGCCATTAAGTACTGGTTGTACCTCTTGTGACAAAATACAGTTTTTTTAAAAAAGTAAAGAGTAAGCTCCTTCACCTTACAATTTAGACTTTGCTATGATTATTGGTGTATTTTGATTTGTTTCTACCATGTTATTTTTGTTCTGTTTATCATACTTTTTTCTGTTCCTTGCCTTCTATAGGGTAAATAAAAGTTACTTGTTCATCTTTATTTCCTCTACTAGTTTGCATAGTATATTTTCTAGCCTTCCTCTGAACAAAAGAAGGACATCAGAATGAGTTCAACTCCAAAAACCCTCTCTAGTCATTTTGTTTGTTTGTCCTTCCAAGCCAGACAGTGTTGTTTCTGTTTTTTAGATAATCAATGGTTACTTATATTTACCAATTTTTGTTCAGTGTTGCTACTTTCAATATATTCCTTGTTTCTGGGTTCAGTTTCCTTATTCCTAATGTACAGTCTTCAGTAGTTCTTTTAGACAGAGTCTTGAAATGGTAAACTCTTTCAGTTCTTTTAATGAAAATATCTTTATTTCCCCTTTATTCTTGAATGGTGCTTTAGCTGGGTATCATATTCGACATCTCCAGTTATTTTTTCTTGGCATTCTGCAGCTAGCATTCCATTGACTCTCAGCCTCCATTGTTGGTCTTTAGAAGTCTACAGCCATTCAAATCAGTTTTCTTCTGTAGTTAACCTATCTTGTTATCTATAGTTGCTTTTAAGAGTTTATCTTTGTCATAGTGATCTGAAATTTCACAATGATGTGTATAAGATGTACGAATTTGTTTTTACTTATCCTTTTAGGGATTTATTGTGTTTTTGAATCTAAGGATTTATGTTTTTTACCAACTTACAGATACTATCTGTTTAAATATTGCCTCTCTCTTATTTTCTCTATTTTGTTTTTTAAATTCTATTGCATAAACCTTCTAATTCTATGTTCCAAATTTTTAAATCTCTTTCCTATTTCCCATATTTATTTATCTATGCTGTGTCCTGAATAATTTCTTCAAATCTGCCTTCTAGTTTCTAGCTTTCCCTTCAGCTCATCTAATCTGCTGTTTAACCCATCCATTGAGTTTTAATTTTCATGCCTGTAGTTTTAAAATTATTATTTTTAGAATTTCTATTTTGTTATTGTGATTTGAAAAAATTTCTCCACAGTGCCTTATTTTTTTCTTAGGACTCTGATTCACTTTTAAGGGTCTAATGATTTAAATATATCTATATTATATACCCTATCAGATTATTAGTTTGTGTTTTAAGTCCTAGAGGTTCCACTGCCCCAGTGTATTAGACTTTCTTATTCTCACTCTCTTTTTCGTTCCCTATTCCCTATAGAAACTGCATACAACTTGAATTAGGGGAGTGTTCCTTCAGAGAAGCTTTGTGTTTGTACCTGCCAGGAGCCCCAGGAGAATCACCAACTATTTTATGTTAATTTCTTATTTTAGTGGTTCCTGGATTATAGGGGTAATTAATATAAATCTAACTCTCCAACCCACATGATAGGTACAACTTAGTGTTTTAGTTTCAGCTCTTTCCCCCTGTCTGGAACCTAGGCTCTGGCAGGCAAGCCAAGCCAGGGAAATTATTTGTTCCTTTTCCATCCTTTCATTATTTGTTATATCTGCAATAAGCACCTCTGCAGATCTTGCATTTATGCTAAAATCGCAGTTCCATCTCCTCACTTCACTTGGGCTGCAAGCCCAGTCTGCTGCCTTCACGTCGGCATTGAAACCGTGGTTGCTGGAGTACTTGAACTTCCTCCTGACGCAATCTCGGCAAGGATGAAGTATAAACACAGTTGCTTAGATCTTTGCTCTTTAGTTTCCTTTTCATTTCTGGTACTTAGATAATCCTCCCTTTTCTTGTGAGCTCTGTTTTGCGTTTTAAAAATTATATATTTGATTCAGTATTCCTGCTTTGTTTGCATGATCTTAGTAACTTTATTTTTACTGAACTGGATCTCATAGTTGCTAATTTTCTATTCATTGCTATGTTCCATGTTTGCACAAAATGGCAGCCCTCCCTGGCATATGTAAGAGAGTTATACAAGTACATTTAGACTAGTGCATCAGGAAGGCTGCCATCAAAAGGAAAGGAAGATACACATAAACTTGCAGCACAAATAACCAAAGAAACCACAGAGCAGTGAGAAAATCAGCTCCTCCCTCAGATGTGTGGAACAGAGAAGAGACTGTGTACTTCAGAGTTGTGTTTCTTGCTCCATCCCTCACTATCTGGATGACCTTGAGCAAGTCCCAGTCTCACTAGTTTCAACTTCTGAAAAAAATGAAGAATAATACCAATCTTGCATAACTCTTAGAACTAAATGAAGGAATGTATAAAATAATTATCCAAATACCTGACAGATAGTGAGTGTTCAATAAATTATAGTTCCCTACCTCCACCAAAACAAGAGAGAATAACAGTATATGTTGTCATTATCATTAATTAAAGACAGTTTGACAAAAAGGGATTTCAGCAGTTACTTTAGATGCATCCAATCTGGCCTTAGAAATCTGAAGTACTTAAGGATACAATTGGAAATAAGAGGTCAGTAAAGCTGTAAACCCTGACTTGTCCCTCACTCACTGCCCCAACACATTGATGATTCAGTCTCTGAGTCTCAGCTTACAGGATTTCTCTAACACTTTTGTCTGCCACTGTTTTTGGAAAATCAGAATGGGGTCATTACTTTAAACTGCTGTTAAATCTTATCAAAGAGTAATGACTTCTGGGTAGAAACCCTTGCATAACTGCAGAATGTTTCCTCTTGATGTAGCCCTATTCCCCACATCTCAACTGTCCATGGGAAAGGGAGGTGGCAAATGGAAAAGACAGCCATTCCTTCACACTGACAAAATCTGTGTCCAAATTCCACAAGGATCAAGAATTAGAAGGGACTTTAGAAACCACTGACTTGTTGGGGGTTGTAGAATCTTGTTCCTGGTATCAGTCCCTGGCAGACCCGGTTGTTGATTTTTCATAACCTTATGATGAATGCTAATTGCATCCTGAAGGAGTACAATGAAGTGGCTGTAATGAAACTGTTTATTCTAGAGGACTAAAAATGATCTTCTGCATTGTTAACATTGTATTTTCCAAGATTGGGATTTGCCAGAATGTTAAATATGGGCTGCTTTTCTCATATATAGTAAAGAAATTTTTTTGTGGCCATGTATTCTGCCCCAGATATGGAACAAACAAAAACAAAAACACCCAGGGTGTTGGGGATGGGGATTCTTTGTTCCACTCTCCTGTGACTAAATGTCCTTGCAGAGCATCCTTCGCACTGATGGTGAGGAGAGCTAAACTTGCCAGCTGAATGTAACTCATTCTCCTCTGTCTCATTTTAGGTAGAATATCTATTTAAAATTTGAAGTCCATATCTGAACTGTTTGCCTCCTCACAGGTTCCCCTTCCTCCTTCCAAGATACAATCTAAATGCAGGGAGAAACTTGGTGTTGGAGTAGGGACTCTTGGCCCAAGTGCCGTCCTTTCTCAGCACTTGTCCTTGCCCCCAGAGAGTTTATTTCCACTGGTATCTGGGCAGCAGTGGCCCCTTCCTTCCTCCATCCCCTGTTCTTGGCTGGAATAACTTGTGATCTCTTCTCATGGTGGGTCCCATCTAACGAAGCCTTCCCTGGCCTATTGCTGCACTGCTGACCCACTGAGGCCTGACCATGAATCCCAGTAGGCAGCTCGAACAGCCTAGTCTCAGCCCACTGCGGGAGGGACACTTTTTCCTTCACTTTGGCATGTGAGTCCCATCTGGCATGCCCAGCTGCCTTCTCTGTGACCTGAGGACTCGCGAGGTCCCTTCCCAGCCATACTCAGAGCACAAGGAAACAGAGGTGATTGTCCTATCCCCTGTTCCCTAATTTTCCACAGTACCACTTCTCTTCTGCTTCTCGAAACCTATGTTTGAGGACAGCCTGTCAATTTCTTCACTCTCTCTGGGCTTTCTGTATTCTCACCCCCCAACGACATCCCCACCACACACACTTGAGTTAACCCCAAAGAGCAGTAGCATCTGAACCCCAGTCTTACCTCATCTGTATTTTACTTTCTCCCTGGCAGATGGGCTTCCACTTTCCTATCTGATACACTTATGTCTTATTCACCCCCTCTTTTTTCTACCTTCTTTGTCTAGTAAGTACTCACCCTATCCTTCCCTAGAGCCATAAAACAGGATTATTGGCAGAAGGGGCTGCATTTTAAAAATGGATGGCTGAAGGGAGAGATGCCTCAGGAGGTATTTCAGTGATATATATCTGTGACACATATTCAAGGATAAGCCAGCATAAAGCATGTAATGAAAACTGTACATACATGGAATAGCTGGTCACCAGTATCTGCTGCTGGCCGATGACAGTTCTGCAGTGCAGCTCACATGTACCAGGCCACCTCCTGGGACCATGTGGCCAGTGGTGTGAGGTCCATGGGACAGCAAGTTCTAGACATCCCCCCAAGCCACCTCCAGATGCAAGTTCCTCTACCCACAGAGTTTTGACAAAATTGCTGTAACACTGAGATTTTGTGCTATTGGTCCCTCCAGCCACCTGCAAAGTAAAACATCAGTCTGCTCCCTCAGGAGGTGAGGAGGTGGAGGCCAGCAAAGTTAGTGCCTACCCAAGAGCAGGGGCTCAGATGCAGTTCTTTTGACTCCAGCTCCAGTGCTCTGTATGATTAATGCCTCATTGATAGAGCAGTACAATAACATGGATGGGTAGGGGGCGGGAAGTTAGAAAGATCCTCTCTGTCTGAAGTCCTTTTACATTCACTTCTTCCCTATTCCAACACAATATGATCCTGTTAAAATGCAGATAAAACATACCTGGGGTTGGGTATAAAAGGCAGTTTATTCATCATTGTTGGGCATTAACAGCTTGCTATAAAATAGCTTGAGAGTCTCTCTCCCAGGGATAGCCAGCTGAGAGCAGGTTTCAGTAAAGTTAAATAAAGAAAAAGGAGGACAAGGGGCCTTCACAAGGAGGGAAGATCTGGGTTGGGGAGTGATGGTTATCCACAGGGAACGAGCTTGGAGCTGACTCAGTGAGGAAGGGCTGCGAGAAGGGCCCTAGAGACTAACCAGACCCCAGCCTCCATGCGCCCTTGCAGGCTCTGGGCTGGTGCATCGCCTTCCGTCCCTCAGCGTAATTCCTGCCTCTGATAAGGTGATGATGTGGAAGTACTTTGTAAACATCAAAGCACCACACAAATGATAGTCACAATTATTATTGGTATTATTCTTATTGAAGAACACATGGGTCATTTCACAATGAATTTTTTGACTCATTATGAAGAGTCCTTATAATCTGTGAACTGTTTTCATATACTACATATTAAAAAGTGCCAAGGGAACAAATATGCTATGATACTAGTTCCTCGTCTGTGTAAGGTTTTCTTTTTAAAAGAATTTGAAGACTTTTTTCTTATTTATTTGAATAATACATTTTTTAGATTTTGGTAAAGATGTAATTCTACAGCCATTGTCCCTTAATCCTTGGCATGTGATTCTGGGAAGTGCTTGTAAGAAATGAAATGTTACCGATGTGTAGCGTGAGAGTATTGTGTGAATACCAATACCAAATACCAAATACCAAAGCGGAGCAGTACACTTGAAGGTGTTTGAGTTTTCAGCTCATAGAAAGCTGGGAGGTCATGATAAAAGGTCAGGAACGCCCTGTGGGGTACACCGTGCTCCCCCACTTGGGACTGAGGCAGTCCATTTCCTAGGTGCTTAGAGTCTGGGCAGATGAAGACTGATCTTCAGTGGGAATTAGCCGTAGCTGGAGAGCTGTTTTGTCTAGGGTCATGTCCCTTCTCTGGGTCAGTCCCCGCACCCCCAGGACTACTGAAAGCAGAGGTATACAGATCTAGCCCCCTTGCCCTAATTTGGGACAATCCAAAGGGCTATTCCAGCTCCAGAACTCTCAGCAGGACTGGTGGAGGCCCTTTCAGTGACTCTGGTCTCTCAGTCTAACCCTCTGCCTGTTACCATAGCGCTTAGCTCCCTAAGGAGCTTCCTGCCTGCAGACGTCAATCTCAGAGGGAATCCGACCCCTGCCCTGCTGGGGCTGACTGGCCAACACAGAGAGCCCAGAAGCGGGCTTAGTCCGCAAGCGAGATGGAGGCGGGCTGGCTGTGGCTGCTCCCTGCTGCCCTTTGTGGGCCTTGCCTGCATAAGGTGGAGGATTATTTGTACTTGTTCACTCAGGGCGTAGCTGATCAAAAATTAATTTAGGCAACAGGAAATGGTGGAGCCTTTAGGAAAAGCAATGCTGAATCAATAGGGAGGATGTTTGCTAAAGATCTTATTTTTAGGGATCAAGGTCTCTCAGTTGACCGATCATTAGAAATGTTTTCTACGGCAAAAGAATTTGCACTACTGGCAATATAATAAGATTCCTGTCTTTCTCTTCTATCAATTGCAGAGCAACGACTCATCCTAACAAATGGTAAGAAAAAGCTGAGGAAGTTAACTATAAGCTAAAAATACCTGCTTTTATCCATTATTGATTATTAAAATAAAACACCATTATCATCAATTTGCAAAGGTGAGAAAGTGGTAATATTTCATGTGGGCAAGGCCCTGAGGAAATGGTCACAGCTATAGGATAATGTAAAGGTTTCAATTCTCTCCCAAGTTAAAGTCAATGAAACACGGATAACAAACCCCATTGGAACCATTACAAGCAGATTCTAAAATTTATCTGAAAGAGGAAACAAAACAGAATATAGAAAATTGTTTTGAAAAAGGACAGGTAAGGACTTGCCCTACCAAACACAAAAGTTTAAACTATAAAACTACGAAAAAATACTTAAAAAGTAAAGAAATGAAGATTATGGTATTTTTGCAGGGGAAGACCAATTTATCAATGATACAAAATAGAGCCTGAAGGAAACGCACCCGTGGATGTATGGGGATTTGTTATATGAGAAGGCTGACATTTCATGTCAGTAGGGAAAAGATGAACCATTCATTGAATGTTTTTTTTTTGTCAGCTGGTAAGATAAAATCAAGCTTCTGCCTCATAAAATAACATAAATTCTCGCCATTAGTTGGACAACATTTTCTAGAAAGGGCCAGATATTAAATATTCTCAGCTTTACAGGCCAATTTCTGTAGCAAATACTCAACTTTGCCCTTACAGTGCAAAAGCAGTCATCAACAATACAGTAATCCCCCCTCACCTGTGCTTTTGCTTTTTCAGTTACCCACAGTCAGCTCATGTCTGGAAGCAGCAGAGTTGATCCTCCTGACCTGTCATCTTCAGGTCAATAGTAGCCTAACACTCCGTCACAGAGCCTCTGTCACTCACCTTACTTCAACTCATCAGGTAGGCATTTTATCATCTCACACCATCACAGGAAGAAGAAGGGTGAGTACAGTACAGTAAGATATTTTGAGAGAGAGAGAGAAACCACAGTCATATAACTTACTACAGAATTTGTTATGATTGTTCTCTTTATTGTTATTTATTGTTGTTAATCTCTTTCTGTGTCTAACTTACAAAGTAACCTTTGTCATAGGTACGTACGTATAGGAAAAAGCAGAGTATATGTAGGGTTCAGTACTATCCACGGCTTAAGGCATCTTGTCTTTTGGATAGCGGCCATTCTGACTGGTGTGAGGTCATATCTCATTGTGGTTTTAACTTGCATTTCTCTGATGATTAGTGATACTGAGCATCTTTTCATGTGCTTGTTGGCCATCTGTATTTCTTCTTTGGAAAATGTCTGTTCAGGTCCTCCACCCATTTTTTATTGGATTATTTGTCTTTCTGCTGTTGAGTTCCATGAGTTCTTTATGTATACTGGATATTAACCCCTTATCAGATATATCATTTGCACATATCTTCTCCCATTCAGTAGGTTGCCTTTCCATTTTGTTAATAGTTGAAATTTTGAAGTGGCTTTATGATGAGGATCCTACTTGTTCCTCCAGCCTTATCTCTGCTCCTCACATACCACTTAAAAAATTTCCAAACTCACCATGCTGGTCCCTCTGTTTCAAATACTACTCTTCTACCTGACTAATTCCTATTCAGTTGACAGGTTGCAGCTTACCTGGCATCTCCTCCAGGAGCCTGGCACCTCTGTTGATTGACATTTATCACACTGCAGTATAATTGCCTTTTGTACACTGGAGAGTGAGTTTTATGAAGATCAAAATCATGTCTGTCTTGTTCACCATTGTCTCCCCAACAGCTGGCACAATGCCTGGCACTCAAGAGACAGTTGACAAGTGCTTGTTGAAGGCTTAAAGGCAGAGGTGCCTAATTTGAGTAGCTCAGGCAATCTTTACATACCCTTTTTTATGTACCAGGGTACTCTCATATATTTGCCTTTTCAGCTTCAAATTTAGCCTATGAGTAGATCTGAGGCCAGAAATTATTTTCACAGTGGGATCCCTCTAATTAAACCTCTGTGAAAAACTGAAAATATACTGAATATCTATCATTTTAAAAATGATTGCATAAAATGTGGAGCATTCATGCTTTGAAATATCATATATCTCCTAAGGAAAAGAAAATCAGAACTGCATATACTGACCTGGGGCGATGTCCATGATACATTCAATGAAAAGGCCAGAATGCAAAAGGCCAGATTGTGTGCACTGGGATATGAATTCATTTCTGTAACAGCTGAAAGAAGCAGAAAGAAAGGGAGGAAATCCCAAATAGGAGTCTGTATGTTACATATGTGTGAGTAAACACAGATTGGTGTGAATGGATCCTGTCACTCTGTTAACCTTGGTTACCTCTGAAGATAAGGACTGGAGAAGAGGAAATGATGAATTTTACACCTTTGTAACATTTGATGTGTAAAAACTTTAAAGCCTATTATTTTTTCAACTTAATAATTAAATCCCAGTTTCAAGTACACTGAGGTTACCATAGACCCCCACATTTTCACAAGATACCACCTACCCAGGCTTCACAAACTTAAGTGTGCATGAGGAGGTTTGTTAAAACACAGATTGCCAACCCCCTTCCCTGAGTTTGATTTAGCAGATCTGGGATCAGGCCTGAGAATATATATGTTTAACAAATTTGCAGGACATGCCAATTCTGCTGGCCCATGATCCTGACTTTGAATTTCACTGCTGTATATCCAGCTTCTCTGTAGAGAGAGATGTCAAGGGGACCTTCAAGGGCACCTGAGAAGGAGTGATACTAGCTCAATTTTCAAGTGTGATGCTTGAATACCATGAGTGATGGAGAAAATGTACTCATTCTGTTCAGTGGTTCTTAACCACTGCAGAACCTGCCCAGAGGCTCCCAGAGCAGAAGCTCTCCTCTGTGTTGCTTCTGTGTGCAGCTGATGTTGGCTGTCCATGTTCGCAGCCTTGCCATGTCTTTGCATAGCCTTATTGCTCCATATTCTCGTGGCAGACAGTTGCTTTTATGCTAGCTGCTTGAAACAATGCTTTGCCTTTATTGAAGATGGATATCTGCAGGCACATCAGAATGCAGCAGCATGCCTGGGTCCCCCTGGCCTAAGGGACACCAAACATTGGTGAGGGGTCTGTCAGCTCTGTCATGTGATGTGTTTGGTGATGACAGATGACAAAGCCACTGAAGCAGAAGACCTGGAATTGGGTGGGAATTACTGGGAATTTTCCAGAAGGAACCCGAGGGAGCAGCCAGATTGTAAGGAATTCATTGAATGCACCTGCTCTGCCATAGAGGCAAGTGGTTCTGACTACAGGCTTTGACATTTCGTCAACTTGATTCTGAATCCCAGCTCTGCCCCTGGGTGTGTGATCCTGGGCAAAGTGCTTGATGTTCCCCAGCCTCGGTTTCCCTACCTGTAGAAAGGGGATAATAATACCTGCCACAGAGGGTTGTCACTAGCTTTAAAGGAGGTAATGTTACATGTGAAGATCCTAAAATGTTCTATAGTCATTATCATCATTATTATAGTGTTTCATTGACAGAAGACAAATATACCAGAAATTCTAACATCTCTGCCATCAGAAAGCATCAAATAATTACTATTGGCTGGGCAGCTGTTGTGATGTGATTGTCATGGTCTGTGCCACGAAACATGCAAAATGGGCATCAGCAGCTTGTGGGAAAGTCTCAGAAACCATGGTGGGGCTCTCACTTAAGGAAGGCAGCGTCACTAACACTCCTGGTGCCTGGACTTGCCAGTGAAATTGTGTGAAAGCATGGACACTGATGACTGACGAAGAGTGATTTTCAAGGGCTGAATTCCCAGTGGGTGAAGACGTTTTAGGAATACCTTTATTGTATTATCCAAGGCCCCACCAGGACCAGAAATTCTCAAATTGGGGAATTGAGGAAAGTGTAATAAAGGGGCAGTTTATAAAGGTGTGGGCAGGGTTTAGGACAGTCAACAAAGGATAGTGGAGTGCCTCTGGACCAGAAGAGCAGGGGTATTTACCACCCCTTTGCTTTAATGGGCAAGGAGAGGGAGTGCTTATCTGATCCCCAAAAAGGCAGCTGTAGGGAGAGGGTGGCTGGGTGGAGCTGTGGCCTTTGAAAAGAGGGAAGGGACCTGGAAGGGAGGGAGCTGAGAGCATGATACCTCTGGCCTCTTACTGGTGCTCCCCATTGGTTGAACCAAGCAGAATCTAAATGGCAAGGAGCCCTTTTCTAAAGTCCTGTGGCTCTGTGTTCTGAGCATAGAGCATGGAGAGTGAATCAGAGGGTCATGCAGTGGCTGCCCACCTGCAAAACTATATATTGCTTACATTTTTCTTCTTAAGAATACATGAGAGCAATATATGATTTCTAAATCTTTCAAAGTATATCTAAAAGATTTCTTTCAGTAGATATAAAATACAAATTCCCTGATAGAAAGCAAGCTTCCATTTAGCTGTGGAATCCCCAAAGCCTGGTAAAGCTTGCAAAATCCTATCTCATATCATACTCTCAAATCAATTACAGGTAGATCATACATGTAAATGTAAAAGGTAAAATAATACAGCTTTTAGAAGCTAACATCAGGAAACAGTTTCTTAATTTGGTTAATCAGAGACTTTAAGAGGACACAGAAAGAAATAACAAGAAATGAAAATATGAATAAATTGAACTACATTAAAATTAAGAACTGTGGTTTATCAAAAAGGGCGATTAAGAGAGTGAGAAGGAGCCACAGAGTGAGACGTTACATGAAACATAAAACTTAGGTGCAAAACATAAGGAATCCCATAAAGCAATGGATCAGAGAAACAACCCAATAGAAAAATGGGTAGGCAACTCCAGCAAGTGGCCAATAAACATGTTACATGGTGTTCAGCCTCTAATAAACCAACCCAGTAACCCAGAAAATACAATTTAAATTCACAACAAAATAGTAGAATAAACTCATCAGAATAGCTAAAATTAAAAAGATGGACAAGATGAAACATGAGCTAGAGTGTGGCTCTGTAGGAACTCTTGTGCATGGCTGGCAATGTATAATGTCCTTCTTACCACTTTGGGAGACTGTGGAATCACGTAGTAATGATAAATGAAAACATGCTATGTTTCTCAATAATTCAGCTGCCAGACACATACCCAGGAGAAGAGTGTGCATAAGGATTCAAAAGAAATGAAGTGTCTGTAGCAGGAGGATTTGTAATGCCCAAAACTGGAAATTAGCGTAATGCCTACCAATAGCAAAACACTCTTCAGCATGTAAATGAATGATGTATGGCCACATGGATGGCTAGACTTATATTCAAAACCAGTCAAAATTATTGTATAATGTTACAAGTCAGGATAGTGGTTATCTTTGGAGAGAAGGGTGAGTGATTGGGAGGGGGCAGAAGGAGGCTCCTGTGTGATTGGCAATGTTCTAGTTTGGGCCTGAGTGGTGGTAACATGAGAGTGCTCACGTCGGGTGAATTGATTGGGCTGTACATTGATTGCTTGTACATTTCTTTTTCTGTTTGTGGATTATCAGTCAATAAAGTTTAGAAACAAAAGGCTTTATAAAAGCTTATAGGAATTAGAAGGCACCAGGTAAAACCTGATTTGGAAAGGAGAGAAAGGCTGGGATTGATGTAAATGACTGAGATTGTATTTTAACCCTCTAAGCACTGACTATAATAGATCATCATGTACTGCCTCCTGACCCAAATCTGGAAAATCATGTCCTAAAAGGAAATTGTTATAGGCTTTGAATTTCACTCTGTCATCCCTGCCCCTTTCCAACCAGGCTGAAATTAAAGCTCTATTAAAAAATGAATTCATTTAATGCAACTTAAATTGACTGGCTTATCTGTTGAAGCCAGAACTACATTTCACAGCCCTTTGCATACCAGCAAGTGCATATATAACACTTTGTTCTTTGCTGTTCCCAAGGTCTAAAGAGCCTGCCTATAAACAAAACAAATCCATAATACAAATTATGGCTATGGATAATATAAAGTCAATGGACCAAAATTATGTGTTTTAACAATTTCTAAATAATGTTCTATACATAACAGTATAATTTGAGGAACTCAACAAAGTGACAAAACCCATTAGCATTCCTATTAGTCCAGCACAATCTCCCTTTCTTCAGGACACCTAACATATCTCAGCAGAATTTAACAGTTGCCACAGTGTGAAGGGCAAAGAACCCAAAATTCTGTACACCAGTCAGTCTTCTCCAGTTTCAGCTCAGTCAGAGCCTCGCGTGCTGAGAAGAGTTTTCTGTTCCACGTCTACCTGGATCAGACAACTCCTCCACCCGGCACACTCAAACAAACCGGCCAGTGAAACGAATGAAGGTATGTGCGCAGCTTGGCTCTGACCACAGGGACACCGGGGAGTGGTCATCAGAACGTGCGGGCCACTCTCTGGGTCAACAGCCACCTCCTGAGTGCCCACTCCGTCCAGTGCCAGCTCAGTGTTGCCATCACAAAGAAGAGTAAGACTCAGTCCCTGCCTTGAGAGTTCATGGTCACCCATTTATTTCAGAGAATTTAGAAATGACATAAAAGCAAATTGAATAAGGCTAAGATCGTTTGCATTTAAGAACCTAGGGAGCATGTTTTATGGGTATTCTTCCAGTTACAGAGAGACACTACTTTAGACTGAATGTTTGTGTCATTCATGTTGAAATCCTCACCCCCAGTGAGAGATGGTATTAGGAGGCCTCCAGGGCATGACGAGGTCATGAAGGTAGAGCCCTCATGAGTGGGATCAGTGCCCTTCTAAAAGGGACCCAGAGAGCTTTCTGCCTCTGCCATGTGAGGGCACAGAGAGGAGACAGCCGTATACAGACCAGGAAGCCGGACCTCACCAGACACAGAGTCTGCCGGTACCTTGATCTTGGGCCTCCACAACTGTGAGGAATAAATGTCTGCTGTTTAGACAGTCACCCAGTCTGTGGTATTTTGAAATAGCAGCCCACCTGGACTAAGACCAAACACACACACATTTTTTTCTTTTAAAATCAAAACATGGTCATTCTCTACATACCAATTTGTGACCTGCTTTTTTCAATTAGTAATTTATAAATATCTTTCCCTTACCCTAGACTGCATGTGGGTGGAACCCTGTCTGTCTTGCTCACTCTTGAATCCTCAGCACCTGAAGGAGTTCACCAGCCAAGTGTCATTCTCTCCAATCATTTTATGTTTTTTCTTTAAAAAAAAAAAAATGGGAAAGGTTATATATTTTACTTCCATTGGGAGAGGACAACTAGTTTTTTCAAAAGCTTTCTATTGTTCTAAAGTCTTTTAAAAATGGTCCTTAAATTTACTCTAGAAATATACCTTTTCCTAAATACTTTTAAATTAAAAAAGAGAAAGGTGTATTCGTCAGCCCTTACCTGCTCCAGCGGGCCTGTGGCCCTGGGTGAGGGCTTGGCCACTGAACGCACAGCGAGTGAGCTCACCTTCCAGCTTTACCCTCATGAGGGCTCTGGTCCTCCCTTCTACATCTTGAAAAAAGAAAAAAACTGACTAACTAAAAATAGGGCCTGCTTCCTAGGGCTGGGGTGAGAATGAATGAGCTGATGCTTGCAACAGACCTAATCGTGCCCAACACAGATAGGTACTCACTACCTACCAAGTATTTTTTCTTAGCTTTGCTGCTAGTACTGAAGAGACTAAAATTCTCTGAGGCAATTTCTGCACTGAGGCTGATTTTACACAAAAGTGCTTTGCTCTAGAAGCATTTCCTTTTGAGTTATCTCTATTTCAAAATTGTCCTCAGTGGAACGCATAGAACTAGTCATACGTGCGGTAGACTCTTGGGTCCCTGGGAGTGGGCTCCCAGGACAGAGGGCTGTGTGTCAGCTGGAGCGGCAGGCACTCAGCTGGCCATGGCACTCATGCCGGCGACCACTGGGGTGTTGCCTTTTCCTCATTGCCTACCTAGTGACTCCTGGGAAATATTAAAGATGATGTTTCTTTAAAAAAAAAATTGTATCAAGCATGTGGAAGAATAAAGTCCTTATGCTCCTCGTTTCACCAGTATTCGTAAAATATTATTCACTCTCTGTCCATTAGGAAAATGGAGCCCTGCAGACCAGCTGTTTTTGCTTATAATGCTGACTAATGAAATCTCAGAGACAGACATTAAAAGTGAAAGACTTTATAATTAATGAGAGGAGTCTCAGGAAGAGATGAAAGAGATTCCCCCACCCCTTCCACAGATGGATAGAGATCTTATTCCCATAGAACTGGTTCCAATAATCCAATCTGATGAAATGCAGAATTGAAGGAAAGTAGTCACAAGAATATCAATCTTGCTTTTGTGTGTGAATGACTGTTACCAGCTTTTTCCTTTATCACACATCTGCCCTTGAAAAATAATACGAACAAAAGGGTCTTGTAAGATCCCTAAGACTTAGAAATTGTTGCTTGGACCTGTGAGAATAATGGTGCTTGTTATTCTCCATGATGCTCCACGCCCCCAAGATGCATTCTCTTCCTTCTAGACCTGCCCCTGTGCCCTGGAGGCTGAGCCACACGGAATGCATGCCCAGCCTCCCTTGTGGAGGGCCTTGTTGGCTTTGGCCTGTTGGAGGGCCAGGGCTTTGGTGAGGCAAACAAAGCAGCCAAGTCTCCAAAGTGAAGGATGCCTTCCCTCTTTGGTGTGTCTCTGGTCTGTGTTAGTCTGAGAATGAACACCTTGCCTGGCCTGCCCCACTCAGGAGATAAGGGGCAGGGCACTCACGACCACTCCCTCCCTACTTCTGTAAGTATAGCCACAGCCCTGCCAGGGAAGGACCTCAGTAGAGGCTCCTCCAGGGCTCCAGCCCTCCCTGGGCTCACCTGCCCCTCCAGCCCTAGAGATGGAAATGGTTTCCCACTGATACTGGTCTCTGAGCCCCAGCTTCCCTTGATGGTTCCCTTAACCTTCCTCACACCTTTGTAAGTAGTTCCCTCATTACAGTGGCTTGAGTTATTATATATCTGAGTCAGAAATTATTTCCTGTAGGACTCAGATTAAGCCAATAATCTTTAACAACAACAAAGTAATTCTGATTGCTTATCCTACCTGTTAACTTGTTGCTTCTGTGGTAGTGTCGTGACTGATAGCTCAGTGTTGTTGTGATTGGCAGCTCAGGGTTCTTAACTAGTATAAATAATTAAAATGTGACTGTCAAATCAGAAACAGAACAGAAAAGAACTTAAAATCCATGTTTTTGTGCAATTTCTTATTTTAATTTAAAAAATCCAGGGTTTTATCCCATTTAAACAACCAAATGAAAGAGAAAACTTCAGAGCACATTGAAAAGAGTTGGATGGAGTGTTTAGGAAACAACTATATGTGGCCCTGTACAAAAACAGGCCTCATGGCAAATTCAGGTGTTTTTTTTTTTAATTTAAAAAAGCAAGTCTCTGACTCTCTTTCCTCCAGGGTCTACTCTTTGATAAAGGGGCAAAGAGCTGTTGTTATGCCCAGAAGTTCAGGTGTGTGTCTTCTGTTAATGCTGCATGAAGCATATTTGGGAAGGGGCTTTATTTCCTTTGTAGGGGGTGAGATGGGGGAAATTGCAACGCAGTAATTCCTATACTGACACAATTCCTCCCCTGAAAATTGCAAGCACCCAACTGCTTTGCCCTCTGGGAAGTTGTTTAACCATCTGTGGCTATCAACCAGCAAAGCACAGCAAAATCCACTGTATCCACATTTTGAAATGGTACAGATTTAGTTTCGTGTGGTTGAAAGGGGCAGGAGGAGAGGTGAAGAAACCGGTGCTGTGGCTCTGGGCTGACGCCTCTGCCTTACAGGCTTGTCTGCCTGCACACCGGAGGCTATTGCTTCACCACCGGATCCAGCACTTTCCATCCAAAGGCCGTAGTGATGCTCCAATTCATCACTGTCCATCAGAGAGCAATACCTAAGGGTACTGACCCTCAGGACACTGCACCAGATAAAGATGCTTTCAGAAGCTATCATTTCTATGTCTCTCAGTTCTGTTTAGAAAACAAAATAAAGGTTTCCAGTGTGAGGTTCTGTAGCTGCAGAGACACTGATGTCTTGATTTACACATGTATAGACCTAGACTAGCTTGTTATATGAAAATGTTAATTAGTGTTATACTGCTCTTTCATTTGCATATTCTGTTAATTAACTTTCTCCTTGGGAGGGACCAGATTTGGAAAGTGGGAGCGAAAGAACTATGTAACCTCAGAGATAAAAAAAAATTGTAAAGGATGTATTTTCCCCAGCTACCCCTCTAATACTGAATCTCCAACTTGTTCCTACAGGGTTCTATCTGCTTCTGCCTGCACCCCTCTGTAATGATTTCATTGGCCAGGGGAGGGGATGGGTACTTGTGCTCAACCATTTGCTGGGTACTGTGTGATAGGTATTTCCTCCTTTATTCCCCACATTCACCCTAGCAGATAGATATTGCTATTCCCACTTCATAAATGTTGAAACTATGGCTCAGAGACATTAGGAAACTTGTTCTTAAAAAAAAAACAAGTATGTAGACTTCTGATTTCAGCTCCAGCATATGAAAAGCTTAGAAGTCATCACTCCCATTCTAACAATAAGACAAGGCTGGACAAACTGAAAATCAATAACTTTTCTTAGACTCATCAGAGAACTGAATTCACAGGGCAAACTGCCACCCCCAAATCCAGAGAGACAGGTGAATCCAGAGAATATTGCCAACTTTTGCTTACCTAAAGCAGAAGCCACTGGAGCCATAATCTGGTAATAAACACTTAGATGGTAATTTTGACAAATTGCTGGAAGCTGAGTGTGGACTACCTTGAGGGTGAGAAACTTCTAGCAGCTGTGGTTTTAGTAGGGGCCCCACTCTTTAATTGGGTTCTAGGAACCCCACCAGGTTCTCAAGGTGAACATCAGAGAAACATCCCCTTGTGGATAACAGATCCATAAACACATGGAAGGAAAAGCATCCTCATTGTGAAATACACTGAGGGCATTGTCCATAATACACTCCAGGGGAGGACACTTTGCCTAAGCCTTATCCCAGCTGGGGAAGGGCATTCCAACCACTCCAGCTCCCACTTGCCTGTTTTACCTAAAGAAAAAAACAAAACTAAAAACAATCACCATAGGTAACAGGAATCAGGTCTTCAAGGAAATAGATTGGGAATGCTACAACCAGGAAAGCAGAAGGGTCAGGAAGAAACACTAGTGAGAGTCACAGCCAAGAAACATCCAACTAAAAGAATGAGATTTAATTTGAAGATTACAGAATACTACGTCTTCTCCATACTTTCCTACTATACTAAGAGGGTTCCAGTGTAATAACAATGGACTGACACTGAAAGAGCTGCAAGACACAGACTGACTCTCTCTTAGGAGTATGTAGGGGAGCCCAAAGTCAACAGGGGAGGCAAAAGCAAGGAAACTGAGGAATTTGAAACCTCTGTACTGTAGCTACAGCAAATACTAAACACAGCCCAACTTCTAGCCAGATTAACATAAATCCTCACCCCAAGACCTATTATCTTAGTTCCTATTATCCAATAAAACATGTCTTATACTCAACAAAACATTACAAGGTGTGACAAAAGTCAAGAAAAAACACAGACTAAAGATACAAAGCAGTCATCAGAATCTGACTCAGGTATGACAGAGATGTAGGAATTAATCTGACAGGGGTTTAAAATTACTATGATTAAAATGTTAAGGGCCCTAAAGAAAAAGTAGGCAGCAATGCAAGAACAGATAGTAATATAACCAGAGAGATGTAAAGTCTAAGAAAGAACCGAAAGGAAAAGCTAGGCATCAAAAACACTGTAACAGAAAATAAGAATGCCATTGATGGGTTCATCAGCAGACTTGACATGGCTGAGGAAAGAATCAGTGAGCTTGAACATAGATCAACAGAAGCTTCCCAAAATAAAGTGCAAAGAGAAAAATAACGAAGAAAAATAAAAATAGAACAGAACATCCAAGAACTGTAGAACAGTATCAAAAGGTATAATATATAATACAAATGTCATTGGATTCTATAAGGAGAAGAAAGAGAAGGGAACACAAGAAATGTTTGACATAATAATGGCTGAGAATTTTCCAAAAATAATGAAAGACACCAACAAAGACTAATGAAATGATAAATCAATAAAGGTAAATATGCTACAATAACAGCCACCTAGGTATTATTTGCAAACTGAAGAAAATCAAAGATAAAAAGAAAATATTCAAAGCAGCCAGAGGAGTGAGAGTATCCTCTATAAATTCTATATCCAGTGAGATTATCCTTCAAAAGTAAAGGATAAGTAAAGACTCTTAGAAAATCAAAACCTAAGGGACTTCATCACTTGTTCTGTAAGTATCTTAAGCTGTTAGAGATGCTATAACAAAATACCATAGACCAAATGGCTTATAAACAACAGTAATTTATTTACACAGTTCTGGAGGCTGGAGAGTCCCACAGTTTGGGTGCCAGTAGGTTTGGTTTCTGGCAAAAGTTCACTTCCTTGTTCATAGACCTCCATCCTCTTATTGTAATTTCACAAGAAGTGAGTGAGGAAACTCTCTGGTCTCTATTTATAAGGGCACTAATCCTATTCATGAGGGCTTCACCCTCATGACCTAAAACCTCCTAAAGTCTCCTTACCCAAATACCATTACATTGGGGAATAGGTTACAACATTGGAATTTTGGAAAGACACTCACATTCACTCTATAGCAGCAAGAAATATTAAAAGAAGTTCTTCAGGCAGAAAGAAAATGATATAGGTCAGAAACTTGAATCTACATGAAGAAAGGAAGCGTATCATAGAATTGATTGATTTAAAAGTTAACTTTTTATTTAATAATAGTAATAATGTTTAAGTGTATATGGATAAGTGAAATGAATTACAGCAATGCCACAGGAATAGAAGAAATTGGAAATATTCTGTTATAACGTACTGTCATGTGAAAAGGCATAGTGTTACTTGAATGTAGACCTATATTAGTTAAAAGTGTACATTGTAAACTCTAGGATAACTATGGAAAAAGTTAAGAAGTATAATTGAAAAGCTAAGGGAGGAGATAAGATGGAATTGTACAAAATATGTATGAATTAAAACCAGAGAAGGCTGAACAAGGGGGAAAATCAAGCATGTATATTACTTACTGTTTCAGGCACTGTTCTGACCATTTTATAAATATTAACTCTTTTAATCTTCATTGGAACACTATGAGGCAAGTAGTAGTATACTTTTTTCCAGGTGAGGAAACTAAGACCAGAGAGGTTCAATGTCTTGCCCAAATCACACAGCCAGAAAATAGTGAAGCTGGGATTCAAACCCCAGGCAACTCTTCCTCTTAAGTTTATACCAAATGGCATTATTAATGTTAGAGCCAGACTTGAAGTCAAATCTCGCTGACTGTAGTGTCTGAGTCTTTACCCACTGTGCCAGGCATAAACTCTGCTACCTCCACCTGTAGATCTTTTCATCTTTGGGCAGCTCTGTACTTTTATTTTTAAATTCTTTTTCATGTTATTGACATAATGCATGCTTACTGTACAAGAGGAAGAAAGAAATTTAATATAGGAGAATGTAGGAAAGATAAAAAATAATCTTATTGTCCAGAGTAAATCACAGTTAACATTTCAGTAATCATGCATTCATACATCTCTCTGCCTGTATGCAAATATGTAGGTAAAGCTACATTAATAGGATATCATACATACGATTTTTATTATAAATACATTCATTTTCTTTTAGTCTTTTTTTCTTCTGTGCTCACCCCCCTCAACCTCTCTCCATTCTACCTGCCCCAAACTGGAAAATCAGTTTTAACATAAAATTATTGCATATATTTACATTTATAGGGATTTTACCATTTGTTTTACAGAATTGGAATCATATTTTATACATTTCCCTGAACACTGCTTTTCACTTAACAACACATCATGGAAATTCTTCATGCAGCCTGGCAAAGATATATAACTCATTCATTCTAATACTCCAAGGTTTAGATGAACCACAGTGAATTCCATAATTCCTTTAACTAGAGGGTCTTGTGGATTCAGTTTTTGACCACTACAAAATGCTGCAATAAAAACTTTACACAGAACTTCTTAAAAACAGACAGATTTAATTCTGTGTCCTTGCCAAACCCATTAAAATCACACTAAATGGATTGCTATAAAGGTGTAAATGCAAAGGACAAAGAGCATCAGTAGGAGAGGGGATATCAGTAACAAAGTGGACAAATGGCATCTACCTTGTCAGACCTCAGAAGGTGAAGGAAAGCCAAGGTGCAGTCTGGTATATTCTGAACCTCCAGAGAGAGGCCCAGGAGCTGACGGCATCGGGTGCCTCGGAAGTGGGAGGGATGCGGGAACTTAAGTGTTGAATTGGTTTTGTGTCTGAGAAGTAGTTGAACTCCCAGATTCTCTCCCCAACTTCATGCAACTAAGTGGCTACCAATCTTCCACTCTGGGTGAAGACTTGAATTTTTTCTCCGGAGTGGGTAAAACTGAGAGTCTCTAGACTAAGGGAGACTAGTAAGTACAGTTAGAGGAGAAGTATATATTGCAAACAAGAGACTTAAGTAAAAGTTTACATACTAAATGGCTCTGTTCTTCCACTACACTCTAATAATGCCTGAAAGCCAGATATATTCTAGCTAGTCAAGCAACTAGAAGTGTCTTCTCTGGAGAATGTAATCAGTTTAAAGAAAAAACCTAAAGATATTGATATCAATTGTTCCCCTAATGAAATAGCCCTGCCATGTCATCCTACTTAGAAGACTACAAGTGGTAAGCTCAAGTTCAGAGAGCTCTAAATTAGCTTCTGAATATCTCACTCTCAAATATGAGCTAATAGCTTAAACTCATCAAATATTTGAGGAAAGTCTCTAATATGAAAGAGGTCAAAAGCAACTATGATGAAACAGACCAGGAAGAAATAAAAGTTAAGAATAAATAAAGCCTGTATCAGGTAACATTGCATTCATGAAAGAAGATTAGGATACTACTTTTAAAAAGATTATTCAGAGAACAAAGAGCTTAAGGGGAACTCCTAGAAAGTGAAGCATAAGAAATGAAAATCTCAAAAGAAGGTTTGGAATCTTCCCCCAAAATGGAGCAAGAAGTTAAAGACATGGAAAATAAGATTGTAATGAAGATTAAAAGAGTTCATATTTGTTAAATGGCTAGAACAGTGCCTGGCACAAACAGAACAAATACAAAAGTGGCAATAATAATCCTGGAAAGTGAAAATGGAAGGAAAATCACCAAAGAAAGAATTCAGGAAAATTTATTAGAACTGCTATGAGTGTCAGTATTGAACAATCCACCAAAGAGCCCAACACAATGAATGAGGCACACCATTGTGAAATTTTAGAACTCTTAGAACAAAGAGAAAAGCCTTCAAGAGGAAAACACAAATTTTGTACCAAGGATCAAGAAGCAGTATGTCTTGGACTTTTCAGTAGCAATAATGGAAGCCAGAAGATAATGACTGGAATACCTTCAAGATTCTAAAGGAAAAGACTTCCAACCTAAAATTTCCCACACAGCCTACCAATTAAATAGGATATAATAACAATATTTTCCATAAATCAAATATCTCAAAATTTCATTTCATTTATTCTCAGGAAGCTGCTGGAGGACATACTACACAAAATAGGGGAGAAACCTTTCCTAAAAAAAGAAGAAAGACATTCTTGACCTCCTCCTTCCAGTCCTCCTAATCCCCACTATTACCATGACCAGTTGAATGTTGTTTTTATTTCTGTTTCTGCAACCTAAGATTCCACTGGATTTTGGCATCTACATCATACTTCCTAAACGAGCTTTCAACCCAAATCTTCAAACCCAGATCTTCTGCACACCTGTTAACTGCTAAATCTTAGCCCCTCCCCAACACATGCACACCGGTTACCTGCACTGAATTATCCCAAACTTGGAGATTTATATCAAGTTCCCTGGGATGTACTGTGAGTCCTGGCTTGTTTTATCTAAGTGCAGGATGCAGGATCTTCTATCTACTACTGTTAAAATCTGCTTGTTACATTTGTCCCATCGCTCCAGCTTGTTGTGAACTTTTTAAATCCTCATTCTGTCACCCAATGCATTTGCTATCTTTTCCAGACTCCCGTTTTCTACAGATTAAATCAGTGTGCCCTCTAAACTTTCATCCGAGGCATGGATACAAATGCCAAAGAAGCCAGGGCTACACGATCCAGGAGTTTATCTATCAGTGCCAACAACTATCCTGCCAGTATGAATTTCCCTACATCTCATGGGAGATAATCCTGAATACAGAACCAGATCTGTACACAAAAATTGTATGATGTCATTAATATGGAATATCTGGTTTCTCTGCTCCTAATGCAATTCATGAGAAGTGTGCAGTTTTAAGCCCAAAACAATAAATAAATCCTTTGAATAAGGTGGTCAGTCAGTACATTCTCTCAGCCTCAGTTCATGAAAACTGACTACAGAGAAAAATACAGAAGAATCTCATACAATCGTTCTGTTATAAAGGAAATCTAAAGTGAACATTGCCTTTAGTCACTATCACCCAGAAAAATCCTTTAAGAAAGAGCCACCTTGGAGACAATCTCAGACCCAGTAAGATCACCAATGCCAGTTTTTCTCTCAGCATTGGAACAGATTGCTGCCTTTTTAGTTGAACATCAATAAAGTAGTTAGTTCAATTTTAGTGGCCATAGTAAAAGAAAAATACTCATCTTTTAAATACCAGAATCCCACTTGATGTAGTAAGATGCTCCCACTGTGGGGGAGGGAAGTGAAAGCACTGAGTGAACAGCAGGCTTTCATCCCATTCTGACCTGGGGACACACACTAGTGAGTGGACTGGGGAAACATCACAAAGTCTCTCTCTCAATTCCTCCCTCTCTCCAATTTCCCAGAGTGGAATTTGCTGAAGTTAAACATGGGTATGATGGCTATTTACTATTACCACATTTAGACAAAGGAAGCAAGAGTGTGCAGATTTCTGAACCTGGAGTTCAGAAAGTTAGGGTGTTTAGAAGGATGATGCCTCAAAGTAAGGTCAGTTACCTCAGAATCTGTTACCTTGGAGGCTTCCAGGCTGCCCATTTCAGCAACAGGTGAGTGTCCATTAGAATCCAGGTCTGTTACAGTTTAATTGCATCTACTTTGGGGAATTACTAGGTGACTTGCCCCTGTATCTCATAAGGTTCAGAAAGAACCAGGTCAACAGGAAGGTGGAGTTTGGAGTTCCCTAACATAAAGAATGCCAAGAAGTCTTTGCTCCTTCATTGCCCCTCCTGGCTAGCAATCCTTTAGCAGGAGAAGAAAGGAGAGTCAGTGGGCTTGTCTTCCATAAGAAGGAACTGCAAAAAGAAAACCATGGGTGTATTAAAGGGTGTGACACTTAGTGCCACATAAGTGTGCTTGTCTAGTGCATTTTGTAAACTTCTTTGAAAGAAATGTGGGCAACTGTAGCGTCCATCAGCTTGCGAGGTTGAGAAATTAATCACCTAATTTCTGGGAGATTTGCAGACCCTGCCATTATCCTTGACTCCACAAGGAGGTAGAGATTGTTGGTCTTTCAACATACTCATCACCACAAGAAGAGAACATTTTTAGTCCAGGGTTATTTGGCCTGAGCCAAATATAGACAAATTACATGGTAACCCATCACTCAGGTTATGGCACAGTTGACAGTCCCAGAGAGAGATACATGCTACTGAAAAACACAATGCCTGTCTCTGTGTGAAAATGTGAGTTCACATGTTCTTTGGGTGCATGATGAAAGCACTTAGGTTCACTAATTTACAGAATTAAATGAGTGTTCACATTCAAGAGCTTTTAGTAGAAATGGTACAATTAAATGACCAATGTTTCAGCAAAGTACTTTAAAAATCTTAGTCTTAATTCATTTTAACCTGTTTTTAGAAAAATGTATTTAGCAGATAAATTTTGTCTTGAATCCAGACAAAAGATAAAATAAAATCACCCTTGTGATTTCTCACACACTAATATTAACTTATTTCCTATATTTTAAACCATGGCAGTAGACTTTGTACTGAAATCTAAAATTACATTTTAAAATATACCCAGGGCCTTGTCACTGTGTAGGTTAGTGGCTTCCCAGACTTATTGATCTCATAATGTCAAAACTTCTTTTTTTTCTTTCCCTCACAGCACTTAATCTTCCATTAGAGGGGATCAGTTATCAAAATTGACTGTAGAGAGCTTTAAGGCTGAATTAAAATTGCCCCAAGTAAACAATTGTGTCATTTATATTTGTTAGAAGGCGGTCACCACCTGGCTTATCCTCCTTGTGCTTTAGGGACCCAGAGTTATAGAGCAATTTTTCTAGTGGAAGTTTTTAATCAAACTATCATCTCCTGTCCAAGCCATCTTGTTGAAACATAACATTTCTGACCCTGGTAGTGTCATGGGAATTTGAAAGAGAATATAGATTTGTTTTTTCTGGGTTTTCCTTTTGGTTGGCTAAAAAGAAAATTAAATGTGTGTATTCAAGATTAAAATATTAAACTCTAAAGGCTCTTTGTCCCCAGAAGCAGTAAAGCACAATGTAAATTAATTAAAATCCCTTGGTATTATTAAGCATCTTATTCAACTTACTCACAGAACTCCAGGCAAAGGACTGGGGCCAGGATTTACTGGGCATTTGCTGCACATGCCGGGCTCTGTTAATTCTGTATTGTTGGTTAATCCACATATTACCTCTGCGAGGCATGCTTTGTTATTGCCTCCATGTTACAGATGAGGAAGCAGAGTGAATAGTAACTTGCCCGAGGATGTGAGTGCAGAGGTGGTTTCCAGTCAGGAAGTAGTGATTGCAGCATTTGTTTTTCTAACGTATTTCTTCTGTAATCATCTACCTGTGGAATAGGAAGACCTTCACATACCCCACTGACCCAATGACTATAAAAACCAGGGAATGGACCGGATGAAAATAGCATATCTTCAAATCCCAGTACTGTATTTCCTCTTGAGTGCTCTTCCTGTTCCTTTACAGGTTTTGAAGAGACCTTGGCTGAGCAAACAGGCTGGGCTGCTCTTGTTTAGAAGAGATATTTTTTTCATGAGTGCTACATGTAGGGAAATAAAAAGGAAGCATAAAATGAAAAAAGCACTTAGGCTTTTAAAGTCTTTCTAAAACAGACCCAGACTCTTTTATTTGTAATGACACTTGATATAAATCACCTTTTGGTGTTTAGGCTTCAGTAATCAGAGGATTGTGGGGTCTTTCCATTTGGCTTTGCTCTCCCCTATTTTTCTTCCCTAAAAAAGGACATGATGAGGCATTTTCTCTTTATTCTTTACAAATCTAAACTCTCTAAACAAGCCGTGCTGAGGCTATGTTGTTGACACTCGGCTTTGGGAGCTCACCTGGCTGGTGGAGCAGCTGCTCACTTGTGTTTGACAAACGTCAAAAGCCGGGATGAGTCCTTGGCTCAGGGATCATCTTACATTCTGCTTGGCGAGCAGCTCACAGTTCAAGCTGTTTAAATGATTGCACTGGGCATGGTGCAGCACTTTTTAGCCAAGATGGCTTTAACAGGGCAAAACCATGGTCCAGCCTTGCAAAGGCCATTCCAATCAGTGGAAGACCTATGTCTTCTATGTTGTGCAAAACATAGATACCTGGAGTCTCCTAATGTGCTTAAACTTCAAGCTGGGAGCTGGAACAGAGGATACATTCAAGAGACTTGATTTTCTGCATTCTGTCTTTTTATTAAGTTTTTCCAGCTTAGAAGTAACTTTAGGGTTCATGTAGTCTAACCTGGACTTTGCTCAGAGAGAAGAATGCCTTCAAGTTAGAGACTTTTATCTCCAGCCCTTTTCCGGGAGAGTTGCACCAGCTTGATCATCAAGAATGTACATTCTGCTGAATTCACTGGACCCACCAATATTTCCTGACCATATGCCATGGGATACATATTGCTTAGTTTTAGGAATGTAAAAGTGAGTACAATAATTTCCAGTCTTTCTCTGAGGAAGGAGGTAGTTAGGTATGATTTAGCTTGGGTTGGCAGATGGCCATCAGGCTAACTCCTGTTGGAACACAGCTATGCTTGTTGGTTTATGTGTGTCTATGGCTGCTTTCACACTACAGTGGCAGAGGTGACTAGTTGTGACAGAGACTGTATGGTCTGCAAAGTTGAAAATATGTACAGTCTGGCCAGTAACAGAAAAAGTTTGGGGACACCTGATTTAATTCCTCCTCCTTTGAGGTTTCATTAAAAGCAGTGGTTAGAAACTAGTGGCTGATAAAAGTGCTTGGCAAGCACCATGTTTTAAAAAGCAGAATCTGAATGTCTCTAATGGAGGCTCATACCATCCTGTTTTCCTAAACCCAGCCACCTGCACGTTTAGTCTGTCTGTGTGGCTCCTGAAGGCATTTGAGTTTGAGCCTTGATTCAAAGAAAGACCACTTAAGATGCAGAAAATGAGGATGGCTTGTCTTCACTCAGCTTCAGGGCTGAGCCTTAGCACAGGGAGAGTCTTTACTGTCAGTAACACCCCATAACAAAATCTTCAGGTGCTGATGGGATTATAGAAGCAACAGTGGAGAGCCTATTATCACACTCTTCTGGCCCCAGGTGCAGGTATTGCCTTCTGAACCTGGAACAGTATCAAGCATATGACAGATCCTCTATGAACAGTTAATGAATCAGTGGTGAAGAAGAAGGGCAGTGCAGCACAAACAAATAACAATGCCTTTTACTTGGCCAGAGAAGAAGTTGAAGTCACCTCATTGTGTTTCCATCAGTTGTAGTGACTCCTTTTAATGGTATAAAAGCACTTTTTTGATTGGGAAATTTGACCAAGCAAATGAAGACATCCCTATGATTTGTACAATTAGTATCACAGTTTTATTATCAGCACATAAATCTCTTTGACAGTCCCTAAAGAAAAAGGCTAGGAGTTGGATAAATGGCAACTCTGGCTGGGTCTTGCACAAGGCTGCTGGATCAACTTTCAAGTAATTTGACTTTTACCTTTTAACTCTTGACTGGTCTAAGGGTTCCTACTTAATAAAGATCTTGGTGATTGAGGGATTGTCATTATTATCCTATAAGCAACAAGAATCAACTTTTTATCATTTTTAGAGACTAGAGCTTCATATCACAAGTGATGGAATCCAGAGGAGCTAAGGAAGGTCCCGTCGCCACCACTCTGTTGGCCGGCAGCATTCCCATCTGAGCTGTGGCGGACAAAATGAGCTCACTCTATTTAAAATATTACCCTTTGTAAATGGTTTTAGCACCATTAGCAGCTAACATTTATTGAGTGCTTACTATACAGCAGGAACTGTGCTAATTGCTCTACATGCAGTATTTAATTTCGTTGTTGCTAAAAAATAAGAGGGAGATTGAATTATTATTTTCATCATGCATATTTGGAAATGGAGGCAAGATCAAAGAGGTTAAATAAGTTACCTGAGATCATACCTGGCATAGACAATTTACTTCTAACTCTAAAGCCACTTATCCACTAAACTGTCAATCCAATAACCTGCCTTAGTAGCCCACCATTTCAGTATCAAAATCCTAAATGGAAATACTGGCTGGGTGATATATTGCAGTGGGATTATAAATATATTCTTTAGTTAATTATTCAATGTATTCTTTAGTTAATTATTCAAAGCAACCCTTAACCAAAGTCCATGAACACCTTGCAAGTATATAAGCACTTTAGAAACACTATCGTTTATTTAAAGTTTGTCTGGGTGTGCATTCATGTGCCTGGGTGAGCATTTTTCTGGGGGAAGAGCTATCATCAAAATTTATGACCCACTAAAATGCTAAGAACAACTAACTTTCCAGTAATTCAATTGTTCTTTGATTTACTCAGTAAAAATTTTCTGAATATCAACCATGTGGCAGGTTTTATGCAAGGCAGACACTAAGATGAGTGATGCATTAAGAAAGAAGCTCTTGCTGCCATTTATTTTGCAGTCAGCCTGGTGTAAGGAAGTCTTTCATATCTTTCCTCAAGGAAAGGGATCCAGAATCTAATTTTTATCATGCATTAATTTACTCAATAAATTAGCTCAGTAAAAAAATTTATATTGCTAAATGTTCTTTAATTATAAAACAAAAGAGAAACCATTCTCCCCAACAATGAAAAGAAGCCTCTGTATTATCTTTTCATAAATTACATGAGCATTTAATCTTCATGTATTGCCTCAGTTTTCTCAAAGTAATCAGTCTTTGAAAAATTTTTTTAAATTAACATTTGAGTTGAGTTTCAACATTTGATATTGAGTCTTTTCATAGCAGATTTATTCTTCAGGACCGTCATAGTGTCAAGTGACAGAAACCCAAATAGTCGTTGGAATTTGATTAGTCACACAGCTGACTAAGTACTAGGGCAGATTTTGTTATAGGAGAGTATGAATCCAGAGATGAGACAATAGTGTCAAAAATCTTTCCCTCTCCATTGTTGAATAGGCTTTTGCAGCATGGTGAGAAATAGCCCCAGACCTTTACTCTTCCAACTTAGCAGCCTCAGTGGAAAAATAAGCTTTCCCGACTTCTCAACAGAGAGGTCACAAGCTGTATTTGGAGTGGCCTGGTTAATACTCATTGCTAAGTCAGTGATTCCAGTAACTGTGGCCAAGAAGCACCCAAGGCCAGAATTGTGTGCCCAGTCTTGGGGCTGAGGTGGGGAAGGAAATTGTTCTGCTTGCATAACATGGCATCCTACAGAACAGAAGGTTCCTATTGCCATAAGAGGTGAATGGTGCCTGATGTCCCCAACACCAACACATGTGTGTCCATGTTCACACATGAAACTGCCTATCCCTTTACTCAGTGACAATATCCTTTACTATTTGCTAAACATTTTTCTATGTACAAGAGATACAGGTAAGCAATATGGGTCAAGATCCTGCCTCACATTCTAGTTAGGAGGATAGTCAATAAACAAAGCAAATAAGTAAATTTTATAGAAAGTCAGAAAATGAGAAGTATATGGAGAGATACAAAGCAAGAGAGGGTATAGATTTTTTCAGAGGAGAAGGGAGATTCAGTGTTAGCGTGGTCAAGAAGTCTTCAATGGGTGAATGAACAAAGACTTGCCATCAGTGAGAGGTGACCACATAGATACCAAAGGGAATAGAGGGCAGGCAAGAAGAAACAGCATGTGCAAAGGCCTTGAGGTGGGAACATGCCTGGCTTACTCATTTAGCAACAAGGCCAGAGTAGCCACAATTTGAGTGAGGAGTGGTTTCAGATGATGTCAGATAAATAATGGCATGCCTTATTGGGACTTTAGTTTTTACTTTGAGTGACATGAAAAGCCATTGGAGCATTGTAAGCAGAGTCAAACTTTCAAACAGGATCACTTTGGATGCCATGTTAAGATCAGACAGTGTGTAGGCCAGGGCAAAAGCAGGGAGCCTAGTTAAGCGGATGTGGCAATAATCAAGTGAGAGATGGTGATGCAGACCAAGACAGTAGCAGTGTAGGTGGAAAATAATGATTGAGTTTTGTGTATCTGTTAAAGGTAGACCTACCAGTTTATGTTGTCTGATTTCAATGTGCATGTAAGAAAAAGGAGAAATGCCAAGCTCAATTTGAAGGTCTTTAAGAATGGAGTTGATATTAATGGAGGTGGGGAAGATTGAAGCAGCAGCAGATTGAGGGAAAAGAGGGAAGATAAGGAAAATTATTGAATCCTACCAAACTATATTCAAATCAGATTTATTTCCAAACCCCCAGCATTTTCATTTGTGTTCCCCTCCAGAAGGCTCCTTGCACCCTCCAGCACCTGCTTTGTAACTGGTGTGTGCCAGATACTGGCCACAAGCTCACAGTGTGCAGGCTGTGTGAGGAGACAAGGTTTACCCACAGGGAAGTTTCAGTAATAGAAGATCTGCATAACCACTGAGATACTGACATAAAATATGTTGCAGTAGGACTAATTCTACAACCCGATCTTACAGGAATTCAGCTGAGGGAGGGCTTAATTGTTCTGATAAAGATAAGGAAGGTGTAATTATGGGGGTGGGGTATTCACTGACTTCTGAAAGAACAACTGGATTTGGGTAAATGGAGAGATTGTCTGTCTGTAAATGTCATCTTTTTTGTGTCTCTAACTTGCCTATAGAGCAGCTTCAGGCTTGGAGAAACCACCTGGGAAGGTTGCTTTAAAAATAATTCTTATTTAATTGATATGGGATGAGCCCTGAGTATCAGGAGTTTTTAAAGCTTCCCAGTGATTCTAGTGGCAGCCAGGATCGAGACTCACAGCCAAAGCAGAGGCTGGCAAACTATAGCCCATGGGCCAAATCTAGCTGCTGTCTATTTTTATAAATAAAGTTTTACAAGTATGCAGCTGTGCCTGTTTGTTTACAGATTGTCTGTGGCTGCTTTGTGCTGTAACAGTGATGTTGAGTAGGTGTTACCTGGCCCAGAAGTTCACTGACTCGTGGTGTGGCGAGAGGAGCATGGGCCCCAGTGTAACAAACTTGGACCTGCATCCTGTTTCCACCAATTATTAGTTGTGTGACTTTGGACAAGTCACTTAACTCCCTGAAAGATGGTGTCTCTGCCTATGAAATAAAGATAACAGGTGGATTATGACGCTCAAAGAAGCTAATCTACTAAAGAACCCAGCACAGGACCTGGTACATGAAAATTTTCAGTGAAGTCATTTTCCTTTCTTCTATATACTGAATGTAGCCAATCTCCCAGAAGCTTCCCTCTGCAAAAGACTGAATCCTTTTAATGTGTTGTGGGCTTATTGAAAAGCTGCATGTGCCTCCTTATTGCCCTGCAGTAAAGGTACCCTTGGGCACTTCAGTAACTAGACGCTTTAAGAGGAGATCAAGATGGACCTGCTTTATATTATATGTTAATGGATAACAAAGAGATTTTACTATGTTCTGGTATATTGAATATGTAATATAATAAAAAGGACTTATGTGTCATGTCAAGGGATAGAGCATAAATGATTATGACAAGGGAAATGGAAGATCAGATGGTATAACTTCAGTTGACAGCAGAATCAGCATGATTAACATTCTTAGCTAAAATAGCCACATCCTTCCAGCCTTTCAAAGGAGCTGGGAACATGAGCTGTTTCATAATGAGGAGTGACCAATGTAGTTTCCCAAGTGTCTCAAGAAATAAGGGACAATTCTTACATTTTCAGAAAGATTTTAGAAGAGAGCTACTTGGTGAAGGACAGGGATGTGGGAATGTGGCTTTGTAGAAGGCCATCAGCAAATTGTGCACACATGTACTATATACTGTTAAGAAAGATAACTTTATAGCCAGCTCTACTGTTGGTTCTAAAAACTGTTGCATGCTGTCATTAGCATCTTAGGCCACCGTGTTGGTGTGCGTGATTTGTTGTTCAAAGGGACTTGTAACTAGAAGTGACAGACTCAGGGCTGCATTATGACTTTTGTAGGCCTAGCTACTTTTGCTTTCATAGGCCCCCTTCTTCTGTAAACAAATGTCAAAAATGATATTCTTGGTTACTTACATGGATTAAAGATAAATGTGATCTAAGCTGGATTATATTTATTATTTCTTCTGACTGTTAAAGAAATTGAAACATTTTCATGGACTTATAAAAGTATAATCCTCCCTGAGCAATGGGTTTATTGTGCCTAGTGGGTGACTCAGCCCTAGATATGCTCACACAAAGATGACATATCACAGCACTTCAGGGGCCAACAAACACATCTAACACCACTGAGTACAGGCCACCTGTACCGCGTTCTGAAATTCTGATCCTTCACGTCCAATAATGATTCCAGTGTGTCAGCGGCAGACAAAGGTGACATTAACTACATCTGATGTCTTCCTGCCTAGATGAATGTTAGATTTACCACTGTGACAGCACAGTTGTTCTACTCCTAAAACTGTCTCTGTGGCACTTGTGTATAGCAATCCAGGAACAGTGTTGGAAGAGAGAAGAGTGGACTGAAAATGAGGATGGTAGAGAGTATGGATGTCTGTGCACTGCCACTTGGGAGCTGGGCTTTCCACTGTCCCTGTGCAGCTTGGAGCTAATGTCCAAGGAGCATGACCCCCTGAGACTATGTCCTAGATACCAATCCAGAGACATCTTCCTCTCATGCAGTGGCTCCGCCGGGGGAGGCAGCAGTCTGAGGATGAGGTGGAGCAGTTGGGCAGTGTTGGTTGGTCTTTCTGAGCAGGTGTTATTTCCCAGAAAGCCTCACTTTAGTCAGCAGGAGTCACAGTGTGAGTCCTGAGAGCAGGAAGGTGAGTACAGTGGTGTGGTTAGTACTTGTCTGTGTCACACAGTCCATGTCATGGGTCTTTGGCCTCAGCAGCATCACTTCAGAAAATGGCAAGAAAGAAGCTTCCTTGCAGGAGTCTTGGAAAATGGCCAGCCCCAACTTTGGAAGCTAGAGTAGAATCATATGCATGGGCCTTGGTATGAATTCTGCTTGCCTACTGCCCTAGAACCAACTATTTTGTGTGGCCAAAGAGTAGGGGTATCACTATAGCCTGTCTGAGTCAATTTTTGAGCTGCTTGCATGGATGCACATTTGTGTGTGTGGTGGGTGTGTTTTACTTGGGAGAAGATGGACTTATTGTGAAAAGATATCACAAATTAGGAAAGGAGATTAATTTTAAATTAAGTAGAATGTCAAGAAGGTGAGTGTATTGTAATGCTGATTTCTTAACTATAAGCAGACATCTAAAAGATGTATTTATATATAAAGATATATATGAATATAAAGAGAGTAGTAGAAAATACTCCTTTAAATGATGTATGAAAACATGAGCCAGGGAGAGGGTAGAGGAGGCCACTGTGTCAGACCTAACTAAAGAAGTGGCGTGCAAATCAATTTATTTCACAGAGTGATGCATGGAGCTATTGTTGAGTGTATTCCTATTTGAATAAGAGCTTGTCTCTCTCATCACCCAGCTTTTCTCTCCCAGGAGCCTAGAGTGAAGGCATAAACTTTTACCTGAGTGATTATAGCTGGTTGTCATGGAAACTCCGAGGAGGCACCCAGTTCAGCCTTATGACTTCACTGCAGGATCACAAGCAGGAGTGAAGAGCCAGTAGGTTGAAATAAGAGACTTGCTAATTAATGGAGTGCCAGGGGACAGCTTAAAGAGAAAAATCACAAAGTAGCTAAATCCAGGTTTTCAGGGTTCTCAAAAGGAATGATGGCAGTCCTAAGATGGTGTGGAGGAGAGTGTTTTCTCCTCTCCTCTGTGATCTGTCCCAGTTTAGATCTTTGGCGGCCAGCTGGCCCTGACTTTCTGATTGAGATACAAAGTGGGCAGCTGCCTGAACTTCCCAGCCAATTGAATTCAAGATGTGAAAGGCACAGCTAAGACCCCAGAAGATGTTGATGGCTCCCCAAGACTGTCCCTCGCCCCTGCCTCCATGTCTTTGGCTCTGCGTGTTTAAATTCTTAAAAGGAGCCTTTTTCGGAGAGTCTTGCCCTGCTGGGCCCTCTCTCCTCACTTTTCCACACTCACAAATTCCAAATGTGGTGCCTCCCTTCAGACTCCTTCCTTCCTTCTTTGCCTACTGGGCCACTTTCAAGGCTGCCCCTTGGCCAACTAACAAAAATACAGGAGTATCTAGTATAGCAGTGTCTGTCTGAGTAAAATTTGAAAACACCATTGTATGCAGTCAATCCACAACTACCAGCTGCTTGGAGGAGAATATGAAAGTCATTTTCTCACTAGTTGCCCATTTTTAAAGCACATCACAACAAATGAGAGATTGATTTGGTCTTTTCAGATGTATCAGATATCATTCCACAAATGTCTTTTGAGTGCCATTTACTGTACTGGGTGCTGTGGGGTTAGTCAGGTAAATCAGACAGGTTCCTCCTGTCACTTAGCCTCCCTCACATGGGAGAAATAAGCTTATGATGCCTGATGAGGCAGAATCTAGATAGTACACTAGCGGCCTGTATTGAGAGATGAAGTATCCTGAGAGACGCTCAGTTTCCAAAGCTGTGTGCATTTGTGTTGAACGTGTATGGTTGAATTTGACTCATAAAGGAGTATGGTGTCACTCTACTAGATGAAAGTTTTGCTGAGTTTGTGCCAGGCTCTAGGGGATAGTGTGGGGTGGGCAGGAGCCAGTCCAGTGTGTGCTCTTTCATGGCAAGAGAACAATCCAAGCCCAGCCCCTTGGCAAGGTGGTTGAGCTTTACCAATAATGGTTGAGCATGTGTTTGTGACATATGAGACCTGTGATCTTTTAGCCTAAGCTTAGGGCTCCACTGTGGCCTGGTCAGGGCTTTGGACCAGCTGCAACATGGCCACAACAGTGGGAAAGTACCCATCAGGATGCCCAGGACATGTGTCCAGTGAGGATCCCATGTGAGAACAACCAGAGAAGCAGGGGTAATGGATTGACCACAGTGACCTCCTTCCCCTGGCATGCGCAAGCAGGACCACTGTTTGAACTAAATAAGCCCTCAGTTGTTGAACAGTTTGGAGTGGAAAAGAATGAGATTTTGGACTTTCTGCTAATAGAAGCATGTGGGTGCTCTAGCAATTAACTGGATGAAATAAATACAAGAGTAAAAGCCAAAATTCTATACTGATGTACAGGATCTCTTTCCCATTCCCTCTCTCTGACCTCCTCTCTTAGCCTAACCCTGCCCACTTGGCACACAGCAAGCTGCCTCTTTGCTGTTCTGCAAACATGCTGTCACCTCATGACCTTTGCACCTGCTGACCCACCTGAAGTGCTCAGCTCCAACAGGTCTTCCTGCTTAGCACTTCCCTCCCAATACCCTCTGCTTCCTGCACTCCTTGGTTTTATCCACAGAACAAATCACTACCTGCCACTGCATATTTACCAGCTTGCCACCTCTTACCCCTACTGTAAGTAAGTTCTACAAAGGCAGGGGTTTGCTTCAGCTCCTGGTGTTTCAGCAGCACCTAGAATTGTGTTTGGCCCATAATAGAATGCTTAACAAACATTTGATGTTGAGGGAGATGTCAATCGATTGGTACCCCAGTTAGGGGAGTGCATTCCTAAATGCTATGAAGGAAGATCAACGTAAGATAGAAGGAATTAAACGCCGTAAGAGTGAGCCATATCAAGTGCCCTCAGGGTCTAGAAGAGATTATTCCACATGAGGGAAATCAAAGAACAGTTCATGGAGAAGGGGCCAGAAAAGAAGGGTAGGATTTGGACATTTGGGGATGTGCAGGAAATTTAAGTGAAGGACATATTATATGAGCAAATGCTTCAGCATATTAAGGACAGCTCCATTTTAAGTTTGCTCTTTGACCTCATTACATAAATCAATGTTTTCAGTGATTCTTGTCATGAAAAAAAAAATAACTGGATGTCATAAATGACATGTCCAATTTTTACTTCAAATCTAAAGGAGCCTTTCGCTGGAACTTAACTGTTGAGTAAAGTTATGGTTGCTTTTATTTTATTGATATACTTGGATTTATTTCAAGTTAATGATAATATTTTGCATAATAATATTTATAGCAGTAATTTACTGCTTGCTATAAGCTGTGCAGTGTGCTAATCACTTCATAATACAGTGTCTAACTTAACCTTTTAAACAGTCCTATGAGGGGACCACTTATTTTACTTCCCTTGCACAGATCAGAAAATTGAGGCATAGAGATATTAAGTAACTTGGTCAGTTACTTAATGTCTTGTTCTTGTACTTAAGTAATTTGTTCAGTTTAACACAAGTACTAAATAATAAATCCAAATATTTCATCACATGTCTGTCTGATGCTAGAGCCCATTCTTATAAGTCAAAGGAATTAATTATCAGTGCAGCACAATAGACTGAATGCAAAAAATACAACAGCATCTTTTAGCCAGAGCAAGGAAATACAGAGAAGAGAGCAATGGAAAAGATGGCCTGTTGAAACTGAACTTAGATTTTGAAGGCCCTTGCTTTCTCGTTGCACTATTCTCTAGACAATCATGGATTCCAATTCCATAAACCCTGTAATGCTACCAGAGAGGCTGATATGTAAAATAGGTGTAGATGCAGAGCCAGTCAGGTAGGACAAGTGGGGAGCAGGTATCCCAGCCCACACACCCACTGCCATCTCTACAAACCCCTAAGGCAATGCTGTTCAGTCTGAAAATCACTGTTCTATAAATAGGAAGCTATTAGAGGTGTTTGACTTCTGGCAAGCCTGGATTAGAGCTATCTTTCCACAAGGTGACTCTGGCAACCAAAAGACAAACTGGAGAGGGAAGGGACTAGAAGCAGCAAACCAGTGATGAGATCCTCGCCACAGTCGATATGAGAGGTAATGAAAGTCATGACTTAAGCAGGCCTGACCATGAATCACTGATTCATGAGTTAGGATCCTGGCAACGTAGAAAGGTGACTACTGGGAGAAAGGCAATCGACTGGGTGGTAGGACTGGGGAGATTGACTGAGGTGGTAGGTTTCCACATGGGCACCTGAGCTCAGGTTTGACTCACACATGTGCCAGCATCCCTCAGGTGGGCAGATACGAACCTACAGCAAGGCTGCAGGTCAGGTAAGTGTCCACCTGGCTCTTCTCAGTCAGTCAGCACTCTGTAGGATCCAGACCTGCAGTTTGCAGGGTGGGAAACCAAGAAGGCAAGTGCAAGAGCTAGAAAGTAGCGGCACCCGAGGACTAAGGTCTCCAGCATAGTGTCCGTGCTCAGACTGCTGAGCCCATGGGAGGCTGTCCCACCACGCTGCACACAGGTGCCCCCGAGGCGAAGTCTGCCTCGGTGAGGCCAGGAAGTCCCTCATGAGTCTCTCATCCATGTATTCTCCCATCGCCTTGCAGACCATCAGCACTCTGCTAACCCTTACCCTGCACAGTGTCAGTAGATGGCCATGTTCATTCTCTCTGGGGCTGGTGTATTCCAGCCCAGTGTTTTCAGTATTCCTTTGAGGGTGAAGATTCCACAATCTGTCATTTACCAAGATTCTTTTCTCTGCCCAAAACCACTTACTTCAAATATCCATTAAATATCCATAAACACTTCCAACTTGGCATAGCCTAAACAGAACTTGATTTCTACCCTCAAATCTATTCCTTCTTGCTTCTTTTCCTATCATGGTAAGTGGCAACACCATGTACCCAGATGCAGTAGCTTGAAACCCAGAAACCATCTGATTCCAGTCCCTCAGCAAGTCTTGCCTGTTCTCCCTCAACTCTGTCCTCTTCATCGCCATCACCACCTTATACTCCCACCATCATTCAGCACCTGTCATATCCACACTCTGCTCATTGGTCTCTGTCAGCCCTCTGCTGCCTGCCACCTCTCCCTCCATTTCACACACCCAGACTTTTCCATTTATTTATCTTAACTCACCTCTTAGCAGCACTTAACACTACTAGCCACCTCCTCTTTTTGAGTTTTTCCCCCCTTGGTTTTTAAGACATATCATCCTCCTTCTTTTCCCCCAACTGCTTGGGCCACTTCTTGCTTGTCTGCTTTTCAGGTTTACCCTCTGTCCCTCATCATTAAATATTAGAGGTTTTCAAGGCTCCATCCTAAACCCTCTCCTCCTCTTCCTCTACTCTCTGTTCCCATTATCTCAGCACTGCCCACATATCAGCTGTGCCAACAACTGACATATTTCTATCCAAAGCCTGGAAATCTCCTTGGAGACCTGTATTTTCAGCTGGTTCCTTGACACATTAAATGATTTACAAGTATCTTAAATTTATCATGTTCAAAACTGAACTAAATTTAAATTATTTCCCCAACCTGACCTTCTTGCAAAGCTCCGTAGCCCAGTGAATGGCCCTATAATCCACCCAGTTGCACAAGCCAGAAATGAGGAATCATCCATAACACCCCTCAGCCTCTCTGCTTGACCCTCTGTCCAATTCAACTGGAAGTGAGGAAGCTACCTCTTAGCCTGCACAAATGATTTCACCCCTCTGTACTTGTCTTCTCATCTGTGTAAAAGAACCTACTTCATAGGGCTGCTCTGAGCACTAAATGAAATAATATGTGGGAAGTGTTTAGAACGGTGCCTGACACATTAAACAACATTTCACAGCTGGTAGCTATGATTCAATCCAATTTGGAACCAACCCTATCAATTTTGTTTCCTAAGTTAACTATGAATTCATCCATTTCTTCCCATGTCCACCTTTGCCCCCCTAGCCAATCCATCACCAGCACTCACCTGGACCCCTGCAGTGCGGAACCCTCTTAACCAGTCTGCTTTGTCCCCATTTCCCCCACTCTCCACAAAATGCCTTTTCCAGACAGAATGGCCTCTTCAAAATGCAACTCTGATTGCTTGTTACTTTCTCTCCTCCTCACTTCTTCGGATTTTTCAATGACTTCCCACTGGTTTCAGCACACATACAGAACTCCTTGCCATGGCTCTGCATGTCTCAGGCCCTCTCTACCTCTGCAGCTTCACCGTGCCCGGGCTGCCCTTGCTCTCACACTTGCTCCAGACACATGACACCCCTTTGAGCTCTTGTCTGTTCCATGCTTACTCCTACCCAAGGCATTTGCACAGGCCATTCATTCTGCTGGGAAGCCCTTCCCTCTCTCCCTTCCTTCCCACTAACTACGGCTCCAACTCATCCTACAAATCTCTGCTCCAGGACTGTGCCTCCAGGGAAGTCTCTCCTGACGTCCTGACTCAGTCAGATCCCTACATACGTGCTCACGACAGTGGACCCCTCTCCCTGCAGCATGTGACGCAGCTGCCTGCTGAATTCCAGTTCCTGGGTGGCTACTGAATGAGATCTGCTTTCCCCCCACTGGACTCTCCACCCCATGAGGAAAGGAACCAAAGCAGGTTCACCTGTATCCCCATCAGGCAGGGGCCAGGACGCTTTGTTCATGTCAGGGCTTTATACTCCACAAACTTCTTATCCCTCATACTCTAACCTCAACACTAGCACAGCTTGGGCTAAACACATTGCTAAACAACTTGAAGAAAAGTTCAGTGGAGTTAATAATAATATCATTTCTTAAGGTACCTAAAATAAGATAAATATTCTGAGATTGCCCCAATTATACTAAGAAGCACCTAAAAATGGAAATGGGATAATTTCACAAAGGTAATAAAAACTATTAAAGATGTAATTAATAAAATTAAATAAAAGAATTAGGAATTACATGACTAAAACTATAAAATCTTATGGAAGAATATAAAAATAAGATCTGAGTAAAGAGAAAAATATACCATGTTCTTGGATAAGATTTATGTTTTAAAATGTCATTTTTTCAAATTGATTAAAAAATTTAATATTCCAATTAGAATACCAGTGGTTTTTTATTGTTGTTTTAAGGGAGGTGGGCTAGGATTTGAGGAGAAAAGATTTCAGTGTTTGAACAGAGAGAAAAAAATGCCCAAGAATAGTTATGAAAAGCATGAATAACAAGAGTATGGGGGTAACTGGCTTCACTAGATAAAATATAAAGCCACTGTGAGCAAATCAGAATACAAATAGATCAGTGGAACATAATGATTTTAAAAATCAGTGGAATATAATGCAGATTCCAGACATAGATGTCAGCATATTTGAAAAATTAACATGTGATGAAGATGACGTATCCACTAAGGGGAAAAGTGTGGATTATTTAATAACCAACATCAGCACAACTGAGTATTGATTTGGAAGAAATTTTCTCAAAATACAAAAATAAATTACAGGTAACTTAAAGACTTAAATGCTTTTTTAAAAAGCAATCATAATAAAATTCTTAGAATAAAACATAGGCAAAACTCTCTTAAATATAAACATAAGCAACTTTTTCATGAACATATCTCCTTGGGCAAGGGAAACAAAAGCGAAACATGAACAAGTGGGACTATATCAAACTAAAAAACTTCTGTACAGCAAAGGACACCATCAGTAGAACAAAAAGGCATCTTATAGTGTGGGAGAATATATTCGTAAATGACATATCTGATAAGGGGTTAACATCCAAAATATATAAAGAGCTCACATGCCTCAACACACAAAAAGCAAATAACCCAATTAAAAAATGGGCAGAGGATCTTAACAGACACTTCTCCAAAGAAGAAATTCAGATGGCCAATAGGCACATGAAAAGATGCTACACATCACTAATCATCAGAGAAATGCAAATGAAAACCACAGTGAGATATCACCTCACACCAGTTAGAATGGCCAACATCCAAAAGACAAGCAACAACAAATGCTGGTGAGGATGTGGAGAAAGTGGAACCCTCCTACACTGTTGGTGGGAATGTAAATTAGTTCAGCCATTGTGGAAAGCAATATGGAGGTTCCTCAAAAAACTAAAAATAGAAATACCATTTGACCCAGGAATTCCACTCTTAGGAATTTATCCAAAGGAAACAAGATCACAGATTCAAAAAGACATATGCTCCCCTATGTTTATCGCAGCACTATTTACAATAGCCAACATATGGAAGAAACCTAAGTGTCCATCAGTAGATGAATGGATAAAGAAGATATGGTACATGTACACCGTGGAATATTATTCAGCCATAAGGAGAAAACAAACCCTACCATTTGCAACAACATGGATGGAGCTAGAGGGTATTATGTTCAGTGAAATAAGCCAAGCAGAGAAAGACAAGTACCAAATGATTTCACTCATCTGTGGAATATAACAATGAAGCAAAAACTGAAGGAACAAAACAGCATCAGACTCACAGAACCCAAGAATGGACTAGCGGTTACCAAAGGGAAAGGGGTTAGGGTGGGTGGGTGGGAAGGGAGGGATAAGGGGATTAAGAAGCATTATGATTAGCAGACATAATATACGGGAGGCATTGGGAAGACAGTATAGACAGAGAAGACAAATAGTGACTCTGTAGCATCTTACTCTGCTGACGGACCAGTGACTGTAATGGGGCATGTGGTGGGTACTTGATAATAGGGGCGAATGTAGTAACCACAATGTTGCTCATGTGAAACCTGAGCATAAGATTGTATATCAATGACACCTTAATTAAAAAATAATGCTTTCATGTACAGTTGAGGAATTGACAGCTTCTTAACCAAGACTAAATCTAGAAACTAAAAACAACAAATATGTTTGACTGTATACAAATTCTGGTGAAAGATACCATAAAGTCATTAGAAAACAAAAACAAATAAATATGGAAAAATATTTACAATATGGAGATCAGTTAATATCCTTACTATATAAAGATATCTTTCCAAATGACAAGAAGGGGATGAATAACATATTAGTAAATTGGGCAAAGAAACAAAAATTCATATAAGAGAAAGTCCAAAAGGTAAGCAGATGGATGAAAAAATGCTCAGTGCACTATAAAGTACCAAATTTTATATATGCACATATACACCTATGTGTTTTGTATGATTTAAAAATATATATACACATATTATGTGTTTATAATATATATGCACATAAATATATAACAGCATATATACATATGTGTAAATATATAATATAAATAATACAATGCATATATAATTTATATATATATTTATACTTATCAAACAGGAAAAAAAAGAGCAACATTATAGGGATATGGGGAAAAGGTACTCTCATATATTGCTGGTAGAAATTTATAAAAGCTTCTAAAAAGAATCTGGAAACATCTTAAAGTAAAAAATATGCATATCGTTAGATCAAGCAATTCCAATCCTGAAAAGATAGCCTATAGAAATATCAGCATGAATATATAAAGATATATGTGTGAGATTGTTTGTTTCAGTGTTGTCTGTAGTAGTCAAAAAAGGAAACAAAGTCATCACAACACAGGGGAATGCTTAATATATTGGAACTGTTAAAAGGAAAGAATTACAGTTATATTAATTGATTTCCATGAGGTATTTATTAAGAAAATCAAAATGCAGCAAAGTGTATATGTAAAAGACCACATGAATTTAATGATACCATGTTTTGAAATTAATGACAAAATATTTTATAAATGTGTATAAATGCATGTGTAAATAATATGTACAACTATATATTACATATATAATATTTACAACTATGTATTACATAATGCAGATATATTATGATGTGTACACACAAATATATTACATATATAATATATACATACAGAAATATATACATATGAAATATCTCATATGTACACATATGTATATATGTATACATCATAGTGTATATCCTAACTCTGATGTGTTTATATAGAGAGAAGCCTATGTACTAGATGAATGACTAGACTTACCTGGAACAGAGTGGAATGGGAGCAGTAAGGAGGTGATTAAGTTTGGGAAGGACAATATTATCAAGTCAGTTTTCTACTTGAGAAAATTTTTAGTGATTACTCATTTAACTTGGACAAAAATACAAAATCCCAGGTGATTTTCTCCCTGGATACCTCTTTGGTCTTGTCTAGCCCATTTTTCCTTCTCACTTGCTACACCCTAACCTCTCTGACCGCCTCCTGAAAGTTCCTAGAATGTGCACACCACCTTCCCATCTTAGGCCTTTTTACCTGCCACTCCCTGTTCCTGGAAATTCTTCATATATATATATATGTCTCTCTACATATCATGTATAGATGTATGTCATATATATTATATACATATATAGACATGATATATGACACAGGTGTCATTACAAATCAGTGATAATAAATAAAGAAAAAATGGTCTTTTCAATAAATGGATCTGAGAAAACTGAGTTATGGAAAAAATGAAATTTGATCTCTCCAAAATAATATACATGCAAAATTGATTCTAAGTAGATTAAAATCCTAAATGTGAAAGGCAAAACAATAAAGCTTTTAGAATATATTTTAGAAACATAGTTTCATGGTTTTAGAGTAGGAAAATATTTTTGAAAAAAGAATCTATAAAAGAAAATGGTCTAATTTGTGTGTATTAAATTAAAAGTTCTGTTCATCACCAGATATCAGAGAATTGAAAGTCAAGCTACAGTTTGAGAGATGATACTTGCGATACACACAAAGAGCAAAAGACCAATATCCAAAAATATAAAGAACACCTACAAATTAATGAAAGAGATAAGTGCAAATGATTTCAGTAGACATTCCACAAAGGAGTGTGTGGTCAAAAATATATGGAAAGGTACTGCCTTATAACAAGGTCCCAGAGAATGAGTATCTTAATGGATAAGAATAGAAGGTGGTGCATGAGGACTCTCAAACTGTCTCCAACCTTAGGTAAGTGGCTCCTTGGTGCTTGGGGTATTATGTTTAGAAAGCAAGCTTCAGAAGAGGGACTCTATTCAAGATAAGGAGCTATTATAAAATTGTGCAAGAGGATTGTGATTTGGCATTTATGAAATTTTCTGGCAGAGTAATGTGATTTTTATTTAGTGAAAATGCGGGGTTTACTTCATCTTCAGTCAAATGTGAGGGTGCCAAGCATACGAGCTCAAATAGGAAACATTTCCTTTAGTGAATGTAAACCTTGGAGACTTAATCTGATGAAGGCATTATTTCCTTGTCTTCTGCCTCTCTCTTCCATCTCCTGCCTCATCTCATATATTCGTTCACACTACTCCTGAGCTCTGATCTCTCTCTCTCTCTCTCTACATTTTACAATATTGTTCCTAATATTTTGGATGGATTTTACTCCTATTCATAATGAACATTATTGGAAGATAAAATCAGCACAAAATAAAATTGACAGCAATTAAAATTGCACATGGTAAAATCTGTTATGACTAAAAATTGATGGGAAATCATATTGTGTCAAAGTTCAGATCTTTAAAGTTGAAGTTGGGTGAATTGGATTTGGTACAAATAATGCCCTCAAAGAGAAACACATGGCAAAAACTATAAAGAGAAAATTTGATAGGAGCACAAACCCAATTAATGAATCACATCTTTGCCACAAAATTTTCTCTTTAGAAAGGAAGTGGTCACATTGAAAATAATATTGGGAAAATTAAAGAGAGGGGAAAATGGAAGTGATCTATGTCTGTTATACAGAAAAACTGATAAATTAGTTCCATACAGTTGACTCTGAAAAAGACTGTAATGTTCTGATGAAAACATTTTGTCCAAATTATCCTAAAGATTAGTAGTTTAGTAAAGCATGTTTTCCATAGAATCCTGCAATTTATTCTTATACATAAAAATAATAAGTATGTGTATTACCCAGTATTACGTAAATTAGAGGATAGTAAATGTTTACTAATTACCTGATACCATTTTTCTAATCGTTTACTAATACTAACTGATACGCCACACATTTTTGCAAGTTAACATTTATTGAGTGCCAGCTGTATGAGCCTTAATGTGCTCAGCACTAGGGATACAAAGATGCACGAGACAGATTTCTGCCTAAAGGAATTACATGTACACTAAAATTGAAAAATAAGGCCTAAAATTGGTTCATTTTACTTTACCTTATTTGGTTCTACTTATAAATCTGTGTAATTTTTTAAAATGCACATGGATGAAGATGCCACCTGTAAATTACTTATTCACTGCTCTGCTATAATGCCATCTCTTCAAGGCAGTGTCCTCTCCTGAATTTTCGTTTATTTAAACATATGTGCAAAGCTTAGAAATCAGTACCAAAAATCTCTTAAGCATTACCCTCAAAATATGAAGTTGGCATTTTACATTCTGTAACAGCCTCCTCTTAATTTAGCCTGCCAGAGTCAGTTTATCCTGTCAGTCCTGTGTCAAGTCAAACCATTAATTTCCTCAGCTGTCAGTGTACATATCTCTTTCAGGATAAATCTATCAAATAAAACCTGACATCTCCCAGGCTTTGCCATCATTAGATGGTGATTAATGTTAAAAACTTCCATTCGTCTTAAACATTCCCCTTTCTAATGCAGTAATTGGATCAAAGATAGAGGATGCTGTGTTAATGGGCAGTGCAGCCTGCTTCCCAAGTGGCTCCCTTGGCCCCTGGGATATGCGTTCTGAGGTTCTCCCAAACCATTCCTAGCTTGAAGCTTCACTGCAGTCCACCACAAATCTTCTACCTCCACAGGGCAACCCCAGGACTTTGGCATGCTGCTGAATCTCTGTGAATCTTTAAGCCCAAAAATGAATGCATTTCAAACTTTGGCCAGCAACAATAACCTCCTAGAAATCAGTCTTTGAAACTTTCTTTCACTATATCAATAAATACATTGTAATACTGTGTATTAATATTGTATATTAAAGCTTAAGGCCTTATATTGGATTCCCACTGTTCCTCTGCTCATAGGAAATAAAATTCCTTCATAATCTGGCTCCTACCCAGTCCTGCAGCCTCTTTGAACTTGTCTTTCCTCCTCTGTCTCTCTGTTTTTCCACTCCAGCCCTATTGGCTTATTTGCAAGCCCTTCAGATACTCTGCTCTTTCCTTGTGTAGGTCTTTGCATTTTCTCTGCCTGACATGCTCATTCCCCCATACTCACCCAGTTTCTCCTCTCCAACCTTTAGACTTCTGATTAAGGGTCACTTATTCAGGGTCACTTGCCCTAAATCCCCATAGTAGTGTTACATGTTGTCAAGTGTCTTTCCTTCATTGCACTTGGCACAACTGTCATCACTTATTTACTTGATTATCTGCTTAATGTCCATTTCCTCTCTTTCAACAGGAGACTTTATGAGAACAGTGAATGTTCTGGCTTTTCACCATTCTATCATTATAACCTAGTACGTACAAGGGCCCAACTCACACAACAATGTTCAGTAAATATCTGTTAGATTGATTGCAGTGGCCCAGTATTCAGGTCCCAGTCCAGGAGGGCCGCATTCTTTTTCTGTGTGAACAGGAGTGGAGCTTATGTCCCATGACATCCTTTCTGAGCATATGCTAATCACCAGAGCTACCAAGGGCCTCTACCCAGTCCACTGGCAGGTCCATTTCCAGCTCACTTGCCTACATGAAAGCTTGATTAAGAACAAACAGTTGAAACCAGCATAAATAATTACAGGAAAGTTACCTACTGAAATTTCCTGCTAAGAACATCTAAGCCAATTCTTACCCATAAAATCAGGAATTCAAATGTTCTTGAATGCACCATGCTTAAAAATATAATCTTGACTTGTGTTCACATTCAGTAAATTCTTTCCTATGAAGTTTTGACAGTCTTAACATTAGCAAAATTATCTACTCCTAATATGCCTTAAACTTGATTGCTGTTTACTTAGAATCCTAGGGTATGTGAGACTATATAAGACTTTGGGTTTGCAAAGTATTTTGTTCCAACTTTACTGCATGAGAATTGGAGTCAAAGATTGAGTAACTTTATGCCCAGGAGGCTCTTGTGCTGGCTGATTGTAGATGTCTCAACAGGGAGTATTTGGATTGGTCCATTTTCTCTGGTACCATCACTAAAATCTTATATTAAGCCATTATCGTTCTTACTTGGTCTATTGTATTAGCCTCCTTTTCTCCTGCTGTTCTCCACAATTCATTCTTCATTTTACAGTCAGATTAGTCTTTATAAAAAAAATGCTTGGGGGCGGAGCCAAGATGGCAGCGTGAGTAGAGCAGCTGAAATCTCCTCCCCAAACCACATATATCTATGAAAATATAACAAAGACAACTCTTCCTTGAATAAAGACCAGAGGACACAGGACAACATCCAGACCACATCCACACCTGCAAGAACTCAGCTTCTCGCAAAGGGGGTAAGATACAAGCCCTGGCCCGGCGGGACCCGAGCACCCCTCCCCCCAGCTCCTGCGGGAGGAGAGGAGGCAGAGCGGGAGGGAGAGGGAACCCAGGACGCTGAACACCCAGCCCCAGCCATCCGGGCCAGAGCGAAGACATAGTGCATGCGCGGGGCCCTGGATACTAGGGAAACAGGGCAGCAAGAACGGTGAGTGGGTACCGGAGGCCTGGCGCCGGAGAACAAAAGAAAAGCGAGGGGCTTTTTTTTGTTTGTTTGTTTGTTTTTGTTCTTGTTTTATTTTCTTTGGTGAGCACTTTTTGGAAGTCTTAAAGGGATAGGTACCCCAAGACTAGGGAAACAGGGTAGCAAGGCTGGGGAGCGGGTGCCTGAGGCTGGCGCTGGAGAATAAAGAAAAACGAGCGGCCATTTAAAATTTTTTTATCTATTTTATTTTATTTTTATTTATTTGTTTTTGTGGTCATTTTTTTGTTCTGGCGGGTGCTTTTTGGAAGTCTTAAAGGGGCAGGGCAGGACACTTAGTCCAGAGGTAGAGAATCTGGGGATCTCTGGACACTCTAATCCCCTGGGCTGCAGGGAGCACAGAGGCTCCTTACGGAGATAAATAGCCTCCAGGCCGCTCCCCCTCCAACGCGACTCCACCACTTTGGAGCAGAGGCCTGAGCCAGGCCACGCCCACAGCAACAGCAGAGATAAACTCCATAGCAGCCGGGCAGGAAGCAGAAGCCCTGTCTGCGCCCAGATAACCAGCACAAGCCACTAGAGGTCGCTGTTCTCCCAGGAGAGGAAGGCCACAAACCAACAAGAAGGAAAGTTCTTCCAGCCGTCACTCGTCCCAGCTCTGCAAACTATTCCTATCACCATGAAAAGACAAAATTACAGGCAAACCAAGATCACAGAGACACCAGAGAAGGAGGCAGACCTAACCAGCCTTCCTGACAAAGAATTCAAAATAAAAATCATAAACATGCTGACAGAGATGCAGAAAAAATACGCAAGAGAAATGGGATGAAGTCCGGAGGGAGAGCACAGATGCCAGAAAGGAGATTACAGAAATGAAACAAACTCTGGAAGGATTTATAAGCAGAATGGATAAGATGCAAGAGGCCATTGATGGAATTGAAACCAGAGAACAGGGAGGCATAGAAGCTGCCATAGAGAGAGATAAAAGGATTTCCAGGAATGAAACAATATTAAGAGAACTGTGTGACCAATCCAAAAGGAACAATATCCATATTATAGGGGTACCAGAAGAAGAAGAGAGAGGAAGAGGGATGGAAAGTATCTTGGAAGAAATAATTGCTGAAAACTTCCCCAAACTGGGGGAGGAAATAATCGAACAGACCATGGAAATACACAGAACCCCCAACAGAAAAGATCCAAGGAGGACAACACCAAGACAAATAATAATTAAAATGGCAAAGATCAAGGACAAGTAAAGAGTTTTAAAGGCAGCTAGAGAGAAAAAGGTCACCTATAAAGGAAAACCCATCAGGCTAACATCAGACATCTTGACAGAAACCCTACAGGCCAGAAGAGAATGGCATGATATGTTTAATGCAATGAAACAGAAGGGCCTTGAACCAAGGATACTGTATCCAGCATGACTATCATTTAAATATGATGGCGGGATTAAACAATTCCCAGACAGGCAAAAGCTGAGGGAATTTGCTTCCCACAAACCACCTCTACAGGGCATCTTACAGGGACTGCTCTAGATGGGAGCACTCCTAAAAAGAGCACAGAACAAAACACCCAACATATGAAGAATCAAGGAGGAGGAATAAGAAGGGAGAGAAGAAAAGAATCTCCAGACAGTGTATATAACAGCTCAATAAACGAGCTAAGTTAGGCAGTAAGATACTACAGAGGTGAACCTTCAACCTTTGGTAAACACGAATTTAAAGCCTGCAATGGCAATAAGTACATATCTTTCAATAGTCACCCTAAATGTAAATGGACTGAATGCACCAATCAAAAGACACAGAGTAATAGAATGGATAAAAAAGCAAGACCCATCTATATGCTGCCTACAAGAAACTCACCTCAAACCCAAAGACGTGTACAGACTAAAAGTCAAGGGATGGAAAAACATATTTCAGGCAAACAACAGCGAGAAGAAAGCAGGGGTTGCAGTACTAATATCAGACAAAATAGACTTCAAAACAAAGAAAGTAACAAGAGATAAAGAAGGACACTACATAATGATAAAGGGCTCAGTCCAACAAGAGGATATAACCATTCTAAATATATATGCACCCAACACAGGAGCACCAGCATATGTGAAACAAATACTAACAGAACTAAAGGGGGAAATAGACTGCAATGCATTCATTCTAGGAGACTTCAACACTCCACTCACCCCAAAGAATAGATCCACCAGGCAGAAAACAAGTAAGGACACGGAAGCACTGAACAACACAGTAGAGCAGATGGACCTAATAGACATCTATAGAACTCCACATCCAAAAGCAACAGGATATACATTCTTCTCAATTGCACATGAAACATTCTCCAGAATAGACCACATAGTAGCCCACAAAAAGAGCCTCAGCAAAATACAAAATATTGAAATTCTACCAACCAATTTTTCAGACCACAAAGGTATAAAACTAGAAATAAATTCTACAAAGAAAACAAAAAGGCTCACAAACACATGGAGGCTTAACAACATGCTCCTAAATAATCAATAGATCAACAAACAAATTAAAATAGAGATCAAGGAAAATATAGAAACAAATGACAATAATAACACAAAGCCCCAATTTCTGTGGGATGCAGTGAAAGCAGTCTAAAGAGGAAAGTATATAGCAATCCAGGCACACTTGAAGAAGCAAGAACAATCCCAAATGAATAGTCTAACATCACAATTATTGAAATTGGAAAAAGAAGAACAAATGAGGCCTAAAGTCAGCAGAAGGAAGGACATAATAAATATCAGAGAAGAAATAAACAAAATTGAGAAGAATAAAACAATAGCAAAAATCAATGAAACCAAGAGCTGGTTCTTTGAGAAAATAAACAAAATAGATAAGCCTCTAGCCAAACTTATTAAGAGAAAAAGAGAATCAACACAAATCAACAGAATCAGAAATGAGAATGGAAAAATCACGACAGACCACAGAAATACAAAGAATTATTAGAGACTACTATGGAAACCTATATGCCAACAAGCTGGAAAACCTAGAAGAAATGGACAACTTCCTAGAAAAATACAACCTTCCAAGACTGACCAAGGAGGAAACAAAAGTTAAACAAACCAATTACGAGCAAAGAAATTGAAACGGTAATCAAAAAACTACCCAAGAACAAAACACCCGGGCCAGACGGATTTACCTCGGAATTTTATCAAACACACAGAGAAGGCATAATACCCATTCTCCTTAAAGTTTTCCAAAAAATAGAAGAGGACGGAATACTCCCAAACTCATTCTATGAAGCCAACATCACCCTAATACCAAAACCAGGCAAAGACCCCACAAAAAAAGAAAATTACAGATCAATATCCCTGATGAATGTAGATGCAAAAATACTCAATAAAATATTAGCAAACCGAATACAAAAGTATATCAAAAGGATCATACACCATGACCAAGTGGGATTCATCCCAGGGATGCAAGGATGGTACAACATTTGAAAATCCATCAACATCATCCACCACATCAACAAAAAGAAGGACAAAAAGCACATGATCATCTCCATAGATGCTGAAAAAGCATTTGACAAAATTCAACATCCATTCATGATAAACACTCTCAGCAAAATGGGTATAGAGGGCAAGTACCTCAACATAATAAAGGCCATATATCATAAACCCACAGCCAACATTACACTGAACAGCGAGAAGCTGAAAGCTTTTCCTCTGAGATCGGGAACTAGACAGGGATGCCCACTCTCCCCACTGCTATTTAACGTGGTACTGGAGGTCCTAGCCTTGGCAATTAGACAAAACAAAGAAATACAAGCAATCCAGATTGGTAAAGAAGAAGTTAAATTGTCACTATTTGCAGATGACATTATATTGTACATAAAAAAACCCTAAAGACTCCACCCCAAAACTACTAGAACTGATATCGGAATATAGCAAAGTTGCAGGATACAAAATTAACACACAGAAATCTGTAGCTTTCCTATACCTAACAATGAACCAATAGAAAGAGAAACCAGGAAAACAATTCCATTCACAATTGCATCAAAAAGAATAAAATAGGGAGGTTCACGGCTCTAACGGGGCTTTCTACAAGGGGTTTATCAAAGATGTTCATGAAGACTCCCTCACAGTTGTTTTTCAGAACAACTGGCAACCAGAACGCCAGGTTCCATTTAATGAAGTTAGATTACCACCACCACCTGATATAAAAAAAGAAATTAGTGAAGGAGATGAAGTAGAGGTATACTCAAGAGCAAATGTGGATGGTGGTTGGCTAAAGTTCGAATGATGAAAGGAGAATTTTATGTCATTGAATATGCTGCTTGTGATGCCACTTACAATGAAATAGTCACATTTGAACGACTTCGGCCTGTCAATCAAAATAAAACTGTCAAAAAAAATACTTTCTTTAAATGAACAGTGGATGTTCCTGAGAATTTGAGAAAGGCATGTGCTAATGAAAATGCACATAAAGATTTTAAGAAAGCAGTAGGAGCATGCAGAATTTTTTACCATCCAGAAACCACACAGTTAATGATACTGTCTGCCAGTGAAGCAACTGTGAAAAGAGTAAATATTTTAAGTGATATGCATTTGCGAAGTATTCGTACAAAGTTGATGCTTATGTCCAGAAATGAAGAGGCCACTAAACATTTAGAATTCTCTCTCCTTTTCTTAGGTCCAGACTACTAGGAGATTTGTGTTCCACATTCCCCCGCCCTGTCCACAACAAACATGCACATGCATGCTATCTTAGAGAAATTAAGTATACAAAACAACTTGCAGCAGCTTTTCATGAAGAATTTGTTGTGAGAGAAGATTTGATGGGTCTGGCAATAGGAACACATGGTAGTAACATACAGCAAGCTAGGAAGGTTCCTGGAGTTACAGCTATTGAGCTAGATGAAGATACTGGAACATTTCGAATCTATGGAGAGAGTGCTGATGCTGTAAAAAAGGCTAGAGGTTTCTTGGAGTTTGTGGAGGATTTTATTCAGGTTCCTAGGAATCTTGTTGGAAAAGTAATTGGAAAAAATGGCAAAGTCATTCAGGAAATAGTGGACAAATCTGGTGTGGTTCGGGTGAGAATTGAAGGAGATAATGAAAATAAACTACCGAGAGAAGATGGGATGTTTCCATTTGTATCTGTTGGCACTAAAGAAAGCATCGGAAATGTGCAAGTTCTTTTAGAGTATCATATTGCTTATCTAAAGGAAGTAGAACAGCTAAGAATGGAACGCCTGCAGATTGATGAACAGCTACGACGGGGTTCTAGGTCTTATAATGGAAGAGGCAGAGGTCGTCGGGGTCCTAATTATACCTCCGGTTATGGTACAAACTCTGAGCTGTTTAACCCCTCTGAAACAGAATCTGAACAGAAAGATGAGCTGAGTGATTGGTCATTGGCAGGAGAAGATGATCGAGAGAGCCGACATCAGCGTGACAGTAGGAGACGCCCAGAAGGAAGAGGCAGAAGTGTTTCAGGGGGTCGAGGTCATGGTGGACCATGTGGTGGCAAATCCTCCCATCAGTTCTGTGCTCAAAGATCCAGACAGCAATCTATACAGCTTACTTGATAATACAGAATCAGATCAGACTGCAGACACTGATGCCAGCGAATCTCATCACAATACTAACCATCGTAGGCGGTCTCGTAGACGAAGGACTGATGAAGATGCTGTTCTGATGGATGGAATGACTGAATATGATACAGCTTCAGTTAATGAAAATGGGCTAGGCAAAAGATGTGATTGAAGAGCATGGTCCTTCAGAAAAGGCAATAAATGGCCCAACTAGTGCTTCTGGTGATGAAATTTCTAAGCTCCAACGTACTCCAGGAGAAGAAAAGATTAATACCATAAAAGAAGAAAACACTCAAGAAGCAGCAGTCCTGAATGGTGTTCCATAAACTGAAGAAGTTCCTAGTTTACAGTTCTTTCACATTACATTTTACAATAGTGCTTGTACAAGCTTGCCAAAGATAGAATATGGATCGCCAGTCTTTACATCACACTTTCAGTTCTTCCATTTGGAATTCAGAAAGGGGAGGGATCCTGAAGAAACCATATGTTAAAACATACTTTGACACCTACTGTGTTATAAAATATATCATCAGATGTGCCTTGAGAATAGTATATGTAACATTAAAAAAGTTGCTGGCTATAAAAAAAAAAAAGAATAAAATACCTAGGAATAAATCTAACCAAAGAAGTGAATGACCTATACTCTGAAAACTACAAGTCACTCTTAAGAGAAATTAAAGGGGACACTAACAAATGGAAACTCATCCCATGCTCGTGGCTAGGAAGAATTAATATCATCAAAATGGCCATCCTGCCCAAAGCAATATACAGATTTGATGCAATCCCTATCGAATTACCAGCAACATTCTTCAATGAACTGGAACAAATAATTCAAAAATTCCTATGGAAACACCAAAGACCCCGAATAGCCAAAGCAATCCTGAGAAAGAAGAATAAAGTAGGGGGGATCTCACTCCCCAACTTCAAGCTCTACTATAAAGCCATAGTAATCAAGGCAATTTGGTACTGGCACAAGAACAGAGCCACAGACCAGTGGAACAGAATAGAGACTCCAGACATTAACCCAAACATATATGGTCAATTAATATTTGATAAAGTCACCATGGACATACAATGATGAAATGACAGTCTCTTCAACAGATGTTGCTGGCAAAACTGGACAGCTACATGTAGGAGAATGAAACTGGACCATTGTCTAACCCCATACACAAAAGTAAATTCAAAATGGATCAAATACCTGAATGTAAGTCATGAAACCATTAAACTCTTGGAAGAAAACATAGGCAAAAACCTCTTAGACATAAACATGAGTGATCTCTTCTTGAACATATCTCCCCGGGCAAGGAAAACAACAGCAAAAATGAACAAGTGGGACTATATTAAGCTGAAAAGCTTCTGTAGAGCAAAAGACACCATCAATAGAACAAAAAGGAACCCTACAGTATGGGAGAATATATTTGTAAATGACAGATCTGATAAAGGCTTGACGTCCAAAATATATAAAGAGCTCACACGCCTCAACAAACAAAAATCAAATAATCCAATTAAAAAATTGACAGAGGAACTGAACAGACAGTTCTCCCAAAAAGAAATACAGATGGCCAACAGACACATGAAAAGATGCTCCACATCACTAATTATCAGAGAAATGCAAATTAAAACTACAATGAGTAAGGATTTTAACTCTCACCAGTTAGGTGAGATTAAATTAAAACTCACACCAGTAAGGATGGCTGCCATCCAAAAGACAAACAACAACAAATGTTGGTGAGGCTGTGGAGAAAGGGGAACCCTCCTACACTGCTGGTGGGAATGTAAATTAGTTCAACCATTGTGGAAAGCAGTATGGAGGTTCATCAAAATGCTCAAAACAGACTTACCATTTGACACAGGAATTCCACTCCTAGGAATTTACCCTAAGAACGCAGCAATCAAGTTTGAGAAAGACAGATGCACCCATATGTTTATCGCAGCACTATTTACAATAGCCAAGAATTGAAAACAACCTAAATGTCCATCGGTAGATGAATGGATAAAGAAGATGTGGTACATATACACAATGGAATACTACTCAGCCATAAGAAGAGGGCAAATCCTACCTTTTGCAGCAACATGGATGGAGCTGGAGGGTATTTTCCTCAGTGAAATAAGCCAAGCAGAGAAAGAGAAATACCAAATGATTTCACTCATCTGTGGAGTATAAGAACAAAATAAAAACTGAAGGAACAAAACAGCAGCGGAATCACAGAACTCAAGAATGGACTAACAGGTACCAAAGGGAAAGGGACCGGGGAGGATGGGTGGGTAGGGAGGGATAAGGGGGGGGAGGAAGAAAGGGGGTATTAAGATCAGCATGCATGGGGGGTGGGGGAGAAAGGGGAGGGCTGTACAACACAGAGAAGACAAGTAGTGATTCTACAACATTTAGCTATGCTGATGGACAGTGACTGTAAAGGGGTTTATAGTGGGGACCTGGTATAGGGGAGAGCCTAGTAAACATAATATTCTTCATGTAAGTGTAGATTAAAGATAACAAAAAAGAAAGAAAGAAAGAAAGAAAAGGGGGATTACTCCATGACAGGATAAAACTAACTGTAAATCATCGATTAATGCATGCTTTAAATATCCTTAATTTTGATCACTTAAATGGTGTCAGATGATATGCTACGGAGGTACACTTTTTTGATAATATTCCTTTCTCTTAAAAAAATAAAAAAATAAAAAGCAGTTCCTGTGTTCTCCAATGAGTTCTACACAATGGTATAAAGGGCATATCAAAGTGTGGGCAAAGGGTCTGTTTGTGTTTATACAGAGGATCAAAGCCTAATTGGGCTACCCAGAAAATGAACTAAGATACGATATGAAGAAGAATTTCCAACATCAGCACTCTCTGGAAGAGTCATACCAGAAGATGATTATCAAAAAACCTCAACAAAGATCCAGGCGATGCTGCAGTTGTAGCTGCATTCATCCCACCGGTTCCTGGACTTGCCATTGCAATGAAGAAGGAGATACCTAAGCTGGCCTGTGCATACAGTAAAACAACAAATTTGACTGGATCTATACTGTTGGAACTCAACCAAGAATTAGGAGAAGTGCAAGTTGTAGCACTCCAAAATCTTACAACTACAGACTATCTACTGTTAAAAGAACATATGGGATGTGAACAGTTCTCAGGAATGGGCTGTTTTAATTTGTCTGATTTCTCTCAGACTGTTCAAATTCAGTTAGACAATATCCATCATATCATAGACAAATTTTGACAAATGCCTAGGGTGCCTAACTGGTTTTCTTGGCCTCACTGGAGATGGCTGGTAATTATAGATCTGCTTTGGTTATGTAACTGTATTCCTATTATGTTAATGTGTGTGTGCAATTTAATTAGTAGTTTAAAACCTATACGTGCTTAAATAATAGTCTACAAGAATATATGTCAAAGAAATAATCAATCTTCCCATGTTTTTTTCCATCTGCTACCTCTATAGCTTTTCTTCTTCCTTCCTAATTACAACCCTTAAATAGAATTCGTGCCTCATATCGAATTTACCGAGTATCATAATTCCTCTAAGTGGTAAAGATACTTAAAGAAAAATGCTGGGCATAGAAGCCACAGGGCATAAATCTGCAAAGAAGTAAAAATCTAACCTTTTCAAACAATATGGCTTCTCTCTCACTTACCAACTTTACATTTCCCTGTATGGCCCCGGAAGATGACTGGTTAGCCAGAGACAGGTAAGATTCCTCAAGGGAGGAACAACCTAAGACAGGCACAGTCGCAGGGGGGCCATCAGGTGAGAAATTGGGGATCAGCAGAGGTGAGGCTTAGAACCTCACCCCCTCTGTTTTGAGAGAAATCTTCTGCATCCGTGTATGTTTTATTGTCCTTGTCTAGCTTGGATTAACACTTAGTCTACAGGCAGACACCTGATGATCTACATTTGCTCTCTTACAACACTAAACTAAGTTTTCTACCTTTATCTTACATCTACCTACCACTTCAGCATTTTATTTAAAAAAATAATAATAATAATAAAGGGAGAAATGTGGGATCCACATATAAATTAAGTATAAAACTCAAATGAATATTCATATTTGACCTGTTTATAGTTCATAATGTGTGATCAAAACCGAAAGTTTCTGTGATGACTGCCCTTGTACTGTTCACCATGTAAGAACTTATTCACTATGTAAGAATTTGTTCACCATGTAAGAACTTGTTCATTATGCTTCAGAAGATTGGAGACTGACGAGAATTAGGCTTGGGGTGGATTAATGATTGTGCATTGGGCATTGACTCCCCTATACAGAATTTTATTGTTGTTAACAACCATTTGATCAATAAATATGAGAGATGCCCTCTCAAAAAAAAAAATGCTTGCCTTAGCCCAAACCTGCTCATGGCTTCCGGTCATACATACCTACTTGTTCTATCAATTACTGAAAAAGGAGTGTTAAAATTCTCCAATTGTAATTGTAGATTTATTTATTTCTCCCTTTAGCTCTGTCAGTTTTTGCTTCATGTATTTTGAAATTCTGTTATTAGTTACATACACATTTAGCTTTGTTTATCTTAATAGATTGATTTTTTCAACATCATGAAATATTGCCTTTATCTCCAATATGACTTGTCTTAAAGTCTACTTTGTCTGATATTTATATACCTATTTCTGCTTTCTTACATCTAGCATTCCCATTCTGTATTTTTTCATTTAAAAAATTTTTAATTTATCTGTATCTTTATATGTAAAGCATATGTGTTATAAACAGCCTATAGTTGTTTTAGCTGTATGTCTTTTTATTGGAGTATTTAATCCATTTATATTTAATGTAATTATTAATACAATTGAGTTAGAGATTACTATTTTTTTTCTATTACTGTTACCTGGGTTTTGTTCCATTTTTCCTCTTTTACTGCTTTTTTTAAACATGTTATTTATTTTTTTTGAAGAACATTATGTTTACTAGGCTCTCCCCTACCCCAAGTCCCCCACACAAACCTCAGTACAGTCACTGTCCATCAGCATAGTAAGATGTTGTAGAATCACTACTTGTCTTCTCTGTGTTGCAAAGCCCTCCCCTTTTCCCCACCCCCCACATTATACATGCTAATCATAATACCCCCTTTCTTCTTCCCCCCCTTACCCCTCCCTACCCTCCCATTCTTCCCAGTCTCTTTCCCTTTGGTAACTGTTAGTCCATTCTTGGGTTCTGTGATTCTGCTGCTGTTTTGTTCCTTCAGTTTTTCTTTGTTCTTATACTCCACAGATGAGTGAAATCATCTGGTATTTGTTTTTCTCTGCTTGGCTTATTTCACTAAGGATAATACCCTCTAGCTCCATCCAACTTGTTGCAAATGGTAGGATTTGTTTTCTTCTCATGACTGAATAATATTCCACTGTGTATATGTACCACATCTTCTTTATCCATTCATCTACTGATGGACACTTAGGTTGCTTCCATTTCTTGGCTATTGTAAATAGTGCTGTGATAAACATAGGGGTGCATCTGTCTTTTTCAAACTGGAGTGCTGCATCCTTAGGGTAAATTCCTAGAAGTGGAATTCCTGGGTCAAATGGTAAGTCTATTTTGAGCATTTTGATGAACCTCCATATTGCTTTCCACAATGGTTGAACTAATTTATATTCCCACCAGCAGTGTAGGAGGGTTCCCCTTTTGCTGCAACCTCGCCAACATTTGATGTTGTTTGTCTTTTGGATGGTGGCCATCCTTACTGGTGTGAGGTGATATCTCATTGTGGTTTTAATTTGTATTTCTCTGATAACTAGCGATGTGGAGCATCTTTTCATGTGTCTGTTGGCTATCTGAATTTCTTCTTTGAAGAACTGTCTGTTCAGCTCCTCTGCCCATTTTTTAATTGGATTATTTGCTTTTTGTTTGTTGAGGCATGTGAGCTCTTTATATATTTTGGATGTCAAGCCTTTATCAGATCTGTCATTTATGAAAATATTCTCCCTTACTGTAGGGTACGTTTTTGTTCTATTAATGGTGTCCTTTGCTGTACAGAAGCTTTTCAGCTTTATATAGTCCCACTTGTTCATTTTTGCTTTTGTTTTCCTTGCCTGGGGAGATATATTCATGAAGAAGTCACTAATGTTCACATCCAAGAGATTTTTGCCTATGTTTTTTTCTAAGAGTTTTATGGTTTCATGACTTACATTCAGGTCTTTGATCCATTTTGAATTTACTTTTGTGTATGAGGTTAGACAGTGATCCAGTTTCATTCTCTTACATGTAGCTGTCCAGTTTTGCCAGCACCATCTGTTGAAGAGACTGTCATTTCCCCATTGTATGTCCATGGCTCCTTTATCGAATATTAATTGACCATATATGTTTGGGTTAATGTCTGGAGTCTCTGATCTGTTCCACTGGTCTGTGGCTCTGTTTTTGTGCCAGTACCAAATTGTCTTGATTACTATGGCTTTGTAGTAGAGCTTGAAGTTGGGGAGTGAGATCCCTCCCACTTTATTCTTCTTTCTCAGGATTGCTTTGACTATTCGGGGTCTTTGGTGTTTCCATATGAATTTTTGAATTATTTGTTCCAGTTTGTTGAAGAATGTTGTTGTTAATTTGATAGGTATTCCATCAAATCTGTATATTGCTTTGGGAAGGATGGCCATTTTGATGATATTAATTCTGCCTCTCCAAGAGCATGGGATGAGTTTCCATTTGTTAGTGTCCTTTTTAATTTCTCTTAAGAGTCTCTTATAGTTTACAGGGTATAGATCTTTTACTTCTTTGGTTAGGTTTATTCCTAGGTATTTTATTCTTTTTGATGCAATTGTGAATGGAATTGTTTTCCTGATTTCTCTTTCTATTGGTTCATTGTTAGTGTATAGGAAAGCCACAGATTTCTGTGTGTTAATTTTGTATCCTGCAACATTTCTGTATTCCAATATCAGTTCTAGTAGTTTTGGGGTGGGGTCTTTAGGGTTTTTTATGTACAATATCATGTCATCTGTGAATAGTGACAGTTTAACTTCTTCTTTACCAATCTGGATTCCTTGTATTTCTTTGTTTTGTCTGATTGCCATGGCTAGGACCTCCAGTACTATGTTAAATAGCAGTGGGGAGAGTGGGCATCCCTGTCTTGTTCCCGATCTCAGAGGAAAAGCTTTCAGCTTCTTGCTGTTCAGTGTAATGTTGGCTGTGGGTTTATGATATATGGCCTTTATTATGTTGAGGTACTTGCCCTCTATACCCATTTTGCTGAGAGTTTTTACCATGAATGGATGTTGAATTTTGTCATATGCTTTTTCAGCATCTATGGAGATGATCATGTGGTTTTTGTCTTTCTTTTTGTTGATGTGGTGGATGATGTTGATGGATTTTCGAATGTTGTACCATCCTTGCATCCCTGGGATGAATCCCACTTGGTCGTGGTGTATGATCCTTTTGATATACTTTTGAATTCGGTTTGCTCATATTTTATTGAGTATTTTTTCATCTACATTCATCAGGGATATTGGTCTGTAATTTTCTTTTTTGGTGGGGTCTTTGCCTGGTTTTGGTATTAGGGTGATGTTGTCTTCATAGAATGAGTTTGGGAGTATTCCCTCCTGTTCTATTTTTTGGAAAACTTTAAGGAGAATGGGTATTATATCTTCTCTGTATGTCTGATAAAATTCCGAGGTAAATCCATCTGGCCCAGGGGTTTTTTCTTGGGTAGTTTTTTGATTACCACTTCAATTTCTTTGCTGGTCATTGGTTTGTTTAGGTTTTGTGTTTTTTCCTTGGTCAGTCTTGTAAGGTTGTATTTTTCTAGGAAGTTGTCCATTTCTTCTAGGTTTTCCACCTTCTTAGCATGTAGGTTTTCATAGTAGTCTATAATAATTCTTTGTATTTCTGTGGGCTCCATCGTGATGTTTCCTTTCTCATTTCTGATTCTGTTGATGTGTGTTGATTCTCTTTTTCTCTTAATAAGTCTGGCTAGAGGCTTATCTGTTTTGTTTATTTTCTCAAAGAACCAGCTCTTGGTTTCATTGATTTTTTCTGTTGTTTTATTCTTCTCAATTTTGTTTATTTCTTCTCTGATCTTTATTATGTCCCTCCTTCTGCTGACTTTAGGCCTCATTTGTTCTTCTTTTTCCAATTTTGATAATAGAGTCATTAGACTATTCATTTGGGTTTGTTCTTCCTTCTTTAAATATGCCTGGATTGCTATATACTTTCCTCTTAGAACTGCTTTCGCTGTGTCCCACAGAAGTTGGGGCTTTGTGTTGTTGTTGTCATTTATTTCCATATATTGCTGGATCTCCATTTTAATTTGGTCATTGATCCATTGACTATTTAGGAGCGTGTTGTTAAGCCTCCATGTTTTTGTGAGCCTTTTTGCTTTCTTTGTACAATTTATTTCTAGTTTTTTACCTTTGTGGTCTGAAAAGTTGGTTGGTAGGATTTCAATCTTGTGGAATTTACTGAGGCTCTTTTTGTGGCCTAGTATGTGGTCTATTCTGGAGAATGTTCCATGTGCACTTGAGAAGAATGCATATCCAATTGCTTTTGGGTGTAGAGTTCTATAGATGTCTATTAGGTCCATCTGTTCTAGTGTGTTGTTCAGTGCCTCTGTGTCCTTACTTATTTTCTGTCTGGTGGATCTGTCCTTTGGAGTGAATTATGTGTTGAAGTCTTCTAAAATGAATGCATTGCATTCTATTTCCTCCTTTAGTTCTGTTAGTATTTGTTTCGCATATGCTGGTGCTCCTGTGTTGAGTGCATATATATTTATAGTGGTTGTATCCTCTTGTTGGACTGAGCCCTTTATAATTATGTAATGTCCTTCTTTATCTCTTGTTACTTTCTTTGTTTTGAAGTCTATTTTGTCTGTTACTAGTACTGCAACTCCTGCTTTTTTCTCCCTATTGTTTGCATGAAATATCTTTTTCCATCCCTTGACTTTTAGTCTGTGCATGTCTTTGGGTTTGAGGTTAGTCTCTTGTAAGCAGCATATAGATGGGTCTTGTTTTTTGGGGTTTGTTCTTCCATTCAGTGACTCTATGTCTTTTGATTGTTTCATTCATTCCATTTACATTTAGGGTGATTATCGATAGGTATGTACTTATTGCCATTTCAGGCTTTAGATTCATGGTTACCGAAGGTTCCAGGTTACTTTCCTTACTCTCTAAGAGTCTAACTTAACTCACTTTGTATGCTGTTACAAACAGAATCTAAAGGTTCTTTTCGGTTTCTCCTCCTTTTTCTTCCTCCTTCATTCTTAATATATTAGTTATCAGATTCTGTACTTTTTCTCTGTCCCTTAATTGGCTTTGGGGATAGTCAATTTAATTTTGCATTTGCCTCACAATCAGCTGCTCCACCCTCCCTACCATAATTTTACTACCTCTGGTGACAGCTATCCAACCCTAGGAACACTTCCATCTATAGCAGTCCCTCCAAAATAGACTGCAGAGATGGTTTGTGGGAGGTAAACTCTCTCAGCTTTTGCTTATCTGGAAATTGTTTAATCCCTCCTTAAAGTTTAAATGATAATCTCACTGGATAAAGTAATCTTGGTTCCAGGCCCTTCTGCTTCATGGCATTTAATACATCATGCCACTCCCTTCTGGCCTGTAAGGTTTCTGCTGAGAAGTCTGATGTTAGCCTTATGGGCTTTCCTTTATATGTGATCTTATTTCTGCCTCTGGCTGCTTTTAACAGTCTGTCCTTATCCTTGATCTTTCCCATTTTAATTACTATGTGTCTTGGTGTTGTCTTCCTTGGGTCCTTTGTGTTGGGGGATCTGTGGATCTCCATGGCCTGACAGACTATCTCCTTTCCCAGATTGGGGAAGTTTTCAGCAACTACCTCCTCAAGGTACTTTCTATCCATTTTTCTCTCTTCTTCTTCTTCTGGTATCCCTATAATGCGAATATTGTTCCGCTTGGATTGGTCACACAGTTCTCTCAATATTCTTTCATTTTTAGAGATCCTTTTTTCTCTCTGTGCCTCAGCTTTTTTGTATTCCTCTTCTCTAGTTTCTATTTCATTTATTGTCTCCTCCACCATATCCAACCTGCTTTTAATACCTTCCATCATGTTCTTTAACGATTGGATCTCTGACCTGAATTCATTCCTGAGTTCTTGGATGTCTTTCCGTACCTCCATTAGGATTTTGATTATTTTTATTTTGAACTCCCTTTCAGGAAGAGTCACTAGGTCCATATCATTGAAATCTTTCTTGGAGGTTGTATTAACAATTTTACTCTGGACAAGGTTCCTTTGGCGTTTCATGTTTGTATATGGCACCCTCTAATGTTCAGAATCTCTATTCTGGAGCTGCTGAGCCCCTGAAGCAATGTCAGGGTTTGCAGGGGAGCAGTACTGGGGGTAGGAAAGAGCTGTTCCCCACCTCCTGGCTCCTGTGCCTGTCTCCACTGCCTGAGTCAGTGGGCCGGGCACACAGGTATAAGTTTTTGTCCCAGAGCAGCCATATATGGATCCCTGCTTTCCACAAGCAGCCGGAATCCCAGTCTCCCCAGAAACTCTTCCTGTACTAACTTTCCAACACAGTAGTCATGCGAGTTTCATGAAAGCACCATGAAATGTAGTTTTGTGCTCCCAGCGCAGATCTCCGGAGCTAGGTATTCAGCAGTCCCAAGCCTTCCACTCCCTCCCTGCTCTGTTTGTTTTCCTCCCACTGGTGAGCTGGGGTGGGGGAGGGTCTCGGGTCCCACGGAGCCACAGCTCTGGTACGTTACCCCATTCACTGAGGTCTGCTCTTTTCTCCAGGTGTGTGCAGTCTGATGCCGTCCTCTTTCCTGTTGCTCTCTCAGGATTAGTTAAGCCAATTAAATTTTCTAATTGTATCCAGTTTTAGGAGGAAGCCTCTGTCTCTCCTCTCACGCCACCATCTTTAATCCAATCCCTACATGTTATTTTTTATTTTATTTCCTCTACTGAAATTTTAGCGATACTTCCTTTTTTTAATTTTTAATTTATTTTTACCAGGTTCTCTGAGATTACAATAGATATACTCTATTAATAATACCACCTAGCTTGAAAAAATATTATATTACTTCATATATGAGAAACCAACAACAGTATGTTTCCACTTACCCTTTTCCATCCTTGATATAATTTTTATCATACATTTCATGTCTGCATATGTTGAAAACTCCATGACACGTTTTTTATTATTTTTCTTTAAACAATTATTTCTTAAAGAAATTAAGAAGGTAGGGAGGAAAGTCTTCAATATTTATTCACATTTATAATAAACAGAATTCTTAGTTCCTATAGATAGGTGTGAGTTTCCATATGAAATCATTTTCCTGAAGAACATTTTGACTTAGCAGTCTTGTGAAGGTATTATTATGATCCCCTTTTCTTTCATCTCTCTCTCTCTCTCTCTCTCTCTCTCTCTCTCTCTCCCCATCTTCTTTCTCATCTCATACTCACCCAACTCCTCTCTGCCCCAACTATTCATATTTCTATGTCCTTGAACATGTCCACAAGACTACACGTCTTGTAGTACAGTTTTTCTGATAAATTCTCTCAGCTTTTTTTCTTTTTAATCAGAAAATATCCTTATTTTGCCTTCATTTGTGGGGCTTTTGCTTATTTTTTGTTGGATATAGAGCTCTAGGTGACCTTTCAGCATTTTAAAGATGTTCCATTGTCTTCTGGCTTGCCTCGTTTCTTATGAGAACAGTGTTAGTTCTTATCATTGTTCCTTCATATGTAGTGTGTCTTTTTTTTTTTTACTGCTTTTAATATTTTCTTTTCTGGGGGGGTGCAATTTGGGTGTGATATTCTTTATGTTTATCCTGCTTGTGGGTTTTGGAGCTTCTTGGATCTGTGGGTTAATATTTTTTTTATCAAATTTGGAATCTTTGGGGGCATTACTTCTTCAGGTATCTTTCTTTTCCTCCTAGGACTCCATTTACACATATGTTAGGCTGCATGGTAATATCCCAAAAGTCACTAAGCTTCTCTTCCATTTTCTTCAGGCTTTTTTTCTCTATGCTTTAGTTTAACTAGTTTTTATTTATTTATTTATTTATTTAAATATAGTATCTAATCTGTCCTCTGGGGTGCTGTTTGCACTTGAAATCTCTGTTCAGCTCACAGCTCCCCAGTAGCAGCTGTTCTCAGCCAGATCATGCAGGGCCTTACCCTTTGCATGGTTGTCTTAATCTTTGGTCTAAGATTTAAGGACTCCTATGCAGATCTCTAGAATCCCTCCTTTGCACAGCTCCTTCCTTTCTGGCACTCTGCCCTTTAAAATTCCAGCTGCTGTACATCCTCACATTCTGATCTTGGCCTACTCAGCTCAGTGAGATTACTGTGCTCGGTTTGTGCTCTAATTTCTTGCACCATGTTCTAGAAAGTATATCCATATAGGAAGCCAAGATTATCAGAAGATTTATTTCATATGTTTTTCTTCTCTGAGGGATCAGTTTTGCTCAGCCTTTTCTCCAGTGTTTGAAAGTCGTGTTTCCTATGTTTTCCAGTTATATAGTTGTTTATTATGAGATGACTAATCCAGTAGTCTGGTTGCCCCATCTCATTTAGAATAAAATCCAAACTCCTTGCCCTGATTTAAAAAGCCCTATATAACCTGACCCCTGCCTACTTCTCTGATTTCATCAAGTGCCGTACCCCTCTTTACACACCTATACTCCGTACCGGCCTCCTTCCCCGTCCTCAGACACACCAGCTTCTTCTTACCTTAGGGCCCGCACTGCTGTCTCCTCTTTCTGGGATGCCTTACCCTCTGATGTTCACATGATGGTCTCTTGCTGCCATTCAAGACCATCCTCATTAAAGCATCTACCCAGCCATTGTCAGAGCAGCCTGTTTTAATTATTAGCAGAATGTGCATCACATTTTGGTATTTGTGTTTATGTATTTCATTTACTTCTTCCTTGGTTTATTTTCTCTCTCCTTTCACTAGAATAACATATATTTGAGGGCAGGGACCTTCTCGGCTCTGTTTACCACTTTATCTTCTGTGTTGGGTCTGGGCCTAGCACATGGCTAGTACTGAAGTAAGAAATAAATATTTCTTAGGTGAATGGATAAACAAATAAAACCCATTTTTCATTTCATTGTTTCATACCTTCCTTCCAAATTACCACAAACTTCAAAGGAAATACTCAATCTCATATACTATACAGATGATGAGGAGAAAGATGATAATGATAATTCCTAATACTTATTGAGCTGTTATTGCTTGTGCTAGAAACTGAACTAAGTGCTTCACATTCCTTATCTCATTTAATCCTTGTTACAACCCTCGGAGGTATCTGCTGTTATTATCAACATTGTAGATAAGGAAACAGACAAGTTGAGTGTCTTTTTCTGAGCATCTCACATCCTATCATCTTGCCAGATCCCTAGAGCTTATCATCCTGCCAGTTTTTGTAGAGTCGCTGTTGTCCAGGCTCTGATTTTTATTTTCACATGACTGGAGCTGGGTTTATTCTGCCTTTGAGATAGGCCCAGGTCACGCCAGCCTCTAGCACCAAAACATCATGTACCTCATCTGTTGCCCATTACTCTTCATTGCCGAGAAAAGGGCCCATATTGTGCTTTTGTATCCAACCCTCGTGTTTCTCCTGTAGCATAAATGTACCTAACCAGCTGTTGCTAATGCTTTGTAATTTTTGTGACCACTCTACTGAGAGCTGCCTCTTCTTGGCGCAGATGGTGTGACATCAGGCAGGCAAGTGGAAGTGTAGTGACAGAGCCTAGGAGAAGCTGGTCAATGCTGCTGCCTTCTTTGTTTTTCAATAATTGAATCTAAGACGGTCACATACAAATCCGTATGCCTGTGTCCCAAAGGCAATGTAAGATCTGGGATACAGGGTTAAAGGAAAGAAATTTGGGGTCAGGGGAATAGTTAGAAACATTTTACAGAAGTGACTGACAGAATCACCAAAATGAATATTTTTCTCCAAAAAGCAAATGGAGTTGGAGAACAACAGAAAGCAGGGAATAAAGTTAAGTATTAAAGGGATAAATAAGAAGAATGATAATTTTTCCAGGGTGGGAAAACTACTTATCCAATGCCAATTTAATTATAGCAGTATTAATAAAACAATGAGAGACACAGTTTTCAATAATGTAAAGAGAAAAAGTTCAGAGTCAAGCAGATTGGAATCGAAACCCAAATTCACTGCTTACAAGCTGGGAGACCCTGAGCAAGTTTCTTAGCCTTTCTCAGTTTGAATTATCCTTTGGATAAGAAATCCTACCATAAGATGTAAGAGAGGGAGTTTGGGATAGAGGATGGTTACCTGGGGAACAACATTTACAACACATCCAATGGGAAGGTACTCCTACAAACCCCAAAATACAAGTAGGTGAAGACAGACTCCATCATTCACAAGCCCTGCAGAGCCTCAGGGTTTGTGGGTGCAGTGGCTGCAAGGAGGAGGAGGGAAAGGATGCAGCAGGTGTCTGACATACTTGAGAATGGGAGAAGCCCTGAAGAAGCAAAGTATTTGCTGGGAAGCACAGCAAACCCTAGAGAACAGCAGTTGCAAGGGGGTGGGGATTTTGCTGCCTCCAGGAATGGGGATGTTAAAAAAGCCTGTGGCAAGGAATTCTGTGATGGTGGAACAGCAAATTCCCTCTTACTCTCCTCAGCAGAACATTTTATTTCAGAGAACCTAACAATAGCAGAGGCAATATGAAATGCTGCATGAAGCATTCTACATTTCTCAGCTAAACTCATAGCAAAGATTTGGGCATTTATGAGATCAGGACGTAAAAGCATTAATTTAATTTCCTTTGAGACCAACTCAACCCACCCGGCCACAAGACTCTCTGGGGTTGGAAATGGCCCAGATTCCATGAATGTTGTATTAGCTTGCAGAGCCATCTGCGTTGCCCTTGAGCCCTTTACGATCTCATGCAACTTTGGCTACTGCCAATTCACGGCCATACATTCCGGCAGCAGTGAGCTGGCTCACTCCAGAAGAAAGAAAAATTATGATGTTAAAAAATCTACCTGATCTGAGTACCTGCTTGCATCTGCTTGTTTGTGGGCAAACCACATTAGGTTTGAGAACAAATTATTTAAAATAATTTGCATATAGGAGGTTAGTTACACCAGACAGCAGGGTATCTTGGGCACAAATGTTTCCTGCTTCATTTTTTCCATAAGCTCCAAAAAAGGGAAGGACTGCAATTTTAATTAGGGTGTTTTGGGAAAGCCTACCTTGAAAGGGGCATTCTGGCAAACACTTGGAGGAGGTGAGGGAGTGAGCCCTGGGGAAAAACAGTGCAGGCATGAGAATTCCTGGTGTGTTCAGGGGACAGCAAGGTGGTGGATGTGCTGGGGCAGAAACTGAGAGCGAGAAAAGTCATGGGGCATCACACAGCGCAAGGCCTCCATGGTCCTCGTAAGGAGTGGGTGAGACACCATTTGGAGGATTTTAAGCAGAGAAATGATATGATCTGAATAATATTTGAAATGGACCATTCTTACTTCTGTGTTAGTAAAAGCTACCAACTAGACTGTGGGTGGTGAGGGTAGGAACAAGGAAACTAGTCAGAACTGTCATTGTCATGAAGAGAGATCAGGGCTGCCTGCATCAGGTGGCAGCAGGGGAGTTGGTGAGAAATGGTCAGATTCTGGGTATGCTTCAAAGGCAGAGCCAGTAGGACTTGTTGATAAATAATATTAGATGTGGAGATTAAAAAGAGAAGATTCAAGGATGGCTCTGATGTGTTCAACTGGAAGAAATGGAGGGATGGAGTTGCCATCAATGGAGATAGGGCAGGTGTGGCTGGAGAGTGCTCTGGATTGAATTGTATCCCCCCAGAATTCATATTTGAAGTCCTAATTTTAAGTACCTCAGAATGTGACTTTATTTGGAAATGGGGTTGTTGCAAGTTTGATTAGTTCAAATGAGGTCGTACTGGAGAAGGATGGCCTCTAATCCAGTATGACTGGTGTCCTTTTGAAAAGAGGGAATTTGGACAAAGACACAGGGAGAACATCAGTTGAAGACAAAGGTAGAGCCAAGAACATCAGAGATTGCTAGCAACTACCAGAAGCTAGGAGAGCGCATGGAACAGATTCTCCTCCACAGGCCTCTGGAGGAGCCATTCCTACAGATGCCGTGATTTCAGACTTCTGGCCTCCAGAACTGTGAGACAATAAATTTCTGTGCTTAGGTCATCCAGTTTGTGGTATTTTTCTAGGACAGCCCTAGGCAACAAATACAGAGAGGTATTAGAGGGACGGGAGATCGGGGGTCTGGTTTGAGCCCCATTAGATACAAGTTGTCTGTTAAACGCATAGGTTCCACAGGGGGCTCAGCATCAGTCAGCGGCCCGGCTGCATGGGCCCAACTGCAGATGTGCTGCACAGATGGTTAGCACACTCCTGGCGGTTAATGCCATGAGATGAGTGGGACCTAGAGTGCATGAAAGCAGAAGTAAAAAGAGGTCCAAAGAGAAGTCCAACGCCAAGGGTGGCAAACTAAGGAAAAACCAGCAAAGGCGGAGGAAGAGCAGCCACCTGGGCAGGAGTAGGAGTGGTGGAGTGGGGTGGCCCAGAAGCTGGAGGAATAAAGGGTTTTCAGAAGGACAGAAAGATAGCCTGGGTCAAGTACTTCTGGTAGATAAGAGGATAGTTGAGAATTGAGTCCTGGAGTAAGTGCCGTGGGTGATTTAGTGATTTTGGTGGAGTGGTGGCAGTAAAAACTTATGATCTAATTGGATAGATTAGGTGGATTAAGACACAAGAAACTGGAGACTCTTTCCTATAAAAGGAAACAAAGAAATTGAACATTAATTAGAAATAAAGTAAACATCTACCCACTTTTATTTCCAGTTAATGTTCACACATTACATACATACAGACAATATGTATGTATGCATGTGTGTGCATGTGTTTAAAATGGGAGAAATAACTCAATGTTTATATGCTGATGGAAATAATCCAGAAGAGAGGGAAAATTTCATGATGCAAGTAAAATAAGGAAAAAATGCAGAGAGATGTACTTCAGTAGATGAGAGAGTTTGGGAACCAGGGCAACTGTGGGCTGTGGAGGGTGTGGGGGGGATTCCTACAGAAACAGAAAGGAAAGCAGTCACATGGGGCCTATGCTGCAGGTGGGGAGACGTGCTGGGACCTTTGCCAGTTCTTGTAGTGCCTCCATCTTCTCAGTGTGATAAGAAGTGACACCACTAGCAGAGAGAGGGGTGTGGAGAAACGCTGCAGTTGGAGGAGAGAGAAGACTGTGCAGTTGTTGTTTAGGAAAGAGAGTGACCGCCCTAGGAGAATGGTGTGGTTGGCAGGCAGCCCATCTTGATCAGTTTCCATTAGTCATGACCACAGGTAAGCAGATCCACATGGGAAAGCCCAGGGCTCTCAGGACGGTGTGATGATCAATTTATGTGTCAACTGGACCAGGCCATGGGGTGCCCGGCATTTGGTCAAATATTATTCTGGGTATATCTCTGAGGATGTTTCTGGATGAGATTAACATTTGAATGGTGCATGAGCAAAGCAGATTGCCCTCCCTAGTGTGGGTGGGCCCCAGCAGAACAAAAAGGCTGAGTAAGAGAGAGCTCTGCCTGCCTGGCCGCTTAGCTGGGACACCCATCTTCTCCAGCCTCAAACTGGAATTTACACCATCAGGACTCTTGGGTCTCCAGCTTGCTTAGACCTCTGCCCCTAACCTCCACAACTGTATGAGTCAATTCCTTGTTTTATATATATGCATACACATGCACACATATGTTATCTATATCTCCTGTTGGTTCTGTTTCTCTGGAGAACACTGACTAACACAAAGGGCCTTCACAGGGCTCGTGCTGGCCCTACTCCTCCTGGGGGTCATCCTGCAGGTGGACTCCCCAGACTCGGGGCTCAGACACAACCAGCCCCCAGTAGAGCTTGCTTCCTCTGTGCTGCTGCCGCTGCCCAGGAATAACGAGAGGCTGGAGGTAGGGGGAGACTTGTAGGCCTGCTTGTGGCTTTTTGCACCATCCCGCTCCTCCCGTTTGCCCCACTGTGCTCTCCATCTGGCAGCTGCACAGCTTTGCTGTGGCCTGGCAGTGGCTCCAGGCTATGGATGCTCCCTTTTCTCTGACCAAACAGAACTCAGGCAAGGGCAGCTCATTCTGAGAGCACAGTGGCCCTCAGCCCAGAAGTGCTGGTTGAAGCCAAAGTTTCTGGGGTCCATTTAGGTCAGGCCTGGATGTCACAGCCATGTATTCTCGCCTTCCTCGGCACCTCAGTGTGCTCTTCTGGGGAAGGCGACAGAGCGTGCCCCTGCAGAACGCAGCCTGTCTCAGCTCCCTCTCCCACAGGTGGGCCCTCCCCAAGGGAAAGCACAGGTCCCGGACAACCACTCCTCTCAGCTGCACCAGGCTAGTCCTCCTGACCTTGTATGCCCTCGAACTGAGAATGATTTTACATTGTTAAATGGTTGGGGAAAATCCAAAGAAGATAATATTTTGTGATGTGAAAATTATATAAAATTCAAACTTATGTCCATAATAGTGTTACTGGAATATAGCCATGTGTTTTCTTTTATTTTTTTTTGAGAGGGCATCTCTCATATTTATTGATCAGATGGTTGTTAACAACAATAAAATTCTGTATAGGGGACTCAATGCACAATCATTAATCCACCCCAAGCCTAATTCTCGTCAGTCTCCAATCTTCTGAAGCATAACAAACAAGTTCTTACATGGTGAACAAATTCTTACATAGTGAATAAGTTCTTACATGGTGAACAGTACAAGGGCAGTCATCACAGAAACTTTCGGTTTTGATCACACATTATGAACTATCAACAGTCAGGTCAAATATGAATATTCGTTTGATTTTTATACTTGATTTATATGTGAATCCCACATTTCTCCCTTATTATTATTATTATTATTATTATTATTATTAATAAAATGCTGAAGTGGTAGGTAGATGCAAGATAAAGGTAGAAAACATAGCTTAGTGCTGTAAGAGAGCAAATGTAGATGATCAGGTGTGTGCCTGTAGACTAAGTGTTAATCCAAGCTAGACAAAGGGCAATAAAACATCCATGGATGCAGATTTCTCTCAAAACAGGGGGGGCGAGGTTCTAAGCCTCACCTCTGTTGATCCCCAATTTCTCACCTGATGGCCCCCCTGCGACTGTGCCTGTCTTAGGTTGTTCCTCCCTTGAGGAATCTTACCCATCTCTGGCTAACCAGTCATCTTCCGGGGCCATACAGGGAAATGTAAAGTTGGTAAGTGAGAGAGAGGCAATATTGTTTGAAAAGGTTAGCTTTTTACTTCTCTGCAGATTTATGCCCTGTGGCTTTTATGCCCAGTATTTGTCTTGAGGTATCTTTATCACTTGGAAGAATTATGATACTCGGTAAATTCGATTTGAGGCACGAATTCTATTTAAGGGTTGTAATTAGGAAGGAAAAAGAAAAGCTATAGGAGAAGCAGATGGATGAAAACATGAGAAGATTGATTATTTCTTTGACATATCTTTTTGTAGAGTAATTTAAGCATGTATAGGTTTTAAACTACTAATTAAATTGCATATACACATTAACATAATAGGAATACAGTTACATAACCAAAGCAGACCTATAATTACCAGCCATCTCCAGTGAAGCCAAGAAAACCAGTTAGGCACCCTGGCATTTGTGAGAACTTATCTATGATATGGTGGATATTGTCCAACTGAACTTGAACAGTTTGAGAGAAATCAGACAAATTAAAACAACCCATTGTTGGGGACTGTTCACATCCCATATGTTCTTTTAACAGTAGATAGTCTGTAGTCGTAAGATTTTGGAGCGCTACAACTTGCACTTCTCCTAATTCTTGGTTGAGTTCCAACAGTATAGATCCAGTCAAATTTGTTGTTTTACTGTATGCACAGGCCAGCTTAGGTATCTCCTTCTTCATTGCAATGGCAAGTCCAGGAACCGGTGGGATGAATGCAGCTACAACTGCAGCATCGCCTGGATCTTTGTTGAGGTTTTTTGATAATCATCTTCTGGTATGACTCTTCCAGAGAGTGCTGTTGTTGGAAGTTCTTCTTCATATCGTATCTTAGTTCATTTTCTGGGTAGCCAAATTAGGCTTCGATCCTCTGTATAAACACAAACAGACCCGTTGCCCACACTTTGATATGCCCTTTATACCATTGTGTAGAACTCATTGGATGTCACCACATAGGAACTACTTTTTTTTTTTTCTTTTTTTTAAGACAAAGGAATATTATCAGAAAAGTGTACCTCCATAGCCAATCATCTGACACCTTTTAAGTGATCAAAATTAAGGATATTTAAAGCATGCATCAATCGATGATTTACAGTTAGTTTTACCCTATAAGAATATTATGTTTACTAGGCTCTCCCCTATATCAAGTCCCCCCATAAACCACTTTACAGTTACTGTACATCAGCATAGCAAAATGTTGTAGAATCACTACTTGTCTTTTCTGTGTTGTACAGCCCTCCCCTTTCTCCCACGCCCCTCTATGCATGCTAATCTTAATAACCCTCTTCTTCTTACCCCCCCTTATCCCTCGCTACCCACCCATCCTCCCCAGGCCCTTTCCTTTTGGTACCTGTTAGTCCATTCTTGGGTTCTGTGATTCCACTGCTGTTTTGTTCCTTCAGTTTTTCCTTTGTTCTTATACTCCAGAGATGAGTGAAATCATTTGGTATTTCTCTTTCTCTGCTTTGCTTATTTCACTGAGCATAATACCTCCAGCTCCATCCATGTTGCTGCAAATGGTAGGATTTGCCCTCTTCTTATGGCTGAGTAGTATTCCATTGTATATATACACCACGTCTTCTTTATCCATTCATCTACCGATGGACATTTAGGTTGCTTCCAATTCTTGGCTATTGTAAATAGTGCTGCGATAAACGTAGGGGTGCATCTGTCTTTCTCAAACTTGGTTGCTGCGTGCCTAGGGTAAATTCCTAGGAGTGGAATTCCTGGGTCAAATGGTAAGTCTGTTTTGAGCATTTTGATGTACCTCCATACTGCTTTCCACAATGGTTGAACTAATTTACATTCCCACCAGCAGTGTAGGAGGGTTCCCCTTTCTCCATAGCCTTGCCAACATTTGTTGTTGTTGGTCTTTTGGATGGCAGCCATCCTTACTGGTGTGAGGTGATACCTCATTGTAGTTTTAATTTGCATTTCTCTGATAATTAGTGATGTGGAGCATCTTTTCATGTGTCTGTTGGCCATCTGTATTTCTTTTTTGGAGAACTGTCTGTTCAGTTCCTTTGCCCATTTTTTAATTAGATTATTTTATTTTTGTTTGTTGAGGTGTGTGAGCTCTTTATATATTTTGGACATCAAGCCTTTATCGGATCTGTCATTTACAAATATATTCTCCCATACTGTAGGGTTCCTTTTTGTTCTATTGATGGTGTCTTTTGCTGTACAGAAGCTTTTCAGCTTAATATAGTCCCACTTGTTCATTTTTGCTGTTGTTCTCCTTGCCCAGGGAGATATGTTCAAGAAGAGGTCACTCATGTTTATGACTAAGAGGTATTTGCCTATGTTTTTTTCCACGAGTTTAATGGTTTCATGACTTACATTCAGGTATTTGATCCATTTTGAATTTACTTTTGTGTATGGGGTTAGACAATGGTCCAGTTTCATTCTCCTACATGTAGCTGTCCTGTTTTGCCAGCACCATCCTTTGAAGAGACTGTCATTTCGCCATTGTATGTCCATGGCGACTTTATCAAATATTAATTGACCATATATGTTTGGGTTAATGTCTGGAGTCTCTATTCTGTTCCACTGGTCTGTGGCTCTGTTCTTGTGCCACCAAATTGTCTTGATTACTACGGCTTTATAGTAGAGCTTGAAGCTGGGGAGTGAGATCCCCCCTACTTTATTCTTCTTTCTCAGGATTGCTTTGGCTATTCGTGGTCTTTGGTGTTTCCATATGAATTTTTGAATTATTTGTTCCAGTTCATTGAAGAATGTTGCTGGTAATTTGATAGGGATTGCATCAAATCTGTATACTGCTTTGGGCATGATGGCCATTTTGATGATATTAATTCTTCCTAGCCACGAGCATGGGATGAGTTTCCATTTGTTAGTGTCCCCTTTAATTTCTCTTAAGAGTGTCTTGTAGTTTTCACAGTATAGGTCATTCACTTCTTTGGTTAGATTTATTTCTAGGTATTTTATTTTTTTTGATGTAATTGTGAATGGAATTGTTTTCCTGGTTTCTCTTTCTATTGGTTCATTGTTAGTGTATAGGAAAGCTACAGATTTCTGTGTGTTAATTTTGTATCCAGCAACTTTGCTGTATTCCGATACCAGTTCTAGTAGTTTTGGGGTGGAGTCTTTAGGGTTTTTTATGTACAATATCATGTCATCTGCAAATAGTGACAGTTTAACTTCTTCTTTACCAATCTGGATTGCTTGTATTTCTTTGTTTTGTCTAATTGCCACGGCTAGGACCTCCAGTACTATGTTAAATAGCAGTGGGGAGAGTGGGCATCCCTGTCTAGTTCCCGATCTCAGAGGAAAAGCTTTCAGCTTCTCACTGTTCAGTGTAATGTTGGCTGTGGGTTTATGATATATGGCCTTTATTATGTTGAGGTACTTGCCCTCTATTCCCATTTTGCTGAGAGTTTTTATCATGAATGGATGTTGAATTTTGTCGAATGCTTTTTCAGCATCTATGGAGATGATCATGTGCTTTTTGTCTTTCTTTTTGTTGATGTGTTGGATGATGTTGATGGATTTTCGAATGTTGTACCATCCTTGCATCCCTGGGGTGAATCCCACTTGGTTATGGTGTATGATCCTTTTGATATACTTTTGAATTCGGTTTGCTAATATTTTATTAAGTATTTTTGCATCTACATTCATCAGGGATATTGGTCTGTAATTTTCTCTTTTAGTGGGTTCTTTGCCTGGTTTTGGTATTAGGGTGATGTTGGCTTCATAGAATGAGTTTGGCAGTATTATTCCCTCCTCTTCTATTTTTTGGAAAACTTTAAGGAGAATAGGTATTATGTCTTCTCGGTATATCTGATAAAATTCCGAGGTAAATCCATCTGGCCTGGGAGTTTATTTCTTGGGTAGTTTTTTGATTACTGCTTCAATTTCTTTGCTGGTAATCGGTCTGTTTAGATTTTCTGTTTCTTTCTGGGTCAGTCTTGGAAGGTTGTATTTTTCTAGGAAGTTGTCCATTTCTCCTAGGTTTTTCAGCTTGTTAGCATATAATTTTTTGTAGTATTCTCTAATAATTCTTTGTATTTCTGTGGGGTCTGTCATGATTTTTCCTTTCTCATTTCTGATTCTGTTCGTCTGGCCCGGGGTTTTGTTCTTGGGTAGTTTTTTGATTACCATATCAATTTCTTTTGCTCGTAATTGGTTTGTTTAACTTTTGTGTTTCTTCCTTGGTCATTCTTGGAAGGTTGTATTTTTCTAGGAAGTTGTCCATTTCTTCGTGGTTTTCCAGCTTGTTGGCATACAGGTTTTCATAGTAGTCTTTAATAATTCTTTGTATTTCTGTGGAGTCTGTCATGATTTTTCCATTCTCATTTCTGATTCTGTTGATTTGTGTTGTTTCTCTTTTTCTCTTAATCAGTTTGGCTAGAGGCTTATCTATTTTGTTAATTTTCTCAAAGAAGCAGCTCTTGGTTTCATTGATTTTTGCTGTTGTTTTATTCTTCTCAATTTTGTTTATTTCTTCTCTGATCTTTATTATGTCCCTCCTTCTGCTGACTTTAGGCCTCATTTGTTCTTCTTTTTCCAATTTCAATAATTGTGATGTTAGACTATTCATTTGGGATTGTTCTTGCTTCTTCAAGTGTGCCTGGATTGCTATATACTTTCCTCTTTAGACTGCTTTCACTGCATCCCACAGAAATTGGGGCTTTGTGTTATTATTGTCATTTGTTTCTATATTTTCCTTGATCTCTATTTTAATTTGTTTGTTGATCTATTGATTATTTAGGAGCATGTTGTTAAGCCTCCATGTGTTTGTGAGCCTTTTTGTTTTCTTTGTAGAATTTATTTCTAGTTTTATACCTTTGTGGTCTGAAAAATTGGTTGGTAGAATTTCAATATTTTGTATTTTGCTGAGGCTCTTTTTGTGGGCTACTATGTGGTCTATTCTGGAGAATGTTTCATGTGCAATTGAGAAGAATGTATATCCTGTTGCTTTTGGATGTGGAGTTCTATAGATGTCTATTAGGTCCATCTGCTCTACTGTGTTGTTCAGTGTTTCCATGTCCTTACTTGTTTTCTGCCCGGTGGATCTATTCTTTGGGGTGAGTGGAGTGTTGAAGTCTCCTAGAATGAATGCATTGCAGTCTATTTCCCCCTTTAGTTCTGTTAGTATTTGTTTCACATATGCTGGTGCTCCTGTGTTGGGTGCATATATATTTAGAATGGTTATATCCTCTTGTTGGACTGAGCCCTTTATCATTATGTAGTGTCCTTCTTTATCTCTTGTTACTTTCTTTGTTTTGAAGTCTATTTTGTCTGATATTAGTACTGCAACCCCTGCTTTCTTCTCGCTGTTGTTTGCCTGAAATATGTTTTTCCATCCCTTGACTTTTAGTCTGTACATGTCTTTGGGTTTGAGATGAGTTTCTTGTAAGCAGCATATAGATGGGTCTTGGTTTTTTATTCATTCTATTACTCTGTATCTTTTGATTGTTGCATTAAGTCCATTTACATTTAGGGTGACTATTGAAAGATATGTACTTATTGCCATTGCAGGCTTTAAATTCAAGGTTACCAATGGTTCAAGGTTAGCCTCTGTAGTATCTTACTGCCTAACTTAGCTCGCTTATTGAGTTGTTATATACACTGACTGGAGATTGTTTTCTTCTCTCCGTTCTTATTCCTCCTCCTCCATTCTTCATAGGTTGGGTGTTTTTTTCTGTGTTCTTTCTAGGAGTGCTCCCATATAGAGCAGTCCCTGTAAGATGTCCTATAGAGGTGGTTTGTGGGAAGCAAATTCCCTCAGCTTTTGCTTGTCTGGGAATTGTTTAATCCTGCCATCATATTTAAATGATAGTCGTGCTGGATACAGTATCCTTGGTTCAAGGCCCTTCTGTTTCATTGCATTAAATTTGTCATGCCATTCTCTTCTGGCCTGTAGGGTTTCTGTCAAGAAGTCTGATGTTAGCCTGATGGGTTTTCCTTTATAGGCGACCTTTTTCTCTCTAGCTGCCTTTGAAACTCTTTACTTGTCCCTGATCTTTGCCATTTTAATTATTATGTGTCTTGGTGTTGTCCTCCTTGGATCCTTACTGTTGGGGGTTCTGTGTATTTCCGTGGTCTGTTCGATTATTTCCTCCCCCAGTTTGGGGAAGTTTTCAGCAATTATTTCTTCCAAGATACTTTCAATCCCTTTTCCTCTATCTTCTTCTTCTGGTACCCCTATAATACGGATATTGTTCCTTTTGAATTGGTCACACAGTTCTCTTAATATTGTTTTGTTCCTGAAGATCCTTTTATCTCTCTCTACATCAGCTTCTATGTGTTCCTGTTCTCTGGTTTCTATTCCATCAATGGCCTCTTGCATCTTATCCATTCTGCTTATAAATCCTTCCAGAGTTTGTTTCATTTCTGTAATCTCCTTCCTGGCATCTGTGATCTCCCTCCAGACTTCATCCCATTTCTCTTGCATATTTCTCTGCATCTCTGTCAGCATGTTTATGATTTTTATTTTGAATTCTTTGTCAGGAAGACTGGTTATGTCTGTCTCCTTCTCTGGAGTCTCTGTTATCTTGGTTTGCCTGTAATTTTGTATTTTCATGGTGATAGGAATAGTTTGCAGAGCTGGGACAAGTGACGGCTGGAAGAACTTCCCTTCTTGTTGGTTTGTGGCCTTCCTCTCCTGGGAGAACAGCGACCTCTAGTGGCTTGTGCTGCGCAGCTGCGCGCAGACAGGGTTTCTGCTTCCTGCCCGGCTGCTGTGGAGTTAATCTCCGCTGTTGCTGTGGGCGTGGCCTGGCTCGGGCAGCTACTCCAAAATGGTGGAGTCGTTTTGGAAGGGGAGCGGCCGGCAGGCTATTTATCTCTGTAAGGGGCCTCCATGCTCCATGTAGCCCAGGGGATTAGAGTGTCCAGAGATCCCCAGATTCCCTACCTCTGGACTAAGTGTCCTGCCCTGCCCCTTTAAGACTTCCAAAAAGCACCTGCCAAAACAAAACAATGACCACAAAAAAAAAAAAATTGGCTGCTCGTTTTTCTTTATTCTCTGGCGCCAGCCTCAGGCACCCACTCACTGGTCTTGCTGACCTTTTTCCCTAGTATTGGGGTCCCTGTCCCTTTAGGACTTCCAAAATGCACTCGCCAAAATAAAACAAAACAAAAAAAATGGCCGATTGCTTTTCTTTTGTCCTCTGGCGCCGGCCTCCGGTACCCGCTCACCATTCCTGCTGCCCTGTTTCCTATTATCCAGGGCCCCGTGCATGCACTGTGTCTGCGCTCTGGTCCAGATGGCTGGGGCTGGGTGTTCAGCAGTCCTGGGGTCCCTCTCCCTCCGGCTCTGACTCCTCTCCTCCCGCCGGGAGCTGGGGGGAGGGGCGCTCGGGTCCCAGTGGGCCAGGGCTTGTATCTTACCCTCTTTGTGAGGCTCTGGGTTCTCGCAGGTGTGGTTGTGGTATGGATGTTGTCCTGTGTCCCCTGGTCTTTATTCTAGGAAGAGTTGTCTTTGTTATATTTTCATAGATATATGTGGTTTTGGGAGGAGATTTCCGCTGCCCAGCTGGGTCAGACATGGGAGCTGCAGCCACCTTGGCTTCTGTCAAAAGGCCTAAAAGAGCCCAAAGTCTGGTGCCCTTTACTGAGCTGTTGGAGGGGGCTCTCTGTGAGACAAGCAAATGTGAATGCTACATAGAAGTTCAATACACGTATAAACTTACTGCTTTGTGAAAGTGAGCTCTGGACAGGATGTTGAAGATATTCTGGCTTATTTCACAGATGAAGAAAACTATAAGGCCCCCAGAGATGAAGTCATATCCAAGGCTGCACAGTGGGCTGGTGGCTGAGACCAGACTAGAACCTATTTGTTTTTACTTCAGTGCTCTTTCTATAGCCTACCACTTCATAGTCTTCCTGATACTTTTGTGATCAGAATCTATTCCTTCAAACCATCCAGTGGCCAATGTCCCTTCCTGCAAAGTTTGCCGTGAGTCTTAACATGCGGGCATCCAGAGCCCACTGAAGCATGTGCACCCTAAGGTTGGGAATTGCCCATTTCTGACATTAGGCTGTCCATCAGTAAAACCAAGAAATCTCCAGAAGCAATGTTCTCTTAATTGCCTGGGACTTCTGGGTAGGCATAAGGGCATAGAGTAGCTTTTGCGATTCAAAAGCTGTTCTCTGCCTTCAGACTCCGGAGACCTTTCCAGAGACAGCCTCTCAAACATGCCTATGTATCTAATTAAAAATATGGATTTTCTGTCCTGGATTAAAGCCAAAATATAGCTTCAAAATTTGCTTGGCCAAGTACATTTAATAATACCTAAATGCTCTCATGTGTTAAATATTCATCCATTTTCTCTATAACTTCTTACAATAAATATTGATGATTGTCTAACTTTAAAAATGACTATGTACATAGGAGAATATTCATGTGTGTCTCATTGATTTTCCTGACAGCGCCAAATGGAGCAGGTAAGCCAATTTAACACAACCAATTTCCAATTTTGCACAGACTGAATAGAAGTGCCGTGGAAATGAATAATCAATCTTCCTACCATTTTATTAATAATATTTAGCTCACATACAGCCCCTGCCATCTTCTAAGCACTTTGCCAACATTAACAAATTTATTCACTAATACTCAAGGGAGGCGTTTTTGTAATGGGAATGAGGGGCCAAAGGGGATGTAAATGGCTGCATAAGCTAAGGAACAAGCCAGTGTCATCGGTGCAAAGCAGGATAACCTCCAGTGCGTGCCCGTCGCCACTGGATTTCCTACCTCCTTAAAGACTGAGTCATATTGCAAGCCCAGGAGGCAAGAGTAATTTCCCAGTCTTAGTTTTATAAGGCATGTGTTCCCCCAGAATAAGAACCACATAATAAAGCTACTATCGTTTAAACACCTACCATGTGCCCAACACTGCTAAGTGGTGGGGATATTGAAAGAAAACAGCCTCTGCCCTGAAGAAGTCGAGAGGAGTGAGGGGGAGAGACCTGGCAGCTGCAGGGTGGCAGGCCCTGCCCCAGATAGACGCAGAGACGCACAGCCACCCGAAGGGGGAGCCCCACACAAGAGCCGCCTTCCCTGAGCAGGAGGTGCTTGCGCACAGCCCTCGGGCCTCCCCACAGGGCAGGGGAGACAGCCAGTGTAGAGGAAGGGGAAAGCATGGGGGAAGGTGGCCCGACCGAGCACCGTGTCCTCTGGAAACCGCACCTACTTGGGCCTGCCTGCGGTGAAGCTGCGTCTCTGGGGAGCTCCTGTGCCGCTAGTCACCACTGCAGGGCCTTGTGCCATCGCAGCACATGGCGCTTCCCAAAGGCAGCTCCAGTACCAGCGCCCATCTCACCTGTTCTTCTGCTCTCCCATCTAGAGTGGGGTGGTGCCGCCTGATCTGCAGCTCATGACTGCCTTGACAAACCGCGCACCGTGGGAGGGCGCTGTGGCATCTGAGATGCACTCAGAGGGGGCGGTGCTGACTTGTCCTCGGGACACTTGCTTTGGGAGTGAGAGCCGTCAGCTAAGAAGGCCGCGTGTGAGGCTGCCCTATTGGTGCTCAGGCCACCAGGCTGCATGGAGAGGCCACATGGAGTTCCTGAGGTCAGCAGTCCCCGCCGAGGTCCCAGCCAGTGGGCACCAAACATCAGCCGCCAGACCTGTGAGAGAGGACACTTCCAGGTGATTCCAGCCCTAGCTATCAGCCACTTCCAGCTCTTGAGCCTTTCCAGATAGTTTGTGCTCCACTAGCTCGGTTGTGTCCTATCCAGACTTCTGACTCACAGAATCTGTGAACATAATAAACGCTTAAAATTTGGGGATGGTTTGTTATGGATCAGTAGTAACCAGAAGAGCCATGCTACAGACTTTATTCTCAGGCAGTGGAGAACCACTGAAGGATTCTAAGAGGGGGTATAATGTCATCAGGTTTTGTGTTGAGTGGCAGGACCACCAGGACAGGACACAGGCAGGATCTGTGTGAAAGAAGCAGACCGGTGCTTAGTGGTTTCTGTTTCTTAGGGCTGTGGATCGTCTGTCTTAGGTGAATCTAGGTTGTCACCTTTCCTGTCAACTGTTGGCTGATATTGTCAGTTACATTCATCTCCCTCTAGCTCAGCTATTCTCATTCCTGGATGCATATTAGGATCACCTGGGGAACATTTTTAAAAGTCCCATTTCCTGGGTCCCACCCCAGATCTAGTAAATCAGAATATCTGGAGAAATGGGACTCTGACACTGGTATTTTAAAGGCATTCCCAGGTGATTCTAATGTGCAGTCAAGCTTGAGAACCACTGAGCAAGCAGCTCACTGACCATGCAGACTGAGGTGGGGAATGTGGGTGGTTCACACCATAAATCTGAAACTCAGCTGAGAACTAAAATTACATGTTGAAAAGTTTGTTACACTCTCTCACCTTGGAAGAAAAAGAAGTTCTTAGAGGTCAGACACTGGTTACAGTAACAGAATTGAAGGAAAATTTATAGACCTGAGGCCACATTACGAAAAAGATGTGAGGTTCGGGGATGAATTTATGGAAAAGAGAACACTGACGCTGTCATCCGAGGCTTGCCTATTTTCAGTAGAGACTCCCTTCTCTGCAGCAGCTTCCCAGCCTGGCCTGATGAGACAGCTTTTCCAGCAGACTTTTCTTTTGCTCTCCCACTTGGCACAAACCAAAATGGATCAGTTACATAGTTTTAGCACATGTCTAGGAAACTGAAGAAAAGAATGAGAAAACCTCCCTTTTTGCACATGTATGTGGAGGTATGGGGTCACAGGCATGCTCTTCCAGGGTTAATTTTTAAAAGCAGTGGACTGGGCAGGATGGTACAGAAAGGGACTGAACAGAGGAGAATGGAGTTAGGAATGCTTACTGACCTTGAGCAGGCTACTGGCCCTCTCTGGGCCCCAGTTTCCTCATCTGCAAGGGAAGGTAGGGTGATCTTGAGGTCTCTTCCCCAGCTAGAAGCTATGATTCTATACTTAGATACAAGAAAGCTCTGTAATTCCCTTTGTAATGTGCTCATTCTGCTGCAAACTAGCTGTAAGTCCTGTTGTGTAGCAGTTCATTTCTGTGTTATTAACACACGTTTTGACATCTGGGACCTTGATGACCCAGGAGAGACTGCCAATTACTAGATATAATAAAGGGCTCACCTGCCAGTCTGCCTATTATATGCAAACCAAACAAACCACAGTCCACTCCCCAACCACCTCCTTTATCAGCCCTCACAGGCCCTCTGCAGCCACTAGCCGCCTACCCGAACCACCCCAGGGCCAGCTAGGGAGAACTAGAGACAGCCCCTTTGTCCCAGCTCCTCCTGTAATTGCTCAAGCTCTCCAGTCCTCACCGTGCTTACCCTGCCCTGGCCATTCCTTCCCGAGGAAACTACAATGAAGGCTTCTGCCCACGTTTCCCTTTACTCCCTTTACCTCCTAACCCCGCCTGGTTCTTCTTCATGTGCCTCCCCCTCTTGGGATCTGTGAGTATAACAAGCTATCTTCTGAATGGCAGTCATCTCCTGATCTATTAGCCTTGCCATACCTGAATAATAATAATAATAATACATGTATACATACATTTGAAAACACTAAGCAGAGCATTCTCATTTTTAAGTCACAGTTGAGAATGGCGACTTCCCTTTCAGTGTTTCTGAGAGCATTCACTAATCGCAGTGACACAGATGCAGCCCACCACAACACACGTGCTTGGGAACCACAGTGACACTTCAGACCAATGCATGAAAGCAGCTCTGAGGTCCACATGCTGAGGTGAGCTGGTCCAGGCACCTGTTACCTCACCCTCAGGTCTGATAGATTGCCAAGGAAACCGTCCATGGTGTCACAATTGATTGGGATAGAAATTGGGGAAGTGAATGCAAATAAGTCCTCCAGCATGACCCAGCCATCATGGTGATTGTTGCTTTAAAGAAATTGACATTAACCCTTCCAGACAAACCCTCTAAGCTTAATGGTACATATTTCCATCATCACAGCAGTCCGTTATGCCTCGGGATTGGAAGTGTTTCCCATAATTTGTATCATAATGGTACTCTGATATTATATGAGAGGGACCTACAGTCTCATCTCAGCTCCCCGTTTTCATAGTTTGTTTGCACAGCGGGTTTAATTTCACAGCTTTTAGTTTCATGACATTCAAATACCAACAATTGATTGGGGGGAGGGGAGAGACCCAAGTTTATTAGCAATATCAGTCACTGAAGGAAAACTAGCCACTTTGTAAAAGGTCACCAGATAAATAATTGTCTTCTGAATTGGGATGATTCCTGTTGTCATTAAGCCCCAGCAGAGAACTAATACACTTTAATATGTCTGCTAAATGCCAGGGGACAGCAGTACCATTGCAGTCACCAAGACAATGGAAGCTAAGCAGTTGGTGCCCGAGCTGAAAGACGTTTGCTTTTGTCCCCTTTGTTTATGCATAAGATGAAATGATAGCCACTTCTCAACTGTTAGCCTCCCTTTCTGCAATGATACTCATTTTGTGAACACAGTTGATTAGGAGCTTATTTCCTGGTTGATGACCCACATTGCTTTTGCTGCAGATGTTTCTCATTCCCACTTTTCCATCTCTGCACCCCCCACCAACAGCCAACAGTATTCGCCAAACAATGGGATTTTTCTAAACCATCCTTCTGTGAGTGGCTGCTTTGGGCTGAATTGTGTCCCCCAACATTTGAATGTTGAAGCTCTAACCACCAGTATGGCTATATTTGGAGATGGGGCCACTATAAATGGCCCTCTGCAAGCCAGGGCAAGAGCTGTCACTGAGACCTAACCCTGCTGGACCTTGATCTCAGACTCCCCAGCCTCCAGAAATGTGAGGAAGTAAATTTGTTGGTTAAGCCATGCAGTCTGAAGTACTTTGCTACGGCCGCCTGAGCAGCCTGACACAGCGGCCTGGAGAGGAGGAGGGTGGAGGGTCCCTGGCCTGGCCACGGAGCAGGCCCTCCCACCCAGGGCAGACTGTGGACACAGTTTGGCTGGCAGAGAGGCAGCATGAGTTCACTGAGAGGTTTTCTGCATATCAGCCTCCAGCCACTGAGCAGAGGAGATGGATGGGGAAGGTTAAGGGCACCCATCTAAGGAAGGGGTCATGTACAGAAGGTCTTGTTATTAGGCATTGCTGTTTCTGTGTGTAATGGTCTTTTTGCAAGAGTTATTTAAATTAGAGTAGGGAAAGGCCATGTCATAGGGGTTGTCTAGGTAACAGATTAACTGATACATTGACGGGATTCACATTCTGCTTGAAAACTGCTCCAAAAATTATCTGAAAAAAGGGTCAGTCAAGCTCACTGACCCATGATGCCTGTGGTGCTGCAGGTTGTTTCTCTGCCAAACAAAGTGGACCCAGCCCATGGTCACCTGGTGAGGCTTTGTGTAAGCTCTAACGCTCAAGGGCCCTGGAACTGATCTAAACCTGTAAGCAGGAGGTGTGCACTTGCACATACCACAGCTGGAACTTCAGCATCAGGTTGTGTGCTCTGAACTTGCAGCTGAATGTCTATTAATCACATGTGAGATTGTCAAGAGTGTTTAACTCCTTCTGCCGCACAAAGCAAAATAACATGGGTGTGTATGTGTGTGTGTGTGTCTTCCTAATTCATTTCTTCCACAGGAAAGATAACAGATGTAGAAACTATCTTTTAGTGACCCAACATTTCCTGAGCACCCACTCTGACCTAGATGCTTTATATAGTAAAAGCTAACCATTTATTGAGTATTGTGTTGATGTCATTATACACATTACTTTATTTAAGTCTCAGGGTGACTTCACACAGAGTGTATCACTATCCACTATATACAGGTAAAGAAACTGAGCCTTTGAGATGTTTGGTAACTTGCCCAAGATCATAAAAAGGTTACACAAAATCGCCCTTCAACCTAGATTCCCCTGGCTCTAATGTCTGTAAATGGCCCCTCTATCTCATTAATCTTCACAGTAACCCTTAGGAGTAGGAACTGCAAGCCTGTTTTATGGACCAAATAAAGTTACTTTTTCAACATACACAATTCTAATAACAGAAACAAGACTCACCCAGACCAGAACAACTCCCAAGCCCTTGCGCATTTCATTACAAAGGGAGTTACCACATTGTGTCACATACAGAAAATGCCCTAGAACTGTGCCTCCCAAATTTTAATGTGTATTATCATTTATCCAGTGATTCCACTCCTGAGTATCTACCCAAGACAAATGGAAACATATATGCACCCAAAGACTTGCACTCACATGTTCTTAGCAGCATTATTATAGTTGGAAAATTCGGGGACGGGGGAATAATATAATGTAATCAGCTAATGAACAGATAAACAAAGTGGAGTATATCCACACAGTGGAATGTTATTTGTCAGTAAAATGAATTGAAGGGCTGATATATGCACCACATGGATGAACCTTAAAAAATATTATGCTAGGTGAAAAAGTAAAACACAGGGGACCACACATTGTATGATTCCATTGATTTGAAATACTCAGGAAAGGCAAATCTATAGAGGTAGATCAGTGATTGCCTGAGATGGGGGCAGGAAGAGGAATCAGCAGTAAATGGGCATAAGGGATCTTATTAGGGTAATAGAAATGTTTTAAAACTGATTTATGAATATACAGCATAGAGAATATAGTCAATATTGTAATATCTTTCTATGTTGATAGATAGTAACTACACTATTGGGGTGAGCATTTAATAATGTAGATCTCTATGTTGTATGCTTGAAACCAATATAATATTGGATAACAACTACACTTCAATAAAAATTAAATTGAAAAATACGAAAACTCACTGATGGTGATGGCTGCACAACTTACTGATTTCACTAAACATTATTGAATTGTGTTCAATATGGGTGAATTGTCTGATATGTAAAATATGCTTCATAAAGTTATAAATATTTTTAAACATGCAACTGCATCATCTTGAGATCTTGTCAGCAGGTTAGAGGTGAGGCCTAAGATTACATTTCTAATAAACTCCCAAGCAATGCTGCTGCTGGGCCAAGGTCCTCATTTTGGTTAGCAAAGAGACAGACAGATGTCCAAATCTGTGCCTCTCTGATTCAACCAGCCCAGACGACTATATCCTCACTTGGACTTTGTGAGGACGGAGCATCCACAGTGCCCTCTTTCTTGATTCCTCATTTGCGCTGGATCATGTCATGACTGCAGCAAATCCTAAATGAAAAATTTAAATTTTTCTCCATCCTTTGCTTTGTTTACCAGCTGTTGCCCACCACCTCTCTCACTTGCTGTCTGAGAAAACACCTGAATGGCAGAGCAGGGATCCTGGCTTCTCCACAAAGCAAAGATACCAGGCCTACTGCTGAGGTTGCTAAATGGAGCAAAAATAAAGGTATTTGATTTTTAAAGATAAAAAGCCAGAAGTTCCCCAATTCAGCATGCATCAGGCGTACTCAAGGAGCCATTCAGTATTCATATTCCTTGACCCACCCCTGAAATTCTGAATCTGTAAGTTAGTTAGGAAATCTGTCTTTTGAACAAGCACTCCTGGTAATTCTAACACAGCTGGTTTAAGGATTAGCTTTTGGTTAAATGCTAGCCTAAACCAGCACAGTTCAGTAGAAATATGAAGCAATCCTACATGTAATTTCAAATTTTCTAGTAGCCACATTTTTACAAGTAGAAAGAAATAGGTGGAATTAACTGTAACAATTTTCAAATATTTTATTTAACCCACTAAATATAAGGTATTATTATTTAACATGTAATTGATATTTTACATTTGAATTTTTTTGCTAAGTCTTTGAAATCTGCTGTGTATTTTTAACTTACAAACCATCTCAGTTCAGACTAACTAACCACATCTCAGGCACTCAGTTCTGGTTGCCTACCTCAAGCCTATTGAATCATAAACTCTGGGGGTGAGACCAGTGATTTGTATTCCAGCAAACTCTCTGGGTGATTCTGATGCTCACACGAGTTTGAGAACTGCTGATCTACGCTATTGTTACTTGAACTTGGCTGTATATTGGAATCATCTGGGAAAGAAAACAAAAAATGCTTATGTTTGGGTCCTAGTCCCAGAAATCATGATTTTTAAAAAAGCCTTCCAGATGATTCTAACATGCAGCAAAATTTTAAGACTACTACTCGTTATTTCTCATAGATAACTCCTTTATCTTCAGCTTTGGTGTCAGTTACTGGGCACCTGTCATCATCTTCCTGTAATATTTACAGCTCTTCTCACCAAATTCCTCATTTACCAGTTTCTTTTTTATTCTACTTTGAGTTTTTAGGCAAAAGCAATGTTTTTAATCCACTTTGGTAATTCCTTTCCTAAAAGGGAAATCTCTGAAAGATCCACATCTTTTAGCTCTTCCTCCATGATTATCAGTCCCAAACTGCTAACTTACTCAGCAACATTTACCCCTTCATCCCACCTCCCACAGCCCTGACCGACCCCTGCTCACTTCTGAGCACCAGTGCACATAGAGTTCCCTCCCTCTGCATATGGACCTGCTTTGAACATTTACTGTGATTGTTAACTATGCGCTCTCTAGCTTCCTCTTCCCCTGTATTTCAGAGGAATCCCTAAAAGCCCAAATCCTCCCCCAAAAATCTGTTCCAGGGAAAGAAGCAAGGAGAGAAACTGAACTCATGAGCCCCTTTTTCCTATCATCATTAACAGCTTTTATTCTGGTAGATCTCCATTTCTTACACCCTTGAGTTCCAGCAGCTCACTGGGAGGAAGGTAAATCTTTGGGAAGGCCATCTGGTCACACATGGAAGGTGTGGGTAAGAATTAAAAATCCAGTCATAGTCCCATGTCATAAATTGTTAATGAAAATGCTACTGCTTGGCATGTATGTGTGCAACCCCCACAAAAAACATAGGTTGTGTGTTTACGCATATGTAAATATGTATAGTTGAAGCACCCTCTAGTGGAACACGTAGAGAAGATCACATTTTCTGGAAAAACACCCTCAACAAAAAGAACAGGGTATTTTGAAATCTTATGTGACCAAAGCATGGTGAAAAATGAGAGCATCTTCTGCTCTCCGGCAGCATCTTCCTGGTCCTGGCATGGTGCCAGGGGCGCCAGCCAACTCAAATGACTGTCAGGCCCAGCTCAGTGGGGAGAGGGCCTGATCTCGAAGGCCTTGCATGGAGGTCTTCTTTCCTCTGCTGCCAAAGTTGTGTGAAAGCAGTGTTTGAAGGTTACAGCTGCTGCAAAGGAAGACTTCGCAGATTTTCATGGAATTCCTTCAGTTCAAGAAGCTGCCCACCCCACTTCAAATCAGAGACAGAGATGGATTATTCACTATTTGGGATAACTGGATTTTCATGAAGAAGAGGATACATTTGGAGCCCTACCCTACGTTTTTATGCTACATAAATTCTAAACTAAAACAAAATAAATAAAATAAATCAGTGCAGATCACATTAGAGTGGTGAATGCCCTGTCAAATGTAACCTCAGGTTCCACAGGTTCCACAAAGTATAGAAGAAACTACTTATAAATTTTATGACATAAAAATTTTCTGCATGGCAAAAAAAAAAATGCAATGAACAGATTCAAAAGGTAAATAGCATACAAGGGAAAAATTGCAACAGATAGCACAAAAGGATGATTTCCTTAATATAGAAGGTGTTCCTATAATCCATAAGTGGGAGACCAATAATCCAATAGATAAAACTGGACAAGGGATATGAACAGACAGATTATAGAAAACAAAAGAAAAAAAACTAAATACTTAAACATACACAATGATGCTCAAGTCTCCCACATAATAGCTTTTTGAGATTGGAGAATAGGATCATATGTTGAGTAGGGCAGGCATGGGGAAGCAGGCTCACTCAGTCATATGTGGGAACAGAGAGTATAAACTGATACTCTCTGTGCATAAAGACCAATTCTGTAAAGTTGTCAAAATGAACGGTAGCCATATACATTGACCCAGCATATCTACTTGCAGAAGTTTACGTTAGCTATGCTTGCAGGTGTGTGAAATTATGCATGCATAAGGAAATTCATGGCAGCATGGTATGAAAAAGGAAAATCCTAGAAACACTTTAAATGCCTATCATAGGGGATTGACAAAATAAATCACAGTACATCCATTCAGTAGAATACTATGCAGCCATGGACTCCATGTTCCCAAGAATGAGCTCAATATGTAGAGATGTGGATTGATCTCAATATGTAAAGTGCAAAAGCAAAATGAAGGGAGAATGTTAAAGATTTTCCATTACGCTCGATTACTTTAAAAATGAGGCCCCGTGGGAGAAATTTTTCTCAGGGCTTAGAACCAACTAGTAATTTTTTAAAGTTTTTGGTGTTGATAGTGTTAAATTCAGTTGTTTGAAATTATAGAAGGGTGGACATGATAAAAGAACACACTGTTTTTATGTTATAGGCACTGTCATCATGTAATGGCTTGTGCTTTCCTCTGTAGTAACCATTAGAAAGCTCAGAGCCACATTAGTCACCCACCTCTTTGGATATATAGCATCTAAATTTTACACTAAACTGACCCCATGCTTCTATTTTACATGCTTCTATTTTTTTCTAATCTTACTTTCCTAAACATTATTTTATGTGTATTGTAATAAACTGCTTCAAATTCATCTCCTAATGAATAGTTTTAAAAAATAACAAAGCAGATCATGGGAAGATGGTGGCGTGAGTAGTTCACAGGAAATCTCCTCCCTAAAACATATATATTTATGAAAATACAATAAATACAACTAGATCCTAAAAGAGACACTAGTGGATGCAGTACAACAGCCAGAATACATCTACATCTGCAAGAACTCAGCATCACATGAAGGGGGTAAGATGCAAGCTGCGGCCAGGTGGGACCCAAATGCTCCCCCACCCCAAAACCCGGGGGGAAGAAAGGAGTCAGAACAGGGAGGGAGTGAAAGCCCAGAACTGCTCTAGAAATCCGCACCCGGAACGCAGACACAAGGTGCACGGGGTGCTGGATATTAGAGAAACGGAAAAGCAAAACCTGGGGGCAGGTCCCCACAACTGCTGCCCCTGAGACAAAAGAAAAGCGAGTGCTTTCTGCAAGTCTTAAAGAGACAGGGACCCCATAGCTGGACGAACTTTGCCAGGCAGCTGGGAGTACCGGGGAAACTTAGGCACCCTAAGCGGAGGCAGTGCAGCTCTGAAGCCCCTCACAGGACTAGACAGCCTGCCAATCATTCCACAACTGGCGCGGACCCTAACACATGGACCCAGTAGCAGGAGAGTGGGAGCGTGCACTGGGGGCAGAAGCACTAGAAGGAACCGAGAGCAGATCTGTGCGCCGCAGGGCTAGCTCACAGCGGCGCGACTGAACAGCCCAGGCGCAGCTTGCGCGCACTGGAGGCAGTGAAGCCAGAGCTCGGTAGAAGCCTGTGCAGAAAAGCCCCGCGCACACCAGCAGCGGAGCCAGAGAGAGCAGGCACACTCCCAGGAGCTGACCGGAATCCCAGCCCAATGCACAGCCACCCGGGCCAGACCCAAAGGCCGCTGCTGCTACACAGCTGCCCGGCAGGGTCACCGCTAGCACAGAGGAGCGCACCTGGCTGCCTGCCACTACCCACAGGGCTCCGCGCTGCTCTGACAGACACCCCGCCCACAGCAGCTTAGGAGATTAACCTGGTGGCTGCTCCAGGAGTGCAGGTAGCAGTCACAGGCAGCGGAGAAGGACAAGGCATCCAGCAAGCAGGAAAGGACTTTCTTCTCCCAGCTGACACACCCGCAACCTGCCTACAGCCACTGCTATCACCATGAAAAGGCAAAAAAATCTGGTTCAGACCAAGACAGTTACACCTGAGAAAGGATCTGCAGAGGCAGACCTAACCAGTCTCCCTGGAAAGAATTCAAAATAAAAATCATAAACATGCTGACAGAGCTGCAGAGAAATACGCAAGAGCTAAGGGATGAGGTCCGGAGGAAGATCACAGACGTCTGGAGGGAGATTACAGAAGTGAAACAAACTCTGGAAGGATTTATAAGCAGAATGGATAAGATGCAAGAGGCCATTGATGGAATAGAAACCAGAGAACAGGAACACATAGAAGCTGATGCAGAGAGAGATAAAAGGATCTCCAGGAATGAAACAATATTAAGAGAACTGTGTGACCAATCCAAAAGGAACAATATCTGCATTATAGGGGTACCAGAGGAAGAAGAGAGAGAAAAAGGGATAGAAAGTGTCTTTGAAGAAATAATTGCTGAGAACTTCCCCAAACTGGGGGGAGGAGATAGTTGCTCAAACTACAGAGGTACACAGAACTCCCAAGAGATGGGATCCAAAGAGGTCAACACCAAGACACATAATAATTAAAATGGCAAAGATCAAGGACAGGGACAGAGTATTAAAGGCAGCCAGAGAGAGTAAAAAGGTCCCCTACTAAGGAAAACCCATCAGGCTATCATCAGACTTCTCAACAGAAACTTTACAGGCCAGAAGAGAATGGCATGATATATTTAATGCAATGAAACAGAAGGGCCGTGAACCAAGGATACTGTATCCAGCACGATTATCATTTAAATATGAAGGAGGGATAAAACAATTCACACAAGCAAAAGTTGAGGGAATTTGCCTCCTACAAACCACATATACAAGGTATCTTAGAGGGACTGCTCTAGATGGGAGCACTCCTAAAAATAACACAGAAAAAAACATCCAACATATGAAGAATGGAGGAGGAGGAAAAAGAAGGGAAAGAAACAATCATCAGACTGTGTTTATAACAGCTCAATAAGCGAGTGAGGTCAGACAGTAAGGTAGTAAACAAGCTAACCTTGAACCTTTGGTAACCACAAATCTAATGCCTGCAATGGCAATAAGTACATATCTTTCAATAATCACCCTAAATGTAAATGGACTGAATGCACTAATCAAAAGACACAGAGTAATAGAATGGACAAAAAAGCAAGACCCATCTATATGCTGCTTACAAGAGATTCACCTCAAACCCAAAGACATGCACAGATTAAAAGCCAAAGGTTGGAGAAAGATATTTCATGTAAACAACAGAGAGAAAAAAGCAGGTATTGCAATACTAGTATCAGACAAAATAGACGTCAAAATAAAGAGAGTAACAAGAGATAAAGAAGGACATTACATAATGATAAAGGGCTCAGTCCAACAAGAGGCTATAACCATTATAAATATATATGCACCCAATACAGGAGCACCAATATATGTGAAACAAGTACTAACAGAATTAAAGGAGGAAATAGAATGCAATGCATTCATTTTGGAAGACTTTAACACACCACTCACCCCAAAGGACAGATCCACCAGACAGAAAATAAGTAAGGACACAGAGGCACTGAACAACACGCTAGAACAGATGGAACTAATAGACATCTATAGAACTCTACATCCAAAAGCAACAGGATACACATTCTTCTCAAGTGCACATGGAACATTCTCCAGAATAGACCACATGCTAGACCACAAAAGGAACCTCAGTAAATTCCAAAAGATTGAAATACTAGCAACCAACTTTTCAGACCACAAAGGTATAAAACTAGAAATAAATTGTACAAAGAAAGCAAAAAGGCTCACAAGCACATGGAGGCTTAACAACATGCTCCTAAATAATCAATGGATCAATGACCAAATTAAAATGGAGATCCAGCAATATACGGAAACAAATGACAACAATAACACAAAGCCCCAACTTCTGTGGGATGCAGCAAAAGCAGTCTTAAGAGGAAAGTATATAGCAATCCAGGCATATTTAAAGAAGGAAGAACAATCTCAAATGAATAGTCTAATGTCACAATTATCGAAATTGGAAAAAGAAGAACAAATGAGGCCTAAGGTCAGCAGAAGGAGGGACATAATAAAGATCAGAGAAGAAATAAATAAAATTGAGAAGAATAAAACAGTAGAAAAAATCAATGAAACCAAAAGCTAGTTCTTCGAGAAAATAAACAAAATAGATAAGCCTCTAGGCAGACTTATTAATAGAAAAAGAGAGTTAACACACATCAACAGAATTAGAAACGAGAAAGGAAAAACATGACGGACCCCACAGAAATATAAAGAATTATTAGAGAATACTATGAAAACCTATATGCTAACAAGCTGGAAAACCTAGGAGAAATGGACAATTTCTTAGAAAAATACAACCTTCCAAGACTGACCCAGAAAGAAACAGAAAATCTAAACAGACCAATTACCAGCAATGAAATTGAAGTGGTAATCAAAAAACTACCCAAGAACAAAACCCCCGGGTCAGATGGATTTACCTCGGAATTTTATCAAACATACAGAGAAGACATAACACCCATTCTCCTTAAAATTTTCCGAAAAATAGAAGAGGAGGGAATACTCCCAAACTCATTCTATGAAGCCAACATCACCCTAATAACAAAACCAGGCAAAGACCCCACCAAAAAAGAAAATTACAGACCAATATCCTTGATGAATGTAGATGCAAAAATACTCAACAAAATATTAGCAAACCGAATTCAAAAATACATCAAGAGGATCATACACCATGACCAAGTGGGATTCATCCCAGGGATGCAAGGATGGTACAACATTCGAAAATCCATCAACATCATCCACCACATCAACAAAAAGAAGGACAAAAACCACATGATCATCTCCATAGATGCTGAAAAAGCATTCGACAAAATTCAACATCCATTCATGATAAAAACTCTCAACAAAATGGGCATAGAGGGCAAGTACCTCAACATAATAAAGGCCATATATGATAAACCCACAGCTAACATCATACTGAACAGCGAGAGGCTGAAAGCTTTTCCTCTGAGATCGGGAACAAGACAGGGATGCCCACTCTCCCCACTGTTATTCAACGTGGTACTGGAGGTCCTAGCCATGGCAATCAGACAAAACAAAGAAATACAAGGAATCCAGATTCGTAAAGAAGAAGTCAAACTGTCACTATTTGCAGATGACATGATATTGTACATAAAAAACCCTAAAGACTCCACTCCAAAACTACTAGAACTAATATCGGAATTCAGCAAAGTTGCAGGATACAAAATTAACACACAGAAATCTGTAGCTTTCCTATACACTAACAATGAACTAATAGAAAGAGAAATCAGGAAAACAATTACATTTACAATAGCATCAAAAAGAATAAAATACCTAGGAATAAACCTAACCAAGGAAGTGAAAGACCTATACCCTGAAAACTACAAGACACTCTTAAGAGAAATTAAAGAGGTCACTTACAAATGGAAACTCATCCCATGCTCCTGGCTAGGGAGAATTAATATTGTCAAAATGGCCATCCTGCCCAAAGCAATATACAGATTCGATGCAATCCCTATCAAATTACCAACAGCATTCTTCAATGAACTGGAAAAAATAATTCAAAAATTCATATGGAACCATCAAAGACCCCAAATAGCCAAAGCAATCCTGAGAAGGAAGAATAAAGTGGGGGGGGATCTCGGTCCCCAACTTCAAGCTCTACTACAAAGCCATAGTAGTAAAGACAATATGGTACTGGCACAAGAACAGAGCCACAGACCAATGGAACAGAATAGAGACTCCAGACATTAACCCAAACATATATGGCCAATTAATATACAATGAAGGAGCCATGGACATACATTGGGGAAATGACAGTCTCTTCAACAGATGGTGCTGGCAAAACTGGACAGCTACATGTAAGAGAATGAAACTGGATCACTGTCTAACCCCATACACAAAAGTAAACTCCAAATGGATCAAAGACCTGAATGTAAGTCATGAAACCATAAAACTCTTAGAAAAAAACATAGGCAAAAATCTCATGGACATAAACATGAGTGACTTCTTCATGAACATATCTCCCCGGGCAAGGGAAACAAAGGCAAAAATGAACAAGTGGGACTATATCAAGCTAAAAAGTTTCTGTACAGCAAAGGACACCATCAATAGAACAAAAAGGTATCCTACAGTATGGGAGAACATATTCATAAATGACAGATCTGATAAAGGATTGACATCCAAAATATATAAAGAGTTCACATGCCTCAACAAACAAAAAGCAAATAATCCAATTAAAAAATGGGCAGAGGAGCTGAATAGACAGTTCTCTAAAGAAGAAATCCAGATGGCCAACAGGCACATGAAAAGATGCTCCACATCGCTAATCATCAGAGAAATACAAATTAAAACCACAATGAGATATCACCTCACACCAGTAAGGATCGCCATCATCGAAAAGACAAACAACAACAAATGTTGGCAAGGTTGTGGAGAAAGGGGAACCCTCCTACACTGCTGGTGGGAATGTAAACTAGTTCAACCATTATGGAAAGCAGTGTGGAGGTTCCTCAGAATGCTCAAAATAGAAATACCATTTGACCCAGGAATTCCACTTCTAGGAATTTACCCTAAGAATGCAGCACTCCAGTTTGAAAAAGGCAGATGCACCCCTATGTTTATCGCTGCACTGTTTACAATAGCCAAGATATGGAAGCAACCTAAATGTCATCAGTAGATGAATGGATAAAGAAGATGTGGTACATATACACAATGGAATATTATGCAGCCATAAGAAAAAAACAGATCCTATCATTCACAACAACATGGATGGAGCTAGAGGGTATTATGGTCGGTGAAATAAGGCAAGCGGAGAAAGACAAGTACCAAATGATTTCACTCATATGTGGAGTATAAGAACAAAGGAAAACTGAAGGAACAAAACAGCAGCAGAATCACAGAACCCAAGAATGGACTAAGTTACCAAAGGGAAAGGGACTGGGGAGGATGGGTGGGAAGGGAGGGATAAGGGTGGGGAAAAAGAAAGAGGGCATTACGATCAGCATGTATAGTGCATGGGGGCCACAGGAAGGGCTGCACAACACAGAGAAGACAAGTCGTGATTTTACAGCATCTTACTACACAGATGGACAGTGACTGTGAAGGGGTATGTGGGGGGGACTTGGTGAAGGGGGAACCTAGTTAACATAATGTTCTTTCTGTAATTGTAGATTAATGATACCAAAATAAAAAATAAAAAATAAAAATAAAAATAAAAGTAACAAAGCAAAATGAAGAAAGTGTATGACATGCTACCATTCACATTAAAAAGAATACATGCATATGCTCATATATGCATAGAATATCTCTGGGAAGATGGTAACTCCAGCAACAGACTGGGAACAGAGGTGAATGGAATCCAGTTAGTAAGTTGTTTTTTGTTTCAATTTTATGCTGCTATACATATGGTCGGCTGCTTTTGGTTGTTTTGTAAAGTCCCCTTCCCTTTGGCTCTGAAGAACCACCTGTTTGCTGCAGGCACCACTCTTGTGGTTGCAGCTGTTTCACCAACAGGAAGAGGCGTATTCAGAAGAGAAATTGACCCACCTTCACCCACCAAGTTTTTGTTGCAATGTGGATGCACTGGTTCTGTTTATTCTACCAGCCCAGCTGAAATATCTATAAATATTCTGACTGTATTAACAGAGAATGAAAACTTGGCCCATCTCTCTGTTTTCACTTTGAAAAAAAAAGAAGCAATTTGAGGTGAATCTGATTTGCCCCCTGTACTTAACGTGAGATGTGTCCCAGGCAGGGACAAGGGTGTGATGAGCCGACTGCATTGAGGCTTCACTTTCCTCCTCTGCTGAGCCTCACATCCCCAGGGGTGGCATACTGTGCGTTTGTTGAAAGTCAGGTTTATTGAAGTAAACTTACAGACAGTTGAATTCACCTTTTTAAGGGTATAGTTCAGTAAGTTTGATAAACACATGTAGGACATTTCCGTCACCTCTCAAAGTTCCCTCCTTCCCCCTATAGCAAACCTTCCTCCACCCCTTAATTTGGGAAAAATTTTACACTCACAGTTTGCCAAAACTGTGCACAGAATTCTCATTTATCTTTTGCCACATTCCGCTCATGCTAACATCTTACACAGCCATGGTATATTTATCAAAACTAAAAATAGCACTGTCAAATTACTGTTAACTAACTATAGACTTTATTCAGATTTTACGTTTTTTCATTAGTCATTTTACTGTTCCAAATTCCATCCAAGAGCCCATCTTGCATTTAGTTCCCATGTCTCCTTAGTCTCATCTGTGACAATTTCTCCATCTTTCCTGGTTTTTCATGATCTTGGTACTTTAAAAAAGTACTGGTCAGGTATTTCGTAGTATGGGCCTCAGTGTGGATTTCTCTTATGTTTTCTTATGATTAGACAGGGGTTATGGATCTGAGGGAAGGGTACCAGAGAGGTGAAATGACATGATATCCTCATGATGTACTGGTGACGGTGACCTTGATCATAACCAGTGTTCACCACTGTGAAGTTGCAGCTCATACTCAAGGGCACGGGTGGCCGCATGTCTCAGAGGCGGGAGAATCTGCACACGCGGTCTGGCTGCTGCCCTCCCCCAGGCCAGTCTCCTGCTGGTGCCCAGGCTTCGTTCTCCTTTTCACTAGACAATTAATCCCTTCCCATGCCTTCTCCTGTCCCCTGACCACCCACAGTTGGAAGCCCCTCGGGCACCTCTGGGAAATTCTGCAGAAATACAGAACAGCTGTGTGAATGCCACTGCACTAACTGCTATCTATAAAAGAGGTGTTAGGCTTATCTGCCAGCAAAGATAAATGGCCTACCTCTACTTGATTTCTAGGAGGAAGTGGGCTGTGGTTCTATGTCCAGGTACATATTTGATGTACTATTGCCTTTAAAGACTGTAATAAAATTGTCAGAGTTATCTCTTCACCTCCAAGTCACTCCTCCAAATCCCTTGAGGATTTTAGCAACATCCCCCTCAACATTATCTCTGATGTAATAATTCTTGGTGATTTCGGCATCCACATAGATGATCCTTTTAAAACCTTGAGTTCTCATCCTGACCTCTGCTTTTCCAGTGATGTTCCACACTCCCAGTCCCATGGCCAGCCATCCACTCCCTAGACTGAGTCCTTGTTAATAAGAGCACTCCCCCCACCCTCTCAATCTCAGTCATCCCACTGCCTGACCACCATCCCCTATTTTTCACTCTCCCCAGTACGTGGATTCCACAGTTCTCCAACCCATCAGACACCCGGTCTATTGGCCCTACTACTTTTTACTGTCCCTCTACCCCATCTGTCCTGAATTTCCCCCTTCTTAGAGTCCTTGGTCCATCTTTATACTCACTCTCTCACTCCTGGCAAAACGTAAGCCTAGTATTTTAAAATGTGGATTTTATTATGATTCAGTATGGTAAGACTGACAGGTCAGGAGATAACTGCCATTGAAAAGATAATTTATTTCACAGAGCCCAAGAGAAGGGGACACACTGCTATAGGATGGTCACACAGAGAAGCACCAGGTAGGTCAGGAGGGAGGGGAAATGTGAGCAAGAGACTTTACTGTGGTTTCTGCAGGAAGGAACTAGTGAGGTAGGGTAAGCAGGGTTAGGACTGGCTAGTTTGAATAATTGCAGAGGACTCTGGGGCACAGGTGCTGTCCCTAGTTGTCTGGTACCTGGCCCTGGGGTGGTAAGGCAGGGGAATAGTGGCCCTGGGTATGAGAGCCCAGGAGAGGAGGTGGTGGGGCTGTAGGCTCTGGACTGATTGGCCTGCATATGAAAGCCATGCTCACAGGCACGTCCTTTACTATCTAGGAACTGGCAGCCTTGGGAAGGGCAGTCTCCCCCTGTCAGTCAGAAAGATCCCAGATGTCAAATCTGGGAAACACATGGTTAATATACCTGGTTAAATCCAACCCCCTGGTTGCTTCTGAGCAGCACACAAGCGACTGACTGAGGTATGCAGATGGCCTCATGTATGTAGTTGAACACAGAACACTACCGGGTCCTGTTGCCCCCCTATGTTGACCTGGTCAGGTCAGTCACAGTCTCCAAGATGACTGTTAAAATTCTCTGTCCCTTCTCAAGTATCTAACTGCTTCCCCCTTTCTCTGCTTCTTTTCTCACTGAGAAAATAAGAACAATCGCAAACAAATCCCCACACTGTCCCACCATCAGAACCACACCAGTCTACCTCCCTGTATCCACAGACTTGCCCTTTTCTCCTGCTAAACGGTGAGCCCCCCATGGCTCGTCTGAGGCCCGCCCCCACCCGGCGCTGCTCCCGCCCTCTCTGCTCCTCTGTACGCAGCTCGTTGGGGTGGCCTTTCTCCTGCATCAACAATAGCACCCTCTCCTCCAGATCGTTCCCATTAGGCACAAAGAGATCATGATCTCCTATCTGAGAAGAGTCTGAGAAGAACTCTAGACTCTCCCATCTTCTTTTGGATACTGCCTCATTTCTCTGCTGCTTTTTACAGTAACACTCTTCTCAACAGTTTCCTGTCCCCGCTGTCTGCTGTCGGTGTCCTTGAGTCTGCTCAGGCAGGCTGTTGTCCCTGCACTCGCCCAAAGCTGCATTCGCCAGGGCCCTCGGTGACCACCCTCTTGCCGAATCCAACAAGAACTTCTCACTAACTGTTCAATGAACTAGAGCAGCACTGCTGGATGGCAGATCACCCTGTCCTCCTAGAGACACTTTAACTTAGCCTCCGTTAGGAAACCATTAGACTTGGGAACCCACGCCCGCTCGGTTCTCTTCCTTCCTCATGAGCCACTCATTATGAGGCCCTTTCGCTGGTTCCTTCTCTTCTTTCTCACTCTAAGTACTGGAGCGTCTCGAGTTGAGTCCTTTTCTTCCCTGTCTGCCCTCTTTCCCTAGGTGATCTCATCCTCTCATGGCTTTGAATTCCATCTACACACCGATGCACCCAAATGTATATCTCCAGCCCAACTCTAGGCTTGTATGTCCAGCTGCCAATTAGATGTTTCTACTTGGGTATGTAATAGACATTTCAAATTTAGCATGTTTCACAACAAATCTTTTCCTCTTTTTCTTCTACTGACTTCTACATCTTAGCTGTTGAAAACTTCAAGCTTCAATTTCTCAGGCCCAAACCTTGGTACCATCCTGGACTCCTCTTTCTCTCGCATGTCATACCCAGACCATGAGCAGAGTCTGTCATCTTTCTCTCTTAAATGTAGGTAGAATCTGACTACTCTGTCCACCCCCACTGCTCTGTGCCACCACCATCTCTTCTCATTTTTCCTATGGGTTATTTCACTAACTGCCTTACTATTTCCGTTTTCAGTCCCAACTGGAATTGTAGCCCTATCACCCTTCCAGCCCCCCACCTGGCCACCCAGTCTGGGTACACCCCAGTCCTAGCCCTAGTCTGGGCTTTGGCGGCAGCAGGAGGTATAACATTTGCCGATGACCTTCCCCTCACTACGTCTGTCTCCTCAGCTCTAAGTATGGGAGAGGGGTTAGCATCCTACCTAGACTTCTTGCAGCTTGAATATTTTAGGGTCATCTGTTTGTCACATACTGATCCTTTAAATGTTCAGTCCCTCTTCTCCCCCCGGGCAGCCTGATTTAATGCTCCCACCTGATTTACCTGCTGTTCCCTAGGGCTCTCACAGCCCCAGCACCTCCCTCTGTCTTTGTGCTTTTCACATGGTCCCATAATCCTTGATTCACTTGAGTCTCCCCTGCCATGGGGCTAAAACCTCTTTAAGGCAAAGAACTACAGCCTAGTTGCCTTTGTGTCCTAGTACCTAGTACAGCGCCTGGTGCATAGAAATGCTCAATGATAATGTATTACACGAAGGAATAGAAAGCAGATCATGCAAGGGAGGGAATTGAAAAAGGAAGAAAAGAGAGACAGGACCCGAGGAACCAGAGGCAAGATAAGGATGCTGGGCAAAAAGGCCAGGTCCTAGTGATGGGTTTGAGGAAGGGGTGGAGACAGCCTTGGACAGCTGGAGACTCCAGACTCCATGGGGCCTGCTCGGTGTCAGCGTACATGCACATTCACTAAGGGCGCACTGCAGAGCCAGCCTGAGCTCTGCCCCAAAGAGAAGGGGAACTTCCTGCCTTCTGGGTGCTGACTAGCTTGTTGGGCTGCCAATTCATGGGTGGACTTGAAGCCATTTAAAATTGTACCAGACAGTATACATGATCAGTAATCAAGCACTAAATAGTGTGGTGTGGATTAATAACACTATAAATTAGACAGGGAGAAATTGACATGGGCTAGAGCCTATTCCCCTATTTAGCTGAAGACAAGCTTAGGCTTCCTTGTAGCTTTTCTTTTTAAAACATCTGCCTGTATTTCTGGGTTGATGCCTCTGTGAGACGTACAGGGCTTTCATGCTAGAACTGTGATGGCAAGACCTAGTGCCTCCTGGTTTACTTTTAGTGAAGTGTGTCAGATCCAGAATTAAAAATGGTTCAACCACATGCTCAAAGCCGCAGGTCCCTACCTCAGTAATAGGGTCTGTAAATGACATTCCTCAGTGCATTACACCCCACTTCACTAATCCTCCATGAAACTTTTTTTTCATTATGTGTGCCTGTTCAGTGCTGGCTTCCCTGTGTGTGGCACTTGCCTGGGAAACAATAGCTACTCAATGAGTACTTCTAGGAAGAATGACTGGAGAAGCTTCAGGAGTGTGTATTACAAGTGGGAAAATTTGTAACTAAGTGACACATGTAAAAATGTCTGAACTATCCGGTTGGAAATTTTATTTAAATGGAAGGAAATGAGTTATTTATACTTGAGAAATAGTTAGAAATACCTTCATTTTCTTGAAATCTGATTTTATCTTGTAGCATTTTTTTTCCTCTTCTTTTTTTAATATGGTGGGAATCCCATACTGGGTCTAAGCTCAGTCCACCAGTGGGGTTCAGGCCATTCAGACATGTTTGCCAAACCAGGGAGGAAGGTCCGTCAGAGCTGGTGTGCATGCTGGCTGTGGAGCCTCCAGGGAAAGAACTCTTCCTGAGAACAGGAGGAGGCAAGTTCTCTGCAGAGAGAGGCCTGAGGAAATGGGCTTACGTACAAAGAAAGGAGATGAGTACGCATGGGGTGAAGGGAGTACAGGGGACCACCAGAGGAAAAACAGAAGGGGCTGCTCCGTTAAAAATTCTCCGAGACACTGGCAAAGAGCAGCTTGGCTTAATGCGCTTCTATACATTTACTATAAATAGGAAGATGCTGATACAAAAATGGAATAATAACAGCACCTCACTCAGAGGGTCGATGTGAAAATTAAATAGCTTAATATAAGTAGAGCTCCTGGCAGAAACTTAAGAGTGGTGGTGGTTTGTATTATTACAGTTGCATTCCAAGAGACCTGAAGAATACACAGCTCAGTAAAGGCCCCCAGTGTGTTCTCCGTAGGTGAGTACCCTCGTGATGGTTTAAAATTCTTTGACATTCTCCCTTCAAAAAGTAGAGTCTATCTCCTTCCTATTAAATGTAAGATGAACTCAGAGATTTGCTTCTAGTGATTAGAATGTGGTAGAAATGGTGCTTTATAGTTTCTGAGGCTATATCATAAAAAAGAATAGCTTCCACCTGGCTCACATTCTCGGATGGATCACTCACTTTTGGCGATGCCAGAGGTCATGGCCTAAGGATGCTCAAATAGCCTCTGGAGAGGCTCATGTGGGGATGTGGGGAAGGACTGGGACATCCCACCAACATCCAGCACCGACTTGCCAGCCATGTCAGTGTGCCATATTGACAGCAGAGTATCCATCCTTCAGATGAGTGTAACTGCAGCTGACATCTCAGCCACAGCCATCCAGCTAGGCTGCTGTCAAATTCCTGACCCATGGAAACTCTGACAGACAACAAGTGTTTATTATTATTTGAAGTCACTAAATTTTTGGGTGTGGTTTTTTATTCACTGTGAGATAATGAATACAGTCCTCATTAACTGGCCATTGTATTGTATTGTAATTTTCTGCATGAATAGCCATGAAAGTGGATGTAAAAGTGAGTTTATATGTAATGGGGTTTTCCTTAAAAGAAGAATGTTTGAGTAAATATGACAATAGTTGTAAGTTTGGAGATCATTTTGGCTGCAAGCAATAAAAATTCCAAATTATGCACCACTAGCTCCCACACTTACAAGCCCATCAATAGGACAGCCTCCAGAGCTTATTTGTTGAGGGACACCTGCTACATCACCCTGTGATTCTCTTGCCTTTAAGCTCCCCTAGTGTCAGCTTCATTCTCACGTTGAGTAACAGATGGCTGAAGCAATTCCAGGCCTCACATCAGCACATGCCAGCATCTAAAAGAGGAGTGTCACTTCTGGAAGTTAGCCCAGGAGACTGAAGAAGAATGTTCCTTGATGCATGTCATTTGCCAAAATTGGGTCACATGCCTGTTCCTGAGCCATCACTGAGAAGGAAGTTGGGATTACCCCCAGGTCATTCAGGGCCACCCCTGTAGGCAGACTCAGTGTCAGCATTCTTCAAGGCCTCTGGGCTGTGTGGGAAAGAGAGGGACAGAGAGGTGTGTTAGATGAAGAAGGGATCTATGCTGGATGGGCCACCAGGAGCAGAGTTTATGGGATGTGATTGAAACAAACAATAGCCATTATAGCCTCCAGTTCCTAAAAGAGACATGGAAAGAAAATAGCTAACAAACTTCTGAAACTCTTGATGCCAACACATACCATAATGTTCCCACAGGCTTAACTTTTTAGATGAGGTTTTCTTTTATCTCTGGTAGGTTTTTTTGCTTTCATTTCATTTTATTTTTTTTTAGTTACAGAATTTAGAATTTAATAAATACTTCAGATTATTAAAGAAATTTAAAGCTTTAATAAAGCTCTAAGCTTATTTATAGGTCAGTTCAGGGAGGAGAGGAAAGCTTAGAAATCTCTTCATAACACAGGTTAAAATATGCATTCTTTTCTGAGGCAGAGCAACTTCATGCAGGGCTGTTCTTCGTGTTATTGGTGGCCTTTAATATCTTTGAAATATGGCATAATTAGGAACCTGAACCTTACTAGGATGTTTATAGCAGCATTTCGTCAAACTGGTTTCGGATCATATACAAATTCTGACACTAGAGGGAGTGCATAATATATTACAGAAAGAGAAAGCATACACCTAATAAATTCAAAGTACAAATGCAGAGTAGCAAGGAAGACCTTCATGATACGCTGCCCTCCAAGCCCCATCCCCTTGTGCCCTTCCCCCACAAAACAGAAAAATCTTTGGAGACCTCTTCCTCCCTTGTAGCTGTAGTTTGAATTTGTAGAAGGTTGGTAGGTTGCTTGTAGAACTGTGAAGAGAATGTTTGATTTTAAAGTCTTACCACTGTTTTCTTTTCATAAAAAAGAAAATGAGACATATTATTTCCTACTTCCCACATACTGAGTGGCAGAATTAAAATTACTCCTTGCTGCTTCATTCTCTTTCTGTCTTGGCTAACATGTAGTAGTCACACTTTTAGAAAGACCAGAGGTTTATTCTTTGCTTAAAATGTAGGCTTGTCTTCTGAAACTCAGGGAAAGAGTCTTTTTTAGCATTGAGCTTCATCCTTCATTCCCTGACTCAAGGTGCTACCCTGATTATTTAACAGCAAATGTCAAACAATTAGCAAATCATACTTAAGGAATTTTATTTCCTAATGTCAGACTTTCCATGGTCTAACAAAATGAAATGCCTAATGCCTGAGATGCCTGAATCTCAAATATGACTGAGCTATTACCACAGCAACAAAGGACTGGCTGGAAAAAGGGAATGATTGCTGCCATTTGGTGAAACTCAACTATTCTTGAAAAATGGGAAAACTGCTTTGTGCTTTTCTCTAACCTTTGTGTTATAATGTATGCATTATATACTCCACTGTTACCTTAGGTCCATCTTGTACTCACATGAATCTTTGAGCTACAAGTAAACTGTCTCTTTAATGGAAATTAAAATCAGAAAAATTAAAAAGCAGTCTCATTTTGAGAAATCCTGGACTTCATCCAAATGGGTGTAATGACCCACACAAAGGAAACATCCAGAACTACATTACTCACTTCTAAAGGACCAAAACACAGCTCTGACCAGGGCATCTTTGTCCGAACTTAACCAACAGACTTTTGATCAGTGACATTTCACCACAATGGCTTTTGAAAAGTCAAACCAGTTTTCAGGCAGTGACTCCTCTCTAAAAGTTTCCTTTTGGTATAATAATTGTTCATTCAAATAAACACATCATGAGAAGTGCTGTTGCATCAAGTGGCTTCATGCATTTACTTAGTAAAACAGTTTCTAGTTACTGAGCATCACGTGGAACGAATCTGAACTGTGCCCCAGGTCCAGGTGACCCAGAAGCGTTTTGCCTCAGTGTGTACTCCACGTGATAGCGAGGAGATGGGGTTAGTTGCCATGGCTCTGTCTGTGGCACATATGCCATGTCTACACGTTTCCACAGCTTTCACCTTTATATTGCCATTAAGGTGTTTTTCTGTTCTTTAGTTTTATTGTTAAATGCAGTATGGGTGCATTCTTGAGCCCCAGAAACACTGACTGGATCGATCACCTGATACCCCCACTTTCTGTGCCCTGCACCCCTCCTCCACCTACCACTCCCTACCATGCAAGCTTCTCTCCCTCCCTTGATAAACTCACCACTTTTCATCTACAAACTGCATGTATTTAGTTTCACATCACTGTATATTACTTAGATAAATTTGTCTTTTTCATTCATCTGAAATGACTTAATGTCAGTGATGTGGTTAGGTGCTCTTTACAAAGACCAACTCTGTTTCCAGACGACAATTTAGGTTAAACACTAAGTTCATTTGTGTGATTTTTATGTGTAACATATGAAAATTTCTACCATTTGATACAAAGTGCCAGGGTTTTATATAGCCTATGAACAGGATTCAAACCATTTATGAAAAATCTCCCAAGGAAATTTGTATCTAAGTGCAGGCTGGTTTTTGTTAACACAATCACAGGAGTCTGGTCTGGCACGGTCTTTTATCTGTTGTGTCCAAAAAGCTACAAATGCAATGTGATAGATACCCCCAAAGTAGGAAATATTCCTTACTAGATGCATTCTGTGGGAAATAGTTGGTTGAGATATTAAGAAAAAAACAGTATTTTCAAAACAAATATAAATCCTAAATGTGCCCAAGGTGCTGTTTCTTGGTCTGCAAAGGTAAGAGGTTGAAAGAAGCACAGCTCAGCTGTGCCTGTGAGAAATGAATCAACAGTAGTAAAGAAATGTTTTCATTGACATAGAAAGAGGTTTACAATAAATGGCTAAGTGAAAGAAGCAAGTTGCAAAACAGAATCTGCATTTTTCTTAGAAAGATGTATGGAGGGAAGGAGATACAGCAAAATGTAAATAAGTAATTATCTCTGAATAATAAACTTACAGGTATTTTTATCTTCCTGCATAAAAGTATATTTCTAAGTTTTTTATACGAGGAGCAGATACTCTTGTTTGATGTTTTATGTATGAAGTTTAAAAACTCCAGCAGATAGTAATAGCTTGATAACTGCTTTGAGGAAGGCTTAGACAGGTGGGTGAGTCCACCCAGCGCACATGTGCTCAAGTCTGGCTGCCCGCAGAGTGGCCCAGGGGGAAGGTCTGGGGTGGGGCCAGGAAAGGGTGGGGGATTGAATCAGAACCTGGTTATGGGTGCTGGGGTAGGAGCGGGCCCTGTTTTTGTTTATTTGTTGCCAAGTTCCCCTGAGTGGTTCTAATGTTTCGTCAAGGGTGAGGATCATTAGTTTGACTTTATTGGCCACCATTTACAATCAAATCCACTAGCAGATATTAGCTGTATACATCCCCATTTTGATTTCTCCCTAGAATTCTTCAGTAGTGCCTAAATTAGAATCATGGGCTTTTAGAGTCCGGAGAGACCTTACTTCAGTTCAGATCAGCTAATGTGCTGATTTCCTACTATTTGCCAACCACTTGGTAGATGCCTGGCAGCTGGAGATGAATAAGACCCAGACTCTGCCCTTACAGAGCCTGCCCCCTAGTGCGAGAGACAGACTGTTAATAAATAACTTCAGTATAGGCCATCGGTTAGAGGATAGAAGCACATGTATGGAGAACTGTGGGCTATGGCTGGAGGCCTTCACTCTCACTCGGGAGTTTGGGGACATCTCCCTGGGAGAGGGCCATGTAGTGTCCCATAAGCCAGTCCCTTCAAATTTAAGTGAATGGTCCAAATCGCACAGCCACATAGGGGCCAAGTCAGAAACAGAACCTTATTATTCTGTATCTAATCCTGTACCATTTGATGACTTTGCAAGCTGGGGTGAGAGCCCTGACACAGGACACAGAGCACACTGACCTTTGCACCATATCCCCTTCTCAAGTTCCACACCAACACGGTGGAAACAAACCATCAAGGCATTAGCCTTGAGATTTTATTAGTCAAGGCAGCCTGTTTAGGCAGTCTGACCTGGCACAAAAATTGTCAGATTAATGGCATCAGGAAATTTGCAAATAAAATGGTTCATTACATAGGATAGTGTACTTGCAAATAGGATTATGCTGATTATGCACTATAAATATCATTTTAAAGAGATTCCTTCAAGACAGACTGGGCTGAAATCATGCTAGTCAGGCTTTTAAAGTCAGGGTTATGGAACAGATAAAGCCCCCGGGTCGGAGATTAACAGCTCAGTACTGTTCTGGAGAGCTAGGATTCTGTTCGTGATTGTGTGTTGTGACATCTTCTCACCAAGGCTGTTCTACTATGAGCAGGAGGACCACAGGGACCTTCTCTCATGCCAGAATAGAGCGAATGCTGCAGCCTGAATCAGGCTTGACCACACTGGGCCACTGCCAGGCCCAGACAACCTCATTCCCTGGGGATGAGAGTGAGTTTAGAGGAGCAGCTAAGGGCTTTGACAGCAAATGCCACTTCTGTCACCTTCAGGGTGCATCCCTCTGAATAAACCTGTCTCGTTGCATTATCTTTTGCCCTCCTGTCTTAAGAAATCCAGCTCATATTTAAGAGACTAAATGTTTTCCCTTTTCCAAAGTATAGAGACCATATGGTAAATACTCAAGGAAGGTGGCATTAGTTCACTTAAGTCTAAACTGGCTCTATGTAAAAAGTCCCCCAGCTTGCTGTGTACGTTCACTTACTCCATCCTACTTGCAGGTCAGGCTGTGAAGATATTCCCTATTAGTGAGATTATTTTTTCTAAAAAAAAGTTTTTTACTCCACTGTCTCTAAACACTTCTCTCTGGAGCAACAATAAAGTCTAAGTAAATGAAGCAAATAGAATATACTACATTAAATTAGAGTCTGAATTAGAATATTCTATTACTCTTAAGAGTAAAATTATAAGAAAATTGTTAACAGTGTTTCCCCATATAAAATTCCTGGCAAAGTGCTTTTAAGAAATAAGGAAGAATCATTTAAGATTTGTATAACAAAAGAGGAATCAGGGCTGCTTATTTTGTTAAGCAAGATAAACATGTCTCCTAAAATTCTGTATCCTATTAATGTGCTTAGAAATGTCTTCTTTTTTTATAAGTAATCAAAGGTAAATGTAATCCTTTCTGTCCAAATTCTCATGAATTCTAAGTCAGTGTAGTCCTATTTCACTGTAAGTGTTTTCTCCTCCATTTTATAAATGTACTTACTTCCCCACCTCTACTCACTTAACAGATATGGAATATGCATACTATTGCTAATGAAGGTTTTCATCATAGATTTGTCTTCTCAATTGTTTCCATGTCCTCAGAAATACATTCAGGAAGAGCAATATTCTTTCAATAAACACAGAAGCTTCATGTGTCTTCAGTTTGCTAACTGTGTGGTGGGCAGCTTCCTTGAGACTGCCCGACATTATATTACGGTGTGGCTATCAGATTAGCTTAAACTTCTTACCTTCCGTTCCTAAGGCCACCTGTGTATCAAACTGAGGACAAATTCATTATACCTTCTGTTGTCACTTAGGAGTCTGTATCAAAAGTGTGGTTGTTTATCTTAGAATTAAGAAGGTTGACTTTCTTCATCTGCTCACTGGACAGAAAACAGTAACCAGTTATTCTCCCAAGCTATTGGAAACAAGGCTAAGAATGTAAAATGCATGTGAGGAATTGCAGGTAATTATATGGAAGAACTTCCCATGGGAAAAACATACTGGCATAGTCTAGCCAAGGACAATCTGGCAGCTCCATTACTAGAAAGAGTTTTAAAATATCTCCCAAAGCCATTTATCATGATGGTTTAGTTAGAAACCAGTCTGGCAACAGGGAGAACAAGAAGGGCTTTTCTTTCTCTCCCCTTCGTTTTAAAGAGTTATAATTAAGTCCTGTTTGTGTTACTATATACACATCTAGAACTTCCTTGGAATATCTTGGGTACAAAAATAGGAATGAACCATCCTTATTTACAAAACTCTGAACCAAACCCATATGTAATTTTTCTTCACTAAATCATAAGTTTTAAATAATACGTCTATTGAAACACACTGGTCCGGAATTGTACTCATTTGAAATTTTTGACGTGGAATATCAACATCTTCTGAGTTTACCCTAAACTGAACTAATATTTAAATGCATTTGAAACTCTCCTGTGGGTCATTTATAGATTACTTATATTACGTATGATGCTTTCAGTTGGACATTGTCTTAGGAAATGCTATACCTAGCAGGACTGAACATTTTATAAATACAAAAGACAATTATAAATACTTCTGAATCCATGTTACTCTAGTCACCATATTCTATTGAGCACAGAAGTCTAAGGATAAATCATAGATCAGCTGATCTAGATAAACAAAGATTACCCCAAAGCTCATCATGTATCTTCCTCACTGGCCTACAGGATTTTGGTAGAGATGCCAATCTCCCCAACCACCTTCCCTTCCGATTCTTTTAGAGAAGGCAGCCTGCTCAGCTGCCCCCCACCCCCCACCGTGGGATTTGTACATTGCAGACTCACTCAGAACCACAGCCCTTTGGACCAGAGCACACCCCCGATGCACAGAGAAGGACTCCGTGGGCCAGGCTGAGCCACCCTGTCCTCTGTCCCTCCACTGGATGTGAGCAACACAGCAGGCCTGTTAGATGGTAGCTGGAGCTACCACTGAAGATGGAGCACTGGTGTAAAGGTCCATAAATTGCTGCTGCTAAGGGTGTGGGGCAACCCTGGTTCTTGAGTCCTGGGGACATTATTTCTTTTGTATTCCAGGGAAGTTGAAGCTTTCTCAGAAACTAGTTTTACCTGAGGTACTTTAAAATGGTTTCTGATCCTCACCTTTCTCAGCTCCCTTGCTTTCTCCCATCTGCCTCTGCTCCCCAGGGTGGCAGAACCAGACAGAGGAAGAATCCGCATTCTGTTTAAGGACGGAAGAAAAGGCCAGAGCCACAGAAGGAGGGTCAGATCCCGCTATAAGCAGGGAGGCCGCAAAGAGAGAGACAAGCCATGGGCCTGGAAACAATGAGTATGGGGGAGGCTTTAGAGCCCAGCCTGTAGCAGTCTCAGGGCCTTGGAGGCCTATTATTCTGAGCTGCATGGGCACAGTGTGGCAGGCCTGGTGGGTGAAAGCAATGCTTCTCAAACTTAAACGGGCACAGCAATCACCTGGGGAGCTTGGTAAAATGCAAGTCCTGATTCAGTAGATCAAGGGTGGGACCTCAGAGTCTGCATTTCTAACAAGCTCCCAAGTAATGGCAAAATGTGGCTATGGGCCAAACCTAAGTAGCAGGAGTGGAAAAGAGCTGTGCAGGACTGAACCATGAAGCAATAGTAAAGTAAACAATAGGTACTAATGAGCAATACAATAACAATAGTACAACACACATCATTATAATGAAATAACCATAAACAACAATAAAAAAATTCCCATCATCAGGTGGGGACAGGAGATGACAAGATCTCAAGGTGATGGAATTCCTGGACCCAAAGGCTCCCCAGCTGTTCACAGAGCATCAGTGACTTATGGTGTGGCTGGTCACTCCTTGGGGCTGAGGGAGGAAGACACTAGAAGCTGGTTGTGAAGAGGATCTTCATGGGAACCGGATCCCCTGTTTTCCGTTGGATAGGCAAGCAAGGCTTAGGGTGCAGTGCTCGGCTCTCCTGAATGTGTGGCTGCTAAATGAAATTAAACTTAGGTCATACCAAATCTATGCTGTATATTGAAGGAACAAGTCACAAAGTATTCTTTGGCCTCCCTTTTCTGCTGACCAACCTGTCTACATATCTACTTGTGAGTAACAGATTCCTCTTCCATTGATTAGCCCAGCTGGCTACATTCGTGGGAGAGACGAGGGAGCTCCTGGGTGCTGGTCAGTGGAGCTCGGTGATGGAAAGAATAGCTCATGCCTGAAAGAACAGTTGGGTCCATGGTTCCAGCTGCTGCAAGTCTTTCTGCTGTGCGCAGCTGAAGAGGGAGGGGAGATGAATTTGGCTGCTTTCCAACTCAGCTTAATCCCTGTCCATGGAATCTATGAGTACAGATTTTAAGTCCAGGAAGTCTGCTTTTCATTTAAAACACACTGTTGGAGATGACAGTGCTTTTAGCTGTGCAAATAAAATGACACTCCCAACTTAGTTACAGCTCACTTAACTGAAAATAAACTGCAAAGCCAGACCATGGAGAGTCTTGTGCTTTATTGGGAGAATGCCACATAATGAATTTCCTCTTAAAAAGTGCACTCCATCTTGCTTTTATTTAGTGTTTTCTCAGTTAATCATCAGCTTTAACCATTTTTGACTACTCAAATAATTGTGGAAGTTTCTGAATCAAGAGGGCAGGCTATGTTCATATTTTTATATCCTCTCCCTCTATCTTCAGAGGAAGGTGAATTCATTCATTTATTCACTGATATGTATTGAGAATAGTTCTGTGTATAGATATCACAGCAATAGGCAAGACAGACAAGAACTATTCTCACAACCCTTGAACATTATAGATTGGCAGAGGTAGACAATAAACAAAACGAGGACATGAAATCATTAAGAACATGTAAGTAATATGATGAAAACAAAATATGATTATTTGGTAGACAGTGAATAGGGGACTAGTTTAAACTATATAAGCAGAGACATTTGAGCTAAGACATCAATGGTAAGAAAGAATCGGCTCTACAAAGATAGGAGGAAACAACATGGATGAAACCCTTAAGATGAAAAATGACATTTTTAGGGAATAGGAAGTGGACCAGTGTAACTGCAAGAAGGAAAGAATGGAATGGGATAGGGTCATACAGAAGCGGGGGGCAGATCATGCTGAGCCTCGTAGGCGGCCCAGAGGAAGGTGTAGGGTCGGATCAAATAGGGCCTTGGACCGTGGAGACCACAGAAAGTGGGAACCAGATGGCCTAGGGTCATAGTCATGATCAGGAGTTTGGATTTTATATGAAGAAAGCTGGGAAGTCAGAGAGAGCATTTTAATCAAAGGCTTGACATAATCTGATTTGTGTTTTTAAAAGAACATTCTGTGCAGAAGAACCCCAGATAATTTAGGTAGATACTTCACCCTCAAGGAGGTGGAACATAACTTCCCATTCTTGAAATGTGGACTGAGCATAATTACTTCCTTCCAATTACTCCCACGCAGCAAGAAAAAGAGGGGAAATGTAACTCTACCATGGAGAAAACCGCAAACACCACCTCAGCCTGGTGAGCCAGGCCAACATTCCCTTGATAGAATGAGAAGGGCACCTCACCTCTGTGGTCTTCAGCCCCCAAATCCATAACTTGTTCTAATCATAAGAAAAACGTAAGACAGATCCTAACTGCAGGAAGTTCTATAGCTGCCCAGTGCTATACCTGGCCAGTACTCCTCACGGTTATTCGAAACAAGGCAGGTCTGAGAAACAAATGTGCCAAGAGGAGCCTAAGGAGACAGACAACCAAACTGCCTGTGGCGTCTGGGCGGGTCCTGGGACAGAAGCAGGACGTGAGGTGAAGCTAAGGAAGTCTGAATCCAGGATGGGCTTTGGTTTGAAATGTTTACCGGTAGTAATCCCTTTATATAGGAAATGTACCATACTAATCCAAGAAGTAAGTGATAGGGGAAATCAAGTGTTGGATATATGGGAACTCTCTGTACTATATTCACAATTTTTCTGTAAGTCCAAAACTGTTCTAAATGGAAAAAATACGTGTGTGTGTGTGTGTGTGTGTGTGTGTGTGTGTGTGTGTGTTTAAAAGAGCACTGTGGCTGCTCTATGTAAGCTGGATTTTAGGGCACAAAAGTGGAAGCAGATTCTACTACTCCCTATGTCCTTGAAAACTAGAATTCTGTGTATTTTAAAAAGGAATTGCAGATACATAAGATACAAGAGTTCATTCTAATACTTCAAATTCAAATTCAGGACTACAGGGCTTTCACATAATCTTCACCTCAGGCTAATTGGAAGATTGTTCTCTGCAGAAATAATTGGTTACAGGGAAAAGCTGTCTGAATTCTGGCATTTGTGGAGTCACAGAGGAAGTGCCAGCTCCATAACTGCTAGCCCTGAAAGGAAACCTGCCAATCTGTAACCTGGTTCCTATCAAGTTCCTAATTGATTTCAAGGCCTTACCCTTAAAAATGAATGGATAACCAAGACTTATGTGATGCCCAAGAAAAGCCTTCAACATAAAAGAAAGAGACCAAGAAAAATGGAGGGAAAAAAGTATAATACCAAAAGGAATATGTAATTCAAGAAATAAAAGAGAGCTTAAAGAAAAACATTTATTATCCTCAGAGACATTTGAGAATATACTGCATCATTAAAAACAAACAGAATGCTATGAACAAGGAATAAATAAAATTTTAAACATAAAAAAATCTTGGAAACTTAAATCCCAGAGTACCTGTCTGAGGAAGTTACTTGAGCATGTGCTCCAGAACAAACACAGGAGTGAGGGGGACCAAGGAGGAGGAGGCAGCACCGAAACCCTAAGTAGGCTCAGTGGTGCAGCAGGGAACAAAACACAGGAGCAAGGCTTCTAACCAAGGAGGAGCAAGAAATGCTGATGCCAGAACCAGGCACTATGTCCTGATAACATCAGCTGGTACCTTCCTATAAAGGGCTAACAAGCAGAGGACCTAAAGTTTCTGGGTCCCCTGACCAAGCAGACTCCTTATTCCTCTGGGTACTAAGACCACTGAACTTTAAACATCTGTGAGGAACAGGGACACTGTGGGGGGCACAGGGGACAGGGGAGGGAGTTAACTCCCACCATTGTATATCCTTCATCTCCTGGGCATTTTTGAAAGGATCCTAAACTGAAGCAAAGTAATCCTTCCCTTCCTGAGGCATCATCTTTCTGGTGACCCTGGGCTGGTCTTTGTGGTCAGTCCTGCCTACTGTGAGACCCAGACAACAGTGGCTCCAGCCCAGAGGAGCAGTGAAGGGAGGTCCCAGTAGGACAACTGGGTAGCTGGCCTAAAGAACACACAGCCCAGTTTTGAACAGGAGGGTAAAGAACTTCAGGAAAGAGGGGGCTTGGGAAAAGTATTCAAGGGATTTAATACTATCCGTGAGAATATGGATTTACTTAAATAATAAAGAAGACACCCTGAAAAACAAAAAGGAGTGTGGGGGGGATTAAAAATGATACATTAATAATAGGTAATAAATGTTACCATAAGTGGGAGCACTTACTTTAGACCAGGCACTATTCTAAACTCTTTTATTTTCATTAGCTCTCTAATCTTCATAACAATTCAGAGATAGGTACTATTATTATTCCCATTTCATAGATGCTGAACTGAGGCACAGAGAAGATTAAAAAGAAGTTGTCCAAGTCCACAGTTAGTAAGTGGCACAGCCAGCATCAACCCTGGCAGGCTGGGTGCAGCCCCTGAGTGCTGTGAAATACTGCTGGTGGCAGGAAGCTCAGTCATCATGTACTCCTGGCTGTGCTGCAAACAGTATTTACTCAAACACAGCAATGAAAGCACTGTTTATTGATTTTCATCTTTTAGTATGAACCATAACCCCCAAAATCGTTATGTTTTCAGAACATAATGTTCTGGCAATGTAAAATTAAAGTACAAGTGGCAAAGTTCGGAAATAGAAAAGTAAGGTAAAGAGGTGAGGAAAAGGCAGGGGGCTGATATCTTTGTGGTATAAAAGAGGTAGTTGGGAGATACTGTCAGTAAATATGTGCACGTTTGTTGTCTGTCTCCTGAGACTGTAATGTAAGTGGAGATCTTGTCCAGCTGGTTCACTGCGATAGTCCCAGCTCCTACCGAGGTACAAGGCACGTATCAGGTCCCCAGCAGGTATTTGTGGAATGATGGATGAGAGTGGGGATGGTGGGAAAATGGAAGGAAGGAAGTCAGTCAGTCAGTCTTGAGAATACTGTATTTAAATCTACAAAGGTAGCCAATAGGGAGAATAAAAATAGTGATAGAACCTTATTGGGAGGGGACTACAGGATGTGTGGATATTGCAAGTCAGCTAAATACTTATTTATCACAGCAGAAAGTCAATAAACAATTATTTGATAAACTAGGCATATTATTCAGAAAAAATGTGTATAAATTCAAAAAGCTAAAAACAAGATCTATAAGTGTTAAAAGTGGCTGTTTGGGAATGGAGCATGGAGCTGTTGATGGGGGGTAGGGCACTATTGATTTCTTTATAAGCCCATCCATGTCCTTTTTTCTCTGTGTTCATGTATTATTCTTATTAAAATAAAATTTAGGAACAAATATAACCACAATATTTGGGAGTCCTTCAGGATATTCTCACATTAGTTTGACTTTGATCAATCAATTCTATGAAACTGTCAGGTAATTAAAGAAGATCTAGCCTTCTTCCTGTCCAAAATCAATTCCATAACCCTCTGTTCCTATAACGTCTACATCAATTAACCTCTCTCTCATCTTCAACCAGTTCTTTACTGCTGACTTTCTTCTCAGCTTGTACAACTTGCTCAAGACTCTTCTAAAAACAAAAGTTTAACAGCCCTCTCCCTGCACCCCTGTCCCTCTACCTACTGCCCTGTCTCTCTTTTCCTCGCAAGTGCAGCTTGAAAAGTAGGTGCATGTTGGCTCTACTTCCTCGCCTTCCACAACGCCCTGATCAACCCTTTGCTGTCTATGTCCAGCCTGTTCTCTCTGAATTTGCTCTCTTGAAAGTTGCCAGACCTTCTAAGTGCCAGCTCCAAGGCCAGTTCTGAGTTCTTTTTTTTTATGTCTCTAAAACACTGGATACCATGGCTCTGAGTCTCTTTAATGGGACTGTCTTGTCTCATTCACTGCAGTTTTGTAGCTGTTGTATTCTCCTTGTTCTCTGGGTATTGTCATCTCTTTGGGGCACCATGAACTTACCTCTGTGGTGGTGACAGTCAATGCTGTGATTTTCTTCCTGACTGAGTCTCACGAAAGGTCAACTATTTTCTTATCCAATCACAAAGCTAAGCTTCCTTTGCACAATTTAGGTCTGGAAGATAGGTTTTGGGGTGGCTGTGTGCTTAGAGCTCTCTTCTTGGAAACACTCCCACTCACAGCCCCGCAGGATAGTTTAGGTCTGGGACATCAAGTTATATCAAGTGATCCAGTCCAGTGGCCACAGCCAAAAAGGCCCAGCATTACCTAACCAAATTCCTCTCCTGGGATTAGTGATATAAAAGGCAAAACTTGAGTCTGGGACAGTTTTAAATTATGCATATGTTGTGAAGAGACATCCAGAGGTTAAGAGTTTAAGAGCAGGGATTCTAGAACCAAACTGCCAGGGTCCTCATCTCAGCTTCACACACTAAAGTGTGCCTTGGGGAAGTTTTTTTTACATTGACTCCCCTCACTTTATCTGAGCTAACATGATTGTATTTGTGTCCCGTCCCAGTTAGCATTATAGGGGTTACAGTAGTTCTCCAACTTGGTGATTGAAAGACATCTTCTAAGATAAAACCTGGGGAAAAATTCAACTTCTAATAAATGAGATTATCCATCAATAGGACTAGCAGACCTTGCATCCTCTTCTAGGAAACCAGTGTGGGTTTTGACAAGTCATTGTCTTCATCTGTCAAGTGAGGGTATTACTGGCCCAGCTGCTCTACAAACAACTCTGGAGGTGGCAAAATGCTAGTAATAGTAACCAAAGCAGTCATAGCAAGCCCTTCTTTTATACTGGCTGTGTTCTGGCCACTGTCCTAAGTGCTTTACATATATTACTTTAGGTTATTCCCACTGCACCTGTAAAGCTGACACTATTATCTCCTTTTACAGATGATGAAACAAGCACAGAGAAGTAATTTCCCAAGGTCACCAAGGTAATAAGTGGTGGAACTGAGATGAGAACCCTGGCTGTTTGGTTCTGGAATCCCTGCTCATAAGCTCTTCTCTTTGCCCCTTAAGTCACTTTACAATATAAGGTAAATTCCCTCAAGGATTGGAGTACATAGCCAAGGTGTGTAGTTTTGGAGACAGTCCTCACTTTTAATTGGACAGTCTTCCTGAAATACAGAAAGTGAGAAAATTGGTTAAAAGTTTAAATGTGTTGTCCTGAGGAGGATCCCATAAGAAAGTGATTAAGTCATTCCTTCTGGAACAGTACTGCTGTGTGTATGTGAGTGCTAGGTTAATAAGCAGACAGTGATACCTTTAAATTCTAAGATCAGGTAACGTACTAGAGTTTTGGCTAAGCTGATGTAACAATGAAACCTTGAAATACAGCCACAAAAGAGAGAATTTTCCTATCACACAAAGTCCAGATACATGTGGTCCAAATTTGGTAGGAATGCTCTGTTTGGCTTGGCTCGTTCTGTCTGCCATCCTCTCAACATGTGGCTTCCATTGCTGGGTTGAAATGGCCATTGTTCCCACCTTCACCATCTCAGCCAGCAGAAATGAAGAAAAAGAGTGAATTCACAGCCAGTTCTGTTAAAGGCAAGACTCCAGCGACATACTTCAATTCTGCTCAAGCCTATTGGTCTAAATAGTCACGTGGCCACACCTAGTAGCAAGAGAAGCTGGGAAATGTAGTCTTTAGTTGGATGGATGGCTATGTGCCAAACTAAAAAATTGGGGGAGCTATTTAGGAACCTACCACAATACAAGCATTACTTTATGTAATAATAATAACAGCAGGACTCACTTCTCTAGTTCTTCTTATGATAAATTAATATTAAGGAGAAAAACATGTTGATTTTAAAGAAATTCAGACAAATGAAAAAGACATAGCCAAATATACGGTTCAGGGTATTTTTCTTTATTGGAGGACCTTTAAGTGGAGATTATCTTTTGACATATCTGCAATTCTGATTTTTGTGCTTTTCCGGCTGCTGTTCCTCGCTGCCTCCACAGTTCCTGGCTCTTCTCTCCCCGAGGGCTGTCCAGCCATCTGGATCCAGTTGGAGAGAGAAGCAGCAGGCAGCTCCAGGAGAAAATTGAGACTTTACAAAAGATTTTGATTAAAGTTTGGGAAGAAGTATCCATTCCTTCTTTGCATGTCCTCACAGCAGTGTCCTTTTTTCTCATTTCACTAATTTCTTATTGGATGTTCCTTCAGTCCTTAATTTAATTTGATTTCCATCTTTAGGGATTTCCATCTGTATTCTCTCTACTGCCATTTTCATGGTCTCCATCCCTCGATCATTTTGGGGCCTTTTTTTTTTTCATTTTTCTATCCCTTCATCCATTCTTTGTGCCCACTTATTCATTCACTATCCATTTTCCCTCAGCTTTGGTTGTCACGATTAATTTGTTAATATTCTTTCCCATTTCCTCATTTCCTTTCCCATAAAATGAACATCTCTAATTTACTGTGTAATCTTTCCTCTCATTCACTACTTTAGCCCAGTCTCATTTGTTATATTTCCTCACTTCTTGGCCATTCTTCATCTCATTTTATCAATTACCTCGTTCATCCCATGTCACTTCTCTTCCATTTTCTTATTCCCACAATTGATTCTCATATGCTTTTTGCTGTTTTCTCATTTTATACTTTCTCTCCCATTATCTTGAGCCTAAATTTCTGCTGCAATTTAATTTTACGTTCTATTATCCATTCTCTTAGCTTTTATTCACCCCATCTGCAGTGAGAGGAGTATAACTGTAAAGTAACATCCTAAGTTACTCTTTTCTAAAAACAGGTCATACTTCATTTATCAGTTACATGTGGTATCCTGTCCCACTCACACACTCTCCTTGCCCTTTGCATGGGCAAACCAGGTTCACTCTGCCTCCTGCACATACCACAGACCTGTCCACCTTCCCCAGTCCCCCTGCTGTTGCCTTCTGGCCCATCTCACTGTGGGTATTCTCCAAAGCAGACCCTGAAGCAAGAATTTGGGTACAAATAATTTGGGGGTTGCTTTATTTTGTTTGGTTTTGGAAGTGGAAATATGAGACAGGGAAGAAAGGAAATGTAATAAAGGCCGTATTAAAGAGCAGGTTGCCACTGGGGGCAATTGGAGCTGAATCCCACTGGGGACCATTTGAAAAACTATATGGAACACACCCCAGAATGGTCCCCTTGAGCGGGGAGGGAACTGGGTAGTTATCCCACACTGAAGAAGGTTGCTCCTGGGCCTTAGCACTCCAGCACTCCCATCCTGCCCCGTGAGCTGCCCAAAGGCTCCCGAAGCAAGAGGTTGCCCTCTAGTTCAGGTGCCAGAGCTGTCGGCTTCTGTGGAAATGGTCCGCAGGATCCAGCAAGGCCCTGGCAGCATTGGCCATACCTGCCCATCAAAATCACCCCCAACAATGCTCCCACCACTCACACTTCCCTTCATCTACCCTCCCCATAGTAATACCTCCACTTACATACATGCTGGAAAAAGGAAACGTAGCAGAATGCCACCCAACTGTTAACAGTGGTTATTCTGAAGGAAGGTAAGTAGGTGGAAATTATAGCCAATATTTGTGTTCTCTATTATATATGTTCTTTTTATTGTAGTATGTATTACTTGTTTGTATATATTTATACACATATATATTTTCATGTACATATATATGTGCATGTGTGTACATGTATTTTTTTTCCTCATATTATTTTCTTTTTACAGTCTTTTGTATGTCTCCTCTTTTGTCCAGTTCTGCATCCCCTCATCCATTGTAAACCACCCACACATATCCCTTTTCAGCCTTTTCCCACCCCTTACTTCATTTTCTTTCTGTCAATCACTCCTATTTGTTACCTTGTCTGAGTTTTCTGTCTGTTGTGCAGCTGTGTTTCTCCGTGTCCTGATTATTTTCTGTTTGGGATCAGTTCTCCCCACTGTTGTCCCTCTGTGACTGCTGCTCTGCTTTCGTGTATAATTAGGGAACCAAGAGGTAGCTTCTGAGGCGAGCCACCCTGTCAGGTCTCTCTAGTCAAACCTCATTTTCCCTCTGCTCCCGGATCTGCACCTGCAGCAGCCCCTGGAAACGGAAAGCCAGTAATGAGCAGAAGCCCAAGGACAGCTGTTGATACTGAAAACAGTTATAATTTGTCTCTGTCTCATTAGCTTACTGCTGATGCTGGCGGCCCCCAGGCTGCTGACCAAGCTCCCCGCTTTCTTTACAAGTTGGCCTGCAGCTTAGCAGGTCCAAAGATGAAGCTGACAATTTCAGGCAACCTTTCCTTGGGAACTCTGGTCCTTTGTGTCCACTCACCAAGGACTTTCATTCATCTCTGAGCCCAGAGAAATTAAAAGCAGGAAGGGAGACTGTCCTCATTGGCTAGCCTCTCTCTCAATCATCGTGACAGGCAAAATAGGGTAAATAAATGCTTACAGTGCAGGAACCACCCTGTAAATACAGGGTTTGCTTTAATGACCAAGCTGGGAGAATTATCCACCTGCCATGCACAGCTGTGAATAGGAGCCCAGAGGCTAAATCATTGCATATCGCTTTTAAAATTGACCCCCAAAGGCAATCCATAACTAAAGAGACACAATGCTTGAAGAAATACATGTTTTTCTTTTCAGTAAATGATTTAAGTTGCCACATTTGAAAAACAGGTGCTTGGGTCTGAAATTGATCAAGTTAAGAATCTATGCAGAGTGCAGTAGGTAAATCTCTAAGACAAGTAAGGTGCTGTCTCATATGGTGCAACGTGAATTTGACCACATTTGTATCTACTATGTTTAATGATCTGAATGTCCCCAGATAGTGAGTACTGGTGACCTGGAGAGCTTGCTGAGCTGGGAGATAATGCAGGTAGATTTGCCTGGAGTCCATCAGCCCAGCATTCTAGATTCAAAGTCAGATCATTTCTGGGCTGATGTGTTGAGGTTTCAGGGAGGGACCCAGCTCCTGAGCAGAGGAGCAGGGTTACCTATTCCTATTGAGACCTAATTAAGATGACCCAAGCCTTGAACTTTGCCATCCCCTCCCACTCCTCCAGAGCCTGTAGCATTCACTGTTCACCAGCAGGCACCCTCCTCCTTCCCCCTGGGCATCCAGGCTCCTGTGCTGCCCTCTAGGCTGTGCGCTTGACAAGTATCTCATCAATTCCATTCATTCAAACAGCTTTCATTCGGGGTCCACTGTGTATCATGAACTGGACTATAGGACCTAGAGATGTATAAGTGAGGACCCCCATCTGACAGCAACTCACAGGCCATAGAGACAGAGCTAGAAGCATGTGGTGACCCTAATCGGGGAGGGAGCCACTGTGTCTGGGAGCCCAGAGGACAGTGTTAATGGGGTGGGGAGGCCAAGGGTGTAAGAGTTTAAGGAGACTCCCAGAGTCTTCTCCATCCACAGCAGGTTGTCTGCTTAGTGGCTTGGCTCCTGGAGAGGCAGCCAGTATCGTGAAGGCACAGGTATGTGCCCGGTTCACCAGGACATCCCCAGGACCTGCGGGCACCTGGTGCGGCACCTAGCACACAGCAGGTTTTCATGCCTATTAATGAATAAGTCAACGTGGTGACTTTCAAGTTTAGCCTTGAAGGACAAAAAAGAGTTCAGTAGGTGGGAAAGAGGAATGGTTTCTTAATTATTTGGCTTTACTTAAATTATTTATGTATTTGAATAGCTTATATATTCACATAGCTCAAAAACAATATGAAAAACACATTAAGAAGTCTCAGTTCCACTCCATCTCCATCCATCCTTTTTCCTGCTCATCATACCCTGCCCCCGTGAGTTACCATTTTTATTGGTTTTTAATACTGTTCTAGCGCATCTTATGCAAATAAAAGCTTACACAATACATACATGTATTATTATTATTATTTTACTCCTTTACTCACAAATGGTGGTATAGTATAAAAGCTGTTCTGCTTTTTATTACACACCAGTATATCCTGGAGACCCTTCCTTACCAGTTCATTTACAGCTACATGGTACTCCACTACAGAGATGTCCCTTATTTGAAAGGTCATTTTAAGCACCTATGTTTGAATAGATGCCCTACCTCCTCTCCTCCTGCCCCATCTCTGCATCAAAATTTGTCCCCAGAACACTATAATCTCCTTTAATTCAGTAAGCCCGTTTGGCTGCTAATTTATACCAGCACATTCAAAATATGAAATTTTGTTTACATGTATACTTTGTAAAATATTCCTTTAGAACAAATGTCCTATTTCAACTCCCAAGGAAATAACCAGTGAAACATCTCGGTTCAAGGACTGTGGCTACAGGTCATTCATATTCTTTTTTTTGTTTTGTTTTCTTTTTTAATTAGGTATCATTAATCTACAATTACATGAAGAACATTATGTTTACTAGGCTCCCCCTTCACCAAGTCCCCCCCAAATACCCCTTCACAGCCACTGTCCATCAGCGTAGTAAGATGCTGTAAAATCACTACTTGTCTTCTCTGTGTTGCACAGCCCTCCCCGTACCCCACACACACTATACATGCTAATCGTAATGCCCTCTTTCTTTTTCCCAACCTTATCCCTCCCTTCCCACCCATCCTCCCCAGTCCCTTTCCCTTTGGTAACTGTTAGTCCATTCTTGGGTTCTGTGATTCTGCTGCTGTTTTGTTCCTTCAGTTTTCCTTTGTTCTTATACTCCACATATGAGTGAAATCATTTGGTACTTGTCTTTCTCCGCCTGGCTTATTTCACTGAGCATAACAGCCTCTAGCTTCATCCATGTTGTTGTGAATGATAGGATCTGTTTTTTTCTTATGGCTGAGTAATATTCCATTGTGTATATGTACTGCATCTTCTTTATCCATTCATCTACTGATGGACATTTAGGTTGCTTCCATATCTTGTCTATTGTAAATAGTGCAGCAATAAACATAGGGGTGCATCTGTCTTTTTCAAACTGGAGTGCTGCATTCTTAGGGTAAATTCCTAGAAGTGGAATTCCTGGGTCAAATGGTATTTCTATTTTGAGCATTCTGAGGAACCTCCATACTGCTTTCCACAATGGTTGAACTAATTTACATTCCCACCAGCAGTGTAGGAAGGTTACCCTTTCTACACAACCTCGCTAACATTTGTTGTTGTTTGTCTTTTCAATGATGGTGATCCGTACTGGTGTGAGGTGATATCTCATTGTGGTTTTAGTTTGCATTTCTCTGATGATTAGCGATGTGGAGCATCTTTTCATGTGCCTGTTGGCCATCTGGATTTCTTCTTTAGAGAACTGTCTATTCAGCTCCTCTGCCCATTTTTTAATTGGATTATTTGCTTTTTGTTTGTTGAGGCATGTGAGCTCTTTATATATTTTGGATGTCAATCCTTTATCAGATCTGTCATTCATGAATATATTCTCCCATACTGTAGGATACCTTTTTGTTCTATTGATGGTGTCCTTTGCTGTATAGAAGCTTTTTAGATTAATATAGTCCCACTTGTTCATTTTTGCCTTTGTTTCCCTTGCCCGGGGAGATATGTTCATGAAGAAGTCACTCATGTTTATGTCCATGAGATTTTTGCCTATGTTTTTTTCTAAGAGTTTTATGGTTTCATGACTTACATTCAGGTCTTTGATCCATTTGGAGTTTACTTTTGTGTATGGGGTTAGACAGTGATCCAGTTTCATTCTCTTACATGTAGCTGTCCAGTTTTGCCAACACCATCTGTTGAAGAGACTGTCATTTCCCGATTGTATGTCCATGGCTCCTTAAAAGTATATGAATTGGCCATATATGTTTGGGTTAATGTCTGGAGTCTCTATTCTGTTCCACTGGTCTGTGGCTCTGTTCTTGTGCCAGTACCAAGTTGTCTTGATTACTATGGCTTTATAGTAGAGCTTGAAGTTGGGGAGCAAGATCCCCCCCACTTTATTCTACCCTCTGAGGATTGCTTTGGCTATTCAGAGCCTTTGATGGTTCCATATGAATTTTTGAACTATTTGTTCCCGTTCATTGAAGAATGCTGTTGGTAATTTGATAGGGATTGCATCAAATTGGTATATTGCTTTGGGCAGGATGGCCATTTTGACGATATTAATTCTCCCTAGCCAGGAGCATGGGATGAGTTCCAATTTGTTAGTGACCTCTTTAATTTCTCTTAAGAATGTCTTGTAGTTTTCAGGATATAGGTCTTTCACTTCCTTGGTTAGGTTTATTCCTAGGTATTTTATTCTTTTTGATGCTATTGTAAATGTAATTGTTTTCCTGATTTCTCTTTCTATTAGTTCATTGTTAGTGTATAGGAAAGCCACAGATTTCTGTGTGTTAATTTTGTATCCTGCAACTTTGCTGAATTCTGATATTAGTTCTAGTAGTTTTGCAGTGGAGTCTTTAGGGTTTTTTATGTACAATATCATGTCATCTGCAAATAGTGACAGTTTGACTTCTTTACAAATCTGGATTCCTTGTATTTCTTTGTTTTGTCTGATTGCCATGGCTAGAACCTCCAGTACCACGTTGAATAACAGTGGGGAGAGTGGGCATCCCTGTCTTGTTCCTGATCTCAGAGGAAAAGGTTTCAGCCTCTCACTGTTCAGTATGATGTTAGCTGTGGGTTTATCATATATGGCCTTTATTATGTTGAGGTATTTGCCCTCTATGCCCCTTTTGTTGAGAGTGTTTATCATGAATGGATGTTGAATTTTGTCGAATGCTTTTTCAGCATCTATGGAGATGATCATGTGGTTTTTGTCCTTCTTTTTGTTGATGTGGTGGATGATGTTGATGGATTTTCGAATGTTGTACCATCCTTGCATCCCTGGAATGAATCCCACTTGGTCATGGTGTATGATCCTCTTGATGTATTTTTGAAGTCAGTTTGCTAATATTTTGTTGAGTATTTTTGCATCTACGTTCATCAGGGATATTGGTCTGTAGTTTTCTTTTTTGGTGGGGTCTTTGCCTGGTTTTGTTATTAGGGTGATGTTGGCTTCATAGAATGAGTTTGGGAGTATTCCCTCCTCTTCTATTTTTCGGAAAATTTTAAGGAGAATGGGTATTATGTCTTCTGTGTATGTCTGATAAAATTCTGAGGTAAATCCATCTGGCCCAGGGATTTTTTTCTTGGGTAGTGTTTTGATTACTGATTCAATTTCATTGCTGATAATTGGTCTGTTTAGATTTTCTCTTTCTTTCTGGCTCAGTCTTGGAAGGTTGTATTTTTCTAGGAAGTCACCCATTTCTCCTAGGTTTACCAGCTTGTTAGCATATAGGTTTTCATAGTATTCTCTAATAATTCTTTGTATTTCTGTGGGGTCCGTCATGATTTTTCCTTTTTTGTTTCTGATTCTATTGATGTGTGTTGACTCTCTTTTTCTATTAATAAGTCTGGCTAGAGGCTTATCTATTTTGTTTATTTTCTTGAAGAACCAGCTCTTGGTTTCATTGATTTTTTCTATTGTTTTATTCTTCTCAATTTTATTTATTTCTTCTCTGATCTTTATTATGTCCCTCCGCCTGCTGACCTTAGGCCTCGTTTGTTCTTCTTTTTCCAATTTCGATAATTGTGACATTAGACTATTCATTTGAGATTGTTCTTCCTTCTTTAAATATGCCTGGATTGCTATATACTTTCCTCTTAAGACTGCTTTTGCTGCATCCCACAGAAGTTGGGGCTTTGTGTTATTGCTGTCATTTGTTTCCATATATTGCTGGATCTCCATTTTAATTTGTTCATTGATCCATTGATTATTTAGGAGCATGTTGTTAAGCCTCCATGTGCTTGTGAGCCTTTTTGCTTTCTTTGTACAATTTATTTCTAGTTTTATACCTTTGTGGTCTGAAAAGTTGGTTGCTAGGATTTTAATCTTTTGGAATTTACTGAGGTTCTTTTTGTGGCCTAGTATATGGTCTATTCTGGAGAATGTTCCATGTGCACTTGAGAAGAATGTGTATCCTGTTGCTTTTGGATGTAGAGTTCTATAGATGTCTTTTAGGTCCATCTGTTCTAGTGTGTTGTTCAGTGCCTCTGTGTCCTTACTTATTTTCTGTCTGGTGGATCTGTCCTTTGGGGTGAGTGGTGTGTTAAAGTCTCCCAAAATGAATGCATTGCATTCTATTTCCTCCTTTAATTCTGTTAGTATTTGTTTCACATATATTGGTGCTCCTGTATTGGGTGCATATATGTTTATAGTGGTTATATCCTCTTGTTGGACTGAGCCCTTTATCATTATGTAATGTCCTTCTTTATCTCTTGTTACTTTCTTTATTTTGAAGTCTATTTTGTCTGATACTAGTATTGCAACACCTGCTTTTTTTTCTCTCTGTTGTTTGCATGAAATATCTTTCTCCATCCCTTGACTTTTAATCTGTGCATGTCTTTGGATTTGAGGTGAATCTCTTGTAAGCAGCATATAGATGGGTCTTGCTTTTTTATCCATTCTATTACTCTGTGTCTTTTGATTGGTACATTCAGTTCATTTACATTTAGGGTGATTATTGAAAGATATGTACTTATTGCCATTGCAGGCTTTAGATTCGTGGTTACCAAAGGTTCAAGGTTAGCTTGTTTACTACCTTACTGTTTGACCTCACTCGCTTATTGAGCTGTCATAAACACAGTCTGATGATTGTTTCTCTCCCTTCTTATTCCTCCTCCTCCATTCTTCATATGTTGGATATTTTGTTCTGTGCTCTTTTTAGGATTGCTCCCATCTAGAGCAGTCCCTCTAAGATACCCTGTAGAGGTGGTTTGTGGGAGCCAAATTCCCTCAACTTTTCCTTGTCTGGGAATTGTTTAATCCCTCCTTCATATTTAAATGATAATCGTGCTGGATACAGTATCCTTGGTTCAAGGCCCTTCTGTTTCATAGCATGAAATATATCATGCCATTCTCTTCTGGCCTGTAAGGTTTCTGTTTAGAAATCTGATGATAGCCAGATGGGTTTTCCTTTTTATGTGACCTTTTCTCTCTCTCTGGCTGCCTTTAATACTCTGATCTTTGCCATTTTAATTATTATGTGTCTTGGTGTTGTCCTCTTTGGATCCCATCTCTTGGGAGTTCTATGTGCCTCCACAGTCTGAGCAGCTATTTCCTCCCCCAGTTTGGGGAATTTCTCAGCAATTATTTCTTCAAAGACACTTTCTATCCCTTTTTATCTCTCTTCTTCCTCTGGTACCCCTATAATGTGGATATTGTTCCTTTTGGATTGGTCACACAGTTCTCTTAATATTGTTTCATTCCTGGAGATCCTTTTATCTCTCTCTGCATCAGCTTCTATGCATTCCTGTTCTCTGGTTTCTATTCCATCAATAGCCTCTTGCATCTTTTCCATTCTGCTTATAAATCCTTCCAGAGTTTGTTTCACTTCGGTAATCTCCCTCCAGATGTCTGTGATCTTCCTCCGGACATCTGTAATCTCCCTCCGGACCTCATCCCTTCACTCTTGAGTATTTCTCTGCAGCTCTGTCAGCATGTTTATGATTTTTATTTTGAATTCTTTCCAGGGAGACTGGTTAGGTCTGCCTCTGCAGATCCTTTCTCAGGTGTAACTATCTTGGTCTGAACCAGATTTTTTTGCCTTTTCATGGTGATAGCAGTGGCTGTAGGCAGGTTGCGGGTGTGTCAGCTTGGAGAAGAAAGTCCTTTCCTGCTTGCTGGATGCCTTGCCCTTCTCTGCTGCCTGTGACGGTTACCCGCACTCCTGGAGCAGCCACCGGGTTAGTCCCATAAGCTGCTGTGGGCGGGGTGTCCATCAGAGCAGCACGGAGCCCTGCGGGGAGTGGCAGGCACACCAGATGTGCTCTTCCATGCTAGCGGTGACCCTGCCAGGCAGCTCTGTTCCAGCAGCGTCCTTTGGGTCTGGCCTGGGTGGCTGTGCCTTGGGCTGGGATTCCAGTCAGCTGCTGGGAGTGCGCCTGCTCCGTCTGGCTCCGCTGCAGGTGTGCACAGGCCTCTACCAGGCTCCTCTGGCTCCCCTGCTGCTGGTGAATGCAAGCCGTGCCCGGGCTGTTTGGTCATGCCGCTGTGGGCTCACACAAGCCTCTGCTGGTCTCCTCTGCTGCCGTTGGTGCATGGATCTGCTCTTGGTCCCTTCCGGCACCACTATCCCCGGCACGCGCTGCCACTCTCCCACTACTGGGCCAGTGTGTCGGGGTCCACGCCAGTTGGAGGAACGACTAGCAGGCTGCTTAGTGCCACGAGGGGCTTCAGAGCTGCACTACCTCCCTGGGGTTTAGGGTGCCTAAGTTTCCCCGAGATTCCCAGCTTCTGGCTATGTGTGCCGCAACAACTTCGTACAGCTATGGGGTCCCTGTCTCTTTAAGACTTGCAGAAAGCACTAGCTTTTCTTTTGTCTCAGGGGCTCTGGTTGCAGGGATCTGCCCACAGGTTTTGCTTTTCCATTTCTCTAATGTCCAGCACCCCGTGCACCTTGTGTCTGCATTCCGGGTGCGGATTTCTAGGGCTGGTTGTTTAGCTGTCCTAGGCTTTCACTTCCTCCCTGTTCCGACTCCTTCCTTCCCACCGGGTTTTGGGGTGGGGGAGCGTTCATGTCCTGCCTGGCCGCGGCTTGTATCTTACCCCCTTCATGTGATGCTGAGTTCTCACAGATGTAGATGTATCCTGGCTGTTGTACTGCATCCACTGGTGTCTCTTTTAGGAATAGTTGTATTTATTGTATTTTCATAAATATATATGTTTTGGGGAGGAGATTTCCTCTGAACTACTCACCCGCCATCTTCCCGTGATCCCTCATTCATATTCTTAAAAGGGTTTCTCCCTTTGCTGAAGGCACCGCAGGGGCTCAGCTCGCTCTGGCCAAGAACTGACTCCTAGGGTGATGGTTGTGCAGGCCACTGAGGAGGGATCTGTTTGGGTAGGCCCCCAGTAGGCAGACACTGTCCGCAGAAGAGACCTTGGCTGGTGGGAGGGTGCAGCATGGGGGCCTTCTGGCCCATTCCATCCTAGTTGTCCCACATTGTAAGAAGAACCATAGCAGTGGTTCCTCAGCCTTGTTTTCTCCCTCAACTAAAAAACATTCTTAAAATTAAACCAGGTGATTTTAAAGGTAATAGCATATTCAATTTTCCCTAAGTAAATTCCTTCTAGCCAGAACACCTGTAAGATGTGAAACCTGAGAAGAGAATGAGCTAACATTTTTATGCTTGTAATTACTGTTGACTTGTTTTTTTGCTTTTAGTATTCTAGGCAGCTCCACTGCTTTGTGTGACTGTTATTCTCAGCCATCTTTTGTGTAGGGTTTTCCTCTTTAAACACTTCTTTTTTTTCATGTGCACAGTTAAGGAGTTCAGATATATAATTCTTCCTGCAGAAGGATGTGGGGATGTGTTTGCATGTGTGAAGAGACCAGACCATGCTGGCTGCATGTTTGTTTTAATGATGATTGTGGCCGGTGACAAGATCAATAGGTCTGCGGCCTCTGGATCAATAAGAGACATGCCCCAAATGCACAAATTGGCTGTGCTGTTCTGCTGCTCACTCAGCCCATTCAGAAGTGCCTGGAAAGTAGATGATGCCTGGGGCAGGAGGACAGGGCACAGATTGTCAACTGTAGTGACTGTACTGCCCCCAAATCAGGGTGAGTTTTGTGCCTGTTTATTCTCACAGGAGAAGGAGTAAAGTACTGTGTGCAGCAAAGAAAAACAATTGTGTGTGTTCAAGTGCTGATGATGGAAACCCTCTTCAGGGTTTTTTTGCTGCTGTTTTTGCAGCCTTTTGTTGCTGTTGATTGACTGTTTAGATATGAAAAATGTGGCTTGGGGCAAAATACCAAAGAAGAAAGCAGAACAAAGAAAGGGCTGTACTGCATGGCAAAGACAAGAGAAAAAGAAGAGAAATAACTCAAGGGAATGGCAGAGGCTGGGGGACAGAGAGAAAGTGAGGCCAGCAAGATGTTGCAGAGACTGAGGAGAGCCTAACGTTCAGTTATGGGCTGCTGCGGGGTGGGAAGCCCCTCCTCAAGCCTGGAAAATCTGCTGCAAACACAGCCTTGCCTCCGTGGAAGGGGTGGTGTGTGACATGAGGTGATGGGACGTGGAATAGAAGCTCCCACACAGCACTGGAAACACAGACCTGAGTGAGGAAGGGGGAGGTCAGAGGCAGTGTGAACTAGAGAGACATCCGCCCACGGAGGATCCCAAGATGTCTGAAGGGGCTGTGGAGTTCTCACTTTACACAGGCTGGTGGCTCAAGCCACTTCCATTCAGTATTACAGAAGAAGGCACAGCCATAATTCTGGAAGGATGAGAAAACTCAGGCTATCTTCATCTCAGGAACAAGTATAATTTAGGTTAATTTATATAAACTTTCTAAGAAAAGAACAATGATCTATCCTAGGTCCAGAGTAATACAAATTTTTCCTTAGCATAGGTCCACAAGAAAACATAGCAGGCTCAGTGCCACAGTCCTTGGTAACTGAAGGGGAGGAAAAAGTTCTCAACAGAGTTCCTGGCTGGGTCTGACTATTATACTGACAAAGACAGATTGACAGGAAAAAAGCATACACATTTATTGAATTTTTACATATACATGGGAGCTTTCACAAGAGAATGAAGAACTGAGCATGAAGCTTGTATACTTTGTAGAAAAAGAAACAATAAATTTGTGAAGAACTGACAAGACAAATAGATTTAGGCTAGTAGCAGTAAATGGTGAAGAAGTAACTAGGAAAATAAGGGTTAATTTAACAAGGCTGGCTTGTACAGATTTTTTTGACCCCAAATTCCCCATCTCTTGTCATAAGAATGTCTTCCCTCCTCCAGGCACAAGGAGGGTCCCTTTCACTTGGAAGTTTTATGACCTGTTTCAGGGAAGAAAGGCAAGGGGTTGGAGGTCAGAGAGACTTCCCTGCTTCTGCCATTTTTAAAACATTCATTCAGCTTAAGACATTTAAAATGCCCAGATGCCATATTTTGGGGTAGCATATCCTAAATATATCATCAAATGCAAGAAATGAAACTTATATATCTATATATGTGTGTGTATTATATACATGTGTGTATATATATTATATACATGTGTATATATACATATACATATATATATGAACTAATTTCTGTTTCTTCTTGGAGCTCTCATTCATCTCATTCAGTACATATGGGCTTGCATCTAAGCTGGGAGATGGCAGTTGAGAAGGAAAAGGTGTGTATACCAAGCACCAAGGTCCCACTGGACTCAGCCTACCATCTGCCCTTGGAGTCACCAAGTTTCCCTCTGACCTTTGGCCCTCAGTCATCTGTGTTGGGCAGAGTTCTCCAACATTCCCAGCCCAAGGCCCTTCTAGGTCCAACCTACTATCATCACTGCTGTGTCCTCACAAGCTCTCAGGAATCATTGGCTCCTTCTGGGCCACCCTAAGGGGTGGGACATGCTGTGGATCTGCTAAGATGCTCTACCACCCCTGGGCTATTCTTTGATGCCTTGCAAACACCCCACCTCTCCTGCATCACATTATGACACAAGAGAGCTCAGGCCCATCTCTTAGACACACACGGGAAGGAGGCCTCATGCCTGGCCTGCCAGCAGCTCCCTCAACCCATTGGGATATTCTGTTTGCCCACCTGGGTTTGGAGAGAAGCGAGGGCCTGAGTCTCCACACTCAGGGACCCCCCACCTTCTAAGAGCTCCTCTCCCTCCCCAGTGGTGCAGCTCTGCACACCAGGTGCTCCAGGCTCCCTGTCAGGAAGCTGTGTCCTTACATCATCAGATACTCTTCTGGACCTGCAGGACCCAAACTTCAGAAACTCAAAAAGGCTGCTTGTGCACTGCTGGGCACCTCTTCCCTGGAGGCAAAGGCTCAAGTGTCATTGTCACTGTTTCAGCCATCAGTACCCATCACTGGGAATTAACAGACAGTCATCTGTCAGGGTGGCCCTGGAAACACCTCAGTCCAAGGTCACAAAAATCAGCACTCCCAGGACACTGAGAGCCAAGATGGTATGTGTGGAAAGCATTTGCAATTCAACCTCTCTTACTAAGAATGAAGATGAATTCTTTTTAATTGAACCAGAAAGAATCTGGCTTCTTCTAAGATATTCCCTTTCTTAAGCCTTCTTTGAGAATTCAACTATCTTCTACTTTAAGAACTTTTATTCAAATCAAAGATTCTGAATCTAAGGTTCATGAACTTCTTGAAATCATATGCAAATCTAGGTGCTTTTTTCTAAGTTAAGCATCCACAGCTTTAAAAAAAAAAATTAGAGTCAGCAAAGAATTTGTGACTCAGATTAAGGTTAAGAACTGTTGCTCAAAGCCAAGTCCACAAATTTATTTCCCCTTGACTTTTGTGCATCCCTCTGATCACATTTTGAAGTTCAGAAAATACATATCTGTGCAAAGGAAAAGGACCATTCTGTGCACTGAATTAAAGTTTAAGAGCCTGAACAGTATGCCTGATAACCCTTCCAACAGGTTCACAGTTGATGGCTCTTCCAGTTTTGAGGGGAAGCTAGATATAACATCTGTCACCTCCTAGTCACAAAGGCTAGACACGTGTCTGCTTCTCCTTACTGCTCAAGGTGTGTGTTTCTTGAGGCTGGATGTGTCATATTCAGTCACAGTAGGTGAACAGTAGTGCTCCTCTGCTTCAACCTCCACCCACTTACCTTAACATAGCCCAGGGCAGGATATAAAGCTCTTTGGTGTGTGTTCTTTCTTTTGACACTTACCACAACTGCATGGGGTGATGAAGGCAAATACTCTTGGTCCTGCTTTATGGATGCAGAAAGGAAGCTCAGAGAGTTAGTGACTGGTCCATGGTCCTGCTGGAACTTATGCACATCAGGGTGCTGACCACAATTCCTGCAAAAAGTGCTGTTAGCTAAAAAGCAATTATAAGACACTCATTTTTGTTTTTATGCTCTGTTAAGGATTGAATTGTTTCCCTCAGAATTCCTATGTTGAAATCCCTGCACCCTCCCCATACCTCAGAATGTGACCTTCTCTGGAAATGGGGCATTACAGGTGTGATTAGTTAAGATGAGAATCACACAAGAGCAGTGTGGGTTCCGCATCTAATGTGACTGCTGTCCTTATAAGAAGGAGAAGCTTAGACACAGACAGGCACAGGGAGAATGCCAGGTAAAGAGGAAGGCAGAGATCAGAGGGATGCTTCTGTAGGTCATGGATGCCAGAATGCCAGCAGACCCCGAGAAGCTAGGTGAAACGCATGGAACAGGTTGTCCTTCACAACCCTCAGCAGGAACGAACCCTACTGACACCTTGATCTTGGACTTCCAGCCTCCTTAACTGGTAGACATTAAACGTCTATTGTTTAAGCCACTCCATTTGTGATACTTTGTTATAGCAGCCCTAGCAAACTAATATATACTCTGTTGCACAATTTTTAAAATTAAAGAAATACATGAATCCTTGCTTGGCATCAGATATTAAAATGACACAGAAATATGCAGAATAAAATGTGAATTGTTGCCTCACCATGTCAATGCCATCCTCCTCGCTGTATAGTAGCCACAGTTATATTGGATAGTTGTCCTTCTAGAACTTTCTTCTATGAATTTATATACATATTTGTAGAGATGCCCACTTGTATTGTGAACCTAGTGAAAGTTTCTGACTGTGGGTTTTCACTGTTACCTCTTAGATACTTGAGATAATGTTTACTCTTCCATTAGTTGTTAGAAGTGTGCTTTCTCTTCAATAACCCACTGAAGTCAGGTGTGTGTGTGAGCGTATGTTTTCATAATCATTCTCAGCAGAGAGAAAAATTCAAACAAAAGGATCTCCTTGAGTCAAAATATATACATTGGAAAAACTTCTGGAGATTGCAAACATGGATATACTTGCTGTGCATTCATCCCACAGCATGGTGCTAGATAAAGGTGTGAAATGCGAGGTCTGTACTACCCAGCTCAGAGGATAACTCACACTCCCACCTAAACACAGGTGGTAGTTGTTTACTGACAAAGATTTGACCTGCAACTTCCAAGTTCCATCTGTTAAAGATACAGCTTTTCCCACTGGACAAGGTGTCACTCTCTCCTCCATTAACTCAGGAATTTCTGCTTTTATAAAACAAAGCAAAACAAAAGAGACAACCCTTTCTCCAGATGGCTATTTTGCACAGAACATATGGTGCCTGGGAGGAGAGAGAGAACCTGGGCTCCTCTGTTCGTTTCCAGTAGATAAGGATCTAGAATATTCTATCTGAAAAAGGAGGGAAAAGACAGGATCTGAGAGGTGAAATCACCAATCAAATCCTACAGCATCGGGGAGGGAAGGGGGCTTGCCCGGTGTTCAGCCACCACAGTCCTTAGAATACTCCATTCCCTGAGCACCAAACAAATGGAGCATCTCTGTTTAATAGCAGAGGTTGGAAATACTTCATCAACTTTGCTGCCCATGGAAAAGCAAGCAGTGGAAGAGAGAGAGGGCCATGCTCAGAACAGGAGGCTGAAGCAGAGAAGGGAGCCCTGTAGTCCAAAAGGAATAAAAGAAGAGAAAGTAAGATACAGAGAAACAGTGGGGGTGGGGAAGGATGGGAGGAGAGGGTGACCAAAAGGACCAGGAAGGACCTTGGTCCATTGTGGTAGCCAGGCTCCAAGGCTGGCCCCTCCAGGGGTTAATTTTATGTGTCAACTTGGCTAGGTCGTGGTATCCAGATATTTGCTTGAACATTATTTCAGATATTGTTACAAAGGTGGTTTTGGATGAGATTAACATTTAAATCAGCAGACTTTGAGTAAAGCAGATTGCTCTCCATAGTGTGGGTGGGCTTCATCTAATCAATTGAAGGCCTTAATAGAAAAAGACTGATCTCCAAGCAAGGAGCAATTCCACCAAGAGACTGCATTCAGGCTCCACTTCAATTCCTCCTGGGTCTCCAGCCTGCCAGCCTATTTAACATATTTTGAACTTGTCAGCCTCCACAGTCCTATGAGCTAATTCTCTCTCTTTCTCTCAAGTTATGGGTTCTGTTCCCTGGAGAACCCTGACTAGTAAAGCACCCAATAATACATCCTCTCCCTGTATACCCATGTCACATCTCATGTCAAAAAGTAGGGCTTATTTCTCCTCCTCTTGAATCTGGGCTGGCTCTGTGATTGCTTCAACAAATAAAATGTGGCAGATAAGAAATTCTGTGAGACTTCTGTGTAAGAAACATGGAACTTGCACTTCCTTCCCCTTGGAAGGCTTGCACTTGGAATGCTTCCACTTTGAGCCCAGCTACCATGCTTTGAAAGACTCTAGTCACATAGACTGTATATGAGAAAACCTAGGCGCTCTGGTCAACAGCCCCCCATTGGGGATTCAGCATTATTCTTGGATTTTCCAAAACCAGGTGAGCTCTCAGATGACCATGGCTGTGAGTGACATCACGTGGAGCAGAAGAACCTCCTGATGAGCTCAGTCAATCCAAGGCAGCATGAGAGATAATAAAATTGATGTTATTTTAAGCCACTAAGGTTTGGGCTGATTTGTTATACAGCAATAGATAACCTACCTTAAAATATAGCCTAAGGTAGATACTTTGTCTACTAATAGATCGGTTTTTCAGGATGGCTTTATCTATGGCTTGTAAGAACCCATTAGAGCTCCCAGAGAAAGGTCACCACATTTCCAAGCCCACATCTCTCTTCCCTGTGTCTTTAAGCAGTTACAGCTATGGCCTAGCTGTGAAAAATCACACCTGAACCTGAATCATTTTACTGCACTTAAACTTATCAGCTAACAATTACTACTTCACCTGTATTTTCTAATAGCCAATGATTTGTTCATTAGCAAATTTAAAACATGACCCCACCTCTTTTAACATGTAGAACAGAGTGGTAGTGTTGTTGGGGCAGAGAAAGAAACTTTGCTAGGGAATCATCTGAATTAACTCCACCATCATTTTCTTGGGAGGAACCTGGCCTTAATAGCTTCCTTCAGCATCCTAGCACACTGCAGAGCCCTAGGTCCTTGTCAAAACCACAGCGGAACTGGCCAGATTGCTCGTGAACTTCATTTTATGACCTGCCACAGCTATGTCCTCCATCTCTCAAGAAGGAGGTTCCTTCCAGTCCTATTAGAAGTTTGATGTTAGGACTTGGCAATGATGTTAGGATCTTTACAATATGAATTTAATTTGAAAGAATATAAGAAACTCATAGAATCTCACTGTAACAAGGTCTAAAGTTTATACCTTACATTCAGGTGTGGGGGAAAAAAAATGTAGTTTCTCTCTTCCCTAAAAGTAATCTGCCGTTCCTGAGGGCTGCCTTACTGATTCGCTGGAGAGAGAGTCAGAGGGAGGGCCCAGTAGGAAGTCTGAACTCGCCACAGATTGTGGCAATGGTCTCCTCCAGTTTAAGCTGTCTTTCTTATGCTCTTAGATGATTCAGCTTTCCCCTCCTCCTGCTTTCCTTGGGAGAGTGGGGGAGTATTGCATGGCCTGCATCCACATGGGGGGCTTCAGACTCTCCTTGTTCTTCAGGGGATTGAGGGCTCTTGTCCAGTCTCTAGACTGATGGTCACAAGGGTGTGTCTGATTCCAGCCATTTTCCCTGGTCATAAATGCTCCCAGCTGCTCCCTGGGACGTCCCCACCTCCATACTCCCGCGTACCACAGCACATAGGACATTCTGCCCCCAGCAGGCCCTCTGAAGGAACTGCCCCAGCCCACCTGGAGCAGCCTTGCTGGCAGGACTATAGTACTGCGCCCTGCCATGTTGGCAGTGTCTGGGTGCTGGTCTTCTCCTAGAGACTTAGCACCCCTGCCCCCTCTCCCAGAGGAGAGTGCCACTAACCCTCACCCTTAGTGACCTCAGGTTCCCTTTCATCTGGGTGTTCTTACTGTAGACCCATTCATAAGGGGCACTGGGAAATATACATGCTGAACTCCCCGACTTCTCTGCCTCTCAACTGACCAGGGCTGGAAGGAGTATGTTTTCTACTATCTCTGTCAGAACTGGGTTCTTTTTATGCTATAGAACTGGAGTCAGCAAGCTTTTTCTGTAAAGGGCCAGATAGTAAATATTTTAGGCTTCATGAGCCATATGTTCTCTGTCACACCTTCTCAACTCCACTGTTACAGTGTGAAAACAGCCATAGACAGGATATAAATGAATGAGCGTGACTGTGTTCCAAAAAAGCTTTGTTTGCAAAAATGGAAAGTAGGCTGAATTTGGTCAGTGGGCCATAGATTGCCAGCCCTGTGATGGAAGAGATGAGTTGAGCTGAGTCTTCCAGGCATAGACCTTGATAATGAAGTGTGGTGGGTTAGGGTTAGCCACAAGCTTTTTTGTTCTTTATACCTTCTTGCCATCAAATGGTAGCTCTATGAATGTTCACTTTAAAAGCTTATAACTGCTCTGACCAATAAAATATAGTGCAAGTGGCCACATGCCCATTTCTGGCTCAGTCTGTGAGAAACTGGCAGACCCCTCTTTCTGTATCTTGGAACACTCACTCTTGGAACCCTGAACTGCTGTGTAAAAGTCCAGTTACCCTGGAAAGACTACATGGAGAGGCTCTGAGATTACGTGGAGAGAAGCAGGGGTGCAATGGAACCCAGCCCTCCAGCCATCCCCACTGAGACACCAGGCAGCGGGCGAACTGCCATGGATCCTTTAGGGAAACCCCACTGCCACTGAATTCCACTGACTGCCCGCAGCCCAAGCCACAGGAGGCAGAAGAATTGCTCCTCTAAGCCCTAGCCAAATTCGTGACCCACAGGAATGATTCTTCTTTGAAGTTACTGAATTTAGGTGGATTCTCCAAACAGATTATGGATGAAAAGTCACTGACTTAATTCAAAAATACTTTTCTTGTTCCACTTAAAATCGGAGTCACTGAATCTCATTGTTTCCCCATTGGTAAACACAAGGTAAAGCTTCAAGCAACTGACCTCTTGTCTTACAAATTAGAGCGTGAAAAGATTGTTTATTTCTATCACAAAATTTCAGTCAAAAAATTCTGGAAAGAAACACGAGCAAATCAGAAGAAAAAATAATTGGTTTGGGAACCGAGAGGACTTCAGCACTGTGTTTGTCAAGGGTTACATTTTTACTGCCAGGGGGCTTATGCCTTCCTTGGCCTAGTTATGCAATTCCATGGGGTGACACACAGGACAGGATGTGTCTATTCAAGCATCACAGGAATAAAAGGATTAACAAATATGAGGCCTTTCTCCCTTCTTTCTGCTTTTTGAGAAGGCAGGGTTCTTGCTTTGTAGGTATGTTGGCACCTGGACTCTTTGGTACAGAATCTGGGTAATGGACAGATTTACTCAAGAAAAATAATTGGAATAAGAGACTAGACTACACTTCCCAGAGTGTTTTTGTGGGGAGCATAAATGGAGGCTCTGGGCTGGGGGTGGGGGTGGGGGTGGAGAGAGAACAGAGAGCCATGTGGAGGTAAAGGGGAAACGGGGGTGGGAGAGAAAGGAACAGATTGAGAGCCACTTTTCCACCTCTGTGAGTGGGAGAGACTGCTGGGCGCGTGTGGGAGTGGGGCGTGGGTTTATGGAGTGGCAGCTGCTGCCTGTGCGGAAAATAGTGACAGAGAGCAAAAGAGGATTGTTAAAGAGGTTCTGCTGGACATTAAGGACGCCATCTCCACCTCTATCTCTTGTTTTTCTCTGAAAGACTAAATAACATTGAAATAGTTTGATTATCATATGTGCCTATTATAAACTGAGAAGTTTTCTTTTTTTCAAAAGCATTCCTTAGAGGAAGACCATAGCCTATCATCCCTAGAGTTTCTCATATTTGGGGCTCTTCATTTGCCTTATTTTGAATGGCTAAGTGTCATTTGGGGAAGAGACATTGGCCTAAAAGACCTCCATGAATGGTACTTTTGAGTGATTCTAGAAATCACTTGGTGGAGTCTAAGAAAAAGCAAAAAAATTTCATATAATTTAGTTGTTTATTTCTGGAGTATCAGCTCAAAACTGCAGTTGGTAAGACTATAGAACATCTTTTATAGATCTTTAGAAGTCACTTATAAATCTTTAAATCTTTATAGGTCTTTGAAAGCAACACAGTACATGTTTATGTTATGGAGATTAAGCATAAATACCAATAAGATGAATAAAAATAAAAACAAGAGATCTAATATTACACAAATGGGTACTTGCTCCTTGAGGTAGCATGGCCAGTGACAGCATCATACACGGAATGAAAAAGCACTGGTTCTTTAACAACTTAGATGGAAATAAATCCTGTATCAAAGTATTTATATTTGGGGGGCATTCAAAAAATGACACTAGTCATTTTTTAGTGATTTTCTTATGAGGAAAATGGGGAATTTCTTTATATCTAGGGTTGTTTTACTTGGGACATACAAACAAATGTCTATTTCTTTTGTGCTTTTCTGCTGTTTCTTTTCATTGACAGTGTACATATACTGAGCCACACTATGTCCTAGTTCTATTCAGGTTTCACAATATATTATTGAAGGCGTACTGAAATAATACAAGTAAAAATAACCCTTTTGTCTCAATTCATGTTTCAGACAGATTATGGCATTTAGAATCTTTGTTATCCCCCAAAGCTTGTTTTTGCATTTTTTGATATGTGTAGACAATTTCAGAGAAAACTCAAGGTGAAGTCTGAGTTGATAATCACATATAAATGTGCTTCTTGAGTTGGCACACAATTTTATAATATTATTTTAACTCTTTAAAGGAGAAAGTGGAAAAGGTAAAGAAGATTAAAGAAAAAAAGTTTCTTAAATTCTCGTGTTGATTTGGCACAAGAGAAGTCACGGTTAGAGGTATCAGTTTACTAGCACTCTAGCCTTGCTCTGGAGAAGTCACGATTCACATAGTGTAGGTCACAGCTACACACACACTTGCTTTGTTTGGCTTGCATGATTTTCTTTAACTTTTAATCAGTTCTCTTTAGATGGGGTTTGCCATGATCACCGTTACTCCCTTACGCCCTGCTTGCTTGATCATTTACATTATCTTGCACGTTCCTGTGGACCTTTCCTGTTTTTTCAATCCTTGGTGAGAGTTTACAGAAACTAGTTCCATAAGCTGACCCTAAAACACACAGAGTGACTTGGTTGTGCGTCAATTGCCTTATCATTTCCAGATTTACGACCCAGTAGCCTCAGAAGTGCAGCGGGAGCTTGGTTGGCTCTTCCCGTGGCTTTCTTACTGTTACGGTTTTAGTTTGCTCACGACCTCAGACCTAAAAATAATATCACAGAACCCTAGTTACCACTGGTGGTATCGAATTATTCTATGCAAACAAGACTTTATTGTTACAGGAGTATGATTTATAAGTTCTCATGCATCAGAACTGAACTCCCTGAAAGAGAAGTCTACTTCAGCAGTGAACAAAACCTGACTCAGACATTTCAAACATTTCTTGAAAGTCTACTAAGACTCTATGGCATTTTTTATCTTTCATCATTCATTGTGTATTTCTTTTTCTCATCTGGCAGACAAGACAAATAGATTACAATGAGAAGAGTTTATTCTGAAAAGACTATGTCAGTCACATTAGCATTTACCTGAAATGATATTCCTCTGTGTCAGAATCCTTTAGTAGGTCTCCTTCCATTTTTCTAGAAAAATATCTGGGTAATGCTAGTATGTGTTTAAAAATAAAAGCCAGCTGCTCCTCACACATTCACAGCTCTGCTCCACCCCCTTCTTTGCAGGGCATACAGGAAGTCAAATTTTCAGTTTTATTTTGCTTTTTAAAAAAATCTTCTACTGCAAGGCTGTTTTCTGGTTAGATGGATCTGGTGCCTGGAAGTGGGCATTTTTGTGCCATGCCTCCCTAAATAAAAAAGATATTTATCCACTTAGCACATTGTCTATTTCAGCACTTTTTTTGGATCAGAGGAACTAGAGAACACATATGTTTTGGAAGACTCATGTGCTATTTCACTAATTAATAAAACTGCACTTTATTCTTATCAACTTCTTTCTTATTTACTTTTTTTAGGGGCAAAACTATCTAAGATATTAGATGTGGTAGTTTGATTGCAAAATTGGCTCCACTCCCTACCCCTCCTCATAGCCAAGCTCTCTGCAAAGTGACTTTTCACCTTCTTCTGTCAAGAAGTAGATTCTGCCTCACCACTCTTGAACCTGGGCTGGTCTTAGGACTCTCCTTGGCCACTGTGGCAAAGTGGTGGTGTGCCAATTCCAAGCCTAGTTGTCAAGAGGCCTTGTGCTTTCATTCTCTCAGAACCTTGCCACTGCCATGAGAACAAGGCTGGGCTAGCTTACTGGCATGTCAAGGAATGCATGGAGAGAACCATGTCACCCCCGCTGAGGCTATTCCAGATGGGGCAGCCCCTCGCCAACCCTGAGAGACACCAGCCAGACCCAGCCCACCCCAGCAGAACTGCTCAGCCAACCGCAGATTCATGAAAAATAATGAAGAGTTCTTAGGCTGCTCTATTTTGAGATAGTTTGTTATATAGCTACTTGATATATTTCCTCATAAAATTGGCATTGTAGCATGTGTCCACATGCATCACGGAAAGCATGAACATAGATATACAAAGTACTACACTGTAGTTTGGAATTTGGTGTCAGATTCACCACGTTCAGATCCCAGCTTTGTCACTCACAAAATGTGTGACAAGTTAATCCCTCTGAATTTGAGTCTCCTCATGGAAACGAAGGAAATTAGTCCATTGAAGGGCTATTGAAAGGATTAGAGACGACTGACATAAAGTGCCTGGAAAATAGGTGCTCAGTAGATGAGTTGCCAGTACATTTATGTATATGTATGTGTTTGACATTATGTGACTTGTTAACTAAAAAGTTTCACCTTCCTGGAGCCTATAGGTTACAAGTAATAAATGGGTAACCATAAGGATAGTCTATGTACTGGCCCTCACAAGGAGGGCTGCCTAAACCCCAGCCCCTAAGTGATTTTCTTCTCCTCACAATATTTCAGGGTGGTCCACCTTGGAGACCTAGAAATTGTCTGGCCCAGATCTTCACTCTGCAACCCATGGCCTTCATTTCTGCTGGCCTTAGGCCGTGGTTCATGTGACCGCACTGACTTGACCTGCCTCCCTGTTTGCTGCTGTTGTTTGATTGCTCCTCCACTTCATGACTGCTGACATGTTGGCAGTATTACTATGACTTGGCTTCTCCAGCCATTAGCTCTTGTTTCTCTCTGAATCAGTACTTTCATCAGGTTCTCATGTCAAAAACTGAATACTCACCAAACCCCTTTCTCTGGGTCCATGACTAAACTACATTCCCCAGCCCCTCATACCTGGTGGGGCCATGTGACTAATTCTTATATAGCTTCCAGAATGAAACTATGGAAAGCCGGTGCACCTTCTCCATGCTCTCTTTGTACTCCATGGTTGGACGGATAGGACAGGTAGATGAGAGGACAGTGATAGCACAGGGGGTGATAAAAGTACCAGATGGAAAGATCCTGGATCCTTATATCACCACCTGGAAGAGAGCCACTTAAGAGAATCATCTGACCAGGAACATCTGCATTGGATTTGGGATGAGTTAAAATTAATGTCAAGTACTTGAGATTTGAGAGGTGGTTTGTTACCACAGCATAGCCTAACATATCCTGGCTAATACAACTCCCAAATTTTGTAGCCTTATTTGGTTTTTAAAATGCTCCAAGCATAACAGCTATAATTTGTTCCGTTGCTTCTCACAGATCCTTTGCATCTTTAAACAAGGGCAAGTTCCCTAGAATTTGAGTGGAAAGAAAATATAAACTAACTCAACAAGTAATTATTGAATGCCTATCATTTGCTAGATACTGGGCTAGGCACTGAGGTTAGACAGATTAAACCCCTCACAACTGACCTCACTATAGATACAAAACATCAATGTCATGGTATTTTTGTCATTGTTCATTCTCTTGCATAGTTGCCATGAAAGATGGTCACAAGATTGTGAATCTGTGGGTTTCACCCTAACATTGTGTGCAAAGCAGAATGTACCTGGTTGTTTTGAATGGTAAAATAAGTAATTGGTAAAATGATACTTAGCTTTACTTTCCACTGAAAAGGATAAACACTTGGATAGAGAGACCAACAGAAGAAAGAGGAGGTGGATATAAAAAAAAAAAACAACAGAAGAAATCTCAGCAGTGACCCTTAACTTCAGCCATAAGAAATTTTCATTCCCAATTCAGCTTCACATATTGAGACATTTCTCCTTCCAGTGCTTTTTGGTTTTTCAGTTGCTACTTTCATGTTGCTGAATAATTAAAAAGTCACATTTCGGGTGTTTTCGAGGATCTCTGAGTGTAGTTGGATGGTGTTTGGGGCCAGGCAGGAAAGTGGCTCAGCAGAACTTCAGATTGTATCTGCCTATTGTAAACTGTTACAAGGAGTCTTTTGAAAGCAGAGGTGTCTGCTGAGCCCACAAAGAGTCACAGGAGCTGCACCAGCCGGATGCTGTGACTGCCTCAGTGCTGGAACCCACGTCTCATTCCACTCACCGTATGTAGAATAACACTCAGGGGAAGGACATTTGCCACTGAGTCGTTATCTGCTTCCCAGCTCCATGGTGTCTGACGGTGAGTGAGATCAGCTCGCAGGGATACTAAATTCATTGGATGGAGATGATTAACTCTTGTCTGTGTAAGTAAATCATTGTTTCCCCTTGTCCCTCAGCTTTCATCAGGTTCACATGGGCCTTCCACAGAGCACATACACGGGACCATGCACATGCACCCTGTTAATGCTTTCAAATCCCATCTGCCAAAAGGAAATCTACTTTACAGATTGTAGATGGGATTTAAAAACAAAACTGTTCTTCCCTGAAGAGTAATGAGATTCTACTAACTCCTTGATTTACAGACTACATGTGACAGATGTGGCTAATCTAGTATTGGTAATATTACAAGCTACAATAAAATTCTATTTTTAAAATAATGCCAGTTGAGAACCTTTCTTCCATGTAAGCAATTCAGAATCCTCTTCCTGTTTTCTGATTATGCTGCATTTGGCACAAACTATTTCACTAATGAATTGGAAGCATTGCATTTTCCTTTCTTGGTGTTAAATTAAAAAACAAAATCAAAAAAATTGAGAAGCCTGGCCAAATATAGCAAGATTAACTTTATTTTTACAATTCTTTGACTATCCAGTTCAGGAACCTAGTAGGGAGCACAGAGCTGGCTACTCGACAAAGATCTGTAAACCAAATCTCTCAATGTTTGTTCAATTGAAATGTCTGTTTTATCTTTAACCTGACTTTTATCTGTTTGGAATGTTCCTCTGGCAATAGTACTATATTCTGACACATAGTTCTTTAAGTACTAAATTACATTGCTTTTGGGTTTTAGACTTTGAATATGCCCCTGGGACATTTCAAATGGTTAATGGAACTCCTGGTCACTAAAAATTTTGAACTGTGTGGAAGAAAAATTGTCTCTAATTTCTGTTCAGCTGTAATATTTTTTAATCAGTGCTGAGGTCATAAATTCAACAGAAGTAAACAAATTGCTCCATTGATATTTCTTTTATGTTACTGCCTTTGTTTTTCTTATAATCATTCTGAAATTCTGTGATAAAGAAGAAAGAAAACTCAGAAAGCTGTGCCTTTTGAGTTAAAATTTTGATAAAGACATATAAAAAGAAAGAAAAAAGAGAAAATAGGACATGAAGAGAGGAGGAAGGGAGTTCAAAGATGCTTTGACATAGACATGGCAAAGATTTTGACTTGGAACCTTCTACCATGCACTGCAGGGTCCAGACCTCCTGGGCACATCCATTGAATTCACTGAGGACTTTGACGTGTTTGTTCAGAAACCCAGCGCTGGTTCTGTCCATTGCTAAGACTCAGAAACAGGTGAGGGGGAAAACAAAATTTGTGGGGAGGGGAGGTTTGAAGAGTGTTTAGAAAGAATTTATCCTAAGGAAAGAAGAATACTTAAAGAGACCTTTAATTAGCCATTGGAATGGGGTGCTGCTATAGTCTGAATATTTGTGTCCCCCCCAGATTCACATGTTGGTATCGTAACCCCAAGAGGATGGTTTGGAGGAGGGGCCTGTGGGAGGTGATTTGGGGAGCCCTCATGATTGGGATTCATGCTCTTAGAGAAGAGGCCCCACAGAGTTCCCTAGTCCTTCCATGTGAGGACAGTGAAAAATCTGCCATCTATGAACCAGCTAGAGGGCCTCCCCAGAACCCCAGTATCTCCACAACTGTGAAAAGTAAATGTACATGATTTATAAGTCACCTAGTTTCTGGTATTTTTGTTACATCAGCCTGACAGACTAAGACAGATGGGACTTACAGTACAAGATAATAACTGTGGCTTGAATCCATAACCCCCCTCACCTTCGGATCCATATCCAAGTCTAGGAGAGAAAAGCTGTAGTGAACACATGGAGCTTCGTCTCTCAAGTACAAAGGGTGGTTGGACACAGGCTGCACCACTTTAGGACACCCTAACAAGGAGAGGCTCCCAGTTTCCCCACATTCCTGTAAGTCATGGGGTGACCTTGGCACTTGACCACTGTAAGGGTGGACACCTGTGCCCAGCAGAGCAGCCCAAGCAGTAGCCTGTCAGCCGGTGGGACAGTGGAGTGATGAGGTAAGTGTCGTGGTCACAGGCAGAAGGATCGCCGCTCCCGTGGGTGGGAGCAGTGTCGTGGTCCATCACAGTCCATGGCCACCAGTCCCATGGTGCACATGGGGAATATCTCCTAGGGACATCCAGTTGTAGGGAGGAGCAGGGTGGCTTCTCAAGGGACTAGAGGTACCCCATGAGCATGTGGGGACATGTAAGTACAGATATAAATATGGCCCCCCTGGACATACTTGTAATAGAGAAGAAGGGATCATGAAATAGGTCAAGGAAAATTTTGTTTATAAAATGAGGAAAATTAATGTAAAGAATTGAAAAACACACACATTAGGCACTCACATGTGCCAATACCCCTGCTGGGTACCTTGCAGGGCTGCCTCATCAGACTCAGCCAGCTCTGTGAAGGGGCACCACTTGTCCCATTGTGCACAGGATGAAACAAGAGCTCAAAGTATTCAATGATAATGTTTCCAACATCACAAAGCAACTCATAGTGTAAACTTGAACTTCAATTTGTCTTTCTCACTCAAAGCTTTTGTTCTTGTCATGTTTTCTAACAGAAAACCATAGGGAAAAAAGGCAAAATAATAGCAGTTGATAAATCTAGATGAAGGGTATGCAGGAGTTCATTGTATAATTCTTACATTTTTTAGTGTAATTTTTTTCTTAAATAAAAAGGAAAAAAATCATTCACAATCAAAATGTGGAAGGTGAAGGGAGTCTAATTTATGATCTTCAGGGCTCCCTAAGGGATCGTCTGCTCTTGGAACCCCTCTCTAGGAATCAGTTGCTGTTGCCCTTCCCATGGCAGGATTCTCACAATCATCTGCAATAGGCAGCATTCTAAGTGGTCCCTGTATTAGTACTTCCTTCAGCTGCCGTAATTAAGTGTCACAAATTGGGTGACTTAAAACAGCAGAAATGTATTCTCCCACAGTTCTGGAGGCCAGAAACCCAAAATCCAGGTGTCAGTAGGGCCACACTGCCTCAGAAGGCTCTTCTGGCTGCTTCCAGCTTCGGGTGGTCGCCAGCATCCTTGGTGCTCCTGGGCTCGTGGCAGTTGACCTCTGCCCTCTGCCTCCATCTGCGTATCTCCTTCCTGTATCTCCTGTGTCTCTGGGTCCAAATCTTCCTCTTCTTGCAAGGATACCAGTGGTTGATTTTAGGGCCTGCTCAATTCAGCCTCATCTCAACTCGATGACATCTGCAAAGACCCTATTTCCGAGTAAGACCATGTTCACAGGTTCCAGGTGGACATGAATTTGGGGTAACAATATTCAACTTAGTCTAGTCCCTGCAGAATCTCCACCCACTGGCGGACATGCCCTGTACAATCTCCTCCCCTGGAGCGTAGGCACCACCTGCACTTGTAAATGGGTTTGCCATTTCTGGGGTTACATTACCTTATAAGAGATTCCATCACAGCAGACTAGAGAGAGATTTCCCGGCGCTTTGAGCAAGTGCCTGTGGGTGGCCTCCAGGGGATGACAGATGCCCCCAGCTGGCAGCCAGAAAGAAAATGGAGCCTTGGTCCCTCAGCTGCAAGGAACTGGCCTCTGCCAAGAACCTGAGTGAGCTTGAAATGGATTTCCCTGAAACCCTCCAGACACCTTGATTTCAGCCTGGTGAGACCCTGAGCAGAGGACCCAGTCAAGCCACAACCAGACCCCAGAGAGAGGAAACCGAGATTATCAATGAGCATTGTTTTAACCTGCTATGTTTGTGGTAAATTTTTTATGTGGCAGTAGAAAACCAATGCATTGTTTCGGTGGCCTTGTGCCCTGTAAACTGGCCTACAGATGAATCCGATTACAGGGCCCTTCCTCAGAGATGTGGAATTTGGAAAAGAGATCCTAGTGAATTGGCTGTACAACTATTTGCTCTTTTTTTCCCCTTTAAGGAAGCTAGATTTGCTTACTGCTTTTTACACAAAAAAAACTGTAACTAATATGAAAGTGCAGAATGTAACTATTGTGAAAATATATATTAAGTTGTCTAAGTGACAGAGTGAATATAAAAAATGAAAGCTGCAATCTTTAAAGTAAGGTATCAGCTAAAAAAATTAGTGATAACTGTGGAGGTAATAATGGAATATTTTACTATATGCTAGTTACCAGGCTGTGTACATGTCTTGCCAATGGGTTTCAGCCCCGGGCAAGTTCACTATGGATTCAGAAATCAACAGCAAAATGTTCTTGGGGTGAAAGGGTTATACCCAACTTTATTCCCATGGTGGCAGGTCAGTCACTAGAATCCCATCCACTCAGAGCAAGTCTGCATGCAGTAAGCCCTTCTCTGCCTCTAGGCCTCTCTACCTGCACAGCCATCTCAGTCCCTGTCCTCTGCTCTGCTCTCCTGCAGCCATGCAGCCATGCAGGCCAGAGCACTGGGCAGGACTCTTTATATAAAGTCAATAACGACATATTGCCCACACTTGTGTAGTGTGCTAGCCAACCAGGGCCAGGTGAGAATCCTGGTCACAGGAACCTTCACTTTATCTACACCCATGCCATGACCCTGAGCTTAAGAATCTTTTATTCTAGCAAATGAAAGAACAAGGAGTAAAAATTCATCTTGTAAATAGTGAAATAAAGTCAGGGTAAAATTTTAAAAATTATTCACTGATTATGTCAAGACACATGAAATCCGTGCTGGGAATTGACCTGATACACCAAAAAAAGCAGACAGATTGGGTAGCTGTATAGCTGTTTATGCTAGAAACTCACTGACTCTGCCTGGTTTCCAGGTACCCCTCAGCGTCCCTCCCCACCAGAGCTGACACAGCTGAGTCCTCCATCGGTGGTCAGTCCAGCCCTGGTCTCCAGGGCCAAGGTTGTCTCTCAGCCTTGGCTGCACATTTGATCCACATGGGCACTTAAAACAACTCCAGACACCTTGCCTGCACCTCGGGCTGATCACATCAGAATCTGCAGCTGTGGGGCTCAGGCGTTTTGGGGTTTGTGACCCTTCTCCAGGTGATTCCGCTCTGCACTCATGGTGGAGAATGCTGCTCCAGGACCCACGTGGACCTGGAGAAGAAGGGCTGAGAGGAAGCTTTGCCCAGCAGCGTGCTCCAGGGGCTGTGACAGGCAGAGTTGTCCTGAGAGTGCCTGGCCTGGCCCCAGCCTGTCTGAGGGCCCACCTCTGCTTCCAGATGGCAGGCCGTGCAGCGGCACCCGGCTGGGCTGCCCACGTGTGCCCACTGGTCCCCAGGTGAGAGGATTGCTTTTTCTAAGAGGATCTTTGTAACACTGTTAGCTTTATGGGATGATTTTAGATGGTTATAGACATCAAAAAGTGGTATTCCGAGGTGCTCTTAGTCCAGTAGCACTTGATGTGGAGCCCCAAGGAAGCCATTGTGCCTCTTCTCAAGCACAAGCTTATTGAAAAAGGGCCAGTTACGTTTCTGTTTTCCCCACCACAGGCTTCAGCTGACTGACAATACTTTTTATTTTATTCTATTAAATATTCCTGAATATATTAAAATTGTGGAAACACACACATAGTCACACAGCTGGCTGCCATCCTGCTCGTCAGGAACGCTAGGCTCCTGCCTTTATCTCTAGACCCAGGCTCCCTGTGGTACATTAGTGCTCACCACAGGGACCCAACTTGGTCCTTGAATCTGAGTTCCTGATTTAATAACCTGCCTTACGCTATAGTTCCCACTACTTTGGGGCTTCACTTGTGTTGCCATTTTTTCCTGAACCAGAGTTCTACCTGGTTCAAACTGCCTTGAGCCTGCAATTCACAGACAGCTATTCCTGAAACCATCACCCATTCCCACATGACCCTCTGCTGTGCTTTGCTCACTGACTACACACTCCTGTTGGTGGTCATTAGCTGCCAGACTGGGTCATTATCCTCTGCGTTGCTGAGTCTTCCTCGTCCCCACCACAGGGCTGGCCTCTGCCCCCAGCCCTGCCCCACACCTTCACTTCCTATCTGCCACCCCACTGCACTTAGTGAAATCCTCTCAGGACCCAACAGGAGTACTTACTAAAAGTAAGCAGTCACCAGCTTCTACAGATTAATACATTTCATCCCCACAATAGTCAAGTGGTGCTCAAAATGTTTTTTAGAATATATGCAATTTACAATGCTTACTACTCAACAGATCAATAAGATAATATCTGTATTTTATGTGACTGAATACATGTTCATTCATCCAATCAATATTTTATCTGCCAGGCACCAAACTAGGGTTGCAGGATCCAAGACAGCCCAGAATCCTGCTCCATGGGACTAGCATTCTAATTAGAAGAGACAGCCATTAAAGAAAACAAGAAAATATACTGTTAAAGAAGAGCAAGTGCTATGAAACAAAAGAACAGAGTGAAGTGATAGAAAGCAACTTTAAATTGGGTTGTTAATGAAAAGGTGGTATTTGAGCTAAGGCATGACAAGCTTGGCATCACTGGGGACGTAAAATGACCATGGACGTGGTAGGGAGAGTGGTGCATAGCGAAATCCACAAGGTCACCAGCATCTAATCAGATAGAACCTGGGTACCAAGAAAGGAATATAAATGTTGTTCTAAGTGCTCTGGAAGGACATTGACAGGCTTTAGGTAAAGGCCTGGAGTGATCTGTTCATATTTGTAGAATATCACTTGGATTGCCAGGCACAGAACAGATTATAAAGGGCAGAAGCAGAAGCACTTCAGAAGAGAGAATGTTTTGGTCAGGATACATTTTGCTTGGCTTGAACTAGTGGGTTATAATGCAGATGGAAGTGGTTGGATTTCAGAATGTATTTTGGGATCGAGTTGGTACCAGGAGGGGTCAGAGGTACATAAAGTGAAGAAGCAAGAACACGTTAAACAAATCTTTAATGGTAACACCTTTTACTGAGATGATGAAAACTGGGAGAACAGATTTGGCAGAAGAAACCGAGATATCTGTAGACAAGTTAAGGTTCAGATGCTGATTAATAATAATCGTTCAGATAGTTGCTAAATAATCTGTCACACTCACTGTCCTGGGCGATTTACCCAGGAAAGAAAAACGCATTCATCACTACACTTTAAGGGACCTAAATAATGTTTGGAATGGACAACAATGTAGTGTAGCTGATTCTTCTCATATTCTTGCTTATATAAATAATATGTGATAAACATCCTTGAATATGTATCTTTGTGTCGTCAGTACTGTTCTATTTTATTACTACTACTTTCAACAAATTGGCAAAAAAAAAATTACCCAACTTTTGACAGTCATTTGGTATCTCACATACATCTCACCTAGTGCCCGTGTAACTAACTGCACATTCTGTCAGTGGGGAAGTGAACAGCAGGAGCTGCAGAGGCTTATGCAGGGGGAGCCAAAGGCCAGTCCCCCCACATTTCATCCTGGCTGACTAGTAGGCGAGGATGAGAGGGGATTTCTGCCATGTCTCTCCTTCCGCCTCCCACCTCCAAACCGCCCCCGGACTAGAGCCCCCTCACACAGGATTTCTCCCAGCTCTTTGGAGCATTCCCGGCTCCTGTCACAAGGTAGTGATTAAAACAGGGACTTGATAGTGTTCACATCAAAGGAGTTTTGAATTTAAACAACTGTGGGAAATAAATTATTACTTTTTCTTTCCTGAATTTTATTATTGTAGAAATTCTGGAAATTAGAGTAAAGAAAATGAGTATCATTCATGGTACCCTCAGCCCAGAGAGAGACACCCTTGAACTTCTGATACATTTTTTTCAAGTATATATAATGTATATATATTTTACACACACATATTTTAATTTTATACAATTAGAGGTTTCCTGCTTTTCTCACTTAAAAATATTTCATATGCATTTTCCCATATGACTTTTCTAAAATATGGTTGTTAATGACTGCAATCATGTGAATGTCCATAACTTTTTAACCATCCCCTACTGACAGATATTAAGGCTCTTCTCACATTTTTTGCTCCTATAAATAATGCTATAATAAACATCTCTGAACATAAATCTTTCTGTATCAGATTCTTTTGTTATTTTTAATTCTATTGAGTCCTAGAAATTAAATAACTAGTGCAAAAGATAAGAATTATAAGGCAAATTCCCTGCCACCAAAGTTAAGCCAGGAATGGTGACAGTAGCCATTTGAAAGTGCCTGTTTCACCACAGCCATTATATGAGTGGATGTAAGATTTTCTCAATTTAGAAAAATGGCATTTTGTCTATTTAAAGTTTTTTTGAACATACAACTTGAGTCTGAGCACTTTTAGATGCTCTTTGGCTCCTATCATGAATTGGTGCATTGCTCATTTGCCATTATTAGAAAGTTTGTTGTTGATTTATGGGGCGCTTTACATAGTAATAAATGAAGTCATTTGAAAGTAATATAATTGTAAATATTTTCCTAATGTGTCCCTCACCTTTTACTTTTTACTTTTGTTTTTTTAATATCATACTTTTGAAGGGATACTGTATCAAAATTAATAGCAGATATTTGCAAGTCAGATCTGAGATCAAATCCTAGCTTGGCATCTTACTAGCTGTCATTTCAAATTATTTAACTTCTCTAAGCTTCAGTCTCCCTATTTTAAAAATTAATGTAATAATACCAACATGATAAGTTTATGATACAGAGTGAATAAAATAGTAATAGTGTAAATCTTAACATCTGAGTCAAGTATTATATACTGTGTTACACAGATCATCATGTCTAATCCTTGCAACAGCCTTATTAGGAAGTCTTTTGATATCAGGACATATTATGACAGAAAATGCAAATGCAGGGCTCTGAGGGGTCCTGTAGTAATGAAGCCTGGTAAGCTTTGTTTATCCCAGTGTCTTTCAAATTTGTATACTTAGTAACTCTTTTCTAGGTAGTACCATTAATTTTACATAGGACGGGTATTTCAAGGATAAACTAATTTGTAATTTGTAAATGTAATTTTGAGATAATTGCAGATTCATGTGCAGTTGCAGAAATAATACAGAGATCCCCCCCTTGCCTTTACCCATATCTCCCAAGGGTAACATCCTTCAAAACTCAAGACAATCAACAACATGGATGGAGCTAGAGGGTATTATACTCAGTGAAATAAGCCAGGCGGAGAAAGACAAGTATCAAATGATTTCACTCATCTGTGGAGTATAAGAACAAAGAAAAAACTGAAGGAACAAAACAGCAGCAGACTCACAGAACCCAAGAATGGACTGACAGTTACCAAAGGGAAAGGGGACATGGGAAAGGCAGTATATACAGAGAAGACAAGTAATGATTCTGTAGCATCTTACTATGCTGATGGACAGTGACTGTAATGGGGTATGTTGGGGGGACTTGATAGTAGGGGGAGTCTAGTAACCATAATGTTGCTCAAGTAATTGTACATTAATGATATAAAAAAAAACCTCAAGATAAAACACAACCAGAACATGAACACTGATACAGTCAAGATGCACAACCCAGTCCTCACCCAAAGGATCCATCCGGCGGAACCCCTACAGTCACCCCTGCTTCTCTTTCACCCTGCCCCTCTTGAAGCCAAACTTCTTTTCCAGAGAGGCTGCACCAGTTTACATTTCAGCCAACAATGTGTGAGGGATTCAGTCTCCCCACAGCCTCACCAGCATTTGGGGGTGCACTATTTTTTATTTTAGCCATTCTGATAGGTGTGTACAGGCCTTTCACTGTGGTTTAAATTGACATTTCCTAATGGCTGTGGGTGTTGAACACCTTTTCATGTGCTTATTTGCCATCTGAATATCTTCGTCAGTGAAATGTCTCTCCATGTTTTTGCCTATATCCTAACTGAACTTTTTAAACTCAAGTCTCAAGTGATTTATGTGTTTTAGATCTTAGTTCTTGGTTGGACATTTGGCTTACACATACATTCTCCCTCTCTAGCTTGTCTTCATACTCTCAACAGGGACTTTGAGAGAACAAAAGTATTTAATTTGGGGGAAGTCCAATTTGTCAGTAGTATTTTCCCTGGGCTTAGGGTTCTGCCTGATGGGTCTTTTCTTTCAGCTTTGGAAGACTTAGTGCCACTCTCTTCTGGCCTCTGTTATTTCTGATAAGAAATCTGCTGTTACTCGAATTGCTTTCTCCTGGTAGATAAGGTGTCATTTTCCTCTGACTAATTTCAAGATTTTTTTCCTTTGTCTGTAGTTGTCCGCAGTGTAACTGTGATGATTCTTGGCATGGATTTCTTTTAGGTTTACCCTTTTTGGGGGCTTGCTCATCTTTTTGAATCTACAAGTTTATATCTCTTGCCAAATTTGGAAAGTTTTCAGCCATTATTTTTTAGTAGTTGTTCACTCACTATGATATTATGATTTATAATAAGAAGTATATATTTGGTATTCAACCCTGTTCCTGACACACAGCTCCTAAAACCCTTGGAAGTTTCTGAGTGATGACAATAATAAATATGTCTTGTGTTATGTTAATGAGGCACCTTTAGGAAAGTCCCTGAGTCCCCTAAGGATGGGGCTGGTTGTCAGTGGGGCCACCATGAGACTAGAGGGTTGGAACTTTCAGGTCCGGGGAAGGGGGGCTAGAGATTGAGTTCAGTAGCCGTGGTTGGTGATTTCATCAATCATGTCTATACAATGAAGCCTCTATAAAAACACAAAAGGACAGTGAAGAGAGCTTCTGGGTTGGTGAAAACATGTGGATACTTGGGGAGGGTGGCCCACTCAGAAAGCAGGGAAGTTCTGTACCCCTTTCCACATACCTTGCCCTATGCATCTCTTCCATCTGATTGTTCCTGAGTTACATCATTTTATAATAAACTGGTCTAGTAAGTAAAATTTTCTCTGCGTTCTATGAGCCACTCTGGCAAATCAATCAAAGGGGGAGGTCATGAGAACCTCCAATCTATAGTCACAGGTTGGGCGGAGACTCAGGTGGCAGCCCAAACTTGCAGTTGGCACCTGAAGTGGGATGGGCAGTCTGTAGGCCTGAGGCCCTGGCGCGTGGGATCCGACACCCTCCCTGAGCAGACAGTGTCGGGGGAAAGCCTGTGCTTTGGAGTTGGTGTCGGAATGGTACCCACCATCTTGCTCCCCTCCTTCAGAGACCCTGCTGATACAAATATCTTAGTCCTTCGGTATAATCCTACAGGTCCCTGAGATTCTGTTCAATGTTTTTCAAGCTTTATCCTTACTGTTCAGGTTGAATGATTTCCATTGTTCTATCTTCCAGTTCACTGATTCTTTGTCCCCTTCTCCCTGCTGTTAAGCCCTTCTTTTGAGATTTTTGTATTAGTCATTGTTCAGTTCTAAAATTTCCATTTGTTTCTTTCTTATATCATCTATTTCTTTGCTGTGGCATTCTATTTTTTTCATTTATTTCAACCATGGTTGTCATTGTTCTTTGTAATTTTTTTCATGGCTGATTTAAAATCTTTGTCAGATAGTTGCACTGTCTTTGTCATTGTCTTTTCCCATTCCACCTGTGGTCTCCAGATTCTTGGTCTGGTGAGGGTTCTTCTATTGACCGTAGGTATTTTCATGTTATGTTATAAAATGCTGGATCTTATTTAACCTTCTGTTACTGACTTTTTCTGCCCATGCTCCAGCATGGCAAATAGGGAGTGCTGCCTCATTTACGAGGGGAAGGTAGAATCCATGTTCCCACTAAGTTTCCACTGGCACCTAGGAAGGGGGTCCTCCTTATTGCTGGGTGGCAGTGGCAGCTCCGCTTTCCATATGGTTCCATTGACAACTCTAGAGGTGGCAACAGTATGAAAGGCTGACTCTCTGCAAGGCCTCCTCTGACACCGTCCGTGGGGGAAGGAGGGGATGCCTCCTTACCGCCAGGTGAGGGTGGAAGTCCAGGCTCTCCCTCGGGGATGGGAGGGGGAGCGACTCATTGCCAGCTGGGATGAAAGCCCCAGCTCCCTGCTTGTCCTTCTCCGACACCACCCCAGAAGAGGCATTTCGATGCCACATTACAGCCCCTTAAGAGTGGAAGTCTAGGGTCCCCACACAGCCTTTCTGGGCAGGGGTGGGCATGGCACCACAGTTTTTCCGGGGCTGTTGGCTGGAGGGGGAGAGTGAGACTGTTGAGAAGTGTGTGTCATGCTAGGCTGCCCCTTTCCTGGAGCTTTGACCAGAGAGAGCAAGTTTTTATTGGGATTTTTTTGTCTGTGTCTGTTGCCACTTCCGGATTGCTGGCTTCTTCAGCTCCAAAAGAGGGACATATGAGGCAAAAAGAAGCCCAAGGCACCTCGCCACAGTGCTGTTCCTCAGGCCTCCTGCTCCTGAGCTGGTGGGCCTGTTCTCTCTGCCTTTCAGAGCTTGGTGTGTTCTGTGTGTAGAGTCCAGGGTTTTAGCTGTACTTGTCAGAGGAGTAAAAGCCTATCTGCTTCCTAGTCCCCGAAGCAGCAGCCTTGGACAGGCACACTTTGAGAAATGCTCTTTATCATGCTCTGCCATTTGTTGCAACATTCCAACGTGTCCAAAGTACTTTGTTATTTGTGATTTATAAAGTGTCAAGGCTTGCAAATGGTTTATACTGATAGATTATTAGAGAAGTAAAGGATATCCCACCTTCTGGTTAGTTTTTGCAGGATAACCAACAACTCCAAAACTCAGCAGCTTGAAACAAACATCATTTATTTAGCTCATGGCAGGTCAGAAATTTGAGCTGAATTCCAGTAGGTACTTCTGTTTTGATTCAGCTCCTTCACGTGTCTGTGATTTGCTCTGAGTCAGCTACCGCCTACCTATAGGCTGGGCCATCTCATATCTGGGCTCCAGCTGGAACAGGGCTGGTGTACATGGTCTCTTGCCTTGCAGCAAGCTAATAGGGCTTGTTCACGTGGGGGCATCTGGGATCCAGAAGAGTGAGTGAACGTGTGCATGGCCTCTCGAGGTCTAGGCATGGCTATGGCACACACTCACTTTCACTTCATTCTAATGGCCAAAGCAAAGCACAAAGCCAGTCCAAATTCAAAGCGTGGAATGAATAGACTTTATATGTTTATAGGAAAAGCAGCAACGTCACTTTATAAGGCATGTGGATTGTAGGGAGGAGTGGAGAACTGTGACCAGTTTTTCAAGCTACACATCCCTATGTCTTCTCACTTGCATTTTCTAACATGCTTCCTTGCGTAGGAAACAAAGCTGGCACTAATTGTTCATAACCACTAGAAAAACTCATAGGAGAATGTCACATGGATGTGAGTCATTGGAGATAGAAGGAAACAGCTGATAGCCAGCCAGGGTGATTGACCTCCAGTCACAAATCTGATCACCTCTCTCATGAACTTAAGACTTCTAAATGACTTCCTAATGTCTACAAAGAATTCCAAACTGAGCCTAACATGTAAGACTGCCTGTGAGCTCACTAACCTCCCGCTCACCTCATACTCTACATTCCAATATATGAATCTGCTCACAGTTCCCTTGCACTCCCTGAGTTAGTCCAGACTTGACCTTACCCTTTGTGCTATTTCTTGTGCCTGCAGTACCCTTCCCCACCTGGCTCCTTCTCCATCTCCTCTGCCTGGCCAGCTCCCCCACCTCCTTCCAGGCTTATGGTACGGGCCATGCCCTTCAGGTAGGTTTCGCTGACCATCCCTTCCTCACAGGCTGGATTCATGGATTCATCTCTATGCTCAAAACTTGCATGATGCATAGTGCTGATTGAGTATTTGTCATATGATACTGAAATTTCTCACTTATAAGTCTTGCTTCCTCACTAGATTGCCAGTTTCTCGAAAACAGAAAGCCCATTCTTGTTCAACTTTGCAGCTGCAGTGTCTAGCACAGTGCCTCTAATATTGAGTAAATAATCTAGCGGAGGCTGGTGGTATGCTCATCCGTCTCTGGGGCCTTACCCCTTTACCTTACAGCTTCTATCACCTGGAGGCACATGGCAATCGCGGCTGTTCTTAAAATACTTTACTGTGCTTGTTTCTGTGGGTGAATAAGGATTGAATGAAAGGGAGCAATTGGTATCTAGAGGTAGGGTTGGTAGACTCTCTAAAGAAGTATGTGAGTGTGTGTCTGTGTGGTGGTTGGAGTTGGGGAGGGTGTTCTCTTTTAAAGAACTGGAAACTTCTCTGCTAAGCGCTCTGTCAACAAGTCTCTCCAGACCCAGCTGACCCATTCCCTGGCTCTGTGTGATCTTAAGTTCCAATGTCTGCCCTCAATCCCCTCACGCATACAACGAAGAGACCCTGTGTCCCTTCCATTCAAATAGCTATGATTTTCTAAGCCTTCAGCTTTTTCCAGAGCTCCCTCCAGCCCCTCTGAGCTATGGGAGCTCCACATTTGACCTCTAGCTTTGGCAAAGATCCTGCTTTTCCCAAATGGGACCAGGAGCCAGAATTTTCAAAGTAACTAAATAATACTGTATCTAGTATTGTAGATGAGATTATAGGCTGTGCCTGTCCAATTTTACACTGTGGTTTGGGAGAAACTTTAGTAGGAGAAATAAACACTGGTAGCTGCAGATAAGGAGCTAGTGCTAAGGATCAAGGGAACGGAATTCTATGAATAATAATAATGTTGATGATATTAAACAAACAACATGCATGTATAGGTAACTGCATTAATTAGCTTTAAATTCACATCTCAGACACTTTTTGCTACAGTATGAGAACGGCGTTGCTCAATTCTGATTTGGGAATCAGAATTTCAAAGTTCCCTCACCCCTACACCATGTACATGCAGATATTTCAAATTCAGTTGATGTGGGTAGGACCCAGTTTCTTGTATTTTGAGAATCTCAGCCAGCCAAGGCTGAGAATCAAGGTATTTAGAGAGCTGAAGTGCCTGTCTGCTTCTTCCTCAAGGCAGGTATTTCCACACGCCCGTCAAAAACAAGGAACAAAGCTGAAATCCACCATCTACCTGACTAAATCTAGCTGTCAGTGACTGTCAGTACTACTTAACCCTGGCTTGGCACACAACAAAGTTAATATTTATACTGTTTACAAAACAGCTCAATAAGTACTTGGAAGCATGGCACACAGAAGAGAATTTGCTGCGTCATGATCTTGTTAGAATTCTTTGATGGCAGTTCAGTGGTCTGTGTGACAGAGTTCAGGGACTTCGGACTGTCAAAGACTCACAGTTTGCAAGTCTCTGATCAAAGATCTTAATCTTCAAGAATGTGACTGTTTAAAAAAAAAAAAGTTTGGGGGAACAGGATCCTTTCACTCCTGCTGAAGCTTGTTTCCTGGCATTGGTCCCCTTGTTTACTTGCTCTCTGAAAAGACTGGCATCCCCAGTTCCAGCACTGTGCTTCCAGCAGCTGTCCCTGAATGACCAATGCAGGCAGGCGGATGAGCCTTGGTCATTCCTCAGCCAGAGACCTACCTGCAAATCTGTCCACAGCTTAACCTCGTTTGACTGGGAGTGAAGATTTTTTCAAACTGATGTCCATCTGATGTCACTGAAGCTTAGGCTGTACTTACTCTAAGCCTTACCTCTGTCAGGGCTTACTCAGTCACCCGTGTGCTTAACTCAGTCAGCAACTTATTATTTCCAAGTAGTACTCCTCAAGAGACTCTCCAGAGTGGACTTTGCCACTAAGACAGAAAATAAAATAAAAACCACAAGTGTCAGAAATGAAGAATTTCAATGAAGGGATCTACTAATGGGATCCTGTCTGTGCAGAGTTTTCATTCAGACTCCAAAGTTTGCCTTTGTTAAAACATATAATATCTCCCAGTTTTGAAACAGAGATCTCAATAAATTATTGTTTTTTAAATAAATATATTTGTTCTCTTTGCCTCAATAATTCCATTCCTGGTGCTTTATAATCTGCCTTCTTGTGTCTTCCATACTGAAAGATCTCCCTTCTTGACACATGTAGATGTGTTTTAAGCGGCATAGGGATTAGTTAAGCAAATTAATGGACTACTATGAAATTATAATTATGAACAGTGTAGAATAATATGAAAGGCTAATGTTTGTGTGAAAAAGCAAGATATAACATACCTACATTATGCATTATAAATGTGCATGTGTGTATGTACAAGAACTAGCAAGAAATAAGGAAAATAAAAAGTTGATATTTACTGTGAAATTCTGATGGCTTTTACTAATTTTAAAAATTCCTGTTAATGCCTTTGCAATATAGTTGTGCAATAAAAAAATAATACCTTTTTTTTTGCAACAGTTTAACTGCTCTTTTATAAGTATGATCTAAGACTAATGTGTACTTTAGTATAAACTCATTCTATTCTGTGAAGGCTTGAAGCTTGAAGATTTTATGTATATAATATTTAATATTTTTAACTTGGGTAGGATGTATATATCTTTATCCCTTGTTTGATAGATGAGGGCTCAGAGGTGTGGGGACAAGGTTAGAAAGGTAAAAAGAAGAACACCATAAACCCCTGAGAGCTGAAACTAAGCCCAGCTCGCAGTCTGCCCTGCAGAGAGCCCAGTACAGTGCCGCATAGTCAGGGAGAGCCTGGTGAGCCTGATATTGCAGGTGCTAGGGTTGGTCCAGTAGAAGAGACTGTTAGCCAGTCTTCCTGACTCCAGATTAAGTTTATCTAATCCATAATACACATACAACTGTGGGATGAATCTTGAAATAGAGCTTTCCTCCTGTCACCCCTACTCAAGAACCAATAGTGAGTACAGGTTAATAGTTTCAACTCTAGATACTGGTTTTTAGGGCCATCCATAACTCGTCTCCACTCTACTTCAGTTAAACTTTTTGCTAAGGACTGCTTGGAGTGTCTCTCCCTCCTTTCCAGTCCAACCAAGCTCTGTAAAATTGCCATGTGGTTGACAGCCCCTTATGAGAGTTTTAAATTTTTGCATTTTCATTTTCATGTTACTGTCAAAAGAAAAATATTTTTCAAATCTGCTTTCTTTGGATGACCCCTTACAACTGAGTGCTGACAGTAGGTGTCAGTGCCTGGATTCTTCTCCATATTTAGGATCATATTAGCATCAGGAGCACTTTTAATTGCTGTGGGATGATGTGGAAAGAAGCAGGACCAGAAAACAAAGCTGATACAGCAACACCATGTGAAGGCCAGATGTCTCTGTGCACAGTACAAGCAAAGGTTTCCTGAACGTTGGCAGTGCGGCGGGCGAGTTGAGTCATCTCATGGCATGTGTGGGTCCATCTCCCAAAAGCTTGCACAGGAGTACCCCCTATTAATGACATAAGCATCCATCTGGCTACAGTAAAGTATCATCCAGAACAAAAGATTAACCTATTTAAACTGAGGATTAGACTGGTTTTGCAGTTTTATCTAATTTGTAAATTTGCTTTGGTTTATGAGTGCTTTAATGCTTTTCGTTATTGTTCCAGTTACTAAGTATGAGTAAAAAAAAGCCACTCCCAAATTGAGTGGCTTAATATAACAGCATCGTATTGTTGGCTCTCAGGGTTCTAGCAGTTGAGTAGGCTCAGTGAGACAGGTGTCACTCGGTCTCTCGCAGTTACTGTGAGATGGTGGCTGGGACTGAATTATCTGAAGGTTCACTCACATATGTGCTGCCAAAGCTGGTGAGATTCAGAAGCTGGAGCTGGACTAGCTGGAGCTCCTTTGGCTTGTATCTTTAACTGTGGGCTCCCCACATGGTCCCCTGGTAACTTCAGGGCAGCCTGACTTCTTAGGGGATAGCTCAGGCCTCTAAAGGTAATAGATGATAGATAAAAGACAGACAGACAGGCAGGTAATAGAGCTACCAACGCATATCACTTTTCTAATTGAGTATCAAAAGTCTGTCTCATTTCCACCACATTCTTCTCATTAGCAGCAAAGCACCAAGGTCAGCCCATATTTAAGGGGAGGGGAATTAGACACTTTCATGGAAAAAATGTCCAAGCATCCATCATAGTTACACAGTTCTTTCCCCTTCCTATCTGCTCATCCAAATCCTGTCATCCTTTGCAACCGAGGTAAGTATTCCCAGGCCCCAGAAACATCACAGCTTGTTCCAGACCTCAGTCATTTCTCCTTTAATAAAAATCCCACAGCCTAAGGTCTGTACCAAAGAGGTAAGCCTTTCATTGCATTCTGTCTTATATTGTTTTGCTTCTGATAATGGTAACAAAAATTGTAACAGGCATTATACATGTCTGATCTAACTGAATGAAAGTCCTCACACAAGTCCTGTAAGGAATGTCTCATTCGGCCATCTTACAGCTGAGTTCAGTGCCCAGGGTCACTGCAGCTGGGTTGGGTCTGTTTGAGTCCTGAGCCCCTTCTCTTAAGCACTATTCTGTTGTTATTTCTTGTAATTTAAGTTGTATCTTTGGGGTGTTACTGCGGAGCATAAATGAAGACAATGTCATGGGAACGACCACAGTGATGGCTTCGGAGATGCGCTGGCTCCCTGGCTAGCCATTCCACCCTCTGCAGCCCTGTCAGTCTCTCCACCTTTGAACTAGCAATCAGAAAATGTGCCTGCATCTACAGTGACATTTGAAGGACAAAGGCACTTTGCAAATGTAAATGCAAAATCTGCACAGTAACCGTTCAGAGATAAAGGTGAGTGAAGAAGCTGAACTCTCCAGCTGAAGTGACTACCACTGACTTAGCATTAAATTCAGACAGACCGTAAACCCCGAACCCATTCGAGGGCGCACACAAGATGGCCTGTCTCTCATCACATCTGGTACAATCAAGTTAATGTGCTCATTTAAATGTCTCTCTGAAAGAGGATCTCTGGAAATGGCACAGATTTTCAGTGTTATCCTCAGCAAGTGAATTCCCGTCATGCGCAGAACCATTGATGGAGGTTTGCAACTATTTAAATAACAACTGATAAGTCAATTCCATGTGAATATATCACTGCTACTAAGTTCCTTATGAATATAATAGCAGGGGTACTGCAAATTTGCTTTTCATTAACCTAATGAGCAAAATTCAGTAGTCGAACAGGACTTAGAAATGCTTGCCCATTAGGTGAGGTACCACAACTTTTCCACTTGGAATCTTAGGCCAATCCATTAGGAAGATTGCAAAATGATGAAAATGTATCTAAGTGTCTAGTTATGTCTTCACTTATATTTATGACACGAGAACTGGTTGCCCTGCCAGAAATCTGAGAGCTGACCAGTTTGTGACTGCCAGGGAGCTACTTAAAAGCTGTTTTTTAACCAAAATTATTAAGGAAGGCAGAGAGGGGCAAAGTACAACCAAGTTGAGAACTGGAGGAAATGCAGCATATGGTTAAGATGGCAGCTTTGGGCAGCTCTCTGCCACTGATTAGGCCCATGACCTGGAACAACTAGTAATAGTACCTCTTTAAATCTGAGTCTCCTCAGTTGAAAATTAAAGATGATAACAGAGTTGCTTTGTTTTGAAAATTAAATGAGAATATCTACAAAAGTGCTTAGAACAATGCCAACCACATAAATGTTCAATAAATTGTTGTTAATAGTATCATCTGGGAATAAATGAAAATGATACTTCTTTTATCTTCTCTCAGTAACAGTGGGTTTATTTAATCTTTTGTGATTAAAAACCCTTTTAAGATGCTGATGCAAAACTGTAGTCTGTTTCTCTAAACAAGTACATGTGTGTACACACTCCAAACTTCACAATTTCAGAGGCTTGAGGACTCCCTGGAGTCTAAAAAGCTCTGGTCTCATCTATCTTTCCATTCTCTTTCTCTTTTACTGGCTTTTTCAAGGTCTGTGGCCATCTATATTTTACAGCTACTTAATTAGTCTTCCTTAGTGGCAGCTTCTGGAAGCAAGAAAGTCAACCCTCAACTGTCAGTGTTTATATTTAGGTTTTGAGAAAATCTAAGATCAAGGTAATCACTCAATCAAAAAATTATAGGCAACTCTACAATAAGAACCAACCTGATTAAAAAATGGGCCAAAGAGAGGCGGAGCCAAGATGGTGGCGTGAGTAGAACAGCGGAAATCTCCTCCCAAAACCCCATATATCTATGAAAATATAACAAAGACAACTCTTCCTAGAATAAAGACCAGAGGACACAGGACAACATCCAGACCACATCCACACCTGCGAGAATCCAGCGCCTCACGAACGGGGTAAGATACAAGCTCCGGCCCAGCAGGACCCGAGCGCCCCTCCCCCCAGGTCCCAGCGGGAGAAGAGTAGGCAGAGCGGGAGGGAGACGGAGCACAGGACTGCTGAACACCCAGCCCCAGCCATCTGGAACAGAGCACAGACACAGTGCATGCACGGGGCACTGGATACTAGGGAAACAGGGCAGCAAGAACGGTGAGCGGGTACTGGAGGCCTGGCGCCAGAGGACATAAGAAAAGGGAGCAGCCATTTTGTTGCTGTTGTTGTTGTTGTTGTTGTTGTTTTGTAGAGGTGAGTGCTTTTTGGAAGTCTTAGAGGGACAGGGAACCCAATACTAGGGAAACAGGGCAGCAAGACCGGCGAGTGGGTATCAGAGGCCAGTGCCGGAGAACAAAAGAAAAGTGAGCGGCCAATTGTTTTTTTGGTTGTTGTTGTTGTTGTTTTGTATTGGTAAGTGCTTTTTGGAAGTCTTAAAGGGATAGGGACCCCAATACTAGGGAAACAGGGCAACAAGACCGGTAAGCAGATGCCTGAGGCTGGTGACAGAGAATAAAGAAAAACGAGTGGCCATTTTTTATTTATTAATTTTTTTTTTTTTTGTGGTCGTTGTTTTGTTTTGGCGGGTGCTTTTTGGAAGTCTTAAAGGGGCAGGGTGGGACACTTAATCCAGAGGTAGGGAATCCGGGGATCTCTGGGCACACTAATCCCCTGGGCTGCAGGGAGCACGGAGGCCCCTTACGGAGATAAATAGCCTCTGGGCCGCTCCCCCTCCAACAGACTCCACCACTTCGGAGCAGCCGCCGGAGCCAGGCCACGCCCACAGCAACAGCGGTGACAAACTCCATAGCAGCCCGGCAGGAAGCAGAAGCCCTGTCTGCGTGCAGCTGCCCAGCACAAGCCACTAGACATCGCTGTTCTCCCAGGAGAGGAGGGCCACAAACCAACAAGAAGGGAAGTTCTTCCAGCCGTCACTCGTCCCAGCTCTGCAAACTATTCCTATCACCATGAAAATACAAAATTACAGGCAAACCAAGATAACAGAGACTCCAGAGAAGGAGACAGACCTAACCAGTCTTCCTGACAAAGAATTCAAAATAAAAATCATAAACATGCTGACAGAGATGCAGAGAAATACGCAAGAGATATGGGATGAAGTCCGGAGGGAGATCACAGATGCCAGGAAGGAGATTACAGAAATGAAACAAACTCTGGAAGGGTTTATAAGCAGAATGGATAAGATGCAAGAGGCCATTGATGGAATAGAAACCAGAGAACAGGAACGCATAGAAGCTGACATAGAGAGAGATAAAAGGATCTCCAGGAATGAAACAATATTAAGAGAACTGTGTGACCAATCCAAAAGGAACAATATCCATATTATAGGGGTACCAGAAGAAGAAGATAGAGGAAAAGGGATGGAAAGTATCTTGGAAGAAATAATTGCTGAAAACTTCCCCAAACTGGGGGAGGAAATAATCGAACAGACCACGGAAATACACAGAACCCCCAACAAAAAGGATCAAGGAGGAAAACACCAAGACACATAATAATTAAAATGGCAAAGATCAAGGACAAGGAAAAAGTGTTAAAGGCAGCTAGAGAGAAAAAGGTCACGTATAAAGGAAAACCCATCAGGCTAACATCAGACTTCTCGACAGAAACCCTACAGGCCAGAAGAGAATGGCGTGATATATTTAATGCAATGAGACAGAAGGGCCTTGAACCAAGGATACTGTATCCAGCACAACTATCATTTAAATATGATGGCGGGATTAAACAATTCCCAGACAAGCAAAAGCTGAGGAAATTTGCTTCCCACAAAACACCTCTACAGGACATCTTACAGGGACTGCTCTAGATGGGAGCACTCCTAGAAAGAGCACAGAACAAAACACCCAACATATGAAGAATGGAGGACGAGGAATAAGAAGGGAGAGAAGAAAAGAATCTCCAGACACTGTATACAACAGCTCAATAAGCGAGCTAAGTTAGGCAATAAGATACTAAAGAGGCTAACCTTGAAATTTTGGTAACCACGAATTTAAAGCCTGCAATGGCAATAAGTACATATCTTTCAATAGTTACCCTAAATATAAATAGATTGAATGCAACAATCAAAAGACACAGAGTAATAGAATGAATAAAAAAGCAAGACCCATCTATATGCTGCTTACAAGAAACTCACCTCAAACCCAAAGACATGTACAGACTAAAAGTCAAGGGATGGAAAAACATATTTCAGACAAACAGCAGCGAGAAGAAAGCAGGGGTTGCAGTACTAATATCAGACAAAATAGACTTCAAAACAAAGAAAGTAACAAGAGATAAAGAAGGACACTACATATTGATAAAGGGCTCAGTCCAACAAGAGGATATAACCATTCTAAATATATATGCACCCAACACAGGAGCACCAGCATATGTGAAACAAATACTAACAGAACTAAAGGGGGAAATAGACTATACAATGCATTCACTCTAGGAGACTTCAACACACCACTCATCTGAAAGGATAGATCCACCAGGCAGAAAATAAGTAACGACACAGAAGCACTGAACAACACAGTAGAGCAGATAGACCTAATAGACATCTATAGAACTCTACATCCAAAAGCAACAGGATATACATTCTTCTCAATTGCACATGAAACATTCTCCAGAATGGACCATATAATAGCCCACAAAAAGAGCCTCAGCAAAATCCAAAATATTGAAATTCTACCAACCAACTTTTCAGACAACAAAGGTATAAAACTAGAAATAAATTCTACAAAGAAACCAAAAAGGCTCACAAACACATGGAGGCTAAACAACATGCTCCTAAATAATCAATGGATCAACAAACAAATTAAAATAGAGATCAAGGAATATATAGAAACAAATGACAACAATAACAAAAAGCCTGAACTTCTGTGGGACGCAGCGAAAGCAGTCTTAAGAGGAAAGTATATAGCGATCCAGGAACACTTGAAGAAGCAAGAACAATCCCAAATGAATACTCTAACATCACAATTATCCAAATTGGAAAAAGAAGAACAAATGAGGCCTAAAGACAGCAGAAGGAGGGACATAATAAAGATTAGAGAAGAAATTAACAAAATTGAGAAGAATAAAACAATAGCAAAAATCAATGAAACCAGGAGCTGGTTCTTTGAGAAAATAAACAAAATAGATAAGCCTCTAGCCAAACTTACTAAGAGAAAAAGAGAATCAACACAAATAACAGAATCACAAATGAGAATGGAAAAATCACGACAGACTCCACAGAAATACAAAGAATTATTAAAGACTACTATGAAAACCTGTATGCCAACAAGCTGGAAAACCTAGAAGAAATGGACAACTTCCTAGAAAAATACAACCTTCCAAGACTGACCAAGGAAGAAACAAAAGTTAAACAAACCAATTACGAGCAAAGAAATTGAAATGGTAATCAAAAAAATTCCCAAGAACAAAACACCCGGGCCAGAAGGATTTACCTCAGAATTTTATCAAACACACAGAGAAGGCATAATACCCATTCTCCTTAAAGTTTTCCAAAAAATAGAAGAGGATGGAATACTCCCAAACTCATTCTATGAAGCCAACATCACCCTAATACCAAAACCAGGCAAAGACCCCACCAAAAAAGAAAATTACAGATCAATATCCCTGATGAATGTAGATGCAAAAATACTTAATAAAATATTAGCAAACCGAATACAAAAGTATATCAAAAGGATTATACACCATGACCAAGTGGGATTCATCCCAGGGATGCAAGGATGGTACAACATTCGAAAATCCATCAACATCATCCACCACATCAACAAAAAGAAAGACAAAAAGCACATGATCATCTCCATAGATGCTGAAAAAGCATTTGACAAAATTCAACATCCATTCATGATAAAAACTCTCAGCAAAATGGGAATAGAGGGCAAGTACCTCAACATAATAAAGGCCATATATCATAAACTCACAGCCAACATTACACTGAACAGTGAGAAGCTGAAAGCTTTTCCTCTGAGATTGGGAACTAGACAGGGATGCCCACTCTCCCCACTGCTATTTAACATAGTACTGGAGGTCCTAGCCATGGCAATCAGAAAAAACAGAAATACAACGAATCCAGATTGGTAAAGAAGAAGTTAAACTGTCACTATTTGCAGATGACATTATATTGTACATAAAAAACCCTAAAGACTCCACCCCAAAACTACTAGAACTGGTACCAGAATACAGCAAAGTGGCAGGATACGAAATTAACACACAGAAATTTGTAGCTCTCCTATACACTAACAATGAACCAACAGAAAGAGAAATCAGGAAAACAATTCCATTCACAATTGCATCAAAAACAATAAAATACCTAGCAAAAAATATAACCAAAGAAGTGAATGACTTATACTCTGAAAACTACAAGTCACTCTTAAGAGAAATTAAAGGGGACACTAACAAATGGAAACTCATCCCATGCTCGTGGCTAGGAAGAATTAATATCATCAAAATGGCCATCCTGCCTAAAGCAATATACAGATTTGATGCAATCCCTATCAAATTACCAGCAACATTCTTCAATGAACTGGAACAAATAATTCAAAAATTCATATGGAAACACCAAAGACCCCGAATAGCCAAAGCAATCCTGAGAAAGAGGAATAAAGTAGGGGGAATCTCACTCCCCAATTTCAAGCTCTACTATAAAGCCATAGTAATCAAGGCAATTTGGTACTGGCACAAGAACAGAGCCACAGACCAGTGGAACAGACTAGAGACTCCGGACATTAACCCAAACATATATGGTCAATTAATATTTGATAAAGGAGCCATGGACATACAATGGAGAAATGACAGTCTCTTCAACAGATGGTGCTGGCAAAACAGGACCATTGTCTAACCCCATATACATAAGTAAATTCAAAATGGATCAAAGACCTGAATGTAAGCCATGAAACCATTAAACTCATGGAAAAAAACATAGGCAAAAACCTCCTAGACATAAACATGAGTGATCTCTTCTTGAACATATCTCCCTGGGGCAAGAAAAACAACAGCAAAAATGAACAAGTGGGACTACATTAAGCTGAAAAGCTTCTGTACAGGAAAAGACACCATCAGTAGAACAAAAAGGAACCGTACAGTATGGGAGAATATATTTGTAAATGACAGGTCTGATAAAGGCTTGATGTCCAAAATATATAAAGAGCTCACACACCTCAACAAACAAAAAGCAAATAATCCAATTAAAAAATGGGCAGAGGAACTGAACAGACAGTTCTCCAAAAAAGAAATACAGATGGCCAACAGACACATGAAAAGATGCTCCACATCCCTAATTATCAGAGAAATGCAAATTAAAACTGCAATGAGGTATCACCTCACACCAGTAAGGATGGCTGCCATCGAAAAGACAAACAACAACAAATGTTGGCGAGGTTGTGGAGAAAGGGGAACCCTCCTACACTGCTGGTGGGTATGTAAACTAGTTCAACCATTGTGGAAAGCAGTGTGGAGGTTCATCAAAATGCTCAAAATAGACTTACCATTTGACCCAGGAATTCCACTCCTGGGAATTTACCCTAAGAATGCAGCAACCAAGTTTGAGAAAGACCAATGCACCCCTATGTTTATCGCAGCACTATTTACAATAGCCAAGAATTGGAAACAACCTAAATGTCCATCGGTAGATGAATGGATAAAGAAGATGTGGTACATATACACAGTGGAATACTACTCAGCCATAAGAAGAGGGCAAATCCTACCATTTGCAGCTACATGGATGGAGCTGGAGGGTATTATGCTCAGTGAAATAAGCCAAGTGGAGAAAGAGAAATACCAAATGATTTCACTCATCTGTGGAGTATAAGAACAAAGGAAAAACTGAAGGAACAAAACTGCAGCAGAATCACAGAACCTATGAATGGACTAACAGGTACCAAAGGGAAAGGGACCGGGGAGGATGGGTGGGTAGGGAGGGATAAGGGAGGGGAGGAAGAAGGGGGTATTAAGATCAGCATGCATGGGGGGGTGGGAGAAAGGGGAGGGCTGTTCAACACAGAGAAGACAAGTAGTGATTCTACAACATTTAGCTATGCTGATGGACAGTGACTGTAAAGGGGTTTATAGCGGGAACCTGGTATAGGGGAGAGCCTAGTAAACATAATATTCTTCATGTAAGTGTAGATTAAAGATAACAAAAAAAAAGAAAGAAAAGGGGGATTACTCCATGATAGGATAAAACTAACTGTAAATCAACAATTAATGCATGCTTTAAATATCCTTAACACTGATCACCTAAAGGGTGTCAGATGACCAGCTATGGAGGTACACTTTTCTGATAATATTCCTTTCTCTTATAAAAAAAAAAAACAAAAAAACAGTTCCTGTGTGGTGACCTCCAATGAGTTCTACACAATGGTATAAACGGCAGATCAAAGTGTGGGCAAAGGGTCTGTTTGTGTTTATACAGAGGATCAAAGCCTAATTTGGCTACCCAGAAAATGAACTAAGATACGATATGAAGAACTTCCAACATCAGCACTCTCTGGAAGAGTCATACCAGAAGATGATCATCAAAAAACCTCAACAAAGATCCAGGCGATGCTGCAGTTGTAGCTGCATTCATCCTACCAGTTCCTGGACTTGCCATTGCAATGAAGAAGGAGATACCTAAGCTGGCCTGTGCATACAGTAAAACAACAAATTTGACTGGATCTATACTGTTGGAACTCAACCAAGAATTAGGAGAAGTGCAAGTTGTAGCGCTCCAAAATCTTACAACTACAGACAATCTACTGTTAAAAGAACATATGGGATGTGAAGAGTCCCCAGGAATGGGCTGTTTTAATTTGTCTAATTTCTCTCAGACTGTTCAAGTACAGTTGGACAATATCCATCATATCATAGACAAATTATGACAAATGCCTAGGGTGCCTAACTGGTTTTCTTGGCCTCACTGGAGATGGCTGGTAATTATAGCTCGGCTTTGGTTATGTAACTGTATTCCTATTATGTTAATGTGTGTGTGCAATTTAATTAGTAGTTTAAAACCTATACATGCTTAAATTAGTCTACAAGAAGATATGTCAAAGAAATAATCAATCTTCCCATGTTTTCTTCCATCTGCTACCTCTATAGCTTTTCTTCTTCTTTCCTAATTACAACCCTTAAATAGAATTCATGCCTCATATCGAATTTACCGAGTATCATAATTCCTCCAAGTGCTAAAGATACTCAAGACAAATGCTGGGCATAGAAGCCACAGGGCATAAATATGCAAAGAAGTAAAAAGCTAACCTTTTTCAAACAATATTGCTTCTCTCTCACTTACCAACTTTACATTTCCCTGTATGGCCCCGGAAGATGACTGGTTAGCCAGAGACGGGTAAGATTCCTCAAGGGAGGAACAACCTAAGACAGGCACAGTCGCAGAGGGGCCATCAGGTGAGAAATTGGGGATCAACAGAGGTGAGGCTTAGAACCTGTCCCCCCCTGTTTTGAGAGAAATCTTCTGCATCCGTGGATGTTTTATTGCCCTTGTCTAGCTTGGATTAACACTTAGTCTACAGGCACACACCTGATCATCTACATTTGCTCTCTTACAACACTAAACTAAGTTTTCTACCTTTATCTTACATCTACGTACCACTTCAGCATTTTATTAAAAATAATAATAATAATAAAGGGAGAAATGTGGGATCCACATATAAATCACGTATAAAAATCAAACAAATATTCATATTTGACCTGATTGTTTATAGTTCATAATGCGTGATGAAAACCAAAAGTTTCTGTGATGACTGCCCTTGCACTGTTTACCATGTAAGAACTTACTCACTATGTAAGAATTTGTTCACCATGTAAGAACTTGTTTGTTATACTTCAGAAGATTGGAGACTGTTGAGAATTAGGCTTGGGGTTGATTAATGATTGTGCGTTGAGTCCCCTATACAGAATTTTATTGTTGTTAACAACCATTTGATCAATAAATATAAGATATGCCCTCTCAAAAAAAAAAAAAAAAGAATGAAGACACCGCAGCAAAAAAATATATAAAAATGGCAAATAAAAATATGAAAAAGTTCTCTACATCATATGTCACCAGGGAAATGCAAATTAAATGAACAGTGAGATAATACTATACACCTATTAGAAGGGCCAGAATCTGGAATACAGACAACACCAATTGCTGAAGAGGTGGAGCAATAAGATCTCTTTTTGATTGCTGGTGGGAACACAAAATGGTGTGGCCACTTTGGAAGACAGTTTGGCAGTTTCTTATAAAACTAAACATACTCTTGCCATATGATCCAGCAATCACATTCATTAGTATTTATTCAAAGGAGCTGAAAATTTATGTCCACACAAAAACCTGCACATGGGTGTTTACTGCAGCTTATTCATAACTGTTAAAACCTGGAAGCAACCGAGATGTCCTTTGGTAAGTGAATGGATAAATAAGCTGGTACACGTCTGGTCCATCCAGACAATGGAATATTAATCAGTGCTAAAAAGAAATGAGCCATCAAGCCATGAAAAAATATGAAGGGAATTTAAATGCACATTACTGACAAGCCAGTCTGAAAGGGCAGCATACTTTGTGGTTCCACCCATATGACATCTCGAAAATGCAAAACTATGGAGAAAGCAAAAAGATTAGTGGTTGCCAAGAGCTAAGGTGGACAGAGAGATAAGAAGTGGAGCTCAGAGGATTTTTAGGGCAGTGAAACTACTCTATATAATACAATAATGGTGGATACATATTATACATATATCAAGATCCAGAGAATGTAGAACACCAAGTGTGGACCCTAATGTGAACTAGGGCCTTTAGTGGGATGCTAATGGTGTGTCAGTATAGATTTATCGATCGTGACCAGTATAGCATTCTGGTGGGGGATGCTGATGATGGGGAAGGCTGTGCATGAATAGATATAGGGAGTACATGGGAAACCTCTAAACTTTCCACTTAATTTTTCTGTGAACCTAAAACTTCTCTTAAAAAAAAGATAATTAAAAAAAAATTACAGGCTGTTTAAAGCTTATTAGCTGTTTCCTAAAAGAGTGATTCCAAGTTGATAGTATAGAACTTAGAATACATTAGCTCTTAGTAACTATTAAAAATGAGAGTTGCATTACTAGGACAGTGCTCAGAACATATTTAGCCTATGAGGTTGATACTGGTAACTCATTATCTTCAACCAACTCAATCTTCCTCTTGCATTTTTCCATCTTGAATTGTTGTATCAGTCATTCATTCATTTACCTATTCAATAACTGTAACTAAGTTCTGGCAAGGTATAAAAATAAATCAGACCCTACCCTCAGAAGCCTAAAGTCTAAAAGAGAAAGATAGCTAAACAAATAAATGGTTCTGGGAGATATAATGAAAATATGTACAAAGTGTTCAACAGTAGGGTAAATTGTATTATTTTTCATAGGTATCCACTCTGTCCTTTTCTAGAAGGGGTAAACCTCCCTACATCACTAATATTGGAGTTGGCCATGCAACTTCCTTTAACCAAGTTTTTTTTCAATCTTCAAAATATTTTATTACAAACTAGAGTACAGGGTTTATAGAATGTTTCCCAGTGTTTCCTCATACATACATGGCTGAATGAAGCAATGCGAAATACCTAGTGGTCACCCACACGAATCTAACTTCTATAACAATTTCAAACCCCTTGAAGTTACAGAAGAAATCTATAACAGGCAGTGGAACGGAGACCGCCTGTCACTGGGCCAGCTGAGCTCTTGCTGCCAAACGATGGTACTGTTTTCTTCAGGGGGTTAAATCCATGTCCCTGGCTAACAGCCCACCAAAAGCTGGGACCCAAATTCTCACAGACAAGGCAGAGTGGGGAGAAAACAACTCCAGACAACCCAAAAGTCTGCAGCCATTATTTCTCATTCCTGGTTTTTAGCTCTTCAGCCGCATTAGACAGGAAAATGGAATCTTTCAGGCATTATAGAATTTACGTCCCTTTGATCAGTCATCACTGGAAGCATATGCAGATATATTGCCATTGTGATTGAAGCAGCAAGCCTGTACCAGTTGATCTACTTGTTGTGAAGTTTTTTTTGTTCTGGCAGCTTGGTCTCAAAAGCTGAATCTACTCTCAGATCCTACAGTTGCCAGGACCCCATGGGCATGGTGCAATGCAATTCTGTTTACTCTGTGATATCCTGAAATGTGAGCAAGCATGATGTATGTCACAAGTGAGCAGAAGCTCTCAATGCAACCACATGTTTCAGCTGGGTCTCTAACTTGTGCTTCTGATGTCTGCCACAGAAAGACCATGCCCCAGCGAGCACTGTTCCTCCAATCTGGGTACTGAGTAAAGATTCATGTGAAGCAAACCTGCAGTCAGCCTACAGGCTAGAGCAGAGCTGCAGTCCATGCTCAGCACCCATGTAAAGCAGCAAGAAATGAGTGTTTGTTGTTCTGATTTACAGTTGTTACTGCAGCAAAATTTGACTGATACTGATGGGCTTGAAAAAGAGCATGTTCACTTCTACATGGATATCTGAGAAGAGAGTAGGACAAAAAAAAGGACTTTGGAAAGCTAAGGATCCTAATAGATTTGGTATAGAGGGTGTATAGGTTTTGAAGCAAGGTACAGAGCTCGAGATATCCGAATTGGTAATGAAGGGCCTACTATGACATGTTAAGGGATTTGTACCATATTCTGTAACATGAGACCTTTGAAATCATTTTAAGCCATGGAGCAGAAGGGCCAAATTTGCATTTCAAAAAACATATTCAATTGTAGCGTGGTTGTATGGAGGATGTATAGAGATACAAGGTCAGGAACAAAGATAATAGTTAAGCAATTGAAACAGCCTAGGTGAGATGCTTGAAGCTTTGCAGCAGGGTTGTCACATGGTGCAACTTAGCTGCCCTGAGCAGCACCAGGAGGGTGCAGGAGTGCTGGGAGGCAGGGTCAGGGAGTATGACTTCAAGGACTACGGCACTGGTAAGATGTAGGAAATGAGATAAAATGACTCCTAGATTTCTACCTTGCCACTAGTAAGACTTATAAGAGAAGGCCAGGAAGAAGAAAGGAAAGATAAATTACTTAGTCTTGGACATGCTGCACTAAGGTTCCTTTGGGACACCCAGGTGGACAGCCTGTTGGGGAGTGAAGCGGATCATGTAAGGGATGTCCCTGTGAAGGGAATCCACAGGCCCCTGAGAACCACTAATGCTGAGGCCATGAGAAGTCCACTGAGGAGACAAGAGAAGGGCTGGCCTGAGACATGAGAGAAAAGCTGGGAGGCTAGCAGGGGAAGGGTGAGGCCGTGAATATACTGAAACTTCTCTCCGCTTAGAGAGAAGGTAGCCTCCTTGAGAGAAGGGGACACTTAAAAGCCACTAAAAGCCACAGAGGGAGGGTGACTTGTTGCCATTCCAGAAAGCAGCCCACTGACAATCACAAGAATTAATAAGGTGGTCAGCACAGTACAATGGAAAGGGGACATTCCCACTTCCATGAAGAAAGAATGCTTGGCTCTGCTGTGGCCATTGTTGTATTTAAAATGCAGCCAAGGAATTAGGGTGTCAAATTCTCAGCATGTCAGAGGCGGCAAGCTCAGCCTGGAGTCAACATCTACCAGTTCAGTTATTTACCTACATGACCTTGGCCAGGTTCATTCATTCATTCGTTGATTCACTAACAGTTTCTCAGTGCTGGCACTGTGCCAGATAGTGTGCTTGCAGTCAGGGATACAGTGGTGAGAAGGATTGACAAGTCTGTCCTTGTGGAATGCTTGTTCTGGTAGTAGAAACATGCATTAATCATGTAAATAAATAGACAATATCTAACTGTGGTAATGATATTAAGGAAGTAAATAAAATGAGATAAGCCAGGGGCTTCAAGCTTGAGGTGCCTCACAATCACCTGGAGAGCTTGCTGGAACACAGATGGCTGCTCCTCCTTCCAGTTTAGTGGTGGGGGGTGGGGTCTGAAAATCTGCTTTTCTCATTAGTTCCCAGGTAGTGGGGATGCTGCTGGTCCCGGGATCACACTTTGAAAACCGCTGAGATAGAATGCTTGGGGAAGGTTTTTTAGATAATAACAAATAGCGCTTATGTGGGCTTTATTGCATTCCGGGTGCTATTTTAAATGATTTGCCTATGTAAATCCATTTAATCCTTATAACAACTTTGTGAAGGATAAACTAATAGGGTGTGCCCATTTTAGAGATGGGGAAACTGACACAGAGATGCTAAGTGTGGTGTGCAAGGTCTTAACAGCTATTGGGTAGAGGTGCTGATTCAGCCCCAGGCAGCCTAGCTGCAGGACTTAACTACTGTCCCTTACTGCACATATTCTTTGCAGGTGAGGGACAGCTTCTCTGAGCAGGTGGTATTTCAGTTGAGACCTATAGGATCAGAATGAGGAGCTGTGCAAAGAGGTGGGGGAAGGCATTCCCAGGCAGAGGAAATAGCAAATGCAAAGAACCAAGAGTAGAAAAGAGCTCAGTGTAATGAAAGGAAAATGAAGAAATCATGTGGCTGGATTTAGAAAAGTAGTAAGACAAAAGTTTGGAGGGTTAGGCAGAGGACAGGATCAAAAGGACCCCTACAGGCCATAATAAATTTGCATTTCACTTTAAAAGTGATAGGAAGTGAAGAAATAATTTTTTAGTTAAACATTTTATTTTGAGAAAGAAATACAAATTCACATGTAGCTGTAAGAAATAATACAGAGGTCCTGCATATGCTCTATCCAATTTTCCCCAAATGGCGACATCTTATAAATCTTTTGAGCAATATCACAACCAGGATATTGTCATGGATAGAGTCAGTGCACAGAACATTTCCACCACCACAAAGATCCCCATGTTGCCCTTCATAGTTACACCCACTTCCCATCCATCTCCATCCTGAACTCCATCCCCATCCATTCTTAACTCCTGGCAACCACTATTCTATCATCAACTTTTATAGTTTTGTCATTTCAAGAGTATTATATAAATGGAATCTTACAGTATATAACTTTTGGGGATTGGCTTTTTCCACTCAGCATAATTCTCTGAGGAGTCACCCTGTTTGTTTTGTGTATCAGTAGTTTATTCCCTTTTATTGCTGAATAATATTCCACAGTAAAGTATACCGCAGTTTAACCTATCACCCATTGAAGACATCTGGGTTGTTCCCAATTTAGAGCTGTTACAAAAAAAGCTTCTATTAACATTCACATACAGGTTTTTGGGCAACTTCGTTTTGCTGGGATAAATTCACAGGAGTACAGTAGATGGGTCAGAGGGAGTTGGATGTTTAGTTTTTCAAGAAATTGACAAACTTTTCCAGGGTGGCTGTACTGTTTTACATTCTCACCAGCAAATGTTTGAGTAATCCAATTTCTCTGCATCCTCACCAGTATGTGGTGTTGTCACTATTTTTTATTTTAGCCATTCTGATAGGTGCGTACAGGCCTTTTATTGTGGTTTTTACTGACATTTCCTAGTGGATAATGATGTTGAACATTTTCTCATATGCTTATTGACCACCTGTATATTGTCTTCAGAGAAATGTCTCTAAATATCTTTTGCCCCTGTTATAATTGGTTTGTGGTTTTTTCACTTTAGAGTTTTAAGACCTTAGATATTTTAGATCTGATCCTTTGTCAGATATGTGTTCCACAAACATGTTCCCCACTAGCTTATCTTTTCATCTCTTATCAGGCTCTTTCACAAAGCAAAACTTTTTAATTTTGATAAAATCAAATCTATCAATCTTTCCTTTAATGGATTGTTCTTTGGATATGAAGTTTATGACTTTGTACAGCCCAAGATCCTAAAGATTTTCTCCTATTTTTTAAAGTCATGATAGTTTTACATTTTACATTTAAGTGTTGTTATCTAACTTGAGTTAATTTTTTGTAGAGACTGAGGTTTATTGTGAGGCTCATTTTTTTTGCTTATCACTGTCCAATTTAATTGCTGCATTTGTTGAGAAAATCTATCTTTTCTCCATTGAATTGCTTTTGTACCTTTAAAAAAAATCAGTTTGGTGTATTTGTGTGAGTCTATTCCTGGGTTCTCTATTCTGTTCCATTGATCAGTATGCCTGTCCCTTCACTAATACTAAATACATAGTCTTGAGTACTGTAGCTATTTAACAAATCTTGAAATTGGGTAGATTGGTTCCTCCTACCCTATTCTTCTTTTACAAAATTGTTTTAACTATTCTATTTCCTTTTTCATATAAATTTTTGAACAACTTATCTATATCTACAACAAATCTTGCTGGAATTTTGGTGGAAATTCAGTTAAACATGTTTGTAAATTTGGGAAGAATTGACATTTTTTAATATGTTGAGTCTTCCAATCTATAAACACTATACTTTCTTTACCTATTTTTTAATTTCATCAGTATTTTATAATTTTTACCATGTAAATCCTATACATGTTTCCTTAGATTTACATCCAGGTATTTCATTTTTATGAGCAGTTGTAAATGGAATTGGAATTTTAATTTTGGGGACCACAGATTTATTGATAATATATTGAAATACAATAGATATTTGAATGCTTACCTTGTACCTTACCATATTGATGAACTCACTAGGTCTAGAAAGTTTTTTCGTAGATTCCTTGGGATGTTCTAAGTAGACTTTCATGTCATCTGCAAATAAGAACAATTTTATTTTTTCTTTCCAGTCTGTATGACTTCTATTTCCTTTTCTTGCCTTATTACATTAGCTAGAACTTCCATCCCTATGTTGAATAAGGGTGCCAAGTGTCGACATCTTGCTTCGTTCCTGAACTTAGGGAGAAAACATTCAGCTTCTCATCACTGAGTATAATGTTAGCAGTAGATTTCTTTTTGTAAGTACTCTTCATCATGTTGATGTAGTTCTCCTCTATTCCGGTTTTTCTGAGAGTTTTTTTTTTTATCACAAATAGTGTTGAATTTTGTCAAATATATTTTCTACATTAAAGGATATGATCATGTGATTTTTCTTCTTAACTTGTTACTATGGTGGGTTACATTGATTTATTTTCAAATATTGAATCAGACCTGGGAATTAGAACAAATCTCACTGGGTCATGGTGTATAATTCTTTTGTATGTTACTAAATTCTATTTGAAAATGTTTAGTTAAGGACTTTTGTTTCTATATTCATGAGGGATATTGGTCTGCAATTTTTCTTTGTTGTACTAACTTTGCCTGGTTTTGATATCAAAGTAATACCCCAAAAATGAATTGGGAAGGTTTTCCTTTTATTTTCTGAAAGAAATTGTGTAGAATTGGTTAATTATTCTTTAAGCTTATGGTAGAATTCTCCAGTGAAACCATCTGGACCTAGATATTTTGTTTGTGGGAGTTTTTAAGTTACAATTCAATTTCTTTAATAGTTATAGGGCTATTCAAATTATCTACTTCACATTGGGTAAGTTATAGTAGTAGGTGGTTTTTGAGGAATTAGTTTATTTTGCCTAAATTGTCAAAATTTATGTGTTTAACATTCTCGGTATTCCTTATTATTCTTTTATTGTGTGCAAGGTCTATAGTGATATCCCCTACTTCCTATCTAATATTGGTAATTCGTGTCTTCTCTCTTTTTTGGTCAATTTTTTTAAGAGGTTTTTCAATTTTATTGATCTTTTCAAAGAACCAGTTCTTTGTTTCATTGATTTTCACTTTTTTATTTTCATTTTCACTGATTTTTTACTCTAATCTTTACCATTTTGTTCCTTCTGTGTGCTTTGTGTTTATTTTGCCTTTCTTTTTCTAGGTTTCTGAGGTGGGAGCTTAGATTATGGATTTGACAATTTTCCTTTTTTAATGTGCATTTGGTATTATAAATTTCCTCTTCACTACTGTTTTATCTGCATCCCACAAATTTATATGTTATATTTTCATTTAGTTCAATGTATTTTTTCCCACTGAGACTTCTTCTTTGACCCATGGATTATTTAGAGTGTGTTCTTTAGTTTTCAAGTATTGAGAGATTTTCCTGTTATCTTTCTTATATATTTTAATTTTGATTCCAGTGTGGCCAGAAAAAACATACTCTGTATGATTTCAATTATTTTAAATTTGTTAAGATATATTTTATGGTCTATATATGTGTGTGTATATATATATATATATATATCCCATGGACATTGCAATTGTTGGGTGGAGTATTCTACAAATGTTGTTTCAATCCTGTTGCTGATGGTGTTATTCGAGTTCTTCTATATCCATACTGATTTTCTGTCTGGTTACTGCATCAGTTATTGAGAGCCTAGTGAAGTCTCTAACTGTAATTGTGGATTTGTCTATTTCTCCTTTCAGTTCTATCAGGTCTTGCTTCAAATATCTTGCAAATATATTATTTGGTGCAAACATACTTAGAATTGTTATGTCCTCTTGGTTAATTGTCACCTGGTTAATATTATGTCATTACATAATATTCTTCTCTGTTTCTGGTAATTTTCTTTACCCTGGAGTCTACTTTATCTGATATTAACTTAGTCACTTCTGCTTTCCTTTCATATTTGCACAGTGTATCTTTTTCCATACTTTTACTTGCCTCTATTTTTATATTTGAAGTGAGTTTCTTATAGATAGCATATGTTGGGTTGTGTTTTTTTTAATCTACTCTGCCTATCTCTGTCTTTTAATTGGTGTATTTAGACTGTTTACATATCATGTAATTATTGACATATTAAAGGTTAAGTTCACCAACCTGGGGGAAGAGGTATGAGAATGGGAATTCTGGCCTCCAGTGTAATCTCCACTGACATCTCAACTGGGAATAGCTTCATTACCATTGAATGATTGTAGAAATTCTTGCCACTGGGCTTCTCTGAGGGCACAATAGTAGGAAGAGGGAGTGGCAGGGAGAGTAATGAGTAATGTTCATTGTTTTAAGCCACTAAGTTTTAGAGGTAATTTGTTATGCAATAAGACGTAATGAATGCAAATGGAGACCCAGGACAGTTTATTTATAACAGGCAAGAATATAGAGTTCTTGAGGATAAAAATCATGGGAGGTAAGTAGATGTGGATTAAGGAATTCAGTAAAGAAATGCTGAGCATCCTTTATTATCATTACTGCTGGGCAGAGGTGGAAGTCTAGGACTCCAAGGTGGTCTCCACTGACATGGCAGAAAGAGTGGGCCTCATTCCTGGCCTGTGAGAATGATGTCTTGACTACCTGCTTGGCCTTGTTTGACACAACCCAGCAGGGATGGTGAGCTGCTTTTACAGCTCTGTAAGGGTAGACATCCTGGCTCCCACTTGGCCTCTGTGGTATGGGTAGGTTGGAGTTACAGTTTTGTTTCTGTGGTTTTTGACTGGGGTAAAGTAGTTATTGTCTAAAAGTTTTTGTCTTTTTAGACTGCCCTTTTCCTGATCCATTTACTAGAAAGAGCAGGGTTTTGTTGGGACTTTTTTGGTCTGCACCTGTTGGTGGCATTTCCAGATGCCAGTTACAAGTCTGGGATAAATGAGGCAAAGGAAAACCAAGAAACTGATCATAAGGTCTTTCTTTGGGTCCTGAGGTCCATTGCCGATCTGTTTTCTTTTCTCTACCTTTCACAGTATTTTAATCTTTGCTTTATATATAATGTCCAGGCATTTTAGTTATACTTGAGTACTAATCATGTTTTTTGTATATTACGATATTTTGACATCTTAAAAAACTTTTCTGGCTAAGGAAAAACTGTTCCTTACCGGGTCGGTCAATTTTTAGATAAAGCAAAAGGCTCAACCAGGAGCATGCCTTTGAAATGCAAACTAACCAGTCCAAAGCCTTATCTCCCCTTTCAGGCCTTTGTACTCCAGGAGCAATACTCCTCTCCTTATTCATCCCAGGGTCGGGTACCAGGCAACCAGAGACCGCCTGTATAGGCCAGATGATTCAAACTAGCCAGTCCTAAACTGTTTACCCTGCCCTGCCTTGCCTGTGCTGTGGAAACCCAAAAAAAGCCTTCTGGCCAAGTCTCCTCCCTGACTCTTGCTCCTGCTTCTTGCCTAAAGCCAGTGTTCCTTCTGCAGTTTATGGGTGAGCCATGCCTCTTGTTTTTAGGGGAACAGTGAATAACATTAAACTTTTCTTTCAATGGCATTGACCACTCAGTCACCTTTATAAATTAAGACCCAGGCACAAAACAACTTGGTAAGAAGAAAGTGACTAAGTATATCTATTCCATCTTCCTGGAAGCAGAAGCCTGAAATGATTTTTAAGAAAGCAGCTAGCCTGATGGTTATAATCACTCCCTTGCAAACGCCTTGCCTGACTTTGTGTCATCGCACTTGCTCGGCAAATCAGAACCGCTCGCTCCATCCAGCTCTCCACCTGCTCTGCGCTTCTGTATGAAAGTGGTTGAATCTGACTGGAGCAGAACACACAGCCGCACTGGCGGGTCTTACCGTACTTGATGACTGCAGACAGTATTCCCTCTGTGTCCGTCGTATGGCCTACAGTCCTACTGCATTTCCCCAGTCCTTTCTGTCTGCCCCCATCCTTGCCCAAGATAACTAATTTCAACTTTTCCTTCCCCCTCAAAGCCTCCCACACCTCCTCTCCCATCTTTACTCTCAGCTGTTGAGCCTGCTCATTCACATGGTTGTTGAGCCTGCTTCCTATGTCACTGAGAAAACTGAAGCAATCTGAGGAGAAACTCCACAAATTCCCTATTCTACCTCTACTTGCCTACCACAGCCTCTATACGCAAGTACCCTGTTTTCCTGCATGTTGCTATCAGTGAACTGTCCTGAGTTCCCATCCGTATTTGTCATATATTGCCCCACAACAACTTAACCCCAAAACTTAGTGACTTGAAACAATGAACATTTATTATCTCACAGTTTCTGTGGGTCAGGAATTAAGGGTCCACTTAGCTCAGTAGTTCTAGCTCAGAGCCTTTCGTGACGTTGTAGTCGAGATGTCAGCCTGGGCTACAGTCACTTGAGGCTTGGCTGGTTCTGGAGGGTCTGCTTCCAAGATGGTGCATACATGGCATGCTCTGTTCCACACCACATGGACCGTAGGGTTGCTTGAGAATTATCACAACATGACATCTAGTTTCCCCCAGAGCAAGTGATCCAAGAGAGAGAAAGAGGGAAGTTGCAATCCCTTTGATGACCTGGTCTTAGAAGTCGTGTATCATTCCCTTTGGGAAAAGCAAGTAACTGAGTCCACCCCATACTGAGGAAGAGGAGAAATAGGCTCCCTCTTTTGAAGGGAGGTGTGTCAAAAATATTTGTGGACATGTGTTAAAATTACATTATGTAAAATGAATCCCTCCATTTATACTCAAGGACATCACTCCAGCATATTTGTCCTGCTTTCTCCTACATCATCCATTTTTACATCTCTGCTTAATCATCTTCATCATCATACAAACTTGTTATTTTCTCACCTTAAAAAAAAGACAACTTCCCAGGTATACTGTAAGCTTTTTCTCACCTTTGCATGAAATTCCTCAAAGGAGCTGCTGTTAGTCTCCTCCCATTTGCAAACCCACTCCAATCAGAATTTCTTGCACAACAGTTTGGAAAATGGTTCTGTGCAGTCATCTATGACCAAACTGTTGCTAAACCCAGTGCTGAGTTCTGCATTCTCACCTTACTTGGCAGTCATGACACCATTCACTCTCTCCTCCTCAGTACCCTTCCATCAGTTGGCTTCCTGATCACTTCAATCTCTTGGTTTTCCTCCTACTTCATTGGCTGTATCTTCTCAGTCCCCTCCACTGGTTCCTCTTCTCTCCAACTTATTAAAACTGTAACTCATCCATTCTAGGATCTTGGTCCTCTTTTTTGGACCATACACACTTGGAGATGCTTGCACATTATCTAAATGTAGATGTCAAGATGTCAGGGATATACAAGTAGAATAGTAATAGAGTTTTGGGCTGGAGATAGATACTGGGGAGTTGTAAGTATATGAATGGTATCCAAAGCCATTGTACTGGATGAAATCACCAGGGAATATAGGAGGAAAATGTCCAAAATTGAGCCATAGATGAAGAAGAGAAGGAGAAAGAGGCTGAGGAAGAGAAGAAAATGAAAAACCCAGAAAATGTTGTATCATTGAAACATGAGAGCAGAATATTTTAAGTAGAAAATTACGTAGTCCTTCAGAGTCCCAGTTTTCTCATCTATAATATGAGGTGAATAAGAGTAGCTGTCGGCTAGGGTGTTTTTGAAACACTATCATATAAATAAATGCCCGGCATATTAACTCACTGTGATAGGCACACAATCCATGTCTGTTCCTCTCCCTTTTGGGTAGCTTCCTCAGCTATGTTTACCAGACCCATGGGAGGAGAACAATCCAGGAAACCTTCTTATATTCCAGCAGTGTATGTTGACTCTGCACCGTAGAGTCACTCATCTGGGAAAATGTTTATGCAGGATGAATAGAAAAAATATTTATTTTGTTTTATCCTGTTAGCCATATAAGTTAAGGGAGACTTAGTACATGAATTTTAGAAACAGTAAATATGCTGCTCATATTTTCAAGTCTGTATTAATAATAAATGAGTTAACCCTTATTTGACAAAGAGATCAATGAATGAATTACATGAAAGGAAATGACATAATGTCTATTCCAGGGCAGTATTAAGATGTTGGTGAGTATATGTGCATGTTAATTATCTTATGGTGGTTGACATAGTTGGTTCCATAATGGTATATGAAGTCAGTAGTGCAAGACTACTTGTGCTCCAGTACCACGCACTGAACTATTGTCCTTCCAGCAGTGGATCAGCAGCAAGTTTATCACCACTATAGGAAACAATAAAAACTTAATGAAGATGTACTCCACCTTAGAAAGTGAATTTAGGAGATATACTCTACTTTTCTGATGTACATCCTCAGTGTATATGTGCAGGCAAGGTACATTCATGTCTTTGGTCAGAGGGCAAGCCCACCTTGATGGCAGGAAAGATTTACCCACTTACAGTCAAGTGAATGGAAAGTAGAGCAGAAAAATCAAGGGACCATAACTTGAAGTGAGAACAGTATGGGATTTGTGTTACTTATAGTGATTCCAAGTCCTTTGATTCAAGCATTTTTTTCTCATCTCATGGTGGCATTTTGGTTTCTTCCTCTTCCCTTTTGCTCTCTTTGCAGCTTGCTTTGAAAGCACTCTGGAAAAACCAATGGTAATAATCAAATGGAGGGTTTAAATATGACCCATGAAAAACTAGTCTGACATTTGGGGTGCCAGGTTCCTGAGAACCATTCAGCAACACTTAATATACTAACCTCCTTTTCCTTTCACTACTGAGTGACTTATATACAGAGGATGTGGTTGAATGGCTATAGGACCTTATTTAAACTTGTTTCTAAACAGCAAGAAATGTATACTAGGCTGGAGAATCTATCTTGCAGCTGCCTACAGCCATTTTTTAAACATCACTCTTTTATTCAGTATCCCTGGAAAGTCATCTGTTCACCCAACAGAGGGAGCAAGGGCTCCCACAAAGAAGCCTCGCGTTGCTCACTGAGCATGTATAGGAAGCAATGCTTTGTAGCTTGAAAATCTCCAATCTGTTGCACCCTTCAAATCTTGACTGGTGAAGACATGGCCTAACATATTGCATTCCCAGAGTTTTGCTGGCAGTGCTGATATAATGAAATGAAGAAGCCAGTGAAATAAAAGTCGTATTGCTAGGATGTGGAGTTCCAAGAAACACTGGTCAAAAATTTTATGTTTGTTAAATGGAAAGGGAAATAAGAGTCCCAGGGCCCACTAAAAACTTAATGATTTTCCTGGCGGGCTTTACAGAAAGGACAAATCATGGTTCCAAGTTCAATTTTGTATGGACCCTTGAGAAAGAAAACTGAAAGCAGGAAAGATCAGGAACAAGGTTTTTGCTGCTGGTTCTCCCCTCCGACCCATGTGAGGCAGGAGAACAAGAGCTAATATTGACTTTTTTTCCTCAGTGCTTGTGGGAGGCATTATGACCCTAAGTGAGGTGCCAAACGGCAAGAAGCTGGACTGCAAGTCCAAGCTAGGCATTAGATGGGTGCTCAGAGGCGAGGCTGGCAGAAGGTAGGTCACCAATGTGCTTGTGCAGCCTAAGTTGGAGTTAGATTAAACAGAATGGGAGTGGCCTGAGAGCTAGCCTTGGGACTGGTGGGGGGAGCTGTAGTAATCAGACAAGGCTAATTCTTACTAGGTGCTAGCTGCAACCCATGCATTGCACCAAGTACGTGACACAGCTTATCTTTTTATTTCATAGAGGTTACTGTTGTTACTCTTGGTTTACAGATAAAGAAACTGAAACTCAAATAGGTTAAGCATCCTCCCTAAGGTTGCTTCTACAGTGAGTGGTGGAGCCAGGACTCAAATCCAAAAGCTGTGACTCCACAATTTGGCCTGTCATCATATGGAGCTAGATCAGGCCTCTGGGACTCAGCAGCTGAGTTCCTGAATTGGGGTGTGACAGTGACATCCTCCTCTTCTCTTCCTTCTGCACTTCTGCAGTCCTGGCCGTCACCCAGGCTCACATGCTGACAATGTGAGAATGAAAGCAGTGACCCGGCAGAGAGACCAAGTAGGCAGGGAAGAGACAGCAGTGCAGGGCTGGGGGCAGGGAGGGAAGGGCCAGGCTACTGGGGACAGGACAGCTGATGGGCAGGAGGAAGACACACTGCATGTCCCACACTGGCTCTTCAGAAATCTCTTTGCTTTCACTTGGACGGAAATCTAACCTTTTTCTCTATAGCTGTCAAATTGTTTCATCAAGAAGTCAGTGAAACTGGGACAGGATAATAGTGAAATAGTGGGTCAAAATCCACATTACAAAATGGTATATCTTAAGAGTTTAATTTACTTGGTACTTTGGGCCATAAGAAGGAAAAAGTTACAACTAATATGGTTTAGTATATTGTAAATTGTTTATTGTCTTCAAATGTTTGAAGAGCTAGCTAATGAAGGAGGGAGCTGACTGGTTCTGTGTGGCTTCCAGAAAGGCATTCATTCCTATTAATTCTAAAGGAAAGTGCTGTCCAGCAGTGAATAGCCACCCCACAAAGCAGGGACTCTTCATCACAGGGCAAAGCTAAGCAGAAGCTACATCACTGGGCAGAACGTCATTGCACATTACAATCCCCAGGAAAGCTTTTCTGAACTGTTGATGCCTTGGCCCCATTCCCAGAAATTCTAATTTAATCAATTTGGGATGGAAACCCCCCTCCCCAGCATTGGGATCTTTAAAAACTCCCGTGGTGGTTCTAATGTGCAACAAAGTTTGAGAACCACTGAGCTAGTTCTCTCACCAGGGATTCTGGAGAACAGATCTCCACTTTGAGTAGGTGATCAGTCCAGATGATCTCGAACACCCCTTTCCATCCTAGAGTCTTAATTTTTTGACTGAGGCCCTTCACTGTGTCTTTGTTGTTTATGATAGCTATCAATAATTATATGATCAATTATTAGTAAAAGAAAGCTACAATTTTTAACACGGAGGAATGTAACAAGCTATAAACAACAAAAGACCACACCCACTGTATTGGATTCCTGTCTGTTCAAAATTGTGTTCAAGGAAAAGAAGCTAAGAAAATGCATGATAAATTTAGAATGCTATTAATCTGAAACCACCCTCCTTCCCTGGCCCTGTATCCTGGCACACTGGAACACAAAGTTTCTGGAGACTAATAATAACAGTGCACATGGATATCCTTGCATCCTGAACACTAAGTCTACTTGTTTCAAGGGAAAAATAATTTTGGATTTAGAAGAATTTTCCAGAGGAAAAAAAGAGTGTGGGGAATGGCTGCCAGTTGGAAGCAGAGGAAGCACCATCCTGTTTCAGTCTCTACTTGATGGCCCTGCTATCTTGCATCATTTTTCTTACTCCTAGATCTAAGAATTATATTTGGCAGAAACTGTCAGAATCCCTTCAAACCATAGCCTGACTGTCACCCAGGGCCTGAACTAATCCCACAAAGGGACTTGCAACACGACTGCCAGTGGACTATTTAAAGACCGAAGTGCAGGACTGGTATCAATATCACCACGTCCAGTAGATGTGAAAAGGTTCAAGGAGTACTGCCTAGAGGAAGCAGCTTCTCGGTCTGATTTTAGCCTGCCACGATCCTGCAGAGGGACTTTGGACAGACTATGTCTCCCTGGGCACTTCAGCAACCTTAGAAGTTAAACAAACACAGAAATGCTGACTCACTTCAGAGGGGGAATTGTAAAGCTGAGAAGGGCTCCTGAGGAGGCCCTGTGTCGTAACACAAAAGGAGCTACACTGGGTTTTCATGGTCCTGGGCTGGAATCTCCAGAACTTTTAACTTGACCCAGCTTTGTGTTTCGTGCGGCAGGAGGACTGTGACAGAGAGCAGGGTTACAGTGGAATATTCAACATTTGTCCACAGGAAACTCCTAAAGTTTGACATTTGGGATACTACCCTCTCTTAAAAAAAAAAAACACAAAAACAAGAACCTGTGTGGTAAAGTGGTTTGTTTCTCTGTGGTTTAAGAGTTTAATATGTTATATTGATGAAAAATCTATTGCAGACTTCATGTTGAACTTGTCAGGCAGCTTTGGCAAGAGCAGAATGGGCTGGCAGACAGCCAGCTTCCTCATGCGGCGGGGATAGAACCATTTCGACACCTCTGAGCTCAGAGGGAGAAAGATGCAGGGAAGAGACAAACGGGATCTGGGCTCTGAAATGTCCATGACTACCTGAAAGGAAATTTCCATAGCTCCCCAAATGTTGACATCAGCTTCTCAGGCAGGTACGTAATGACTGGCAAGGGAAGAATAGGGTAATTGTGGAACCACCCATCAGCCTCAGATGGCAGCAAACGTTGGGGGAACCAGAGGGAAGCTGGGAAAGAGAAGAGAACAAGCCATTGTCCCACTTATCAAAGACGAGGGGTCATTTGTAATCCTATAACAACAAAAAGAAATAAGTATTACAGTAGGAGATTATGGCACACAAAACCAGTTGGCTGAAGAATATTCTCAAAGAGAGACTCAACTATATTGAGTGTATTTTCCTAAACAAGAATTTGGAACCTGATCTGTGATCTCTGCCTTCCCTAACCTGCTGTCCTGAGCAAGGAATTATCTCTGGAGCAGACCCATCTCTCATTCTCACCTGAAAGTTCCTTAATTCACTGCATTCCATCCAGTTTCACCGATACCCCAGTTGAATACCACTTTTGCAGCCATACCAGGATCTTGTTATGACTCCCAGCTATTCCACCCCTGAGGCCCTGAACTCTGATCAGCCACTCCCCAGCCATGTGCCTGTAGTGGCTAGCTCCCTCTTTCTTTGCTCTTACTATACTTGCCTGTTGAGGCCTCCTAAGACCTAGCATGTGTACTCCGAATCTCCTCCTCTTGTCCCAGGCGTGTCAGTCATCCGGAGGCTCTGCTTTCTGTCCTGTGTGCCTTGAATCATAGCATGATGGTCCATCTAGTCGGCCACTCCCTGCCAGCGGCCCCCTCCCACACCCTCTCATGGTGCCCCGCTCACCCTCCTAACCTCCTGCATCTGCGCTGTCAGACACTGCTCGGAAGAGAAAAACCCACGAACACGTGAATCGCAGTCACTACACTTTGTGTTTTCCAGGTTCCACTGGGCTCTCAGGGCTGCACCATGAGAGGGTGCAGGAGGGGGCTGCTGGCAGGGAGTGGCCAACTAGATGGACCATCATGCTATGATTCAAGGCACACAGGACAGAAAGCAGAGCCTCCGGATGACTGAGGCTCTGGTCACCTCTCAGCAGCTGTCTCCCACTCCCAGGGTCAGGTGCCCCCATTCCATCCTCAGTGCAGTCCACATATGCTCCACAGATACCCTTGCTTCTGCCCCTCAGAGAACAAGTCCCAAGATGCTAATTTTTTGTCCTCTCAGTCTCACCATCAAATTCATCTCTCTGCATCCATCCTCGCCAACTCCCCCTGGTCTTGAGGGGGAGGGAACATTCCTGGAGGCTTTCCTGCCTCCTGCCTCCTGCCCTCTCTGCAGTCTCAGCTTCGCCCTTTCTCCAGCTGTCTACCTGCTCAAGACTCTCCATTCTTTCAAAACAACAGAACTACCACCACCTTTCCTTCAATTCTGCAGCCCCTCTGGTTACCCCAGCTCTCTCTTTTCCTTTCCAGGCAGTCTTTCTAGTTATTAGTATATTCTTTGCTTTTAGGTCCTTACTTGCCATTCAAGCTTTGATCTGCAGAAATGTGACCTCTTTCAACTCCACTGGAACTGCTTTTGCTAAGATCACCGATGACCAACTTCTAGATCCGAGGGATAGTGTTCCATTTTTATCCCATTGGATTTATTTCACTTGTTTGAAGCCCTTTTCTCCCTTGATTTTGATAACTGGCCTCCTCAGTTCTCCTCTTGCTTCCCAAACTGCTCTTGTCAGATTCCCCCCTCTTTCCTGTTCCCCAAGTACTGCCCTTTCTTCTCCCAGCACCCACTTTTCACCTCTCCTCCATAAAGCCAGCACAGTGGTCAGTCTTCTCCCAGAACAATCATGCCATTACCCTACCTGAAATCCTCTAGTGCCTCCCCAGCACTCAGGATGATGCCGCTTCTTGGTGCTCTACAGGCTCCAGGGAACCTGTTCCACTTCATGTCTTTTCTGCTGAAAGGCATCCTGTGCTGCAGCCCTTCTGAAAATTTTGCAAGATCCCTATTAAATAAGAATAAAATGTGGTAAATATCAATTAACATGCAATAAAAGGATGTTCTAACAGGAATGACCTACAGAGTGTTCAACGAATGTCACTATGTCCTAATATTATTTAATACTTAAATGTGGGTTGTTTCTTTTTCTCCAGAAAGGCCTTTTCAGCCCTCTTTGTTTTTGCACAGCAGTTTCCTCCACCTGCGGTGGTCTTTCCCACTTGGTGAAATCCTCAACATTCAAAATCCAGCCTAAATTAATGTCACATCCTCTACAAAGCCACCCTTGGCTCGCCTCTTCCCAGGGTTCCCCTCCTGGTACGGCAGAATGGCTGGCTCCCTCTTTTATCCATAGTATTTATAGTACTTCCCCACCCACACTGGAGTGTTTTATTTAAATGTATTTCCCTCAGTGGTCTGAGAGCTCCCTGAGGGCAGGAATAATGTCTTAATCATCTTTAAATCCCCAGACCCAGCCCAGGCCTGACACATAGCAGGTTCAGTGAATGATTTATTTTATTTGATTAAGCCATGTAAATTGCCATTTTTAGAGGCTTTAAAAAATGGTCAAATACCAGCAATTCCACATGGTTTAATGTATTACTGTAAATATTGTCAGTGTCTTTCTCCATGTAACTGAAAGCACCTTACAAACATTGTGTAATTTATCCTGAGGAAATTTCTGTTAGGATGGTAAGAGAAATCACGATTGTGATTTTATCGATGGCTCAGTAGGCTGGTGGCAGAAATGGAGCTGGACCCAGATCCTCTTACAGTTGTACCCCCCATCCTAAGGTATGGAGTACTAGAATCAGGGAATCCTAGAGGAAGAAAGAAATTCGAAGGATCACCTGCCTAGCAGCTCCAGGCAGCAAACACATAAATCATCTGTAAATGGATTTCTGTCTTTCCTACCATGTGTCCAAAGTTGAAGATGATATGCTGTCTCGCAAAATCATTTCATATTTTTCCTCTCACACCCTCACCAGGCAGTCAGTCCATTTCTAACCCATCTCTCTCTTGCTGTAATATGTCAACTTCTGACTTTATGGAGATAAAGCAGCTGTGATGTACCCAGCTTATAATAAACCTCCAACTACTAACAGGACACTGTCCATCAGTGTAGTAAGATGACACAGATCCACTATGTCCCTTCTCTGTGATACACTGTTCTCCCCGCTTCACATCATTTTAATCAAAAGAATTCAGGGTCTTCTGTAACAACATTTCCCAGTCTCATTAGACCACATTGAAAATGGAACACTCATTAGCATCCCGCTGACCTCACATGCAGGAGATGAAAACTTGGGAGACAGGGTTCCATGATGTTGACACATTCCTTTTTAAATATTAAGATAAAAGCTAGCTGTGACATCTTTGCAAGGGTGTCATTTGTATCACAGAGTATAAAGATGGCTTCCAAGCCTTGGCAAGGTCATATTTCTGTTTACATATTCATTATTGCAATTGTCTCTTTAACCACAGACTCATAATGCCACCTTATACTTAGAGCATACTTGTGCTTTTGTAGTCTTAAATAATAATTGAGCTGCTATTCTCTGTCTTGCATAATAATTGAGCTTGGGTTTATTTATTGCATATGCTATCTTGATTGGGTTCTGACTGTCGTCCAATTTTTTTCTTTATTTTTTTTCTCATCACTTTAAATTCCATCCTTCTCAAGTCTTAGCAACCACCCCCATCCTATCACACCTCAACCCTCCACCCTTCAGAATTGGTGTGACCTACAGATTGTATTAGGATGCTTTTAAATATACCACCTTGGAATTTAATTTTATTATAGTGGTATGTGTTAAATAACTTGGGTGGAAAGTTTCCTATTGAGTAAGTTTTAGCAGACCCTTATTGCATACTGTGACAGCTTTCAAAGCTCCTGGTCCACTTAAGTAGTTAACTAAGAATAAGAGGTACTATATAAGCAAAAAAGATAAAAGAATAATTAAAAAGTAAGTGCCATGCAAGTCATAAGAAAAAAGATGTCAAGATTGGACTAGTACAAGTTTAATAATTGTGCATTTAAGATTTTTAAAAAATTACTGTGAGTGAAAAAGGAGGTTATACTATGGGGAAGGGTGATTGAATTCCAGTTAAGAAGGCCTCTGAAAAGCTAGCAGGCCATTTTAACTTCATTGAGTGGGAGCCACTGAAGTCTGGGATAGGAATGACAAGATAATGTGATTTCTGGGGAATTTACCTGGCAACAGTGTTCAGAGTGAATTAAAAGAAGGAAGAGAGGGAGAATTAGAGGAAAAAAGGGTTATTGTATAACTGTACCTATCACTCTATCTCTCACCCTTCCATCTCATTCAAGCTTCTAGAAAGATCTTTGGCATCTCATTACCTTTAAGCCCCATTCACTTCTCAGCTCATTCTAACTTACTTTCTGTTCCCACTTCACAGTATTTACTCAATCTCTCTGCAGTATTTAACATCATTAACATTTTTGTTTAAAAAGAGCATTTAAAAAAATGTATTGGACTTTGTATTTTAAAACAGTTTTAGGTTCACAGAAAAATTGAGCAGGAAGTACAGAGATTCCCTATGTACTCCCTGTCTCCACACATGCAGCTTAATTTTTTTAATTACATAATTATTGTAACAAATTTAAGTAATACTTTAAATGCAAAGAAGGAAGTAAAACCCCAGATCTCCTCTTCCAGAGAAAATCACCATGAGCATTTTGGTGCACATTCTCACAAACATCCCTTTAGTCTTTGCCTACATGCACAAGCAGATGGCTATGGGTATAGAGATTTATATAAATTGGAACAGATAATACTTGTTCTTCGGTAACCTGCATTGCTTTTCCTGAACAGTAAGTATAAATGTCAGTAAACATCAATATGTGTAATTTTTGATAGGGGTATAGTCCTCCAATGGCTGTGTGTACAAGTTTTATATAACATGTCCCCTAGAGAATGACTATTAAAGTTTGTTTCCAGTTTTTACTGTTATAATGTTGCAGTAAACATTTTTGTATTTTGCCATTTCACCATTATTTCAGTAGAACACCCCCTCCTTCTTGAAATTCTCTCTTGTACATTGTATGTTCTTCTGATCCATCTCTATTGTACATTGACCTTAACTCCTCCTGATTCTCCCACCTCTGATGGTTTCTTCACAGCCTCCTTCGTAAAGGGCTCTTTCCCTGGTTTATCCTTTAAACACTCATGTGAAACTGGCCTCTATCCTTGGCTCACTCTTGCCTTGTTCTCCATCCTTTCTCCAAGCAATCTCATTTACTCTCATAGTTAAGGAACCACATCCAGATGGAGAACTACAAATCTAGCATCTCTATCCCTGATATCTTTCCCAAAATTCACAAGAGATATCTGCTCCCTGCTGTGGCCCAGACACCCCAGGTAACAGTGCATCCATTTTCTTCATTCCACCCTCAAACTCACTCCTAATCTTGTACACCAACCATTTAGATGCTGCCTGCAAAAAGCTTGGAGTCACTTCTTACTCCTCTTCTCTCTCATCACTCTATGTCCAATAAATCATCAAGTCTGTGAATTCTGCCTCCTAAAAGTTTCATGAAATGCCTCAAGATATTTCTCAGGAAGCTACAGCAGGATGTGCTGCACCAAAACAAGGGAGAAACTAAATAAAAAAAGATGTGGTAACCGGGAAACAGGGCCCAAGGGAGGAGAAGGGAATTTCCAAGTGATGGAGATGAGAAGTTCCAGGGCAATAGCTGCTCCACGGCCCAGTGAAGAGCCCATCCCAGAGGGAGCAGGGTGGTGAAGGACTCCTGGAGCAGTGCCTCCAAGAGGAAAGAAAATGCCAGAACATGTGATCTGTTGGAATACACTGGGAGATGTGAGTCTGGCAAAAGCTTTGAGATAAATTAGAGACTGAAATTACTTATTATAATATATACATTATATATAAGAGTATATATATATATATATACATATATATATATAAGAAAGGAAATGTAATCACTCAAATCTACATGGCTCAACTCCATATGATAATTCCATAATCATAATATTGTCAATACTGAATGTTGATTTAACTGAAAACACAGAGCTGTACTGGAAAGATGGGATAAAGGAAAGTGTTATGTGTGTGTGTTGGGGCGGGGACCTAGGAGAGTCTATTTCTTGTCTTCATTTTAGAATATGACTAAATAACATCCAATATTGAAAAATCAAGAAACAGGACTTAAAGAAAACAACCAGAGAATTGGTGGGAGTTGCCTGAGAGGAGAGGGAACAGGAATGGGGAGAAAGACAAGAAATTCCAGTTGTTCACAAGTCAAGTAGTATTGTTTTCTTCTTAAACTAGATATGTGCATTATTTTGATTCAGGAAGAAATGAAAAGAAAGTAAGTTGGGAAGAATCTAAATACCCATCAATAGATAAATAGTTCAATAAAAATGTTTCATTCAGACAGAATATATACCACTTTTAAAAAAATAAGGGAAGTCTATAGGAAAATGTAAACATGTCCAAAATACATGGAAAAATGTAAAAAGTTAGTTGCAAAAAGGTATTATTTATTACCTGATTTTTGTACCCCACTCCAATATTAATAACAAGTCATTTACAGAATAAAACAAATTGGAGGAATTGTAACCAAATCATTAACGACTTGGGCGTGAAATTTCATTTTTCCATATTTTATGTTTCAGTAGTATTTCAATTTTGCATAAGGAATATGTTTTGTTTGTTTCTGGTTACAAAATTATACCAAACAGATATTTCTCATATCCACTATGTCTTCTTCATTCCTAATGAAGCTCTGTCCTGAAAGCCCTTAGGTGGTTTATAGGCAGCCCCAGAATAAAGTCCAAGTTCATCAGGATGGCTTTAGTGCTCTCTAGGGAGGGCATCTGTTGATGTGTCCAGCCTAGGCCTCAGCCACTTCCTTGGACATCATTCTTGGGCTTCTCCCTGGGAGACCTGTTTCCATGCTGCTGTCCCTACACTGATCTATTTCCTACAGTCTAGGTATCCCCTGCTTCAGGAAGCATCCCCTTAACCCTGAGCTGGGTTGGGGTCCCACCTCCATGGCCCCCCAAAGCAGCTTATGCCTGACTTACTACAGGGGTTACCACATTGTGCAAAAATGATTATTTTCTTTGCCGGCCTCCTATTGCTAAACTATTGTCCAAGAGGACAGTAGTTTTAATAACAGATTACTTTCTGGGACAGCCTCCTGTTGCTAAATGAAAAGACAAAGTTTTATTCATTTTACATCCTCAGAGCCTAGCAGAGTGTCTGGCACCTAATAAACATCCACCACATGTTTAAGTTAATTATAATTCAGACATAAGTTGACAATTTTTTATATGTCCATTTGTGTTCATCATCACTATTATTTCTACTTTAAGGACCAGAAGTTTCTGTGCACTGGCGTTCTTAGATGTGGGATAATGGAAAGGGAGTAGGCACCACTGTCTTCATGACAGCCTTCGTGTGAAGATAGCAGTGATCATGGGCTAACTGGTAGAGAGGATGTGGGTGGGCCACCCATGATTGTAAGTGGCAGTGTTCCCTGTTCACTTCCTGTCACTCTCCTGGGCCTAAGACCCTCTCCTCATGGCATCTTTGCCACACAGACATGACATGCTCCAGAAGGCTGACCATATCTATCCACTGAGTTGATCTTTTAACCAGGTATGAATCCACTCAATGGCAATCTGATTCAACACCAACAGGCCTAACCTCTCATGGATGTGAGGGCAAAACCAATGTCCTTTCTTAAGCCCAGACGGATTCAATCTACAGCCATAGTTCTTTAAACTTCTTAAGCCTGTGGACTTCAATGGGGTCCCATTAATGGTAATGATCCACATTGCACCTTGCACCAATTCTCACACTTACTTGACAGACCACAAAGTATGTCCCCTATGCTAGGTAACATTTGGAATCTTTGGGGTGATCTAAAGAGCTCATACATGTTTTTCCTCTGGCCTGCCACACCTCTCACCAGTATCTGCCATCTCTGTGAAGATAGGCACCAGAGACCATGTCACACAGATCCCTTTCAGTGCCACATGGGTAGAGGAGCCCCAGATCAGAGTCCTTGGGCTGCAATGTCTTAGAAAAATTTTAGTGAAATCACTCATTTTGTTTCTCTTTTTCTTCTTCCCCCCCACCTACAAATGGGCCTGGCTCCTTCTTACCTTGAGTTGAATTGGCTCCCAAAAGGATCTATATTCAGCATACACCTGGAATCTAACCACTTCTAGTCACTCTTAATTTACTGCCACCCTGGTGCGAGTCACCACATTCTCTCACTAGATCACTGACATCCTCATGGGTCTCCCCACTGACCCTTTTCCCTCCAGTTCTCAGCACAGCCAATCCAGTGTTCCTATTAAAATCTAAGTCAGATCATGGCACTCCTTTGCTCAGAACCTCCATGGCTCCCATATCACTGTGCATAAAAGCCGAAGCCCCCCTCTGATCCCGACAACCTTGGCTCATGCTATGCCCTCCCTTTCTCGTTCCTTTGCAGCCACATTAAGCCTCTCTCCTTTGTTACACATCTACCACTGGAATCATCTCTTAGAACTTAGTGATCCCAAAGCTATAAATATCAAATATTTTATATTTGGAGTAGTTTTATATTATATCTTCTTGGTGAAAATAGAATGTATTCAATCTGTAAAGTATATAAGTCCTAGACTTAAAATAAATAATGGTTCAAATGGCTACTTATAGGCACTCAGGTAGAAAGAACAAGGAAGCTAAACTTAAGCTAAACTTTTAAAAAATGTATTTTACTTTGATTTGAAATGTTATATAATTATAAATATAAATATGTTATATAATTACAAACCAATTTTTTTTAAATACCCATAAATAAAATTAAACTGAAATAATGGAATTTAACTGTGTATCTAATTGTTGGTATAACCACACAGAGGGGAAAATTCTCAAGTGGTTTTCAACATTGTAATTTTGTTGTATACATCCCTAGTGGAATATACCCTAATAACAAAAATAACTGCAGGAGAAAAAGTCTTAAGCTGTTTTCAGTATTCTTATTATTGGTAGTAGTCCTATTCTGAAACTGTTGTATATATATTATAGAGTTTTTTAAAAATAAGAAAATTTACTAGTGTAATTGAGAATCAATTATTTTTGGCATTAAGTAATAGGAGATACAGATATAAGATTCATAAGCTTAAGTAAAAACACTCTAGTCCTGAAATTAAATTGCAGCTATTAACATGAATTCATGATATATTTTACCTCTGAAATGAAAAACATATTTGCTAGCTCTGTCCACTGAAAACAACCAATTCAGTGGTAATGAGCACCCCTAGTAACCAGACTGTGGTTTCTAAATACCATTTAGAAAATGGAAAGTTCCATTCCAATAAAGGAACCAGGGTTCTTTGGAAGAATGGCTGATTCCAGGCCTGTTGTTGAAAAGTACAAAAGAACCTGGAACATCTTGTCATAATAATAAATCAAAATCTATCAAGGGCTACAGTCATATCGAGAGGTGTCAAGAGCCAACTTCAATAAGGAAAGTAAGTGCAATGAATTCAAAAACATCAAGTATGTTTTAAGTGAATGAGTTCAAAATTATACTTAAAGAAGAAAAATCTTATTGAACACCTATGAAGAATGCTACAGAGCCAGCTCATTGCTTGGAAAACTAGTAAATAAAGGAAAATAATGAAGCATTTATCCTTACTTTCTAGAAGAACTGTACCTCAGGAAAACCAAATGATTGATGAGAGGACATTATTTGTATAGAACTATATTCATTAATAAATGAATAAAGAATAATAGAATATCTCCATTTTGCAACTTTGAATGAATTGATGGATCTAGTCAATCATAATCATAAAAAAGAGACAACCAGACATTAAGTACTGCCCAGTGGAAAAACACAATACTCTATATAAGTTAGTCTTGACACAAAAAAAATTAATCTAAATCTGATCGAGCATCTAAATCCAACTGTCAGTTTATAAGAAACTCTGGAGACCGAGGACAAACCACAGGGATACAATTCGCAAAATCTAAAATTTGGAAAGCTCCTCAGAATATAAAATAAATATTTATGTACCTTCTTCAGGGACATTTCAAGGAAAAGCAGAGAGGCAACATATAGATATAGGTGACTTATGGGACATATGAACCAATCAGAGTATATAGACTATTCTATATTATAGACTATAATATATATATAGACTATATAATAGACTATAGGATTCTAATTCAAATAAATGAACTGTTTGAAACTTCTTAAGGTAATTGGGATAATGTGAACATTAATAGGGTTATTGATGAGGAGGAATTATTGGGGTTTTTTTGGTGTGAAAATGGTATTATAGGTTTACTTTTTTTTTAAATCTGTTTTTTTAAGAGAGACATTCTGAAATATTAATAGGTAAAATTATATGGTGAGTGGGATCCACTTCAAAATAATCCAGAGTAGGTATTGTGGGTAGAGATGTAGGTGAGATATGACAGCAAACTACAAGTTGATAACTGTTGAAGCTGAGTGACAGGTATTTTGAAGTTCATTATACTAATCTCTTTACTTTTTCACATGCTTGAAATTTTCCGTGAAAAGAAAGTTTTTTAAACATAGATAATATGTCATCAAAAAGAATAAGTGTGTGTTCAAAGAGATATTTGTACACTGATGTTCATAGCAGCATCATTCACAATAGCCAAAAGGTGAAAGCAACCCAAATAACATGTAATATATACATGAAGTGGAATATTATTCAGCCTAAAAAGGAAGGAAATTCTGACACATGCTACAACTTGCATCAACTTTGAGGACATTATTCTAAGTGAAATAAGGCAGTCACAAGAAGACAAATACTGTATGACTTCACTTACATGAGGTATTTACAGTAGTCAAACTTGTAGAGACAAAGTTGAATGGTGGTTGTCAGGGGCTGGGATGAGGGGAGAATGGAGAGTTATTGTTTAAAAAGTAAAGTTTTAGTTTTGCAAGATAAAGTTTTGGATACCCAGTTACACAACAATGTGAAGGTGCTTAACACAACTAAACTGTACACTTAAAAATGGTTAGGATGGTAGATTTTGTGTTATGTGTATTTTACCAGAATTAAAAATTACAATCCTTTTTTTTAAAAAAATGGGTCTGGATGAGAAAGGTTCTGAGAGAACAGGCATGATAAGGAAGAAGTTATATAAGTAAGACAGTCTTAGGATCATAAACTAGAGAAAGAAACTTAGATGGAATTTAGGTGCTTAGGAAGGGGACCAACATTGGCAGCCCATGGAAAAGCAGTAAATCATGGGACAAAAGGGCGATACAGGAAGCCCAGTGGGCCCCAGAGCAGATGCTATAGACACTTGTGCTGATGGGTATGGAGACCAGAGTAAGTGAGCCCCATGCTCTGGGAGCCATTTTGCCTCACCAGTTCCCGCACTGCAGTGTCTGGGGGGGCAGGTCAACATGGTTCGTCCCCCTGGAGACCCCTGGAGGCTAGTGTAGACTGGTGGCTACTGAGCTGGCATAATATCTTGATTCTTCTCTCAAGCTCTGCTGTCACCCGTAAGGGTCAAGACTCACTGGAAATGGTAGACTAGGTAAACTAGGAAAGATAGGGAGTTAAAAATTCCCTTTAAAGTTGCCGGTTTAATTTTAACATCTTATTTTGGAGATGGTACATGAGTTTTAAGACCGAAATTTCCCCCAGAAGTTGATAAATAAGCTTTCATACATAAATACATACTTTTTTCAATACATCAAGCATTCTATTAAAAGGTAATAAAGTATCAAGGACAAGAAAAGGGTGCTTTATGCAATTGAAAAAAGCAGACAATTATACAACACCCATTAACATCTTTTAAGATGATGTGTAGTAAATTTTTATACAGTGTAATTAAAAGGAAAAAATAATGCAGATGAAGCATTAATACTAAAAAGGATGTCAGCACTCCTTGCAAAAACATCATGGTGTACTCTGTTCAGAACAAGTGCTTAAGACAAATGAACAAATATGCATTTGAAGAGATTTGGTAGCTGAGAATATTGAAAATGGATTGTGAATTATTTCTATTCTAGGTCATTTCCTCCAGGGCTCTAATGAAGTTAAATAGTGCAACTAAAATAGTCATTTTAGTCGAATTTTTTTTCAGTATACCTTTGCTGCTCTAGTAAATTGGGCTGAAAAATGAGGGATTGATCAAGGAATATTGAGAAATGAACAGAAGTATCAAAAATACTACTTCCCAACTAAAAGTTTTTTAAGTTTTATCTGCATATCTTAATATATTTGTAATGGAATATCATTATTATCATCATTTTTACATGTTTAGCCAAAATCTCTACCTCCACGGTATTTTATTGTCATTGCCAAGACTGCAGGAGGCTACAGAATGTACAAACCAGTCAAGGAGCATAGGGGTAGGTCTAACAAGGCAGAGTGTGGGATCAGTCCAGGACATGGACAAATTCTAACAATCAAAGCAGAGTCGGGAGTAGGAACATATCCTATTAATACAAGTGACAGCTGGGCCCAGGATCTAGAATCATTTTAAATGCCCTTTGTATTCCCCTGGCATCCTGGGTAAACCTCAAATATTGCCCTAATGGGCATTATGTCAAAATTATTGATTTGTCAATTGTCTCCTAAAGACTATAATTTCTTAAGAATTGCCCTTTAATTAAATTACTCAGCTTTGTGATTCTAGTTCTCAGTAGAGTTGGGTATGGTAGTAGGTATTTAATAATTGCTTCTTGAATATATAATTAAAATATGAAATGAATAATATCTTCCAAATCTTAGTTCTGATTTTTGTTGTGAGCTCCAGACCCATATTTTCCATTTGGTGTTGGACATTGCTATGTGCCTGCCCCCAGGGCACTTCAAACAAATCCAAAGTCAAATTCACCATCTTTCCCACCCCACCCCACATAAACCTGTGCTTTCCCCCATTCTTCCTCTTCTTCTCCACAAGTAAGTCCTGAAGACTTGAGCAGGCAGAGTTTAGAGCAGATGACAGGCAGTCATAACAGAAATGTATTTTTCTAGCCTTCAATCTGAACAAATTGACAATATGGAAATGAGAAAGACCTCAACAGTAATCTCAATCATTGCCAAGAAAATGGGGTGGGTATATGTGGATTTCTCTCCCTAGCTTTTCTTCCTTTTGGGACCTGCCCTGTCTAAGCCCATGAGGTTCTGTGCGGGCTGCCAATCACAAATCTTCACACCTTTTGATCACACTTGCCAGTCAGTCTCATTCCCAGGACATGGTTTATGGAGCAAAGCCACACAGGCAGGCAGTTGAAGCTGAGCCACTCGACAACCCAAGCATTTCCCAAATTCCTAGAACAGGCCTGAGGACTGCTCTTCCCTACATCTGGGGCTGCCCTTCTTCCCAGAAGGCTGTGAGTGTTTCCCCCAGCTTCCTTCAATAAACTCTTTTTTCTTGCTTCAGAGCCTATTTCTGCAACCTAAAATCAAAGAACCCTGATACAAAAGAAAATTGAAGCACACTCAACTATATGCACTGATCTTTTAAGTTGTTTTCAAAATGGCTAAAGATAGGTATGAATGTTTTATAAAGAAACTCCAGACTAGATACTCTAATAGGGAGTATTAGGTCTTATAAAGAGTGGAGGATTTGAGAAAAGAAAAATCTGCCTGAATTTTCTCCCCCTCTTACACACACTCACACACACACACACACACACACACACACACACACACACAATCTAAAAGAGAAAAAAAGGAGGAAATATTTATGGAAAACATTGTAACTATAAAAGGATTTTGGGGTATCATTTTTAAAAAGGCATGTATAAAAATGGAAGAAGGGCTTGGAATCAAGGCCAAATGCAAAAGTCTGCATGAATAAGATCTCAAAACTCAAATCAAGGTGAAGCTTGTAAAAAATGTTGATGTTTGTAGTTATTCTTGGAAGGTAGAAACAGAGAACATGAAGGAAAAAAAATGAACATTTATCTAGCACTTACTGTGTGTCAGCCTCTGTACTAGGTATTTTACATAGACTGTCTCATTTATTGTTAAAATAAAGGGGAGGTTGGGGTAGGTATACAAATGGTCAAGTCCACTGAGGAAATTAGTATAAATCTAATAGAGGGACTTTTCTTCCTCTAAACTAGAGGAATTGTCATGTCTTACCTGTATCCTGACACTTAACAGGCTGAGGTAAATGTATATAAATGGAGGGCACTTAATATATGTCTAAATATGTGAAAGTTATATATGCCTGGTCCATGTTTTCACCCAGTGTTCTACACCATCCTGGGTAATCACCCTTGGATTCCAAAGGTTACAAGAGTCATGCTCTCTCCTAATTGGTGGCATAGATCCTCTGGGGCAGGGACAGGGTGGAAGCTGGGCCTGAGCCCAAGAGCCCAGGGCAAGGGCTAGGTTAGCGACAGGCCTGGTCACCCCAGTCACCACACTGCAGGGAGCCCTTCAGGCTAATTCCCTAATACCAAGGCTTCATGTTTCCAACTGAAGCAGTTCTAAGTGCATCCCTAAGTTACTCCTCAATGGAATGCAGTTACCAAGAAGCCCAGTTGCCTAGAAACCTGCTTTGCAGGATTCCGAGTGGCCAGCATTGAACAGAGCAGCCCAATCCTTCCTCTGGTTTCCAGACCTAGCTGTGATTTTCATACTCATCACCCATCATGCCCTTAGCCCAACATCCTCCATCCCTGGGTGAAGCTGGGATAGGATCCAGTTGCATACATATGTCCCTTTCCCCAAATTCCCATTTGATCAATCCCAAACTTCCAAATATTTTTCTTAGGAGGCATAAAGGGTGGGGAGAAGTGTTTCTGCATTGATGTTTGTGCCATGTGAGCCCTTCTTACCAGGTGTGATGGTGGTAGTGTTTGTATCCATAAGCGTCTTAAAATGCAGCATGCAAGATCGAGCACACCATATAAACATGATCTGATCAAAGCAGAATATATTGGGACTATTACTTTCCATGATCTTCATACTGTTCTAGCTGTGCAGAACATCGTGATTCGCTTTTTCAGCAGTCACATCACATTGCTGGCTCATATTAAGTTAAGAATTAATTTAAACTCTTAAATCTTTTTCATAGGAGCTCCCACCAAGCCAGTTCTCTCCTATTCTGTAATTGATGTTTTTGAATCTAAATGTAGAAATTTACGTATATTGCTATTATATCTCACCTTATTCACTTTGAATTTTCTCACTGTCATTTGTAGTGTTTGCTGTCACTCCTACACTTGTATCATGGGAAAAATCTGTAAGCTATATTCTATATCTGCACTCAGGTATTTGATTAAAGTGATAAGTAGGGCAAACAGCAGATATGGAATCAATGAGGGAAACTTAGAGATAGCAGATATCAACTCAGCTTTTTTGAAATGTTATTTCTAACAATGAGTTTTCCAAGAATGGAATGGACTGCCTAGGAAGGTATGTGAATTCAAGAAAAAGCCAAATGACCTCAGTGAAAGAGGTCATAGAAAGAATTTTTGGATATGTAGACTTCTAAGATCCCATGATTACATGATTCTAAGTCCAGAGTTATGAGGGAATATCTCAGCATTCCTTAAGCCCTTCTGATATTCCTACAGGAAACCTTCCTGTGCCCCCAAAATTATATGATGGCTCCTCCAAACACCACCCTCCAATCCATCCCCTTTACTGTTCTACCTTTTATTATAGTTGTGGGCATAAGGTTCTCATTGCTCTATTAGATTCTGGCATTTCATTTCTCCTGTACCTCTGTAGAATTCAATTTGTACCTAGCAAGTATCAAATTGCAGATAGAAAGAAAAGTGGTGGGTTGGGATTTTCAATCCTGGAGACAGATGTAAAATTCCAGCAGGAAGGGGAAACTTGATCTTGGTCCCCGTGACTGGGTGCTCCATGAAGGCAGAGGCTCATCTTTCCTGTTCCTCAGAAACCAACACAGTGTTTAACATGTGATAGGCACTCAGTGGGTGTGGGATGATGGATGAGTTGACAGTTCCTCAAAGAAGGAATTCACTTTAGTCTGTTCTCTGGGAAGGGCTACAAGAGGAGAGAAAAAGGTCTAGGGGAGGGAGTGGAGGACTGCATGGCAGAACCTGACATCCTCTGAAAGCACAACACATATGCTGAGGCCTGGATCGTTAATAATTATTCCAGGAACCCATCTACAACTCTGACTTCAGGTTTCCCAACTCAGAATAATCCTCTGATTGGAGAGCCTCTCGTCTCTCACATCTTCCTCCTACCGCCCTTTGAGTCAAATCCTGGTCTAGATAAGGCTTACCAGTTCAAGCATATAAAAACACAGTGCACCCAGTTAAATTTGAATTCCAGATGTAACAATTATCTTGGAGTAAGTAGGTTCCATGCAGTATTTGGGACATGACATTTTGGCATGATGTGAAATTCTAATGTAACTGGGTGTCCTATATTTTGTCTAGCAGTCCTATTCTGGAGGCACACCCTGGATTTCCTTTCCATACAAATTGCCTTTTCCCAAACTGTCGCAGGATACATACCTTCCGTCTCAGCCCCTTGCACACCATTAAATCCAGATTGTGATTAATATTGTGGAAGTAACATGAAATGTCAGAGTGCCTTTCATTAGCTGTCATGCAATATTTGATGGAACTTCTGATCCAATTTAGCCTCTGCTCCCAGGTTAGCGAGGTAACAAAAAGAAATTGAGTTACTTTCTTAGTTGGCACAGCAAGTCATTGTCAGAGCCAAAATTATGATATAAGATTCTGAATTTGGAGGCTCGCTGGATTATATTGTCTCTCTCTCTCTGTTGAGGACGTTTTTCTCTTATGCAGTCCTTCATCTCTTATGAGTCTTCAAATTCACTGGCTATCCCCTGTGCGTACAGCTATGGGGTCGGGGGAGGGAGGAGCAATGATATTGTTAAAAGGGAAGCATCTGTTACACATGAGCTTTCTAGAAGGCAACTTATGTGCCCTAAGACATCCAAACTGGACTGGAGCCACCTTGGCATTGGTAGGCTAACTCCAGAATGTTCCTTAAGTTGGCCCCTGAGGCAAGAGAACACACAAGCGACTTTCTCTCACAGTCGGCTTGTGTGTGTGTCTCTATCTTGTCTTTGTCCTTTGATTACACAGGCCAAAAAAAGGAAAGAAGTAACAAGCCCCTGGTTGATTTTTTCCCTGTGTCTCTTAAACATTCTGAGTGAAACTCACTAACTTTTGAAAGTCTACGAGCTAAATGAATGGCTGTTTGATGCCTCAACCCTGAAGCTCTCTCTCCAGCCCAGCCAAATCAGCTTTTGGTAAAACCATCTGCTCTTCAAAACATTTGTACATCTTAATATATACAAAACTGAAGACCTACCTTTTCCTTCAGACTCTGAATACATTCTCTTTAGGCTGGGCTCCTTGCAGAGGACGATCCACAAGACATTGTTTAGCGTTTGGAAGCAGATCTGCAGTTGGTCCAGTTTTATCCCTTGCCTGGCTCATTGTTCTAAAACATGCTGGTATGGAAACAGGTTATTAGCACCTTAAGCTTCTAGCTGTAATATTGTACAGGAGTCATTTTGTTTCATAGCAAAGCAAAAGAGACATCACCTCAATGGGAAAGTAATAGAAGTGTGATATATAACAGAACTCATTTTTCTTTGTTGTCTGAAGCTGTCTGAACCACAATCTTCTTTGGAGCCTGTTGGAGACCCAGGCAAATGTCTAAGAATTTTACCAGAAGATCAAGCCATAAGCACATGTCTTCTGTGCTGTTATCTAAATACAGGTACTACCAATGATGCCATTTTTTGGGGGTGAAAATATTGTAATGACTTGGGCCAGACTGATCTAGATATACCTTCTTCCTTTACTGCCGGGGTACAAGGGCAGATAAACTTGATACGTGATAAGGATGAGAGCAGCATTAGGAAGCCCAGGCTGACATTTTTGCATTTCTGCCAGGAAGGCAACCGAGGTCAGTGAAGCCTGACTTCTGACCCGAGAGACCCGTCTCTGAGCAGGGGCACACCGGAGCCAAGGTCCTGCCTCCATTTGTGTCTCAGAGCTCAAGGTTGAATAACCATATCTGAGAAGTCTTAGATATTTTTCTATTTTGGAAATAGACTAACAATGTTTAATACTAATGAAGAAAAAAATTAAGACATTCTCAATATAGAGGTACATGAAGCCATGGATGCAAACAAAGTAGGTTTCTGAAAGTTCTGATAAGAACAAGGCCACAAGCAGAGAATAACATGGTGTTTGTACATTAGCCTGGTTGGTTGAAGAATTTCTATTCAACAGCCTTCTGGGGCTGTGGTACAGGGGAAAACTTACATGATAAGCTCCAAATGGCTTTTCTACAGTCTTGAGAGGCAGAATACAGCAAAGATGGGGCTGCCGCAGCTGCCATGGCTTTCAAAGAATGAGCTCAAAATGAATGAGCTCAAAGAATGAGCTCTGTTGACATCTCTGTCAAAGAACGATCAGATACACTTAAAAATGAACATCTCCATTCACATGTTTGAGGCTCTAGCCAAACCTGTCCTGTTTCTGCTTAAGATCAGCAAATTTCTGGGAGGGCCCTCAAGATAAGAAGCAGTTACATTTCTGAAAAGCACCACCCAATGAAGGTGGATTCATATGTGCCTGTGAGTGCCATCTCGTTTGCAGAGCACGACTCAGCTGGTGTTGTGCAAGATGAACACAGAATACAGATGTGGGGCTGAGGAGTGGCTGGGTAGAGCTGGACTCTGACATCAGGGTTGTCAGATGGAAAATGTTGAAGAAAGAGAAATGTTGGCAGCATTCTTCATGGCTTTATGTTTACACAACTCCGCTCAAGGCATATTGATTTTTTTGGTAGCTATCCCAAACAATTCGGGAAACTAAAAATCCAGGCAGCGCAAAAACCTCCTTCTGGGTAAGATGCTTTAGTTTGTAGATTGCTATGAGACAGGCTCAAGAAGAACTGAATCTTATAATGCTGTAGGGGTCTCCATACCCCTCTTTCTCATAAATGCTGGTTCCCAGAAAAGCTAAGAAATGCCTGCCTGCCACCAGGCACCGCAGCCTAGCAGGAAGCAATCTGAGGCAGGATCAACCTCTGTGGACAGTACTCTCTGTATTTGTTTGTGTGGGATGTGCTGGTCTTGGTTCAGCTTAGGGTCTGTCTGAAGTGGAAGGTTTCCCCCTCGTTGTTATTCTGTCTTTGCCAAGACAAATGCTGAATTGTTTGTTCTCTTCAAATGCTATCCTGAGTGCTAACCACTCCACGATGAAAACGAACTCCCCTATTCTAGATTCAGCTCACACATCTCAAGCTGTGCAATCTCTTGGGACACTACTCTTGCCAGCAGAAAATTAAAACCAATTTGGCTAGATAATAAGGAGCCACGAACATAACTTTTTTCTTAATTTGCCAAGAATTTGACATTCCCACAGGGATGAAAGTGAGGCATTTAGAGATGTTTTATGGGAAAGGGTGTTGAGGGGGAAAGCATGCTGTTCCATTTCTTTTTGCTGAAGAATTGCAACACTTAATTCAGACCTACAGCAAAAGAGGATTCATGGAGTGAGAAGGTGTACAAGTTGTACTTGTTACCAACAACACATGCCCATAGTGCTGAATTAGCAGAAGAGAATATTTCTGTGGTGCTGAGACACAGAGGTCCTGCATATCAGAGTCTAAGTCAGAAATATTTTGAGCTGTAAAATGATTTTTGTTGCTACATGCTTTTAATAAAGGCCTCAGATTTTTCTCTTTAAGTCTATAATAAAGATGACTGAAGAAATGCAAATGAAAGAGGTTTCAGGTAGTAACTGATTATATTTATTGAACTTGCTATGTGTCATGTGTATTCTAACTACTTTACATGTGTTGGTATATTCTTCATCCCACTTTACAGATACAGGAACTGAGAGGTGGGTAACTTGCTCAAGGTCATACAGCTAGTAGGCAGCAAAGCCAGAATTTAAACCCACGCAGTCTGGCACCAAATCCAGTCTCCTAACTACTGGACTTCACTGCCTCAGGAACCCTTAATCTTGTTTTTTTTCCACTCTGGCAGATATAATCTGATGAGATAAACATATAAAAGAGCATTTTGGGGGGGCGGAAGATGGCGGCGTGAGTAGAGCAGCGGAAATCTCCTCCCAAAACAACATATATCTATGAAAATATAACAAAGACAACCCTTCCTAGAATAAAGACCAGAGGACACAGGACAATATCCAGACCACATCCACACCTGAGAGAACCCAGCGCCTCGCGAAGGGGGTAAGATACAAGCCCCGGCCCCGCGGGAGCCGAGCGCCCCTCCCCCCAGCTCCCGGCGGGAGAAGAGCAGGCAGAGCGGGAGGGAGACGGAGCCCAGGGCTGCCGAACACCCAGCCCCAGCCATCCGGGCCAGAGTGCAGGGCCCTCGATACTAGGAAAACAGGGCAGCAAGAACAGTGAGCAGGCACTGGAGGCTGGGCGACAGAGGACATAAGAAAAGCGCGCGACCATTTTTTTTTTTCTTTTTTTCTGCTTTGTTTTGGCGAGCGCTTTTTGGAAGTCTTAAAGGGACAGGGACCCCAATATTAGGGAAACAGGGCAGAAAGACCGGTGAGCAGAGGCCTGAGGCTGGCACCGGAGAATAAAGAAAAACGAACGACCACCTTTTTTTTTTTAATTAAAAATTTTTTTTTTTTTTTAATTAAAAAGATTTTTTTTCTTGTTTTTTTTTGTGGTCGTTGTTTTGTTTTGGCGGGTGCTTTTTGGAAGTCTTAAAGGGGCAGGGCGGGCCACTTAATCCAGAGGTAGGGAATCCGGGATCTCTGGGCACCCTAACCCCTGGGCTGCAGGGAGCAGGGAGGCCCCTTACGGAGATAAATAGCCTCCCAGCAGCTCCTGCTCCAACGCGACTCCACCATTTTGGAGTAGCTGCCCGAGCCAGGCCACGCCCACAGCAACAGCGGAGATTAACTCCATAGCAGCCGGGCAGGAAGCAGAAACCCTGTCTGCGCGCAGCTGCGCAGCACAAGCCACTAGAGGCCGCTGTTCTCCCAGGAGAGGAGGGCCACAAACCAACAAGAAAGGAAGTCCTTCCAGCCGTCACTCGTCCCAGTTCTGCAGACTATTCCTATCACCATGAAAAGGCAAAGCTACAGGCAGACAAAGATCACAGAGACAACACCAGAGAAGGAGACAGACCGAACCAGTCTTCCTGACAAAGAATTCAAAATAAGAATCATAAACATGCTGACAGAGATGCAGAGAAATACGCAAGAAAAATGGGATGAAGTCCGGAAAGAGATCACAGATGCCAGAAAGGAGATTGCAGAAATGAAACAAACTCTGGAAGGGTTTATAAGCAGAATGGATAGAATGCAAGAGGCCATTGATGGAATTGAAATCAGAGAACAGGAACGCATGGAAGCTGACATAGAGAGAGACAAAAGGATCTCCAGGAATGAAACAATATTAAGAGAACTGTGTGACCAATCTAAAAGGAGCAATATCCGTATTATAGGGGTCCCAGAAGAAGAAGAGAGAGGCAAAAAGATGGAAAGTATCTTAGAAGAAATAATTGCTGAAAACTTCCCCACACTGGGGGAGGAAGTAATCAAACAGACCACGGAAATACACAGAACCCCCAACAGAAAGGATCCAAGAAGGACAACACCAAGACACATAATAATTAAAATGGCAAAGATCAAGGACAAGGAAAGAGTGTTAAAGGCAGCTAGAGAGAAAAAGGTCACCTATAAAGGGAAACCCATCAGGCTAACGTCAGATTTCTCAACAGAAACCCTACAGGCCAGAAGAGAATGGCATGATATATTTAATACAATGAAACAGAAGGGCCTTGAACCAAGGATACTGTATCCAGCACGACTATCATTCAAATATGATGGTGGGATTAAACAATTCCCAGACAAACAAAAGCTGAGGGAATTTGCTTTCCACAAACCACCTCTACAGAACATCTTACAGGGACTTCTCTAGATGGGAGCACTCCTAAAAAGAGCACAGCACAAAACACCCAACATATGAAGAATCGAGGAGGAGGAACAAGAAGGGAGAGAAGAAAAGAATCTCCAGACAGTGTATATAACAGCTCAATAAGCGAGCTAAGTTAGGCAGTAAGATACTAAAGAGGCTAACCTTGAACCTTTGGTAACCACGAATTTAAAGCCTGCAATGGCAATAAGTACATATCTTTCAATAGTTACCCTAAATGTTAATGGGTTGAATGCACCAATCAAAAGACACAGAGTAACAGAATGGATAAAAAAGCAAGACCCATCTATATGCTGCTTACAAGAAACTCACCTCAAACCTAAAGACATGTACAGACTAAAAGTCAAGGGATGGAAAAACATATTTCAAGCAAACAACAGTGAGAAGAAAGCAGGGGTTGCAGTACTAATATCAGACAAAATAGACTTCAAAACAAAGAAAGTAACAAGAGATAAAGAAGGACACTACATAATGATAAAGGGCTCAGTCAAACAAGAGGATATAACCATTCTAAATATATATGCACCCAACACAGGAGCACCAGCATATGTGAAACAAATACTAACAGAACTAAAGGGGGATATAGACTGCAACGCATTCATTCTAGGAGACTTCAACACACCACTCACCCCAAAGGATAGATCCACTGGGCAGAAAATAAGTAAGGACACGGAAGCACTGAACAACACAGTAGAGCAGATGGACCTAATAGACATCTATAGAACTCTACATCCAAAAGCAGCGGGATATACATTCTTCTCAAGTGCACATGGAACATTCTCCAGAATAGACCACATACTAGGCCACAAAAAGAGCCTCAGAAAATTCCAAAAGATTGAAATCCTACCAACCAACTTTTCAGACCACAAAGGCATAAAACTAGAAATAAACTGTACAAAGAAAGCAAAGAGGCTCACGAACACATGGAGGCTTAACAACACGCTCCTAAATAATCAATGGATCAATGACCAAATCAAAATGGAGATCCAGCAATATATGGAAACAAATGACAACAACAACACTAAGCCCCAACTTCTGTGGGACACAGCAAAAGCAGTCTTAAGAGGAAAGTATATAGCAATCCAAGCATATTTAAAAAAGGAAGAGCAATCCCAAATGAATGGTCTAATGTCACAATTATCGAAATTGGAAAAAGAAGAACAGATGAGGCCTAAGGTCAGCAGAAGGAGGGACATAATAAAGATCAGAGAAGAAATAAATAAAATTGAGAAGAATAAAACAATTGCAAAAATCAATGAAACCAAGAGCTGGTTCTTCGAGAAAATAAACAAAATAGATAAGCCTCTAGCCAGACTTATTAAGAAGAAAAGAGAGTCAACACAAATGAACAGTATCAGAAACGAGAAAGGAAAAATCACGACGGACCCCACGGAAATGCAAAGAATTATTGGAGAATACTATGAAAACCTATATGCTAACAAGCTGGGAAACCTAGGAGAAATGGACAACTTCCTAGAAAAATATAACCTTCCAAGATTGACCCAGGAAGAAACAGAAAATCTAAACAGACCAATTACCAGCAACGAAATTGAAGAGGTAATCAAAAAACTACCAAAGAACAAAACCCCCGGGCCAGATGGATTTACCTCGGAATTTTATCAGACATACAGGGAAGACATAATACCCATTCTCCTTAAAGTTTTCCAAAAAATAGAGGAGGAGGGGATACTCCCAAACTCATTCTATGAAGCTAACATCACCCTAATACCAAAACCAGGCAAAGACCCCACCAAAAAAGAAAACTACAGACCAATATCCCTGATGAACGTAGATGCAAAAATACTCAACAAAATATTAGCAAACCGAATTCAAAAATACATCAAAAGGATCATACACCATGACCAAGTGGGATTCATTCCAGGGATGCAAGGATGGTACAACATTCGAAAGTCCATCAACATCATCCACCACATCAACAAAAAGAAAGACAAAAACCACATGATCATCTCCATAGATGCTGAAAAAGCATTTGACAAAGTTCAACATCCATTCATGTTAAAAACTCTCAGCAAAATGGGAATAGAGGGCAAGTACCTCAACATAATAAAGGCCATCTATGATAAACCCACAGCCAACATTATATTGAACAGCGAGAAGCTGAAAGCATTTCCTCTGAGATCGGGAACTAGACAGGGATGCCCACTCTCTCCACTGTTATTTAACATAGTACTGGAGGTCCTAGCCACGGCAATCAGACAAAATAAAGAAATACAAGGAATCCAGATTGGTAAAGAAGAAGTTAAACTGTCACTATTTGCAGATGACATGATACTGTACATAAAAAACCCTAAAGACTCCACCCCAAAACTACTAGAACTGATATCGGAATACAGCAAAGTTGCAGGATACAAAATCAACACACAGAAATCTGTGGCTTTCCTATATACTAACAATGAACCAACAGAGAGAGAAATCAGGAAAACAACTCCATTCACAATTGCATCAAAAAAAATAAGATACCTAGGAATAAACCTAACCAAAGAAGTGAAAGACTTATACTCTGAAAACTACAAGTCACTCTTAAGAGAAATTAAAGGGGACACTAACAGATGGAAACTCATCCCATGCTCGTGGCTAGGAAGAATTAATATCGTCAAAATGGCCATCCTGCCCAAAGCAATATACAGATTTGATGCAATCCCTATGAAACTACCAGCAACATTCTTCAATGAACTGGAACAAATAATTCAAAAATTCATATGGAAACACCAAAGACCCCGAATAGCCAAAGCAATCCTGAGAAAGAAGAATAAAGTAGGGGGGATCTCACTCCCCAACTTCAAGCTCTACTATAAAGCCATAGTAATCAAGACAATTTGGTACTGGCACAAGAGCAGAGCCACAGACCAATGGAACAGACTAGAGAATCCAGACATTAACCCAGACATATATGGTCAATTAATATTTGATAAAGGAGCCATGGACATACAATGGCGAAATGACAGTCTCTTCAACAGGTGGTGCTGGCAAAACTGGACAGCTACATGTAGGAGAATGAAACTGGACCACCGTCTAACCCCATATACAAAAGTAAACTCAAAATGGATCAAAGACCTGAATGTAAGCCATGAAACCATTAAACTCCTGGAAGAAAACATAGGCGAAAACCTCTTAGACATAAACATGAGTGACCTCTTCTTGAACATATCTCCCCGGGCAAGGAAAACAACAGCAAAAATGAGTAAGTGGGACTATATTAAGCTGAAAAGCTTCTGTACAGCAAAAGACACCATCAATAGAACAAAAAGGATCCCTACAGTATGGGAGAATATATTTGAAAATGACACATCCGATAAAGGCTTGACGTCCAGAATATATAAGGAGCTCACACGCCTCAACAAACAAAAAACAAATAACCCAATTAAAAAATGGGCAGAGGAACTGAACAGACAGTTCTCCAAAAAAGAAATACAGATGGCCAACAGACACATGAAAAGATGCTCCACATCGCTAATTATCAGAGAAATGCAAATTAAAACTACAATGAGGTATCACCTCACACCAGTAAGGATGGCTGCCATCCAAAAGACAAACAACAACAAATGTTGGCGAGGCTGTGGAGAAAGGGGAACCCTCCTACACTGCTGGTGGGAATGTAAGTTAGTTCAACCATTGTGGAAAGCAGTATGGAGGTACATCAAAATGCTCAAAACAGACTTACCATTTGACCCAGGAATTCCACTCCTAGGAATTTACCCTAAGAATGCAGCAATCAAGTTTGAGAAAGACAGATGCACCCCTATGTTTATTGCAGCACTATTTACAATAGCCAAGAATTGGAAGCAACCTAAATGTCCATCAATAGACGAATGGATAAAGAAGATGTGGTACATATACACAATGGAATACTACTCAGCTATAAGAAAAGGGCAAATCCAATCATTTGCAGCAACATGGATGGAGCTGGAGGGTATTATGCTCAGTGAAACAAGCCAAGCAGAGAAAGAGAAATACCAAATGATTTCACTTATCTGTGGAATATAAGAACAAAGGAAAAACTGAAGGAACAAAACAGCAGCAGAATCACAGAACTCAAGAATGGACTAACAGGTACCAAAGGGAAAGGGACTGGGGAGGATGGGTGGGTAGGGAGGGATAAGGGGGGGAGAAGTAGGGGGGTATTATGATTAACATGCATGGGGGGGTAGGAGAAAAGGGAGGGCTGTACAACACAGAGAAGGCAAGTAGTGATTCTACAACATTTTGCTATGCTGATGGACAGTGACTGTAAAGGGGTTTATAGGGGAGACCTGGTATAGGGGAAAGCCTAGTAAACATAATATTCGTCATGTAAGTGTAGATTAGTGATAGCAAAAAAAAAAAAAAAAAAAAAAAAAAAGGGCAGTTCCTGTGTGGTAACCTCCAACGAGTTCTACACAAGGGTATAAAGGGCATATAAAAGTGTAGGCAAAGGGTCTGTTTGTGTTTATACAGAGGATCAAAGCCTAATTGGGCTACCCCGAAAATAAACTAAGATACGATATGAAAAAGAACTTCCAACATCTGCACCCTCTGGAAGACTCATGCCAGAAGATGATCATCAAAAAACCCCAACAAAGATCCACGCACTGCTACAGCTGTAGATGCACTCATCCCACCAGTTCCTGGACCTGCCATGGGAATGAGGAAGGAGATATCTAAGCTGGCCTGTGCATACAGTAAAACAACAAAATTGGACTGGATCTATACTGTTGGAACTCAACCAAGAATTTGGAGAAGTGCAAATTGTAGCGCTCCAAAGTCTTACAACTACAAACTATTTATTGTTAAAAGAACATATGGCATGTGAACAGTCCCCAGGAATGGGTTGTTTTAATTTGTCTGATTTCTCTCAGACTGTTCAAGTTCATTTGGACAATATCCACCATATCATAGATAAGTTTTCACAAATGCCTAAGGTGCCTAACTGGTTTTCTTGGTTTCACTGGAGATGGCTGGTAATTACAGATATGCTTTGGTTATGTAACTATACTCCTATTATGTTAATCTGTGTGTGCAATTTAAGTAGTAGCTTAAAACCTATACATGCTGAAGTTACTCTACAAGAAGATATATCAAAGAAATAATCAATCTTCCCATGTTTTCTTCCGCCTGCTACTTCTATAGCTTTTCTTCTTCCTTCCTAATTACAACCCTTAAATAGAATTCGTGCCTCATATCAAATTTACCGAGTATCATAATTCTTCCAAGTGGTAAAGATACCTCAAGACAAATGCTGGGCATAGAAGCCACAGGGCATAAATATGCAAAGAAGTAAAAAGCTAACTTTTTCAAACAATAAGGCTTCTCTCTCACTTACCAACTTCACATTTCCCTGTATGGCCCCGGAAGATGACTGGTTAGCCAGAGACGGGTAAGATTCCTCAAGGGAGGAACAACCTAAGACAGGCACAGTCGCAGGGGGGCCATCAGGTGAGAAATTGGGGATCAACAGAGGTGAGGCTTAGAACCTCACCCCCCCGTTCTGAGAGAAATCTTCTGCATACGTGGATGTTTTATTGCCCTGGTCTAGCTTGGATTAACACATAGTCTACAGGCACACACCTGATCATCTACATGTGCTCTCTTACAACACTAAACTATGTTTTCTACCTTTATCTTGTATCTACCTACCACTTCAGCATTTTATTAAAAATAATAATAATAAAGAGAGAAATGTGGTATCCACATATAAATCAAGTATAAAAACCAAATCAGTATTCATATTTGAACTGACTGTTTATAGTTCATAATAATGCATGAGCAAAACCGAAAGTTTCTGTGATGACTGCCCTTGTACTGTTCACTATGTAACTTATTCATTATGTAAGAATTTGTTCTACATGTAAAAACTTGTTTGTTATGCCTCAGAAGATTGGAGACTGACAAAAATTAGGCTTGGGGTGGAATAATGATTGTGCATTGAGCATTGACTCCCCTATACAGAATTTTATTGTCGTGAACAACCATTTGATCAATAAATATGAGAGATGCCCTCACAAAAAAAAAAAAAAAAAAAAAAAAGGACAGACTTCCAATGGTAAAATAAATTAGTAACCGGGATGTAATGTATAGCATAAGGAATATAGTCAAGATATTGTAACAGCCTGGTAGGGTGATAGCTGGAACCTAGAATTATGTATATAAATGTTCTACCACTGTGTTGTACACTTGAAACTCATGTAATGTAATACTGTGTGTCAACTACCCTTCAATAAAAAATAATAATTAAAAAAAAAAAAAAAAAAAAGCATTTTGAGGAGTCTCTACTCTCTAAAACCCCCCCTAGGTTTTACAGTGAAATAAAGCAAATAATGCTACACTCTTTTATGTTAACAGGGCGTCTATTAAGGTGCTTATATATTATAATGAAATCAATCTTTCAAAGGCTTCCAATAATAAATGTGCCTAATCAAACTACTTAATTGAACACTTTTTTAGGACTTGATTTTTCTCCAGACCTCCACTCCCAAGTTCATATTAATAAAGTCAGTGAGTACCACTAAAAAATAAATATAAGGACAGTGCATTTCTGTTGCTAAAAATAGAATATAAAACATACAATTTTAATGTTATTAATATGAATAATTTTATTGCAAATTTTGAGTCATTGTTCTGCCTTTGATTCAGTGATCATAACCCTATTGTCATTATTAGCAGATATGTTCACAGCATCATTCTTGTTTTCATGCAATGCAGCTGTAGATGTACTTTACATACATCCTTCATCTGCCCTTGCCTGCTTGCTAGTTAAAAATTTATTCATGGGTAAAATTAAAAAATAAACAGAGGTAGCTCTGATCAAAAGTTGCACAGTCATTTGTAAGCACACCTATAGCAGCTCATTAGTAACTATCAAAAGAAATCATATTAAAGTGGAAAATAGTGAAGCCACATTATTACAGACAACCTTGAATCAGCTCTAGTTTCTTTTAAAGAAAATCATCCCTGAAGCCCAGTATTTCATACTTATTAACCAATTAGTTGCTATATATTTCTTGGATAACTTGTCACAACACATCGATGTACCTTGACCTCTCAGTTAAGAATAGCAGAGCAGGACCAAGTTTGTCACAGTGCAGTTCAGCTATTCTTTCATTTGTTTATTCACTGAGTGCCTCCCATGTGTCAGGATCTGTTTGTTCCTTGGAGGTGTGCTTGTTGGAAATGAGTTCCCTACACTCGTGCCCAGTAAGAATTCTCTGTGTGTTGAATGATATCATTCTTATTAAGTACTTTGGGCTTTTCTGCCTTCGAGCTTTCAATTCTCTTTCCTGGCAGCCTCCCACCCAAGGGAGTGGCTTTCTCCAGGAAAGCCAGAGTAGAAGTTACAAACCTGCCTTCTTAGTCCAAAGCACCCTCTAAGGATCATGTTTCCCTCCTGAGTAAATTGGAGCCTCATAATTTCCAATTCTCAGTGACAAAACTTGCTGAGGCTGGTACTTATTGTCACCTGTCTCTGGCTGTTTGTCATCGGCGTGCCTGAAAGCTGCCCTGTCTTGTCTGTCATTGTTTGGAAGCAGATGGAGCAGAAATGAGTGGGGCTGACCGCCATTAGTGGAAGGAATCAACATTCCTAGTGAGAGGCAGACTTACTTAAGAAATGATTCAACGGCTTTTTACTTGGAGAAATGAGATGACTAGTAAATGGCTGCTGACTTCTGGCTCTAAAGTTGATTTTGGCTACAGGGAAGTCAGAGTCAATCCAGGGGGAAAAGCCAAGGTGATGAACCCTGAGGGAAAAGGGATACAGTAGTTCCCCGCATGACTATATTCCAAGTGCCATGATTAGCAACCTCTGAAAACCTCTCTCTCTCTCTAGCTATGAATTTCAAAAATATGATGGATTTATTCTGCTTGAAAATAACATTCATTTGGAAAGAAAGACACTTGGGAAATCCTAGAACAGGAAATTCTCCAACCTCTACAAAGCAATTAGCAGTCAATCAAAGTATATTTATTTGCTTTTCATTTAAAAAATCTTCATTGTTTACACGTCTGCTTTGAATTTTTATGAAGCCCATAATAGAAGCTTACTGACTCATCGACAGAGCTTGAATTGATTCAGAAAATGCTGTGATAAAAATCTCAGCTTGGTATTTTTGGCCTTCCTATAGAAGAGAGGATTTTAGCAGCTCTGTAAAACAAATCCTAAAAGCAACCGTCCATCACTTGAGAGTTTGTTTTTTGTTCTTAGCAATCTTGTATCTAGGTTTTCTCCTGTATTAATCATTTAGTTGTGTTCTTTGTTCTACCTTGAAATAATAAACAGAGAACAATGCAAATCACAAACACAAAATTCATTTAACCAACAGTGGAGCAAATGAATCATAGGTCTGCTGGGAGATGGATTTTTAACTTGTTACTGAAGCACAAAACAAGACTGTGTCTAAGCCAGCAGCTTTTTTCCTTTCAGAGCAGATGAGAAATGTATTCTCACCCCCTGGTGATGAGCCACAAGAGGTTGGGGGAGCTGATTTGGTTTAATTTGAAGTCACCTGAAGCCTAGTTTGAAGTTCTTAAGGCAATTCAATTCCACAAACATTTTCAGAGCTACCTCATGCAAAGAGGTATGTGTGCTCAGGCTGTGGGAGCCCCAGTGATGCATGGGACACCAGCACCCCCCTCAGAACTCAGAAGACTGGCAGTGTCCTTACACGACCTGTATCCTAACTGACATTAGTAGGCATTGAATGACTGAAAATCAAAGCAAGTCTAAACAGCCTACATCCTGGAATTTCTGAAACATACACATTCTAAATAAAAACTGGGAGAGGAGAAGTGAAGTATTTACCCACCGTTTTCTTTGGAAACCTTTTTTCACACATCAATTTTTATAGCTATGATTTTTATGCCAGTGTTTTTTTTCTCTGATAAGAATTTACTAAGTTTTAGTAAATGTAATTAGATTTATTTAGACTAACTTAATTTCATTTTTTAATCTAAGTGCTCCAATTATTAATTAGAACTTTAAGGTTTTCATATTTAATTCTGTGTCTTTCCAAAGCTTAGCACTAGTAGCTAACATTCATTACACTTGCTCGGAGTCCAGAATCATATGAAGCACTTAAATATATTACTGCATTTAATCTGCACTATACACCTATGAGGTAGATAGTTACTGTCCCACTTTAACAGATGGTGAAATTGAGACTTAGCAAAATTAAGTAACTTGCCTCAAGTCATATAGCCATTGAATAGCCATGCTGGATTTGACATTGGCTCATTTCCTTCCTCCCCAGACCAGTCCTTTCACTTTATCCATTCTGTATATTCTCCAGCCTTTTAGGCTTCAGATTTTCTTGCTTCCTTTGCACCCTTGGCTCCATGTGAACCAAACAGCAGAGCCGTTTCCTAGGCATTGTAAGTCTTAAACTTCTGCCCCAACTCTGAAGTTGCCATCCTTACTCCAAACCATAGTCCACCAGTGTCTGCACTGCTGGCTCTCAGCCAGGGGTGAGGGTGGTGCCTTGGGGGCATGTAGCAGTGTCTGGAGACATTTCTGGTTGTCACAACTGGGGGCAGGAGGTGCTTCTGGTGTCTAGTATTTGGATGCCAGGGCTGCTGCTGAACATCCTAACAATGCACAAGGCAATAACCTGGACCAAATGCCAGTAGTGATGGAGTTGAGAAATCATCTACCTGATTTTTCTACATCACTGATCTATATGATACACTCCATGTTTAAAATAGTCTCTCTTCTGTTGTGAATTATGTTTTTGACTAACTGGCTTATGCATAGGAGCAAATCCAATTTTCTGTATCCCCAGTGGCTCAGCAAATACCTTGTACACAATAGGCAATTAATAAATATATCAGTAATGATACATCACTCAACTGTTCATTCACTCCTCTCTTCACTGTCTTTTTATTGATGCTGAATATCTTTTTGTGGTGGGTACTGAGCTGAACCCTGGGAGTAAAATGCAAGCAATGTAGACATGCCCTACTTTCAAGAAGCTTATACTCTAGAAGGGAACTCAAACAATAGAACAAGTGCTGAGTGCCATGGTGGGAGATCTATGGGAGCTCGGGGCTAGGAAGGCATAGTGGGAGCAAATAACCAGAGGAGACGGTTGGTGAGAGAGGCTTCCAAGAGGAAGTGACAGCTAAACAGACGCTGAAGAATGAATAGGAATTAAACAAATGGAGAAAAGGAGGTGTTCTAGGCAAGAGAAGTAGCAGGTACAAAAGCTGAAAGATGAGAAAGTAACGTAAGTATAAGGCAGATGCTCAGGCTACAAGGGTCAAGTAAAAGGAAATGAAGGGCCTCAAAGCCATATACAAGTGTTTGAATTTTATATCAAGGAAGCCATTGAAAGGTTTTAGACAAAAAAGTGGCAGGGTCTGATTTTGTTTATAAAGAATTACTTGGACTCAATATCCTATGTCAGCAAGGAAATGCAAATTAAAACAACGAGAAGCCACTACCTACCTATTAGAATGGCCAAGATCTGGAACACGGACAACATCAAATCCTGGGGAGGATGTGGAGCTACAGGAGCTCTCATTCACTGCTGGTGGCAATGCAAAATGGTACAGCCACTTTGGAAGACCATTTGACAGTTTCTTATAAAACTAAACATGCTCTTGCCGTATGATCCAGCAGTCACATTCATTAGTATTTACCCAAAGGAGCTGAAAACATGTCCCCGCAAAACCCAGCACAATGATGTTTATAGTGCTTTATTCATAATTGCTAAAACCTGGAAGCAACCAAGATATCCTTTGCTAGGTGCATGGATAAATAACCTGGTGCGTGTCTGGTACATCCAGATAGTGGAATATTATTCAGTGCTGAAAAGAAATGAGCTATCAAGCCATGAAAAAATGTGAAGGAAACTGAAATGCATATTGCTAAGTGACAGATGCCAGTCTGAAAAGGCTACACACTGTATGATTCCAACTTTATGACACTGTGGAAAAAGCAAAACTATGGAGATGGTAAAAACATCGGTGATTGCCAGGGATTAAGGGGGAAAAGGGAATGAGTAGGCAGAGCACAGAGGATTTCAAGAGAGTGAAACTACTGTGTGTGATAGCATAAGAATGGATATATGCCACTATAAATTTTTCCAAATCCATAGAACATACAACAAAAGTAAACCCTGATGTAAACTTTGGCCTTTGAGTGATAGTGATGTATCATTGTAGGCTCATCGACTGTAACAAATGTAGCACTTTGGTGGGGAGCTGTAACTGGGAGTCTGTGTATGTTTGGAGGACAGGGGAACATGGGAAATCTCTGTACCTTCCACTCAATTTTGCTGTGACCCTAAAACTGCTCTAAAAATAAAATTTATTAAAAATAAAAAAGGAATCACTCTGGGTGCTCTGCACAGAATGGGCTGGGAAGTTAACAGTTGGCAGTAACAGGAAAGAATTTCTCTGGGGCAAAAAAGTGCCTGTACAACTTGATGTTAGGTTTTAAAATGTGTGGGATGACTGAGGAATCCTCTAAATCCTAATCAAGGAAGGTGATTACAATGCACAAAAGTTGAAATCTTTTCCATTGTGTTCCACTCAGTCTGAAGGAAGACTGCATTACTACAGGGGCATGTCAGCCTGGGGGTTAAAACAGTAGGCAGAAAGAATGTATCAGCATGCAGACTTGGAGGGGTAGCCCAACAGTATATATGAGTATATTCATTTATTGTAACTCAGTGACACCACCTATTAATTTCACCCTGCCTAGTAGACATCAACAAATACTTGCAGTGAATTGAATTAAGCTGGATTCCATGCTAACATTGGCTTGAACTGTATTCCATACTCACCAAGCAAATTTCTGATCACAATTTGGCTTCCTGCAAATTATTTCTACAAGCATAAAATATGCTTACTAGCTTACACAAACTTTCTAGTCTGGTTTACATTTTATTTTTGCCTAAATGACTAAGTTGGCACTATGACTGACATAACTCACCTTATGTTTGGTCCGTATAGTGGACCGTTACATTGTCTGTGCAGCATCCATCTCCCCTTCCTGCTTCCATTCAATAGACATCTTTCCATTCAGTTACATCTCTCTCCACCATGCAGTTTCTGTGTTTCTGGGCTAACTGACCCTACCTCCAGAACCACATGGGCCTTACTGTCAAGCCAGTTAGGCCATTTGATGGAACCACAGTAACTGGTTCCAATATTGACATGTGACCTAAACCAGTCTGTTCTAAGTGAAATTCAAGAATCTTTTCAGAAGACTGGGGCAGAGATGATCTCATTCCTGATGATGAAGAGGGCAGCATGTAGCTCCTGGAAGCCAGTTTGCTACTGTAATGGTTCATTTTATGTGTCAGTGTGGCAAGGCTCTAGTGCCCAGGGGCCTGGCCAAACACCAGGCTGGGTGTTGCTTGAAGGTACTTTTAGATGTGACAAACATTTAAGTCAGTAGACTTTGGGTAAAGCAGATGACACTCCATAATGTAGGTAGGCATCATCCAATTAGTTGGAGGAGAAAAGACTGAGGGTTCCCAAAGCAGGTGAATTCTGTCTCCAGACTGTCTTTGGACTCAAGGCTACAACATCATCTCTTCCTGGGCCTCGAACCCACTGACCTGCTCTGCAAAATTTGGACTTACCAGCCCCTCCAATTGTGAGAGCCAAATCCTTAAAATAGGTTTTCTTGATTGATAAATAGATAGATAGATATACAGGTAAGGATAGGGAGATAGAGCTCCCATTGGTTTTGTTTCTGTGGAGAACCCTGACCAGTACAGCTACTATCAGGGAACAAAGCAGACCCACAGAGGAGAGCAGAGCCAAGTCAATTATGGAGGTCAGAAAGCCAGAGCCCGGATCAAACCAAGTCTGAAGCCCACATGCATCAACCAGAATGACTTCAGCTACAAACAACAGAAAACCCAACTGCCTTAAGCAGTGTAGAAATGTATGACTTCAAAGTAGAAATTCCAGTGGTAGAACAGGCTTCAGGGTCAGTTGGTCCAGCAGCTCAGTGAGGGGAAACAGGTTCTTTCTGTTTTTGTTTCTCCATTGTCCATCCCAAATCTGATACTCTCATGCTTATTGGGTAGCACTGATAACAATCAGGGCTACCCACTTCCTCCTTCATATCCAGTGGAAGAGTTTATATTTTCATGGCTCTGTCTCTCAAAAATAAGGAAAATCCTTTATATCACATTCATCCAGAGTGGCATAGGTTTACCTATGCCTGAACCAATCATTGGTGTGTGTGTGTGTGTGTGTGTGTGTGTGTGTGTGTGTGTGTGTGTGTGTGAGAGAGAGAGAGAGAGAGAGTCATAATTGGCTTAAATTAATGAACACCAGGCCCTCAACTTGAATTGTTGCTACACAATGAGGAGGGATGGGAAGGACTTTAGGTGCACACACTAATGTCACCGCAGAGCCTTATTGCTGTATTATCAGATATATGAGCAAAAAATTGGCTCTTCAAGCCAGTTTGAATTCAATTTTTAGTGATTTACTACCAAAGGTACCCTAACTGTTACTGCAGTCAGGGAACCCATCCTCAGGGTCCATGGCCTCGAGGATACCTTAAAAAAAGCAACTCTCAGGGTCTGCAGGATTCATGTGAGCCCCCTAAATCATGTGAGCTCCCTAGGCTATGCCGTGTGATGAGGCCTGTTCCTCTAGCCCACTTGTCTGCATTACCTGAACCCTCCCAGAGCGCAGACTCCCTGAGTCTGTCACTTTCCCACTTAGTAGCACCCTCTGAGTTCTAGACTCCATAATTAACCAACACGGGGCATCCCGTTTTCCCTGACCTGCTGTCATGTCCTGTGCACAATTCATCAACTCAGGATCATACCCATTGTCCTCTTCCTTTGCTGCTATTGCTGGGCTTTCAGAGGAAGAAAGTGACATTTACCTGTCACCTTACTTAGAACTGGGTAAGATGCTTTCTAACTGAAGTCTCATAATAATCCTGAAAAGGCATCCAAATCCTTATTCACACTGAGGAAGCTGTGACACGGGGAGGTTAACTAGCCTGACCAGAGTTCCTGCTGCTCGGGAGGGACTCGCACCCCAGCTGGCGAGCCTGCACTCACACCGTGGAAGACCCGGCTGGCCTCACTTGCAGTTGAATCTTGTTACCCAGTTGGTGTTTGCCCCTTGCTGGCGCTTCTAATTCATCTTTGACTCCCTCTCACACCATTCCAGACCTTCTCTCATTTCTCACGACCTGTGTCTCCTATCCTTGGAAGAAGGGTAGGTGACCTCATCCCTACCTCACAGAGAAACTTGAGCTCATCTGACAAAGTTCCTTTATGTATCCATAGCTTCACATCAGTAAATAACATCTTTCTTCTTAAACTTTTCTGCAGTCTCAGAGGTCAAGATCCATCTTCCCTGTAATGCTAGGTTACTTATTCTTTGGACCCAGTCACCCCTTCCCACTTCTGACAGTGATCCCCATTATCTACCATCTTTAATGCCTGTTCATTGGCCCTTTCCAGTACACTTTTAAATATTCTCACTTCTTCCCTATCTTGAAAAGCTAGTAGAGTATTGCTTGACTGTCCTGACCCCTTCTGGTTCTAATCATTGCTCTCCTGACTGTTGCTGCAAAATTCCATCTACCCATTCCTGTAATTATCCGTCAATATCTGATTTATTTCTAATCTTCCATCCCACCCCACCCCACCCCACAATAAAACAACTTCCAAGGAAGTTAAAACTGACCTCTTTCTTCCCAAACCATCCAATCTTTTTAGTACTTCATCTTCCTTAACCATCTGCAGCATCTGACCCCACAGTCCACCCCCTCTTGGAAGTCTGCCTCCCACTGACTTTTGGGACAGTGTTCCTTCCTGGTTTTTCTTCCATCTCTCTTACTACTCCTTGGCTTCCCCTTGTCAGGCCCATTTCCTCCTCCTCAGTCTGTCCCTCTGCTGACTGCCTGATCCACCCCATTGCCACTCCCGCCATGGGACAGTGTGTCTATTGTTCGTTTCTAATCTCATGCCCGTGTTGGTTCAGAAAAATACATTTCAAATCTTTATTTTCAACTACCACCAGTATGGGCCTACCTGTACACTTCCAACCGGTGCATCTACACATAGTTACTGTTTCATCTTCTAGAAGTGCTTCTCCTTCCAACTGCTGCCTTTCTTGACAGTGTGTGGACATCCAGGCCAAAACTGTCAGAGTTGTCTTTAATGTTTTTCTTTTCTTTCTCTCCTCCTCATTTATTAATGCACCACAGTATTATTTCTTCCCTTTAAAAGTTTGCAGAAATGTACCTTTTTCTCTATAATTACAAAAGGAGGAGGGTGGGTACCAATGCCACCCTTTATTCAAGTACCCCCCACCTCATGTCCATATTGCTACAAGTGCTGTGTTTCTCTCTGCCCATCTCCCTGCCCCCAGTCTCCCTACTCCTTACCATTTCACTACCTGCTGCCCTCTGTTGATGCTTTATGTCCTGTTCAAGAACACATACAGCTCCCATTTGCCCACCATAGCACACCCAAAGCCTTGCAGCTCTTGTCAGGGAACCCTCTGAGGAGGGCCCACCAATCTTCATTCTCCATGTGGGTCTGTCTTTCTGGATCTTACATCCACACTGGAAATGCACTGTATAAGGACTGCTTATTCTGCAAATGATCTGTGCAGGGCTATCCAAACAGCTCAATTGCAAATATTAAATATTTATTTATTTTTTCATTTAGCAACTTGCATTTGTTGGATTCTTTCTGTGTAAGAGGCTGTGGGAGGCAAGAAGAAGTGGACAATAGAGCCCTGTCTTTGAGGAATTCACCATCTAGTGGGAGAGCCAAAGGTAGGCATTTAGAAACAATAATTACTATGTCAAAAATAGCAATTTTTAAAAATTAATCACACAAAAACAAAAATTATTCATTACCAAGGTCATATATGTATATAGTGTATATATTAGTTAAAAATCCAAACATTACAGAAATATATCAAATAGTGAAAGACCCTTGCTGTTCTTCCTCCCTAATCCTCACTTAATAAGAGTAGCATGCTAACAGATAACATATAATACATATGTATATACACACACATATACATACATTTGTTGACTTTTCACAAAAGATAGCATCATACTATACAAATTATCCTGAAATTTTTTCTCATGCAACAATAAAGTCCTTCAATGATATACCTGGTCTCTTTTTAATGGCTGCATGCTATTCTTTTGAATTCATCAGTTCCCTATAGATAATCACTTATCCCTTCTGTTTTTCCTGTATCACAAATAATGCTTCAACAAGCATTCTTTCACACATTTTCAGTGGTATGCTGGCGAATGTTTTAACAATTGGCTCTCCAAATTAAAAAATAAAAAAACAGCCCTGCTTTGTGACATTAGCCAATTTCCATGGTGTATATAGCCCCACTATTGGTGATTTCAAACTATCAGTGTGACACCACTGAAGGCAGAGATAGGAAGAGCTGTGCACAACCAATTCTCACTGGCCAGTCCAGTCAGCTCCAGCACGCCTATCTATTTTATTGTACATATTCTTTTGAGTGTTTTACAACATGAGAAAGCAAGATATTAAAGGCAATTATCACTTTGCCAGACATGAGAAACATAACTGGCTTATTAGCTATAATAAAGTTGAACCATGAATTAAATGCATTCCTCTTAGATTCTAAAGAAGGCCCTTTATCTGTTACCTTAAATAGATTCTGTTTAAAAGCCAAGGAAATTTCAAAGTGTTTCTTTTTATTTTGCCATCTGAGAAAATCACTTAGGAAAGTAGACTGGATGTATGACTAAGTATATTTTAAAGATAGAAGTACAATGAAATTCACCAAATAGTATATTCCAGCACAAAGGCATGCATGATGAGAGGATGCTGACCCCTCCTCTTTGGAACACTTATATTAACAGGGTTGTTACACACTTGTGCACCCAAAACCACCTCAAACTTAAGGGCACATCGGAATTATCAAGAGGGCTTGTTAAACCACTTATTGCTGGGCTGCGCCACAGTTTCTGATTCCATAGACCTGGCAGCGGGTGGGCGGCAGGCAGCCAAGAGTTTCCATGTCTGTCAAGTTCCAAGGTGTTGCTATTGTGCTGCAGACCTCACTTGGAGAAGCACCACTCTGTGAACTGCAGCCAAAAGCCAGAGAAGCTTCTTCCATACTCTGACATTGTGTGAATTACTACCACTAGATCAGATTCCTTTAGCTAGAGACTTTCTCCTGCTAAAACACAGATCCATTTAGAAGTGTAGTAAGTTAAGTTCTTAGTAGTCAAAGTATTTGAGATCAAGCTTAATAGGGGAGTGGCACAAAGTCCTTATTACAGAGAAAAACTTATGGAGATTTGTTTTCTGAAAATGAAAGGCATGGTTAATGATTGCTGTTACTGCTAATAATAACAGTAAACTTTCAAGTAGTATCCTTACTTAAGGAGCTCAGACTTCTCATTCACAGCCGTGTTACACCATCATCTGGCTGTGAATCCCATACCTGCCACGTAACTGACTGTGTAACCTGGAGTGATGTATTTAACTGCTTGGTGCCTCAATTTCCTCATCTGTAAAGTGGGATGATCATATTAATAGTTGCCTCATAGGGTTATGAGGGAATGTGATAGGTATAGGACCTGACATGTAGGAAGCGCTCACAGAATATTGGCCATATTATAAAGTAGATAAGAAGAAAGCATTCTTTAGGCAAGTAAATTTGGGGAGCACTGAGTCAGCTAAGCAAAGTAAGTTTCTTTGTTGCAGGACTTCTAGGTGCCTGTTATATGTCAATGCACTCCATGAATCCTCTAGAAAGGATATAATAATACTATTTCTCAGGGTTATTTGGTCACAGAACTTTTTCTGCAAATAGCATTTTGAGGATAACAATTTATATAATATTGTTACAATTATGGTAATAAACCAGTATTTCTTGTCTTAAATATGCAACTGAAAGAAATTGGCATGTGACCCTAGCATACCTAAGCTACAGGGGCAAGATAGGGATGGATCAAAAAAAATCCTTGTTACTCATAAGGATTTTCTACAGCCCTTCTGAAGTGATAACATTTGCCCCACGCATTTCTTCATTCTTGCCTGCATTCACAATTTCCAACAAATATCTGTTGAGTACCTCTCAGTAACAAGAAATGTAGGTACTGAGGAATCATTACTGAATAAAATATAGAAAGTTCCTGTTCTTGTGGAGTTTACCTTCGAGAGGACAAATAATATACAAATCAACAAATATATAGTACATATGTCAGATGATGACAAGTACTATGAAAAACCTGAAGTGGGGCAAAGGGGAGAAGAAGCAAGCTGCGGTGCAGGGGTCCTTTCAGCAGAGACCTGCAGAAAGGGAGGGAGCAAGCCATGGGGATGCCAGAGGGGACAACAGCCCAGAGAGGGAAGGAGGAGGGAGAAATGTCCTAAAGAGGGGGCGGAGCTGTGTGGCTCAAGCTGAAGGAGAAAAGGACAGAGACATTGGAGGGGAGGCTCGAAGGGTACAGAAGGCCGCAGCAGGGGAAATGGTATTTGCTCCTCTTGCTGTACAACAAATCACCCCAAAACTTGGTGGCTTGACACAATATCTGCTTTTGTGTGTATGAGGGATTTGGGAGTGGCTCAACTGGGTTTGGAGTTCCTCATGAGGTTCAGTCCGAGGGCAGCTGGGACAGCGTCATCGGAAGACTTGATGGGGTTGGGGGGGGTCCACTTGTAAGGTGGCTCACACACGGCCGATGAGTTGGTGTTGGCTGTTGTCTGGGACGCTTGGTTCCTCTCCGTGTGGGCTTTCCACGGAGCTACTTAGGTTCTGCACATTGGCTGGCTTCTCTCAGAGAAGCAATCCAAGAGATTTAAAAGCTGCAGTGGCTTTTCTGCCTAAATTTGCAAGTCACACACTAGTTCTGCATGGGAGGGCATTACAAGGGCATGGAAACCAGGATGTGAGGATCAGTGATGGCCATCTGGGAGGCTAGAATAGCCACACTATTCTAAGGTCTTTAGCTTTTACTCTGAGTGAAATGGAGAGGGATTGGAGGTTTAGGGCAGAAAAGTAATATGGTCTGACTTGAATGTTGTATGGAAAATAGACTATGAAGAGATGGATAGCAAGGGTGGGGGCAGGGAAAACAGGAGGCAATCCAATAAAGCAAGTGAGAGAGTATGATGTCTTGGCCCCAGACAGTGGTGGTAAAGGTAATGAGAAGTGGTCAGATTTATCTGGATATACTTTGAAGTTAGAGTCAACAGAACTCCTGATGGATTAAATGTGGGTTGTGCAAAAAGAAGAGTCACGGATGACCCCAAAACTCTGGACCGAGTTGTCCAATTTTTTGCCCTCTGCTACATCCTGGTGCCAGGCCTGTCCCTTGCCATGGAAACTCATAGAATTAGGAGGGATACTGCCAGAGCACTAAGAGAATACTACCCAAAGTCTGTCTAAATGACAGTAATACAGTACTCCAGCATAATGCATAAAGGGATCCAGGTGTCACTTCAAATGAAATATGAAGACCAAAGTTGTTGGAAACCATTAAGAAATTTCAAGGCACTTGTGGGAGTTCCCAAAACTATGGCTAGGCTAATAATCATCTCTGCCCTGATTCACCTACCCAGTTGCTTTTAGATGACAAAGTGGGACTCTCCATTTTTTGTTTTATTTCCACATTAACAGAAAGATTCCTGGAATCTGTCAGTAGAACAAGTTAAACCACTACACAATATTAAATAATCTTTCTTTGATTTATAATAAAAGCAATGTGTATTTAAAACTTTTAACTTTTGTAAGCATTAAAAAAACTGCTCATTTGATCTGACCTCAGAATCTTTATGCTGAATATCCCAAATCACTGTGGAGATCAGCGCCCTGCAGAACAATGTTGGAGTTACAGGTCATGTTTGCCGTTTAATCGGCTGAGAACTGATCTCTAAACTACGTATGTCTTCCTTTAGGTCCTGAGTTTGGGGTCCTTGAAAATTGACAGAACCCAGAACAAGGGTTCCTGCCCATTGTTGAAGAGGCAAGAGAGGGAGGTTTTGAATAAGTGAAGATCTTAGCTGCAAGGGAGCTCCAAAAAAGAGAACCCAGTACAAGAGAGCACAAGGGACAGTCAGTGAACACAAGCCAATTCAGTGAAGTTGGAGTGTAAGGTAGATGGTGGAAAGTAAAAATACATCTGGAGAGGTGTAAGGTGGTACCAGCCCAGGAAAAGCCTAAAATGTAAAGGAGCTTATAGTTTATCCAGAAGTGATGAGGAATCATTGAACAATTTTGAGCAGGGTACCACTAGGATTTCTTGGTGATTTGGAAAGGTCATTCTGGCCACAGATCAGAGCCTGGACTGGGGGGGATGGAGTGGAATCCAGCCTTTACTCCAGTTCCTCATCATCCCTCTGATACCACTGCATCAGTCCCCTGAAAGGCCCCCAGCCCATTCTCGCCAGTCAACTAAAAGAGCAGATCAGATCAGGTCATTCCCCACTGAAACAACGCCTCAGCATTGGCCTTACAAAAATCACCAAGCCTTTAACGAGGTTCACAAGTCCTTGCTCAGTCAGGTCCAAGGTTCCGTCCAGTTTCAACACCATCTCTACTTCCTCGAGTCTTTAGTTCCAGTCGTGGTTAGTTTTCTTCCAGTTCTTACAAGAGACCAAGTTCTTTTTCTCACTTGTTCTGGAAGTCTAAATAAGTTGTTTTCTGTGCCTGGACTCATCTTTCTGTGCATTGGACTCATCTTTCTCTGCTAATTGATGCCCAGAATTTAGATTTTAGCCTAACTTTCACTTTCTCAGTGAGGTGGTGCTTCACCTCCTTGGTTAAGTCAAGCCCCCCAGTACACACTGGGCACTTCCACTGCACCTTGTACCTCTCCTCTCATTTCACTTTTTTGAAGATGCTTACTGAAGGTCAGTTTTTTCTACTAGACTGAACTCCTTCCCACCTCTCTTGTTAGTCATGGTACCCCCATCGTATAGCATGATACTGGCTCCGTGTATCACTCAGTCATTATACAGACAGTCCCCAACTTACTGTGGTTTGACTTATGTTTTTCAGTTTACAGTGGTGCAAAATTGATACACACTCAGTAGAAACCATGCTTTGAATTCTGAATTTTGGTATTTTCCTGGGCTAGTGATATGGGTAAGGATACTCTTGTGATGGTGGACAATAGCAGTGAGCTGCAGCTCCCAGTCAGCTACATGATTACAAGAGTAAACCACCAACACACTCACAACCATCTTCCCCATATGCCCATTCTGTGTTTCACTTTCAGTACAGTATTCAATAAATTACATGAGATTTCAATACTTTAGTATAAAATAGGCTTTGTGTTAGATGATTTTGCCCAATTGTAAACTAATGTAAGTGTTCTGAACACATTTAAGGTAGGCTAGGCTAAGCTATGATGTTTGATAGGTAGGGGGTATTAAATGCTTTTCTGATTTTCTGATATTTTCAATTTATGATGGGTTTATCAAGACATAATAACCCCACCCTTGGTCATAAGTCAAGGAAGATCTGTATATTGAATAGATGAATGATGGCAAGGAGGCAGTTAAAAGTTGTGTCTGAACTGAGGTGGTAGGAAGAAAAGATGGATTTGAGTCTTGAGTGCTCCCAGTGACTATACTTGGAAATTAACTGTAAATGAGGGGAAAGAATTGGGAGAAAGGACAGGCCCTTTTGTATCTAGTTCCCCACTGTATTGCATGAGCATTGAAGGGTGCCTGGTACATGGTGGAATACTCAATAAATATTTGTGTCAAATGAATGAGGTTGGATGAGTGGTGACCATTGCTCAGGTTTCTCTCTTGGGCTAGTGAGGGCTCCATTCCCTGTGGGGGAAACATGAGAACTGCTTGTACAGACAGGGCTTCAAAGAGCGCTACTCAGCTATTTGTTTGTGAAGAGATTACACAAGAATTCAAAATGGCATTCTATCAATAGAAAAGAAAACAGAGCATGGGTGTGTGTGAAGTAATACTGGACTCTATTCAATTTAGTGTTTATATTAGCACCTTAATACTTTAAGTTTTAACCAATTATTTTCATTAGAATTATTTCATCTGATGGATTTCAATTTCTGGTAGAGACAAGATGTGATTTTGGATGGGCTGCTTCTGAATGTTGTGGTTGAAAATTGAAAAAAAACAAAACAAAACCTCCTTCCTCTTAGAGGGGAAGAATTACAGAGATTCTCAAAACCTCCCTATGACCAGTTATGCATTTTTAATTTCAAAAATGTAACACACAGGGTTTCCATTTGGGATGATTAAAACATTTTAGAATTAGATGGGGGTGATGGTTATACATTGTGAATATATTTACTGTCAATGAATCATATACTTCAAAATGTTTATAATGGTAAATTGTATGTTACATAACTTTTAGCATGCATACACACACACACACACAATTTAACACAAAACATGTGTTCCTCAGAATTAAAAGAGTGGGACCACTTTATGCAACGGAAATATTCAAGAAATGTGAGAAGGTTCTCTCTCTTGTGTGATGCTTTTGAAAAGCCCAGCAGCACAATGCTGCAGAGATTTTTCCTTGTGAGAAGGTTTGGAGCTCAGCATCAGAGAAAGGAATGAAATTCATGTTGTGCATGACATGACTTTGAAAGTAAGAAAGAGAGAGTCTTAAGAATTAACAGAAAGCAGTCATTCCCCAGGCCTATATAAGAAAAGGGCTGTCCTGGACTCTCTCCCCATCTAATTCCACTTGCTTCTCAAGAGTTGTATTAGAGAATTTGAGCACCCGATGCACTTCCTTGCTTAAGAAATTCAAGGAAGTGGTCTAGAAAGTAGTTTTCAGCTTTGCTGCCAACAAAAATACATTTTTATTTTCCTTCAGGGATTACATGTCTTGAAAGGTAATATCTATTAAACAATATCAAACTGCCATTGTTAAATAAAATGAATTCATTTCCTATTTTCTACTTATCAGTTATTCAATACATATATACCAACAATCTGTGTCTCTGATTAGCAGAAGGCAGCCAGTGTTCCTACACTCAGTTGCTATAACTCTTGGTAAAGGCAAAGGCAAAGACAAATGATTTTCAGGTTTATCAGTCAGCTTTTTCATCTACAAATGCCTTTAGACATTTAAAAACACTAAAAATCCACTAGGGTCTTATAAATACTGAAAATAGCTTGAGCACCTCCATCTCTACCTTCCAGGAACTCTAATAAGGAATCACCACTATGATAACTAATGTGTCATCAGTGTATCTCAACAGAGAGGAGGCAACCACCTTAATCAAGTTTATCAAAATTACCTCAGGGACTTTATCAAGATATACATTTCCCTGAGCCCCTGTAGAGAAACTAGTAGACCCTCTGGGTAAAGGCAGGGACATGGGGATGTTTTTCTCTTTCTCAAGAATTACTACTGCCATAGCGGCCACTTTTGCCAATGAGAGTATATTGTACCTTTTAAGTAAATTAGGACCAGGAAAAAGGTAAGAACCAAACACTGACTTACATAACTCCGTGTGCGAGACTTTCACAGCAAAACAGATTTCTAAAGGCAAGTTACTATCTCATTGCCTAGATGAAAACGTAGGCCAAGAAACAATACATAAAGTGCTCTAGCAAATTGATGAGAAGAAAATGTTAAACCTCCAATAGAAAATGAACAACAGTAATAGCCAATTCATAGGAGAAACTAAAGTTACTAACAACTCTGGCAGGGTGAGGGCTGTTGCAACACGACAAAGAACTGATAAAGGTAAAAATGTCACAGTGGGCTTGACTTCTACTTCCAACCAAGAGGGAGTAACTATGCCCAGATTTATCCTCATGCCCAAAACAACTGAAAAATGGTCAAGCCATAGGAAATCATGATTTGCAAGACACTGGATGTCAATCAGTGAGGAGACTGATTCCTGAGAGATGGGGAGGAAATGAGGTGAGCCACATGATTGCCCAGTTTCTGCCTTGAGAGGGTTTTCCAGGCCATGGCACAGGGAGGGAGACTCAGGCTGAGTACAGGGTGCTCCCTCAGTTGAAAAGATGGAGGAGGAGAGTCCAGGGAGGCCAAGATATCGAGAACTTTCAGGATAGAGTACCAGGAAGGAAAAAGCTGCACAGAGAGAGAACCCCAGAAATCTGCAGAGGGCAGGTCCCTGTCCAGTCTTTACCTAAGTACTGATCAGCACATGCATGTAAGGAAAGCAACAGAGGCCTGGAAAACAACCCCCAGAAAGACTAAAGTAGACAGTGCCTGGCACTAACACAGAGCTTGTGCAACCAGCCAGACTGTAAAACCTCATGATTCACAGACATGGAAGACTACTCAGAAGCGTCTTGGTTCACTCTTAGGGAATTTGTCCTTGAATGAACACTGCTCTAGTCCCACCTAGCAAATCCTAGAAGCCAAATATTAGACCCAAAAGGATCAAACTGTTTCCAAGTAATATATCTACATCTCACAACAAAGCCTGAGACCATGATGTCTATACAAAAATATTCAGCACCTAGCAAGGTAAGAGTCACAATGTTTTGAATTCAATCAAAATATTAAACAGGTGCATAAAAATGAAAGAAAATAAGACCTATAATGAAGAGATATATTAATCACATTGGTGATTAATAGTGTTAGAATTAGCAACTAAAGACAATAAAACAGTGATTATAAATATATATATTACAGTAAATATTATATATACTATAAATACAATGTGTGTATATGTATCTATGATATATACTGCATATTTTAAAAGTTAAATAGAGACATAGAAGACAAAAAATCTCTATCAAACATAGAGATGAAAACTGTAATGGGTGGGAAATAAAATATACTAGATGAGATTAACAGCAAATTAGACACTGCAGAGGAAAAATATTAGTGATTTGAAAACAATAACAATAGAAACTATATCAAATATAATGAGAGAAAAGAAAATCAGAAAAATAAACAGCATCAGAGAACTATGGAACAACTTCAAGCAGAAGAATATACAAGAAATTGGGGTCCCCAAAGGGTAGGAAGGGGCAGAAAAATATTCATTGGATCAGTGACCAGAATTTGTCCAAATGTGATGAAAATTTTAAACCCAGAGATCTAAAAACACCAAATAACCCTAAGCATAAAAATACAAAGAAAGCTACAACAAGGCATAGCATAATAAAATTGTTCAAAACCAGTGATGAAGTAAAAAAATCTTAATATCATTAAGAGAAAGAAGATATGTTACATGCAGAAGAAGAAAAATTAGTAAGACAACAGACATATCATTGGGTAAAAATGTAAGTGAGAAGAGAGTAGAGGAACATCTTCAAAATACTGAAAGAGAAATATCACAAACAGAATTCTGTACCCAGAGAAAATATCTTTCAAAAATGAAGGCAAATTAAAGACTGTTTAGACGTGTAAAAGATACAAAAGCTAAAGAGTTTATCAACAGCAGGCCTATAGTATAAGAAAAGTTAAGAAAGTCCTCAGACAGAAAGAAAACAATACCAGATTGAAATAAAACAGAATGAGAAGATACGAAATGGGGCCTCTGTGGGTAAAAAAATGAAATTTTTTTCATTATTTAAATCTCTTTAAAAGATACATGCTATTATAACAAAAATGATAATAATGGAGTATGGGCTTTATATTATATGGACAGGTAAAATGTACAGCAACAATTACACAAAAAGAAGGGGAGAAGTGGAACTGTTTCTTACACTGCATCTGAAGTGTTATAATGTCACTTAAAGGTATAAACTGTGATAAGTTCAAGAAAATCAGTAAGAATATGGAAGATTTGAACAACACTGACTGCCAACTTGACCTGATATTTGTAGGCTACTCCATGTAACAAGAGCAAATACAAATTCTTCTCAAGTATGTGTGGATATTTACCAAATTTAGCCATTTTTTAGGCCATAAAACAAACCTCAATAAATTCAGATGGGTCAGTCATACTATGTTCTCTGACCACAAGGGAATTAAATTAGAAAACAAAAATACATCCTTGGAAAATCTCCAAATATATGGAAACTACATAGCATGTTACTAAACAACCCATGGATCAAAGAAGAAATAAAAAGGAAACTTTGAAAGTATTTTCAACTGAATGGAAATGAAAAAAACAACATACCAGAATTTGTGGAATGTACCATCCTGTAGGGGAAAGTTCATGCCTATATCAGAAACAAAGAAACATCCCAAATCAGTGACCTCAGCTTCAGCTGTAAGCAACAAGAAAAAGAGCAAATTAAACCTCAAGTAGGTAGAAGATAGGAAATAATACAGTAGAAATTAATGAAAATGGAAAAACACTAAAGAAGAATCAATAAAACTAAAAGCTAGTTCTCTGAGATCAATAAAATTGATTAACTTCCAGCCAGAAGGATCAGCAAGAAAAATGTTACCAGTTACCAATATCTGGAATGAGGAAGGTGGCATTATTATTAATTCTACAAACACTAGAGTAATAGAATATTTTCAACAACTTAGTTTAAATAGAAATATTCCTTGGTAGACACAAACTCTCAGAGTTTACTCAGGAAGAAATAGATAACCTGAATTGCTCTGTTTCTATTAAAGAAATTGAAATTATAGTTAAAAAAACATTCCCACAAAGAAAACTTTAGGCCCAGATGGCATCTCTGTTCAAATCTACAAAACGTTTAAGGAAGAATACAAATTCTACACAAACTCTTCCAGAAAATATTACATGAACATCAAAACTAAAGATATTACTAGAAAAGGAACCTATAGGCCAATATCCCTCATGAACATAGAAACAAAAGTTTAGCAAATTGAATCCAACAATATAAAGAAAAGGATAATACATCATGACCAAATGGGGTTTATCCCAGATAACAAGGTTGGTTTAACGTTCAAATTCACCATATTAACAAACTTAAAAAAAAAATTTATCTTTAAAGATATGGACAATCCTATACCCATTTCCAATAAAAACTCTGCAAATTAAGAGTAGAAGGGAACTTCTTCAACCTGATAAAGGGAAGCTATGGAAAACCTAGAGATAAATATCATTCTCAATAGTGAAGGAGTGAAACAACCTAAATATCCAATAATAAGGATGATTAAAATAATTGTGCATCATGCAACAGCACATTTTAAAGCTATTAAAAGTCAGGTATTTGAAGAATATTTAGAAGAAACTGTTTTTGATATACTAAGTCAAACAAAGAACTATATAAGCACACGACCTAATTGTGTTAAATAGAATAAAAGTAAATGGAAATAACCACATATGTTAACAGTGATTAGCCTCTGCTGGGGGAGGAGGAAGAATGGTATGATTAGTAATTTGTTCTGTTTATACTTTTCTGCATTTCCAAAATTTTCTATCTGTAAAGTTAGAAAAATTAGTGTTATTGAATTTTAAGGAAAAAATACACAATAAAATAGGGAAAAAATAAGGAGTTTAATAACTCCAGATTTGTATATTTAGTCTTTTCCCTCAGACTCTTCCAATATTCACAACTGGACATAACCTCTGAGATATCCAGAGGCTACTGAAGAGACCCACAATTAAGTTCATGATCTTTTCCCACAAATATGTAATTCTTGTTATTCTCCATCTTGTTTAATAAGGTCACCAGTTCTTGAATCTATTTAATAAATATGTACTGAGTGTGTACTATGTGAGGGGCACTGGGGTAGGCATTGAGGGTACAACAGTCAGTAAGATGTGGACCCTGCCTTCAAGAATCTTTGGACATTGTGATGAAGATAGACCATCACAATGTCATAACATTAAATGTTGCATAGTGGGAATCTGAACAAAGTGCTAAGGAGTATAGAGGAAGACAATTAACCTAGCCTTGGATGGTCAGAAAAGTCTTTCTGTACAGAAAACATGTAAACTAAGTCCCAAATAATGAGAAGAGTTAGGCAGGTAGCACACAGGAGCTAGTGTTCTACAAAGAGAGATCTTTTAGCACAAAGACCAAGAAGCTCACTCAGGGAACTGCAAGCAAACATTTGAGAATATAAGAAGGGTCCTGATCATAAAAATCCATGAAGATCATCAAGGAATTGGGATTTTATTCTGTGTCAATGAGAAACTGTTAACGGGTTTTCACTAGCACCAAATACACACATATCTGTGCAGTAACAGGTTCTGAAAAGCAGAACTACTTCTCCTCCTGACACCCACGTATTTTTCAGTCCACTGAGTAAGACTACATGGCTCATAAATAGGTACAAGCTACCAGATTTTGCCATCATTACTGGCCTTTGCCATGTTGAGAATCCCACATGGTTGCTGGTAACAGTGCTAAATGTCACCATCTGCTTTGGGGCACAGATTCTTATTGATCACACTAACCTCTGATGCATTCAACATTATAGTATCTCTTTCACTGGACAGTGTATTATGAAATAAGAGAAAAGTTCTCCCCTCTGTGGTATGCTTTATTGAGGGGAAGGTTTGTCCCTACAGCAGGGTGGCCTGGGCCAAGGTGTTCAGTAAGACTGCTTTATCCATTTGCACACATAACCATTCTGTCCCAGGGAAGCACTCCCAGCACAAAGTGCTTGGGTCAGAAAAGTCTCAAGTAACAGTTACCATTATGCCCCCAAGATATCAGGCTGCCTTCTCAAACATAGAACCTACTGTGGTATCTGGATATTTATGCCAGACTCTTTCTCCCAGGTGGCTCTTTCTCGGGAACCTTCAGTCACTCATTTTGATTTGGTTTGTGTTAGACAGCCCAGATTCTACCACATAGGACATATCTGAATACCACTGAGAAACCCTTTGAATTCTTTCCCTAGCAGCTTTCCTAGCTCCCTTGTTTCAATAGAGCTAAACAGGAACCAGAAATCTGGAGTGCAGGGAGATCTTGTTCCATCCACTAGCTGTGTCTGTGTCTCAGCTATGGCCCAAACAGTACCTAGTGAAAGTATAAGGGCTACAGACAGAATGTTAATAAAAGCTATCTCTGGGCAGCAGAATTTTGGATGGCATTTTTTTCTAGTTGTTATTTTCATTTTCTAAGTTTTTTCTAGAGGCCATAATTACTTGCATAAGAAGTTTCATAAAAATAAATAAGTAATAGTATGATCAACAAACAAGAGTGGGGTGGGTATTGGTGAGGGATTTGGGAAACAAACATCCTCTTAAAACCCAAGGGAGTGAATCTTTGAAGGCCACTTGGCAGTACTGGTCAAATCTTTGCCGTACTCCATGACCATCAGTTTATCCTGTTATTATAGCCCCTTAAGGCTAACAAATAGAGACAGAGGAATATTCAAGGCATCCTAAATGTTCATCAACAGAGGAGCGATTAAGTAAGTTTTGATGCATCCATATCAGGGATGTGGTGCTAAAAATAATGAAATATACCTCCATCTTCTGATTTGTACTGTATTCAAGATGTATTAAGGAAAGGCAGATTACAGAATAGTTATGTTATAGAGTGATACCACTTAAGAAGAAAGATGAATAGGTAGATGGATAGATTGATAGATGACGAATATAGATACATCTTTGAATATGTGTAAAAAGTATCTGGAAGAATTCAATGGGGTGCTATGACTTTTCACTTATCATCTTGTGCTATTGTGACTGTGGGCTCATTTGCATTAACCCCATGAGCACTGTGCTCAGGTCAATATTCCCCAAGACACCAGCTGTTTTCATAAACCCTTGCACATGCTGCTGCTTTTACCTGAAAAGCTTCCCTGATCCTCCTTCATCTCACAAGCTCTATTTTTTCCAGTAAGGGTTCTAACTCAATATTACTTCCTCAAGGTGTTTTCAGAGCCCCTACTGTGCTTTCATGATCTGTTAACACTGTTCAACATTTTATTGGCTTTTATTTTCAACATGCCTGCCTATTTCCTACTCTAAAAGGGACGCTTCTTGAAACAAGAAAACCATGATTTTATATCTTTGTATTTCAGAATCTAAAACCATGCCTGGTACCTAATGCATACCTGCTAAATGTTTGCTATTAAAAAAAAAGGAATGGCCTTTCTAAATATGAAAGTCTAGCTTCCTAAAGAAAAGAATTAGCCTCAGCACCCTAATCTGTTTATATATCTGGAATTTCTTTTAAAATAAATGCTTTTTATTTTTTTTTAAAAAGCCTACAATGGAATATTACTCAGCCATAAGAAAAAAAACAGATCCTACCATTTGCAACAACATGGATGGAGCTAGAGGGTATTATGCTCAGTGAAATAAGCCAAGCAGAGAAGGACAAGTACCAAATGATTTCACTCATATGTGGAGTATGAGAACAAAGGAAAACTGAAGGAGCAAAACAGCAGCAGACTCACAGAACCCAAGAATGGACTAATAGTTACCAAAGGGAAAGGGACTGGGGAGGATGGGTGGGAAGGGAGGGATAAGGGCAGGGAAAAAAAAAAGAAAAAAGCCTACAAGTCAGGAAGCTTTTGAGGCCCAATAATATTGAAATAAATTTTAATCAAAATGGATGCTTTGAATTAAGTGATTATCTTGAGCAAATGTTCAGAGTTAGTTATTGCTTTAAAGAAATTATTCTGCATTTAATCTTAATCATTTTCCATTTCTATTGTTTGTCAACTTTTTATTTACATGTGGGAAAGATATAAATGACTGAATTCAATTGGCATTTGTCAATTGAAATTATAGATCCTATTTTGAAAAGAAGCATAGGATTGCAGCATTGGGTTTAAGGTTGTATATTCTGTGATTCTTTTTTTAATGTTGAAACTTCAATTCCTGTCGTGTTCTCTACTGTAGTTCAGACAGGCAGAAAGGGTAAGGAGAGGAGTATAACTGGATTGGCAGCAAACATGAATGGTAATGCACCCTCCCCAAAAAGACTACAGTGGAATGGGAATGAGTATATAAATTGTAACAGAAAGTGAAAATCATCCAGTCCCACATCTGGCATGTGCCACTTGGTTTCCTGAATGCGGGAAGTATCAGGTTGATCCCTGGATATGTGTTGTGCTGATCAGAGTGGTGTGTCTCAGAGCCACCTGTCTTTAGCAAGTCACAGTGCAGTCCTTTCACAATGCTTATAATGCAGTAATACAGATAAATGATGATGCGTCCTAAAATTTCCATGGATAGTTGTGATTTGAAATAAAATTTCAAATACCATGAACATACTTTTCATACCACATATCCCAGCTTTTATTTCTGAGAACACAGTTTACTGGAGTTACAGACTTATTTATTTATTTATAATATATATTATTTATTTAGTAAATAAATTATATAATTTTATTTATATCACTAAAATGTTATATAAATAACTTATGAAGAATACTATTTTGTTTAGGAGGAAAGATTAGATCTATTAAGTCCTCAAAATAAATATGGAGCTCTTCTGTAACAAAAAATGACTTCCGTGGAACAAAGGACTGTCTATACATAACTGTTCCTCATCATCATTACACAATGTACTTGGTACCTATCCTTACACAAAACAGACTTTTCAATAAGTATTTGTTGAATTAAGAGACTGAAATGAAGCATAATGTCTTTAAGCCACTCCAAAAAGTTAATCTCTTCTTGTAATACTGTTCTAATTTCGCATTTGCCTAGAGCTGGTGATTTTCCGGCGCACTGTCACAATTCTGCTAGGGCTTAAGTGTTCGGCCCTGCTCCATTTATCTCAAAGGCGACAGAGAAGTGCTGGGATTTTCGGCATACCACCACCCACAGACCCTGCCATCCATGGCCCACCCTACTCACTGGGCCTCAAACAATTTCTTTGATATTCTGTTCATTTGCTTTTGTGGCCTTTGTTCTCAAAATTTTAAAGTTTCTTTGTTCATGGTTTTTATTGAATTCAAAATTCAAATGTCTGGCATGAGGAAAAATATAGCTGAAAACAACGTTTTCTCTGCTTTGTCCCTGAATAACCCAGGGATTCAACAGGATCAGTTGAATGTGGCATTTTACTTGTCACTTCTTACAAAGAAATTTTAAACTTCCTCTGAGTTTTAGAAATGAAATTCTGGAGTGATGTGTGATTGAATTTTTAAAATTTTTGTCGTGATATGCAGATTTGAGAAGTTTTTCACACAGTAGCCGCAGGGATCTCTTTAAAAACCTGATCACAGCTCTACTGCTTAAAACTTTTCAGTGGCTTCCCACTGGTCCCACAATGAAGTCTAAGGCTCCTACCCCAGCCTTTAAAGCCTTGCCAGTCTCATCCCCATCCAATTCATCGGTCTCATATTACACCCTTTCTCCTCTGTCCTGGCAACTAGCTGTATAAACTTACTGCTAGAGTTTTCTGCACTAGAATCTTCTCGCACGCTGTTTCCTAGCCTTCCCCTGACTCAATGCTTCAAGTCACAATTGACTAGAAGGGACTAAAGGCCTTCAGCTGTGAAAATAAGCCAAAATGAAAAAATAAAATCCTCTTTAAAAAAAAAAATTTACCCATTTTTTTACCTGCTGAGAACCCATAGACATCAGCATTGCTTTTTATTTTTTATCATTTTAAGTTTATAATGAGCTTAGGCACTTACATACAGGCTTTCCCTGGTATGGGAAAGTAGAGCATTCCTATGAAACCTTTCATAAGCCAAATGGCATAAAGCAAAGAAGCCATTGATTGCCATTTCGTAAAAGCGAAAATCCTCTTTGGATTTCTTTCAGTTAGCAAAACAGGTATTAATGTAGATCTTTCATATAGGCAAAGTGGCATAAAGTGAACTTTCAGATAGCAGGGGAATCTGTATTTCATTTTGTAGGGATGAAGGAGTAAAAGAGGGAACTAAGACTCCAAAGTCTGCCTCACTCTAAAGAAGACTGCTAGGTCTGCTGGGGACGCAGCAGCCATGGGTCTCTGTTGGACACAGCTTCAGCCACACACCCACAGAAAGCCACATATCTACCCACTAAACTGTACTCCAGGGGAAGGAAGGATTGAACCTTTCGTGTTTATATCCATATGACACCTCCAGGAAGCACATGGCAAATGTTGGGAACATATTTACCATACTTTATTTACTGCATATCAATTTTTTAATAGAAAAAGTAAATGTAGTTTGTGTAAAGTGCATATATGAAGCATATATATGTGTATATACACCTTATGTATATAAAGTAACAGCTTTGTCAAGATAAAATTCACAAACCATAGAATTCATCTATTTAAAGTATATAATTCAAGTTTTCAATATCTTCATAGAATTGTATAATCATCACCACAATAAATTCTAGATTATTTTCATGCCCCTACAAAACAACCCTGTATACATTAGCAGTCACTCCCCATTAGCCTCCAATCCCCCAGCCCAGGCAACCATTAACTGACATTCTGTTTATAGATTTGCCCATTCTGGATATTTCATATAAATGGAATCATACAACATGTGGTCTTTTGTGTCTGACTTTTTTCATTTAGCACAATGTTTGAAGATCCATCTGTGTGGTAGCAGGCAGTAGTACTTCATTCTTTTTATAGCTGCATGTTCCACTACATGGATATGGCACATTATATTTATCCATTCTTCATCTTACAGACATTGAGGTTGTTCCATTTTCTGGCTATTATGAACAATGCTGCTCTGAACATTCATTGTACACATTTTTGCATGGATGTAGGTTTTTAATCTCTTAGATGCATACCTAGGAGTGCTGGACAATATGGTAATTCTATGCTCAACCTTTTGAGCAACTGCCAGACTTTTCCAAAATGGCTATAGCAGCCACCAGCAGTGATGAGGGTTACATTCCTACCAGCAGTGTGTGAGAGTTCCAGTTTTTCCACATCCTCACCGAAACTTATAATTAGTTGTCTTTTTGATAATAGCTATCCTATGTAGTGGTTTTTATTGTTGTCTTTCCCCTGATGGCTAATGATGTTGAGCATCTTTTAATTTATTGGCCATTTACATATCTTGGAGACATCAGATCAATTGCCAATTTTTCAATTAGGTAGTCTTTTTATTATTACAAGTCCCTTATTAGCTACCCTTATTTGCTTTCTCCTATTCTTTTTACTTATTCTCTGAAAGACAAAAGATTTTAGTTTTGATGAAGTCCAGTTTATTTTTTCTTTTGTCACTTATATTTCTGGTGTCATATTTAAGAAATCTGCCTGACCCAAGATCACAAGTTTTACTCCTAGACTTTCTTCTGAGGGTTTTGTGTTTTGGACCTTACATTTAGGTCTTTGACCCATTTTGAATTAATTTTTGTGTATGGTGTAAGGAAGGGTTCAATTTCATTCTTTTACATGTGGATATCCATTGTTTTCAGAACCATTTGTTGAAAAGACTATTTTTCACCATTTATTTGTCTTGGCACCCTTGTTTAAAATGAGTTGACCATAAATATGAGGGTTTATTCCAGCCCTCTCAATTCTATTCCATTGATCTATTTATCTCTCCTTCCTTATAATCTGACACAGTACCACAGTGTCTCAATTACTGTAGTTTTGTAGTAACTTCTAGAATCAGGGATGTGAGTTCTTCAGCTTTGTTCTCCTTTTTCAAGATTGTTTTGGATATTCTGGGTCCTATTCATTTTCATGAGAGTTTTAGGATCAGCTTTCAATTTCTACAGAAGTTCTTCTTGAATTTTAAGAGGAATTATCTGTAATCTGTATAACAATTTGGAAATATTGCCATCTTAATAATATTAAGCCTTCTGCTCTATGAATATGGAATGTCTTTCTACTTACGTAGGTCTTAAATTTATTTCAACAATGCTATGTAGTTTTCAGCATGTAAGTTGTATACTTCTATTGTTAAATTTATTCCTAAGTAAAAAAAAAAATGTATTCCTAAGTATCTTATTATTTTTGATGCTATTAAAAGGAGATGGTTTTCTTGTTTCAACTATTATATAGGAGAAAACTGAGGTATATAACCTTATGTTACAGAACTCTTATAAAATGTTATATGATCTATTAGAGTCTAAAATTGTATACCCCCCTAAAAAAAACCCACTGAAACTAAATATATTGCCTGATGAGAGGGAACAAACCACCAGAAAAGACCATTCTGTCTTATTAGAAAAGATCCTAGAGTTCTAATGACCAGTTTCCAAAAATTAAAAGAAGCTGTGAATTAATGGCTCAAAGATGGAATGGGCCACCTGAGGAATGTTTAGAGACAATAAGTCTTTTTCAACTTCTAGATTCTACCCTGTTCATTAGCAAGACCCTGGTTCTCCATCTGCAAAGTAAAAGGGTTGTACCCGGTGACCCAATAATGTTCTCTGATTATTACTTTATTAAATTTAAGTGACACAAATAATATAATGGTAAATGGTCATTTATCCCTCCAAATAGGCACATTCTTCCTAAGAAAGCAAAAGGATTTGTCTTTCTCAAGGTTATCTGCTAAGGCTTTTGCATTACATATTATATATATGGTCAAAATCTAGAAATAGCTTTGGCCTTCTTTCCTAATTTTTCTATTTTCCACAAAGTGTAATTTTTTTTTCAAGTACAATGTTATATCCCCTTCCTTATTGCTCATTTTACATTTAAAATACCTTTGGTGTCCAACTTGGCCCTTGACCATTTTCCAAATAAGAACAGCCTTAGGGAGAGGCAGGGGAGACTACTGCCTAAGTAGTATACTGCGATTTCTAGCAGCTAGAGACAGTCTCCGTACCTCCTAACATTCCTTACTTGCTTACCAATCCCAGAAAATGTTTATAAAGGACTAAGATAACATTGAATACAAACAGGAAGCATCTTTGAGTTTATAATCAAAAGATTTTTGAAAAATACATTTAGATGAAATGCTTAAAGACTACAAAGTATAATAAAAATGTTTTTAAAGTATAAAAAACTATAATAAAGTATAATAATAATGTTTATTAAAGGTAGAGGCACTGAGCATCTCACATGCAGTGGTCAAATCATAGTAAAGAGGGGATGGAATGGACACTTGTGTGAATAGGGGGGTTTTAATGAGATATGAAAACATATATGCTGAGGGCCCCAAAGATAATCTTTAAGAAACAAATTTACCTAGGAGAGAGAGAGAATCTTCTAGACAAATTGAAAATTTATACTATATAACATTATATATTATATTATATATTATATTATTATATCATATCATAACCTTTGGATGTTGGTAGGAAATATGGAGACCTTTCCTTGGGCATTAAAAATTACAGTGTACTACTTAGACAGTAGTCTACCCTGCCTTCAACAAAAGATGTTCTGAATAGGAAAATAGGGCCCAAGTTACACACCAAAGGTATTTAAATGCTAAAATAAGCAATAAGAAAAAAGGGATTTCATATATATATATATATATATATACATATATATAAAATATACAATATATACACACATGTGTGCATGTATATGTAGATATATATACACATATTTGTATTACCCAAATTATATAAGTATCATTCATTATTCATGAAGATAATATTTATGAGTGTCTACTATATGCTAGGCACTATTCTCAAGCCTGGGGGTATAGCAGTAAACAAAACAGAGAGGTAACATTCTATCTATATTATAGATAATAGGAAGTATTATGTTAGATTAGATTTTACTGACCATAGCACCTAACAGTGAAAAACTCACAGGATATATTTACATCTTCTGATTTTAATGTGGAACATTATCCGTTTCAGTCAGCATTGGGAGAGGGGAGCACCGTTCCCTGAATGTTGTGGAATAAGGGACTTCTAGAACCATCACAGTGTGAGGAGCTGGGGAAATGGAGGTCTTGTTGTGGAGCTGGAGTCACTAACCAGTCAGTGTTTGAAACCCAGACTCTCGGCTAAGCAGGGGAGCTGATAGGAGGGTGACCAAGGCTCTGTGCAGCTCTCGCCTCTGCAGGTCTCGATTAACCTCTGGGGGTGGACCTCAGGCAGCTGAGAGGAGCTGGGCACAGGCCAGATGGAACTGACCAGGCACCTCTGTGCATGTCCATCACTACTCTGACTGGTGACCAGCAGAGTGATGGCCACTCCATCACTGCTGCCTTCTGGCCTCGTGACCCACCAGGCTGACACAGCACAAGATGCCACCCCTGCCATCAAGACAACACACGTGCAGGCAGATCCTCAGGTGGCCCACACCTTAGCATGATGCCCTCCACCTGAGCGCAGGTGGGACCTGTGGTTGCTTCTAGTAAGTAGAATACAGCAAAGGTAATGGACATCACTCCTGCCATCACGTTATGTGTGTAAGACTCAGTCTTAGCACTGGAATGAGAAAGACTTTCCTGCTGGCCTCAAAGAAGCCTACAGCCACGCCATGAACTGCCTGTAGAGAGGTCACCTTGGAAGGAGAAGCATGCCATGAAAGAAAAATCAGTCACAGGCAGCACAAATTCCTACCTCTAGCTTCTAATCACACCTCTTCCTGTTCTATCCTAGTACAGTTTCTCAATCTCGGGGCTATCAATGTTTCAGACTGGATAATTTCATGTGTGGAGAGCTGTCCTGTGTGCTGTAGGAGGTTTAGTAGCATCTCTGGCCTCCACAAGCTAAATACTGTTATCACTCACCACTCTCTCCTGGTTATGACAACTAAGAATGCCTCCAGATCCTGCCAAATGTACCCTGAGAGGTAAAACTGCTCTACTTGAGAAGGAATGTTCTAGTTCAAGAGCTACTGCAGCACTAGGTTCTGTGTAGCCAAAGGGAAACCTTTAAAAAGAGAAAGATAAGCCTGTGCACGGTCTAATTCACACACTGGAAAATCATTTTCTAACCACCCACCTCCAAAAGTCAAAGCTGGTGCTTGCAGCCCTAGGTCCAATGACTTTTTCATTTTGCATGCCAGCTAATCATGAAGAAAGCACTCATGTGAATACAGTGCAGGTATGACTTGTTTGGAAAAGAAAACTGTATTTTTAACAATGCATGTAGAAACATTTGACTTAACCATTAGATAGCACACTGTAGATTTAAGTCCTGTTCAAACAACTCCCATTCTGTGGGAGAAATCTATGAAAAGACAGACCTTGGGAAACTCTTTATGACTAAGTATATGATGGATCTTTCTGAACTATTTACTTGAGGTTCCAGAATCTGTTCTCATCATTACATTTTGGCATAAACTGCCATGCTGCGTTAAGTATTATGGCCCAAGTGATATTATAGGATATTAATGCTAATATGAAATCCTGCAAGTGGCACCAATTAAGCACAGAATTACTTTGAAACAGATGCCCTAGATATTGTGCTTCTAGCATAACAAGTCATCTGGTAACAGAGCCTTTCAAAAATAAGGTTGGCCAAAATATGAATGAATGAGCAAGTAAGTGAATGAATTCATTCTTGCCACCTGTCTTTATTGAGAAACTCCATTTGGCATTGCTGTTATTTCTAGAGACATAATCAGTAAGGGGGGAAATTTAATGGCTAGGGCTTATAGAAGCAACAGACTCCTTGTTTAATGGAAGAGACAGAAGAATCGGTGTATAAATAGGTGTGGCAAGTATTATGATAATGTCATGCAAACGGCACAGGCACTGTGCAAGTAGGGAAGGCACACAGCTTAGCATGGAAACCAGGGAAGCTTCTCATCAGAAATGAAGGATCCATTTGCATCTGACAAGTGAATCATTTAAGTCCTCAGATGCCCCACGCCATCAAGTTTCCCATGCAAAAAGAATGACATGAGTGAACTTGAGAATTGTGATCCAGGTAAGATTAAAGGAGAAAAAAGTGAATCCAAATGGTGGGAAGTGAGGCTGGGTAGGCAGGTGGGGACCTTATATGTCACACTAAGAAATTTTAAATCCTGAACATTATGGGAACCACTCTGGACTTCATGCAAGGCTGTGACATGGTAGAAGGGTGCATTTCTGGAAGAGCTGGCTTCCAAATGGAACATTCACTAGACCTGGACAAATCCTGAGGCAGGAAGACCGTTAGACAACAAAGGCTCAAGTTCAGCAAAGCTTGCTTGGAGGTGCAGGGATGAGAAGAAAGGTCAGAGGCTGTGCGCCAGTTCTCACCTCCTCCGACTGGGTCTATAAAGGCTCTCAGAAAGGGAAAAAATGCAGAAAGAGTCAGCCTGCTTTGGTTCTGCAGGAGGCAATACAAATCTAGAACACATTCCTAACTGCCTTACATAAGTTTTTGTAGGATGTAGAAATACACAGCTAGAACACATTCCTAACTGTCTTGAGTAAGTACTTATATGAAATAGAATATACATTTACTATCCCTATAACAAAAGATGTAGTTTGGAACTACATTAAAAAGGAATTATGAAATTCACAAATTTGTCTGTGATTGTCAAATCTTATCCTTAGCATCTCTGAGCTAAACCATCAGTGTAGATGTACATGTGAACCACTTCATTTTCCTCTCCTAAATCTAGTTTGCAGACATCATTCAGTCTAGCAAACAATAAGCAATCTATGTTATACATTTGTGCCAAATAAAAACCACTAGATTCAATTGTATTTCAAGTGGCAGAACAATAACCCATAAACACAGAAAGTAGCAAGATGTTTAAATGAGGTGTGTAAACACAACTTTTCAGGAACATATTTCAGGTGGATGTCGAGGTGCTCTTCTGCTATAATAAAAATGTGGTTTAGGTATGTCATGCTACTGACTTGGCACCAACTTGTAATTTAAGAGGACATATCCATTTCAGGTACAACAAATGGGTTAATTTTTGAATGATGCAGAGATAGACTGTGATAGCCTTACTTATATTTATAAGACCTGAAAGACTCAAGGATTTAGGGTTGATTTGCCTAGAAACCTGTAGAACTCTACCTATTAACACCTAAATCATTTAAAAATACACTCAAGATTAAGCCTGACCTGGCAGAATTGTTCCAGTTGTTTCTATTTTCAAGTTATCTAGGCTGATCTAAAGTTTAAATACATTTTCAAGCTTAATTAAATGAAACACTTAAATTATACAAGCATTTAATACTTAGTTGGAAATTGAAAAACTGACACCATGAAATCCCTAGGTAAAAAGAAAAATCAAGCAACATCTGCTAGTTCCAGTTTCTCTATCACTTGGGATGGATGTGTTTATAAAGACCCAAATGTTTAAATAACCAAATTCCTCTGAAATGATTTTTTAAAAACGTTTTGAACAGTGTTGCTGATAGGCAGGAAGGCCAGGAGAGCCTGACGGAGCCTTTGCTGAGGAATGTGTGTGAAAGCACAGGGGGAGGCGGCACTCACCACCCTGTTGCGATTGTCACTTCGTGGAACTTGGATGCTCTGGGAAGGAAGGAGGGAGCCCAACTCCTGATAGGGACTGTGCTGAAATCCAGAGATGCTTACTGTTTTGGTATGAGTTTTATAGTGATCCATTTATGAAGATTTTCCTCTCCCTGACACTTAGCAGTGCTGTTTTATGGTTATGGAAAAGGAAAGTGATTTTAACAAGAAATGGAAAAATTAGAGCACAGTGTCTTACGCATATCCAACTGAATTGCGTTATTAGTGAATGAAGTGAGAGCACCTCTTGTCCCAAAACAAAGCTTAAGCAACAGAGATCCAAAACTGTAAGAAGACTTTAAGATCATCTGGAACCTCATGGCACCCACACACATGCAGTTTTCAAGATGAATAAACTGAGACCAGAGACTTGAAATAATTTTCCCAAGGTCATGCAGCTAATTTAGTAGTAAGAACTAGAGATGCAAAACAAATAAGAGCATATTATTCATTTATTTGCTTACTCACTAGAGAGTCTGCTAACATTTATCTCTATACAACACTAGGGCCCCCCTTAAACCTGCACAATAGAAATTCAATAAATACCTGTGAAATTCATTCTTTCACTGTTTTATTTATTTGCTCAATCATTCACTCAAATAATCTGTATTTGAATACCTACTCTCTGCCAGGCATCAGGTATATCATCATTTGGATCATTTTCTCCTTCAGATAAAATGTATTGGAATTAAATACATGAGTTCATTTCTCGAGTACGAATTAATATTCCTCTATCAAACTGCATCACTAGCTTGTCTGGTACTACGCTCTGCCTCTAGCAGGCTTCTGTAGCTGGGATTCTTGTGGGAAAGTTGAATCTCCCATCCCAAAGCTTATTTAGCCCATTGTGCAATGCTGCATGTGACCATGAGGTCCCTGACTGACTACCTCAGGCTGTCTGGTTAATATTCTGTTTTGTGAGGTATGACTACCCTTGTTATGGTAGTTTATGTAACCAAAGATATTCCCTGGTAACTGCAAAAGAATGTAGCTCATTCAAAATTGCTCTAACATTAACTCCATGAACAGCTCACTAAATTCCACAGTGAGCATAAAATAGAATCCTTCTGTTATTTATGGCATGTGCCCTTTGACATCACCTTTTTTCCTTTTATCCATTTTACCTCTTTTTTTTTTATTTTTATTTTGGTATCATTAATCTACAATTACAGAAAGAACATTATGTTTACTAGGTTCCCCCCTTCACCAAGTCCCCCCCACATACCCCTTCACAGTCACTGTCCATCTGCGTAGTAAGATGCTGTAAAATCACTACTTGTCTTCTCTGTGTTGCACAGCCCTCCCCGTGTCCCCCACACACTATACATGCTAATCATAATGCCCTCTTTCTTTTTCCCCACCCTTATCCCTCCCTTCCCACCCATCCTCCCCAGTCCCTTTCCCTTTGGTAACTATTAGTCCATTCTTGGGTTCTATGATTCTGCTGCTGTTTTGTTCCTTCAGTTTTCCTTTGTTCTTATACTTCACATATGAGTGAAATCATTTGGTACTTGTCCTTCTCTGCTTGGCTTATTTCACTGAGCATAATACCCTCTAGCTCCATCCATGTTGTTGCGAATGGTAGGACCTGTTTTATTTCTTATGGCTGCGTAATATTCCATTGTGTTTATGTACCACATCTTCTTTATCCCTTCATCTACTGATGGACATTTAGGTTGCTTCCATATCTTGGCTATTGTAAACAGTGCAGCAATAAACATAGGGGTGCATCTGTCTTTTTCAAACTGGAGTGCTGCATTCTTAGGGTAAATTCCTAGAAGTGGAATTCCTGGGTCGAATGGTATTTCTATTTTGCATTTTACCTTTTTGATTTGTTGAATTTTCATTCCAACTTTCAAGGATCAGATTATTGTAATTAAAAATTGTATCATTGTGCATATTATGCTTAATGTAACACAATTTTTATTTCAAACATTACTAAATACTTTTCATTTGGCATTGTAGCATTCCATACTGCATCATTGTGAGATTATTGCAAAGAGGTATTATACTTCTTTGCCCTGAGTCATATGCTTCATATATTGATTTGCTATATAGCATCAAATATAGCTTAAAACATTCTAAAAAAGAGTTCTAGGTCTCTCAAGATGATATCGGTCACTGTACTTTTACTTCCTATTGATCAGTGGTTCTCAAATGTTAAGTGTGTATGAGAATCACCCAGAAGGCTTGTTAAAACATGTATTGCCAGGTGGAAGCAGCCCAAGTATCTATCAGTGGATGAGTGAATAAACAAAATGTGGTACACAGGTGTAACATAATATATTTAACCTTAAAGAGGAAGGAAATTCTGACACTTGCTATGACATGGATGAAACTTGAGGACACTATGCTAAGTGAAATAAGTCAGTCACAAAATGACAAATACAGTATGATTGTACTTATATGAGGTAATGGAGTAGTCAAATCCATGGAGACAGAATGTAGAATGGTGGTTGCCAGGGGCTGAAGGGAGATGAAGTAAAAAATTGTTTAATAGGTATAGCATTTCCATTTTGCAAGATGAGGAGCATTCTGGAAATGGACGGTGGTGATAGTTGCACAACAATGTGAATGTACATAGCACTGCCAACTGTACATGTAAAAGTAGTTAAGATGGTAAATTTAATGTTATGTATATGTTACCACAATTTTAAAAACATACTCACACATACCCATACTGCCCAACTCTACACAGAATTACTGATATAATAGGTCTGAGGTGTAGCTGGAGGGTTTTACATTTCTAACAAGCTCCGGATTGTTCTCATGCTGCTGGTTTGGGGTCTACACTCTGAGAACCACCGTGATGAACAAAGTCAGCAACAAGTCCAGAGTTTATAATGTAGAAAGTGTTTATGGGTAACCGTTGTCTTGCCAATGGGTTTCTGCCCTGGACAAGTTCACTGTGGATTCAGTGTGACCAGAGAAATGACAGTAGAACATTCTTGGGGTGAAAGGGTTATACCCAACTTTATTTCCACGCTGGCAGGTCAATCACTAATCCCATTCACTCAGAGTAAGTCTGCATGCAGCAAGCCGGTCTCTGCCTCTGGGCCCCTCTCTCCGCATCACCAACTCAGTCTCTGTCCTTGGCGCTGCCACCACTCCAGCCTCTGCTCTGCTCTCCTGCAGCCGTGCAGCTGTGCCACAGTGTCACCCAGAGCACTGGGCAGGGCTCTCTATATAGAGTCAATAATGACACATTGCCCACACGTGTGTAGTAAGCCAGCCAACCAGGGCCAGGTGAGAATCCTGTCCACAGGAACCTTATTTTATCCACACAGTCTAGTAGGAAGAAGGACAAAGGGATTGGCCTTTTCGGTGTTTGCAGCAAGCACATTGTCTTCAGATTGCATGTTTATTTGAAGAGGCTTTAGTGAGAGAGCTGAAGAAGTAAAGACCAGCTGCTCACACACTCAGCCACATCTTGATGACACAGCTGTACCTGCTAATTGCTCAGGTCATCTCATAAATCCTATGTATAAAGGAGAAATTTTAAGAACTTAGTATTTTTGCACTTAACAGAGACGTTCTCCTTTCTTTTATAATATTTATTTTAAATTGGAAAAAGAAAAAGAATATAAAAAATATGAAACTTTAATCAAGTGAAGATCTGTATATTGAATACCTGCTATACACAATGAATATTTATTGTTTTGTGCAAATTAAGCATGAAGCAGTGTGATAATCCCTATCAAATTCAAATTCATAATACTCTCTTGGGTATGGCTGAACAATGGTCTCATCTCTTTTTGTTGAGAATATATGCTACTGCAAACCCCCTGGGAAGATTTGACCATATATGTCCAATATCTGTATTCTTTCTCCCAGAATCCCACTTACAGAGACATATCCTAAAGAAATTAAAGTGTAATATATACTAGCAAGACAGACCTGGAAACAACCTAAATATGGAGGAAGAGATCAGTGAGGGACTAAATGAATTACGGTGTATCCAAATAACAGAATCTGATGCTGCAGAAAAGATCTGTTCTTTCAGGGAGATCATTTACTTTGGGGACCTCAGCTTCCTTTATTCTGTTTGTTTCTTACAGTATTGTCAATCAAGGGACCCTCTCCCCATCTTCTCTGACATAGGGGCAGTATTCATGACTCATTGGGAGCCATAGTCCTTTTTGGGGCGGACAGATGTGAGTGTTTGCAAGAAGCCTTGTGACGTTGCAGGCTGTAAGAGCAATGAAAATTGGCACTAAGCCTGCCAGTAAAGAGAGCAGGGTGAGAGATGTGAAGAGAGAAAGATTCTCATCAATGTTGTTGAGTCTCTGGCTCCCACTGTGCCTGAAGCTAGCCAGAGAGGTATATGAATCCATAAATGCCTAATTTTTTAAAAATTCCCAACTAGAAGATTCTTGATTAATATACTGTTATTAAAAAACATATCTAAGAACATACATTATATCAACTAAATTTAAATATATACACATTTAAGGAACATGAAAATGCTTGCAAGGTTGTAGCAGTATAGATAATCAAAATTTTTACTTTCAAAGATTCTTCACTTTAAAAAAAGTTGATCAGTGTCTTAATTCCCTGGTTATTGAATATTCTAAGAGAAGAGATCTGTTGCATTTTTCATAGGACACTTGTGGGAATATAAAATGGCATAGTCCTGATGGAGGGAAATTTGGCAATATCTAACAGAATCACATATGCACTTGCCTTTGACACAGCAATACCATCTCTAAGAATCTATCCCAAAAGTACAACAGCAAAAATATGAAGAGTCATATGCACAAGCCTATTCACTGCAGCATAATTATAATAGAAAATGTTTGGAAACAGCATGTCCATCAATAGGGAACCAACTGAATAAAGCAAGGTACAGCAACACAACTGAATACTGTGCAGATACAAAAAGAAATGAGGAAGAGCTAGATAAGCTATATTACATAGAGATCTTCTGGATATATACTTTAAGTGGAAAAAAACCTATGTGCAAAACAGAAAACAATATATAGAGAGGGCTGCCCTTTGTTTGATAAAACTGTGTATATTTTTTTCCTTCTTTTGCAAAAATAAATAGTGGGAGAGTAAGCTAAAGAGTAGTACAAGTGATTAGTCATCAGAGAAAAGCAAAATAAAAGCACAGTGAGATACCTACCAGAACAGATAGTATTACTAAAACCGAAATTATCAAGTGTTGGCAAAGATGAGGAACAAAAGAAACTCTCCTACACTGCTGGGAGAAGTGTAAATTAGAGCATCCACTTTTAGAAACTCTTTGGCAATATCTACTAAAGCATGAACACACATATACCATATGACCCAGCCGTTCTACTCCTGGGAATATACTTAACAGAAATATATATGTACATTAAGATACATAGAAGAATGTTCTAAGGAGCACTGTTGATTAAAGGCAAAAACTAGAAACCCTTTTCTCCATCAATAGCAAAATGAATAAATTCCTGTATACTATATACATAATACAGAGGAATGCATTAACAGCAATGAAAAAGAACACTTCTCTACACAACGACATAGATGGATCTCATAAATATATTGTTGAGTGAAAGAAGCCTAACAAAAGAACACACACTGTATCAGTCCACTGGTAGATACTTCTTCCGGCAAAATGAATCTGTAGTGTCTGAAGTCAGGAGAGCGCTGTTTCTGGGGAGAGGAGGGGCATAGGAATGAGAAGGGCAAAGGGGGAATTTCTGGGGTGCTAGAAATACTCAATTTCTGGATCTGGGTAGTGGGTACATGGGTATATTTAGTTTATGAGAGTTCATCAAGCTGTATGTTCCCTCTGAATGGAGGGAGGGATCTGGTGGAGAACAGCATGGAGATCAAGATTTTTCCTGAATCTACCTTGTTGCATAGTTTTGGCTTTGGAATCGTGTACATGCTTTGCATATTCAAAAAATAAATTCAGTAAAAAGGTAAAAAATGTATGTACAGATGCATGTATTAAATGGAGGTAATTAAAATGTTTTGCTAGGCATTAAATAAATTCTGATATTGATGTATGTAGAGAGAGATTTTTTTTCACGAGTACTCTATAGGCTATTCTTTCAGGATTGAATCTAAGTCTGAGAATGGAAAAAGCCAAGTCCTCTGAAATGCTAGAATGATAATTCTATATTTGATCAAACAAGTTGAAAAAAATCATAAATGCTATAAGCTCAAAAACTCAAGCTGTAAGGAAACAAAGAAGGAAGATAGGAAAATGAGCTGCAGGAAAAGGACTCCGTTAAAATCCAAAACAAACAGATGTACTATACTAACCTAATGGCCTTTGAAATTGACAAAAACGTGTTTGAGAAGCTGTGACATCAAGGCAGGTGGCTCTGTGAGATGGCAGTAAACTAAATGCCCAGGCAGAGCCCCCACCTGCCTGGTCTTGAGCTGAGTCAGTTATTAAGAACATTCAATACTGACCACTGCAAAACTGTGCAAAATGGGGCATGAAAAAGATGGTCAAGTAGTTCATGAATATTTTTAATCATGAACTTTAGCTGCTGCTTTCAACTACTTCATCTGAAGATTTTTCCAACTGGTCCTAACCTAATAAAGAGTGAATAATGGGAAGAAGCCTAGAATCTTCATCTTGGGGAAAGGCAAGAAATGTAATTTATACAGGTCTATCCAGTGAGGAATCTGAATCCACTCTGTAGAGAATTCTGAACCCCAGTGGATTTTATATCATAAATGGGGTCAGAGTTTGAACACATTTCTAGTTTGCGGTTCAAATCCAGCTTGTGCCTCGCTAATTATGTGACCTTGGCCATGTTCCTTAATCTCCTTGGACTTCAACTTTCCTCATCTGTAAAATGACAACCCTGTGGAGTTGTTCTAAGATTAGATGAGATAAGGTACATGAAGTATTTAGCAAGTCTAAGTGTTTGAGATATGCTAAGATGACCGTGCTACTACATTATATCTTACCTTCATGCATTACTAACTAGAAAAAAGTGGGTGGAATGGATTCATATTTATTCACCACCCATTATGTGCTAGATGCCTTGCTAAGCATTTAAATAGTATAAGATTTTATTTACTTTATTTAATCTTTCTAAAACTCTTACAGGGTTCCAAGTGGTGTTCCATATCACAGAGCTAATGAGCAGCAGAACAAGGATGTGAGCCTATAGCTGTCTGACTCAAGAAATTATTTTTCTGTGTCCTTAAGAAAGCAATCCTCAGGATGAAAAAGAATATCAGGGGATAGTCTGTGACTGCCAGGAAAGCTTTCATCATTCATTCATAGCGTAGCATGAGCATACACATGCACACACAAACACACACACACACACACACACACACACACACACACACACACATGCACAGGAACTAAGTGAAAGGACTTACACCCTCTTAGAATGGACAGAGACAGTTCTGTTTGGAAGATGGAGGCAAGCTGGAATGGATGAAGTGTGGGCAGGTGGAGTTAGTGGCCCACAGAACAGTGCCTGGCACAATAAGTGAATGAATTAAAACATATGGAGAAAAGGGTCCTCAGTTACTAGAAGTCCCCTGGGTGAAGTTGAGGTCAGAATTCAGGGGCTGAGGCAAAAAAAAGAACTTGGGCCAAAGAATATATGCTCTAAACCAAAGCCAGGGATCATAGAATAAAATATTAAAATTATTCTGAAAAATCCAGGCTTGAGATTTTTCACTGCTGAGATGTACCTGACACACAGATGGCATTTTGGCATATTAATGTCAGTTAGTCAAGCTTTACTTTTTCTGAACACATGTTAACAGATTGTTACTGAGTCAAGTTTACCAGACTCTGCTAATCCTGCCTGGGTTCCCACTCTTGACTAAACAATACTTCTAAAGCTACCCAAAGAGCACCAGCAGCCACACAAGCCACAGAATAACAGGGAGAATTTTCTGGAGACTCGCTCTTACTTGATGGTAAACAATTTATTTATTTATTTATTTATTTATCATTAATCTACAATTACATGAAGAACATTATGTTTATTAGGCACCCCCCTTCACCAAGTCCCCTCACAAACCTCATTAAGTCACTGTTGAGCATAGTAAGATGCTGTAAAATCACTACTTGTCTTCTCTGTGTTGCACAGCCCTCCCCATGCCCCCACCAAACATTATACATGCTAATTGTAATGCCCCGTTCTTTTTCCCCACCCTTATCCCTCCCTTCCCACCCATCCTCCCCAGTCCCTTTCCCTTTGGTAACTGTTAGTCCATTCTTGGGTTCTGTGATTCTGCTGTTGTTTTGTTCCTTCAGTTTTTCTTTGTTCTTATACTCCACATATGAGTGAAATCATTTGGTACTTGTCTTTTCCCCTTGCTTATTTCACTGAGCATAATACCCTCTAGCTCCATCCATGTTGTTGCAAATGGTAGGATTTGTTTTCTTCTTATGGCTGAATAATATTCCATTGTGTATATGTACCACATCTTCCTTATCCATTCATCTACTGATGGACACTTAGGTTGCTTCCTTTTCTTGGCTATTGTAAATAGTGCTGCGATAAACATAGGGGTGCATCTGTCTTTTTCAAACTGGAGTGCTGCATTCTTAGGGTAAATTCCTAGAAGTGAAATTCCTGGGTCAGATGGTATGTCTATTTAGAGCTTTTTGAGGAACCTCCATACTGCTTTCCACAATGGTTGAATTAATTTACATTCCCACCAGCAGTGTAGGAGGGTTCCCCTTTCTCCACAACCTCGCCAACATTTCTTGTTGTTTGTCTTTTGGATGGTGGCAATCCTTACTGGTGTGAGGTGATATCTCATTGTGGTTTCAATTTGCATTTCTCTGATGACTAGCGATGTGGAGCATCTTTTCATTTGCCTGTTGGCCATCTGAATTTCTCCTTTGGAGAACAGTCTGTTCAGTTCCTCTGCCCATTTTTTAATTGGATTATTTGCTTTTTGTTTGTTGAGGTGTGTGAGCTCTTTATATATTTTGGATGTCAACCCTTTATTGGATCTGTCATTTATGAATATATTCTCCCATACTGTAGGGTACCTTTTTGTTCTATTAATGGTGTCCTTTGCTGTACAGAAGCTTTTCAGCTTGATATAGTCCCACTTGTTCATTTTTGTTTTTGTTTCCCTTGCCCGGGGAGATATGTTCAGGAAGAAGTCACTCATGTTTATGTCCAAGAGACTTTTGCCTATGTTTTTTTCTAAGAGTTTTATGGTTTCGTGACTTACATACAAGCCTTTGATACATTTCAAATTTACTTTTGTGTATGGGGTTAGACAGTGATCCAGTTTCATTCTCTTACATGTAGCTGTCCAGTTTTGCCAACACCATCTGTTGAAGAGACTGTCATTTCCCCATTGTATATCCATGGCTCCTTTATCATATATTAGTTGACCATATATATTTGGGTTAATGTCTGGAGTCTCTATTCTATTCCACTGGTCTGTGGCTCTGTTCTCATGCTAGTACCAAATTGTCTTGATTACTATGGCTTTATAGTAGAGCTTGAAGTTGGGGAGTGAGATTCCCCCTACTTTATTCTTCTTTCTCAGGATTGCTTTGGCTATTCGTGGTCTTTGGTGTTTCCATATGAATTTTAGAACTATTTGTTCCCGTTTGTTGAAGAATGTTGTTGGTAATTTGATAGGGATTGCATCAAATCTGTATATTGCTTTGGGCAGGATGGTCATTTTGATGATATTAATTCTTCGTAACCAAGAGCATGGAATGAGTTTCCATTTGTTAGTGACCTCTTTAATTTCTCTTAAGAGTGTCTTGTAGTTTTCAAGGTATAGGTCTTTCACTTCCTTGGTTAGGTTTATTCCTAGGTATTTTATTCTTTTTGATGCAGTTGTGAATGGACTTGTTTTCCTGATTTATCTTTCTGTTAGTTCATTGTTAGTGTATAGGAAAGCCACAGATTTATGTGTGTTAATTTTGTATCCTGCAACTTTGCTGTATTCCAATATCAGTTCTAGTAGTTTTGGAGTAGAGTCTTTAGGATTTTTTATGTACAATATCATGTCATCTGCAAATAGTGACAGTTTGACTTCTTTACCAATCTGGATTCCTTGTATTTCTTTGTTTTGTCTAATTGCCATGGCTAGGACCTCCAGTACTATGTTGAATAACAGTGGGGAAAGTGGGCATCTCTGTCTTGCTCCCGATCTCAGAGGAAAAGCTTTCAGCTTTTCATTGTTCAGTATGATGTTGGCTGTGGGTTTATGATATATGGCCTTTATTATGTTGAGGTACCTGCCCTCTATACCCATTCTGTTGAGAGTTTTTATCATGAATGGATGTTGAATTTTGTTGAATGCTTTTTCAGCATCTATGGAGATGATCATGTGGTTTTTTTCCTTCTTTTTGTTGATGTGGATGATGTTGATGGATTTTCTAATGTTGTACCATCCTTGCATCCCTGGGATGAATCCCTCTTGGTCATGGTGTATGATCATTTTGATGTATTTTTGGATTCAGTGTGCTAATATGTTGTTGAGTATTTTTGCATGTATGTTCATCAGGGATATTGCTCTGTAGTTTCCTTTTTTGGTGGGGTCTTTGCCTGGTTTTGGGATTAGGATGATGTTGGCTTCATAGAATGAGTTTGGGCATATTCCCTCCTCTTCTATTTTTTGGAAAACTTTAAAGAGAATGGGTATTATATCTTCTCTGTATGTCCGATAAAATTCCAAGGTAAATTCATCTGGCCTGGGGGTTTTGTTCCTGGGTAGTTTTTTGATTACTGCTTCAATTTCGTTGCTGGTAATTGGTTTGTTTAGATTTTGTGTTTCTTCCTTGGTCAGTCTTGAAAGGTTATATTTTTCTAAGAAGTTGTCCATTTCTTCTAGGTTTTCCAGCTCATTAGTATATAGGTTTTCGTAGTATTCTCTAATAATTCTTTGTATTTCTGTGGGGTCCGTCATGATGTTTCCTTTCTCATTTCTGATTCTGTTGATGTGTGTTGATTCTCTTTTTCTCTTAATAAGACTGACTAGAGGCTTATCTATTTTGTTTATTTTCTTAAAGAACCAGCTCCTGGTTTCATTGATTTTTTTTCTATTGTTTTATTCTTCTCAATTTTATTTATTTCTTCTCTGATCTTTATTATGTCCCTCCTTCTGCTGACTTTAGGCCTCATTTGTTCTTCTTTTTCCATTTTCAATAACTGTGATGTTAGACTATTCATTTTGCATTCTTCTTCCTTCCTTAAATATGTCTGGATTGCTATATATTTTCCTCTGAAGACTGCTTTCACTGCATCCCACAGAAGTTGGGCTTTGTGTTGTTGATGTCATTTGTTTCCATATATTGCTTGATCTCTATTTTAATTTGGTCATTGATCCATTGATTATTTAGGAGCTTGTTGTTAAGCCTCCATATGTTTGTGGGTCTTTTTGCTTTCTTTGTACAATTTATTTCTAGTTTTATACCTTTGTGGTCTGAAAAGTTGGTTGGTAGGATTTCAATCTTGTGGAGTTTTCTGAGGCTCTTTTTGTGGCCTAGTACGTGGTCTATTCTGGAGAATGTTCCATGTGCACTTGAGAAGAATGTATATCCTGTTGCTTTTGGATGTAGAGTTCTATAGATGTCTATTAGGTCCATCTATTCTAGTGTGTTGTTCAGTGCCTCTGTGTCCTTACTTATTTTCTGTCCGGTGGATCTATCCTTTGGGGTGAGTGGTGTGTTGAAGTCTCCTAGAATGAATGCATTGCATTCTATTTCCTCCTTTAGTTCTGTTAGTATTTGTTTCACATATGCTGGTGCTCCTGTGTTGGGTGCATATATATTTATAATGGTTATATCATCTTGTTGGACTGACCCCTTTATCATTATATAATGTCCTTCTTTATCTCTTGTTACTTTCTTTGTTTTGAAGTCTATTTTGTCAGATACTAGTACTGCAACACCTGCTTTTTTTCCCCTGTTGTTTGCATGGAATATCTTTTTCCATCCCTTGACTTTTAGTCTGTGCATGTCTTTGGGTTTGAGGTGAATCTCTTGTAAGCAGCATATAGATGGGTCTTGCTTTCTTATCCATTCTATTACTCTGTGTCTTTTGATTGGTGTATTCAATCCATTTACATTTAGGGTGATTATAGAAAGATATGTGCTTATTGCCATTGCAGGCTTTCGGTTCGTGGTTACCAAAGGTTCAAGGTTAGCTTCTTTAGTATCTTACTGTCTAACTTAACTCGCTTATTGAGCTATTATAAACACTGTCTGGTGATTCTTTATTTCTCTCCCTTCTTATTCCTCCTCCTCCATTCTTTATATGTTGGGTGTTTTATTCTGTGCTCTTTTGTGTTTCCTTTAACTGCTTTTGTGGGTAGTTGATTTTATTTTTTGCCTTTAGTTAGTATTTGGTTGGTCTGCTTTCTTTGCTGTGATTTTATTTTCTCTGGTGACATTTGTTGAGCCAGAGGAGTGCTCCCATCTAGAGCAGTCCCTCTAAAATACCCTGTAGAGGTGGTCTGTGGGAGGCAAATTCCCTCAACTTTTGCTTGTCTTGGAATTGTTTAATCCCTCCTTCATATTTAAATGACAATTGTGCTGGATACAGTATTCTTGGTTCAAGGCCCTTCTGTTTCATTGCATTAAATATTTCATGCCATTCTCTTCTGGCTTGTAAGGTTTCTGTTGAGAAGTCTGATGATAGCCTGATGGGTTTTCCTATGTAGGTGACCTTTTTCCTCTCTCTAGCTGCCTTTAAAACTCTGTCCTTGTCCTCGATCTTTGCCATTTTAATTATTATATGTCTTGGTGTTGTCCTCCTTGGGTCCCTTCTGTTGGGAGTTCTGTGTAGTTCCATGGTCTGAACGATTATTTCCTCCCCCCAGTTTGGGGAAGTTTTCAGCAATTATTTCTTCAAATATACTTTCTATCCCTTTTTCTCTCTCTTATTCTTTTGGTACCCCTATAATATGGATATTGTTCCTTGTGGATTGGTCACACAGTTTTCTTAATATTGTTTCATTCCTGGAGATCCTTTTATCTCTCTCTGTATCAGCTTCTATGCATTTCTGTTCTCTGGTTTCTATTCCATCAATGCCCTCTTGCATCTCATCCATTCTGCTTTTAAATCCTTCCATAGATTGTTTCATTTCTGTAGTCTCCCTCCCTACTTTGTCCGTTTGCTCTTGTATTTTTCTCTGCAGCTCCATCAGCATGGTTATGACCTTTATTTTGAATTCTTTTTCAGGAATATTGGTTAGGTCTGTCTCTCCAAGCTCCTTCTCAGGGATTGTCTCTGTGATTTTGGTCTGGATCAAATTCTTCTGCCTTTTCATGGCGATAGAGGTAGTTGTGGGGAGTTGGAGTTCGTGTCTGCTGGGAGAACATCCCTTCTTGCTAGTTGTGACCTTCCTCTCCTGGGAGAACAGCAACCTCTAACAGCTTGTGCTGGGCAGCTGTGCACAGACGGGATCTCTGATTCTTGCCCGGCCACTGTGAAAGAAGCTCTGCCTTGCTGCTGTGGGTGTGGGCAGCCTCAGGCTGCTGCTCCACTATTGCAGAGTCGTGCCAGAAGGGGAATGGGCGGGAGGCTCTTTATCACTGTGAGGGTCCTCCAAGTGGCGCTGCCACCCAGGGGGTTAGGGCGCCCGGAGTTCCCCGGGATTCCCAGCTGCTGGGCTAAATGTCCCAGAACACTTCTGTCCAGCTGTGGGGTCCCTGTCCCTTTAAGACTTTCAAAAAGCACTCGCTTTTCTTTGTCCCAGAGGTGCCAGCTGCGGGGATCCACTCGCAAGTTTTACTGTCCTGTTTCCCTAGTATCCAGCACCCCACACACTGTGTGTCTGTGCTCTGGTGCAGATGGCTAGGGCTGGGTGTTCAGCAGTCCTGGGCTCCCTTTCCCTCCCTGGTCCGACTCCTCTCCTCCCGCTGGGAGCTGAGGTGAGGGGCGCTCAGGTCCCACCAGGCCACGGCTTGTATCTTACCCCCTTCGTGAGGTGCTGGTTTCTCACAGGTGCAAATGTAGTCTGGCTGTTTTCCTGTATCTTCTGGTCTCTTTTTTTAGGGATGGTTGTATTTGTTGTGCTTTCAAAAATATATATGGTTTCGGGAGGAGATTTCCACTGCTCTACTCACGCCGCCATCTTGGCCCCTCCTCTTTGATGGTAAACAATTTCAAATACTTTTATATGAAGTAAATTGGATATATTATGAAACACAATGCAGAATTTGAATGAAAAAAGATGAACCTCAAATAAATTTCACCCTTAAAAGTAAAAATCTTGAGGTGGGGGCGGAAGATGGCGGCGTGAGTAGAGCAGCGGAAATCTCCTCCCAAAACAACATATATCTATGAAAATATAACAAAGACAACCCTTCCTAGAATAAAGACCAGAGGACACAGGACAATATCCAGACCACATCCACACCTGAGAGAACCCAGCGCCTCACGAAGGGGGTAAGATACAAGCCCCGGCCCCGCGGGAGCCGAGCGCCCCTCCCCCCCAGCTCCCGGCGGTAGAAGAGCAGGCAGAGCGGGAGGGAGACGGAGCCCAGGACTGCCGAACACCCAGCCCCAGCCATCCGGGCCAGAGTGCAGAGCCCTCGATACTGGGAAAACAGGGCAGCAAGAACAGTGAGCAGGCACTGGAGGCTGGGCGACAGAGGACATAAGAAAAGCGCGCGACCATTTTTTTTTTGCGTTTTTGCTGCTTTGTTTTGGCGAGCACTTTTTGGAAGTCTTAAAGGGACAGGGACCCCAATATTAGGGAAACAGGGCAGAAAGACCGGTGAGCAGAGGCCTGAGGCTGGCACCGGAGAATAAAGAAAAACGAACGACCACCTTTTTTTTTTTTAATTAAAAATTTTTTTTTTTTTTTAATTAAAAAAAAATTTTTTTCTTGTTTTTTTTTTGTGGTCGTTGTTTTGTTTTGGCGGGTGCTTTTTGGAAGTCTTAAAGGGGCAGGGCGGGAAACTTAATCCAGAGGTAGGGAATCCGGGATCTCTGGGCACCCTAACCCCTGGGCTGCAGGGAGCAGGGAGACCCCTTACAGAGATAAATAGCCTCCCAGCCGCTCATGCTCCAATGCGACTCCACCACTTTGGAGTAGCGGCCTGAGCCAGGCCACGCCCACAGCAACAGCGGAGATTAACTCCATAGCAGCCGGGCAGGAAGCAGAAACCCTGTCTGCGCGCAGCTGCGCAGCACAAGCCACTAGAGGCCGCTGTTCTCCCAGGAGAGGAGGGCCACAAACCAACAAGAAGGGAAGTTCTTCCAGCCGTCACTTGTCCCAGCTCTGCAAACTATTCCTATCACCATGAAAATACAAAATTACAGGCAAACCAAGATAACAGAGACTCCAGAGAAGGAGACAGACCGAACCAGTCTTCCTGACAAAGAATTCAAAATAAGAATCATAAACATGCTGACAGAGATGCAGAGAAATACGCAAGAAAAATGGGATGAAGTCCGGAAAGAGATCACAGATGCCAGAAAGGAGATTGCAGAAATGAAACAAACTCTGGAAGGGTTTATAAGCAGAATGGATAGAATGCAAGAGGCCATTGATGGAATTGAAATCAGAGAACAGGAACGCATGGAAGCTGACATAGAGAGAGACAAAAGGATCTCCAGGAATGAAACAATATTAAGAGAACTGTGTGACCAATCTAAAAGGAGCAATATCCGTATTATAGGGGTCCCAGAAGAAGAAGAGAGAGGCAAAGAGATGGAAAGTATCTTAGAAGAAATAATTGCTGAAAACTTCCCCACACTGGGGGAGGAAGTAATCAAACAGACCACGGAAATACACAGAACCCCCAACAGAAAGGATCCAAGAAGGGCAACACCAAGACACATAATAATTAAAATGGCAAAGATCAAGGACAAGGAAAGAGTGTTAAAGGCAGCTAGAGAGAAAAAGGTCACCTATAAAGGGAAACCCATCAGGCTAACGTCAGATTTCTCAACAGAAACCCTACAGGCCAGAAGAGAATGGCATGATATATTTAATACAATGAAACAGAAGGGCCTTGAACCAAGGATACTGTATCCAGCACGACTATCATTCAAATATGATGGTGGGATTAAACAATTCCCAGACAAACAAAAGCTGAGGGAATTTGCTTTCCACAAACCACCTCTACAGAACATCTTACAGGGACTTCTCTAGATGGGAGCACTCCTAAAAAGAGCACAGCACAAAACACCCAACATATGAAGAATCGAGGAGGAGGAACAAGAAGGGAGAGAAGAAAAGAATCTCCAGACAGTGTATATAACAGCTCAATAAGCGAGCTAAGTTAGGCAGTAAGATACTAAAGAGGCTAACCTTGAACCTTTGGTAACCACGAATTTAAAGCCTGCAATGGCAATAAGTACATATCTTTCAATAGTCACCCTAAATGTTAATGGGTTGAATGCACCAATCAAAAGACACAGAGTAACAGAATGGATAAAAAAGCAAGACCCATCTATATGCTGCTTACAAGAAACTCACCTCAAACCCAAAGACATGTACAGACTAAAAGTCAAGGGATGGAAAAACATATTTCAAGCAAACAACAGTGAGAAGAAAGCAGGGGTTGCAGTACTAATATCAGACAAAATAGACTTCAAAACAAAGAAAGTAACAAGAGATAAAGAAGGACACTACATAATGATAAAGGGCTCAGTCAAACAAGAGGATATAACCATTCTAAATATATATGCACCCAACACAGGAGCACCAGCATATGTGAAACAAATACTAACAGAACTAAAGGGGGATATAGACTGCAATGCATTCATTCTAGGAGACTTCAACACACCACTCACCCCAAAGGATAGATCCACTGGGCAGAAAATAAGTAAGGACACGGAAGCACTGAACAACACAGTAGAGCAGATGGACCTAATAGACATCTATAGAACTCTACATCCAAAAGCAGCGGGATATACATTCTTCTCAAGTGCACATGGAACATTCTCCAGAATAGACCACATACTAGGCCACAAAAAGAGCCTCAGAAAATTCCACAAGATTGAAATCCTACCAACCAACTTTTCAGACCACAAAGGCATAAAACTAGAAATAAACTGTACAAAGAAAGCAAAGAGGCTCACGAACACATGGAGGCTTAACAACACGCTCCTAAATAATCAATGGATCAATGACCAAATCAAAATGGAGATCCAGCAATATATGGAAACAAATGACAACAACAACACTAAGCCCCAACTTCTGTGGGACACAGCAAAAGCAGTCTTAAGAGGAAAGTATATAGCAATCCAAGCATATTTAAAAAAGGAAGAGCAATCCCAAATGAATGGTCTAATGTCACAATTATCGAAATTGGAAAAAGAAGAACAGATGAGGCCTAAGGTCAGCAGAAGGAGGGACATAATAAAGATCAGAGAAGAAATAAATAAAATTGAGAAGAATAAAACAATAGCAAAAATCAATGAAACCAAGAGCTGGTTCTTCGAGAAAATAAACAAAATAGATAAGCCTCTAGCCAGACTTATTAAGAAGAAAAGAGAGTCAACACAAATCAACAGTATCAGAAACGAGAAAGGAAAAATCACGACGGACCCCACGGAAATGCAAAGAATTATTGGAGAATACTATGAAAACCTATATGCTAACAAGCTGGGAAACCTAGGAGAAATGGACAACTTCCTAGAAAAATATAACCTTCCAAGATTGACCCAGGAAGAAACAGAAAATCTAAACAGACCAATTACCAGCAACGAAATTGAAGAGGTAATCAAAAAACTACCAAAGAACAAAACCCCCGGGCCAGATGGATTTACCTCGGAATTTTATCAGACATACAGGGAAGACATAATACCCATTCTCCTTAAAGTTTTCCAAAAAATAGAGGAGGAGGGGATACTCCCAAACTCATTCTATGAAGCTAACATCACCCTAATACCAAAACCAGGCAAAGACCCCACCAAAAAAGAAAACTACAGACCAATATCCCTGATGAACGTAGATGCAAAAATACTCAACAAAATATTAGCAAACCGAATTCAAAAATACATCAAAAGGATCATACACCATGACCAAGTGGGATTCATTCCAGGGATGCAAGGATGGTACAACATTCGAAAGTCCATCAACATCATCCACCACATCAACAAAAAGAAAGACAAAAACCACATGATCATCTCCATAGATGCTGAAAAAGCATTTGACAAAGTTCAACATCCATTCATGTTAAAAACTCTCAGCAAAATGGGAATAGAGGGCAAGTACCTCAACATAATAAAGGCCATCTATGATAAACCCACAGCCAACATTATATTGAACAGCGAGAAGCTGAAAGCATTTCCTCTGAGATCGGGAACTAGACAGGGATGCCCACTCTCTCCACTGTTATTTAACATAGTACTGGAGGTCCTAGCCACGGCAATCAGACAAAATAAAGAAATACAAGGAATCCAGATTGGTAAAGAAGAAGTTAAACTGTCACTATTTGCAGATGACATGATACTGTACATAAAAAACCCTAAAGACTCCACCCCAAAACTACTAGAACTGATATCGGAATACAGCAAAGTTGCAGGATACAAAATCAACACACAGAAATCTGTGGCTTTCCTATATACTAACAATGAACCAACAGAGAGAGAAATCAGGAAAACAACTCCATTCACAATTGCATCAAAAAAAATAAAATACCTAGGAATAAACCTAACCAAAGAAGTGAAAGACTTATACTCTGAAAACTACAAGTCACTCTTAAGAGAAATTAAAGGGGACACTAACAGATGGAAACTCATCCCATGCTCGTGGCTAGGAAGAATTAATATCGTTAAAATGGCCATCCTGCCCAAAGCAATATACAGATTTGATGCAATCCCTATGAAACTACCAGCAACATTCTTCAATGAACTGGAACAAATAATTCAAAAATTCATATGGAAACACCAAAGACCCCGAATAGCCAAAGCAATCCTGAGAAAGAAGAATAAAGTAGGGGGGATCTCACTCCCCAACTTCAAGCTCTACTATAAAGCCATAGTAATCAAGACAATTTGGTACTGGCACAAGAGCAGAGCCACAGACCAATGGAACAGACTAGAGAATCCAGACATTAACCCAGACATATATGGTCAATTAATATTTGATAAAGGAGCCATGGACATACAATGGCGAAATGACAGTCTCTTCAACAGGTGGTGCTGGCAAAACTGGACAGCTACATGTAGGAGAATGAAACTGGACCATTGTCTAACCCCATATACAAAAGTAAACTCAAAATGGATCAAAGACCTGAATGTAAGCCATGAAACCATTAAACTCCTGGAAGAAAACATAGGCGAAAACCTCTTAGACATAAACATGAGTGACCTCTTCTTGAACATATCTCCCCGGGCAAGGAAAACAACAGCAAAAATGAGTAAGTGGGACTATATTAAGCTGAAAAGCTTCTGTACAGCAAAAGACACCATCAATAGAACAAGAAGGATCCCTACAGTATGGGAGAATATATTTGAAAATGACACATCCGATAAAGGCTTGACGTCCAGAATATATAAGGAGCTCTCACGCCTCAACAAACAAAAAACAAATAACCCAATTAAAAAATGGGCAGAGGAACTGAACAGACAGTTCTCCAAAAAAGAAATACAGATGGCCAACAGACACATGAAAAGATGCTCCACATCGCTAATTATCAGAGAAATGCAAATTAAAACTACAATGAGGTATCACCTCACACCAGTAAGGATGGCTGCCATCCAAAAGACAAACAACAACAAATGTTGGCGAGGCTGTGGAGAAAGGGGAACCCTCCTACACTGCTGGTGGGAATGTAAGTTAGTTCAACCATTGTGGAAAGCAGTATGGAGGTACATCAAAATGCTCAAAACAGACTTACCATTTGACCCAGGAATTCCACTCCTAGGAATTTACCCTAAGAATGCAGCAATCAAGTTTGAGAAAGACAGATGCACCCCTATGTTTATTGCAGCACTATTTACAATAGCCAAGAATTGGAAGCAACCTAAATGTCCATCAATAGATGAATGGATAAAGAAGATGTGGTACATATACACAATGGAATACTACTCAGCTATAAGAAAAGGGCAAATCCAATCATTTGCAGCAACATGGATGGAGCTGGAGGGTATTATGCTCAGTGAAACAAGCCAAGCAGAGAAAGAGAAATACCAAATGATTTCACTTATCTGTGGAATATAAGAACAAAGGAAAAACTGAAGGAACAAAACAGCAGCAGAATCACAGAACTCAAGAATGGACTAACAGGTACCAAAGGGAAAGGGACTGGGGAGGATGGGTGGGTAGGGAGGGATAAGGGGGGGAGAAGTAGGGGGGTATTAATATTAACATGCATGGGGGGGTAGGAGAAAAGGGAGGGCTGTACAACACAGAGAAGGCAAGTAGTGATTCTACAACATTTTGCTATGCTGATGGACAGTGACTGTAAAGGGGTTTATAGGGGAGACCTGGTATAGGGGAGAGCCTAGTAAACATAATATTCGTCATATAAGTGTAGATTAGTGATAGCAAAAAAAAAAAAAGGGCAGTTCCTGTGTGGTAACCTCCAACGAGTTCTACACAAGGGTATAAAGGGCATATAAAAGTGTAGGCAAAGGGTCTGTTTGTGTTTATACAGAGGATCAAAGCCTAATTGGGCTGCCCCGAAAATGAACTAAGATACGATATGAAAAAGAACTTCCAACATCTGCACCCTCTGGAAGACTCATGCCAGAAGATGATCATCAAAAAACCCCAACAAAGATCCACGCACTGCTACAGCTGTAGATGCACTCATCCCACCAGTTCCTGGACCTGCCATGGGAATGAGGAAGGAGATATCTAAGCTGGCCTGTGCATACAGTAAAACAACAAAATTGGACTGGATCTATACTGTTGGAACTCAACCAAGAATTTGGAGAAGTGCAAATTGTAGCGCTCCAAAGTCTTACATCTACAAACTATTTATTGTTAAAAGAACATATGGCATGTGAACAGTCCCCAGGAATGGGTTGTTTTAATTTGTCTGATTTCTCTCAGACTGTTCAAGTTCATTTGGACAATATCCACCATATCATAGATAAGTTTTCACAAATGCCTAAGGTGCCTAACTGGTTTTCTTGGTTTCACTGGAGATGGCTGGTAATTACAGATATGCTTTGGTTATGTAACTATACTCCTATTATGTTAATCTGTGTGTGCAATTTAAGTAGTAGCTTAAAACCTATACATGCTGAAGTTACTCTACAAGAAGATATATCAAAGAAATAATCAATCTTCCCATGTTTTCTTCCGCCTGCTACTTCTATAGCTTTTCTTCTTCCTTCCTAATTACAACCCTTAAATAGAATTCGTGCCTCATATCAAATTTACCGAGTATCATAATTCTTCCAAGTGGTAAAGATACCTCAAGACAAATGCTGGGCACAGAAGCCACAGGGCATAAATATGCAAAGAAGTAAAAAGCTAACTTTTTCAAACAATAAGGCTTCTCTCTCACTTACCAACTTCACATTTCCCTGTATGGCCCCGGAAGATGACTGGTTAGCCAGAGACGGGTAAGATTCCTCAAGGGAGGAACAACCTAAGACAGGCACAGTCGCAGGGGGGCCATCAGGTGAGAAATTGGGGATCAACAGAGGTGAGGCTTAGAATCTCACCCCCCCGTTCTGAGAGAAATCTTCTGCATACGTGGATGTTTTATTGCCCTGGTCTAGCTTGGATTAACACATAGTCTACAGGCACACACCTGATCATCTACATGTGCTCTCTTACAACACTAAACTATGTTTTCTACCTTTATCTTGTATCTACCTACCACTTCAGCATTTTATTAAAAATAATAATAATAAAGAGAGAAATGTGGTATCCACATATAAATCAAGTATAAAAACCAAATCAGTATTCATATTTGAACTGACTGTTTATAGTTCATAATGCATGAGCAAAACCGAAAGTTTCTGTGATGACTGCCCTTGTACTGTTCACTATGTAACTTATTCATTATGTAAGAATTTGTTCTACATGTAAAAACTTGTTTGTTATGCCTCAGAAGATTGGAGACTGACAAAAATTACGCTTGGGGTGGAATAATGATTGTGCATTGAGCATTGACTCCCCTATACAGAATTTTATTGTCGTTAACAACCATTTGATCAATAAATATGAGAGATGCCCTCACAAAAAAAAAAAAAAAAAAAAAAAAAAAAAAGGACAGACTTCCAATGGTAAAATAAATAAGTAACCGGGATGTAATGTATAGCATAAGGAATATAGTCAAGATATTGTAACAGCCTGGTAGGGTGATAGCTGGAACCTAGAATTATGTATATAAATGTTCTACCACTGTGTTGTACACTTGAAACTCATGTAATGTAATACTGTGTGTCAACTACCCTTCAATAAAAAATAATTATTATAAAAAAAAAAAAAAAAAAAAGTAAAAATCTTGAGATCTTTCTTTTAGTGTACTTGGTGGAAAAGTTTTAAAATCATAGTCCAAGGGCATCACAAAACAGCTGAATAGACCTGTCTCCTAAATTGTAACCACATGTTTTTCAACCTTCCTACAACACTGTCCAGTTCACCTTGACTGAACTGGGTATTATAAATTTCATGAACCCCATGTTGACAGTTAGCTCTTAGGTTCTGTCTGTAGAAAGCTAATTATATCCATTAACATTTTCAGAAAATTAGAATGTATTCTCTTTCTCTAACTGAAAATGGAATACAAATTTATAGCAGCAAGTTTTGAAAGATTAGAGAAACATAAAAATATTTTAAAAGCCTTAAACTCACAAATAGGAATTAAAATTAAGATTTTGACAAATATCTTTGAGTGTCTGCTATGTGCCCAGCAACTACTCTACCCTTTGGGGCTACACTGTGAATTAGATAGTCAAAATACTTGCTTTCAAAGACATTCCACTTCTTCATTCTTGTAGATACAGATGACTTAGAGATATACAAATGCATATGCATATTTTTATAAGATGGGGATACTAAATTATTGTGTAGTTTATACAATATATGTTTGTGTGTAGAGTATATACAATATATTGTATGTATAGCATATCATTGATACTATTACACATTTTCTCTTGTTAGGTGACTTTATTTAATGTATATTATAAACATGATTTTATTTTATTGTACTTTGAACTGTAGCACAGGTAAAAGCTGCACAATAATTTATTTTAGGGACATGATATGTATTATCTAATTAACCTTCAACTTACTGTTAGAGTTTAGGTGGTTTTCAATTTTTCATTCTTAAGAACACTTTAAGATTAATATTTTTATGGACAAATTTTTGTGCATATCTATAACTGTATGCTTTGGATGAATTCTTTTTGAGATCAATATGATCCGCTTTCTGGGTCAAAGATCATTCATATTTTCTAGACTGTTCCCCAGAAAGATTTATACCAGCTTACATTTCCAAAGCAGTTTATGATAATGTCTCTTTTTCCATAACCTTAATAACATTAGGTATTTATTATTAAAATGTTTAAACCAATTTTTAGGTGAAAATTGTTTTCTTGTTTTAATATGCCTTTTCAATGTCTCATGAGGTCCAACATTCACTGGACTCTGTAGCTCATCTCTTGTGAAATGCCTTTTCATGTCTATTCTTTGGCCATTTTTCTATTGGGGTGGTTTATCTTTTTTCTCTTCTTTATAAGGATTTTTTCCTTTTAAATAAAGTATATAATGACTTTTTGTCTGCCATACAGTACAACTATTTTTCACAGTTTCTAACTTGCATTTTAGTTACTGAGTTTTGATCTTGAGGAAATTTTTTATTTTACATGGTTTTATTTATCAACAATTTAATTTTATAACTTCTGGTGTGTAGTTTACAAAGACCTCTCCTACCACAACATCTATTACCTTTTCATTCTTTCTAACTCTAAAGAATAACATCACAAAACACGTTGGGAACATTCTGAATAATCTTTCAGATTTGAGAGAAGCAATATGACCCTTCAATTTTCAGAAAAAGGAATTGGTGGGAGAAAGGGTAGAGAGAAGGGTAGGTAATGTTTTGCGGCATGAGTATTACTTCCATTTCTTCCCAGAAAGCAACTAGACTCTGATCCAGTGGTCTTGGTAGGGCCCAAGAATTTACATTTCTAACAAGTTCCAAGGTGAGAACTAAAGTTCCACTTTAGTCTATAACAATAGGTGAGAACACTGAAATTCCTCAATGTAACAATTTGAATTGATTTATTTCATCCTTTTTCTAATTTAATAACTGTCACTAACACATTAAGATAAGAGTCTGAGAAACTGTCTCTAGTAAACCTGTCCCCACTCAGCAGTGACCACTCAAGACCCAGCCAAGTGAGGAAGACTGAGTACAGACACTGAGTTTCCAGAAAGTCTCCATGGGTCCCTGAATACTTGAGATGGTCCAGGTCTGGTTCTGACTGAGTGTTAGGAGAAGGTCCTTTCTTTCCCGCTTCAGTGACCACGTTGTAGATAAACTCTGTGATAAATGGGATGTCATCCTCTCATCCATGCTAGAAAGTGTGTGTTCTTTTTAAGTAGCAAACTGAATTCCCACTTCTGAGATTTACATTGATTTGAAAAACTAAGAAATCATGACAAGTCAGACCTCAAGCCCAAATAGTACCGTCATGCCTCTCATCCCATCATTCTTGTCTAAATATAAACACCCAAGGGCTTAATTTGCTGCTCTGTTGTCCTCTCCAAGATCTCTTTGCCAGGGCTGCTCACCTTCCCAGTCATTACCACTGTGCTTTCAAAATCCCTTGTTCTACCCCAAAAAAGCTTCTCTACATCTTCCTATTATTTTCCCACATCTGGGAATCATCCCAGACCCTTTTCTCATTCCCCACATCCAGACACCAAATCTGGGGACCATGCCATCTCAGTGTCTTTCAAACATGTCTGTTCTTTTGACCACTGCTGCTATTGCCTTAATGTGAGCCTTCATGATCTGGAGCCCTGGAAAGGCAGCACCGTACAGAAATAAACACACAAATGACTTGGTATCAGAAAGACCTGAACTTGACTCATATCTGCTGCTTATTAACAGCCTGACATTAGAACAATAACTTGACATTTCTGAGGCATCCTTCTGTTTAAAACAGGAGTCAGATCCATCTCACAGGACTTGGCACACTTGTATGAGAGACTTGGCATGCTGCTCCACCTAGTAGGTCCTCAGAAAATGCTTGTTCCCTTTCCCTACCCATTTTTTTATTTCTTTTTGATCAATGTTTCTTGGCAGGGCCCCTGATCTCCAAAAGAATACCCACACTTCCCCCAGAGCAGCCTTTCTGAATCTGAAATCTGATTTTATTAAAAGCACTTAGTGTCTTTACTATTGCTCACAGGAGAAAATCACTCCAGAAGGCATTCCATCCATTGCCCTCCAGGCTCACCTTCTATAGCTCCCCTTCTGGTTGCTTCCTGAAGTTGCACACTCCTCACAACACACTTCATACCTCCTGACTTCCCAATTCATGTCCCTATGGCAAATATCCTTCTCTTTCCCCATCCTTGTTCAACTAACTCCTTGCTGTTCATTCCTAAGTCCCATTGTAAGCATCTCCAACTCTGAAATTTTCTCTGAATTACTCATATAATTCTTCTTACATCTTTTTTTGTCACTAGTATACTTTATATACATGACTGCATCCTTTATAATGCTGTAGTATGATGACTATTTGTATGTCCATTCTCTACCAGTCTCTGAGTTCATTGAGAATTGGAATCACACACTAGATAGTCATACATAGCCAACACCTAACAAATAGGACCATTTTAACTCTAACTCCACTAGATGTTATCAGCCTTTATATTGAATATATTAAAATAAACTCACAGCAATATAACTCTTTTACATGACATTTATAAAAAAAACTTTGTAATTTTGCTTTAAAAATTATTTAGTTACAAATAACTGGTTTAATTCTTAAAGGGCTATGTTTCTAGGCAATTGTGAAGCTGACTCACAATTCTCCTAAAGTAGGGAAGCTCACCTAGAAATTATTTTTAAATATTAAGTTACTAAATTAACAATTAATATTTTGAAAATATTTCATAAGAGGTTTTACCATTTTAAATTTTGTCATGTTTTTTTCAATTTTTTTAAGCCAATAATGAGGTTTTTCAGATCTCAGATATTTTTATACTCCTGAAAAGTTTACGGGCCATAAAGACTGTTCTTATGGTATGTAATGACACAATGCTTCTGCTGATACATACTAGGTATTAAATAAATAATAAGTGTTTTGGTAGATTAATAAATATATGGCCTTTTTTTATTTTTTATTTTTTCCTACCATTTACTTAGCCTTTGCCAAATACCTGGCACCATGCTAAGTTATTTTTATATATAATAACTCAGTTAATGCTCACTCTTTTCTCCATTTTTACAGGTGGAAGAACCTAATGGTCAAGGATACTAAGGAACTTGTCCGTTCAGTTCATTGATGGGACTGACTGTCTGACTCTAAAACCATGTCTCAGTGACTGCGCTGTATCATTTAGCAAATCCCTTAAACAATCGGACTTACAGCTTCCTCACCCATAAACTAGAGATAATTATACTTCCCCTGTATATTTAGTTATATATACTAGAAATACATTATTAGATATATATTATAGAGTATAATATATAGATAGTGTATTATATATATTAGAGTGTATATACACTCTAGAGTTACTATATGTATTAGAGTTAATATACATATTAACATGAAATGAAAAGTGCCTAGCATAGTACTCGGGACATAGTTGGTATCAATAAATAAATGATTTTTCTAGGAATTGAAAACAATTCTCCTGTGCTGAGATAACAATAGGGGGACTTTGATACTCCTGTTATGTGCTCCCGTAGCAGTTGGACTTTCCCTATTACGTACCTGTATTGAATCTAATAATTTAAACTGACATTTATTTGATTAATTGTCTTCCTGTCTAAACTGTGAGCTCTATGCAGATAAGAACCATGCTTTTTTAGCCACCTTCATACTCAAGTTCCTGGCATACTATCTGACACATATATTAAGTTATTGAAATAAAAATTATTTGAATTGGTTAATTTAGTCAGCACCTACCTGGTACAAATAACTACCAGGAAAGGAACTGAAATCAAGTCTTTTGCTAAAAAAATAGCCTACACTCTAGTTGGGATAAAAAAAAATCATGCAACAATCTTTTCAAAGCAGTATGTGCTGAAATTATTTATATAGTAACATCTCATAAGACCTTAGCACTTTTTCTACCTGTAGAATCCCATAAAGGATGTAATATTGTCATAGGACAATATTAAAATTGGACAAAGGAAAAAATTATCATAATTCTGCCAATATTCTTTTAGCATACTAAGACATCATTAGGATGTAAGAAGAGAATTAAAAAAAAATCAAGTGCATAATGATATGCAAATGATATTGATCTAATCAGTCATGTTTGCTGTCATAAAAAAGTCCACATGATTACAAAATATTTCATATATTGTGTTAACACTATTATAGACTACATTATCATCATTAAACACCCATCTTTGTAAGGTGCCTTGCTAGGTACCATGCAAAAGGCTTTAACTAAAGCAAGTATAATCCCTACATTTTGAGAATCAAGTTCACTCAAGTAATCCTCTCTTTAAAAAAAAAAAAAAAGCTCCCTGACACTTTAAGTTTAAAGAATAATTTGAGTAGCTGGAGTCCATTCATTTAACAGTCTCATTAACTTTCATAAATTATCAAGTGTAAAAGATGAATCCTAAAGAACATTGATTCAACTAAGCTTACATCTGTCACTTATTTATATACTTATTTATATTTATACTGATTTTTAGATATTCTTTATATATGATGACTCAACACTTTGTCATGGATTTCAGTTTTAGTTCTAAAACTATCTAAATTATTGATTTTCAAACTTTGTTTATGGCATCTTTGCTTCCAAATAATTTTATGTAACCTCAGTTTTGAGTCCTTTGATTATAGTGTTTGTCTTGATGTAATGGTTGTTGTATTTTATTTTAGTTCCTTATTTGGTTTAATCTTTTAGATTTAAATCCTCAGTTCATCTGGAATTTATTTTTTGGATGGTATTTTTAAACTGTTTTGCCAATTATCATCACACCACTTTTTTCTGAGTAATCCAAACTGTCTCTACCAATTATAAATAATAATTTTTGCATTCCCAAATGGCCACATATATACATGGATCTATTTCTTGACTATTTTGTTCCAGTAATCTGTCGATCTATTATTTCTTTAAAATTATATGTTTGAATTACTTTGGCCTTACATTTCAGTTTCTGGTATGGCAAATTTTTGTTGCTATTGTGAATGGGTTATTTTCTTTCTCAGTTTAGTGTTCTACCTTGTTATGTCTATGGAAAACTTAATTGCTTTTTGTAAGTTCTGATTGGATCTATCTTTCAAGTCTTTCTTTTTTTATTCTATTAGTTTTTTTAGTTGCTTGCCTCCAGTCATCGAGAGACAATTTAATCATTTGCAAATAGTAACTTTGTCTCTCCCTTTCAATATTAATACTATGTATCTTCTCTTGCTTTTCTTATTGTACTGGCTAGAACTTCCAGATCATTGTTTAACAATAGTAGATAAAATGGAAACTTTGCCTTCTTTGAGAGGAAAAATTATCTAAGAGCATTCTTAGCTGATAATTATGCATTAAAGATAATTAGCAAATGGCCATTTGCAGTTCTATAACTACTGTGTAAATAATGATAGTCGATAATTTCTCTCCTCTGAGCAAGAATTTTATAGACTTAATTTATAATGCTAAAACATCTGCAAGTTTGGCCTATGGTACCCATTTTGCAGATGAAGAAAGGAAAGTCTTCAAATATTGAATAACTAACCCAAGTTTACCTAGATTGTAAGTCATGATCCAAAAAGAGAATCTAGAGCTCTCTGATTCTAAACTCTTCTTATGTACTGTATTACCTGTATTATATAAATACTATAATGACTTAATTCTGACATATAGAAGTGGACATCTCTGATTGGGCAACTGATGTAGGTTGCAATGATATACTTTAATACATTTTAAGTAACTTATGAGAATTATATATTGACTTATAATGAGATGAATTATAATCACAATTTTTTTCAACTGCAGTGAGCTAATCAAAAAAGTCTAAAGTACCCACAATATATCAGTATGTGTGTAATTATTCACTTGATTGTACCATATAATCATACTGATTGTATGTGAGTTAACATTTCATAAGTGTGTAACTTTTCCCCCAAATAGATTGCATGTAAATCAGAACTCTTGTTGGTGACAAGTGATAGAAACCCAACTCAAATTAGCTTAAGTTAATAAGGGTCCCGTGAACTTCTGTAACTGGAAAACTCCAAGGCTCACATTAGGCATGACTAAATCTTCCTTTTATGAGTTTCTCTAAGTGTTGATTTGAAGAAAGAAAAACAAAATCTTTCTCCCTGCTACAGTATAGAAAAATCCAAAAAATTTTTTATTTATGTAACATGCCTATTTCTTGGACCAGTCACTGTGACTGAGGGGATGGGTTCCTCTGACTGGCCAGGCCTGTGTCACACAGTCACTCCTATGACTTAAGAGTATGGAAGGATACCATGATTAAAAGCTCTACCAGAATCAAATGCAGGGAGTAGTGAGAGAAACATTTCCCCAAAGGAAAGAGGGGCTGCAATAATCAGAAGATAAGGGAAGGAATATTGGTCAGAGCAAAATATAAGCTATCCATCATTGTAAGCTCTCCTAAGTCAACAAAGTGTCTTTCACTTAGTGGTAGCCCTCACAGCAGATAGCAAAGTGACTCCATGTGGATAGAAGCCATTCAATCAATGCATAAATACGGACCAATGTACACATACAAATAATTAAATAGATTTCAAGTCAGCCATGAATCACCCTTGAAACAGTTGAATTAGCATATATGACTTGATTATGTGTTCTCCCTAAGGTAAAGAAATGTGTGATATATGAAACAAAATGTGCCACTTTCCTGCATCACCTGGTGGGTTCTCTGAGATGTGGACCCTGATGGTCCAGTGCCGAGTTCAGTAGGCGCACTTGGATGAATACCTGTGGAAGAAAGGGCATGGGAGCAAGACTGGGAAGGGGGAGAAATCAGTGGGGGATGCAGGCGTGATCAACAGTCTCAGCTGCCCACAAAGGGAACTTGGGAGCTAAAATGGCCTCTCAGCCTTGTCACAAAGGGCTGGAGCAGCTGGGCTGTTGGGTCCCTTTCATCAGTCAGTGACTGGGATTGGAAGGCCCTGGGAAGGGCTTGGGGCCTGTGGATAAAATGAGAGTCCCTGTGGCCAGGATTCTCACCTGGCCATGGTTGACTAGCTCACTGCACACCTGTGGGCAATACATGGCTGTTGACTCTATATAAAGAGTTCCACCCAGTGCTCTGGGCGTGACATGGTGGCAGGGCTGCAAGGCTGCAGGAGAGCAGAGCAGAGGCTGGAGTGGTGGCAGCGCCAAGGACAAAGGCCCAGAGGACGGCTGTGTGGGGCAACTGAGCAGAGAGGCCTGGAGGACGGCTGTGCAGACAGAGGGGCCCAGAGGACGGCTGTGCAGACAGAGGGGCCCAGAGGCAGAGACCAGCTTGCTGCATGCAGACTCGCTCTGAGTGAATGGGATTCTCGTGACTGACCTGCCACCTGGAAATAAAGTTGGGTATAACCCTTTCACCCCAAGAACATTTTGCTGTCATTTTCTTTGGTCACACTGAATCCATAGCAAACTTGCCTGGGGCTGAAACCATTTGCAAGACAGGCCTGAGTTGGCGCATGTGGGCTTTCTGCAGCTCAGATCTCCAAAGGGCTGATGGCTAGAGACTTTCTTCTGCTGGCTTTCCTGCAGCTGGGGTAACAGTCTTTCTTTACAGGCAGATCTGGGGAGTGTATCTCTGCCTCCACCACATTCTCTAAGGAAATTGAAGTTAACTGGCAATGAGGAAAAAAAAACAGAAGAATAGTTTTTGCAGTGCTCTGTTGTAGATAATTTATATGTAAGTTGTGTTTAAAGTATTTCGTTTAATCCTAGTGTTATTCTTTCCTAGCAGAGAATTGGATTTATACATAGTGAAGCCAAACTGATGCTCTCCATTCCTTTGTTACTTGCTAAGTACCTGTACTACAAAGTCATCTTCACTGCAGTGTGTTGACAGCTAAACAATGGCCATGTACCTCTAAGTGAGTAAAAGAAACTCTTTCTCTTACTCTTTTTAAATGTTTGCTTGCTATTTTATTTGTTAGTCTTTTTATTTGTTACAACTTCTTGAATAATTCAGAAAAATTTATATTTTCCTATAATATACTTCCACTGTAAAAACAAAATAACCTTTCCAAACAATCCTCATTGTTCAAGTACCACACACTCACCTAAGTTTGAGAATCAAGGAGATGGATCTGGGTGGAACAGCATGTTACAGAGAACCCTTAATCGGTGCTGTAATTCACTGTGGTTGAACTGACCTCAGTCTCAGAGCACTCTGTGTGTGAAGGGTAGGAATGAGCAGGGGCTTTGCACTTGACCTGATGTGAGCACTTTGTGGTTCTAGAGCTTTAGGCAGCTTAACTTAACCTCTCATTTCCTCGTTTGTAAGTGGTGATAATAATAATGACTCACATGGGAATATAGGACATAAAACACTGTTTGCCACAAAGGCATAAGCCCAACAGATGGGTGTTATTTTTCACTATTGTTACCAAAGTAGGACTTTTTTTTAAGACCTAGTCTTTCATATTTATAAACATCTGATACTGTAAAAAGGAATGAAGTGCCTTATACTTCCAGCATGAAGATGGCATCAGTTTAGGATGGGCCATTTAGTCCTTGAATCTTCTAATAGCCAAAACAGTGTGCTCTGCCCACCCCCTATGCATACACACACACCCCTTCCGTTTTTGTTCCTAGACCCCTGATCCTAACCATCTTTCTCATTTACATAACAAAAATGTTCTAGGTGCCTGCTATGAACCCTCAGGACTTGTTTTTACCCTCAGGACTGCTCTCCAGTCTTGTGGAGGAGCATCAGACTCTGAGAGTTTACCCTTTGCTTTTGTGCTTAGTTGTTATTGACTTTTTTTTACTATAATGCCATAAAACTCCTCATAAAGACCTCTGACCTGCAGAACTTCATGCTGTGAACCCAAGACATCATACTGATAACATTTATATTCACAATTAAAATTTTTTCCTTTTTTCATACCTTTTTAAATCTTTCAGTACCTGAATTAAAGAGTTATTATTTTTTCTGCTCATATATAAATAGGAGAGGTGGGATTTAGAAGCCATTTTAAAATGAGAATTGCAAAGGGTTATTAGTATAGAGGCTGGCTGCTGACAGGATAAACTCAAGTAGCTCTATTAGGGTCCCTGCCTGAAATCTGGTTGTCCTTGTGAGAGCTTCTCAGCTATAATCTGCATATTCAAGAACAAGAGTTCAATTCTTGTTAGCAACATTTTTTTCCACTTAATTTTCTTTAATTTTAGGACTCCACCATCTAACAACTTTATCTGTTTCAATTAACAAGCCCCTATTGTGAGCAGTATTGTGCCATGTTCTGCAGGCATTCCTGTATACAGCACCCAGGACTCACAGGCAAGCAAGAAGGGGATGGGACTGGGAGGCGGGGCAGTGTGTGAAAAGAGTGTTAAAATAAATATTTAAAAACATAAACGATGCTATTATGAAGCAGAATATGTAAAGGACTGTAAGGTAATCACAATGTTATGGGAATTCAAAAGAAAGTAGTTAGTTGCCTCTGTCTGGGGTGAGGCAGGAAAGTTTTAATGGAAAAAGAGGATGTTAGTTGGGTCTTAAAGCTTGGATTTTGACCAGTAGAGGTGGAAAAGGTGTTCCTGCAAATACAGAGGTGTGGAAAGATACGGCTGATCTGTACTGGGTATGACACCTCAGAATGTTGTGGGAAAACATTAGCCCCTGTTGGGGGTAGGGCAGGAAAGGCACATAGAGGAGCCTTGAAAATGATTGTGAATGACCTTGTGAAAGGAGTGCCATAAGCAGTGTGGAAACACAGACGACTGACATCTGGCATTCAGGTGCACATGGGATTGGGCAACAAGACTTCCCTGAGGGTGGGAAGAAATGGACAAGAGAATCCACTCCCATGACTTTGAGAAGGTGAACTTCAAGGGACCTGGGAGGAGGCTGTATCTTTTGGGGAGATGGAAAAGGGAGGTAAAGAAAGGGAGGCACAAGAGAAACCCTCAGGAGGGGATAGAGTAGGGTGGCAGAAGCAATGAGTTTTATTTTAGATAAGTTAATTTGAGCTGTGAGTGGCTTATCCAGATGGAGATATACAACAGGAAATTGAAGGCATGCTTCAGCTGAGAATAGAACTGTAGATACAGATGTGGAAGCATTGAAGAGCGAGCCTAAGGTTCGGTGAGATTCTTGAGAGAAACAAAGGTCTCCTTCTACACTTTCTCCCTCAAAATTCTCTCCCATTTTTAGTGGAACAATTTTTTAGGAAATAGGAGGAGATGATGCCACAAATTAAGAGATGAGAGAAGGAATAAACAGAGAAGACCAGTGTCTGGGTTGTATAGTATCAAGGAGAGAAAGGAAAGGTTTAAAAGGTGGGCGTGTGGGCATTACGCTCCTCAATCACAGCAGAGAAGCTGGATTGGTTGAACATAAGGGAAGACTTTTACTGCAACAATTCCATTGTGTTTGGTTAAGACTCCTGACATAGCACTTACCAGTATTTTAGGTGGCTTATTATTCTCCACTGTTAGATAGGGATAATTGGATATTGCATAAGTACTTGTAATTATTAATAATTGGATAATTATTTTGTCTCTAGCCTTTATCACTAATAAGTGAGTGAATAAATGAATGAACTCATGAATGAAATTGTCAGTTGTACACAAAGAGTGGTTTCAGTAGAGAGGTGGGTGTGGAAGCCAAATTCCAAGGTCTAAAGTAAGTGAATGGTAGTAAGGAGTCTGGGAGATATAGTGAGATTTATAGCTTTTCTTTTTTAAGAAACAAAAAATAGCCCCAAAGATGTACCACTGTTGGCTTCAATTGTGATTAAAAAATGAACTGTCATTGTGTCAGGGAATGATTACTTTAGATAGATAGAAAGTTCTGCTAAGAATAACATTTCTGTTTATTTTGAGATTGTCTATTGACCTAGTGGGACTTCAGAGAGATTTAGATTACAGGAAAAGCCTCTGACAGATATCTATGAAAGCTAGGTTAAAACAATAATATACACAATCAACTGTGGTACAAGGGCTTGTAAACCAGTGCCAGTTGGAATGCTCAGAGAATTGGGAACAGAGATCTTTAGGCAGCCAGGTGAGACTAATCTGGAGAAGCTTTAGGAAGGAGATAAATTTAAGCTGTTTTGAAAGGGGACTATTCTAGTCAATTGGCAGAGTCTTAAAGCATAGGATTAGGTATTTTAATTTGATTACTTGAGGTAATTTGGAGCCACCCCAATATTCTGAGAAGACTTGGTGTAAATGTTTGGAAGATGACTCATTTCAGTAGTTCTTAACTCTAGCTGCCTATTAGAATTACCTGGATAGCTTTAAAAAAATACTGGTGCCCAGGCTGCACCCCAGAACAATTAAATCTAGAGATGGGACCCAACCATGAGCATTTGTTTTGTTGTTCAAGTTCTCTGAATGCTTCCATTTAACAGCTGCAAGTGAGAAGCACTGCTCTAAGCATAGGGCAGATTGCAAGCAAGGAAGAAAGAGACTCAAATTAGAAAGGTTAGCAAGGAGCCTGGAAATTGGAGTCTGACCTAGCTTTGTGAGCAGAGATAAAAGGGGTGATGCTATATAAACTGTTTTGAAGGAAGGCTCGGTTGGACTTCGTGATGCATGCCAGTTGCAATTTTTCATAAAGCTTTATTCCAAGAGCACCACTGCTTTTATTATGATGGATTGGCTGGAAAATGGGCAGGTAGGTCTTGCTTTCCTAATGTGGAACTTTTACTATTAGCAAAATTCTCAATTTCTAAAGTAGCAAAGCAGGTCAGAAGAGAAAAGAAAACACAATCATATCAAAAGTATAGAAGCATTTGTTTATATCTGAAGGAGGAAATAAAACCAATGATGGATTTAAGAATTAAGAATCAAAATTCAGACTTTAAATTGAGTTATGGTTGGGAGATGTTGGGCTGTGGTAAAATTATTACCCCTTTAGAGTAAACTTGCAGGAAATGAAAAGTCAGACCATTAAGGACACTGAAAAGAAGGATTCTCCATTATTTTTAATCATAACATTCCCCTTTCCTGGAATGAAGAATTGGAAACAGGTATGGGAAATGAATGGGTGGTGTCTCAGAAATGGTGACCAGTGGGCTGGCAGCAATGATGAGCATTCCAGTGTTCATATTAGATCACTTTAAATTTATTCTGGCATGTTCCACCTTTAAAATTTAGAGGAAGGGCAGAATGTCAAAAAACTGGCACTATTATTTATAAAAAAGTAGCATGTCATAATATAACCTATATATGAGTACTTGATAAAAGTAGATACTGAAAGAAAAGTTAACTGGCAAGAGCATCTGAAGAAAAGCAATTGAATATATTTGTGGAGCAAAATCATTTTTCTGGCTCTGAGGATGAGGCTGAGTCTTACAACTGTGATAAATGTCCATCTAATAACTACTGTCATTATTTAGAGAACAGACTTGGGACTGTAAATGAAAGGTAATTGTTCCTGTATTCCTAACCCCAAATGCTGGGTCTCTGGTGCACACACTCAGGGATAAGGAAGCTGACCAGGACTGGTCCTAAATGTAAATCAGGGAGGTCTGTATGTTACAATTTGAGGGGCAAAGATTCCCCTGACTCTCCCTTCCTAAAATTTTCTCAGTTAACTTTGCCTGATTTGTAGGGAGTTGTGGCTTAGTAGGTTAGGAGTTGTGGCTTAGTAGGAGGTTAGGACATTGTTACCAGAAGACCCTTGAGAAAATAAAAGTGCACTATAATGGATCAGGAATACACCCAGAAATGACATTCACCCCCTCTTCCCTAAAGGATCTCAGGGAACTGGCTGGGTAGGAGGAGGTATGGTGAGGTTGGGCTTCAGAAGGGGGAAGAGAATAAAAGTTCACAGCCCTGAGCAGAAACAAGCCTCTGGGTATCCTGTGGAAAGCGAAAAGGAAGACCTGAAAGTTTTGCTGATTCTCTGAAAAGAGAAACCTCATTCTTCCATTCCTCCTCCATCTTGCCTCACTCTTGGGCACGTGGCACACTGTACTTCATTTCATCCAGCTCGTCTGACCCTAGGAACAGGGCCAGCTGCATGTGCCTTAGTACATTCAGGTCTCCTTAAATGCTTCCAATTCCTCTTCTTCAGGCTTGTTGTTCTAAGGAAAGAAAGTTCTAAATAATACTACACAAACTTCCCCTGCATGTAGGTTTGCAAAATTAATGATCCTATTGGAAAGGTAAATTCATCTCTGATGCTTGGTTGAGGCTAAGGAGAAAAATCACTGTCTTAGAGTCACCCTTCTTAATACACCTCATCTGTAGAATTCTCTGCCCCCACGCCCTGCCTCCCACCATGCTAACCACTCTGGCAAAGGAGATATAGCTTGAAACTCCATCTCTGAATCCAAAGTCACATGATGCACTCATTCATTCAGCAAACATTTATCAAATGCCTGGTTTGTGCAAGACTGTGCAATGCCCAAGAGAAGCCAGGGAAGGCTGCATAGAGGAAGCCACCTGATGTGCCATTCCGCACATGACAAGTTCTTCCACTTTCTACATTTACGGTTTGAAAAGACTGCAGTCAACATTTTGTACAATTTAAATAACAACATCAGTTTCTTCAATTTTAGGAAGAACACAACAGCTTTCCCAAAAGCCCCCTCACAGGTCTGAGGGTTCACAGAGATCTATGGGGATCAGGTAAATGTTCCGGGAATGGGAAATTCTCTGATTGCCTTGCTGTGCTTTTCTAGTCGGAGCCCCTGCTGCAGTGCATTGCTCAGGTCCTTTCAAGTGAAGAAATGAATCTGTGCTCCCGTCAAAATGTGTTAACTGCACACCCGGACACCTATCACAGTTCACCATACTCTAAGCAGAGTGGAGGTGGAAAGGGACTTAGTCCCCCTTCTGAAGTCTGGGAAGGCCAGATGTTTGGGAGATGCCGAACAACTGGTGTCCTGGGAGTATCTGGCTGAGCAGGCTCTGGGAGTTCCAGTGGAGCCTCGGTGCTGGGAGAGAGATGGTGTCCATTTATTTTCCCGGGTGTGAATCACTCTCCCCGGTTGGGCCTTTGGGAGATAATTCATGAAGGACACCGGCAGCGCTGTAGAACCTGCCAACTACACATCAGATCCAGGGGTGTGTGCGCATGGGGAGGGAGATTTTCCAGAGGCATTTTTTCCGAGGTCTTTGTGCCCCAAGACTGGGTTCTTTGAATGTAAGTCTCGGGAAGGGCAGGCAGGAGCCTCTGTTATGCCCCGGGGAGTATGTTGCCCATCAGTAAACGCTGAATGACAGCGGCATTTTCGGCCTGGAAGACCCGGCGCGATCTGGGTCTGACGGACCCTGTCGCGAATTCAGCTCGGGGCCAGGACGGCAATACCGCAAGAGCAGCCTCGAGGTGCGGGCGGCGCGCGGAAGGGGGCTCCACCTGGCCGCTGCGCCGGGGCCGGAGGGGCGGGGCCCGGCTTCCCCGAGGCGGTGGCGCCTCCTCGCGCCCGAGCGCGCGCTCCCCGGGGTCCGGCGCACGCGCGAGGCCGGGAGGGAGCGCGCCCCGGCGGCGGCGGGAGCGGGAGGCGGCGGAGGAGGCGGGCGAAAAGGGGAGGCTGGCCGCGCGCTGTGGCGGCGGCGGCTGGAGCCGGGGCGGAGCGGGGCGAGAGGGAGGGGGCGGGCGGAGAGGCAGGCGGAGGGGAGTGAGCCGCAGGTCCAATTCCCAACTACGAGCCCCGAGTTTGCAGATGGGGCTGCTTGGCGGCGCCTGCGGCTGAAGGAGAGCAGCGGCGGCGGCGCGGAGGCGGCCGAGGTGCGAGCCGGTGAGTTGCTGGGGCCCCCACGCCGCTCGGGTAACGGTCTCCGCTCGCCGAGGCCGGCGTGGGGTGGGGGGGGCGCCCTGTTGCTCGTCGCCGAGCGCCACGCGGGGACCCCGGCCCGCCCCGCCCCCTCGGCACCTAGCTCAGGCGGGCGGGGGGCCGGGGCGGAGAGGAGGAGGGGGCTGCTCGGCGCTCCGGCCCTGCCCGCGCGGAAGGGGCGCGCTTTGCAGGGCCCCTGGCTCCGGGGTGCGGGCGGGCCGGAGCGCGGCAACGTGCCCGGCCCATGCTGCCGGCCGCCGCGCCTGGCTGTCCCCACGCGCTCGCCGGCGCGGCCGGGCTTGAGGGGACTGGGGCTGGGGGCGCGGGATCCCCTCCGGGCGCAGGCGCCGACCCCTCTGCGGCGGGAATGGCGCTAAAGCGGGTGGAGAGCCGCGCCGGGGGTGGTAGTTGCTGTGACTGACACCTCTGGGGTCAGTCCCAAGAGGGGGTGATCCACCGACTTCTAGCTTGCTCTCGAGCTCCGAGTTCTTGCGGGAGGAGGCTTTCTGCAACTATTGCTACTTCCTAGGCACGAGGCTCCGGCTGTTTGGTCAAAGTGGTTGTGGGCCAAGCACACGCTGCTCCGGAGGCGTTCTCTGCCGAGGCGGTGTTTTCCAGCCCAGGGTACATTTATCTGGAACCCGAAAGGTGCTGGGGCCTTTTTGGTTGGGGGTGGCGGTGGGGGTGAGGCCAGGAGGGAGTCGCTTGAGGGATCAGACGGTTGGTATTGATGACAGGATATGGATTGGTTGGTGGGTATTTTTGCAAGACTTCTTACCACTTTATTGGGAGTTTAGTCTCGCTCTTCACTGGGATTAGTCTCAATCTCAAACTCCTGGGATTACATCTGGAGATTACATCCATTAAACTTCCATCAGTTGCGGAATGCATTTGTGTAAATGAGGTTGGGGGCGGGAGAGGAAGGGAATTGAAGGCTGATGGGGAAGCTCAGAAAATTCTCCGCATTACTTATGAACAGCCTGTTAAGGTCAAGCTAGCCACGTTTCACTCTTTCCTACGCCTTTGGGGATTCGTGGAATTTTACTTTATGCTTCCTGAACTGGTCTTCTCGTAAATATGGCTCGGAACCTTTGAGGTGCGTTAAAAATGCCCAAGCGGAGTAGGATTTAGCAGCCATTTCTGCCAGTGAAATCTTTAAAATGGTCGTTTGGAAACTTGGGTATGTCGAGTATATTCGGTGAAGTAACCCAGTGTTATCAGTGCAGAGACAGTTGCGGTATATAGGTATAACAACGGACCTCAGGTATTATGGCTTATTTTAGGCATCTACTGTGCAATTATGATAAAGGTTATCGGGCCTGATTATAGTCAAGTCGTCTGAAGCCTTATCACAGTAAACAACTTCTGTGGGTTGTGTCATTTTGAGGTTATTTGTATCTGAAATCTGTCATATAAACACGTTTAAATACATGTTTGCACAGTATGATTGCGGTTACTTTTTGAGGCCCGTGTTTCCTTTATTTTAGACTAGAGTTACATAATACACAAATGGTAACACTTTTAATGGCTCTGTTTTGTCCTATAGAGGTTGCACACTGAATACCTTTATAAATAAATATTCAGGGGTGTGTGTGTGTGTGTGTGTGCACTTTTCTAATTCCTACCACTCAGTACCTTTCTCACCTAGAATTTCAAAGTGAATTATTTTACATTCTCAATAAAATAAACACTGGAAAAATTAAGGTGCTTAAGCAAGTCTGGTAGCTCTGTATAAGACAATCATTTTTTGTTCTCTAAGCCAACTGTTGGATTTTTAAAAAATGAATCATATTTCTTAAACATTGGAGGGAGCAGTTTGGTTTTTTTCTGAGTCTCATTTCAAGCTGAAATTCTTCCAGAAGACTACACCTCTCCCTCCTTCTCCTCTCCCCTTCTTTTTTAGGTTGGGAGAACCAAGAAAATCATAATTGTGAGACTCTGTATGTGTCACCTTTTTAAAAAGCTGTTTTGAAATTGAAGTTGATTATTAACCATCCCTTTATATACTATGCCATTTAATAATGGATGATTAGTAGAAGACAGCAGATGTTTTAATTAAATGCCTTTCATTTTTTACATCCAAGCTACAAGTAACATCAGCAAATTATTGCTGAAAGTTGGAAAGAAAAACAGGATTGGTGCTAGTCAAAGGCTATCTAATTATAAAAACACCAAGAAAATAAACATTTTCTTCAGGCAAGAGGACGCATTTGTACTTTTGACATCATTTACTATATCATAAATCACCTAGTTCTAGGTGGATTTTGTAAGAGTATTTTGTAAACTAGACATTAGGTATATAATATCGATAATTTTCTTTTCCAGGGTGATTCATTTGGTAAGGGACTAAACTTGTATCACTACTTAAGATAAATGTAGTTAACTTGCAAAGGATGTGCTGATATTATTTCAGGAAGAATGATACCTATCCATTAGAATAAAACAAATACTGGGCTATCTGAGGATATTAAGTTATTCCTTAAAAAATGTTGCTAGTTTGCTTTGCCTATAGGTTCTTTCCTTCCAAAATTAGTCTTCACATTTATGAATGTCATAAGAGCAGATAAGCATGGGAGATCTCTTTGCTGATGTGCTAGTAGTGAATTTTATTTCTTTATTGTAGGGACCAGGTCTTGCATAGTGTTTTTGGTCATTCTCACAGAAGCTGCAGTGATTTCCCCACGTTTCCTGTTATTTGTATACGACCACTGGGGGGAGACTTTACAATTAGCTTGACCATGTCCCTCCCTCAGTTACACTGGCTGCTAATCATCCCCAGGCACTTTGCCAAACTGCTGGAAATGTGTTGAGGATGCACTCAGAAGCAAGTCTTGATCAAGGTGTCTAATGACTTTTATTTCTTTAACTCACGCCACACTCATAAAGTACAACTCTTTATAGATTGTGTTATTAACAGTCTTCTTTTTGGTCTACCATTAAGTGGGTTAACTGAATATCTAATATGGTGAAAGAGGAGATTCATGAATACATTAGAGCTTTCAAAGATGTGACTTTACTGACATTAATTTTAGAAGCAATATAGGTTTAATTATACACAGATATTAGTTGTCTGAAAAGATCTGGAGAGAACTTCACTCTTCCTCGAGGTGTACTATGTCCAAACCTCTGTAAACAGATTGGTCTACTATTTTAAAAAGCTTTCAGAGCAGGAGGTATTGAAGCATCTCTTGTACCTAATTTCACCACATAGGGGAAGTTTTTCCTTTATCATAATAATAGAGATAAGATTAAAACACACAACTTTCTTGGCTATTAAGCTGTGACTCTTCTTAGGTAAAATGAAGTCAGAAGTTTGGTTTCCACTTTTTCTCTTCTGATAGTTTTAACCTTGCTAATGTCTAGCTCAATAATAGTGAATTCAATAAGTAAAACGATACTATGTTTACAGTAAATAGAACTTAAGTTTTCATGCTCTTAAGACCTTTATGCGTACTTGATTGTACTTGATCTAGCACATTCGTTAACATAATAAACAGGATAGAATTTGAAAGTTTCTGTCATCCTGTCATCTTAGATTATTCTTCCTTTAAGATGGCTTTGCTTCTGTCCTAAAAATAATAATAATTTCTCCTCCTTCCCCCTCTTCCCTCCTCCTCCTTTCTTCTTCTGTCTTCTTAATATTCATAGTATACCAGAAGAGATACTTTCCACATAGCAAATGTTCATTACTAGCTAACATTAGGATTGTATCAAATACTTCGGGAAGGCAATTTCTGAAGGCCTCTCTGATAAAGTAATCACTGGTGCAAAGCAGCCATATTTTAAAGATAATATAGTGATTTTTCATAAAGCTCAAATTATTTTCAAATCTCCACTGCCTACCAGTTGTTGTATGTGATCTGATCCCTACTAACTTCATCTTGCATTGTTTCCTTTTAGGTCTTTATCACCTCTTTAACATCCTCCTTGTTCAGTATACCCCATATACATGCCCTTCTTTTTGTCCCTCAGAAATGTCATAGTTTGTTCTTAACTTAGGACCATTCCATTTGCTTGGAATTCTCTTCCTAAAACATTACATGACTGGCTCCTTTTCATCATTTCAGGTTTCAATTCAGATACTACCTTCTTAGACAAGCAGTATTATCTAACCACCCTTTTCCGAATGGCAGAATCCTCATTTCCTCGATGCCATTACCTAAAGTTTTTTTTTTCTGCAAACCGTTTATCACTATCTGAAATTATACTTTAATATTATTGTCTGTATACTCTCACTAGAATGTATAAGCACCATGAAAACAGTAATTTTTATTTTTTTTTATCACTGTATTTCAAGGACTTAGATCTGTTCCTGGCACAGAGTTGTCATTAAATGAATATCCTTTTTAAAAAATCTGACGTTCTGTCCTTCCTGAGGTATTGATGTTAATATTCCTTTTTGAAATGGTATGAGTAGATGGTAATTCTAATAAATAGACTACTTTTGGCTGTAAGTAATAAATCCTTCTGACTGGTTTAGGCAAGAGATGAGATTGAAAGAGCAGGGAATGGAATGGAATCCAGAAGTTGGAGACTCCAGTGCCAACATGATACCCTTCATCTTTTTATTCCTCACTATGTATTTGCTTCATTTCTTTTTTTGTTGCACAGGACCACTTCCTAGTCCTCTTAATGGAAAATATGGCTGCCAGCAAATCCTGAGTTTTCTGCTCAGACAACAGGAAATAGATTTGTCTAGCTCCCCTCCCTTCCCTGTTCCACAAGCTACACTGTTTTATTACAGTTTGGTGTACTTGCCGAAACCATGTGAAATCGGATCAAGAGAGACAGAGCCAAATAGGTACCCCAATGATAATTAATGTTCACATTTGACCAACCCCCAAAAGGCTGGTTTCCTCTCTTTTAAATTTGCTGGAATATGAAGTTGGAAGATCTAAAAAGCACTTTCCTGGGGATATTCAAAAGAAATGTCCTTTTTTTTCATGGAAGGGATTTACAGTTTGGTTGAGGACAATAGAATATATACATGAGGGAAAGAAACAATTGATAAAAATAGCCTGGTAATAATGCAGGATGTCCTGATATTTGCAACATGTATTACAAACAAAAGGCAAATATCCTCAATAAATAAAGAGTACCTGCAAATTGATAAGATCAGCCATGAAATGGGCAAAGATCATTAACAGATAATTCACAGAAAAAGGAATCCAAATGATCCTTAAGCATATATTAAGATATTCAACCTTACACATAATGTAAATATCATAAAATGGAGATATAATTTTCACCCATTAGATTGACAGATCAAAAAGTTTGATAATACTTTTGAAGGGGAAAGATTAACAGGTGCTCTCTAACATTGTTGGTGGAAATATAAACCAATAAAATTTGTGATTGAAATTTCTGAAGAATACTAAGGTAAATAGAAATACCTGAGAATATGTGTTTGTGGGAGAGGAAAGATCTAAAGTTTAGATACTTATTTATCTGAACACTAATTTGTGTTGCTTTATTTTTGGCTTCAGTCATTAAACAATTCCAGGCCAGGGTAAAGCCAGCAAGGTCATGTCATTGTGTCCTGTCCCACCAACCCTGCAAAAGATCCTTTCAGGATCATCATCAATTCCCCTTCCCAGATTACTCTTCCTTCTGCCCTAGTACTTTTAAGTTTGTTTCTAAATCACTGATATTTCTGTATACTTTGTATCTTTTTGAGCCTAGTGCTTTGTTGCCTACTTAGTAGTAGCACATAAGAGTGAAGTCAAGGTGCTTAGCTTATTAGTTTTTTATAGAGTCACTTCATAATTTTCATGCTTTTGGAAACCTCTTGTAAAAAGTGACTTAGAATTTCACTTGGTAAATGTACTTAGGATTTTATTACAATAAATAGTCACTAGAGCATTTTTAAAAGTTATTATACAGTATATTAATGAAACTTTACTTTTACGTGGTTCCTTTTGATGCCAGGGTTCTTGTTTGCAGAGTCGAAGAATGAACTTAGCAAACAGTCGAGGTAGGAGAGCCAGGGCAGAGGCTTTTATTTAGAAATAAAGTGAGAGGAAAGAGCTCCTGGCTCACGCCAGGAGGGGACAAGAGAGCTCAGGTGGTGTGTTGTCTAGGGGATTTATAGGCAGTTGAGGATTTTTGGGAATTGAGGGCTTAGGGTGTGGACTTGTACCACCTGCCCTGCCCTCAGGGTGGGCTGGGTGGTTGTCTGTTTGCTAGGGCTGTTTACAGTGAAGTCATGGGTTATGCTGAGATACCCTTGGGGAACACTCAAACATTCCAGGCCAAGTTGCTCCTGGCCTTTTGACCTTTAACTGATCTCACTGAAGATGTCTATATTCCTAGTCTAGTATCTTTACCCTAGAGAATTAGTGTGACCTTGACTTTGCATAATGCTGTACACAGAGTTTCGATAGGGACTTTACATTGTTACATTGCTTTGACTCTAAATACCTTGCCTTGCTTTTTCTCGAGGCCCTTACCCTACTCTGTCTAAGCCCACGGTCCCTGTCTCACTTTGTTTGATAAAGTATTTTTAGATCTTAGTTGGGTTGGATAAATGTGGAAAGGGAGGGAGCAGATAAAGATGCATGCAGCTTTTCTAGAAAATGTGAGAAAGTGTGAGGAAAATTACTTTCTGAGCAGATCAAGGGTCACGTGCTTAGGAATGGAAAAGAGAAGGGTGAGGGATTAGTTTAGGGAAAGTCTGTGGTAGAACCCAGAGGGGCTACATCTTGGGAGAAGTTTTAACTTACAAAAACACCAAGCTGATGTAGTTGAATATATACTCTGAGGATACAATATATACTTTATGATATTTTTATTCTGTAGGTAATTTTTACCATGAATTGACTCTGGTACAGAGGTTCTCCACCTGAGGGGACACTAGAATCCTTTACAGTTACCCTACACCAAAGGATTCTAATTAAGCAGGTTTGATGTGGGGCCAATGTATGTTTATATTTTTAAAGTTCCCAAGCGTCAATATTTATAAAACAAGATACCCTATAAAATATGCTCTTTAATAAGCAAATCAGCACAGCTTTATGGTTCTATACCATTTAGATAACTTTAACCCTAAAACTTGATCTGTCTCACCATGGTCTCTATTTTAGTCAGATTGATACCTCAACAAACATGTAATTAATTTTCATTGCTCTCCTTACTCTCATCCTCTTGTTTCTTCTCCACTAGTAAATGTTTTATCTTGCCTCCCGCAAGAACCTGTCATTAGCTGGCCTCACCTACAATTTATCTTTTTCATTACAGGACAAATTATAACAACAGTTACAAAACTAGAAGTACACATCATGTGACTGGCTCATTTATGTCTTTTCACTTACATGAGTTTTGTGCATGCATGCTTGCTTTTACTGTTGAACAGCCTTAATTTTTCCTCTCACTACCAAGAGCTTAGTCACAGTTGGCTTAGGGTTGACAAGGGCATCAGTAATATTGTTGAATGCTTACTATGTTTTAGGAACTATACTAAATGTTCCACCACATATTATCTCATTTGCTTTCAACAGGTTCTTAAAATCAAAGTAAAACCCTCAAAGTATGCTAGTCCTATGGCTGTGGTTACAAATTGCCACAACCTAGGTGGCTTAAAATAAAATAAATTTATTCTCTCACAATTCTGGAGGTCAGTTGTCTGAAGCCATATTGTTGGGCCAAGTTTAGGGTGTTGGCAGGGCTCTGCTCCCTTAACAGCTCACAAGGAGAATCTGTTCCTTTCCTCTTCCACAGTTCTTCTGGGCTGCGAGCATTCCTTGGCTTGTGGTTGCATCACTCCAGTCTTCAAGGTCAGTTTCCAATCTCTCTCACTTCTGTTCTTCTCATTGCCTGCTTCTGTATGTGTAAGAGAAAAAGAGAAGTCACCCTTTGCCTTCCTTATTTGCCTTCCTCTTGTAAGGACACATATACACATATGATAGCATTTAGGTCCACCTGATGATCCAGGAAATCTCCCCATTACAGGATCTTTAACTTAGTCACACTTGCAAAGCTCTGTTTTCCAAATAAGGTAAATGTCACAGTTTCCACGGACTAAGACTTTGATGTCCTGGGGGACCATTATTCAGCCTATCTAATGATGATTCACATGGTCTAGAAGAGGGCTGATAGAATTCTTCTTACCCCACCCATGTCTCACTCTAAGTCAGAGTGTCTTAGCCAGAGGCAGTTTTGCTGCTCACTCCCTCCCTCACCCAGGGAAGGGGGTTGCTATTTGCAGCTGTCAGAGGCCAGAGATGCTGCAGACAATGCTCAGGGCTGGTTCCTACAACAGAGAATCACCCAGCTCCAAATGTCACGGTGCTGAGCTTGAGAAACACTGTTCTGAAGGTAACTATTGCCAGTAGTTTCTTGTGTATTATTCCTGAAAAAGTTTTTATAACTGTATCAGAACATATCATGAGTGCAGCTTTCTAATATGACTTGATTATGATATTATGACTGGTGATAGTTCCTGGTTAACTGAAAGTTGATTTACATGAGTTCATAAGAATTAATTCACCTAAACCTTAAATAATATGTTTTTACTTATACTTTTTTATTTACTTTAAATACACATTCAAGTGCCAGTCATTTCTTTGAGTACGTATCTTGCATGGAGTTCTGGGTCACCATTCTTACATAAAATAGTGCATTATTGCCGATTCCTACCTAGCTTTGGAGCAAAAACTTAAAAGTTTGTGAAGGAATCTGAGTGTAGGATCTTTGTAGTGTTTTATGGACTCCTCAGTTGTTTGTAGTTGTCTTGCTCACAATTACACAACAATTTAGCTTTTTGTTTTCTTGTTTTGCTTTTGTTAATATTTTTTGGTCTTTCCAAAGCTTTAAACTTGATTTTCATGTAAAGAATAATATAACTCCCATGGTCTTATATCAAATATAATGTGTGTATATGTAAATGTACACTTTAGACACTTATTTATATGTGTAAAGAAATCCTGTTTTGTACAAAAAAATAATAGCTCCCAAAAATATTGATACTACTACTACCACTTGTAGCTCATCTGAATAGCTTCCAATCTGGTGACATGGTGAGACCTAATGTCACAGTTGCTTCCAAATTTTTGGAAGTTTCAGAAAATTTGTTTTAAAACTGTATTGACAGTTTATTATCTATAGGATAGTACTATAAATACTTTATTGCTATTACCAGATTAATGCTTTAATTACTTTTCTACTGAAGGAAACATTGGCTTTTCATTAACTGTAATAAATGTTGTTTGGAGTTTTGCTTACTAGCAAAATATTTACACTGCTTCTTATATAGTTAAATCATACAGTTCTTGAAATTAGGTACTTTAGCTGATGATTTTCTTACTCAGCATGGCAAGAGACATAAAGACATGGAGACATGGGGTTATAATCTGAATTTTTACAGCTTCTAGCCCTTTTACTTTGTTCAGGACACGTAACTCTATAAGGTGCCAATAATAAGCTTGCTGGCAGGCTTGTCTGAAATTACTACTGAACTCAGTATACCTCATCTCTAAAACAGGGATTATAATAACTTTATAGCATTGGTGTAAAAATTTTAATTGGGTAATATAAGTAAATGTCTAGCACAGTCTGGAACATTTAAGTGTTCAGTAAATGTCAGTATCCTTTCTTTGTCCTACTGTCTGGTACAGTATTACCTGTACAGTAGATAATATTTGTTGAATAAACATGTTTTCAGTTGCCTTTGCTTAATTCATAACTTTCATTTTTTTCCCTCTCTAGTATAAGAGCTGTCTCATTTAGTAAATATTTTTTTAGAAGAACTTTGCTTTTAAAATAGTCCAGTAAATTATGTGCTGTTGACTAAAGTTAACTGCCTCATTTTTACATGACATTTTTCAGTGTTCTTACAAAGGCAAATTAAATATTGGGTCAAAAGATGACTGACCTCAAAGATTCTTTTCACCATGATCTAAAACTATAAAATTCACACAATCCTGGTTTTTCCTCATGCTTTCCCTTTAATAGTCAACAGAAGTAAGTAGTGTTTGATAGTGTAGCATTTTGAATGAAGAAAATGATCATACTTGCAGTATGTTCATAATGCTCCATTATCACATAATGGGAATTCTTTAGTATTTTTAATGAATGTGGCTGTCTTCGAGTGGATTTGACTTTATTTTACCGAAGCTATGTCTGTCTGTATGAATATAATATGTTTTGTGGAAAATTTAGACCTACATAAGTAAAACTAGTTGCCTTTTTATTCACATATTAAAAATATCCTTCTATTTGAGATCATGGTATAAAAAACTTGGGTAACAAGTTAAAGATATTTCATTCATTGAAGTTACTTATTTTATAAATTAAACAATGGTCATGTATATTTTTAATAAGTTGATTCAGCTGTTTTTTCATTTTCTAAGCTAGTAATCTTTTGGGTTAGGAGATAAATGAGAAAAATGTAAACTATTTTTTTAAGAAGGTTGGAATACCTTGTGAGGCGAATGGGAAAGTTATCGCAGTATGTCCTCACCATCCTTAGGATCAGGGTCTTGAAAACCCCAAGGTAGAGAAATTTTCCCTGAAGGAATTTAAGATGTTATGGGGGAAATTTAGTTAAGGAGTCTGAGGTCATGAATGAACACTTAAAAATTCTTATAAACTTTTAATGTCCACCCATTGAAAAATTAAATAGAATATATGAAACAGATTATCAATGACATCTTAAGCAATTTAATTTGAAATAACAAGTATTGTAGAATTAGTTTCCATATAAATAAACCTTTCAGGATTTCCAATTTAGGGACATTGTTGGGGAAGTATTTATAAATCCTAAGAGGCATGTTTTAGGATGTCTTGTTCAGAACCTTTCTTATTTACACTTAAGTTACTAACTCCAACTTCTGGTTCCACTGTTTTTCTAGAGATAGCAAAGCTTGGATGTTTGAGATATATATATATACACACACATACGGAAAAGGCTTTTTAGTAACCTTTATTTAACGCACTCAGCTTGTAGTAGCCAAGAGGGTATTTATAGTTCTTTTCCACCAATGACAATTTCATGCCAGTACTCAGGAGAAGATAACATAATGGAACACTGACTTGACTCTGTCCCTCTCATTCTTAATCTCCTTTCCTTCCCTGTGATTCTAGATTGGAGGCTGGAAATTTGTTTTGTCTTGGCTTCTAAGAGTGCACTGCAAATAATCTCCTACTCCTACTCTTCTATCTCTTTATTTCCTTCTCTTTTATCTTCCAAACCTGCAGTTCTCTTTCACAAAGTATCTTCAAAAAGAACAACTTAGAATTTGTTACACTCAAGTAGAAGTTTTCATCTAAAGTTTTAAAATCTGAATATATGTATATACTGGAATTCCACATAATGACAGAGTTATACTGTATATATCTGAGAAAAGAAATTTTTGGGTCCCCTCAGCCAAGCATTGTCCCAGGTTCATATGCTATGCTTAATTTTTATTTTTGAACAGATTAGGTACTTAGCATGTAAACAGTGTGCAGCAGACTATAAATTCCGAAAGACTTCAGAAAAAATTCTCATCTGTAGGGAGGAACTTGCTGCACATTTGATTGGATTAATTTTGAGGTGAGTCCTAAAATCCCTTTTACTTCTATAACTTTGATTCTGAAACAGCAAGAAGTTAAACTGATAAGGTACTGAGTAGCCAAGAAAGGTAGAATATTGTTGGGTGGAGTAACATGAGTAAAGGTGTTTGGGTGGTAATGAGATATGTGGTTATGCATATAAGAAGCAAAAAGATTAGTGTGGTTAGAGCAGAGAGTTCATATTTAAGAATAGAGGGATTAAGTTGAATAAATGAAAGCTAGATTTTAAGAGAAATTTAAACATTCTCAGGTGACAGAAAATTATGTTTTTCTAATGCAGTATTGTCATTAAAATTATATTTTAACATCAGTGGGATAGTCTTATGCTCAGTGGATTACAATGAAAAAGAATAGTAGAAAGAGACCTGATAATTTAAAGCCAAAGCAATGAGAGCTTGAAAGAGGGTAGTAGAGGGAATGAGGAGTAAGAGATGAATATAGGGAAATTGTGAATTCACCACAGCCGAGCAAATGACACATAGAGGGGGTAGTTTCAAGGGGTTCCTGGGCAAAGGATTGTCCCTGGATTTCCAAGTTTGGGAATCTTTTCTGAAGATAATCCTTATCTTGTTTAAAGGTTCATTTAGGTTCTTATCTTTTAGTAAGTTGTTATATCCTTAGATTTGAGCAGGTTCTCAACTATATTTCATCCCTCTTATTAAAGGACAGAAAAGTTCTTTGGAGACCACTTATCTGGCTATTAATTAGCAAGTCAAATTTCATTTATGCCTGAGTGATAAACTATTAACTTTCAAAGGAAAGATATTTATGAAAATGGTGATGGATGAACTGTGTGGGTTTTGTCCTGGAGGGGAGGGCAGGGGAACTGTAAAAATTAGGGAAAAGAGAAACATAGAAATTCAAGAGACTGATAATAGTAAGGAAGATGATAAGAATATTAAGCAAGGAATATTAAAACGCATTTTAAAAGCATTCAAATGCCTGATGTATACTTAGTACAGTGTTAGTTGTGGACAAATAAGAGAAGTATGTGACTTGATTTTTGTTGTCAAATTGTGTATTAAGTATGGTTGTGGGCCTTTCTCTCTGGAAACTTTATTTTTTTTTAATTTCACCAAAGAATAAACAATTCTGGCAACTATAACCACACTTTCAGTATAAAGCCAGATGATTATGAGATACTGATTAAGTGAACGAGAAAAGGAGTGATTTTGATGCTAGAAATATCAGACTGTTTCAGCTTGTCACATCTATTTGCATTATTGAAAATATTCCACTGATTTCTTTAAGGGGTCAATTTTGCCTCCCACAGGACATTCAGTAATATCTGAAGACATTTTGGTTGTCACAGTTGGGTTGGGAGTGTTTACTAGCATCTAGTGGGTAGAGGCCAGGGATGCTACTAAACAATTCATAGGACAGCACTCCTATAACAAAGAATTTTCTGGCTCCAAATGTCAGTAGTGCCAAGATTGAGAAGCCCTGGAATCTAAAACAGGCAAGTGGTCACCTGGGCAATTTTAGAGACCTGAGTAAATTTCTTCCTTTTTCTGGGCTTGACCAGATACTGTCCTTGTATTAACACATTTTCTTCCAACATAACAATACACTTGATTGTCACTGGTTTCTTTATTGTGTTCCTATCCTAAGAGTATATCTTTAGATGCTTTCATTAGACAAATGTTTCCAAATAGTTCTACCCATCTTCTCTGACAGTGGCTTTTTTCTGCTAAGGTTATTATTTCGTGTTTCCTTTTACTAATTTAATCCTTGAACGATCACCCTACTTCCAAATTCTGAGGGTCTCTGGATATGATTCCTAGGTACTTTATTTTGCAGCAAGGCTTTTCATGTGCTTTAAGGTACTTCATGTCTGAAATTTAGCTTGAGTTAGTTCTTGAGTCCAGGATTTTTTCTGATAGTGTTTGAATCTCTTCTCATTTTTTTAATGCAAGATTTCTTTGACAGTATTTGAACCTGTTCTAATTTTTCTGTATACAAAAACTTTAAATAAAATGTTTGAAAGGAAAAAACATCTAGGAGTTATTTCTGTTACAATAATTTTACTACTGCTTATAGATGAAGAATGCCATACATATAACAGCTGCATGCAAAAAAAGGTTTTATAATGTAAGTTTTATAATAATTGGAAGACATTGAAATTCTAGAATGAAAATAGGCATATGAAGACTTTTGTTTAGTGTTATTGTTAAACAGGACAAAATTTTCATTGGAATATAAAGATAAAAGTTGAATGAGCATTCCATTGATGGAGAAAGGGGGATATTTCAAAGAACCAGTTTTTTTTCCTTAACCCACCTCAATTTGATGTTAATCTAAACGTATTGTCTGTTTACTAAAATACAAATGCAGTATACCTATGTGTAATTGCTACTTAATGTACAATAAAGGAATAGGATGGGAAAGCAGAAATATAGAAAAAAACTATTGTGTAGTAGTCAGAATGTGTGTGTGTGTGTGTGTGTGTGTGTGTGTGTGTGTGTGTTGGGAATTCATCATGTTTGAGAGGTAAAGTTCTGGAGGAAGTACACGTTTACTTTTTAGTAGATACTTCCTGTTTGCTTCTTGTACACATTGGTTATATCTTCATCATCATTTTCATCTGTGCAAGTGTTTCATTACTTGGCCTTCCATCAAACCTAAAACTGATCTTCCTCATTCATCAGTTGTTAACAATAGGCTTTCATTAGTTCACTAAGTGATATATTCTTGAACCGCACCCCAGAACCATCCTACCCACCACTTCAAATGTTTATGGTTATTATTTTTTAAGCCTTGCCTCCTTCTTTGGCTCCTTTTTGTCAGCTGTGGAAAGCATTGGTGTTGCAGCTTCTGCCTCACAACACCAGGTCCTCACTGTTTGAGCCGACAGCCCCCATCAGAAAGCCTGTTTCAATTCTGGAGATATCATAGCAAAGAAACATTTATGTGTTTGAAGAGACCACTCTTCTGAGAGTAGAAATTCCAGGGTAACTGAGTGTACTGCTTTGATGCTGTGAACTACCCAGTTAATATGGAGGGAGGGATTCATGTTGACCAATGAGCGGGACAGCTTTTCCTTAATTGCTTATTTCTGAATAATCTATTTAAATTAAACTTTAAAAAGTTCTGTTATGTGGTAAGTAGAGTTAAAATAGTACAAAATAATGAGTGTGCTATGAAAGTTAAAATTTTCTGTTTCTGGTCTTCATAGAGTTAATCATTGATAAAACTTTCAGATTTAGTTATGTTAGTAAAGTGTTTCTCAACAATTCTTAAGTGGCATTTTTGGCAGTACAGTACTTTGCCATGTGGGATTGTCCTGAACACAACTGAATGTTTAATGCCCCTGTTCTCTGCCAAGCCATTGGAACATCAAAAATGCCATCACTCATTTCCAGATGCTTCTGGGGGAGGGGTATGGTACTTAACCTGGGTGAGAATATTATAATTTTTAAATTATACCATATGTCTTAGACAATGAATCTTTTCAACTTTACACAGTAACTCCATTGACTCCACTATAAAATAATATTTGAGTGCATGTGCACTTCTCAAGGGAGGTCCAGAGAAAATCTAGTTGGGAAGAACTGTATTTGTCTCTGATGTCTGAGATCACAAAGTTTACTCAATCTTAATCTGCTTTCCTTTATGACAGTGTTACTGTTCTGTGTTTTCAGTTACCTTTTTTTTTTCTTGAGTGTTTTGTGATTTTTGAGTTGTGATTTCATGCTTGGCGAGGGTTTATTCAGAGGGTTCTGTACAGCCTGTTAGAGGGCACATTTCTCTAAGGAAGGAAGATTTGCTGAGGCTTTTCTTGGGCACCTTTGTAATTTCTGTGCTTGGGGTTTTCTGAACTAAGTAGGTATATTGGAACGCTGAATTCTTGAGAATAAGTTGAGAACAAATTCTCAGGTGGTATTTCCCCTTAATATGGAGTCCAAGCTGAGACACGTTAATTTCCTTATTGTCTTCCTTGGCAGCATCTGTAAGCTCTCCGCTTTAAGTTGCAGTTCTCTGTCTTGAAGAGATGAAGGCCTAAATTGCTGCCTCTGAACTTCTAGGTACTGAAATCTGTAAACACCCCAGGGTAGCTATGACTTCAGCACCTGCTTACCATTTTATTTTAATCTTCATATTGACTCATGGATGTTTTCATAGGGACTTGGTTTTGTGTCTGAGATGATATTTTTGGTATTTATTTAGTATTTCTAGCTGTATTTTAAATGAGGCAATGATTTTCAAATTATGAAGTCCTAATTTTTTGTTGGACTTGGCAAACCTCATTCATCTGCTTTCAAATTTATAGAAATATCCTAGAATTTCTGGTTTGCTAATCCCTTTCATTTTCCCCCCATCTTACCTCCAGTATTGTTAGCATTTTATTCTTTTCAAAGTGTCTTTTCTGTCATTTCAGTGGGACCTCAAAAGGGAGAGAATGTAGGTATGTGTGCTCAGTCTTCCATTTGGGCTGGCAGCTTATTTAATAGTTTTTAGATCTAAGGCAGTTAGGGCTGACCTGACTGAAAGTGAATCTCTGTAAATGCCTTTTCATTTAATTGCGATTTTAAAGTTTGAACTTAAGAAGCATGATCTTTGGCTGTGAAAGTGAAGAGACAGGGATGGAAGATGAACTTCAGGCCGTTAACTGCAGTTGAGCAAGGCCTTGCTGGAGTAGGGAGCAGTGTGGGGATTCTACCATAATGTGTATGTACATAGAGAGGACAAATCACATTACAGTGATGAGAAGCCACAATTTAAAAATGACATGCAATAAATATTAACTGCAGTATGCATTCTACTGGTATACTACTAAGAATTAGAGCCCAAAGATAAGTAAGATGCCATTTCTGCCCTCAGAAAGCCCACTGATTTTGTGATGGAGGCAAATGTGTAAATGAGAATACAGTTGATTTTCATTATTCATGGTAGTTGTATAAATGTTTATGTTCTATAAATGTTTATGTTCCATAAATTCTCTGTGAACACTGAATTCATGAATACTGAACCACTGCTTCTAGGGAAAATACCAGGTTAGGCCCCTTTGAGCCTCTGATCACATTTTCATGAACTGCTCAATACATCACCTTGTTTTATGTGTTTTTCTGTTTAAAAGACACCATAGTCTGTATTCTTGATTCATTAACATTGAATGGCCAACAGTATTATAACTCATGCCTGAAGGAAGCTCATTGAACACTGTGTCTTCTCTGTAGGCAGGTATAGGCTTCTTGGGCTTAGACATCTCTTAAGCACTATGCTTGGAGGGACATTTTAGACAGAGAAATGGTCATGAAAAAAGCACAAACAAAACTGTGAAAAACATGGCACTAAATAAATAGACCATGAAAAGGATACTGCATTTTAGTGGAAGAGCTGAAAACCAGCACGCAGAGCTTCACCTTGTTGCACCTAAGCTGGGATGTGCACCTTGGGCACACTTCTTGCTGCTCTGTGCCTGACTGCAAATGAAAGCTCTGCAAGTAGTGACCATGGGGTCACAAATACATTTTAACAAGTAGGAGAATTCACATGTACAGAACCCACAAATAATGAGGATCGCTGTACTATACAGAAAGTGCTGTGTATTGTAAATCTGCTGGGATGGGTCAGGAAAGGTTTATTTTGAGACAGTTAAGGTGAAGCTATAGTAGTCTGAAGCAATGGATTAGGGAATAACAAATGGCCCAGTGTGGTTGGAATTAAAAGGGTGCCTCTAAGGAGGGGCAAGAGAGCATGTTTGGACAGTTAAAGAGGGAGATGTGAGGCCATTATGCCATATTAAGGAATTTGGATTTTTATAGGTGATGGGGATATGTTTTGGACATGTCAAGTTTATGGTGCTCATGGGACATCTTTACAGAGATGTAGCAAGGAAACAGTCTGAAGCTCAGGAGATAAAACTTTTAAGAGACATCAGTATGTATTTATTAATGGAGTGATAAGTATGTGAATGCCTGCTGTATGTCAAGGCGCAGTCCTAGTGCAAGAAGAGGAAGAATGATGAGCACATTTCCATTGAGGAGACAAACAGCAAGCCAAATACTTTCAGGTAAAGGCTATGATGAAAATGAAACTGATAGAAGGGAGAGTGGCTAAGGGTGTGTATGACAGAGTGGGGCTAGTGTGTATGGTGTGTTCGGGTTCACTTCCTGGGGAGGTGACATACTGGGACAAAAATGAAGAGAATAAGGATATGTGTGTAGATATCTGGGAAGATCATCTCAAGCAGAGAGAACAGAAAATGGTAAAGATGGGAAATGAGAGATGTTTGAGGAACAGAAGGAAGGCCAGTGCTACTGGAGATGAGCAGACATGGGGGAGAGAGTTGTAGTTGAATTCAGAGGGGCATGTGGAGTGCCAAATCATGAAGGCTCATGTGGGCTGTGGCCCAGAGCCTAGAGAGATTTCTAAGTGCAGTGGGAAGCCTTTGGAGAGTTTTAGTGGAACACTAACAAAACCTGTTTTACATTTTTAAATGATGCATCTAGCTACTTTGAGATTATTGTTGAGAACTAGAGTGAAAGTAGGGGACCAGTCGAGTGACTACTGAAGTTAAGTGAGCAAGAGATGATGGTGATTTAGAGTAAAATGATAGTAGTAGAGAGGTGAGAGAGTCGGATTTGAGTCAGATACTTAAATTTACCTTTCTTTAATCGCCCCCATGACAGCTGACTTTAAAAATCAGTTTGTCACTGGATCTGTTGTAAATTCTAGGTATTTTTGTAAGTGCATCTACAAGTGTTGAAAAAAGAAACTGTTGATGTGGTTTATGGTTCAAAAATAATCTAGTTTTAAGATACTAAGAGATCCAAATTTGCATATTTAATAAAATCTGGCAGTTATCCTATAGTCATATTTCACATTTATTAGTGCTTATTGTATAAAAACACTTCCAGACAATTCTGACTCAGTTGTAATACTACATATTTTTTATAATAATGAAGCTTTGGCCTCCTTTGTTAATTAGTGGTGAAGAAGGCCAATAAAAATATTAAAAGCAGAGATTCTACATTATTTGAGCAAATTAGGAACAGCACTATTTATTTGAGCTGTTGAAAAAAAAAATCTCTGTAGATGTAGCTTTTCTTTGGCTGAGCTCTGCACTGTAACCAGGACACTTCTGAACATAAAATGGATCAGAGGCTAGAGTAGAGAAAGGTGGGAGATTGGTAGACCAGTTAAGAGATTTTTTAAATAGTCTAGGCAAGAAAAGATAAAAATTCTAAACCAAAGGTTGGAGTGTGGAATTTGTGAAGAGGATAAATTTGAGACTTTATGGAGCAGAATGAATTTAGAGGAGAATTAGGTATGTAGATCTTAATTAAGGAAAAGAGAAAATCAGATGATTCTGAGATTGTAAGCTTTGCAGAATGGGCAGGTGGTGGTGTCATAATATAAATGAGAGGTAGAATCTATAGTAGAAGGAGTAGGCTTGGTTAGGTAGGTATCTGGGATCCATCAAAACAATGTGCTGACAATTTAGTGTAGTAAATATTTGAAATAGGAAACATGAGAGATCCCAAGAAGGGGCAAGTAATAGAATTGTGCTGTAATATTTGGGACTGCTGATTTTTGGAGAACCAGAGACATATGAGCATGTTGCACAAGTTGAGGAGAATAATAGGAAGGCAGGCACCGAAATAGAGGAAAGAGTTGCGGAAATAGGGTGAGGGGAGAGGAAGACAAACTTGATTGCCTGACATCTTGTCCAGGGCTACCTATATTGAAATGAGTGGAGGCAAGCTGTAGCCAGGACACTGGGTATATCTTTTTACTAAGTCTAATTATAAACTATACCATTAATGCCATTTTATGTAGCCAATGCATATATGAAAGAAGTTGTTAAAGCAGAAAACTATCGTTGTAGAAAAGGACTTGTAAAACATTCTGCAATATTTGAAACAATAGTTTTATGTAACCTTTTAAAATTTATGAAAGACATGAATGACTATTTTTAGTTATCAGTCATCTCAAAACATGGTATCTAGCTCAGTTCTTAACTACTAGAAATGAAGGGCTGGCATGGATATCCAGTTGTGTCTAGTGTTTATGCTTGCCATAGGGAAATTTGCAATGAGAAAAATATTTAAATAGTGGAAGATTCAATTGTCATTTCATCTATTTAGAGTACTCTTTTACCACTTTGAACATACTGCATGTTACATTTCTTAAAACCAGAAAGTCTTCCAGATAAGAAATGTGAGGTTAAGCTTAAAATAATCTCTTCATTTTGGATAGGGTATAATTTGCTGCTCTCACTGAGGTGGGACTTCTTTGGACTTCATAAATTTCTAAAATTTTGTTAAATAAATAGCAAGGTGTAACTCCAGGGGGACAATCCCAGGGCAGACTACCTTGAAGCCAAAATTAGTCAAAGGGAGAAATAAAGTTTAAAACCTGTTTATTTCTTACGAGCAGTCGTCCAGTCTCTCTTGATCAGGCTGCAGCAGAAGAGAGCTCTCTACCCAACCTCTCCAGTCCAGATAAAGCCTCACACACCCTTGTAGTTACCTATTGATATGTAGATGGACCACTTCTCTCCACCCCTTGAAACACCTTTTGATATGCATATGTCTAAAGCCAGGCAAGAGATTCTGGAAATATTACAGTTTTATCCATACAAGGCTTTCTGTGCAAGATTTTCATCTGGACACATAGAATCTAAGTTTTCTAACATTCGAACTATGTTTTGACATTTTACACAAAGACCCCGTATGTGGGGAGCCCGTGTTCCCCTATCTTCTTACCCCAGCATTCCTGCCCAGAGGACTGATTGAGTGGCATCCTACCTTTAAGAAAAGAATGTTTCCCATTTCTTTTTCACCATGAAAAATATATTTTGTGCTTATTTTTAACACAGTGCCTTGCAACTTAAATTTTAGGTAATGTTTTACTCAATGCTTTAAGGGCTTGTATAAGTGAACAACAGCCTGAGTGTTGAGTGACATAAGAATAAAATATTCTAAATTGATAGCTAATTCTAGTAGCTTACAAAATATTTTTACATAGAGAGATCTGTGTCATTTTAGTATAACAATTCTGTAATCTGAATTGCATTTGATTACAGGTCAGTGATATCTGAGCTCCGATTCCTTGTCTGAGAGGAATTAGTATGTGTGAATTAAGGAAAATTGTTTGGGTTGATACTAAATAAACATGGCAGTAAATAGAGATGCATTTAAGTTTCCTTTTGTTTAAATTAAATCTTTATCCTTATAGATGTACAGAATGTATATATCTGGGTAAAATTGCAGTATTTCCAGAATCTCTCACCTGGCTTTAGTTCATCTCCATATCAATAGGTGTTTCCAGGGGTAGAGACAAGTGGTCATCTATGTATCAATAGGTAACTACAAGGGCTTGCTGTGGCTTCTATGGCTTATCTGAACTGGAGAGGTTGGGTGAAGTTCTCTTCTGCTGCAGCCTACTCAAGAGACACAAGACGACTGCTTATAAGAAATAAATGGGTTGCTCCCACTTTATTTCTCCCTTTGACTAATTTAGTTTCAAAGGTATTTTTCTCCGGGATTTTCCCCCTGGAGTTACAATATATCTTTTGAAAATTGAAAATATTCTTTGTATTGATTTGGTATGTTATGGTTTTTGTAGAATATTTTACTAACATATGTTTCATGTCATAATATACACAAGGAAGAATTTAGTGCGTGTCCATATCACGCAAGGACAACTTGTTCTAACCTAGGCTTCCACCTTAAAGGAAAAAGACCTGTTTGTTTTAGCTATGAAAGAATGGTTGTAATTCTCTGATTTTCCAGCATTCAAACTGGTTACTCTTTACATATGAGAGGTATTTTTTTGATAGGTTTTTATTTTTTATTAAAATTGTTAAATCATGTACAGATGAAAGACCAGTAATGCTCCCCAGTTTTCTATATCTCTATTTCTTGTGGCTACTGCTTTAAACTTTTCACTGATACTTTTAGCATTTAGCTCTGTATCAGTAAATGGCCTGCTTATGTGGCTGATTCTTGATTTTTCAGTTTTGACCATTATGGAAGATGAGGATTTAGTTCTTTTCCCGCTCTACCCCTATTCTCTGTACATAGACATATATTCTTCCGATTCCTCACATCTCTCAATATAATTATATTGGTGATTTTGATTGGATCAATATTTCTTAATTGATCCATTAGTAAACTATAGTTCTTTTTCTCTATTCCTGTATGTACTTCCAGGAAAGGAAATACCAGAGCAAAATACCTCTAAAAACTGAAATCAGTCAAAGGGAGAAATAAAGTTTAAAATCCGTTTATTGCTTACAAACTGCAGTCCAGGCCCTTCTCCTTTTCCTCCTCCAGCAGAAGCAAAATTGGCCCTCCCCTCACCTCTCAGGTACAGATAAGCCCTCCGTTGCCCAGGTAATTACCCATTGATATGGAGATGAACTTCTCTCCACACCTGAGGAATGATGCAAATACACCAAAGCCATACTTCTCTTTTCCCTTGAGTTGTCTGTTGATATGCATATGTACTAAAGCCAGGCAAGGTATTCTGGAAATATTACCATTTTACCCACAGGCCGCCCCTCCAGAAATCTCAGCTTATAATTTACTCATTCCCCCTCTTCTGACCAAACTAGTAACACACAGTAGCAACATCAATAAAATCTTGATAATCCTCAAGCCAGAGGATTCAGCCTATGCAAATTAAATAAATGTACTTTACAGCACAATCTTTCACTAAACACAAAATATGTTTCTACACTTGTTTACTCATTCATAACAACCATGCTAGATTACTCATAAAACTTTTACCAAACATTAGACAAAGTCAGGCCTCTCTTTAAGCAATTTTTTCTTGACAGCAGCAATACAATCATGATAATTCTCAAGCCAGAGGATTCAACTAGGTTCAAAGTCCATGCAGATTAAGTCCAAAGCCCATCCAGTCCAGCCATCATGCAGCAGCTGCAGCCAGGGGGCACATCCAGGACACAAGGACTGTAGAAGCAAATAACTGTGATCTTGGGGGGCCACTTTGCTGTTACTCCAGGAATACACAGGAGGCCAGCTTCCAGGCCTCTTCCCCAAGATGCCAGAAGAGCCAGCCATTGTCGGTCCATGTGTCAAAATGTCCAGGGCCATGTCCATTTTATTCCTAATTGCTGCACCCATCCTTGAAACGCATGTCCAATAAAGTGGATGCCTTGATGACTCTCAATCACCGGCAACTGGCCATAGGCTGCAAAGAGATTCTCTAGGGCCCTCTTAGTGGTTTGCTGATCTGTACAATGCCCAGTAATTACCCACTGATATGGAAATGAACCTCTCCACCCCTGAGGAATGATGCAAATACACCAAAGCCATACTTCTCTCCACCCTTGAGCACCTGTTGGTATGCATATGTACTAAAGCCAGCCGAGATATTCTGGAAATACTACAATTTTACCCACACTGTATTTTTATTTTCTTGGAGTATTTGCCTACTTTTCCATAATACTACTTATCAATAATTAAACCCCCAAATTTCTGCTAGTTTTCTAAATCACCTTTCAATATGTTTATTCAAGTTTATCAGTTTCATTTTCTGGAAGATGTCACTCCTGGAGCATTAGGGACCAGTCCAGTAGGGACTCATCATTCTCCATACCTGATACATACTTATCACCATTTTCCTGAGAATTACCTTTGCTTTTCTCCTGTGTTGGGTCTTCTAGTTCTGTTAGGTATACAGACAGATATGAGTGGGGTGAAAAGACAGTGAGGCCCACAAAGAACTCAGGGAGTTAATCAGATAAAGCTAGAGTGCCAGAAAGGAGAGTTAATGCCCTTTGCATTGTGAGTTCAATCTACTTGCTCTGACTCTGGGCTGACCTTGAGACTTGCCCTAGCGAATGCTGGTGAGATAGGGCAGAGACAGGAGACAAGCATCATGATTAATTTTCCTTAAAAATGCTGAGATTAGCATAATAAGAACAGTAGGAACTTATCTTAAGGTGAAGATTCCACTTTTGAAAGAGAGTTGGGAAGTTAGATTCTTTAGTAATCAGCCAATGACTTAGACTTACCTTAAGGTAAGGCATGCAGTCTTAACTGATGTGTTACCAGTGCTGAGGGGTAGCTGCTATCTTAGACAGGAACAAAAGGTTTGTCTTACAGAATTACCCAGAGGACTGGCTATAGACAATGGCATATTGTCTCTCACAGAAATAAAAATCATGAGACCATCTGACAAGCCTATGCCACCCCACCCTGACCCTGACCCTTACCTTTATCCCATTCTTGAAAACCTTAAAAGACAGAATCCTAAGCTCTTAAACGTGCCTCCTCTTCTGTAAGGTTGCCCACACTCCTTTCTTGGAGTGTGTATTTTTAAAAGGCTTCATACTGCTCAACTTATCCCAGTGGTGTCTCTGTCACTTTGCCATTCCACTCTATTTTCCAGACTTTAGCATAAGTCTTCACTCTCCCTGCCCTACTCCAGATAAGCAAGTAAATCTGCCTTTATCTACCTTGACTCTATCCTGTTCCTCCCTTCACTGTATTCAAATAAAACTTTCATTCTGCTTCACTGCCATGTCTCTGCCCTTCAGTTCTTTGCTGCAGTGGGGACAAGAACCGAGGAGAATAAACTCATCACCCCAGCGGTTCCTATATCTCATATTATTCCTTTTTCTATTTTGCCCCTTGCTTTCATGCTCAGGCAGCATGTCTTTCCTTTTTATCTTTCTGAGGAAAAGCATCTATGATAGATTAATTTTATGAAACCTTATAAGCAAGTCTGAGAATTAATTTTACCTATCCTCAAACTTGATTAATATTTTGGCAGGGTAAAAAAATTTTAGGGTGGAAATGTTTTTAAATGTATCATTTCATTGTCTTTTAACTTTAGATGGCATCATTGAAATGTTCAAAAGCACTTTGATTCCTGATTCTTGACATGTGAGTATATCTTTTCCCTTGGCTTCTGAAATTTCACAATTATGTGTTTGGTGTGAGTCTATTTTCATCTGTTGCACTGGGTGCTCCATGCTCCACTTATAGCTTTCAATTTTGGAAAATATTATTTCATTAATGTTTTCCTCTCCTCCATTTTTCTTATTCTTCTTTCTATAATTCCTTTTATTTAGCTGCAGGTTCTCTTTTCTTCTACTATTTTGGTATTTTCCCAAACTTATCTTTAATAATTTCTATTGAATTTTTCATTTCTGCTTTTGCATTTTTATTTTCTACAGACCTCTTTTGTTTCCCCTGGATGTTCCTCTCCAAAGCAGTCTTATTCTGATTTGATAAATACAATATTCTCTTACTTCTCTGAGAATTTTAATGACCATTTTGTTTTCTTTGCCCTGCTGATTTCATTATGCCATGTAGATTGTACCTGTTTGATAGCTATCTATCTTTAATGTTATAGGCTTTTCATAGCATCTGATGTCCTCAATGTTATTAGCTTATTGTTGAGAGTGGAGAACTCAAAACATGACATTCTGTTTGCATGTTGAGTTTCTCTAGCTGTTCTGTGACTGGATTGTTGGGGGTTATACCTGACCTTGGTATCTCTGTCTTTCCTCTTAGGGTGGTCATATTCTCTAGAGAAGATTGTTCACATCTGACTGGAAGGTAAAGACCAGGCTAGAGGTTTCTGATAGTTAAGCGGGAGAAGCTGGTGGAGGGGTTGTCTCATCATTCAGTAATCCTATTTTCCATAAGACTTCTTGTCCTTTGTCAAGAGACACATCTTATTCTCCCCTGAGAACAAATCTCTAGTTTCTGGACCTTCATGGTAGAGGGTAAGGGGTAGGCAATTAATCTATAAAGAGGGTGGGGATGAATTACTGATAAGTAGTATATGTGAGAAAGAAACTAAGCCATACTAACATCAAGAAAGTAAAAAACATGGGAATAGAGAAAGGTAACTACAAATACTAATGGATCAGCCCATGAGTTTTGTTATCTCAGTCTTATTGTAGTCCTCACCTCAAGTACCTTGTGCTGCTAATTCCTGTGCCTCTGAAAGATTTTCTTGCATAAATGAAATGATTTTCTGCATTCCCTATGGCTAGAGTTTAGACTCATTAGGTCTGACTGGTTAAAGGTCACATTCCTGCAATTAAGTCTTGGTTTGCTGTTACAGGGCAAGTGATTCTTTTGGGGGCTTGTTTCTTTTTTTAAAACAACTCCCTGCTTTTGATCAGACTTTCAGCCTGAGAAAAAAAATGTGATCAGAATTTAAGGCATTTGTGCCACACTGAGCTACCTCTCCTTTGTCCATGTTTTACAGCTTCCAAAGTCAACTTTTTCTCATTCAACCCATCTTTGTAAACTTAAATCTTTCAAAATAAAATCACAACCACACATCTTTATTATATTTGTTAAAAAATAAATTTCAACTGAGTAAATTTGAATATCTGATTGTCTTTTTTCTACAATTCATGGATGGGGCTGCATTTCATCTTGCAAGTAAAAAGGAGCTCTGAGGAGCTGTACAAAATGGAAGACTTTCATAGGCAGAAGCAGGGTGGGACAAGGAGTCATTAGTAAAAGAACAAAGGATTGTTTTAGTCAAGGTCACCTTCCTTTGAGGGAAGGTGGGTATCATCCTCTGTAGTTCTGGTCAGGAACTTGACTGGTTAAAGGTCACATTCCTGTGATTAAGTCTTGGTTCTCTGTTATAGAGGCAAGTCATTCTGTTTTGGGCTTGTTTCTTTTTAAAACAATTCCCCATTTTTTATCAGACTTAGCCTAATTGAGAAATGTGATCAAATTTAAGGCATTTGTGCTACTCTTAGCTACCACTCTTTACTTCCTCTGGTTATTAGTGATCCTCTGTGTGATATTCATGGGCCATGATGTTTTTTGCTGAACCTCTGGTTTTAGTTTTTTAGTTGGTCATTTTCTTCACTACCTTTCTGGGATTCCAGGTCTTAGGGAGATCATTTTCTAGATGGCTAGTGACTGTGAACATGCATTTAAATTCTCTGAGAGAATGTAGTGCACCAGGGATATTGCCATGAATACCATAAGGAGGATAATTCCCAATGTCTGTACTTCAGAGCCATGTTCCTAAGACTCAAGCCAATCAAAATTAAATAAGTCAAAGGCCTATTGAAGGAGTCACCATTTTAAGCTAAGTGACTTGCTCAATGATCTTGTGTAACTGTTTCAACTTTCCCAGAAATGTTAATCCAGGCATAGCAGGTAGTGTTGGTGACAGCAAATATACCTCCTTGCTTAGCTGAAAGATAATCAAGGGTTATCCTATTATCAAGAACAACTTTGGCCAGAGAGTCTAAGTCTTTTTTTCTGGGCAGCTATCACTTTTGCAGCAGATTCTGCAATATTTTTGAGAGTTAAGGTGAGAGATTCATGATAACAGTCTCAATTACATGTACTTCTGTGCAAGGAATTAGGGACCTGCCAAAGGAAGTGAATCCTGAATCATGAAGGCTTCCTGATAGGGCTTTTTAAAGTCAACAATGTAAATTCAGGGGAGTTGACCAATGAGATGTATTAAAAGATGTGAAAAGTTCGGGCATAGTTAGATAACCTAAAAGTCATTGCCTAGTTATATGCCATGTATTTAGGTATTCATAGGCTCAAGGAGAATAATTACCATAACAGAGAAAAATAAACCCTGTTGGGGCATAAGCTGTTACTCTTAAGATGGTACTGTTCATGGATTCACTCACAGAGATTGTTGCATTTGTCTTTTCAAGCCAGTGGTCAGTTACATTTCTTCCTAGCCTGAAATAAAAAATTGTTCAAAATTCTAGGTATTACCCTTTTTCAGCAATGGCCTGGAAGACATGGTGATATTACCTTTCTAGGCTAATGCCAGATTAAAGGAAAGGGATTATGATTTAAAATATGAAATCTTGATCTGAACTCTTGGGAGGAAGCAGTCTACATCAATGTCAGCTCCTTCTCATCCTAGTCAGTTTGATTTGGAGGTTTCCAATGTTTGCATAGGACCAGATGTCAGGTGGATCTTTTTTTAGCTGTGAGATGTGCAGTTAAGTTTCAAATCCCTGAACTTTGGCTATCATCTGGGTAGTGAGTAGCTCCCACAAATAAAGTGGGAGAAACTTGTTTATTGCTTACAAGCAATCATCCACATCTGGTATAGGCCCTTCCAAGGAGATCCAAGGGCAGTCTTTGTTCTCAGCAATTCCAAATCCGAAGGGTGGGAGAAAATTGGAAATGTAAGCTTGGTAAGCTGTAGCCAGATATTGAGGAAACTAGGAGGATTCAGGAACCAGTTTATAGGTATATAACAAAACATCAAAGACAGTTAACAGGATTAAAATCTAATATAGACAAAGGGGCCAACATAGTTTTTTCTCTACAGTTGTTCCCACTTTTTTTCCTAAGCATAATCATTATAAAACTTACTTGTTTGCATTTGTTGGACTGATTATTTATGCAAGGGTGACTATAGTGATTGGCCATATAAGCTTTCTTTAAGATTGATTTGCTGGAACCTTGACTGATTTTTCCAAGAGGACTTATTGACTCTATAAAGTCAATCTTAGTTCCTTTAAACTATGTGGTCATATTTAAGTCTATGTATATATCACTCTCAAATATGACATTCTAGCCAAAGCCTTGGTGCCAATTGTGTCCTGTTACAAGAACAGATTCTCACTCAATTTATGCAAATGACTATATAGTATAATAGTCAAAGTAATACTCAAGAGATTACAAATTCCAGAGGAATAAGGTAGGAAGAAAAAGTAAATGTTTCATCTTTGTTTACAAAGCTCTATCTTACCAAATTGTTGATAGCTTAAGAGAAAAGAGAACAAGGTTTCTTAAAATCTAGAAAACAAAACATTAAAGAACCAGCAGTGTTTCAAACAAGAGTCATAAAAATTATAACCGTCTTTCTTAATTCATTCAGTCCCATATAATTAATTTTTTTCTACTTGAATCCAGTGTTTCCATTAGTTCTGAAAATTCTTACCTAGTTCAGTTTTATTCTCTTAAAGTTATCAGAAGCCTATATTTGTCAAGTCCTTTCCTTGAGTCTTCTTGAAGGTGAAGCACTTTGTAGGAACACCATTGCAAAGTTATCAGTGTAAAACATAACTGTAAGTGATGAGACTTTTTAAATTGTCCATTGTTAGAGATCTGATGAGAATTCATTATAATGGGATTGACAAGGAAATTTGGTTATTTCTGTAATGTATAATATTTAAAGAACAGTAACATCAGGACATATCAAAATTTAGGAATTTCATACAATTTCTAGAACACTATATACAAATACAGTATAAAGAAGGCCTAGTATTCTTATTTGACATATATACTTTATATACTTTAACATATTAAATATACCTAATTAGTTTAACATCTCTCTTTTTTATAAGGAGCAAGAACAAATGTTTTCAGATGTTCCAGGGGTCCTCTGAAAACTCCCAGAGTTACTTCAAGATCAAAAAGACTTAATTTAGAATTTAATTTGGGAAAGTTTTTTGAAAATACTAAAAGGTTTTAAAACACTTGGTCAAATAGGATCATGGATGACTGTGGGTAACTCCGGGGTGGGTGCAGTGCTAGAGGGAATCTTTCTCCTAGCCCAGGGCAAATTATCTTTGAAACTAAAATGAAGGAGATAAATAAAGTGGGAGAAACTCATTTATTGCTTACAAGCAGTCATCCACTTCTGTTCCCCTGTGTCTCTCAACACCTGGGTGCAGAAAGGGGACCCCATCAAATTTCTCTGGTCTGGTTATACCCTCACTTCCCCCACCCCTGTAATCACCTATTGATATGGAGATGGACTACATTTCTCCATCCTTGGAAACACCTACTGATTTTGAGATGCACAAGGCCAGGTAAGAGATTCTGGAAATACTGCAATTTTACCCACAGCCCACCCCTCCAGAAATCTTGCCTCACAATCTACTTGCTCCCCATCTTCCGCAGTAGCCCCTGTGTGAGAAAACTGGAGCGATGTAATGAAGCTAATAATATAAAATAACAACAGCAATAAAATCATGATAATCCTCAACCCAGAGGATTCAGCTAGGTTCAAAATCCTGTGCATATTAAGTCCATAGTTCCCCCATTCCACAGGTGCCAGTAGCTGAACAAGTAAGGAGTTGAAAATCATCACATGGCAGCTGCAGCAAGGGGATAGGTCCAGGCCTCAGGGACTGTAGAAGATAAGGGCAATAAGATACATGTTTAATGACACCAGCATAGGCAAATCTTGTCCATCAGGTAGGATACATGCAATAGACAGTAGCAGGAATGTGATCTCGTCCTAGTCTAGTATACCAGACTTTCACGCCTGTCCCTGTGGGAATTACAGATGTGTCAGTATATATGACTACAGGAAGTGCATGCACTGGCCATAAAAATAAAACAAAACTTCCCATAAGATGCTCTTAATTCCAGATGTTTTGGGTACATACCATGATCTTGGGGGGTTACTCTGCTGTTACTCCAGGAACATACATGAGGCTAGCTTCCAGCCTTTTCCCCAGGGTGCCAGAAGGGCCAGCCATTGCTGGTCCGTGTGTCAAAATGTCCCAGGCCACATCAACTCAGCAGTCTTGAGGCTTTAACGCAGTTGGGACTAGCAGCAGGATGTTGCTCTGCTGTTCACATCCTGGCTTCAATAACTCCTCTTTGGTTTGCACATACAGTTGTATAGAGAAGCAGCAATATATGTTAGTATGTCCACAGGGCTCAAGGTTCCTTTTGGGGCTTCTCATTCAAATGCCCTAGCACTGGCCATAAGTGAACTGACTAGCCCCATAGACTTTTGGTGTCCAACTTTGGCCAAATTTCAGAAAACCATGTGCCTCTCAATCATGCCTCCCCCAGTAGGGTTATATAATACATGAAACTTCCACGTTATTCCTAATTGCTGAACCCATTCGTTTAATGCATGTCCAATAAAGTGGGTGCCTTGATTGCTCTCAGTTAAGCCTGCAGCTGGCCGTAGGTTGCAAAGAGGCACTCTAGGCCCCTTTTGATCATTTGCTGATCTGCAGAACATGCAGGAAAAGCAGCCAACATTCCAGTAACTGTGTCCACACAAGTCATGGCATACCAATAGCCTTCTGATATGGGCAGAGGCCCAGTGTAGTTTACCTGCCACTTGATAAGGAGTATTGGCTCCTTTACTATAATGTCCCATGTTGCTGCGGGACTTTGTGTAAGCCCCTCTTAGAGCACATAAGGCACTCCTTCCGGGCTCTGCTGACTTCTTCAAAGGTCAACAGCAAGCCCCACCAACGGGCTAAAGCCCATTGTCTTGCCCTGGGTGCAACAAATGCTGATGTAACTATTGGGCTACATCAGAGGCAGGCTTTCCTTCTATCCAACTCATCTGAGCCAGTGTGTTTGCTTCATCATTCCTGAGGGATGCCAAAGGCAAATGGCCAGTTACATGATATATGGAAACTGTCTTAGTCTGACCAAAGGCCCATAGCTCCTGCCACAACTCTTGCCCCCAAAGGGTCTGGTGACAAACCATCCAGTTGCCATGGTACCATGTCAGTAACCACAGGGTCAAGCCCTAATAGACGACCCAGCTGTCAGTACAGACAACTGTAGGAGAGGGTGATGGGCTCCATAGCCAGCAAGGCATGGTACACAGCAGCCAGTTGCTTCTCTATCTAGGTGTACCAGACCGCTGCTCCTTTCCATTGTTGTGACAAGAATCCCGTAGGTTGGCATCTCCATTCAAGCCACGCCAAAGGCCCCACCCATAACTATCTTCGGTTACATGAACATCTAGCTCACAGTGCCTTGATAAGTCCATTACACTCACGACATTTATAGCCTTGACTGTTTGCTTAGTGGCAGTAAAAGCAGCTGCACATGTTTCATCCCAGTCCCACATGATGCCCTTCAATACCAACCGGCATAAGGGCTTGAGAATTTGTGCCAATTGCGAGATAAACACTCACTAGTAAAACTCTTCTAATACTGCTGCAGTGGTAGGGGTAGGGAAAGCCTGGACCTTGTCCATGACTGCTTCTGGGATAACTTTAGTTTTACCCAAACAGGCAACCCCCAAGAATTTTATTGACAAACCAGGTCCCTGAAACTTGGTGCTTTTGACAGCCCTTCCTTTCTCCTGTAGATGTTGCAGCAGTCTAGGTACTTCTCCATCTAAATCTGCAAGAGAATCAGATGTGAGCATAATATTATCAATGTAGTGATACAGCCGCAGCATTTGCAGTTAATTTCATGTGGCCAAGTCCTGGTCTACAAGTCGATGACAAATGGTGGGACTGTGGAGAGATCCCTGTGGAAGGACAGTGAATGTCCACTAACAGCCTTCCCACATGAACGCAAACTCTCTGACTTTCCTGTGCTATGTCAATAGAGAAGAAAACAATAGCAAGCTCCACAACTTAATGATATGTCCCTAGTTCATGACTGAGTGTGTCCATAAGGGCTGCTATAGAGGGGACAGCAGCATGCAAAGGGGGTGTGAGTTATTCAGTTCCCTGTAGTCCACAGTCATATGCCAGGAGCTGTATGACTTTTTCACTGGTCATAACAGGGAATTAAAAGGACTATGAATGGACTTTATGATGTGCACCTTCTCCAGCTCCTGTAGTTTCTCCAGCTTCCTTGTGTCCCCAAGGAAATGTATACTGCTTAGTATTTGTCACCCCCAAGGTACAGGCAGAGCTACAGATGGGTGCTTAGCATGTCCCCTCTGAACTGCCTTTTACCATATGTATCCTCGGTGTTAACTCACCTGCAGTGGTGTGTAACCATAGGCTCTGAGGATATCTATCCCCAAAATATATTCAGGGATGGGAGAAACATACACAGTCTACTCCTTTAGGGGTAAACACCCTATCCCCAATGGTATTTGGGCTTTCTTCACTCTAATTGCCTTAGCCCCATAGCCATCTATCACAGAAAGGTCCCAGGAAAATGCTGAGGGTTGCCATAAATCAGAGAACATTCAGCTCCTGTGTCCACCAGTGCCAGGACATGTACATTCACAGGGGACCAATGAGTTGCTAATTCTACATGTGGCCTCCAGCCCCCACCACGTCCCCCAAGGTGGGAGCCTTGAACCCTACCTCAGTCAAACCACAATGCCCAATCATCCTCCTGTCGGGGTGAGGGCCCAGGTGGAGCCTGAGTACTGTCCCCAGAAAGTCTTGCAGGGACACAGGTCATACATGGGGCTTTACCTCTTTGGCTTCCATGTCCTGGACCTTAGTGGCTGGAATTGCTGCTCTACCTTTAGTTGGTGCCACAATTCTGTCAAGATCCTTTTGGCCGTCCATGTGTTTTTTTCTTTCATTACCCCCACCTTTATCAGATCAACCAACATCTGGGTTCTCGATACTTCACAGGGCCTTTTGCACCTCTCCTTTTAATCATAGCCTGTACTTCCTTCTGGGCTCTTATTGTTTCAACCTCCCCCAGATCTGCTAAAGTATGAGTAGCCTCACTTATGGGTAGCCCTTTATGGGGACGGCAATAGTCACTAGGAACCCAAAGAGGGATGGTAAAGCTGTATGGAGCACCAGGTTTCTCATTCATGAGGTGAACAACTCCTCATCTGGGCCCTGGGGTTCCATATTATAGATTGTATTTTTCATGCCCTGCTCCTGTAACACCTGCTGGAGCTCTGCATATGTTTTCCAGCTAGTGGTTAAATATGGCAAATCACCCTCATTAGGCCAAACTGCCCTGATGGCTCCTGTTAGCCAATCCAGAAGTGCCTGATTTCCTGAAGTGTGACAGGCACCTTGCAACCACTGCCAGAAGGAAGAGTGAGTTGTCACGAAGCCAGTCTACCCATTTCAGAACCCAGCATTACGATGTTTTCCACCCCCATCCATATCCCAGTGATGTAAAAGCCACGTAGGCAGAGGTTCTAGCAGCTTTTGCCGAAACTAGATGCTCATGTCCACCAGCTTATCCTAGCTATAGGGGCAGAGCATGGAGTGCTCCATAACCTGAAAAGGGGCTGCTCCTCCCCCCTGGGAGGCATGGTGTTATTGCGTTTTTACTTTCTTAATTGGAACCAGGTGGGTCTTTAATATGGGTGAGGCTTCTGCCTCATGTGGTGGCCTTGGCAACAGTTCTGCCCTTGGCTCAAACCCCTCATCCTCTCTCAACATCTCTTTTGCCATCTCTGGGGCTGAGGGGCCCACTTTTTCCTCCCCTTCCCCTACAGCCTCCTGCAGTGCAGATTCTCTGGCTGCTTCCTCCCTCACTGCCAATGTATCTTCTCAATAACTGTCTCTTTCTTAAGGGCATCCTATAGGTCATTGCCCAGCTCTTCCATGTGACACCAAAGTGTTTCTCTCTCCTGCCGAAGTGTGTCTCCTTGATAACCCTTTCTACTATCTCAACAAACAAACATCCAACAATCCTGGCTGTTACATGTTCACTCAGGGCCTCTAATCAGTCTTCTGTCTCATGGAGGGCTTAATTCCACACCTTCCAGTGCCCCCACTCTTCCCCAGTTCTGTGGAAGTCCCCACCCATCTAGGAGGTGCTTTACCCTAGACCAGTTTCCCACTTGGGGCTCCCCAAGAGGAAGCCCCATGAATAGGGGCCTCCTGGGTGTAGCTGCACCCTCCACCACTGCAGCCACTGGAGCCTCCCCACCATCCACAGCAGCAGCCCATTCAAGTGTACCCATAAAGACAGATTTTGGGTTCAGAGATTCTGCCAACTACTGACAGGTGTAACTCCCATTCTGGGGCAAATTACCTTTGAAACCAAAATTAGTCAAAGGGAGAAGTAAAGTGGGAGAAACACATTCATTGCTAACAAGCAGTCATCCACTTCTGCTCATGCATGTCTCTCACCACCTGGCTGCAAAAAGGGGACCCCACCAAACCTCTCTGGTCCAGTTTTACCCTCCCTCTCCCCACCCTTGTAATCACCTGTAGATGTGGAGATGGATTTTTCTCCACCCTTGGAAACACCTGTTGATACGGAGATGTGCAAGGCCAGGCGAGAGATTTTGGAAATACTGCAGTTTTACCCGTACTATGAAACAATACTTGATTATCCATTGACAGCTAAACACTTCACAGGCAAGTATAGGTTATGTATTTCTGAGCAAAAGTTACCACTTTTGATATTGAGAGGACTGGGATAACCTAAGTAATCTAAAACTTGATAAAGAGAGCATGGAACATAGGTGATTGTTTTCACAAGACATGAGATCTTTGTTTCATTCTAGTCAGATTATGTAAAAGGTAAGGAAGAACCTTCATAATCTCTTACCAAGAGCAGACCAGTAGACCAAGAAAATATTGTTCTTTTAACAGAAAACAAAACTCTGATTTTATACCAGTTTACTTTTGTTACTAAAATTTATTTAATTGACTCATTCCAATCTTAGCCACCTGTGACCACACATAAATGTAAGTGATTGTGAACTGTAGTAGCTGTTTGTGGCTTGGCAGATTTATAAATAGTTTTTATAATTTCTAGAAGCATATGCTCTCCCATAGTAAGTTTCTCAGCGTGGCACAAAATATGTTTGCTTATCGACTGTAATATATTTAGTTTCTTTGTAAGAAGAAGCAAAAAGTAAATAAGTCTATTGTAACTCCAGGGAAAGGAAAGCCCGGGGCAAAATACCTCTAAAACCGATATCAGTCAAAGGGAGAAAGAAAATTTAAAACCTGTTACAACTGTGGTCCAGAGCCATTTCTCTTTCCTGGTCCAGCAGAAGCAAACCAGCCCTCTCCTAACCTCTCACGTTCAGATAAGCCCTCAGTCGCCCAGGTAAGTATCCATTGATATGGAGATGAACCTCTCTCCACCCCCTGAGGAACACCTGTTGATAGGCAGATTCGTTAAAACCAGGCGAGATATTCTGGAAATACTATAATTTTACCCACATCTATGCTCAGTAATTGATGTGTCAGTACTTTATCTTATATGGAATTTATCTGAATACTGAATAAACTTATGATTTAACTTATCAAAAGTTTTAGGTTTAAGGTCACCAAAATAATTTGGGGAAGCTATGTTAAAAGTTCACCGAAAAACTGTATCTTACTTCTATTTGATTGACTTGTTCTTATCAATTATGTTTAGACTATTCACAAAACTTGAAGAGACATTAAAGTTACCCATCATCCAATGCTCATTTGACCTCTAGGAAGCCTCAGTAGAATAAAAGTATTATATTTAATTCCAATAACTCTAAAGATATGCTTGTTTTAATCAAACCAACAAACTTGAAATAGCTTTACTACCAAATGTTTTCCTAGATCAGATGAACCTGAAATTCATTTGGGTTATTTTCTATTACATTTCTGAGAATTCACTTTATATAAACAATTTTCTTTTTTTTTTCTTTTTTTTTTCTTTTTTATTGAAGAGTAGTTGACAACAGTATTACATTACATTAGTTTCAGGTGTACAACACAGTGATTCAACATTTATATACATGATAATTCTAGGTACCAGCTATCACCATACCAAGTTGTTACAATATTTTGACTATATTCCTTATGCTATACATTACATCCCGGTTACTTATTTATTTTACAATTGGAAGTGTGTTTATATATATATATATATATATATATATATATATATATATATATATATACTTATTTATTTTACGATTGGAAGTGTGTTTATATATATATATATATATATATATATATATATATATATATATATTTGTGAGGGCATCTCTCATATTTATTGATCAAATAGTTGTTAACCACAATAAATTTCTGTATAGGGGGGTCAATACTCAATGCACAATCATTAATCTACCCCAAGCCTAATTTTCGTCAGTCTCCAATCTTCTGATGCATAACGAACAAATTCTTACATGGAGTACAAATTCTTACATAGTGAATAAGTTACATGGTGAACAGTGCAAGGGCAGTCATCACAGAAGCTTTCGGTTTTGTTCATGCATTATGAACTATACACAGTCAGTTCAAATATGAATATTCATTTGATTTTTAAACTTGATTTATATGTGGATACCACATTTCTCTATTATTATTATTTTTAATAAAATGCTGAAGTAGTAGGTAGATACGAGATAAAGGTAGAAAACAGAGTTTAGTGTTGTAAGAGAGCAAATGTAGATGATCATGTTTGTGCCTGTAGACTATGTGTTAAACCGAGCTAGACGGGGGCAATAAACATCCATGTATGCAGAAGATTTCTCTCAGAACGGGGGGGTGAGGTTCTAAGCCTCACCTCTGCTGCTCCCCATTTTCTCACCAGATGGCCCCCTGCGACTGTGCCTGTCTTAGGTTGTTCCTCCCTTGAGGAATCTTACCCGTCTCTGGCTAACCAGTCATCTTCCGGGGCCATACAGGGAAATGTTAAGTTGGTAAGTGAGAGAGCAGCCTTATTGTTTGAAAAGGTTAGCTTTTTACTTCTTTGCATATTTATGCCCTGTGGCTTCTATGCCCAGCATTTGTCTTGAGGTGTCTTTACCACTTGGAAGAATTATGATACTCGGTAAATTCGACATGTGGCACGAGTTCTATTTAAAGGTTGTGATTAGGTAGGAAGAAGAAAAGCTATAGAAGTAGCAGGCAGAAGAAAACCTGGGAAGATTGATTATTTCTTTGACATATCTTCTTGTAGAGTAACTTCAGCATGGATAGGTTTTAAACTACTAATTAAATTGTGCACACACATTAACATAATAGGAATATAGTTACCTAACCAAAGCATACCTGTAATTACCAGCCATCTCCAGTGAAACCAAGAAAACCAGTTAGGCACCTTAGGCATTTGTGAAAACTTATCTATGATATGGTGGATATTGTCCGACTGAACAGTCTGAGAGAATTCAGATAAACTAGAACAACCCATTCCTGGGGACTGTTCATATCCCATATGTTCTTTTAACGATAAATAGTCTGTGGTTGTAAGATTTTGGAGCGCTACAATTTGCACTTCTCCTAATTCTTGGTTGAGTTCCCACAGTATAGATCCAGTCCAATTTTTTGTTTTGCTGTATGCACAGGCCAGCTTAGATATCTCCTTCATCATTCCCATGGCAAGTCCAGGAACTGGTGGGATGAGTGCATCTACACCTGTGGCAGCGCATGGATCTTTGTTGGAGTTTTTTTTTTTGCTGATCATCTTCTGTCATGAGTCTTCCCGAGAGTGCTGATGTTGGAAGTTCTTTTTCATATCGTATCTTAGTTCATTTTCGGGGTGGCCCAATTAGGCTTTGATCCTCTGTATAAACACAAACAGACCCTTTGCCTACACATTTATATGCCCTTTATATCATTGTGTAGAACTCATTAGAGGTCACCACATAAGAACTGCTTTTTTTTTTTTTTTTTTAATCATTAATCTACACTTACATGACGAATACTTTGTTTACTAGGCTCTCCCCTATACCAGGTCCCCCCTATATACTCCTTTACAGTCACTGTCCATCAGTGTAGCAAACTGTTGTAGAATCACTACTTGTCTTCTCTGTGTTGTACAGCCCTCCCCTTTCTCCCACCCCGTTATGGATGCTAATCTTAATATCCCTCTTTTTCTGCCCCCCCTTATCCCTCCCTACCCACCCATCCTCCCCAGTCCCTTTCCCTTTGGTACCTGTTAGTCCATTCTTGAGTTCTGTGATTCTGTTGCTGTTTTGTTCCTTCAGTTTTTCCTTTGTTCTTATATTCCACAGATGAGTGAAATCATTTGGTATTTCTCTTTCTCTGCTTGGCTTGTTTCACTGAGCATAATACCCTCCAGCTCCATCCATGTTGCTGCAAATGGTTGGATTTGCCCTTTTCTTATGGCTGAGTAGTATTCCATTGTGTATATATACCACATATTCTTTATCCATTCATCTATCGATGGACATTTAGGTTGCTTCCAATTCTTGGCTATTGTAAATAGTGCTGCGATAAACATAGGGGTACATTGGTCTTTCTCATACTTGATTGCTGCATTCTTAGGGTAAATTCCTAGGAGTGCAATTCCTGGGTCAAATGGTATGTCTGTTTTGAGCATTTTGATGTACCTCCATACTGCTTTCCACAATGGTTGAACAAGTTTACATTCCCACCAGCAGTGTAGGAGGGTTCCCCTTTCTCCACAGCCTCGCCAACATTTGTTGTTGTTTGTCTTTTGGATGGCAGCCATCCTTACTGGTGTGAGGTGATACCTCATTGTAGTTTTAATTTGCATTTCTCTGATAATTAGCGATGTGGAGCATCTTTTCATGTGTCTGTTGGCCATCTGTATTTCTTTTTTGGAGAACCGTCTGTTCAGTTCCTGTGCCCATTTTTTAATTGGGTTATTTGGTTTTTGTTTGTTGAGGCGTGTGAGCTCGTTATATATTCTGGACGTCAAGCCTTTATCGGATGTGTCATTTTCAAATATATTCTCCCATACTGTAGGGTTCCTTTTGTTCTATTGATGGTGTCTTTTGCTGTACAGAAGCTTTTCAGCTTAATATAGTCCCACTTGTTCATTTTTGCTGTTGTTTTCCTTGCCTGGGGAGATATGCTCAAGAATAGGTCAGTCTTGTTTATGTCTAAGAGGTTTTTGCCTATGTTTTCTTCCAAGAGTTTAATGGTTTCGTGACTTACATTCAGGTCTTTGATCCATTTTGATTACTTTTGTATATGGGGTTAGACAGTGGTCCAGATTCATTCTCCTACATGTAGCTGTCCAGTTTTGCCAGCACCATCTGTTGAAGAAACTGTCATTTTGCCATTGTATGTCCATGGCTCCTTTATCAAATATTAATTGACCATATATGTCTGGGTTAATCTCTGGATTGTCTAGTCTGTTCCATTGGTCTGTGGCTCTGTTCTTGTGCCAGTACCAAATTGTCTTGATTACTATGGCTTTATAATAGAGCTTGAAGTTGGGGAGTGAGATCCCCCCTACTTTATTCTTCTTTCTCAGGATTGCTTTGGCTATTCGGGGTCTTTGCTGGTTCCATATGAATTTTTGAATTATTTGTTCCAGTTCATTGAAGAATGTTGCTGGTAGTTTCATAGGGATTGCATCAAATCTGTATATTGCTTTGGGCAGGATGGCCATTTTGACGATATTAATTCTTCCTAGCCACGAGCATGGGATGCGTTTCCATCTGTTAGTGTCCCCTTTAATTTCTCTTAAGAGTGACTTGTAGTTTTCAGAATATAAGTCTTTCACTTCTTTGGTTAGGTTTATTCCTAGGTATTTTATTTTTTTTGATGCAATTGTGAATGGAGTTGTTTTCCTGATTTCTCTTTCTGTTGGTTCATTGTTGGTATATAGGAAAGCCACAGATTTCTGTGTGTTGATTTTGTATCCTGCAACTTTGCTGTATTCCAATATCAGTTCTAGTAGTTTTGGGGTGGAGTCTTTAGGGTTTTTTATGTACAGTATCATGTCATCTGCAAATAGTGACAGTTTAACTTCTTCTTTAGCAATCTGGATTCCTTGTATTTTTTTGTTTTGTCTGATTGCCATGGCTAGGACCTCCAGTACTGTGTTAAATAACAGTGGGGAGAGTGGGCATCCCTGTCTAGTCCGCGATCTCAGAGGAAATGCTTTCAGCTTCTCGCTGTTCAATATAATGTTGGCTGTGGGTTTATCATAGATGGCCTTTATTATGTTGAGGTACTTGCCCTCTATTCCCATTTTGCTGAGAGTTTTTACCATGAATGGATGTTGAACTTTGTCAAATGCTTTTTCAGCATCTATGGAGATGATCATGTGGTTTTTGTCTTTCTTTTTGTTGATGTGGTGGATGATATTGATGGACTTTCGAATGTTGTGCCATCCTTGCATCCCTGGGATGAATCCCACTTGGACATGGTGTACGATGGTTTTGATGTATTTTTGAATTCGGTTTGCTAAAATTTTGTTGAGTATTTTTGCGTCTACGTTCATCAGGGATATTGGTCTGTAGTTTTCTTTTTTGGTGGTGTCTTTGCCTGGTTTTGGTATTAGGGTGATGTTAGCTTCATAGAATGAGTTTGGGAGTATCCCCTCCTCTTCTATTTCTTGGAAAACTTTAAGGAGAATGGGTATTATGTCTTCCCTGTATGTCTGATAAAATTCCGAGGTAAATCCATCTGGCCCGGGGGTTTTGTTCTTTGGTAGTTTTTTGATTACCGCTTCAATTTCGTTGCTGGTAATTGGTCTGTTTAGATTTTCTGTTTCTTTTTGGGTCAGTCTTGGAAGGTTGTATTTTTCTAGGAAGTTGTCCATTTCTCCTAGGTTTCCCAGCTTGTTAGCATATAGGTTTTCATAGTATTCTCTAATAATTCTTTGTATTTCTGCAGGGTCCGTCGTGATTTTTCCTTTCTCGTTTCTGATTCTGTTGATGTGTGTTGACTCTCTTTTCCTCATAATAAGTCTCGCTAGAGACTTATCTATTTTGTTTATTTTCTCGAAGAACGAGCTCTTGGTTTCATTGATTTTTGCTATTGTTTTATTCTTCTCAATTTTATTTATTTCTTCTCTGATCTTTATTATGTCCCTCCTTCTGCTGACCTTAGGCCTCATTTGTTCTTGTTTTTCCAATTTCGATAGTTGTGACATTAGACCGTTCGTTTGGGATTGCTCTTCCTTTTTTAAATATGCTTGGATTGCTATATACTTTCCTCTTAAGACTGCTTTTGCTGTGTCCCAGAGAAGTTGGGGCTTAGTGTTGTTGTCATTTGTTTCCATATATTGCTGGATCTCCATTTTGATTTGGTCATTGATCCATTGATTATTTAGGAGCGTGTTGTTTAGCCTCCATGTGTTTGTGAGCCTTTTTGCTTTCTTTGAACAGTTTATTTCTAGTTTAATGCCTTTGTGGTCTGAAAAGTTGGTTGGTAGGGTTTCAATCTTTTGGAATTTACTGAGGCTCTTTTTGTGTCCTAGTATGTGGTCTATTCTGGAGAATGTTCCATGTGCACTTGAGAAGAATGTGTATCCTGTTGCTTTTGGATGTAGAGTTCTATAGATGTCTATTAGGTCCATCTATTCTAGTGTGTTGTTCAGTGCCTCTGTGTCCTTACTTATTTTCTGTCCAGTGGATCTATCCTTTGGGGTGAGTGGTGTGTTGAAGTCTTCTAGAATGTATGCATTGCATTCTATTTCCTCCTTTAGTTCTGTTAGTATTTGTTTCACATATGCTGGTGCTCCTGTGTTGGGTGCATATATATATTTATAATGGTTTTATCATCTTGTTGGACTGACCCCTTTATCATTATATAATGTCCTTCTTTATCTCTTGTTACTTTCTTTGTTTTGAAGTCTATTTTGTCAGATACTAGTACTGCAACACCTGCTTTTTTTCCCCTGTTGTTTGCATGGAATATCTTTTTTCATCCCTTGACTTTAAGTCTGTGTGTGTCTTTGGGTTTGAGGTGAGTCTCTTGTAAGCAGCATATGGATGGATCTTGCTTTTTTATCCATTCTATTACTCTGTGTCTTTTGATTGGTGCATTCAGTCCATTTACATTTAGGGTGATTATTGAAAGGTATGAATTTATTGCCATTGCAGGCTTTAAGTTTGTAGTTACCAAAGGTTTATGGTTAGCTTCTTTACTATCTTACTGTCTAACTTAACTCGCTTGTTGCGCTATTATAAACACAGTCTGATGATTCTTTATTTCTCTCCCTTCTTGTTCCTCCTCCTCCCTTCTTCATATGTTGGGTGTTTTGTTCTGTGCTCTTTTTAGGAGTGCTCCCATCTAGAGCAGTCCCTGTAGGATGCCCTGTAGAGGTGGTTTGTGGGAGGCAAATTCCCTCAACTTTTGCTTGTCTGGGAATTGTTTAATCCCTCCTTCATATTTAAATGATATTCGTGCTGGATACAGTAGTCTTGGTTCGAGGCCCTTCTGTTTCATTGCATTAAGTATATCATGCCATTCTCTTCTGGCCTGTAGGGTTACTGTTGAGAAGTCTGATGATGGCCTGATGGGTTTTCCTTTGTAGGTAACCTTTTTTTTCTCTCTGGCTGCCTGTAATACTTTGTCCTTGTCTTTGATCTTTGCCATTTTAATTATTATGTGTCTTGGTGTTGCCCTCCTTGGATCCCTTGTCATGGGAGTTCTGTGTACCTCTGTGGTCTGAGAGGCCATTTCTTCCCCTAGTTTGGGGAAGTTTTCAGCAATTATTTCTTCAAAGACATTTTCTATCCCCTTTTCTCTCTGTACTTCTTCTGGAATACCTATAATTCTTATATTGTTCCTTTTTGATTGGTCGCTCAGCTCTCTTAAAATTCTTTCATTCCCGGATATCCTTTTATCTCTCTCTGCATCAGCTTCTCTGCGTTCCTGTTCTCTGTTTTCTAGTCCATTAATGGTCTCTTGCATCTCGTCCATTCTGTTTTGAAGTCCTTCCAGAGCTTGTTTTATTTCTGAATTCTCCTTCCTTAGTTCTTGCATATTTCTCTGCAAGTCCATCAGCATGGTTATGACTTTTGTTTTGAATTCTTTTTCAGGAAGACTGGCTATATCTATCTCCCCAGATTCCTTCTCAGGGGAAGATGTAGCAGATGCCGAAGCTGTCTGGGTTAGTCTTGTCTGGATCATATTTTTTTGCCTTTTCATGTTGACAGGTGCTATTGACTGTCAGCTGGGAGGGCCAAAATTTTCACTTGCTACTGGCCTTTCTTTACTGGGACAACTGCGACCCCTAGTGGCTTGTGTTGGGTAATTGCGTGTAGAGTGGGTCTTTGTGTCTTGCCTGGCCGGAAGGGAGAAATTTCCCTTTCTGTGGGCGAAATTTGTCTCAGGCTGCTTCTCTGCTTTCGCAGCGCCCGGTGGGGTAATGGATGGGGGGGCTGCTTGACTGTTTACCTCCGTGAGGGGTTTCAGAGCTGTTGCCCAGGGGGTTAGTGCACCCGGTTTTCCCTGTAATTTCCAGCTGCTGTACTGTGACCTGGGTTGTTTCCGTCAAGCTGTTAAGTCCCTGTCCCTTTAAGACTTTCAAAAAGCCCCCGCTTTTCTTTGTCACAGGGGCATCAGCTTCGGCACCCGCTCAGAGGTCTTACTCCCTGTTTCCCCAGTATCCAGGGCCCCCTGGGCACGTACTGTGTCTGCGCTCTGGCCCGGATGGCTGGGGCTGGGTGTTCGGCAGTCCTGGGCTCCGTCTCCCTCCCGCTCTGCCTATTCTTCTCCCGCCGGGAGCTGGGGGGAGGGGCGCTCGGGTCCCGCCGGGCCGGGGCTTGTATCATACCCCTTTCACCAGTCGCTGGGTTCTCGCTGGTGTAGCTGCAGTCTGGCCACTGTCCTGCGTCTTCTGGTCTCTCTTTTAGGGCTAGTTGTGTTTGTTGTATTTTCAAAAGTCTATATGTTTTTGGGAGGAGATTCCCACTGTCCTACTCATGCTGCCATGTTGGCTCCGCCTCTAAGCCTATTAAATAGAGCTCATTTACAAATCAATTTTGGCAGTACCATCCAGAGGTAGAAAATACCACATATCTACAACACACTAACACACACACAAAGATACCGACAAGTAAACAGAGACCTTTTGGCTTCTATTTTTAAATTACTGCTATGAATTAGGTACAATAATGCAAAACTCACTAGATATAAAGGAGGTTGGATCTACATTATTTTTCTGGTAGATGAAATAAGGTAAAGTTACCTATTCAGATAGAGCTTTTCTATTAATATTTGTGGAGAAGACACTTAACATTTGTATTTGTGCTCAACAAGTCAAGTTCCAAATGAGCTTTCCCCCTTTTTTCTTCTGAAGAATAACCTCCCTGAAGTTTGTATATCAATGAGATGGTCTAGATAAGAGTTTTGGAGAAGACCCTGGGTAGAACATTTCATCTCAAATGGAAAAAAAAATGCAAATTCCTACATGCCTTTTGAGGTAAATAGGGAATGTTTGGGGATTTGTGAAAGGATAGATGGACTTTGAATTGTTTCTGGAGCTGCACCTCTGGTCCTGTAAGGACTAGATTTGTAAAACAAGGACTGCTGCTGTTTTTTATCCCTCAGAGAATTGGATTGCCTCCTAAATGGTATGGTATCAAGGATTGCCACAACCATCCACCTATGTTGGAATGTTTATTTTTCTCTCTGAGTATATTTAGCTCTTACAAAAAATTCCTGTCAGTCCCTTAATATTAGCTTTTGTTTTGGCCAAATTTTTCATCATAGTTATTAAATTCTTTCAAATATTTTTTTCAGGTTTCAGCTAAGACAAACTAAATATTTCTGGTGGTTTTGATCAAACCCATTAATTATAATTTTATTCTCCCTCTGGCTGTTTAATAGAATAACATAGCAGTTCACCAGAAAAATCTCTCAGTCCTATCAACTTTGGGAGGATCCATTCAGGGGCTCTTCTTCAAGAGTCGATTTGGTAACATTTGAGTTGATGTTGAAGGATTTCCATAGGGCCTTTAAAGAAAATCTGTTTACCAATGTCCCAGTTGATTACAACTGAGACACTGATCTTTCAACCCGTGTTTTCATGATGGACTACCCTAGGTGGGTGTAATATGGTAGTGCCAGGTGCTAACTTAGGTGCCTGACCTTGGGCCATTGTAGCTATAAATCCAATAACTTGGCAGACTTTTGTTTATGGTCTTGTTCCAAAGTCCTTTCAAAGTGCTCAGCTATGGTCATAAGTTTAATCAGACTAGTGGCTTCATCCTATTTTCAGTCTTCTTATTCACAGGAAATTATGAAAATATTATTCCCTTGGATCTTTGCTTCATTTACTAGCCATTATAATGGTCTTTTTTTTGGAATTATATAATATACAGTGACATAATTAAAATCTGTGTTCTGTTATCACTCTACCCTCAGTATTTCTCACGTTCTTTTCTTTTTTGTTCTTTTTAATTTTTTATTAAGGTATTGACAGTCTAATGAAGGTTTCACATGAAAAAACAATGTGGTTACTACATTTGCCCAAATTATAAAGTCCCCACCCATATCCCATTGCAGTCACTGTCCATCATTGTACTGAGATGCCACAGATTCACTATTTATCTTCTCTGTGCTACACTCTTTTCTCCATGAACACTCACACCATGTGTACTTAACATAATACCCCTGAATCCCCATCTTCCACCCTCCCGACCTGCCCTCCCACACACTTGCCCTTTGGTAACCACTAGTCCTTTCTTGGAGTGTGGAAGTCTGCTGCTGTTTTGTTCCTTCAGTTTTGCTTAGTGGTTGTACTCCACAAATGAGGGAAATTATGTGGCACTTGTCTTTCACTGTCTGGCTTATTTCTCTGAGCATAATATCCTCCAGTTCCATCCATGTTGTTGCAAATGGTAGGATTTGTTTCTTTCTAATGGTTGAATAGGATTGCATTGTGTTTATGTACCACATCTTCTTTATCCATTCATCTACTGATGGAAGCTTAGGTTGCTTCCATATCTTGGCTATTGTAAATAGTGCTGCGATAAACATAGGGGTGCATATGTCTTTTTGAATCTGAGAACTTGTATTCTTTGGGTAAATTCCAAGGAGTGAGATTCCCAGATCAAATGGTATTTTGATTTTTAGTTTGTTGAGGAACACCCATATTGCTTTCCACAATGATTGAACTTACATTTCCACAAGCAGTGTAGGAGAGTTCCCCTTTCTCCGCATCCTTGCCAGCATTTATTGTTCTTAGTCTTTTTGATGCTGGCCATCCTTAGTTGTGTAAGGTGATATCTCATTATAGTTTTAATTTACATTTCCCTGATGATTAGTGATGTAGACCATCTTTTCATGTGTCTGTTAGCCATCTGAATTTCTTCTTTGGAGAACTGTCTCTTCATATCCTCCACCCATTTTTTAATCAGGTTATTTGCTTTTTGGGTGTTGAGACATGTGAGTTCTTTATTTATTTTGGATGTTAACCCTTTGTCAGATAACGTCATTAACAAATATATTCTCCCATACTGTAGGATGCCCTTTTGTTCTGTTGATTGTGGCCTTTGATGTACAGAAGATTTTTTAGTTTGATGTAGTCCCGTGTGTTCATATTTGCTTTTGTTTCCCTTGCTCGAGGAGGTGCGTTCAGGAAGAAGTTCCTCACGTTTATATTCAGGAGATTATTGCCTATGTTTTCCTCTAAGAGTTTTATGGTTTCATGACTTACATTCAGGTGTTTGATCCATTTTGAGTTTGCTTTTGTGTATGGGGATAGACAATAATTCAGTTTCATTCTCTTGCATGTAGCTGTCCAGTTTTGCCAACACCAGCTGGTAAAGAGGCTGTCATTTCTTATCATATATTAATTGACCATAAATGCTTGGGTTTATATCTGGGCTCTCTAGTCTGTTCCATTGGTCTATGGTTCTGTTCTTGTGCCAGTACCAAATTGTCTTGATTACTGTGGCTTTGTAGTATAGCTTGAAGTTGGGGAGCCTAATCCCCCCAGCTTTATTCTTCCTTCTCAGGATTGCTTTGGCTATTTGGGGTTTTTCATGGTTCCATATAAATTTTAGAATGATTTTCTCTAGTTCATTGAAGAATGCTGTTGGTATTTTGATAGGGATTGCATTGAATCTGTAGATTGCTTTAGGCAGGATGGCCATTTTGACTATATTAATTCTTCCTATCCATGAGCATGGGATGTGTTTCCATTTATTGATATCTTCTTTATTTCTCTCATCTGCAAACAGTGACAGTTTAACTTCTTCCTTACCAATCTGGATGCCTTTTATCTCTTTGTGTTGTCTGATTGCTGTGCTAGGACCTCCAGTACTATGTTGAATAAAAGTGGGAGAGTGGGCATCCTTGTCTTGTTCCTGATCGTAAAGGAAAAGCTTTCAGCTTTTCTCTGTTAAGGATGATGTTTGCTGTGGGTTTGTCATAGATGGCCTTGATTATGTTGAGGTACTTGCACTCTATACCCATTTTGTTGAGCATTTTTATCATGAATGGATGTTGAATTTTGTCAAATGCTTTTTCATCACCTATGGAAATGATCATGTGGTTTTTGTCCTTCTTTTTGTTGATGTGGTGGATGATGTTGATGGATTTTCAAATGTTGTACCATCCTTGCATTCCTGGAATAAATCCTACTTGATCATGATGGATGATCTTTTTTATGTATTTTTGAATTCGGTTTGCTAATATTTTGAGTATTTTTGCATCTATGTTCATCAGGGATATTGGTCTGTAATTTTCTTTTTTGTGGTGTCTTTGCCTGGTTTTGGTATTAGAGTGATGCTGGCCTCATAGGATGAGTTTGGGAGTAGTCCCTCTTCTACCTTTTGGAAAACTTTAAGGAGGACGGGTATTAGGTCTTCACTAAATGTTTGATAAAATTCAGCAGTGAAACCATCTGTTTCAGGTGTTCTGTTCTTAGGTAGTTTTTGATTACCAGTTCAATTCTGTTGCTGGTAATTGGTCTGGTCAGATTTTCCGTTTCTTCCTGGGTCAGCCTTGGAAGGTTGTATTTTTCTAGAAAGTTGTCCATTTCTTCTAGGTTATCCAGTTTGTTAGCATATTATTTTTCATAGTATTCTCTCATAACTCTTAGTATTTCTGTGGTGTCCATCGTAATTTTTCCTTTCTCATTTCTGATTCTGTTTATGTGTATAGACTCTTTTTTTCTTGATAAATCTGGCTAGGGGTTTATCTATTTTGTTTATTTTCTCGAAGAACCAGCTCTTGCTTTCATTAATTCTATTGTTTTATTCTTCTCGATTTTATTTCTGCTCTAATCTTTATTATGTCCCTCCTTCTACTGACATTGGCCCTCATTTGTCCTTCTTTGTCTAGTTTTGTTAATTGTGAGGTTAGACTGTTCGTAAGGGATTGTTCTTCTTCTTGAAGTAGGCCTGTATTGCAATATGCTTTCCTCTTAGCTTGGCCTTGGCTGCATCCCACAGATTTTTGCAGTGTTGAATTATTGTTGTCCTTTGTCTCCATATATTGCTTGATCTGTTTTTATTTGGTCATTGATCCATTGGTTATTTAGGAGCATGTTGTGAAGCCTCCTTGTGTATGTGGGATTTTTCATTTTCTTTGCGTAATTTATTTCTAGTTTCATACCTTTGTGGTCTGAGAAGCTGGTTGGTACAATTTCAGTCTTTTTTAATTTACCGAGGCTCTTTTTGTGGCTTAGTATATAATCTATTCCTGAAAATGTTCCATGTGCACTTGAAAAGACTGTGTATTTTGCTGCTTTTGGGTGTAGAGTTCTGTAGATGTCTGTTAGGTCCATCTATTCTAATGTGTTGTTCAGTGCCTCTGTGTCCTTACTTATTTTCTGTCTGGTTGATCTGTCCTTTGGAGTGAGTGGAATGTTGAAGTCTCCTAGAATTAATGCATTGCATTCTATTTCCCCTTTTAATTCTGTAAGTATTTGTTTGACATATATAGGTGCTCTTGTGTTGGGTGCATAGATACTTGTAATGGTTAAATCTTCTTGTTTGACCCCTTTATCATTATGTAATGTCCTTCTTTGTCTCTGGTGACTTTCTTTGTTTTGAAGTCTATTTTGTCTGATGCAAGTACTGCAACTCCTGCTTTTTTCTCCCTATTAGTTGCATAAATTATCTTTTTCCATCCCTTCACTTTTAGTCTGTGTAGGTCTTTGAGTTTAAAGTGAGTCCCTTGTAGGCAGCATATAGATGTTTCTTGTTTTCTTATCCATTCAGTGGCTCTATATCTTTTGATTGGTGCATTCAGACTATTAACATTTAGGGTGATTATCAATAGGTATCTACTTTTTGCTATTGCAGGCTTTGAGTAGTGGTTACCAAAGTTCAGGGTTAACTTCCTTACTATCTAAGAGTCTAACATAACTCACTCAGTATGCTGTTCCAAACACAAGCTAAAGGTTCTTTTTTCCTCTTCCTTTTTCTTCCTTCTCCATTCTTTATATATTAGGTATCATTCTGTACTCTTTGTCTATCCCTTGATTGACTTTGGGGGTAGTTGATTTAATTTTGCATTTGCTTAGTAATTAGCTGTTCTACATTCTTTACTGTCATTTTATTACCTCTGTTGACAGCTATTAAACCTTAGGAACACTTCCATCTATAGCAGTCCCTCCAAAAAATACACTGTAGAGACAGATTGTGGGAGGTAAATTTTCTCAGCTTTTGCTTATGTGGGAATTGTTTAATATCTGCTTCAAATTTAAATGATAATCTTGCCAGATAAAGTATTCTTGTTTCGAGGCCCTTCTGCTTCATTGTATTAAATGTGTCATGCCACTCCCTTCTGGCCTATTAGGTTTCTGATGTGAAGTCTGATGATAGCCTGATGGGCTTTCCTCTGTATGTGATCTTATTTCTCTCCCTGGCTACTTTTAATTGTCTGTCCTTATCCTTGAGCTTTGCTTTTTTAATTATTATATGTCTTGGTGTTGTCTTCCTTGGGTCCCTTGTGGTGGGAGATCTGTGCACCTCCATGGTCCGCGAGACTATCTCTTTCCCCAGATTCGGAATGTTTTCAGCAGTCAAAGACACTTTCTATCCCTTTTTCTCTCTTTTTTTCCTCAGGTACCCCTATAATGTGAATATTGTTCCATTTGGATTGGTCACACAGTTCTCTCAATATTCTTTCATTTTTAGAGATCCTTTTTTCTCTCTGTGCCTCAGCTTCTTTGTATTCCTCTTCTCTAATTTCTATTTCATTTATCATCTCCTCCACTGTATCTGATCTGCTTTTAAAACCTTCCATTGTATGTTTCATTTCTGATACTGTGTTCTGTAATGACTGGATCTACAACTGGATTTCATTCCTGAGTTCTTGAATATTTTTCTGTACCTCCATGAGAATGTTATGACTTTTATTTTGATATTTCCTTCAAGAAGATTCATGAGGGTGATTTCATTTGAATCTTTCTCTGGTGTATTCATAATTTTGCTTTGAACCAGGTTTCTTTGATGCTTCATATTTGTATGTGGCATCCTTTGGTGCCCAGACGCTCTCCTCTCTCGAGCTGCTCAGCCCCTGGAGCAATACTGGGGGTCGCAGGGGAGCGGTGTTGATGCCTGGGGGGAGGAAAGAGCTCTTCCCTGCTTCCCGGATGCTATGCCTTTCTCCACTGCTAGAACCAGTGGGCCGAGCACACAGGTATAAGCCTCTGTGCTTTGCGTTTGTAACTGTGTAGGCCGGGCTTCTCTGTGGCTGGCCTAACGCTGAAGTAGGGTTTGCCGGTTTGTGAGCTAGGTTGTGTTTGTTGGGAGGAAGATGCAGCAGGCTGCATATCACTGAGGGAGGCCTTGGAGCTGCGCCACCAGCCAGGGGATTGCAGTATCTGAAGATTGTGAAAGTTCCCAACTTGCTGGGCAAGTGCACCTGGACAGTTTTGTCTACCTGTCCTTTCTCCTGAGCATTAAGCTCTGTGCAATCTTTGTCCCTTTAGCAGCCCTCTCGCTGTTAGGATGTCTCTCAGACTGCTCCCCCCTTTCTTTTGTTCTAGAGCAGCTGGATATGGATCCCTGTTTTCCACAAGTGGCTGGAATCTCATTGTCTCCAGGTATTCTGCCTGTCTCAGCTTTCCAACCTCTCTAATCACAATGGCACCATGAAATGTAGATTTGTGCTCCCAGAGCTGATCTCCAGAGCCAGATGTTCAGCAGTCCCAGGCCTCCACTCCCTCCCCACTCCATTTCTCTTCCTCCCATTGGTGAGCTGGGATGGGGGAAGGGCTTGGGCCAGGCCACGGCTTTGGTATGTTACCCTGTTCCATGAGGTTTATTCTTTTCTCCAGGTGTATGCAGTCTGGCACAGCTCTCTTTCCTGTTGCTCTTTCAGGATTCATTGTATTAATTATATATTCATATTATATGCAGTTTTCAGGAGGAAGCTTCTGTTTCACCTCTCATGTCGCCATCTTTAATTCCCTGAGTTCCTTGTTGTTGCAAGACTCAGTTTCTTTTACCTTTCTCCTGGGCAGTACCACAATCCTTCCTATCCTTTGGGGTTCCACTCTGTGCAATACTAAAGTTCTGGAGGCTGGAAGTCAGACCAGGATGCCAGCATGGTTGGATGAAGGGTATCTCCAGGTCACAGATTTCTTATTGTATCCTCACACAGCAGAAGGACTCATATTCTGGATAATTGCTTTTAACCCTAAAAGATTTCTTTAAGCAAAGAATATAAGAGAAAAAATTAGATAATTTAAAAAGAAAGGAAAAGTTTTATATTTAATACTTCTTTTTCTTTCCTTTCAGATTTCAGTAAATAGATTTGATTCAATGGCTGTTTACCTTTCACAGTTCAGAAGTTCTGCTCTTTCTCACAGAAGAGTGGTAAGAAGTATCTTAAGCCACTGTTAATTTGTAACATCCAGCATCTCCAGACCCTTCTGACCACAAGTAGTTTCTAATGGCTGCTTCTGACTATTAACCTTGCTTTTATTTTAGTCATCTGGCTGCTTCTGAGCATATTATTACTGGCAAGTCATTTTCTTCTATCTTACTGAATTTTCCAATTGCTTTCAAGTTTCTTAAAGATATTTCTGATTCCATTACTTGGCATGGCAGTAGGAATGTTAAGGGATGTGATGATCTATAGAAATTTATGTGTCTACTCCTTCAGGGCCAAAATAATAATTAAGTCATACTGCATAGTGCCAGTGCCAGGACTAGAAACGACATTTTCTTACTCTCCACTGACCATGCTAGATATTTCCTGATTTTTCTTCATATCTGTAAATTGTTGAGATGCAAGCCCTCAGTGACAGAACCAAGCTCATCATGTCCCTGCGCTCTTATCCAGTCCCTTGCAACATCTCCTGATGTGTTATCCTTCCGTTTTCTTGGACATTTTACTTTTTTTGGTTAGGGAAAATATTGAGATTGCTTTATAGAGGGATCATGTATGAGAAATCCTGCTTCTAACCTATGATCACAGCTGAAAAAGTATGCATTGTTTGGGGCTAGTCAGTTAAACTGAATTCTTAATTTTTTTTTTCTCCCCATTCACCTGCCTTTGGCATGTCTCTTAAACTTTTTGGATCGCATTTTTCTTATCTATAAAATAGAAATAATACCTATCCCATCCAGCTTGTGGAAAATTTTTTTTGACACTAAAACTGGATAGAAAATATAGAAAACATAATAATCTACATATAAGGTGGTGTAGCTCTGGTAGGAGAGGGTTCCCCGCTCTGGGCAAGTTCGCTATGAATTCAGTGAGACTGAATGAGGACTATTGAATAGTTGCAGGTAAAAAGGGGCTCATACCAGAGTTTATTCTCTTGGCAGTAGGTCTGGTGCTAGACTCCCTTCTGCCTGTGTCAGTCTCTGGCCCTGGCTCCAGGGGTTGCTCCCCAGTCACTCATAGCTCCATCTCTGCTCCTTCCTTCTCAGAGTTGTGCTCTTCCCTATCTCTTGCTTTCCTCTTTTCTGTTACTAGTACTGGATGGAACTCTGTCGGTGAGTCTCTATGGTGACTGGGGGTTGCCACAACCAATTATCTCCAGGTGCTCGTTTGTTTCCTCTCCACACTTCCGTGACTGATAATTCACTCCAGGAGGGTCTTCTTAATGCACTCTCAGCCGGTAAATGGCTTACTGCCAATGGGTATGAGTTAGGCTAAGCATTACCTCCTTGCACAAATACAGTGGACAATAATAGAATCAGGTGAGAACCCTGGCCATGAAATTTCCATTTTCCCTTCAGGTTGTTATTATTTGAACTTAAGTAGTGACTAAGAGTGACACTTAGTTATAGAAAATGCAAAGATGAATATTGAAGTGACTAATCTAGATGGGAGGCAATAGACAACTCACCTAAAGATGAAATTAAAATAGCTTGTGTATCTACAGTAGCATGCAGACATGATTCACTGATGGTAGAATTGGGAGAATAAGGGTAAGACTTCTACCCCTGATACCACTATATGGTTTTTGAATAAATAAGCATGTGTAGTTGTGTGTTTATACTAACAGACAAGTCTAAAAGAACTCATAAAAGGGACTCCTTAAAAATAGCAATAGTAAGAAATTCTTCCTCAGTCAGTATAAATAGAAAATACTGTTTTATCACTTTTACAATTGTGAGAGAGTAATATGGTATTATAGGAGAGTAAAAAAGAGTCCTCTGGTATGATAAATATTTTATCAATAATCAATATAAAGCTTACTTTTCTAGTGATCTGAAATCAAGTACATGGAGCTCCATGTAGGAACTACAGTTTTCAGTGTGTGGGTATGTAGCTTAAAATGGAAGATAAGTTATTTTCGTTTATTCCCACAGTATCTTGAAGTCTCTGCTTTCTTTTTGAAATCTGTAAAGGTTAAGATTAGGGTAAAAATGTTAGGGAAAAAAATTGTAGGTTGAAAATTTAAAGATTTAAGTGATTATTAGTTTCATTCATTGTTAATTCTTTACTGTAGGCATCTAAGAATTCTTGTAATTTAAAGTGTACTTGTTAAAGTTATTAAAATATTTTATTCTGTGTGACAGACTGAAATGGCTTATTAAAAAAGATATCCAGGATAAAAAATATAAACTAATACATTGGGCATCGGACCTTTAAAGAATGGAGTGTTCTATATAAGGAGATTATCTTTGGAGAGACAAACCCATGACTTGAGAAATAAGACTAAGCATTTTTGCCTACTAAAATGTTATATGTAAGCGTACTTAATTTTATTAGGTAGAGTGATTTTCATTATCCCTTATGAGTCTGTGTAGAGACCTCTAGGACCCCTCAAAATATGGACACTTCAAAAATACACAGTTCATAGCTTGAGCAACCCATTTGTTACTGTTTTGTTGCATAGGAATACATAAGTATATTAATTTTGTCACAAATGTAGAAAATTACTAGATAGAGCCAAGAGCCTTTTAACTAATCCTTCTTCAGTTTGTGCTTCTTCCCCAGGGCCAATACCTGTTATGCTTTTTTATATCTTTCCAGACCTATTTCTGTATATTTACATATTTGTACCTGTGGAAAATATAGTTTTGTGTGCTTCATTTTTATAAATGTCACTACCTTTATGACACTTGCTTTTTTTCACAGAAAAATGTGTCTTGGAGAGCATTTTCATGTTGGTGCAATATAGAATCCATGCTGTTAACTCTTAGGTGTTAACACACTGTTCATAGAATGGGTATTTTGCCATTCTCCCACTGAGGAACAGTGAACTTGTTTCTGTTTTTCCCTTTGTTTTCCAATATCACAATAAGCATCCTAAAAACTTGCCTCATTAGAACCAATATTACCAGTTATCATTCTGGTCTCTTTTCTTTGACAATAAGTTGTGACAATGGAGGTTTTGTATAGTTAAAACTTTGAAAATCTTTTATTAAAAACATTTCTTGAATTCTGGTAATGGTGGCACGAAGAGGCTGGCAGTTCTCCTCTGCCAAAAGCAAGTATAAAACTGGACAAAACTACCCAAAACATCCACTTGAGGTTCTGAAGATCAAAGACAGTGAATATATCTTGCACAACAGTTAAGGCTTGGGGTGAGAACAGTGTGAGTCTGGGCTTTCTTGCCTGAGCTCTTCCCAGATACCTCCCCAGCCCCTCCCCTGTCAGCTGTGAGAACTGAAGCTTTTCCAGCTTGGGACTGGCTGAGAAACAACCAGCAGCTTTGCTGCCAGAGTTGGGGGCAACTTGATTTGGGGAAGGGAGGACTGAAAGGGGACACAAAACCCTATGGCTTTGCTGGATTTTGGGTGGTGTGGAGAAAATGGAAATTTCTGACCAGAATATTCTCATCTGGCTTTAATAACATCCATTGTATGTATGTATACATACATATATATATACATATATACGTGTATATATGTATGTATATATATATGTATATATATATATATATATATACAGACACACACATACACATACACACACACACACATACATAAGCCTGTTTGCACATCTTTGGGATGTTTACCAGGGACAGAGCGGCTGGTCGGTCACAGGAGTACCAGCCCAGGAAAGGGATGGAGAGGAAACACCCATTCTCTCCTCTTCTCAGTTCCTGGTCTGTAATTGGTCAGACATCTACCAGTCACCAGAGACCTGCCCACAGAGTTCCTCCTGGTTCTAGAGGTAGGGAAGTAGAGGGCCATGAGAGCAGGTGAGCATGGGTACAGAGAGTGTGGAGAGTGAGGAAGGGACTCCTGGACGGAGATCTAGGAGAGAATCGGCTTTTGGTGGAGGGAAGCTATGGAGCCTGTGCTAGGAGAGGATTAAGCCCGTGGTGGGGAGCAGGAGGGAGCAGTGTGGAGCCAGGAAAGACTGAAACCTACTGCTGTGAGAATAAACATGGTTCCCCTTTTAACCCCCCAACAACTTGTGCTTCCCTTTATTCAGTCACAGCAAATTCATAGGTAACTTGCTTTGAGAGGAGAACCCCCTCCTCCCAGAGCAACAGTTGGAAACAGATGGAGTAAATCTATTTTGCTAGTTCAAGGTTGTGCACCTGGTTTGGGTGACCAGTGCACCAGTGGAAATTTAACAGGGAAATCTGAGAAATGAGAGAGCCATAGAAGGGCTGAGATAAGCTCTCCAAACAGCTCTGGTTAACTGAGAAATTGTATGTGTGGAGGGAGACCCAAGAGAGCCTGGCTAAAAGTTCAAACCAAGAGAAACTGGAGAACTGATTGCCACTTTGAATGCATTTTCTATATACAAATCAGCTGACAAAGGACATCTTACAGGTTTGAGATGTTTAAGCACAACCTTTGCCCAAGTCACTGGCTAACCATTTAAGCTATACAGACATAGACCCTAAGAAGCCAGTCTAAAATATAAAAATAAGAATTAAACAACTGAATAGAGACATGCCAGCTGCATACCGTGGAGGGAAATAGAGTCTGCAGTGTAAGTCCAGATGAATTACAAAAAATGACCCAACAACTGAAAAATAAAATGAATCCAGAATTCTGTAATATAGTAAAGTCTCAGTTTTCAAGCAAAAAATGCTTGACATGAGAAAAGAAGAAAAATAAGGAAAGTGTGACCCATAATCAGGAAGAAGGCCAGTGGAAACTGAGTGGCTTCAATGTTGGATGTAGTGGAGACTTCAGATTGTCTATATTAAATTTGTTCAAATAATTGAAGGACAGTCTGTTAGACTCAATAAATAGAAAATCCCAGTAGAGAAACAAATTAGAAAAGAAAAACTAAATAGGAATTTTAGATTTGAAAAGTGCAATAATTGAAATGAAAAATGTATTGACTAGGCCGAACAGCAGATTTGAGACAGCAGTGAAAACATGAATCTCAATAAAAAGTATTCAATCCAAGAAGAGAGATTTAAAAAGGTATTAAGGAAATTAAAACCACAAAGACCTAGAACATTGTCAAGCATTTCTGCATACACATAATGATAGTTCCAGACAGAAAGGAAGGACAGAAATGGACAGAAAAAGCATTTGAATAATTGGCACTAAACCATGCCAATTTTGGTGGAAAATATAACTTACAACGGGTTCTGGTAAGAGGGAGTAAACATACTACACTCTGTCTCTCCCACTGAATGCAACTGTAAAAACTAGACAGGATACAAGAATAGCTATTTGCAGACTCAGAAAAGTCAGTAGTAGCAGGCAGGTTGGAAAAGACAACCAGAAATTCAAGTACCACTGAATCAATGGTGAATTTACTTTTTTTTTTTCTGCTTTGGTATCCATTGACCTAGCCCAAACCCAAAGTGAGCATCAGAACAGAGGGCATTCCAGAAACCCTTTAGTTATGGATTAAAGAGGAAGATGCTTAGAAAGAGTGCACAAATCTCTCTTTTCTTTTCTGAATTCTCTTGTACCTGAATGCCCTGGAAATCCTTTGACAACACTGTTGAAGCAGCTACAACAGCCAAGAGGAGCCTAATTTCCTCCAACTGGGGAAACCTTCATCTTCACTTGGAGCAATTGTGGTCCCTGTTTTATTCTTTTTATGTTTTCTGGCTGCCCAAACTAGGTCAAGAGCACGGGTTGTAGGAAGTACACAGCTGAGTGGGTTAAACAAAGCCCCAGGCTGGAAGATCAGTAAAAAGCACCCTAGAGAACCAGAAGTGCCAGGCAGATTACGGAAACAGAGGAGGTCTGGAAGGAGACTCAGTAAATTGTTTATGCACTCTTGGGCTCACCCTTGAGCTGTGCATGTGTAGATCTGACCCTAATTAGCATACGCAGATATTGAGTACTGAAGTACTGACACACCACTACCTAAGTCCCAGGCTGGCTAACGGATGGTATATATGTGTGATATACCCAAACAATATTGTGAAAGTTTTGAACAGTTTAGTAGTTTCTTATAAAGTTCAACATAATTATTAGGTGACCCAGCAAGCCCACTCATAGTTATTTACACAAGATAAATGAAAACTTAAATTCACAAAAGAATGGTGCAGATAAGCAGCAGGGAAGACTAAACCAAAATGGCTTTGGTGCCTCAGAGGGTTGTAATTTAAGATCTGAACTCAACTGAGTCACTTGTTTGCTAAAACAAAAGTACCAACACTCTCCATAAGATTTCAACAAGACACAGTCTCGCAACATAATATTAAAAATGTACAGCATATGAAGATGGCGGCGTGAGTAGAGCAGCAGAAATCTCCTCCCAAAACCATATATATTTCGGAAAATTCAACAAATACAACTATCCCTAAAAGAGAGACCAGAAGATACAGGACAACAGCCTGGCTACATCTACACCTGCGAGAACCCAACGCGTCGCGAAGGGGTTAAGATACAAGTGACAGCCCGGTGGGACCCGAGTGCCCCTCACCCCAGCTCCTGGAGGGAGGAGAGGAGTCTGAGTGGGGAGGGAGAGGGAACCCAGGACTGCTAAACACCCAGCCCTAGCTATCCACACCAGGAGCTCAGACACAGTGCGTGGGGTGCTGGATACTAGGGAAACGGGACAGTAAAACCTGCAATTGGGTCCCCATAGCCAGCGCCCCTGGGACAAAGAAAAGCGAGTGCTTTTTGAAAGACTTACAGGGACAGGGACACCAGAGCTGGACAGAAACGTCCTGGGACACTTAGCCGAGCAGCTAGGAATCCCGGGGAACTCCAGGCGCCCTAACCGTCTGGGCAGCAGCACAGCTCAGAGGCCCCTCATGGCGATAAACAGCCTCCCGCCTATTTCCCCACTGAGGCTGCTCCGCCATTGTGGAGCAACAGCCTGAGGCAGCAGGGCAGAGCTTCTTTCACAGCGACCAGGCAAAAATTAGAAACCCCGTCAGCATGCAGCTGCCCAGCACAAGCCGCTAGGGATCGCTGTTCTCCCAGGAGAGGAAGGCCACAACTAGCAAGAAGGGATGTTCTCCCAGCCAACACACGCGCCAGCTCCCCACAACTACCTCTATTGCCATGAGAAGGCAGAAGAATTTGATACAGACCAGACTAATCCAGACATTCTCCCCTGAGAGGGAATCTGGGGAGGTAGACCTAACCAATCTCCCTGAAAAAGAATTCAAAATAAAGGTCATAACCATGCTGATGTAGCTGCAGAGAAATATGCAAAAGCTAAGGGATGAAGTCCAGAAGGAGATTACAGAAATGAAACAATCTCTGGAAGGATTTATAAGCAGAATGGATGAGATGCAAGAGGCCATTGATGGAATAGAAACCAGAGAACAGGAACACATAGAAGCTGACAGAGAGAGATAAAAGGATCTCCAGGAATGAATCAATATTAAGAAAACTGTGACCAATCCAAACAGAACAATATTTGCATTATAGTGGTACCAGAAGAAGAAGAAGAGAGAAAAAGGGATAGAAAGTGTATTTGAAGAAATAATTGCTGAAAACTTCCCCAAACTGGGGGAGGAAATAATCGTTCAGACCATGGAACTACACAGAACTCCCAACAGAAGGGACCCAAGGAGGACAACACCAAGACATATAATAATTAAAATGGCAAAGATCGAGGACAAGGACAGAGTTTTAAAGGCAGCTAGAGAGAGGAAAAAGGTCACCTACATAGGAAAACCCATCAGGCTATCATCAGACTTCTCAACAGAAACCTAACAAGCCAGAAGAGAATGGCATGAAATATTTAATGCAATGAAACAGAAGGGCCTTGAACCAAGAATACTGTATCCAGCACGATTGTCATTTAAATATGAAGGAGGGATTAAACAATTCCCAGACAAGCAAAAGTTGAGGGAATTTGCCTCCCACAGACCACCTCTACAGGGTATTTTAGAGGGACTGCTCTAGATGGGAGCACTCCTCTGGCTCAACAAATGTCACCAGAGAAAATAAAATCACAGCAAAGAAAGCAGACCAACCAAATACTAACTAAAGGCAAAAAATAAAATCAACTACCCACAAAAGCAGTTAAAGGAAACACAAAAGAGCACAGAATAAAACACCCAACATATAAAGAATGGAGGAGGAGGAATAAGAAGGGAGAGAAATAAAGAATCACCAGACAGTGTCTATAATAGCTCAATAAGCGAGTTAAGTTAGACAGTAAGATACTAAAGAAGCTAACCTTGAACCTTTGGTAACCACAAATCTAAAGCCTGCAATGGAAATAAGTACATATCTTTCAATAATCACTCTAAATGTAAATGGACTGAATAGACCAATCAAAAGACACAGAGTAATAGAATGGATAAGAAAGCAAGACCCATCTATATGCTGCTTACAAGAGACCCACCTCAAACCCAAAGACATGCACAGACTAAAAGTCAAGGGATGGAAAAAGATATTCCATGCAAACAACAGGGAAAAAAAAGCAGGTGTTGCAGTACTAGTATCAGACAAAGTAGACTTCAAAATAAAGAAAGTAACGAGATAAAGAAGGACATTACATAATGATAAAGGGGTCCGTCCAACAAGATGATATAACCATTATAAATATATATGCACCCAACACAGGAGCACCAGCATATGTGAAACAAATACTAACAGAACTAAAGGAGGAAATAGAATGCAATACATTCATTTTAGGAGACTTCAACACACCACTCACTCCAAAGGATAGATCCACCAGACAGAAAATAAGTAAGGACACAGAGGCACTGAAAAACACACTAGAACAGATGGACCTAATAGACATCTGTTGAACTCTACATCCAAAAGCAACAGGATACACATTCTTCTCAAGTGCACATGGAACATTCTCCAGAATAGACCACATACTAGGACACAAAAAGAGCCTCAGAAAATTCCACAAGATTGAAATCCTACCAACCAACTTTTCAGACCACAAAGGCATAAAACTAGAAATAAATTGTACTAAGAAAGCAAAAAGGCGCACAAGCACATGGAGGCTTAACAACATGCTCCTAAATAAGCAATGGATCAATGACCAAATTAAAATGGAGATCCAGCAATACATGCAAACAAATGACAACAACAACACAAAGCCCCAACTTCTGTGGGATGCAGCAAAAGCAGTCTTTAGAGGAAAGTGTATAGCAATCCAGGCATATCTAAGGAAGGAAGAACAATTCCGAATGAATAGTCTAACGTCACCGTTACCAAAATTGGAAAAAGAAGAACAAACGAGGCCTAAAGTCGGCAGAAAGAATGGCATAATAAAGATCAGATAAGAAATAAATAAAATTGAGATGAATAAAACAATAGAAAAAATCAATAAAACCAAGAGCTGGTTGTTTTAGATAATAAAACAGATAAGCCTCTTGCCAGACTCATTAAGAGAAAAAGAGAATCAACACGCATCAACAGAATCAGAAACAAGAAAGGAAAAATCATGACGGACCCCATAGAAATGCAAAGAATTATTAGAGAATACTATGAAAACCTATATGCTAACAAGCTGGAAGACCTAGAAGAAATGGACAACTTCTTAGAAAAATACAACCTTCCAAGACTGACCAAGGAAGAGACACAAAATCTAAACAAACCAATTACCAGCAAAGAAATTGAAGCGGTAATCAAAAAACTACCCAGGAACAAAACCCCCATGCCAGATGGATTTACCTCAGAATTTTATCACACATAGAGAGAAGACATAATACCCATTTTCCTTAAAGTTTCCAAAAAATAGAAGAGGAGGGAATACTCCCAAACTATGAAGCCAACATCACCCTAATACCAAAACCAGGCAAAGACCCCACCAAAAAAGAAAATTACAGACCAGTATCCCTGATGAACATAAATGCAAAAATACTCAACAAAATATTAGCAAACCGAATTAAAAAATACATCAAAAGGATCATACACCATGACCAAGTGGAATTCATTCCAGGGATGCAAGGATGGTACAACATTTAAATCCATCATCATCATCTACCACGTAAACAGAAAGACAAAAACCACATGATCATCTCCATAGATGCTGAAAACACATTTGACAAAATTCAACATCCATTCATGATAGAAACTCAGCAAAATGGGTATAGAGAGCAAGTACCTCAGCCCACAGCCAACATCATACTGAACAGCGAGAAGCTGAAAGCTTTTCCCCTGAGATCGGGAACAAGACAGGGATGCCCACTTTACCCACTGTTATTCAACACAGTACTGGAGGTCCAAGCAATGGCAATTAGACAAAACAAAGAAATACAAGGAGTCCATCTTGGTAAAGAAGTTAAACTGTCATTATTTGCAGATGACATGATACTGTACATAAAAAAACCCTAAAGACTACACTCCAGAACTACTAGAACTGATATCGGAATACAGGAAAGTTGCAGGATACAAAATTAACACACAGAAATCTGTGGCTTTCCTATACACTAACAATGAACTAATAGAAAGAGAGATCAGGAAAACAAGTCCATTCACTTGCATCAAAAAGAATAAAATGCCTAGGAATAAACCTAAGCAAGGAAGTGAAAGATCTATACCCTGAAAACTATAAGACACTGTTAAGAGAAATTAAGGAGGACACTAACAAATGGAAACTCATCCCATGCTCTTGGCTACGAAGAATTAATATCATCAAAATGACCATCCTGCCCAAAGCAATATACAGATTTGATGCAATCCCTATCAAATTACCAACAACATTCTTCAACGAACTGGAACAAATAGTTCAAAAATTCATATGAAAACACCAAATACCCTGAATAGCCAAAGCAGTCCTGAGAAAGAAGAATAAAATGGGGGGGATCTCACTCCCCAACTTCAAGCTCTACTACAAAGCCACAGTAATCAAGACAATTTGGTACTGGCACAAGAACAGAGCCACAGACCAGTGGAACAGAATAGAGACTCCAGACATTAACCCAAACATATATGGTCAATTAATGTTCGATGAAGGAGCCATGGATATACAGTGGGGAAATGACAGTATCTTCAACAGATGGTGCTGGCAAAACTGGACAGCTGCATGTAAGAGAATGAAACTGGATCACTGTCTAACCCTGTACACAAAAGTAAATTCAAAATGGATCAAAGACCTGCATGTAAGTCATGAATCCATAAAATTCCTAGAAAAAAACATAGGCAATAATCTCTTGGACATAAACTTGAGTGACTTCTTCCTGAACATATCTCCCCAGGCAAGGGAAACAAAAGCAAAAATGAACAAATGGAACTATATCAAGCTGAAAAGCTTCTGTACAGCAAAGGACACTATCAATAGAACAAAAAGGCATCCTATAATATGGGAGAATATATTCATAAATGACAGACCCGATAAAGGGTTGACATCCAAAATGTATAAAGAGCTCACATACCTCAATAAACAAAAAGCAAATAATCCAATTAAAAAATGGGCAGAGGAGCTGAATAGACAATTCTCTAAAGAAGAAATTCAGATGGCCAACAGACACATGAAAAGATGCTCCACATCGCTAGTCATCAGAGAAATGCAAATTGAAACCACAATGAGATATCACCTCACACAGTAAGGGTGGTTACCATCCAAAAGACAAACAACAACAAATGTTGGCGAGGTTGTGGAGAAAGGGGAACCCTCCTATGCTGCTGGTGGGAATGTAAATTAGTTCAACCACTATGGAAAGCAGTATGGAGTTTCCTCAAAAAGCTCAAAATAGACATACCATTTGACCCAGGAATTCCACTCCTAGGAATTTACCCAAAGAATACAGGATCCCAGATTCAAAGAGACCTGTGCACCCCAAGTTTATGGCAGCACTATTTACAATAGCCAAGAAATGGAAGCAACCTAAGTGTCCATCAGTAGACGAATGGATAAAGAAGAAGTGGTACATATACACAATGGAATATTATTCAGCCATGAGAAGAAAACAAATCCTACCATTTGCAACAACATGGATGGAGCTAGAGGGTATTATGCTCAGTGAAATAAGCCAGTCAGGGAAAAAGAAGTATCAAATGATTTCACTCATATGTGGAGTATAAGAATTAAGAAAAGCTGAAGGAACAAAAACAGCAGCAGACTCACAGAATCCAAGAATGGACTAACAGTTACCAAAAGGGAAAGGGACTAGGGAGGATGGGTGGGAAGGGAGGGATAAGGGTGGGGAAAAAGAAAGGGGGTATTACAATTAGTATGTATAATTAACATGTGGGGGGGGCATGGGAGGGGTGTGCAACACAGTGAAGGCAAGTAGTGATTCTACAGCATCTTACTATGCTAATGGACAGTGACTGTAACAGGGTGTGTGGGGAGGACTTGGTGAAGGGGGGAGCCTAGTAAACATAATGTTCCTCATATAATTGTAGATTAATGATAACAAAACAAAAATATTAAAATAAAAAAAAAGAAAATGTACAGCGTATAATCCATAATTACTTGACATATGAAGAACCAGGAAAATCTCAGCTCACATGGACAAAGATAACAGACAACAGGCACCAACAACTGAGGTGACACATCTGTAGAAATTATCAGAGAAAGATTTAAAGCAACTATCTTAAATATGCTACAGCAAATAAGGGTGAGCTCTTTTGAAATGAATGGAAATTTAAAATGTCTCAGGAAAGAAATAGAAAAAAAAAAACAGATGGGAAATTTGGAACTGAAAAATACACTAACAAAAGAAAAACTCATTGGACACATAGTAGCAGAACAGAGATGACAGAGAGTCCATGAACTTGAAGATAGGTGAATAGAACAAATTGAACAGAAGAAAAGGGGTTATACAAAATGAGTAGAACTTCATGGACCTGTGGGATTGTACCAGCAGGTCTAATATTTTGTTTCATCAGACAGACAGGAGGAAAGTAGAAAGAACAAAGTGCAGGAAAAAATATTTGAATAAGTAAGTGGCTGAACACTTCCCAAATTTAGTAAAAGACATAAGCCTATAGATTCAAGAGGTTCAGTGATCCTCAAATGACACAAGCCCCATGAAATCCATGTCCAAACACATCAAAATCAAACTGCTGGGAAGAAGGCAAAAAAATACTGAAAGCAAATACCAAAAAATCACTAATAGGGTAACTATTTGAATGAACGTAGATTTCTCATCAGAGACCATAAAGGCCAGAAAAAGTAAAACAATGTTTTAAACATGCTTGATGGTAAGTGGGGAGAATCCACGATTCTCCAGTGGAAACATTCTCCAGGAACTGGGTTTTTTTTTTTTTGTTTGTTTGTTTTGAGAGGGTTTCTTTCTGAAAGCATTGCGTGTAATAGATAAGTGTATTAAAAATGCTGGTTCACTTTCTGAGTTATTTAAACTTGTCATCAGGAGATGACAAGGTGAAAGTGGTCAGTTAAGGTGATTAAATTAGAAAAACCCAACTATTATACTTTTAAACAACCGCTGTTTTTAAGATGGGAAAAATTGTAATTAATTGTTACTGAGAATCATTTTTCATTGACTTTGCATTATCAGCAGTGGTCACAATGAGAAATGATTGAAGAGATTATGAATTGCAGGATATTAAAGCAATCTTAACATTTACATGTTTTTAGTAGATTAATCATTTAATTTTATTGTATAACCTTATGAATTATATCAGTGTCATTAATATTTTACAGATAAGGAAATATGTGTGGCTAGATTCTTTTTTTAATGCTATATTGGAGAAAATGAGGTTAGAATTCAGAATTTAGTTCTCTATTTCCATCCTTCCTTGCATTGTACATGTTCTCAGCATTTGTATTATGTCTTTTGAGGCAATTCATTATTATAATTAATGAAATGAAGACCTCTTGATGGAAATGTAATTGATACAACCTGGATAGATTGTATTAAAGGACAGTTTGACATTATCTTACAGTTGAAAAATCCTTTGACCTAGTAGCAATTCTACTCTTAGTATTTACTTCCAAATGATACATACATAAATATGTATGTGTGTGTATATATAGATATATAAGTGCTGATTGTAATGCTGATTATAACTGTCAGAAATGGAAACAACCTGTATATCTTTTGGTAGAGGACATACTAAATAAATTTTGATGCATCCATATAGTGTACTAGATCATATAGAAGTACTAGATATATTCAAAAGAATGAGCTCCAATACGGAAAGATCACTGAGATATTTTATGAATACAATCACATTTATGTAAATAAAGGATGTATTTAAATAGAGGTATAAATTGGGTCTGAAAGGTGGAAAGGAAATCTCTTTGGAGAAGACTAATGTGTTTATTTTTAAATATTTCAATATAGTTAGATTTTCTTTTACCATCTGTGTATACATGCACACATGTATGTATATGTGTCTGTGAATATATAATGGCTTTTTAATAATGACATATATGTGAAGTTTTAAACTCATGTTTCATCAAAACTTTTGACATTTTTATTCCATTATCTTCTGGTATTCAGTACTACCAGTAATAAATGTCACGGAAGTGTGATTATTGTTCCTTTTACATAATTCTCTTTTCTTTCTGGGATTCTCCACTTTCCTCCCTTTTAGTCCTCAGCATTTTGAAGTTTCACTTAGATATGTCCAGTTCTGGCTCTTTTTCATTCAATCTGCTCTACTCTTGGAAAGCCTTTCATACTGAAGTTTTATGTAGTCATTTTAACTCAGGGACATTTTCTAATATTATTTCTTCGACTATTTCCTTCCATCCTTGTCCCTGATCCTGTCTTAGGAAACTCCTGATAAGCACTGTTGGACTTGGTTCTTCTGTGTTTAAATTTTCTCATATTTTCCATCTTTTCCTCTTTGTTCTGCATTTGAGAATTTATTTGGACTCGATTTCCCTGATTACCTATTTCAACCTAATCATTTCATCATTTAGTCTATTATTTGATGTTTTAAATTTGATGATAGTATTTTTATTTGCTAGGAACTTTTTCATATTCTCCAGTTGCTCCATTTTCTCCCCCTCAGTGGCCTGTTCCTTATGTGACACAGTAGCTTCTCATATGTGTCTGAGTGCTAATAAAAATAAATGTTTTAAGTTCTATTCTCAGCATCATCTGTTTCCCTCCTTGTTTAGTTTATACAGCTTTGCTCACTGTCACTGATGTTTTCTTCAGATGTCTGGTGACCTATAATGCCTGGTTTATATGTATAAATGGGGGCTAGGTTGATTAATCCAGAATATGTATTTGATGAAGGTTTCTTCTGTAGTTGTGTAGGATGTCCTGCCCCAGCCTTCTCTCTGGAATGGGAAGGTGTGAACGGGCACTGAGTAAGTGATGAGCCTGTCCTCAGGCAGGTTTCTCTTCTCCTTCACATTTGTAGGGAAAGAACAAGTGAGCAAGCTGGGGACCCTCAAAATACCTAAATAGAGGAGGAAGGATTTACCCTGGAGATGGAACATATTAGTACAAGGTTTTAAAGTAGGAAGAACAGAAGGGGAGAAGGTGGTACCACCCCTAGAAATGTTAGGAAAATAAGTAAGGAGAACTTTGGAGTGTTGTAATAACTGAAAAGTACAGACATTTGGTGGAGAACAATCTGGTGCAAAAAGGAATTTTTGCTCCCCAAATACCACTTGTTTCTTGTTTGAGAAACACTGCTTTAGTCTATCCACTCCTGTGTAGTCTCCTTTCCCCCACCCCTCCTCCCCTGGTGTCTGTATGAAGAACCAGATTCACCTTGACCTGTGCACACCTTTGTTCAGGCCCCAACATCCATATTAGGAGCCCTTCCTATGAAGACCCGATACCTTTTGTCAGTGGAAAGAAGTCTTTGGTACTTAGGCTAAAAAAAGTGTGCTCTTGTATGTGGGGTTTCCTAATTGCCGTGAGTGGCTGCCCCCATAGTGCCTGCCCTTTTTCTTTGACTCCAAGCTTACATTTTCTCTAGGGATGGTATGGAAAATACAGCTCCACATTTTGTTTGAAGGCTTCAAATATTGATCACAAATTCAAGATCTTGAGTAGGATGCACTCAGTTTGGTTATTTCTACTAGGATTCCTTCCACCTGTGTCTCCCTTGTGTCCCATTTCCTTATCATCAGGCCACCGCCATCAAAGAGTTAACACTTTACTCCTTTCCTGGACTCCCTCAAGGTTAATAATGCATGAGGCTGTGTTGTTCTAGGAGTTTTCCATGTATTATTTAGCAGCAACAACACTGAGATAGATACTACTGTTATTTGCGACTTGGAGGTGAAAAAAACCAACGTGGGTAGGTTATATCATTTACTCAGGTTTTTAGGACTAGTTATATGGTAGAGTCCAGACTCTTAAACACTGTGCTCTATCTTCTAACTCTTCTGTTCCTTCATGGTGTTCTTATCACTGTGCTTTATATACATGTGTTGACACATTTTGGTCTACTCTACTAGATTTGAGTTTTTGAAGGAAAGAATGTGTTTCTGTTTAACATCCAACACTGTTCCTGGTGTGTAAGTGCTCAGTGTTGGTTAAATCAGCTGAATACATTCAGAGTTTTACTATTCTTCTTTGAGTAAATGTAACTAAATTAGAATTTCAGGATACTAATTTGAGAGTTAAGGTATCAACAGCATATTGTTATTTTATAAAAGCAGTTATTTTTATCGACTTAAAAGTTCTGATGAACTCTGTTGTCATGGTCAAATCAGTTGTGTAATAATAGTTTTTTTAAATTTAACTTAAAGAAAACTGACTTGATCCAGGTTCTTTTTTTCTATATCATTTTTTGGAAATGTATATTAAAGAAGAATTTTGCTGCTCTATTGCAAATACACTAGTAGTAGTCCAAATGGCTTCTAGATACGTCCTTTAAATCTTTACACATCCACATAGACCGAGCTTTTGTTTTTCATTTCCTAGATCTGGTAGATTATGTAGCTTGGTTCTGGTGAAATAACTTATTTTATCTGGTGAAATAACTGATATAGGTTTATCAGTTATAAAGTATAAAATACTATGAAAAAATATATATCAAGAGAATTTATCCTAATTGGGGCAGCTAGGGACATAGAATTCTGCTGCTGAAGAGCAGAAATAATTTTCAACATGTTATGAAAATTTAACTTACCTGTCATATTTTTGATGGGAAATTCAGTTGTTGAATGGGAATAAATATACCACCAAATGTGGTTACAAAATGATTTTTAATATTAAAATAGGCTCTAGTTCTAACTTATTAAAAGTAGTTGATTTAATTACTCTAGTTGTAAAACTGGGTAGAAATGCTTTTATAAAACAACTCTAGAAAGTTTTTGGACCAGAATAGAGGTGGGTAAAGACCACTCATTTTATTAATTTGCTTTTCATACTCAACTGTATTATAGAAAGTTAGAAATACATTTTTATGTAACAAGTATTACTATAAAAGCTTGCCATTTAGTAGACTAAGCATGGAAAGATACCACTTCTAGCTTGGTAAAGTTGATACCTTTCAGATTACTGCTTTGTAAGCTATACTACGTTTTGCTGATTCCAAATAGTACACAGATATTTTATTTATGAATAGCAACGTAGAATTTAGAAACTATTCTTGATTTTGATAACAGAAAAATGTCATGTTTTTGTGACTAAAACTATATCAACAACTTTCAATGTACCAGACTGTGCACTAGTTGCTAGGAATACAGATTTGAACAAGAAAGGTAAGATTTCTGGGCTTATCAGACCTAGAGTCTAGAAAAGAAATTATACATTAAATAAATAACAGAATATTTAATTATAGGTTTATCAGTTATAAAGTATAAAATACTATGAAAAAATATATATCAAGAGAATTTATCCTAATTGGGGCAGCTAGGGACATAGAATTCTGCTGCTGAAGGTCATGAATTAAGTACACAAAGGTGGTTGTGCATCTATGGTGGTAAGCTGCAGGGAGGGCATCAGGGCAAGACAAAGATTGGTATGGCTGAAGCCACAAAGAGTGGTACAGGTTGAATCTAGCAATGTAATAAGCCATAAAACTTACATTTTAATTAATTCCTATGGGATATATATATACACACACACACATATGATACATATTAGATATGAGGCTGTTGTGGTACTCTGGACAATAAATAATGATGGCTAGGACTGGTGAGGGGATAATGGAAAGAAATTGTTGGATTCCACAAATATACAGGCAGTAGAATCTATTGCTTCCCTTGCTTAGTTTCTATTCCTACTAGTATTTGCAAATTTTCAAATATTTTTACTGTTTTTTGGTCCAGTTTTTTTCTCTTTGGCCATTGTCTTTATTCTTGTGATTTTTTTTTTCATCCATAAGTTCTTTTATTTGATTAAATTAAAATTCCAAACTCCTATTTTCACCAGATATCACTAAAGCATTCTTTTTTTTTTTCTTTTTTTTAATAGATAATTATTTTTTATTGAAGGGTAATTGACGCACACAGTATTACATTACATTAGTTTCAAGTGTACAACACAGTGATAAAACATTTATATACATAATTCTAGGTTCCAGCTATCACCCTACCAAGCTGTTACAATATCTTGACTATATTCCTGATGCTATACATTACATCCCGGTTACTTATTTATTTTACCATTGGAAGTCTGTCCTTTGTTTTTTTTTTTTTTTGTGAGGGCATCTCTCATATTTATTGATCAAATGGTTGTTAACGACAATAAAATTCTGTATAGGGGAGTCAATGCTCAATGCACAATCATTAATCCACCCCAAGCCTAATTTTCGTCAGTCTCCAATCTTCTGAGGCATAACAAACAAGTTCTTACATGGAGAACAAATTCTCACATAATGAATAAGTTACATACTGAACATTACAAGGGCAGTCATCACAGAAGCTTTTGGTTTTGCTCATGCATTATGAACTATAAACAGTCAGTTCAAATATGAATACTCATTTGGTTTTTATACTTGATTTATATGTGGATACCACATTTCTCTCTTTATTAATATTATTTTTAATAAAATGCTGAAGTGGTAGGTAGATACAAGATAAAGGTAGAAAACATAGTTTAGTGTTGTAAGAGAGCAAATGTAGATGATCATGTGTGTGCCTGTAGACTATGTGTTAATCCAAGCTAGACAAGGGCAATAAAACATCCACGTCTGCAGAAGATTTCTCTCAGAACGGAGGGGTGAGGTTCTAAGCCTCACCTCTGTTGATCCCCAATTTCTCACCGGATGACCCCCCTGTGACTGTGCCTGTCTTAGGTTGTTCCTCCCTTGAGGAATCTTACCCGTCTCTGGCTAACCAGTCATCTTCCAGGGCCATACAGGGAAATGTAAAGTTGGTAAGTGAGAGAGAAGCCTTATTGTTTGAAATGGTTAGCTTCTTATTTCTTTGCATATTTATGCCCTGTGGCTTCTATGCCCAGCATTTGTCTTGAGGTATCTTTACCACTTGGAAGAATTATGATACTCGGTAAATTTGATATGAGGCACGAATTCTATTTAAGGGTTGTAATTAGGAAGGAAGAAGAAAAGCTATAGAAGTAGCAGGCGGAAGAAAACATGGGAAGATTGATTATTTCTTTGACCTATCTTCTTGTAGAGTAACTTCAGCATGTATAGGTTTTAAGCTACTACTTAAATTGCGCACACACATTAACATAATAGGAGTATAGTTACATAACCAAAGCATATCTGTAATTACCAGCCATCTCCAGTGAAACCAAGAAAACCAGTTAGGCACCTTAGGCATTTGTGAAAACTTATCTATGATATGGTGGATATTGTCCAACTGAACTTGAACAGTCTGAGAGAAATCAGACAAATTAAAACAACCCATTCCTGGGGAATGTTCACATCCCTTATGTTCTTTTAACAGTAAATAGTCTGTAGTTGTAAGATTTTGGAGCGCTACAATTTGCACTTCTCCAAATTCTTGGTTGAGTTCCAACAGTATAGATCCAGTCAAATTTGTTGTTTTACTGTATGCACAGGCCAGCTTAGATATCTCCTTCATTCCCATGGCAAGTCCAGGAGCTGGTGGGATGAGTGCATCTACAGCTGTAGCAGTGCGTGGATCTTTGTTGGGATTTTTTGCTGATCATCTTCTATCATGAGTCTTCCCGAGAGTGCTGATGTTGGAAGTTCTCTTTCATATCGTATCTTAGTTCATTTTCGGGGTAGCCCAATTAGGCTTTGATCTTCTGTATAAACGCAAACAGACCCTTTGCCTACACTTTTATATGCCCTTTATACCCTTGTGTAGAACTCATTGGAGGTTACCACACAGGAACTGCCCTTTTTTTTTTTGTTTTTTTTTGTTTTGTTTTGTTTTTGGTATCACTAATCAACACTTACATGATGAATATTATGTTTACTAGGCTCTCCCCTATACCAGGTCTCCCCTATAAACCCCTTTACAGTCACTGTCCATCAGCATAGCAAAATGTTATAGAATCACTACTTGACTTCTCTGTGTTGTACAGCCCTCCCTTTTCTCCTACCCCCCCCATGCATGTTAATCTTAATACCCCCCTACTTCTCCCACCCCCTTATCCCTCCCTACCCACCCATCCTCCCCAGTCCCTTTCCCTTTGGTACCTGTTAGTCCATTCTTGAGTTCTGTGATTCTGCTGCTGTTTTTTTCCTTCAGTTTTTCCTTTGTTCTTATATTCCACAGATAAGTGAAATCATTTGGTATTTCTCTTTCTCCGCTTGGCTTGTTTCACTGAGCATAATACCCTCCAGCTCCATCCATGTTGCTGCGAATGATTGGATTTGCCCTTTTCTTATGGCTGAGTAGTATTCCATTGTGTATATGTACCACATCTTCTTTATTCATTCATCTATCGATGGACATTTAGGTTGCTTCCAATTCTTGGCTATTGTAAATAGTGCTGCAATAAACATAGGGGTGCACTGATCTTTCTCATACTTGATTGCTGCATTCTTAGGGTAAATTCCTAGGAGTACAATTCCTGGGTCAAATGGTAAGTCTGTTTTGAGCATTTTGATGTACCTCCATACTGCTTTCCACAATGGTTGAACTAACTTACATTCCCACCAGCAGTGTAGGAGGGTTCCCCTTTCTCCACAACCTCGCCAACATTTGTTGTTGTTTGTCTTTTGGACGGCAGCCATCCTTACTGGTGTGAGGTGGTACCTCATTGTAGTTTTAATTTGCATTTCTCTGATAATTAGCGATGTGGAGCATCTTTTCATGTGTCTGTTGGCCATCTGTATTTCTTTTTTGGAGAACCGTCTGTTCAGTTCCTGTGCCCATTTTTTAATTGGGTTATTTGTTTTTTGTTTGTTGAGGCATGTGAGCTCGTTATATATTCTGGACGTCAAGCCTTTATCGGATGTGTCATTTTCAAATATATTCTCCCATACTGTAGGGTTCCTTTTTGTTCTATTGATGGTGTCTTTTGCTGTACAGAAGCTTTTCAGCTTAATATAGTCCTACTTGTTCATTTTTGCTGTTGTTTTCCTTGCCCGGGAATATATGTTCAAGAAGAGGTCACTCATGTTTATGTCTAAGAGGTTTTTGCGTATGTTTTCTTCCAAGAGTTTAATGGTTTCGTGACTTACATTCAGGTCTTTGATCCATTTTGAGTTTACTTTTGTATATGGGGTTAGACAGTGGTCCAGATTCATTCTCCTACATGTAGCTGTCCAGTTTTGCCAGCACCATCTGTTGAAGAGACTGTCATTTCGCCATTGTATGTCCATGGCTCCTTTATCAAATATTAATTGACCATATATGTCTGGGTTGATGTCTGGATTCTCTAGTCTGTTCCATTGGTCTGTGGCTCTGCTCTTGTGCCAGTACCAAATTGTCTTGATTACTATGGCTTTATAGTAGAGCTTGAAGTTGGGGAGTGAGATCCCCCCTACTTTATTCTTCTTTCTCAGGATTGCTTTGGCTATTCGTGGCCTTTGGTGTTTCCATATGAATTTTTGAATTATTTGTTCCAGTTCATTGAAGAATGTTGCTGGTAGTTTCATAGGGATTGCATCAAATCTGTATATTGCTTTGGGCAGGATGGCCATTTTGACGATATTAATTCTTCCTAGCCACGAGCATGGGATGAGTTTCCATCTGTTAGTGTCCCCTTTAATTTCTCTTAAGAGTGACTTGTAGTTTTCAGAGTATAAGTCTTTCACTTCTTTGGTTAGGTTTATTCCTAGGTATTTTATTTTTTTTGATGCAATTGTGAATGGAGTTGTTTTCCTGATTTCTCTTTCTGTTGGTTCATTGTTAGTATATAGGAAAGCCACAGATTTATGTGTGTTGATTTTGTATCCTGCAACTTTGCTGTATTCCGATATCAGTTCTAGTAGTTTTGGGGTGGAGTCTTTAGGGTTTTTTATATACAGTGTCATGTCATCTGCAAATAGTGACAGGTTAACTTCTTCTTTACCAATCTGGATTCCTTGTATTTCTTTGTTTTGTCTGATTGCTGTGGCTAGGACCTCCAGTACTATGTTAAATAACAGTGGAGAGAGTGGGCATCCCTGTCTAGTTCCCGATCTCAGAGGAAATGCTTTCAGCTTCTCGCTGTTCAATATAATGTTGGCTGTGGGTTTATCATAGATGGCCTTTATTATGTTGAGGTACTTGCCCTCTATTCCCATTTTGCTGACAGTTTTTATCATGAATGGATGTTGAACTTTGTCAAATGCTTTTTCAGGATCTATGGAGATGATCATGTGGTTTTTGTCTTTCTTTTTGTTGATGTGGTGGATGATGTTGATGGACTTGCGAATGTTGTACCATCCTTGCATCCCTGGGATGAATCCCACTTGGTCATGGTGTATGATCCTTTTGATGTATTTTTGAATTCGGTTTGCTAATATTTTGTTGAGTATTTTTGCATCTACATTCATCAGGGATATTGGTCTGTAGTTTTCTTTTTTGGTGGAGTCTTTGCCTGGTTTTGGTATTAGGGTGATGTTAACTTCATAGAATTAGTTTGGGAGTATCCCCTCCTCCTCTATTTTTTGGAAAACTCTAAGGAGAATGGGTATTATGTCTTCCCTGTATGTCTGATAAAATTCCGAGGTAAATCCATCTGGCCTGGGAGTTTTGTTCTTTGGTAGTTTTTTGATTACCACTTCAATTTCATTGCCGGTAATTGGTCTGTTTAGGTTTTTTGTTTCTTTCTGGGTCAATCTTGGAAGGTTGTATTTTTCTAGGAAGTTGTCCATTTCTCCTATGTTTCCCAGCTTGTTAGCGTATAGGTTTTCATAGTATTCTCTAATAATTCTTTGTATTTCTGTGGGGTCCGTCGTGATTTTTCCTTTCTCGTTTCTGATACTGTTGATTTGTGTTGACCCTCTTTTCTTCTTAATAAGTCTGGCTAGAGGTTTATCTATTTTGTTTATTTTCTCAAAGAACCAGCTCTTGGTTTCATTGATTTTTCTATTGTTTTATTCTTCTCAATTTTATTTATTTCTTCTCTAATCTTTATTATGTCCCTCCTTCTGCTGACCTTAGGCCTCATCTGTTGTTCTTTTTCCAGTTTCGATAATTGTGACATTAGACCATTCATTTGGGATTGCTCTTCCTTTTTTAAATATGCTTGGATTGCTATATACTTTCCTCAAGACTGCTCTTGCTGTGTCCCTCAGAAGTTGGGGCTTAGTGTTGTTGTTGTCATTTGTTTCCATATATTGCTGGATCTCCATTTTGATTTGGTCATTGATCCATTGATTATTTAGGAGCGTGTTGTTAAGCCTCCATGTGTTTGTGAGCCTCTTTGCTTTCTTTGTACAGTTTATTTCTAGTTTTATGCCTTTGTGGTCTGAAAAGTTGGTTGGTAGGATTTCAATCTTTTGGAATTTTCTGAGGCTCTTTTTGTGGCCTAGTATGTGGTCTATTCTGGAGAATGTTCCATGTGCACTTGAGAAGAATGTATATCCTGTTGCTTTTGGATGTAGAGTTCTATAGATGTCTATTAGGTCCATCTGTTCTACTGTGTTGTTCAGTGCTTCCGTGTCCTTACTTATTTTCTGCCCAGTGGATCTATCCTTTGGGGTGAGTGGTGTGTTGAAGTCTCCTAGAATGAATGCATTGCAGTCTATATCCCCCTTTAGTTCAGTTAGTATTTGTTTCACATATGCTGGGGCTCCTGTGTTGGGTGCATATATATTTAGAATGGTTACATCCTCTTGTTTGACTGAGCCCTTTATAATTATGTAGTGTACTTCTTTATCTCTTGTTACTTTCTTTGTTTTGAAGTCTGTTTTGTCTGATATTAGTACTGCAACCCCTGCTTTCTTCTCACTGTTGTTTGCTTGAAATATGTTTTTCCATCCCTTGACTTTTAGTCTGTACATGTCTTTGGGTTTGAGGTGAGTTTCTTGTAAGCAGCATATAGATGAGTCTTGCTTTTTTATCCATTCTGTTACTCTGTGTCTTTTGATTGGTGCATTCAGCCCATTAACATTTAGGGTGACTATTGAAAGATATGTACTTATTGCCATTGCAGGCTTTAAATTTGTGGTTACGAAATGTTCAAGGTTAGCCTCTAGTACCTTACTGCCTAACTTAGCTCGCTTATTGAGCTGTTATATACACTGTCTGGAGATTCTTTTCTTCTCTCCCTTCTTGTTCCTCCTCCTCGATTTTTCATATGTTGGGTGTTTTGTGCTGTGCTCTTTCTAGGAGGGCTCCCATCTAGAGCAGTCCCTGTAAGATGTTCTGTAGAGGTGGTTTGTGGAAAGGAAATTCCCTCAGCTTTTGTTTGTCTGTGAATTGTTTAATCCTGCCATCATATTTGAATGATAGTCGTGCTGGATACAGTATCCTTGGTTCAAGGCCCTTCTGTTTCATTGTATTAAATATATCATCCCATTCTCTTCTGGCCTGTAGGTTTCTGTTGAGAAATCTGATGTTAGCCTGATGGGTTTTCCTTTATAGGTGACCTTTTTCTCTCTAGCTGCCTTTAACACTCTTTCCTTGTCCTTGATCTTTGCCATTTTAATTATTATGTGTCTTGGTGTTGTCCTTCTTGGATCCTTTCTGTTGGGGGTTCTGTGTATTTCCGTGGTCTGTTGGATTATTTCCTCCCCCCAGTTTGGGGAAGTTTTCAGCAATTATTTCTTCTAAGATACTTTCCATCTCTTTTCCTCTCTCTTCTTCTTCTGGGACCCCTATAATACGGATATTGTTCCTTTTGGATTGGTCACACAGTTCTCTTAATATTGTTTCATTCCTGGAGATCCTTTCGTCTCTCTCTATGTCAGCTTCTATGCGTTCCTGTTCTCTGGTTTCAATTCCATCAATGGCCTCTTGCATTCTATCTATTCTGCTTATAAACCCTTCCAGAGTTTGTTTCATTTCTGCGATCTCCTTTCTGGCATCTGTGATCTCCCTCCGGACTTCATCCCATTTCTCTTGTGTATTTCTCTGCATCTCTGTCAGCATGTTTATGATTCTTATTTTGAATTCTTTTTCAGGAAGACTGGTTAGGTCTGTCTCCTTCTCTGGTGTTGTCTCTGTGATCTTTGTCTGCCTGTAGCTTTGCCTTTTCATGGTGATAGGAATAGTTTGCAGAGCTGAGAAGAGTGACGGCTGGAAGGACTTCCTTTCTTGTTGGTTTGTGGCCCTCCTCTCCTGGGAGAACAGCGACCTCTAGTGGCTTGTGTTGCGCAGCTGCGTGCAGACAGGGTTTCTGCTTCCTGCCCGGCTGCTATGGAGTTAATCTCCGCTGTTGCTGTGGGCGTGGCCTGGCTCGGGCAGCTACTCCAAAGTGGTGGAGTCGCGTTGGAGCAGGAGCTGCTGGGAGGCTATTTATCTCCGTAAGGGGCCTCCCTGCTCCCTGCAGCCCAGGGGTTAGGGTTCCCAGAGATCCCCGGATTCCCTACCTCTGGATTAAGTGTCCTGCCATGCCCCTTTAAGACTTCCAAAAATCACCCGCCAAAACAAATCAACCACCACCAAAAAAAAAAAGAAAAAAAAATTTTTAATTAAAAAAAAAATTTTTTTTTTAATTAAAAAAAAGGTGGTCGCTCATTTTTCTTTATTCTCCGGTGCCAGCCTCAGGCCTCTTCTCACCGGTCTTGCTGCCCTGTTTCCCTAGTATTGGGGTCCCTATCCCTTTAAGACTTCCAAAAAGCGCTCGCCAAAACAAAACAGCAAAAAAGCAAAAAAAAAAAAAAAAAAAAAATGGTCGCGCGCTTTTCTTATGTCCTCCAACACCCGGCCTCCAGTGCCCGCTCACTGTTCTAGCTCCCCTGTTTTCCCAGTATCGAGGGCCCTGCACTCTGGCCCGGATGGCTGGGGCTGGGTGTTCGGCAGCCCTGGGCTCCGTCTCCCTCCCGCTCTGCCTGCTCTTCTCCCGCCGGGAGCTGGGGGGAGGGGCGCTCGGCTCCCGCGGGGCCGGGGCTTGTATCTTACCCCCCTTCGCGAGGCGCTGGGTTCTCTCAGGTGTGGATGTGGTCTGGATATTTTCCTTTGTCCTCTGGTCTTTATTCTAGGAAGGGTTGTCTTTGTTATATTTTCATAGATATATGTGGTTTTGGGAGGAGATTTCCGCTGCTCTACTCACGCCGCCATCTTCCGCCCTTCCCACCTATTCTTGTGATTTTTAACCTTTATTAATGTTTTGCTGCTATTTTAATAGAGATTCTGAAGGGAAAGACTCAAGCTGTCAACCGTACCCCAACTGATTTGAAATGTCACCTTTAGCATAAATTAATCCTAGTTAGCCACACACTGATTCAGGGTTTGTCTGTTACTGTGCTAGTACTGCACTATTTTAATGTTTTTATGTTTGATGGCAGTTAACCACCCTCACCGTCATGCTTTTTTCCAAACACACTGTCTAGTTTTACGTATTTTATCTTTCAAGCAAATTTTAGAATACCTTCACAAAAATATTCCATTGGGATGCCTGTTAGGGTTGTTCAATTTTTTAGAAGATTAATTTGGACAGAATTGACATTTTTATATTGAATCTTCCTATCCTAGAACTCTTTCCTTATTTTAAATGTCATTAGAATATTTTATAATTTTCTTATATCTGAGTGAGCATTTTTATTTTAGCTCTAGTTCTTATTTGTAGACTTCGTTGTTATTAAGATGTCTTGCCAATGGGTTTCAGCCCCGGGCAAGTTCTCTATGGATTCAGTGTGACCAAAGAAATTGATAGTAAAACGTTTCCTGGGGTGAAAGGGTTTATTACCCGACTTGTTCTCCTGGTGGTAGATGGAGCCCTAACATCTCTGCCTCGGCCCAGAGTACTGGTGGAGCTCTCTATATAGCACAGTTATAGTTTATTGCCTAAAGGTGTGGGAGTGGTAGCCTAGTAACAGGCCAGTTACATCATCAGGTGGTTTAAGTTCAGTGAGGACCCTGGCCATAGGAAGCCCAACGTCTCCACATATGAGTAAGTATCTCTTTTTCCTCTCAATGATGTTGTAGTTGGTTATTACTATTCAGGAAAACTTGATTTTTCTATATTGCTCTAGTGTTTTAGTCACTTAGCCATGCTCTTCTAACTAACTTTAATAATTTTTCAACTGAGTCCTTCAGACTTTTCAAGGTAGTTATCATTCTGTATTATCTGTAACACTGGGGGAAAAATCCCGGGGCAAGATAACTCTAAAAACCAAAATCAGTCAAAGGGAGAAATAAAGTTAAGAAACCCATTTCTTTCTTTCAAGCAGTCGTCAGGTCTCTCTCTAGACCAGGCTGCAGCAGAAGAGCGTGCTCCACCCATCCTCTCTGGTGCAGATAAACCCTTGTAGGCCCTTGTAATTACCTATTGATATGTAGATGCCTAATTTCTCCACCCCTTGGAAACACCTATTGATATGCAGATTCACTAAAGCCAGATGTGAGATTCTGGAAATACTGCAATTTTAACCACATCTTAAAATGGCAAGCTTTTCCACTAGAATTGGGTTTTTAATTTTATTTGGGATATTTGAAACATTGAGATGGTTGTGGTTTTTTTCTTACGCTATGATAATATGTTAAGTTACATTATGTATTTCTTAAGGTTGAATCATCTTGACATTACTAGCATGAACTGTACTTAGCTACTAATTGTTTTTTTTAATATTTGAGATTCAGTTTGCTAATAAGCTATTTAAGGTATTTGCAGAAATGCTCATGAATGAGTTTAGTATAATATTGAGTCTTGAAATCCACATAGAAGTTAAACTTTTAATCTTTTGTTTTTAAAATGTGGACTATTTCTTTCTAGGTCTTATAGAATTTATTTTTAAATCTGTTCAGGCCTAATACCTTTTTTAAAGGTATTTGTTCTATTATAGCCTATTTCCTTTTTTACCTCTTTCTTCTAAACTTCAGTAATTAACATTTTCCTAAGAAATCTCTTCTTTATTGGATTTTAAAATAAAGTTGATCCTTGTATTCTCTTTAATCTTCTTTATGCCTGCAGTTATTTTCTCATTGTGTTCCTCACAGAAACTCAGAACCAGATGGCTTCACTGGTAAATTCTATCAAACATTAAAGAACAATTAAAACTAATACTTCACAAACTCTTCCAGAAAAGAGTGAGCCAGACAAACTGCAGTGTGCTTGTGGGGCAGCTCCAGGTTATTTGTGTCTTTTCTTTTCTTAATCAGACTAACCAAGTATTTATCTATTACTATTAGCCTTTAGAAGAGCTAGCATATTGATCAAATCTGTTGTGTTGTTTGTTCTGTTTGTTTTAATTGATCTCTGAATTTCCTATCATCTTGTCAATTTTGGTCTTTCATGATCTCTCATACTTTCCCTCCCATTGCCCTTTGCTAGTGGAAGGATTCTTCAGTTTGCTTGTCCTACCCATTATAGCTTAATCTTATTTCTCTCTCTTTCTTTTCCCCTGCCAGTAATTCTGTTTCTTGGAGATTAGTCCTTCTGTTTGTTGATTTACAGAGGTGCATTCATGCTGCTGCTAGTTTTCATAAGTGTTTGGTGATTTTTGACTTGTTCATCTTTGTAATTGAAGGGTCTAGACTAAATTATCAATTTTTCTCTGGCTCAGATAGAAATACCATTTATATGTCACTGAGTCTAGCGTCTGATTAAAGGTCCTTCTTCCTCTAGTGATTACAGAGGAGTGAATTTGGAAGAAACTTACCTTCTGAGTTTGGGGACTTTCCTTTCATCCTGTAATCTCTGAGTAAATTGGGACATTGCCTGCTTCTCTGACTCCTACCCAAGGAGTCTCTCTTTAGAGAGCTTCCTATTTCATATATAAAGCTTTAACATATACTAGAATTTCCTTGTGATTATCCATGTCTGAGTGATTATTGTAGATTTCATTTATGTTTAAGTTTTTTATAAGGTTAATTCTCTCTCATTACTCTTTGTTGTAATTTTCTCATTTTTTCATATGCTTTTTGGCAAATTTATTTAAAAAGAACCATTGTCTCTTTATAGTAGCTCATGTTATTTTTTAACTAATATGTAAAGTCAGTAGTAAATTGGCTTGTTAGGAGAAACCATTTCTTCACTCTCCTATAGCATCCCAATAAAGGATGGGGGATGGGTGTATGCCAGGTGTTAGGACATTTTATTCATGACAGAAGTAACTCTGGGGAGGGGAAATCCCAGGGCAAAATATCTTTGAGGCCAAAATCAGTCAAAGGGAGAAATAAAGTTTAAAACCCATTTATTGCTTATAAGCAGGCACCCCACGTCTCTCTCTCTCCTGCTGTGGCAGAAGTGAACAAATCCTCCCCCAACCTCTAAGATCCAGCTTAACCCCTGCTCACCCATTGACACGGAGGTGGACTACTTCTCTCCACCCCTTGGAAACACCTGTTGATGTGGAGATGCACTAAAGCCAGGCCAGAGATTCTGGAAATAGTGTAATTTTACCCACACAGAGTATGGAATGAAAGTGTTAGGATAGATCCATGCATGTCAGGGAAATTGTGTTAATGTTTCAACATCCTGGCTTAACTGGAGCACCAGGGGAAGAAGTTCCACCCACACCTACCAGTTCCTCTCTGCCTTTCCCACCAGTCAACTCTGAGTTACCCCAAAGCCAAGCAGTTCTCATCTAACCCTGAACAAAGGGGAAGATACTAAAGACAGCAAGACCCCATGTCCCAACTCTCCTCTTTAGGATTAAATAGCCTGGAGCATAGCAGGTCAACTATGAACACAACCAAGTGAGGAATTTCAAGGAAGCTTTGACAAGATCAATAAGAATAAACATCTGGATTTAACTCCAGAAAAAAGTACTACCTGGGGAAAATAAAGTCTTAACATATAGTCTAAAACTGCCTATAAGAAAGGACTAAGGAATGGTCCTCTACACATTAGTTCTGGACTCAGCGGGGCTTCAGCTGGTCCAGTCTGAGCCTGCTGAGCCCGTTAACCTGGGGCTGCCCCACAAGCACAATGCAGTTTGTCTGGCTAACTCTTTTCTGGAAAAGTTTGTGAAGTATTAGTTTTAATTGTTCTTTAATGTTTGATAGAATTTACCAGTGAAACCATCTGGTTCTGAGTTTGTTGGAAGTTTCATTGATCACTAATTCAATCTCTTTACTTTTTTATGTGTCTATAAATATTTCATCGAGTAATATTTTTAAATTTGAAAAATACAAAGCCAAGTGTAAGGGTGGTAAATATGTATGATGTAGTCTGATAAAGCCCAAATTGCATATGAAAACCTGCCTTGCTACTAATTATGGGAAGTCAGTTTGAAACTTAGACTATTTAACAGTTTGGTTTTTTAAAATGTGATTTTTACAAAACTGTGTGGATTGTTAATATCCTTTTATTTGAATTATTTATACTTGTATTTTATAATGACTTGGAATTTAAGGGTTTATTGTTGTTTCATCTCAGCAGCGATGCAGCAAGTGTTGGATAACCTCACGGACCTGCCTTCATCTACAGGAGCAGAAGAAATAGACCTTATTTTCCTCAAGGGGATTATGGAGAATCCCATTGTAAAATCACTTGCCAAGGTATATTGGTTTATTCATAAGATTTTAAATTTGTTTTTACAGAGGTGTTTTCAGGCATTTCTGTTTTAGAAACTTGGTTGATATGTCTTAGGCTTAGCAGACAATAACACTTATCATGTAATGAAATCTTTGTGTACCCCAAAATTAGACCATTTTGGCCGTTTCTGTACTGAATTTAAATATAGGATAAAATGACTTCTAGTTTTACCCTAACACATATATAGTTTTAGGGAAATCATAACTGAACAATCATGTCTTAACAGGCTTCTGAAGAAGATCCTGGTCATATCTCCATTTTCAACAACAGCAACGTACTGATTTTCTCCTTTTACATTAGACTGCACCTGTTTTTCATGTCAGTTATTGCCTGCCTATATCTAGTACTTTTTAAATCTTGTTTTTCTTGGTTAACCATGCTATTTTAAGTCTGTTTCCATAATAACTCTGTAGTAACCTCCTTAATTCATCCATATGTATGCTTTTACAGTCATTTTTGGTTGTTTTATTTCACTTAATACAATTTCCCTGTAAAAATTTGTATAAACATCACTAAAGCTCAGTGTATTCACTACTTCTGTGCCCTGTCTCCCATTCTTTAACATTCCCCCAAATGATTTTTGCTTTCAAGAACCTATGCCACATGCCCTCTGACCTTTCCTTCATGTAGCCATCTTGTTCCATTTGCTTTTTGCACTCCTAGAATGTTGATTTCCCTCTTGTGAGATCATTGTTTAGTCACAGTCTGTTACTCCTTTTATTGTAACTTCTGAAAAATATACCCTTCATGAAGTTTTCTATTAGATTGTCTTAATGATGCAGTCTTCATTTTCTTCACAAACTTAATCAGTCTAAGATCACATGATACAAACAAAGACTTTGGCTCCTAAGTAGAAATGAATCCACCACTTTCATAGCACCCAACTGGACAAATCAGCTTGAATTTTTTCTTTTGTCATTTTTTATTGCAGTTTTTACAAAGTTTACTAAATAGTCCTTTATTTTCATAATATATAGGATATGATTTAACTTCAAATTCAAATGTCTTTGTCAAAAACATCAAGCACTGTGCTGTGTTGAGATAAAGTAATACCTTCAGGGTTTGTTGAAATAAGCAGGGGCTGTTTAAGCTTATTCCCTTCAGTTTCATGGTACTTTTGATGTCATACTGTTGGTTGTCAGTTTTATTGTCAATTATATATTAAATCCAGTCCCCATGTTTATTTGTTATAGCTTTTGATCTGTGTATTTAGAAACTAGACAATATTACATAAGGTGTGATTAAAGTTGGTGGCGTGAGAGGTGAGACAGAAACTTCCTCCCAAAACCACATATAGTATGAAAATATAGCAAATACATCATATCCTGAAAGAGCAAAGGAAAAAAGCCTGTGGCAGACTGTCTACACCTAGGGCAGCAGACCTCAAGGAAAATGGTAACATCCCAAATCTGTAATCTGGAGGGACCCAAGCCCTTCTCCCACCCCAGCTCACCAGAGGGATAAGGAGAAATGGAGCGGGAAGAGGGTGTAGGCCTAGAACTGCTGAACACCCAGCCCTGGAGATCTCCTCTGGAAGCATGAACCTACATTACATGATGCTCTGGAGATAAGTGGGGTTGGAAAGCTAAGACAGGCAGAATACTTGGAGAGACTGAGATTCCAGCCACTTGTGGAAAACAGGGATCCACATCTAGCCGCTCTGGGACAAAAGAAAGGCAGGCAGTCTGAGAGACTTCCTAACAGCAAGAGGGCTGTTAAAGGGGCAAGGATTGCACGAGCTCACTGCTCAGGAGAAAGGACAGGTGGACAAAACTGTCAGGTGCACTCTGCCCAGCAGGTTGGGAGCTGTCAGGAGCTTCAGGCACTTCATCCCCCTGGTTGGCTATGCAGCACCAAAACTCCCCACCATGATACGTAGCCTGCTGCACCTTCCTTCCAGCCAGCACTGGCTTGAAATCCAGCTGCTCCTGCCACTGCATGAGGCCAGCCAGAAGGTGGCCCTGCCTATGGCAGCTACAAGCACAAAGTATAGAGGCTTCTCCCTGTATACTTGGTCCACTGGCCCTGGCAGTGGAGGCAGGCACTGCAGCCAGGAAACAGGAAAGAGGTCTTTCTTCCCAACAGGTCCCAGCACCACTCGCCTACAACCCCCACCATCGCTTCAGGGTCTGAGCAGCTCCACAGAGTAGAGCCTGTCTCTAGAGGGTGCCAATATCAGACCAATATCCCTGATGAACATAGATGCAAAAATATTCAACAAAATATTAGCAAATCAAATTTAAAAATACATCAAAAAGATCATCCATCATGCTCAAGTAGGATTTATTCTAGGAATGCAAGGATGGTACAGTATTCGAAAATCCATCAACATCATCCACCACATCAACAAAAAGAAGGACAAAAACCACATTATCTTCTCCATAGATGCTGAAAAAGCACTCTACAAAATTCAACATCCATTCATGATAAAAACTCTCAGCAAAATGGGTATAGAGGGCAAGTACCTCAAGATAATAAAGACCATATATGAAAAACCCACAGCCAACATCATACTTAACAGTGAAGAGCTGAAAGCTTTTCCTTTATGATCAGGAGCAAGACCAAGATGCCCACTCTCCCCACTTTATTCAACATAGTTCTGGAGGTCCTAGCCATGGCAATCAGACAACAGAAAGAAAGAAAAAGGCATCCAGATTGGTAAGGAAGAAGTTAAACTGTTTGTGTTTGCAGATGACATGATATTGTACGTAGAAAACCCTTAAGAATCCACCCCAAAACTACTAGAACCAATAATTGAATTCAGCAAAGTTGCAGATACAAAATTAATACACAGAAATCTGTGGCATTCCTATACACTAACAGTGAACTAGCAGAGAGAGAAATCAGGAAAACAAGTCCATTCACAATTGCATCAAAAAGAATAAAATACCTAGGAATAAACCTAACTAAGGAAGTGAAAGACCTATACCCTGAAAACTACAAGACACTCATGAGAGAAATTGAAGAAGACACCAATAAGTGGAAATATGTTCCATGCTCATGGATAGGAAGAATTGGTATTATGAAAATGACCATCCTGCCTAAAGCAATCTTAGTCAATCCAATCCCTATCAAAATACCAATGGCATTCTTCAAGGAGCTAGAGCAAATAGTTGTATAATTCACACGGAACTACAAAAGACTCCAAATAGCCAAAGCAATCCTGAGAAGGAAGAATAAAGCTGGAGGATTATGCTCCCCAACTTCAAGCTCTACTACTAAGCAACAGTGATCAAGACAATTTGGTACTGGCACAAAAACAGACCCATAGATAAATAGAACAGAATAGAGAGCCCAAATATAAACCCAAACATATATGGTCAATTAATATACAATAAAGGAGCCATAGATGTACAATGGGGAAATGACAGCCTCTTCGACAACTGGTGCTAGTAAAACTGGACAGCTGCATGTAAGAGAATGAAACTGGACTATTGTCTAACTCCATACACAAAAGTAAACTCAAAATGGATCAAAGACCTGAATGCAAGTCATGAAACCATAAAACTCTTAAGAAAAAAACATAGGCAAAAATCTCTTGAATATAAACATGAGCAACTTTTTCCTGAACACATCTCCTCAGGCAAGGGAAACAAAAGCAAAAATGAACAAATGGAACTACATCAAGCTAAAAAGCTTCTGTACAGCAAAGGACATGATCAGTAGAACAAAAAGGCATCCTACAGTATGGAAGAATATATTTTAAACAACGTATCTGACAAGGGGTTAACATCCAAAGTATATAAAGAATTCACACTCCTCAACATCCAAAAAGCCAATAACCCTATTAAAATATGGGCAGAGAATATGAACAGACAGTTCTCCAAAGAAGAAATTCAGATGGCCAACAGGCACATGAAAAGATGCTCCACATTGCTAGTCATCAGAGAAATGCAAATTAAAACCACAATGAGATATCACCTCACACCAGTTAGGATGGCCACCATCCAAAAGACAGACAACAACAAATGCTGGTGAGGATGCGGAGAAAGGGGAACCCTCTACGCAGCTGGCGGGAATGTAAATTAGTTCAACCATTGTGGAAAGCAATATAGAGGTTTCTCAAAAAACTAAAAATACAAATACCATTTGAACCAGGGATTCAGCTCCTAGGAATTTACCCAAAGAAAACAAGTTCTCAGATTCTAAAAGACATATGCACCCCTATGTTTATCACAGCACTGTTTACAGTAACCAAGATATGGAAGCGACCTAAGTGTCTATCAGTAGATGAATGTATAAAGATGTGATACATATGCACAATGGAATACTATTCAGCCATAAGAAGAAAAGGAATCCTTCCATGTGCAACAACGTGGATGGAGCTAGAGGGTATTGTGCTCAGTGAAATAAGACAGGGGGAGAAAGACAAGTACCAAATGATTTCCCTCATTTGTGGAGTATATAATGATGAAGCAAAACTAAAGGAACAAAACAGCAACAGGCTCATGGACTCCAAGAAGGGACTAGCAGTTACCAAAGGGGAAAGGTGTGGGAGTGTAGGTGGGTAGGGAGGGAGAAGGGTATTGAAGGATATTATGATTGTTTCACATGGTGTTTGGGGAGTTATGGGGAAGAGAGTGTAACATGGAGAAGACAAGTAGTGAATCTGTGGCATCCTACTATACTGATGGACAGTGACTGCAATGTGGTATGAAGGTGGGGACTCGATAATAAGGGTGAATGTAGTAACCACAATGGTTTTCATGTAAAACCTTCATTAGAGTGTATATCAATGATATCTTACTAAAAAAAAAAATTACCTAAGTCATTTTACAACATGCTCATAGTTTACAAAGGTCTTTAAAATATATTGTACTGTTTTATAAAGCAATAACTTTATGAACTGAAAACTGACTCAACATAGAAAAGTTATTCACTTAAGTCACTTTCTCGTAAGTGACAGAGATGAATTTTGACTAGATCATCTTTCTTCTTCAAATTCTGTGCTCTTTTAGTACAGCACGAGATGTAGGGGTGTGCCCTCTTAAGAATTTCTGTGTGAAAAATGTATTGTCTTTTGTGCCATTGATACTGGCCTTTGAGAGGATCATCTTGCTCATTATTCTTAACAGTGAAATGGCTGCATGACTTGAGCAGCTAAGGTGTTACAGCAATCTTTTGATGATAAGAATGAAATTAAGAATAGGATCATCCAATAGTATCCAGCATTCAAGCAGTTCTTCAATAAATAGAAGCAATAATAGTTCAGTATTCCTATAATGAAGACAAAGAAATCCCAGGAGGAAGTAAGGGAAGACTTTTGCTCCCAGGAAAGATACATTAAGTGTCAGTAGGCCAACACTCTCAGTACAAAAGTAGGGGAGAAATGGATATAAATTGCTGAGGAAACAGGCATACCTTGCTAGACATGCAGAGTCAGGAAAGTGGCTAATTATCATGGGGGAAAAAAAAAACAGGTGTCCCATAGATGACCCTTTTCTTTGAGTTTATGAACAGTTTTTTTAAAATAAATTAATATATTTTAATAGAAAAGAAATTAAGACAGTCAATCTATTACTAGAAAATCAGAATAAAAAAAAAATCAAATGAACATTCAAGGACTCAAAAATACAGTATCTGAAATTAAAAGCTCTTTTGATGGTTTTCATAGAAGATTAAACATCACAGAAAAGGGGATTAGTGAATTTGAAGACACATTAATAGAGGCATCCTAAGTGAAACTCAGAGTAGTAAGTATGAAAATAACTCTTTTGTTATATCAGACCTAGGAAACTAATACAGACTAATACTAAACTAAAAATAACATAAGTATCAGGAAAATCCTCATATATGAATGACAGTTGAGATAAAATTGACTATTCCTTGAAAGACACGCTACTGAAACCTACATAAGAGTAGATAACTTGAATAGCGTTTTATGTTTTTTTAGTTGAATATTTGCAGTTTAAAAGTGTCTTACAAAAGAAGCTCCAGCCTAGATGCCTTCACAAGAAAATTCTGTCAAACATTTAAGAAGAAATAATAGCAATTCTACATGTTTTCTTCCAGAAAAAAAGGAAGAGAAAGGACCATTCCCCATGTTGTTTCAGGAGGCTTTGTGTTACCCTGATATCAAAACTAGCTAGTCATTTTAAGAAAAGAAAACCACAGAATAATATCCCTCATGAACATAGACTTCACATTCTTAAAAAAAAAAAAAGATAAGCATATCAAATCCAGCAACAAATAAAAAGGATAATATCCTATTACCAAATGAGTTTTGTCTAAAAAAATGCAAGGCTGCCTTAACATTTGAAAATCAATAAATATTTGTCATTATTTTAATGACATGATAAGAAAAATAATCTAATCGTGCTTATAATAGTTGCAGGAAAAGCATTTTGCAAAATTTAACATCCATTCCTGATAAAAACTCAGAATAAAAGGAAATTGCCTCAATCTGATGATGGGCTTCTATTTAAAAAAACCCGCAGTTAACATAATTCATGGTGGAAGATAGAATGCTTTCTTTCTAAGTTCACTTCTGCTCAACTTTCATCATTTCTGGTCATCTTCATACTGAGGTTCCTGGCCAGTGCAAAAAGGCAATGAAAATTAGATGAATAAAAAGCATACAGAATGAAGAGGAAAAAACATACTGTCTGTTTTTTAAGGATGACATTATCATCTATATTGAAAATCCTAACAAAAAACCCATAGAATCAATAAGTGAGTTTAGTAAGGTCACAGGATATAAGCTGAGTCTACATAATTCTATTTTTATATTCTAGCAATGAAAAATTAGAAACAAATTTAAAGAGATAGGGATAAATTTAACAAAATATGTGCAAGACCTGTACACTGAAAACTAAAGAATATTGCTGAAATTAAAAGCATGTATACGTACATACATACATACATACATACATACATATAAACATGAAGGACTTGGAAGGCTCTGTAATGTTTAGATGTCGTTTCTTCCCAAACTAAGCTAAAGAGTCAGTATAATCCCAGTCAGAATTTCAGGCTGACAAGACTCTGTTGAAATTTGTATAGGACCTAGACAAGCCAAAATTTCTAAAAGACCACAGTTTGATGTCCTCCACAACCTGATTTCAAGGATTGCTATGACTCCACAGTGCTGAAGACAGTGCAATATTGACATAGAAATAAATGGCACAGAAGAGTACAAAAGGAGACCAACACATTCATGATCAACTGATTTTTGTTAATAGTGCCATGGTAATTCAATGAAGAAATAATCATCTTTTCAATTAATGTGCTGGAACAGTTGAATATTCATATGTCGAAAAATGAACGCTGGCTTTTTCCTCACACAGTATGCAAAGATTAGCTCAAAGTAGGTCACAGATCTTAAAGTAAAAGCTGAGACTGTAAAATTTCTAAAAGAAGGAAAAGCTATTAGTGACTTTGGGTTAGAGAAAGACCTTTTAGATAATTTACAAAAAAGGATGAAGCATAATGAAAAATTTGATTAGATTTTATTAAAAGAAAAAATTTTCCTGTTTAGACGTCAACACTAAGGAAATGAAAAGACAAGCTACAGATCGGAAGAAAATATTTGGAAAACGTATATCCTAATAAGGAATCTGCTCTGGAGGACAGTCTAGCAGTCTCTCACAAAGCTCAGCAAAGTAGACTATACAATCCAGCAGTTGTGCTTCCTGATATTTATTGAGTGAGTTGATAATTTATGTCCAACAGAAACCTACATCTTTTCATGTAGCTTTTTTCATAATTGCTGAAACTTGGAAGCAGGCATGATGTCCTTCAGTAATTGTGTGGATAAACAAAGGGTGGTACATCCATGCAGTGGAAGATTATTCAGCAATAAAAAGAAATGAGCTATTAAGCCTTGAAAAGACATGGAGGAACCTTAAGTTCCTATTGCAAAATGAAAGAAGCAGTCTGAGAAGGTTACATACTGATTCCAAATATTACATTCTGGAAGAAGCGAAAACTATAGAGACAGTATAGAAAAAAATAAGTAGTTGCCAGGGTTTTGGAAAGTGGCAAGGTGCAATGAATAGGTGGAGCACAGGGCCTTGTTAGAGCAGGGAAACTATTCTGTATGATACTATAAAGGTGGATATATGACACTATACATTTGTCAAAACCCATGGAACTGTATATATAACACAGAGAGTGGCCTTTGTAAACTATAGACCTTAGTTACTAGCATATCAATATTGGCTTATTAATTATAGCAAATATGTCACACTAATGCAAAATGTGAATAAAGGTAACTGGGGGCAGGGGCAGAGTATATGAAACTTCTCTCTACTTTCTGCTCAATTTTTCTATAAATCTAAAACTTTATTAACTAAAGTCCATAGTTTACATTAGTGTTCATTCCTTGTGTTATATATTCTATGGGTTTTGACAAAGCATAATAACATGTAACATCTTTGTCTGAGTTTGATATTAGAGTAATATTGGCCTTAGGAAGTGTTTTCTCTGCTTTCTGGAAGAGATTATAGAGATTTTGGTATAACTTCTTCCCTGTATGTTTGGCAGAATTTTCCAGTGAATCTATCTGAGCCTGGTGCTTACTGTTTAAGAAAGTTACTAATTATAGATTTAATTCTTTAGAAGATAGAGGACTATTCAGATTACTTCTGCCTCCTTTTTTGGGTTTTGGTGGATTGTGTCTTTCAAGGAATTCCATTTCATCTAGGTTATCAAATTTGTGGACCTAGAATTGTTCATAGTATTTATTACCTTCTAATGTCCATGACATAAGTAGTAATGGCCCCTTTCATTTCTGACATTAGTAAATCTGTGTCTTCTTTTAGTTCTTAATTAAGCTGGTAAGAAGTTTATCAATTTTTTTTGATCTTCTCAAAAAACTAGCTTTTAGTTTCATTGATTTTGTCTATTGATTTCCTGTTTTAAATTTCATTGGTTTCTGCCCTAAATTTTATTATTTCTTTTCTCCTACTTACTTTGAATTTAATTAGTTTTTTCTTGAGTTCCTAAGGTAGAAGTTTAGATGATTGATTTTTAAATCTTGTAAGTTACATTTTCATTATCATTTAGTTCAAATATTAATTTCTCTTGAGACTCTTCTTTGACCTATGTGCTATTTAGAAGTGTCTTGTTTTGTCTCAAAGTGTTTTGGGGTTTTCCAGGTATTTTTCTGTTACTTATTTCTGGTTTAATTCCACCAGAATTTATTTGTGGTCTGAGAATATTTTATATGGTTTTTATTCATGCAAACTTGTTAAGGTGTGTTTTATGACCCATACCGTAGCCTGTCTTGGTGAGTGTTCCAAGTGAGTTTATGAAGCATAGGCATTCTGGTGTTGCTGGGTGAAGTATTCTGTGGATGTCAATTAGATCCAGTTGAATGATAGTGTTGTTCATTTTAACTCTGTCCTTGATTTTCTGCCTATTGGATCTGTCAGTTACTGATACAGGGATGTTGAAGCCTCCAACTACAATAGATTAATGTTTCTCCTTGCAGTTCTATCACATTTTTGTCTTACATATTTTGATGCTGTTGTTGAGAACATAACGTTATGGATTGCTGTGTCTTCTTGGGGAATTGACCCCTTTATCATTATGTCTGTCTTTGTTCCTGATAATTTTCCGTGCTCTAAATACTGCTCTGCCTGAAATTCAGATAGCTACTCCAACTTTCTTTTAATTAATGTTAGCACAATATATCTTTTTCCATATGTTTGTTTTTAATGTACCTGTATCTTTATAAAGTGAGTTTCTTTTAGACAACATATACTTGAGTCTTATTTTCTTATCTTACTAAAAGACTTTAGTATAAATTTTCTTCGTTCTAAGTCTTATTAAATTTTAATTGGTGTATTTAAACCATTCATGTTGAAAACAATGATCAATATTGCTAGATTACTAGCAAACATATTTTTACTATTTTCTATTTGGCCCTTGTTCTTTGTTTCTTTTTTCATGCATTCCACTCATTTTCTGCCATCTTTTTAATTGAGCATTTTATTTTATTTCATTTTTTTCTCCTCTCTTAGCATATCAGTTATACTTCAAAAAATATTTTTGTATTCCTCTTGGTTTTGCAACATGTTTACAACTAATCTAAGTCCACTTTCAAATAACATTATATTTACTTCACAGGTAGTGTAACTACCTTTTTACAGAGCCTTTCTAATGTCTCCCTCCCATCCCTTGTACCATTGCTCTCAGTCATTTCATTTAACCATAAACTATAGTCACCAAATACATTGTTGCTATTATTATTTTGAGCAAACTTACCTATTAAGTGTTTTAAAAAATATTTTATTTTACCTTTATTTATTTTTTTCTTTAATGCTCTTCTTTTCATTCTGGAGATCTGAATTTGGGGCCTATATCACTTCTTTCTGAAGAACTTTTAACATTGTTTGCAAGGCAGATCTACTAGTGACAGATTCCTTCAATTTTTGTTTGTCTGACAAGTCCTTATTTTTGAAGGATGATGTCACTGAATAGGTAATTCTAGGTTGGTAGTTTTTTTTTTTTCCACACTAAATATTTCACTTCTTGCTTGCATGGTTTCTGAAGAGAAGTCTGGTACCATTATTTATCCTTGCTTCTCCATAAATAAAATGTTTTTTTTTCCTCTTAGCTTCTTTCAAGAATTTTTCTTTGTCTCTGATTTTCTCCAATTTGAATATGATATGGCTAGGTGTAGACTTTTTGTAGTTCCCTGAGATTCCTGGAACTATAAGTTGGTGTCTATTACTAATTTGGGGAAATTCTCAGTTACTCTCACCTCAAATATTTCTTCTGTTCCTGTCTCTCTTCCCCTTTTGGTATTTCTATTATGTCTATGTTACATTTTTTTGTTACTGTCCCAGTCTTTAAATATTTTCTCTTCCATTTGTTTCATTCCTTTTACTCTTTAATTTTCAATATGGGAGGTTTCTATTGACATAATCACTGATTTTTTTTTCATGTGCTTATTGGCTATTTGTATATCATTGGAACAATATCTATTCAGGTCATTTGCCCATTTTTGAATCATGTTTTTTTGTTTTGTTTTTGTTTTTTGTTTTATTGAATATTAGGAGCTCTGTATATATTCTGGATTTTAATCTCTTGTCAGATACATGATTTGAAAATATTTCTATTTTGTTTCTTGCCTTTTTACTCCTGACACTGTCTTTCGGTGCACAAAATTTTTAAATTTTCATGAAGTCCAGTTTACCTATTTTTCTTTTTTGTTGCCTGTGCCTTTTGCAGTCATAGCCAAGAAATCTGCGAGATCCAACGCTGTGAAAAGCTTTGCCCTATATTTTCTTCTAAGAATGTTATAGTTTTGAATCTTATATTTAGGTCATTGATCCATTTTGAGTTGATTTTTTTTTTATGTAGTGTTAGGTAAGTGTCCAACTTAATTTTTTTTTTTTTTTCATGTGGATATTCAGTTTTTCCAGCAGCATTTGTTGGGGGAAAAAAACCTTTTTTTTCACCCCTGAATGTTCTTAGCATCCTTGTAAAAATTATTTGACCATATATATGAGGATTCATTTCTGGAATTTTTATTCCAGTGGTCTATACATTTGTCCTTATGCCAGCACCACACTGTTTTGATTACTGTAGCTTTATTAGTAAGTTTTGAAATCAGGAAGTGTGAGTCTTTCTACTTTGTTCTTTTTTGGGATTATTTTGGCTGTTCTGGGTCCCTTGCAATTCCATACAAATTTAAGAACCCACTTGTCAGTTTCTGTAAAGAACTCTGCTAGGTGCAATAGGTATTGGATCTGTAGATCATTCTTGGATGTATTGCCATCTTAACAATGTTAAGTCCTCAGATCAATGAACATGAAATGATTTTCTATTTCTTTAAATCTTCTATAATTTCAACAATGTTTTGTAGTTTTCAGTATAAATTTTGCACTACTTTTGTTAAATTTACTCAAGTATTTTATCTTTTCAGTGCTATTGTGAATGTAATTGTTCTCTTTATTTCATTTTCAGATTATTCATTACTAGTGTATAGAAATACAATTGATTTTTGAACATTAATCTTGTATCCTGCAACATTACTGAAGGGTTCTAATAGTTTTTTAATGGGTTTCTTTTCTTAGGGTTTTTAAATACAAATCTATAAATGAAGATAGTTTTACCTCTGCAAACTGAATGCCTTTAATTTTCTTGACTAATTGTCCTGGCTACAACCTCTAGTACAAATGTTGAATAGAATGGTGAAATTAGATATCCTTATCTTGTTCCCAGTCTCAGGAGGAAGGCATCTATTAAATATAGGAGTATTAACTATTAAATATAATAGTAGTTTTTTTATATACAATCATGATACTTTGCATATGATTCCATATCATTACCTATAGAACAACCTCATTTTTTATAAAAGTGCCATATTTCATTGTGTGAATATAACAAATTTTTAAATCTATTTTCTGATAGATATTCAGATGATATTTTGTCTGACAAATGATGTTGTAATATATAGTCTTGCTACATGTTATTTTGCACATATGTATATATATATAGATCTTTGGGTAACCCTTAGAAGAATCGCTGTCATTTTGGTAGATATGGTCATATTGCTCACTAGAATGTTCGCACCAGAAAGATGCGTGAGAATGCCTGTCTTTTACCAAAGTCTCACTGGCATGGTATCTTAATAGATAAGGGGAAAAAAAGTATTTCATTATAGTTTTAGTTTGCACTTACCATGAATGAAGCTGGGTATCTTGTCATATGTTTTAAGAGGTATTTATATTTCCTTTTCTATGAATTTTTTGTTCATATTCTGTCCTCATAGCCCTTAATATCTTGTTGCTCTTTTTCATACTTTATAGATATCCTTTATATATAGGAAAATTAACCTTTTGTCTATAATATGATTTATAAGTATTTTGAACCTAGTTTGTCATTCGTGTTTTGACTTTGCTGATTTTTGACCGAAGAAAATTTTAATGTTCATGTAGTTAACTTTATTTGGCCTTTTTTTTGTTTAATTTATAGCTTCCAGATTTTGCCATAGTTAGAAAGGTCTTTCCCACTCAAAAACTATAAAAAAGATTCTTTAATTTTTTTCCCCTAAATATTAAAGCTGGGCTTTAATAAGTTCTTTCTACTTTTAAAAAGTTTGACAGTTACCTATTTCTAGTTTTTTTGATATCTGTGTGTTTCCCTAATTCTACAGATATCTCTGAGTGGCTCAGCAGTATTATTTAGAAGCTCCCTGAGTACTTTGAGATAAAATTTGTCTAATCTAAGAATTTAGACTCCTTTTGGTTAACTAGATAATATCTAGGGAAGACAAGTTCTTTACTCATTAGAGAATTGTTCTAATTTATTTATACTTATTTCACCCTTTAATTTTTTGTTTCCAAACAATTATGTAATGTGCACAGTAGCAAAATAGCAATTGACTTCTCTGTTCTGTCTCACTTCTACCTTCTGCTCAAATTCTTACTTATTTTTTACTATTTGTGGACTTACCTTGATTTTTCTTGTTCTAAAGTCTGTAGAATTAAAAAAGAGAATGATTCTTGACCACAGCCAAACTTACTTCCCATTTACATAGCTTTTTCAAGAAATAATGAACAACCACTACATACTTAACTATGTTCTAAGAAGACGGAAACAAAATTTATGAAATTTGTTTCTCATTTCAGGGAGAAAGGCAAGATTACTATACATAATAATAATGCTATTATCATTACTAGATAATAGTATTTGTCACTTTAGATATAACCCAGAACTTGTGTTAAAAATTTTGTTTGTTTGCAAGTGTGGTTGAAGTGTCCTTGGGGGAAAACCCAGAAGTTATGAAAGGAACTATTTCTTCTCTTACAGCTCATTTTTCTAAGGTGCTGTGGCTAATAAGATTTTCAGAACTGGGCATACAAGAAAGCTAGACTATAATTGTATCAGCTCCAGGTGTTCTGCAAAGCCAGACAAAGTATGTTCTTCCAACCACTTGTGACAGATGGAATATATTTTTATTGAGTTATGCTAGCTTTTAATAATGCTTTTCCTTAAAGGAAACAAGACCCATTTATTTAGATAGCTCATGATTCTCCAGTCTCACTGGTCAGTTTTCAGTGTTTCCTTTGTCCTTTTTTGGTTTGATTAAATTCAAGGTGGGTGGTACTTGCTTCTCAAAAGCTATTTATTAAATTCTGACTTTAAAGTGAATAGAGGTCCCAACCTCTTTCACAGTAGCTTAGAATTTAAAAAGCTACATTTTAACAACTATGGACCTGCATATTTGCTTTCTTAGAAAAAGTACAATTGGTCTTGATTGAACCCAACTGCACTTCAGAAATTGGTTTTTCTTGTTAATATAATTAAAATTACAGTTTCATTAAAAAGATTTTTTTCTTCCTCTGAGAATTTCTTAATTGTGCCATCTTTCCTACCATAGAACTAGTCTGTGTGGTTGGTGTGAAAAAAAAACTTCAAGGATATTTGTTTGTTTTTATAACATATTTCTCTCCTTCTTGACTTCATCTTTCTCTCTTGCCATTAGTCTTTCCACATTCCCACCTGTCCTCACCCAATTTGAGAGCAATAAGGTAGAAGAACATAGGAAGGGAGTTATATTAGAATTTTCAAGTCAGTGATCATTTCTGTTCCTTATTTATCCCAAAGTCTTGAATTGAACCAAACTCTATCAGTGTCTTAAGTATTGTTACAATATGCTGATCATGTAACAAGAGGGTATTGTAAAAAACATATTTACATAGTACCTGAAAATTGTAAGCAGTCATTTTCTGTTTCCTGAGAAACAGGTGGTCTTTATAGCTCTTACATAGAGCCAAGGGCCAAAGGGTAGAGGAATGGGTGGTATTTTGAACTGTAGGAGTATAAACTAACTGGGGGCATAGATTTGGTGGAACAGAATTAACTTCACATATCTGGACTAGAGGAGCCATGCTAGGAAGCAACAATTCAATTAACAATAAGAGCATATATCACACATTTAAATAAACGAGAATGTAACATGTATTAGGTTGAGAAACAAACTACAATATGATGTTAAGAGTGGTTGTCTATAGAGTGACAAAGTCAGATAACCTTTAGTAGGTAAACAGTCACGCCTTAATAATTAGTTTACTTGACTCTGCCACTTAGCAGTATTGTGAACTCAAGCAAATCATTTTATCTCATTTAGCATCAGTGTCTGTGTCTGTAAGGTGAGGGTGGTAATAACATACCTACCTTTGCTGGATGCACACACACACACACACACACACACACACACACACACACACACACACTGCACTGAGAATATAGTTTCTGGCACCAAAAAAAACCCTGAATAAATGTTAAGGTTCTTTCCTTCCTTTTTTTCTTAAGCTTTCTTATACAACCAGAGAGTATTAGAGTATTACAAGGCTATAATGCTAAATTAGGTATATGTTAACAACAAATATTTGTAGTAAAACAGCGATTCTAGTTTGTTTTCTAAGTTAACTAATTACACTATTTTAGTTTTTTCCAATTGTGATAATCATTCCTTGTATTTGTCCTCATCATCCTATCCTTATCAGGTTTGTATTATACTTTCAGAAATTACAAATTTATCCATTCTCATTCTTTATGTGGCATATGCTAGTCTTCTTAAATTTTTCTTATATAAATCTAATAGAAACCCCTCCTCTATTTCAATTACATTTGGCCTCCTGACATTTTTCTTTGTTTAGTAACAAATAATTTATCAGTTCATTTCATATGACTTAAAATTTCTTCTTCTAAGGTGTTTCTTTAAAATGTTGCTTAATAGATAGCCTCCTCTTCCACTTGAAGACTTATTCCACTCTTGTGAATCACCAAGAAAAAAAATACACTTAAATGAAAAAATGGCATTTAAAAAATAAGAATGTGTACTTGGACTCTGAAGAATCCACTTTATGGTAGAAATAACATCTAAAGTATTATAGGTATCAGGTAAAGTTTAACTGACACTGTTACCACTTGAAACTTTAGATTTTTCTTCAGCCCTTACAGAAATGAATCTTAAAATATTAAGGTTTGTCTTCTTACATGGTTTCATTTATAAATTAAATCTTAATAATTATGCTTCTCCTATCTTAAAAACCAGACAACAACCATTTATCAGGAAACAAAGAACACTTAAAAGATGGAGACTGCTTAGTGTTCATTCTCAGTTTGAATTTAAAACTCTGCTTTATTCTCACTATTAAAGGATAATTAGGACTATTTATTTCCTGTGACAGTATAATTCATAGTCCATTTTCCATGGAAAAGATTGTGAGATTTAAAAAAAAAAAGAAAAGCTTAAGACGTAAAGACATGAGGGGCATCTCCCCTAATGAAATCATGTGGTCCTTCAAGGTACAGTTCAAGAGTTGGCTACCCTGAATTGACATTTTTCCTGCTGATTTTCAAAACTGGAAAATGGTAACTTTAGGATTCTAAGCTTCCCTAAATAATTTGTATTATTTTTAATCATAACCTGTATAATTACTATGTTCCTATTCTTTATTATGTTAATCATTTATTTTAATAAGACATAAACAATATCATCTAGAGTTTGAGCCTAGACTAGAAAGTCTTTAGAAAATTGTATTGGGTGGGTACTATTTTTTTAAATTGTCAATCTGGCCTATTCAGTTTTTTCATGTTTTGTTATAAAAACTAGTTTTCCATGACTTTTAGGATAGGAATAGGAGCCAAGATTTATTATATTGCATGGTAACACTTACTATAAAATCTATATATTGCCTCTGATTGAAATATTAAATTTGGCTTCAGTAAATCAAACCTTTAAGTAATATCTTTTAAAAAAGAAATCAAGAAAAAAAATAGTCTGGAGCAATGTGTGTTAGTACTTTAATATACTGTTGTCTTTTCAGGCTCATGAGAGGCTAGAAGATTCAAAACTAGAAGCTGTCAGTGATAATAACTTGGAATTAGTCAATGAAATTCTTGAAGATATCACTCCTTTAATAAATGTAGATGAAAATGTGGCAGAACTGGTTGGTATACTCAAAGAGCCTCACTTCCAGGTAAACTTATCCTATCACTCATTTTCCCAAGTCTAGTGTATTCCCTAAGTACTGTTTTTTAGTAGTAAAGTTCCAGTTTAAGGTGATATTTTTTACAATTATTTGGGACCATTTAATAAATATAGAAATTCCAACTTACATATTTTAATATGATATGCTGAGGATATATAAACAGACCATACAACTAGTACATACTGCATAAATATATAAGGTCTGTCATAGAAATACATCGAAATGGATTTTCCTTCATGTAATTAGAAAAGAAACAGCCCTGGTTCACCATTAGACCCACATACTAGAGACAGCTCTCCTTGTGACCAGTACTACACATTTCAGTATTGCTTCTAAGACTAGGGTGCATTGAATGACTTTAGAACAAAATAAAGCTGTATAAGACAGAAACTCTTACATAACACACTTACCATAGGTATAAAAATAAGTGCTAATTAAGCACTGGTCTTTATCAGTGAAGAGTTAATCCATTAACAAGAATCAGTTTTAGAAGAGAAATTGGAGGTGGGGGGAGGGATTTCTTATAAATCAGTAAGACAGTGTGTTATTGGGACAGCATTAGAAACATCAACTAATAGAAGAGAATAGAAACCCCAGCAGTACATCAGACCTAGAGGGCAACTTCATTTATGACAAGACACAGCATTTTAGTGGAGAAAGAATGAACTACTTCACAAATGGTTCTGGGATAGAAGAATGAAGTGTCACCTGCTTTTCACCGCAAATCTTGACATTGGAAATCAAATGACAACACCTCTGCTTTTCTTCTAAACTTTCTGTGAGTGTCTAACAATGATAACTACAAAACGTGAAGATTTATAGTGAGATGGTTCTACATGAATCAGCATATCTTAGGTACAAAAAATAGACATGTCAGAGACATCCTTTATGTTGGGGACAGTTGATTGAGGCCTTATAAGGTATTTGGACTTTATCCTGGGGACAGTGGGAAACTGGATGGGGACAGAGAAAGGTAGGTGTTACACAGGGAAAGGTCAGATTGTTGAGCAAAACGGTAAAGTACTAAGGCAAGAAATGTGATGGCAGTACAAACAGTGGGAAAAGTGAGAATTTTCAAGTTTTAAGCAGTAAAATCAGTGGAACTGGTGATAGTTACATGTGACAGTTGCAGAAGAGGCATTTGGGAAGTTGATAGGATTTCTGATAATGAATGGCATCCACTGGGATAAGGAACATGAAGAGAAACTGTTTGGGACATGTTAATGTTAACATAACTGGCCACATGAACTTTGTGATACCTCAAAAGCATCTAGGTAGAACTTTCAGGCATGCCATATATTTTTAATAAGTATATTAAATTAGAAAATACTGGCAAGCAAAAATACAAAAATCAAGATGTTGCATTCTACCCAGATCATTACTGTAGTGTCTTAGCACAGATTCTTCCATGTTTTTTCTATGCATAAAGGTACACTTTTTTTTTCTTTTTTTGATATCGTTAATGTACAATTACTTGAACAACATTATGGTTACTAGACTCCCCCTATTATCAAGTCCCCCCCACATACCCCATTATAGTCATTGTCCATCAGTGTAGTAAGATGCTATAGAATCATTACTTGTCTTCTCTGTATATACTGCCTCATAAAGGTACACTTTTATTTTCTTTACTGATTGAGATAATTTGTACAAGCCATTCTGTAACCATTTTTTCAGTTATTGATTTCCACTGTTATGTTTCAGTGGACCTCCATCTCATCTAATACACACACACACACACATATATATATATATATATATTCAAACATCTCCATTTGACATCAAAATATTCTTTCTAGCTGGTTTATACTAAAGACTTTCGATCCTAGGTCCATGTGTAGTATTTAGTTGGGCCAGTCCTTTCTCCCTTGATTATGATGCTGATCTCTTGAAGAGACCAGGCTGTTGTCCTTCAGAATGTCCCACTCTCTGGATTTATCTGGTTGCTTTTTTACTGTGTTGTTAAGTTATCCTTTCTATTTCCTGTAAAAAGAAGTTCTATCTAAAAGGTTGATGGTTGAAGTTAATTATTTAGAGCTAGAATACATTTTAAGTGACATGATGCAACATGAATTAAACTGTATCAGAAGATGTATAATACCTGGTTGGCCCATCACTATTGATGCTGCGATTGGTACCTTGATTAAGGGCAATGACAGTCTAATCCTCTCCACTAGGAAGTAATTTGGTGTGTTAATACTCTAGCATTATACAAATGCTGTTTCCTATCAACCACTTACCTACTGTTGAACACAAACCTAATAGTCCTTGCCTGAATCAATATTTTCATTAGAGGTTGCAAAAAGACATTTTTCAAATTCTCTCATTCTGCATTTTAGTAGTGGGTGTTCTTGTATAAAGTAGGACTTTTCTTCCTCATCTGAGCTATGTAGGTACCCTAAATGCATTTCATACTAAAAAGTCATGGAAATGCCTGATCCTTTCCTTTAGCAGTTTTTGAAGTAAAGAATTGTTTAAAACAGTGGTCTCAAATTGTAACAAATGAGTTTTTTCATTCCTTCTGTTTTTTAAATAGCATTGCGGAATTGTGGATTTTTCATTAATTCAGTATGTTTCAGTCCTCCACAATCTGTACTCTTTTTGATTTTCAAATTATCATGATTTTGGGCAGTTACAGGCAGATACTTAGTGTATGGATCTGAAGCTCATGGGAGTTCTGGGCTAGAGATATAAAATTAGTAGTTATCAACAATTAGGTAATGGTTCAGGTCCTGAGAGTAGATAGTATTCCCCAAGGAGAGAGCACACAGTGAAAACTCAGCAGCCCAGGTTAGAGATTTGAGTAACTTCCAGCATTTATTGGAATAATCCTTACATAGGGATTTGTGAATTTTTTTCTTCCTGAAATTTTCATATTTTCATAAAACAACTAGAAATTACCAATTAAGCCCATAACTTGATAACTTCTATTCTGAACCTGTTGACATTTGCTCACTACCTTCTATTTAGATTTGTTTTTGAACTTGCATTCCACCCACTCAAAAAATTTTTTTAGATTCAGCTTTGTGTTGAATACACACATTTACACTATAAATAAAAACTGTAAGAAAATCCTAGAAAGCTAGATCAAAGTCATCCATAGTAGCACATGCACAGTAAATGTAATAGACAAAAGTGTATTCAGGACCATTACTGTTTCATTGTTTTTTTCTCTCCCCCAAAATTTATCTTCTATCAACTAAAACTTTTATTGATAATGTTAAATTTCTCATCACTGATATTAGATGCTGATATTTATCCATTTTCCAATTGGACATCTTTTTAACAGACATTTTGTACATGTAAAAAAATACAATATTACTAATGTAAGAATTTTAGGTTAAAATTAGTTCCCTGCCATTTGAATTTGAATGTTGCTGATGGCAGTGACAGTGGTGTGGCAATGAAGTCCAGTGTTTTTGCTGCACCGTATTTGCAAACCTAGGTTTAGTTTCCATTGAACATGCCAGTTTTTTAAAAAAAGTCACAAAACTCTTATCAGTCTCTTCAAATCTTTTAAAACAAGGAGTATACTACTGTTATGAAAATAAAATGATATATACTTAAATTTCTTTAAAATATTCTCTGTACATTTTGCTTAACTTATATTTGGGAGTTTAATAATGTGGGCCTTTGAAATTTTTAGTACTCCCCTGGGATAATAAACTGTTATTTTTAGTAACTTATTCTGTCAGTAATTAATAACCACAGACTGTTTTGAATCCTTATAGTCGCTCTTAGAGGCCCATGATATTGTGGCATCAAAGTGTTATGATTCACTGCCATCAAGCCCAGAAATGAATAATTCTTCTATCAATAATCAGTTGCTACCAGTAGATGCCATTCGTATTCTTGGTATCCACAAAAGAGCTGGGGAGCCATTGGTGAGTAGATAAATCAGTGCCTTCTTTAAGTCTGAAATCTGACATGTTTGTGGCTCAGTCACTATCTCACTTTTTTTCCTTTTAATAATTTGTATTATTAGGAAAACTTTAGTTCATGTATGTTTGTTTTATCAGCCTTTTTGGGCTTGTCTATAAATACACAGCTGATGCTCTCTTGACTTGATTTAACACACAAAATTAAACGCAAATGAAAAGTCAAACCAAAACAGAGGCCAGAAGAAGTTTGCCACTGTGTAGCAAAAATTTCAGGAGATAACTACTCCATTTCTTTCAATACCCTTTGAAGTAATGAACTCAGGTTGCTTGCTAATGGCAAAAACAAAACACAGAAGAAAATGGTTATTAAAAATTGAAGACATGTAGCTTGGATTAATACTTAGTCTATAGGCACACACCTGATCATCTACATTTGCCCTCTTACAGCACTAAATTATGTTTTCTACCTTTATCTTGCATCTACCTACCACTTCAGCATTTTATTAAAAAATAATAATAATAATAATAATAATAAGGGAGAAATGTGGGATTCACATATAAATCAAGTATAAAAATCAAATGAATAATCATATTTGACCTGATTATATATAGTTCATGATGCGTGATCAAAACCGAAAGTTTCTGTAATATGACTGCCCTTGCACTGTTCACCATGTAAGAACCTATTCACTATGTAAGAACTTGTTCACCATGTAAGAACTTGTGCGTTATGCTTCAGAAGATTGGAGACTGTTCAGAATTAGGCTTGGGGTTGATTAATGATTGTGCATTGAGTCCCCTATACAGAATTTTATTGTTGTTAACAACCATTTGATCAATAAATATGAGAGATGCCCTCTCAAAAAAAAAAAAAAAATTGAAGACATGGTAGGACTCTGAGTAGTGAGTATACTGTTCCCGCTGGAGTTATTATTTTTAGGTCCTGACTTTAAGAAAAGTGAAGTGGAAAAAAAGAAGAGCCAGAAACAAGACCATCAGAATGCACAGATATTTTTTTCTTGCTCCTTTGAACTTCTTTTATCCTGTGGAATACAGTCTAGTACGTATTTCATTTTTAAGGTTAACCTTACCGTGAAGTCCTCTTACAGGGTGGTATATGTTGTCACAGTTGCATATAGTTTAACGAGATTGGAATATTGAGACAGGAGAGAACATGGGAAAAGTTGAAAAAATTTAATCATTTAGAATTTTTTCTCATATATACATATTCATGAACTTTTACAATTATTTTCGTACATATATGTATTCATGATTTTTATATACATTTATATGCATTCATGATTTTTTATATATAAGAAAATACATATATCTTCATGAATAGTTAAGATTTCTTCCTAATAATCTAAAAATCAATGATAAGTCCATTCCTTATTTCATTTAGGGTGTGACATTTAGGGTTGAAAATAATGATCTGGTAATCGCCCGAATTCTTCATGGAGGAATGATAGATCGACAAGGTCTGCTTCATGTGGGAGATATTATTAAAGAAGTCAATGGCCATGAGGTTGGAAGCAATCCAAAGGAGTTACAAGAATTACTAAAAAATATTAGTGGAAGTGTCACCCTAAAGATTTTACCAAGCTATAGAGACACCATTACTCCTCAACAGGTTAGTAATAAAATTTTTGGTAATATTAACAATACTTTTACTTCTTTAATCACACTTTTGGGTTATACCAACCACTGGTTGCTACTCTTTTGCTAAAGAGAAGAGGAAAAACTGTCTAATTGTTCTAAATTGCCTTCTTTTGTCATGGGTGAATTTTTGAAATTTTAAACAGTTAATACTATGTCATTAAGGAGGCAGTAAGGAAATTTCTTTGGGAACACAATGAGCTCTGGCATTAGGAACCTAATGCTAGATATCAGAGAAACTATAAAGCCTTTTAGTCATTAATCTAGCAAGCGCTTTTGACACCATTATGTTCCAGACACTGTAGTGCTTGCCATGAGAAGGTAAGAATGTAGTCCCAATCACCCCTAGCATTGTGTTCACGTGATGGGCTGAATGGAGAATGAGACCAGAAAGGGAGGATGGGTACAGCTTGAGAAGAATCTTGAACACCTGGTTTGTACGCATTTGATCTGGTTTTTGTAACTGATTTTTAGGTGAAATAGATTACTGGACGAGGGAATGTTTTAATGGTAGTGATCCTCTAGCCTCATTATGTTGAATGAAAGGCAGAGAAATGGTCGCGCCACCATGAAGCAGGTTTTCAAAGGCGTGGGTGATTGGTGAAAGATAACCCAATGGAAGTGAAGACGGCTGCGTGGGTTCTGTGCTGCCCCTCACCAGCTTTCCTCCCTGTGCTTCATTTTCTCATTTATATAGTTAGGGATGGTATTTCCTTTCTCAGAAGATTGTTGCAGGATTAAGAGTGCCAGGACCTGGCACACAGCAAGTGCTCGACAAGTAGGTCCTGCTGCTGTTACGTGTGGTGGCGATGAGGTAGCAGTAGTGTAATGGTGACTGTAAAGGAAGGGGAATGAATCACTGCAAAGAAAGAGTCAACAACTATGTTGGGAGTGTTGGAACTAAGGAGAGGGTTTTCAACACTAGATAATGTACAAGTAGGAAATATTTATCAGTGTCTTAGATTGATGTCTTTAATTATTAAAGTTTATTCCACAAATTTATTTTTGCACCTGTGAATGAAATTGTTTTTTACATAAGATACTCCCAGTGTACTTACTTTTATAATGTTAACATGAGAATTTATATTTCAGTACAGTTCTTTGAAATGTGATGAATACCTGTTCTATGTTCTTTGGAGGATAAAATATTTAGTTGTGAATTTTAGTATGTAAATTGGACTTCTGAAAATAAATAGGCTTGCCATGAACTTCAGTTGAAATGAAGGTAGGGACCTCATCTTCAAGGAAAAAAACTCATGAAAGAAATAGTATAGGAATTAGACATTTCATATCACTAATATTTCTCAGACTACTTTACTCCTTAATTGGCACATTTCCATTTGGACCTGAGTAGATTGGAAAAGTAGAAACTAAGATTTATTTATTTTTTATTGTTATGTGTCAGTTGTGATAGAAAGATTTTTTTTTCCCTGGTGGTCCAAGCTCCAGGATTCTTACTAAGTCACCATGGCTATAATGGACTTGTACAGGTAAAAAAAACCTTTTTAATAGCTAATATTTAACAGTAATGTTCATAGCTAGGGCTTTGGCCCAAATTCCTTCATGGATTCTGCACCTGATAAACTGGTCCGAATAGCATGAAATGCAAGGATATGTAATCCAATTTTAGGCATAAATTTTTCTGGAACTTAATGCCTTCTCAAATTCAGGTTCTTTTTAGCCTTTGGAACTGGGAGATTGAAATAGGGTAGTAGAGATCATCCATGCCTGAGGCAGTCTCAGGCCTATCCTTGTCATAAAAAAGAAAGAGGCTGTAACGTGAAGGCTTCCAATGGAAAGCTAAAACATACGCAAATTGAGATATTTTTTAAAGTGAAAAGGGAAACGATTATTTAATTATGCTGGAACAATAGGCATAAACAAGGACTGTCTTGGTCAATCTGTGGTCATAATACTAAGAGGTACTATGGGGAAGGAAGGGGCATTTAGCCTCCTAACTTGGGCTAAAAAGCTTCCATGTAGTCCCGTTGGGCCTGTCTCAACTCGTCCTCTGCATTGCTGTGAGAGTACATGGAAGCCAGGAGCGCTCCCTACCAGGGTGGTGGTTTTCACAGCATGGTCAACAGCTTCTTTTTATCAAAAGTCACTTGAGGTGCTTAGTGAAAATCCAAGATGAGATCTAAGGATCTCTTATTTTTAACTGTCAAGACCAAGGTAAGTTAGACATTGTAGCTAATTCTAAAGTTCTTCAACTTACATGTAGGTTTGGTCCCAAAGGCTGCTCATAATTCCATTTATTCATTCAGGCCAAACTGATGGAATTCTCTTTTAGTCATCTTTGAGGCCAACTGACCTGGGTGTAAAAAATATTTTAAGAAATAAAATTTTAGTGCTATTTCACTCAAGGATATGCATGTAAAAATTCTCAACAAAATATTAGCATATGAAATTTAATTAGAAAATCCATATGGGTAACTAAGCACATTAACTGATTAAAAGAGATAAACCTCAATAGAGGATTTGATAAAATTCGATAACCATGATTTTTTTAAAAGAGTTTAGTAAATTAGGAACAGGAGGAATCCCATTAATCTTGTTTTTTATGAACACTAGAATAAATATTACTTTGAATCACTGAACGTTGGAGGCATTCTCTTTAATGTTAGGCACTAGAATCCCAGCTGGCCTGTCTAAGACCACTTGAGCACCTCTCCAGGTCCCCCACAAAGCCTCATTTCCACTCTACTAAGATGATGAAAGAACCTGTCACAAACTAAGACAATTTGACAAACTTCAGGCATAATTGTGCATAGGTAAAAAGAAACTGCCCTGAGACATATAGAGTAACAGATTATGTAACAAATACATGTTATAGCAAGATGATAAAAATCTTCAGTTCTCCATTAAGAAACTAGGAGTAAACAACATCTCTGATACTGAAGTAGTAAATATATTATTTGCAAATCAGGGAATAGCGATCCACTTTAGCAAGCCTAATGCTCCACATCTCTGGCAGCAAGTACTTCACCATTACCAGCCATGTTGAGACAAAGAAATACCACCTGGCATCTTACACCAGCTTGGTATCTATAAGCTGAAGACACGGCAGAAGCTGCATGGGAAAGCACCACTTGCTTTTGGGAAGGAGAGTGATCTTGTTCAGAATTTCGATGTAGCTTCCAATAATTAGGAAAATGGAATTGATTAAACTTCTAAAAGGAATAATTTTGACTGCTTTAAAAAATTTTAGCTAGGATGTAATGAAAAGTAAACTACAATTATTATAAATTCCTAGGCCATTGGACATTGCTTTTTAAATTATTGCTATTACACAATTATTTCTTTGAAATTAATTACGCCAAACAAGTCAGAATATAAAGTTCAAAAAAATATTAATAAAATCTGCCTAGTGACAAAAAGTTAAGAACTAAAGAGGAAGAGTGTTCATTAGCAACACTTCTATTCAGTATTTTATTGAAAGTTCCATAAGCACAAAAAGGCAAAAATAAATTATAGAAGCAAAATGTTTGGAAAGGAGAAAAGAAAACTTATTATTTTCAAATAATATTTTTTGCATAGACACCCCCCAAAACTATAAAGTATTCAAAATAATAGAGTTTAGCAAGGTATTTGAAAATAAGATTAATATACAAAAGCCAGTTGCATTTCTGTATGTCATCAGCAAACTCTAGAAATGTAGTAGGATGACATTTAAAGTAGAGTCAGAGAATGTCACATTATGTCTAGGAATAAATCTAAAAAAAAATTCAAAGCTTCAAGGAGTCGGATTAAAGATACCATGAGAGTTGAGACAGTGAAAAAAACCGCTAGGTTGTGTTTGTAATAGTGCAGTAAGTGAGTTAAATTAGATTGTTAGATAGTAAGGGAATTACCCTTCAACCTTTGGTAACCATGAATCTAAAGCCTGCATTGGCAATGAGTGCATACCTATCGATAATCACCCTAAATGGAAATGGTCTGAATGTACCAATCAAAAGACAGAGTCACTGAATGGATAAAAAAACAAGACCCACAAGAGACTCACTTCAAACCCAAAGACATACACAGACTAAAAATGAAGGGATGGAAAAAGATATTTCATGCAACTAATACGGAGAAAAAAGCAAGAGTTGCAGTACTTGTATCAGACAAAGTAGACTTCAAAACAAAGAAAGTAACGAGACAAAGAAGCACATTACATAATGATAAAGGGCTCAGTCCAACAAGAGGATATAACCATTATAAATATCTATGCACCCAACACAGGATCACCTACATATGTGAAACAAATACTAACAGAATTAAAGTGGGAAATAGAATGCAATGCATTCATTTTAGGAGACTTCAACACACCACTCACTCCAAAGGACAGATCAAGGAGACAGAGGCACTAAACAACATATTAGAACAGATGGACCTAACGGACATCTACAGAACACTCCATCCAAAAGCAACAGGATACACATTCTTCTCAAGAGCACATGGAACATTTTCAAGAACAGATCATATGCTAGGAAACAAAAAGAGATTCAGTAAATTCAAAAATATTGAAATTGTACCAACCAGCTTCTTAGACCACAAAAGGTATGAAACTAGAAATAAATTACACAAAGAAAATGAAAAATTCCCACAAACACATGGAGGTGTAATAACATGCTCCTAAATAATCAATGGATCAATGACCAAATAAATCTAGAAGAAATGGACAACTTTGTAAAAAAATACAACCTTCCAAGGCTCACCCAGAAAGAAAAAGAAAATCTGAGCAGACCAATTACCAGCAACAAAATTGAATTGGTAATCAAAAAACTACCTAAGAACAAAACACCTGGACCAGATAGTTTCACTGCTGAATTTTATCAAACATTTAGTGAAGATCTAATATCCATTCTCCTTAAAATTTTCCAAAAAGTAGAAGAGGAAGGAATACTCCCAAACTCATTCTATGAGTCCAGCATCACTCTAATATACCAAAACCAGGCAAAAACACCACAAAAAAGAAAATTACAGACCAATATCCCTGATGAACATAGATGCAGAAATACTAAACAAAATATTAGCTAACCAAATTCAAAAATACATAAAAAAGATCACCCATCATGATCAAGTAGGATTTATCCCAGGGATGCAAGGATGGTACAACATTTGAAAATCCATCAACATCATCCACCACATCAACAAAAAGACAGACAAAAACCACATGATCATCTTCATAGATGCCAGAAATGCATTCGACAAAATTCAACATCCATTCATGATAAAAATTCTCAACAAAATGGGTATAGAGGTCAAGTACCTCAGCATAATAAAGGTCATATATGACAAATACACAGCCAACATCATACTTAACAGTGAGAAGCTGAAAGCATTTCCTTTAAGATCAGGAACAACACAAGGATGCCCACTCTCCCACTTTTATTCAACATAGTTCTGGAGGTCCTAGCCACAGCACTCAGACAACACAAAGAAAGAAAAGGCATCCAGATTGGCAAGGAAAAAGTTAAACTGTTCTAATTAATATTGTCAAAATGTCCATCCTGCCTAATGCAATCCCTATCAAAATACCAACAGCATTCTTCAACTAGAGCAAATAGTTCTAAAATTCATATGGAACCACAAAAGACCCTGAATAGCCAAGCAATCCTGAGAAGGAAGAATAAAATGGGGGGGATTCCACCACTTGACTTCAAGCTCTACTACAAAGCCATGGTAATCAAGACAATTTGGTACTGGCACAAGAACAGAACCATAGACTAATGGAACACACTGAGAGCCCAGATATTAACCCAAGCATATATGATCAACTAATATACGATAAAGGAGCCATGGATATACAATGGGGAAATGACAGCCTCTTCAGCAACTGGTGTTGGCAAAACTGGACAGGTACATGCAAGAGAATGAAACTGGATAATTGTTTAACCCCATACACAAAAGTAAACTCAAAATGGATCAAAGACCTGAATGTAAGTCATGAAACCATAAAACTCTTAGAAGACAACATAGGCAAAAATCTCTTGAATATAAACATGAGCAACTTTTTCCTGAACACATTTCTTCGGGCAAGGGAAGCAAAATAAAAAATGAACAAATGGGACTACATCAAGCTAAAAAGCTTCTGTACAGTAAAGGACACCATCAGCAGAACAAAAAGGCATCCTATAGTATGGGAGAACATATTTTAAACAACATATCCAACAAGGGGTTGACATCCAAAATATATAAAGAACTCACACTCCTCAACACTCTAAAAGCAAAAAACCCTATTAAAAAATGGCAGAAGATGTGAACAGACAGTTCCCCAAAGAAGAAATTCAGATGGCCAACAGGCATGTGAAAAGATGCTCCACATTGCTAATTATCAGGGAAATACAAATTAAAACCACAATGAGATATCACCTCACACCAGTTAGGATGGCCAACATAGGAAAGACTAGGAACAACTAATGCTGGTGAGGATGTGGAGAAAGGGAAACCCTCCTACACTACTGGTAGAAATGTAAACTAGTTCAACCATTGTGGAAAGCAATATGGAGGTTCCTCAAAATACTAAAAACAGAAGTACTATTTGACCTAGGAGTTCCACTCTTAGGAATTTACCCAAAGAATATAATTTCTCAGATTCAAAAAGATATATGCACCCCTATCTTTATTGCAGCACTGTCTACAATAGCCAAGATATGGAAGCTACCTAAGTGTCCATCAGTAGATGAATGGATCAAGAAGAGGTGGTACATATACACAATGGAATATTACTATTCAGCCATAAGAAAGAAAAAAATCCTACCATTTGCAACAACATGGATGGAGCTAGAGGATATTATGCTCAGTGAAATACGTCAGGCATAGAAAGACAAATACAAAATGATTTCCCTCATTTATAGAGTATAACAATGAAGCAAAACTGAAGGAACAAAATAGCAGCAGACTCAGACTCCAAGAAGGAACTAGCCATTACCAAAGGGGAGGGGTCGGGGAGGGAGAAGGCGATTGTAGGGTATCATGATTGGTGCACATGGTGTGTGTGGGGTCACTGGAAAGACAGTGTAGCTCAGAGAAGACAAATAGGGACTCCATGGATCTTACTACACTGATAGACAGTGACTGCAAGGGGTTTGTAGTAGGGAACTCGATAATAAGGGTGAATGTGTAATAACCACAGTGTTTTTCTTGTGAAACATTCATTAGAGTGTATGTCAATGATACCTTAATAGTAAAAGGAAATTCAAGGCCTCTATGCAAAAAAAAAATTAAATAAACAGATATGTTAGGTTCATGGGCAGTAAAACAATATTTTGAAAATGTCAGTTTTCTTTTGACTTGTAGACTTAAAAGAGATTCCAATAAAAATTGTGATAGGGGTTTTCATAGTATTTGACAAGGTGAACAGCCAAGACACTTTGAGGTAGAAAAGCAGGAGTAGGTGTTTTATTTTTAATGTATAGGAATTAAAATGTTGGTGTGTTGGCATGGAAATAGAATGATCATGGAGTAGAGAGTTCAGAAAGAGACCTGCACCCAGAGATGACTTTGATAAGATGATGTCTCTTACAGTGAGAAAAGTAGATACTATTCAGTGAATTAAATGGGTCATTTATAGGGATAAATATATTAAATTGTGTTCCTGTTTCACTCTACATATACAAATCAAGTAAAAAAAGACACCTGGTCAGTGAACATATGAAGGAATATTAAAAATCACAGTGTGAGATGCCATTTTATAACACTCAGTTGGCAAAAATTGTACATATGAATCTATAGTATCTCTTCTACATGTTTGTGGCCTTATAAATTGCTATAAATGTAACTGCATTGGGGAATAAGGTTTGCATTATCAAAGTTGAATATTCACATATACTAAGACACAGTAATACCTGAGAGCATTTGTTATATATATATATGATGGAAACATGTCAACAAGCATGCAGATACCAAAGATTACATGCATATAGCAAAATACTATTTGCTTAAGTTTAAAATAAGTCAGTACATAGTTTTGCAGAATGTATATAGATGCAATACAACTATACAAAAAGGAAAATAAGGAATTTGTGAACTTAAGATTCAGGGTAAGGTTTACCTTGGCTCAGGAAGCCAGGTGATGGGATGGAATGGAATGGTACAGCAGGACACTTAAAGTTCTAGCCTCTGTTTTGGGTGGCAAGTTCATGGCTGTTTATTATATTATTAAAACTATTGAAATACACAATAAAAGCAGGCCTTTCGTGGACCAATTATTCAAGTATGATTTAAATAAGGAATTATTAGTGTAATTTTGAGCAACTTAGGTTAACAGATCTTTGTAATACATTTCTTTTTACTAACAGAAGCTTAAATTTGTGGGCCACAGATGAATATTTACCAAGTAGGAGAGTAATTGCCCCTCAAAACCTTTTTAACCAAACATATATTTTACTCTCCTTGCTGATCTCAAAGTGTGTGTGTATGTGTACACTTAAGTGAGTAGGCTGAGTTCATATTCTTTGAAAATCTTCAGAAAAATAACATCCTTCCTCACTCATCTGGTATTGTCGTGGAGAACTTCTTTGCAAGTATTACTGCTGTGTTCATCACCTTGTCACTCCTGATGTGCAAACTAAAATGGACCTGAAACAGTGGCTTGAGAATGGGGGTGTGTAAGCAACACTTGCACCATGTTCAGCCAACACAAATCACCAGCCACCTTCTGACTTCACATAAGGGTCATGGTAGAGCTGTTTCACCAGTCTTGTCATCCGTTTAACCTTTTTTCTCCCACTAATTGTTGTCTTTTGCATTGGCACAGCATATTCTTGTGCAATATTTTATTTTTCAGTAATTTTACTGTTTTTATCTTGTTAAAAATATATTTGAGTTAAACTTTATATAAATAGCATATATTTGAAGTATACAAATTGATAGATGTGTACACATATATGCATCTGTGAAACCATTAACACAATCAAGAATATCAGTCACCCCAGAAGTTTGCTTATACCTATTTGTACAATACCCTTGAACAACACCTGTTTGAACTGCATGGGTCCACTTATATGCAGATTTTTTTTCAATAACTATATTGGAAATTTTTTTGAAGATTTGAGACAATTTGAAAGAACATTTTCTTCTCTCTAGCTTACTTTATTATAAGAATACAATATATAATATATATATATATACAAAATGTGTGTTAATCTACTATGTTATTTTTAAAGCCTCTGGTTGACAGGCCATTAGTAGTCAAGCTTCAAGCTTTGGGGGAGTCGAAATTAGGCATGGGATTTTGACTGTGTGGGGTGTCAGCACTCCTAGCCCCCATGTTGTTCAGGGGTTAGCTATTACCCTTCTCTTCTGCTCCCTTTCCCCTCATCCCAAGCAAGTACTTCTCTGCTTTCTGTCACTATAGATTAGTTTGCATTTTCCATATATTTATATAAATGGAATCATGCATCATGAATCCTTTCTTTGCTTTTGCTTTGTTTTTGTTTTTTAGATCTGACTTTTTTCACTCAGCAAAATTATTTTGGGGTGTCTCCATCTTTTTATGTGATTCAGTAATTCCTTTTTATTAATAAGTAGTATTCCATTGCTCAACTATACCACAGCTCATTTATCCATTAACTGGCTGATGAACATTTTTGTTTTCAGTTTGGGGCTGTTACAAATAAAGATGCTAGAGACATTGACATATAAGTCTCATGGGTAAATACCTAGAAATTGAAGGATTAGGTCATATGACAGGTATATATATAGTGAACTATTAAAGAAATGCCAAAAGGGTTGTATCAGTTTGTTTCCACCAGTATTACATGAGAGTTCAGTTACTGCACATCTCGCTGACATTTGGCATGAACAGTCTCCATAATTTTAGCCATTCTAAAAGGTGTGTAGCAAGATCTCATTATAATTTTATTTTGCATTTCCCTAACAACTACAAGTGCTGAACATCTTTTAATGTGCTTATTTGCCACGCTTATGTGTGCTTTGGTGATGTGTCTTCTTCACATCTCTTACCTGTTTTTTTTTTTTTAGTTGTTTGTTTTCTTATTATTTAGTTTGAAGTGTCCTTTATGTATTCTGGAATATGAGTACTTTATCAGAATTACAATTTACAAAGATTTTCTCACAGTGAAAAAGCCTGTCTTCATTTTCTTAATAGTATAATACAAAGATCAAAAGTTCTTAATTCTGATGAAGTCCCATTTATCCATATCTTTCTTTTACAGATCATGCTTTCTTGTTTTGTGTAAAAAGTAAAAATCTTCGTATAACCCAAGGTCGTAAAGATTTTATCCTAAAAGTGTCATAGTTTATGCATTACATCTAGCTCTATGATCCATCTACTCTGAGTTTTTTTATGGGGTGTAGGATACAGATAAAAGGGAAGGGTTGTTTTTTTCCTTTGGTGACACCAGTTATACATGCCTTATGCTCCTTGATGTTGTCCCATAGCTCACTGAGACTGTTCATTTATTTCAGTAAATAAATTTTCTTCCTGCTTTTCATGTTGGATATTTATTGCTGTGTCTTCAGGTTTATTAATGTTGTCTTCTGCAATGTCTAGCCTGCTTTTAATCATATCTGGAATGCTTTTCATCTCAGATATTTTGGTTTTCATCTCTAGTAATTTGAATTGTCTTTTTTATATCTGCCATGTTTCTGCCTAACATGCCTAATCCCTCCTCCAGTTTCTTGAACATATGAATACAATATGTCAAGTTGAAAATAGCTATTCTAATGTCCATGTCTACTAATTCAATCATACTTGTCATTTCTAGATGACTCTTAATTTTACTGATTTTTCTCCACATTTTGGGTTATATATTCCTGCTTATATAAGCATTCCTGGTCATTTTTGATTGGCTGCCAAAAATTATGAATTTTACCTTGTTGAGTGGTAGATATTTTTGTATTCTTAGAAATATTCTTAAGCTTTGTTTTAGGATACTTAATTTACTTGGGAGCAGTTTGATCCTTTCAGATCTTTCTTAGCTTTGTTAGGTCAATGAGTAGGATTAAGTCTAGGGCACAACCCTTCTGAGTACTCAGTACCTCATGAATTAGGAAGTTTTTCATATATTCTGGTAAGAACAGAAACTATTCCTGACCCTATATGACTTGATATTTTTCCCTATAATTCTTAATCTTTACCTGACTTGTATTTCTCATATACATGCACTGATCAGTACTCAGCTGAAGACCTGAGGGAGTCCTCTGCAGTTCTCGAGCACTTTATCTGTGCAGCCCTTTCCTGAATCAGAAGAATCACTGATTACTCTGTTGTGTGCACTGTAGCCACCTTGATCTCTCTGGTCTCCCAGCTCATCTCCTCAACTTGGAGACTACCACCTACACTTTCCCTTCCTGAGTTACAACTTGGAAACATTCACTGTTCAGTTAGCTTGGGCAATTGTGTAGCTCATCTTGTTTATTTCCATTTTTTAGGGATCACCATCTTCTTTGTTGTTTTAAACCTTTCATATATTTTGTTCAATATTTTAGTTTCAGGTTGGAGGGTCCTTGTTGGTTCATCTTAGAAGTAGAAGTCATTTATCTTTACTTTTATTACCACATGAATATTATTTATTAATATTAACATTTATGATATAATACTTTTATATTTATATTTATTTATATTATAAATGATTTAATTTCTGAATAGGTGAATCATTCCAATTGTTCAAAATATAAGAAATAAATAGGTACTCAGTTGAAATTTCCTTCTCAATCCTCCTAATCCACTACCAACCTAATTATCAATCCCCCATAAGAAACCATGCTATTAGTTTTTATCAGAGTTTATTTATTCATATGCAAGTATATAAAAATTACACTTATTCCCCTCTACCTACTTTTTCATGAAAAGGTTACGTAGTATACCCCCTATTCTGAGCCTTGTTTTTTTTTTTACTTAACCATGTGTCTTGAGGATCTTATTGGTACATAGACTGCCTCTTTAAACACATCACCTCTCCACCTTTTACAGTACCTGCATAGTGTTGGATTACATAGATTTACCATATTTGTTTAACCAATTTCTTATTGTTAAGCAGTTAGATCACTTCCAATCTTTTGCCATTAGGAATAATTCATTCAGTCGTTAATAGTCTTGTACATAAATTATTTTGTATATGTCTGAGCAACATTGCTATTTGAATACATTCCCAGAAGTGGACTACTGGGTCAGAGGGCTTTGTGTTTGTGATTTTGGTAGCTATTGCCAAATTGTCTTCCAAAGGGATTGAACCAAATCTTCCACCAACCTGTTAGGAAATTGCCTGTTGGCCCATAGTCCAGTCAAGAGAATATTTGAATTTTGGCTAATCCAAGAGGAAGAAAATATTATTGTGATAGCTTTAATTTGTACTTCTTACTCTAAATGAGTTTTGGTATCTCCTCCTATGTTTAAAAGCCATTTTGTACCTCCTTTCCCTGTTCCATCTAATTTAGATTATTGGTCATTCAGTTCTTTGTTTTAGTGATAAGAGTATGAGATTAAAATATTTTGATTGGTTGTGTTTAGTCATTTTTTTAATAAATGAACATCTACATCCATTTCTATTGGCAAGACACTTTAAAATGCATTTAATAAAACATAATTGTTAAGTCTAGTCAAATCTGTAATGATTTTAAGATTATAAAATGCTTAGATCAAAGGTTAGGCTAATTGATTTTTCAGACAGATTTTCAAAGTTCAAAGTAAAACCAAGTTAATCTGAGTTTTTGAGCATGACTATAATGCTCCAAATCTTTTTTGATAAGTGAAAAAATAACAATGGTTTCTTCTAGTACCAGAGACAGATTCTTGGTCTCGTCACAAAAAAGAATTCAAGCTTTAGGAGTTTGTTGGGAAATAAGTTTAAAGAGAAGTGAAAGTACACACTCAAGGGTTGAGTACTCCCCTAGCTTACAATAGGGAGCTTTTTTATGTAAAGGAAGATGAGTATTTACTAAGTGGGACTAGGTTTCAGAGGGAATGGTGTTTTCTGACAGTTTGGGCTTATTCCACCCTCATGCCAGGTTAGGGAGTTTTTTACTGTATTTCATTCTCACTGGAACTGTCATGGCAATTGTCCCCCATGAGGTGGGTCAAAACCACAGTGCTAATGTCAAGGCGATGGGATATAATGTATTTTGGGGTGAATTTTGTGTCAACTTCTCCTCCATATTGGAACCAGCTGGTTTTGGCCGGTTGCTGTTCCCACTCCACACTTCTAAAGACAGCTTACATGGAATGTGTAGAATGTAAACTAGCTGACCAAAGTCCCTACTCCCATCCCTGCTCATATCTGGCTGTCTACTCTAACATTTCTAGAAGAAATCTACATTTGAGAGATGTGGTTTGTTCCACAATAATGACATTTCCAGAACAATTTAATGGAAGTAGGGAATAGAGAAGTGAGTATTTGAAATTTGGACTATCTCAGTAAATCTGAGTTTTAAGGTTAGAAAATAGAGTCTATCCCACAGATAAGAATGATAAACACACTCATGCTTAAATGGCAGGATGCTCTTTACTCTTCATTCAGTGCAAATTTTTTGAGAAGGAGTACCTAAGTATTTTTAAAACTTTATATACCATCCTGTTTCTCAGTCTCATCTCAAACACTTCTTTTTGCTTCTTCATTTATAATTTCAGGTATTATGAACAATTAATTAGGGGAGTCGTTGCTTTACCAAATGGGTGAAGTAATAAAATGGGCTAGTAGTTTGTTTATATTTTGTTAATTATCAGTTAAAGTCTGGCTTTATTTATGCAGTGAAAAATATATTTTTAGAGTTGCATCAATATGGAGAGGCATCCAGCACACGTCTGTCAGGTATGGTGTCATTCCAGGACATTCTCTGGTACCGTTTTTATCTTATCAGCCAACTAAATTTACCTTAATTAAACTAAATCATTTGGGATTTCTTTCCATTGCCAAAACATTGAACTGCATGCCATTATCAAGTTAGTCAGTTGTCACATGTTAGCAATCTTAATATTGTTCGTGTGCTTTTGCTTTTTAGATATTTCTAAATTGTATGTCAGGAAAAAAATTATTGGCTTACTTATTTTAGAAAGCATTAATATTGAGCTCTTCCAAGCTATTGTAATGTTCTGAATGCTTTCTATCAAAATCATCTAACTGTAAATAACTAAAATTTTGTCACATTACCAAATTTAGTTGTTTTAAATTATTTTAGTATGCATCCATCACATTATATTTTACCACACTAATAATATAATGTATGTACTTGCATTATTTGAATATCGTGTTTGATTATATTTATGGAAGTATGATAAACAAATAAAAAATAGCATTGTTTTGACTAATTATGTGCTTTCCTGCTTGCTAAAGTTTACCTGTTAATTAATGCTAATTACTTAGAAGATAAAATCAGAATTTCTATAAATATGTGTGAAAAAAGTTTTAAGAGAATAATCAGTTTGAACTCACCATCAAATACTGAAAATGCTTTGAGTTCAAATTAAAGTGAATAAGCAAAATATCTCATATATTGGCAATCATAACTAACAGTGGTGGTAACTAACATACTTCTACTAATATAACAGAGTCTTAAAAAATTTGTATAGTTAAAATGAATTTAAATTTGAAAATAACTTCAAGGCTTTTTCAGTATTTGTCTTACAGTTAACTTAATGCTGATTATTTAAATTGGAGCAAGATGATTCCAAAACAGTGTTTTTTCCACACTAGCTTTGGCCAGTGATTAAATCTATGTGGTTAAAAAAAATATATCTATATATATCTATATCTATATATATATAGATATATATATATAGATATAGATATATATACACACACTAGTTATGAAAGTTGAGTTTTTAATTTTTGGTAAGGTTACTAAATATATTTTAGTCTGACTTCAACATGAACTCTTACTATTTAATTTAGTTTCAGGACCCCTTAAAAAGTCAGTCCTAGTATATCTGAAATATATGCCTTAAAATCAACTGCATATATTGTTTCAGTATGTAAATTAAAAAGCAGTATTTACTCACAGAAATGATGCAGTGTTGTTTGGAAAATCATGTGAAAAGATTGGGGAATAGTGTAAGAATGGTGGAATAAAATGATTGTCAAACTTTTCATTTAAGATTAGAAGTTAAAATAGTAAAATTTTAATGTAGTAAGTACTAATGTAGTATTATTTTTCTGATACCAAATTAATGTTTTAATAATTTGATTTTTATTTGAGAAATATAAGTTCCTTAGCTGAAGTACTAAATACATTGTCAATTATAATTAAAACACAGTGGTTTGAAAGATTTCAAAAATCCAGTGACAGATGATACATCTATACTGTTTTTAATTGTTCTGTGTGTTTTAGGTATTTGTGAAATGTCATTTTGATTATAATCCATACAATGATAACCTGATACCCTGCAAAGAAGCAGGATTGAAGTTTTCAAAAGGAGAAATTCTTCAGATTGTAAACAGAGAAGATCCAAACTGGTGGCAGGTTAGTATGCTCCCAAAATTTTCTCAACTGCTTTTTTATCTTAGATCTGGCCAATATCTGAATATTCAGGAAGAAGGTATTAGCATTTGTCCCAATGATTTTTCCTGCATGAACAGCTCCTGCTTCATGGCTGCTAATTTTGTGGACGGAAGACCAAATTGAGAGGGAATTTGTGAGTAGCTGTTAATAAATGCAGAATTAACTAGCCTGTGGTGCTGTCCCATTGGTTTAGGGATTAGAACAATTGGTTCTTCCACATGAATGATTGCAGTAAAGTATGGTTTTGGGCAAGTACAACTCACTTGGGGTATCTCTTTTCAGTGTTCAATTTCTGTTGGTTTTGTTTAACTAGGGGTCTGTTACTATCAGTATAGTAGTCTTTCTCTTGTCTCCTCTCCTTCTGTATACATTCATAGTAAATAAAATATCATTTCTTGAGCTCTTAAACTATTTGCCTACCTCTTCTCAGTTATTGAGAAATGAAGGTTTGCTTTATGATTAGTGGTATATGGTCATGGATTGAAATCTGTGTATTTGAAAGGGATGTGTGTTATCACTGTATTCCCCAGCCTCTCGCCCTATTTTCCATATCTGTGTGGTCATGTTCCTTTTCCTTTCCCCTAATATACCTTTCAGAAATTTCTAGCAGCAGTAATCCATCTGTTTTTGTCATCGTATACCTCAGCTAACAACCCTAGTATTCAGAACTGGAGAAACTGACAAATCAAAAAATCTAAAATCTCTTAAACTGTCAGAGCAAATGAGAAAGAGTAAGGTGTGAGAGAAAAGGACCCAGGACCTAGCATTAAACTCTGAATTAAAACGAGATGTTAGTAATTCACATTAGCCCTGATAAGTTATATTGACTTCTAAGAGGGAATGAATTATAAAAATGAGAATACCCTTACCAATGTGTCCTTAAATTTAAGACATTATTATGTACAAGTACACTAAGTGGTGAGAGAACTAAGAAATGAGTAAACAGAAACCATAACATCTAAGACATTTCTGCAGAATTTCTTAGAACTCTCATCTAAAAAGTAATCTGCTTCTTTTGGTTGCTCCCTTTATTGAACTTTTCCATTTTCTCTTTTTCCCTGCTCTATGAATTCCATTCTTGATTTTCCCTTCTCATCCTGTCACCATTATCTCAGTCTTTCTGCATTTTGTGGTCTGTTACTTTAATTCTATTTTTCAGGATTTTAATTGCTAAAAATGATAACAGGTTTTCTGTGCCAACTGTAAGGATCAAGTCATTAACTTTAACTGCCACTAGCAGCCAGTTCTCCAGCCACTGTTTTAAAATGGCACTTCTTCAGGTTTTGTTTTAAAATGCTTCTTAACAGCAAGTAAAGTTTTACCCATTTTAAACTTACTACCGCTTTTGATACCAAGATTCCTGGTTGCATGAATGAAACTCTCTATTCTTTTTCCAATACTTTCTTTTTGGTTGTTGATTTGGCTTCAGCAAATAACCGGCACAGTAGGATTAAAATTGATAGTAAATACCTTATTAATGGTGTCACATAACAACCTATTAACACATAGAGTAACATTTACTCCTTTCCATTCTTTGATTAACTTAGTATCATAAATAAAAGGGTTTAGTAAAGAGCCTGTATACCTTTGTATTTTGGTTCTGAAATTGCATACCAATAGCAGATTGATTTAGCTGCCAGATGGTTCCCAGTGCTAACATGTTGTGAGTCTTAACTGACAATGTCATGGATTTAAATCTCAGGGTCAGTTTTTAGGAGCAAATGTGGTCATTTTTTATTGAGTACTGCTTGTCCTTTTTATTAGAATATGGTCTCAAATTTTGGTCACTGAGATATACAATTCATTAATTTGATTCTAGGCTAGCCATGTAAAAGAGGGAGGAAGCGCTGGTCTCATTCCAAGCCAGTTCCTGGAAGAGAAGAGAAAGGCATTTGTTAGAAGAGACTGGGACAATTCAGGTGATGAGCTCCACACAATATGTAACAAGTAGTCCTTTGTGGCCATCTTTCTTTGCCTCTTTTATCTAAATTAGCAAATGAATTTATTAAAATGCATCTAGAATTAATCCCTCCTATCTGCTTTATTGTATCTTTCTCAAAAGTAAACTTTTTGATCCCTTTCTGCCATCTGCTGGTATAGTATCAAAATACAGCGGCTCAATTCGCCCCTGCCCCCTTCTGCTTTGTAGGACACAACACTGGGAAAGTAATTCTCCCACCCCTATAGAATACCGTAGGGCAGTTTTAACTTATACTGTTTAAGTTATATTTGTCTTATCATCCTTCAGGACCTTTTTGTGGAACCATAAGTAGCAAAAAAAAGAAAAAGATGATGTATCTCACAACCAGAAATGCAGGTATATTTTAAATATTTTTTGAGAAGTCCAAGTGAAGTAGCTTTATATTGTTGATCAATGGGGCATAAACTTTAAATATATAATTTGAATGAATGTAATTCAGATTAGTACCCATCTTCAAGGGGCTGGTATATGAACACATGGTATAATATAATATAAAGACATTATTTAAATCCTAATATTTATTTTATATACTTATACTATCACCAAAGTGCTTTATGAATATAATTGTTTACAATAAAATGAATTGGTTAGGATTTATGCTTGCATTAGTGAAGGAACAATGTTATCACTGAAACTGTTCAGAGAATTTTTTATAGTAATTTGTGTCATTTCTAAAGAGCAAAATGCCTTTATGAAGATATTAGAAGAGGTATGATGAAGGACAGCTATATTTGGCCTAGCGTCATTTATGATACTTTTGAAAAAATAGTATGGACCAAACAAATCTTAGTCTGATCTAGTAGGATTTTTTCTTAAATCTTTTAGACTTAAAGAAAGATAAATATAACAACTACCATAGTTATCCTGGTCAGTTATAGCGACTGATAGGAATAAAATGCAGTTGTTTGAATCAGAAGACTCTGGAGGCTCATGGAAAGGAATTGACAATTTTAAAGTATTTTCTTGACTTTAGAGCTGGTATACTATATTTATAATAAACTAAATAGCACTATAAAGGAAATAAGGAAATAATACAATAACAATAAAGGGATTATAGACTCTCCCTTAATATTGGTTTAGCCTATTGTAGAAAAATTGTGTTGAGAGTTGCTATAAGGATAAAAACCTAAGTAAGAAATGTTATTACCCTAGGCTGAAAATTATAACCATAACAATAGCTAATATAGTATTTCATATCCAGCTTGGCCTTTTTCTTTCATTAAATATATTTCTTTAAAACTTTCTTACAAAATAAGAAAATTTGTGATTTTTCCCATTGCCTAAGATTTTAGTTTCAGAATGTGTTTCTACTGAAAGTAGTTTGGATCCAATATTTTATTTTATACATGTATAAATATCTGTATACTTTCTCGTATGCATTTTATTAATCAAACTGGTAATTTGCAGTCACCACATAGTATTTATTCACCTATATTATTGGAAGGACATACTCATTCCATGAAACTTACTTAAGCAGCCTCAGTAGGTATACTGCTCTCTTCCATATTTGATTGATAGTTTTTAGCTGAATAAACTATATAAATTAATTTGCAGTTTGGTTACTTATATTAAAGGAATTATTTCTACTGATGAATTGATAAGAAAGAGGTTTAAATGGTTAGGTTAGCTGACAGAGATAAAGCACAGATATTTTTCTAGCTTGGTTAGACAAATTTTTAAGGGCAAATTAATGGAAGCAGATGTTTAAATCAAGATATAAAATAATTTGTATTTTACCAAATTTATAAAAACATCTGTACTAAGTGGGTACAATTCAAGTGATATTTAGCTATGAAGACAGCTAAGCCATTACTGAGCAGAATAACAGAGGTTTTTCATCCTTATAAAAGATACTGAATATGATGTTTTCCCATTTCCTTTTTACATTTAGAATTTGATCGTCATGAAATCCAGATATATGAGGAAGTAGCTAAAATGCCTCCCTTCCAGAGAAAGACATTAGTATTGATAGGAGCTCAAGGTGTGGGACGGAGAAGCTTGAAAAACAGGTTCATTGTATTGAATCCCACTAGATTTGGAACTACAGTGCCATGTAAGTTTTCTGTTTTCTTTGCTATTTAGTTGTCAGTAAAGAGTAAGGGGAGGAAAGATTATTATTATCTTTATTCCCCAAAAATTTTTTATTAATGCCAGTGGAAACAAAGAAGTTGAAGATACTGAAACACTTAGTGAGCTTACAGCTATATTGAAATGGTGCTGTAGCCCTGTAGGCTTGTTACCTGGTGGGGTCACTTCTCCAGACTCTTCAGTCCAGAAATGTTAGTTAAATGCAAGTATTAAGAGTTGTAGCAAAAATAAGCATTAACTTAGTATTTTCTTGTATAACTGTTGTCTACCTGAAAAGTTGCATTTTCACACATTTTAGCATAAAAAGAAAGGGGAAACCTGCTGGATCCTCAGATACTTTAAGCATGGCAATCCCTTTGTGAATTCATGTGACCCAGCTTATAGCTCTCAGTCCTGCAAGGTTATAAACCTGATTTTTGAAAGCACATCAAGAGTGATTCATCTTCCAGAGCAGGTGGTGTTAATTAAAGTCAGAAAGATTGATAGATGAAATAAAAATAATACTGTTGGGAAGTATAACCATTAAGTGAGCGAAACACTCACTTTATGATCTCTGCAGTCTTCCCCTCTTTGCATATTTGCATGGAAAGTTACATAATGATGGCAGAATTATGCTTGATGAGAATGGCATTAGATGAAGGAGTTAGATGATATCACTGACTTATTATAAGGACTAATATTATATATATTTGTCTTTATTTTGGAGATGAATGTATATTTACCTTTGAGAACTTATATGTCCTCTCACCTGAAAAATGCAGGAGATAAGCCAATATTGCTTCTATAACTCCCCGTCCTGTGCTTCTTTTGCTGCTCAAGCCCTCTTTTGATTATCATGGTGTTTTTTAAGGTATATTGGTGCCTTTAAGCTGTTCTGAATCAAATATTAGCCTAATGCCACTTCATCTCTTTTAGGTGAGTTTTAGAGTTTCTCTGCTTTCATCCAGTGTGTTTTGAGGTTTAATTCTCAGTGAGTAATCTTAGGGTTGGGGTTGATTGGAGCAGTAATCTGTTGCCCCATATGCTATTTGTAATCCCCTCAGAGTGAGACTTTGGATTCCCTTGTAGGCACTATAAATGACTAAAATCAGATAAATCCTAGTTAACTAGTTAACAAAATAAAAACTTCACTGTGATCAAAGTATTTTAAAGTATTTTAATTTTCATTTTTGTTGAATTAACACATGTGCAGTATTTTAATCAAGTAATTCTTAAAGATACAGAATATCTTTAAGAATAAAAATAAATCCCCAGTCTTCCTCTGCCTCACCCTCTCGCCTACTTACCAGAAACAGCTGCCTTTCATTCTTCTTGCTTATGCTTTTTTGGTAGCCCTCCATATTTCTTAATGTCTTCATTCTACTGTTTCTTGCTTTATCCAGTGTAGACCCTCTCTCTTGACTTCGTGACAATTCTCCCAATATGGAGATAGTTCTAGTTTCAGTTAATTCAGTTTTACTTCCTTGAAGAGCCTCTCCTCTCCCTGTCCCAGCAATTGCTAGAGTTCCTTTTTTCTTTCCCTCTTTCCCTCAATTTTAGGTGTGCATGTGGATAGTTTTGTTTTGAACCAAAAACTCACTTGTCTAATAAGTCATGTATTTTTTCTTGGAGACATCTGTCTCAGAACCGTCAATGCTTCATTGAGGACTTCATGCTTTCCATTCTAGCTGCCCTGCTAATGCAGGTGATTCCCTTTGTTGCTGTGCTGGGTTGAATCTGTTGTTCCTGGATCCCATTCCTTTCCTTCCTTGGTTTATTGCCTTGTTTTGCTGGGGCACAATGTCTTGTAACTTGGCAATAAATGGTATATTAGATGTATTTTCTGCATCTTTGTTTTTGAAGATGTATGTTTTCTGTCCATTATTTGATTATTTAGCTGAGAAGAGAAATTCTAGATTGTAAAACTCAAAAGATGTTACTCTTGAATCCAGTTCTATTAGGAGGCTAAAGCTGTTCCAATCCTTGTCTTTCAGATATGATGCAGTTTTTCTTTTACAGATATCCAGTGTCTTTGGTTTGTTTCATTTTGTTTTTCAGGATATTGAAATTTAATGACCAGGTACCTTTGTCATATTTTTTAAGTTCATTGTGCTGATGATTAGTGGGCTCTTCAGAGTTCATGTCCTTCCATTCTGGGGAATTATTTTTCTTGGATGATTTCTCCATTTTCTCTTTTTACTTCTAGGATTGCTGTTAGCTGAATGTTGAACATCCTGGATTCATCTTTTTACTGTCTTACCTTTTCTTTTCAGTCATATTGTCTGTCCCTGTATCTTTTTATTCTCCTTAAAAGATTACCTGGAGTTCTTGATCTTCTGTCCTATCAATGTTTTATCACAAGTAATGACAGGTTTCATTGTAGGATTGTTTTCTGCTTCCTGGTTGTTATTTTTTCCACAGCATTGTCTGTTTGTGGGAGCTCTCTTCTGTATCTCTAAGAATATTAAATGGTGTAATCCTTAATGTTTTTTTTTTTTTTAGTCTGGAGGCTAAATTATCTTTGTTTTCCCCTGGGGTACCTTTCCTGTTTATAGTATTTCTGTGTGTTTTCTTTGCTGGAGGTTTCTTCTCTTTGATTTATTGATCCTTGGTTTTACATCCATACTTAAAAGTAAGTGTTAAAACTGGTTGGAAGCTCTTTGTACTTGGGCAAGTTTTGGCAACTGGCTGAGCTTTATTCTATGAGATGAGCAAGATCCAACTGTTTTTTGGGGGGGCCCAAAATACTGGCAAAAGAAGTTTTTTTTTCTTTGGAGCTGTTAGATTTCTTCAGAGAAGAGTCTTGAGATATCCAGCTACTGAGAGTATTCTCTAATCCAGATAAAGGAGGGAAAAGACATGGATCAGCCTGCTACATATGTATACATATCCCCCTCCTCTGATTTTTTTAGCTTCTTGCTTCAGACCTAAGACTCTTCAAGGTTCTGTGGGATAAAGCAGTCCCACTCTTATCCATAACCCCCTCTCTATCACAGGGCTTGTTCTGCCCTGCAAAATCAGTGACCTGAAGTTAGTTTTAATTTGACACATTTTCTGGTATCATAGGATTTGCTTTTTTGTTTGTATTGGTTTCATTTAGTTTTAGGTTTTTTCACTTTGAAATTTTTCATCTTTTAAAGTTTTATTTCTCATGTATAACAAATCTGATTTAAGAAAAGCAGTAATAATAATAATATAATAACAAATCTGTATGTTCTCAGATACCAGAATTTCCAATCTCTCTGAAGCCTCATTTGAGCTTTGAGTTGCACAAACACTCCAAGGTATTAACTATATAGAACTTGTGTTAATCATTCATTCACCTTTCTTCTCCCTTTTACTGAATATCTTCATCTTTTTTTCTTTCTAAGATTATTGTTTTCTTTTTAAGTTTTGAGATAACTCGTATGCCATATAATTCACTCAAAGTGTACACTGTGATTTTTAATATGTTCACAAAGTTGCATAAGGATTACCATAATCAATTTGAAAACATTTTTGTCATACCAAAAAGAAACCCTGTACCCATTTCCCACCAATCTCCTTTCTCCTGGCAACCACTAATCTACTTTCTATCACAACAGACTTGCTTATCTGGACATTTCATAGAAATGTAATTGTACAATATTTGGTCTTCTCTGACAGGCTTCTTTACTTAACATAATGTTTTTAAGGTTCATCCATGTTGTAGCAGGTATCAATACTTACTTTCTTTTTATTGCTAAATAATATTCCATTTTACAGCTATACCACATTTTACTAACCAGTTCATCAGTCGATGGACATTTGGATTGCTCTATTTTTTCACTATTACGAATAATGCTGCTGTTAGCATTTATGTACAGGTTTTTGCATGGACCTATGTTTTATTTTGCTTCGGTATGTACCTAGGAATGGAATTGGTGGATCATATGGTGACTCTGTATTCAATCTTTTGAGAAACTGCCACTTTGTTATAGTGGCTATACCACTGTAAATTCCCAGCAGTGTTGTGACAGTTGCAGTTTCTCTGTATCCTCAGCAACTTTTGTCATATGACTTTTTGATTATAGTTACCCTAGTAGATATGTAATTATATCTCATTATGGTTCTTAATTTGCATTTTCCTAATGGCTAATGATGTTGGGCCACTTTTTATATACTTAATGGCCATTTGTTAATCTTTGGATTGACAAATCCCTTATCAGATATATGATTGCAAATATTTTCTCCCATTATGTGGGAATTTTTCATGCTCTTGATAGTGTCCTTTGCAAAAAAGGTTTTCACTTTGATAAAGTCCAATATGATACCTTTTTCTTTTATTGCTCATACTTTTTTGGTACCATATCTAAGAATGCTTGGTCCAAACCAAGATCATAAAGTTGTCCTCCTTTATACTTCCTTCTAAGAGTTTTATAGTATTAGCTCCTACACTTAGGTCTATTGTCAGTTTTTATTAATATTGCATAAAATGTGAGGAAAGAATTCAACTTCATCTTTTGCTTGCTGATATCCATTATCTCAACACAATATCTTTTAAGTGTATTCTTTCCTCCATTGAGTTGCCTTGCCACCCTTGTCGAAATCAATTGACTATAAATGTGAAGATTTATAGACTCTTAATTCTATTTCATTAACCTATATATCTATTCTTATGCCAGACACACATTGCCTTCATTTGTACTTTTGTAGTAAGTTGTAAAATCAGAAATTGTGAATCCTCCCAATTCGTTCTTTTTCAAGATTATTTTGGCTAGTCTGGGTCCCTAGCATTTCTCTATAAATTATAAGATAAACTTTCCATTTCTGCAGAAAGGCAGCAGGGATTTTGAAAGGGATAGTGTTGAATCTGTAGACCAGATTGGGTAGTTTACCATGTTAATACTATTAAGTCTTCCAATCTAAGACTATGGGTTATCTTTCCATTTATTTAAGTGTTCTTTAATTTCTTTCAATGACATTTGCAATTTTCATTGTGTAAGTCTTCTGCTACAGTAGAAGGAGGGAAATAATAAAGATTAGAGCAGAAATAAATAAAACCAAGAAGAATAAAACATTGGAAAGAATTAATGAAAGCAGGAGCTGGTTCTTCAAGAAAATAAACAAAATAGAAAAACCCCTAGCCAGACTTATAACGAAAAAAGAGTCTACACACATAAACAGAATCAAAACAAGAAAGGAAAAATCACTACAGACACCACAGAAATACAAAGAATTATTAGAGAATACTATGAAAAATTCCATGCTAACAAACTGGATAACCTAGAAGAAATGGACAACTTTCTAGAAAAATACAACCTGAAAGGCTGACTCAGAAAGAAACAGAAAATCTGAACACACCAATTACTAGCAACAAAATTGAATTGGTAATCAAAAAATTACCTGAGAACAAAACCCCTGGAGCAGATGGCTTCACTGCTGAATCTTATCAAACATTTAGTGGAGACCTAATACCCCATTCTTCTTTAAAGTTTTCCAAAAAGTAGAAGAGGAGGGAATACTTTCAAACTCATTCCATGAAGCCAACATCACCCTAATACCAAAACCAGGCAAGGAAAACACAAAAAAAGAAAATTACAGACCAATATCCCTGATGAACATAGATGCAAAAATACTAAACAAAATATTAGCAAACAGAATTCAAAAATACATCAAAAAGATCATCCATCATGATCAAGTAGGATTCATCCCAGGGATGCAAGGATAGTACAACATTAAAAATCCATCAACATCATCTACCACATCAACAAAAAGATGGACAAAAACCATATGATCATCTCCATAAATGCCAAAAAAGCATTTGACAAAATTCAACATCCATTCATGATAAAAACTCTCAACAAAATCGGTATAGAGGGCAAGTACCTCAACATAATAAAGGCAAAATATGAGAAACCCACAGCCAACATCATACTTAACAGGAAGAAGCTGAGAGCCTTTCCTTAAAGATCGGGAACAAGACAATGATGCCCACTCCACTTTAGTTCAACACAGTTCTGGAGGTCCTCGCCATGGCAATCAAGACAACACAAAGAAATAAAAGGCATTCAGATTGGCAAGGAAGAGGTTAAACTGCCACTGTTTGCAGATGATATGATATTGTACATAAAAAACCCTAAAGAATCCATTTCAAAACTACTAATTCTAATATCTGAATTCAGCAAAGTTGGGGGATACAAAATTAATACACAAAAATCTGTTGCATTCCTATACACTAATGATGAACTAACAGGAAGAAGAATCAGGAAAACAATTCCATTCACAATTACATCAAAAAATAAAATACCTGGAAATAAACCTAACCAAGGAAGTGAAAGACCTATACTCTGAAAACTACAAGACACTCATGAGAGAAATTAAAGAAGATACCAGTAAATGGAAATACATCCCATGCTCATGGATAGGAAGAATTAATATTATCAAAATGGCCATCCTGCCTAAAGCAATCTACAGATTCAATGCAATCCCTATCAAAATACCAACAGCATTCTTCAACGAACTAGAGAAAACCATTCTAAAATTCATATGGAACCACAAAAGACCTCGAATAGCCAAAGCAATCCTGAGAAGGAAGAATAAAGCTGGGGGGATTACGCTCCCCAACTTCAAGCTATACTACAAAGACACAGTAATCAAGACAATTTGGTACTGGCACAAGAACAGAACCATAGACCAATGGAACAGACTAGAGAGCCCAGATATAAACCCAAGCATATATGGTCAATTAATATATGATAAAGGAGCCATGGATATACAATGGGGAAATGACAGCCTCTTCAACAGCTGGTGTTGGCAAAACTGGACAGGGACATGCAAGAGAATGAAACTGGATAACTGTTTAACCCCAAACACAAAAGTAAACTTGAAATGACTCAAAGACCTGAATGTAAGTAATGAAACCATAAAACTCTTAGAAGACAACATAGGCAAAAATCTCTTGAATATAAACATGAGCAACTTTTTCCTGAAACGTGTCTCCTCAAGCAAGGGAAACAAAAGCAAAAATGAACACACGGGATTACATCAAACTAAAAATCTTCTGTACAGCAAAGGACACCATCAACAGAACAAAAAGGCATCCTACAGTATGGGAGGATATATTTGTAGATGACATATCCAACAAGGAGTTAACATCCAAATATATAAAGAACTTGCATGCCTCAACAACCAAAAAGCAAATCATCTGATTAAAAAATGGAAAGAGGATATGAATAGACAATTCTCCGAAGAAGAAATTCAGATGGCTGACAGGCATGTGTAAAGATGCTCCACATCATTGATTACCAGGGAAATGCAAATAAAAACCACAATGAGATATCACCTCACCCCAGTAAGGATGGCCAGCATCGAAAAGACTAAGAACAACAATTGCTGGCAAGGATGGGGAGAAAGGGGAACCCTCCTACACTTCTGGTGGGAATGTAAGCTAGTTCAACCATTGTGGAAAGCAATATGGAGGTTCCTCAAAAAACTAAAAATAGAAGTACCATTCGACCTAGGAATTCCACTCCTAGGAATTTACCCAAATAATATAATTTCTCAGATTCAAAAAGACATATGCACCCCTATCTTTATTGCAGCACTATCTACAATAGCCATGATACAGAAGCAACCTAAGTGTCCCATCAGTAGGCTCAAGAAGAGGTGGTACATATACCCAATGGAATACTATTCAGCCAAAAGAAAGAAACAAATCCTACCATTTGCAGCAACATGGATGGAGCTGGAGGACATTATGCTCAGTGAAATAAGCCAGCTGGAGAAAGACAAGTGCCAAATGATTTCCCTCATTTGTGGAGTATAACAACAAAGCAGAACTGAAGGAACAATACAACAACAGACTCACAGACTCCAAGAAGGGACTAGAGGTTACCAAAGGGGAGGGGTGGGGGAGGTCAGGTGGGAGGGAGGGAGAAGGGGATTTGAGGAGTATTATGATTGGCACATACAGTGTGGGGGTGATCATGGGGAAGACAGTGTAGCACAGAGAAAGCAAATAGTGACTCTGTGACATCTTACTATACTGATGGGCAGTGACTGCAATGGAGAATGGGGGAGACATGATAATATGGGTGAATGTAGTAACCACATTGTTTTTTCATGTGAAACCTTCTTAAGAGTGTATATCAATAATACCTTAAAAAAATAAAAATAAGTTATGTTTTTTTGGTCAAATTTATTCCTAAATATTGTCTTCTCTTTGGTGCTAAAATTAAAGATATTACTTTCTTAATTTCCTTTTCAGATTGTTCATTGCAAGTGTATAGAAATACAACTGATTTTTGCATGTTAATTTTGTATCCATTAACCTCACTGAACTCATTTATTCTGATATTTTGTGTAAAATTCTCCAGTTTTCTATATCCAAGATCATGCCATCTGCAAATAGAGATAGTTTTCCTATTTCTTTCAGTCTCCATGTCACTTATTTTTTTTCTTGTCTAATTGCCCTGGTTAGAACCTCTGTCCAGTACAGTTGTGGAATATAAATGGCAAAAGTGGACATCCTTGACTTGTTCATGTTGTTAGGTGACATTCAGTCTCTCAGCACCAAGTATACTGTTAGCTGTGGGTTTTTTGTAGATACCCTTCATCAGAGAGAAATTCTCTTCTATTCCTAATTCATTGATTTTTTTATCATGAAAGGGTACTGGACTTTGTCAAATGCTTTTTCTTTGTCTATCAGAAGATCATATTTTTTAAATTCTTTTATACTATGGACATATCTGTGGTAAATCTCATTTCATCATGCTTTGTAATCCTTTTTATATGCTTCAAGATTCAGTTTGCTAGTACTTTTTTTTATTAAGGTATGATTTATATACACTCTTATGAAGGTTTCACATGAAAAAACAATGTGATTACAACATTTACCCATATTATCAAGTCCACACCCATACCCCAATGCAGTCACTGTCCATCAGTGTAGTAAGATGCCACAGATCCACTGTGTGCTTTCTCTATGCTACACTGTTCTCCCCGTGATTCCCCCACACCATGTGTACTAAACATAATCTCCCTCAATTCCCTTCTCCCTCCCTCCCCACCTGCCCTCCCAGACGCCTCCCCCTTTGGTAACCACTAGTTCATTCTTGGAGTCTCTAAGTCTGCTGCTATTTTGTTCCTTCAGTTTCGCTTCATTGTTATACTCCACAAATGAGGGAAATAATTTGGCATTTATCTTTCTCCGCCTGGCTTATTTCACTGAGCACTGATGTCCTCCAGCTCCATCCATGTTGTTGCAAATGGTAGGATTTATTTCTTTCTTATGGCCAAATAGTATTCCATTGTGTATATGTACCACATCTTCTTTATTCATCTACTGATGGACACTTAGGTTGCTACCATATCTTGGCTATTGTAAAAAGTGCTGCAATAAACATAGGGGTGCATATGTCTTTTTGAATCTGAGAACTTGTATTCTTTGGGTAAATTCCAAGGAGTGGAATTCTGGGGTCAAATGGTATATCTATTTTTAGTTTTTTGAGGAACCTCCATATTGCTTTCCACAATGGTTGAACTAGCTTACATTCCCACCAGCAGTATAGGAGGGTTCCCCTTTATCCCCATCCTCGCCAGCATTTGTTATTCTTAGTCTTTTCGATGCTGGCCATCCTTACTGGTGTGAGGTGATATTTCATTGTGCTTTTAATTTGCATTCCCCTGATGATTAGTGATGTGGAGCATCTTTTCATGTGTCTGTTAGCCATCTGAATTTCTTCTTTGGAGAACTGTCTCTTCATATTCTCTGCCCGTTTTTTAATCAGGTTATTTGCTTTTGGGTGGTGAGGCGTGTAAGTTCTTTATATATTTTGGATGTTAACCCCTTGTCAGATATGTCATCTACAAATATATTCTCCCATACTGTAGTATGCCTTTTTGTTCTGTTGATTGTGTCCTCTGCTGTACAGAAACTTTTTAGTTTGATATAGTCCCATGAGTTCATTTTTGCTTTTTGTTTCCCTTGCTTGAAGAGATGTGTTCAGGAAGAACTTGCTCATGCTTATATTCAGGAGATGTTTCGCTATTTTGTCTTCTAAGAGTTTTATGGTTTCATTACTTACATTCAGGTCTTTGAGTCATTTCAAGTTTACTTTTGTGTTTGGGGTTAAACAGTTATCCAGTTTCATTCTCTTGCATGTCCCTGTCCAGTTTTGCCAACACCAGCTGTTGAAGAGGCTGTCATTTCCCCATTGTATGTCCATGACTCCTTTATCATATATTAATTGACCATATATGCTTGGGTTTATATCAGGGCTCTCTAGTCTGTTCCATTGGTCTATGGTTCTGTTCTTGTGCCAGTACCAAATTGTCTTGATTACTGTGTCTTTGTAGTATAGCTTGAAGTTGGGGAGCGTAATCCCCCCAGCTTTATTCTTCCTTCTCAGGATTGCTTTGGCTATTTGAGGTCTTTCGTGGTTCCATATGAATTTTAGAACGATTTTCTCTAGTTCGTTGAAGAATGCTGTTGATATTTTGATGGGGATTGCATTGAATCTGTGGTTTGCTTCAGGCAGGATGGCCATTTTGACAATATTAATTCTTCCTATCCATGAGCATGGGTTGAATTTCCATTTACTGGTATCTTCTTTGATTTCTCTTAAGAGTGTCATGTAGTTTTCAGAGTATAGGTCTTTCACTTCTTTGGTTAGGTTTATTCCTAGGTATTTTATTCTTTTTGATGTAATTGTGAATGGAATTATTTTCCTGATTTCTCTCTCTGCTAGTTCATTGTTAGTGTATAGGAATGCCACAGGTTTTGGCGTATTAGTTTTGTATCCCCCAACTTTGCTGAATTCAGATATTAGATGTAGTAGTTTTGGAGTGGGTTCTTTAGGCCTTTTTATGTACAATATCATGTCATCTGCAAACAGGGACAGTTTAACTTCTTCCTTGCCAATCTGGATGCCTTTTATTTCTTTGTGTTGTCTGATTCCCATAGCTAGGACCTCCAGTACTATGTTGAATAGAAGTGGGGAAAGTAGGCATCCTTGTCTTGTTCCCAATCTTAAAGGAAATGCTTTCAGCTTCTCGCTGTTAAGTATGATGTTGGCTGTGGGTTTGTCATATATGGCCTTTATTATGTTGAGGTACTTGTCCTCTATGCCCATTTTGTTGAGAATTATTAACATGAGTGGATGTTGAATTTTGTCGAATGCTTTTTTGGCATTTATGGAGATGATCATGTGGTTTTTGTCCTTTTTGTTGATGCGGTGAATGATGTTGATGGATTTTCGAATGTTGTACCATTCTTGCATCCCTGGGATAAATCCCAGTTGATCATGATGAATGATCTTTTTGATGTATTTTTGAATTTGATTTGCTAATATTTTGTTCAGTGTTTTTGCATCTATGTTCATTAGGGATATTGGCCTGTTAGTTTTCTTTTTTTGTGGTGTCTTTGCCTCGTTTTGGTATTAGAGTGATGCTGGCCTCATGGAATGAGTTTGGAAGTATTCCCTCCTCTTCTATTTTTTGGAAAACTTTAAGAAGAATGGGTATTAGGTCTTCACTAAATGTTAGATAAAATTCAGCAGTGAACCCATCTGGTCCAGGAATTTTCTTCTTAGGCATTTTGTTCTTAGGTAGTTTTTTGATAACCAGTTCAATTTCATTGCTGGTAATTGGTCTGTTCAGATTTTCTGTTTCTTCCTTGGTCAGCCTGGGAAGGTTGTATTTTTCTAGAAAGTTTTCCATTTCTTGTAGGTTTTCCTGTTTGTTAGCAAGGAATTTTTCATAGTATTCTCTAATAATTCTTTGTATTTCTGTGGTGTCTGTAGTGATTTTTCCTTTCTCATTTCTGATTCTGTTTATGTCTGTAGGCTCTCTTTTTTTCTTGGTAAGTCTGGCTAGGGGTTTATCTATTTTATTTATTTTCTTGAAGAACCAGCTCTTGCTTTCATTGATTCTTTCTATTGTTTTATTCATCTTGATTTTATTTATTTCTACTCTAATCTTTATTATGTCCCTCCTTCTACTGACTTTGGGCCTCATTTGTTCTTCCTTTTCCAGTTTCGTTAATTGTGAGTTTAGACTACTCATATGGGATTATTCTTCTTTCCTGAGGTAGGCCTGTATTGCAATATACTTTCATCTTAGCACGGCCTTGTCTGCATCCCACCGATTTTGCGGTGTTGAATTATTGTTGTCATTTGTCTCCATATATTTCTTGATCTCTGTTTTTATTTGGTCATTGATACATTGTTTATTTATGAGCATGTTGTGAAGCCTTCATGTGTTTGTGGGATTTTTCATTTTCTTTGTGTAATTTAGTTCTAGTTTCATACCTTTGTGGTCTGAGAAACTGGTTGGTACAATTTCAGTCTTTTTTAATTTACTGAGGCTCTTTTTGTGGCCTAGTATATGATCTGTTCTTGAAAATGTTCCATGTGCACTTGAGAAGAATGTGTATTGTGTTGCTTTTGGGTGTAGAGTTCTGTAGATGTCTGTTAGGTCCATCTGTTCCAATGTGTTGTTCAGTGCCTCTGTGTCCTTACTTGTTTTCTGTCTTGTTGATCTGTCCTTCAGAGTGACGGGAGTGTTGAAGTCTCCTAGAATTAATGCATTCCATTCTATTTCCCCTTTTAATTCAGGTAGTATTCATTTCACATATGTAGGTGCTCCTGTGTTGGGAGCATAGATATTTATAATGTTTATATCTTCTTGTTGGATTGACCCCTTTATCATTATGTAATGTTCTTCTTTGTCTCTGGTGACTTTCTTTGTTTTGAAGTCTATTTTGTCTGATACAAGTACTGCAACTCCTGCTTGTTTCTCCCTATTAGTTGCATGAAATATCTTTTTCCATCCCTTCACTTTTAGTCTGTGTATGTCTTTGGGTTTAAAGTGAGTCCCTTGTAGGCAGCATATAGATGGGTCTTGTTTTTTCTTATCTATTCAGTGACTCTATGCCTTTTGATTGGTGCATTCAGACCATTTACATTTAGGGTGATTATCGATAGGTGGGTACTTACTGCCATTGCAGGCTTTAGTTTAGTGGTTACCAAAGGTTCAAGGTTAACTTCCTTACTATCTAAGAGTCTAGCTTAACTCACTTAATATGCTATTACAAACACAATCTAAAGGTTCTTTTCTTTTTCTCCTCCTTTTCCTTCCTCCTCCATTCTTTATATAGTAAGTATCATATTCTGTACTCTTTATCTATCCCTTGATTGACTTTTGGGATAGTTGATTTAATTTTGCATTTGCTTAGTAATTAGCTGTTCTACTTTCTTTTTTTTTTTTTTGTTTGTTTTTTTTGTTTTTTGTTTTTTTTTTTTTTTTTTAATAATTATTTTTTATTGAAGGGTAGTTGACACACAGTATTACATTACATGAGTTTCAAGTGTACAACACAGTGGTAGAACATTTATATACATAATTCTAGGTTCCAGCTATCACCCTACCAAGCTGTTACAATATCTTGACTATATTCCTTATGCTATACATTACATCCTGGTTACTAATTTATTTTACCATTGGAAGTCTGTCCTTTTTTTTTTTTTTTTTTTTTGTGAGGGCATCTCTCATATTTATTGATCAAATGGTTGTTAACGACAATAAAATTCTGTATAGGGGAGTCAATGCTCAATGCACAATCATTATTCCACCCCAAGCCTAATTTTTGTCAGTCTCCAATCTTCTGAGGCATAACAAACAAGTTTTTACATGTAGAACAAATTCTTACATAATGAATAAGTTACATAGTGAACAGTACAAGGGCAGTCATCACAGAAACTTTCGGTTTTGCTCATGCATTATGAACTATAAACAGTCAGTTCAAATATGAATACTCATTTGGTTTTTATACTTGATTTATATGTGGATACCACATTTCTCTCTTTATTATTATTATTTTTAATAAAATGCTGAAGTGGTAGGTAGATACAAGATAAAGGTAGAAAACATAGTTTAGTGTTATAAGAGAGCACATGTAGATGATCAGGTGTGTGCCTGTAGACTATGTGTTAATCCAAGCTAGACCAGGGCAATAAAACATCCACGTATGCAGAAGATTTCTCTCAGAACGGGGGGGTGAGGTTCTAAGCCTCACCTCTGTTGATCCCCAATTTCTCACCTGATGGCCCCCCTGCGACTGTGCCTGTCTTAGGTTGTTCCTCCCTTGAGGAATCTTACCCGTCTCTGGCTAACCAGTCATCTTCCGGGGCCATACAGGGAAATGTGAAGTTGGTAAGTGAGAGAGAAGCCTTATTGTTTGAAAAAGTTAGCTTTTTACTTCTTTGCATATTTATGCCCTGTGGCTTCTATGCCCAGCATTTGTCTTGAGGTATCTTTACCACTTGGAAGAATTATGATACTCGGTAAATTTGATATGAGGCACGAATTCTATTTAAGGGTTGTAATTAGGAAGGAAGAAGAAAAGCTATAGAAGTAGCAGGCGGAAGAAAACATGGGAAGATTGATTATTTCTTTGATATATCTTCTTGTAGAGTAACTTCAGCATGTATAGGTTTTAAGCTACTACTTAAATTGCACACACACATTAACATAATAGGAGTATAGTTACATAACCAAGGCATATCTGTAATTACCAGCCATCTGCAGTGAAACCAAGAAAACCAGTTAGGCACCTTAGGCATTTGTGAAAACTTATCTATGATATGGTGGATATTGTCCAAATGAACTTGAACAGTCTGAGAGAAATCAGACAAATTAAAACAACCCATTCCTGGGGACTGTTCACATGCCATATGTTCTTTTAACAATAAATAGTTTGTAGTTGTAAGACTTTGGAGCGCTACAATTTGCACTTCTCCAAATTCTTGGTTGAGTTCCAACAGTATAGATCCAGTCCAATTTTGTTGTTTTACTGTATGCACAGGCCAGCTTAGATATCTCCTTCCTCATTCCCATGGCAAGTCCAGGAACTGGTGGGATGAGTGCATCTACAGGTGTAGCAGTGCGTGGATCTTTGTTGGGGTTTTTTGATGATCATCTTCTGGCATGAGTCTTCCAGAGAGTGCAGATGTTGGAAGTTCTTTTTCATATCGTATCTTAGTTCATTTTCGGGGTAGCCGAATTAGGCTTTGATCCTCTGTGTAAACACAAACAGACCCTTTGCCTACACTTTTATATGCCCTTTATACCCTTGTGTAGAACTCGTTGGAGGTTACCACACAGGAACTGCCCTTTTTTTTTTTTTTTTTTTTTGCTATCACTAATCTACACTTACATGACGAATATTATGTTTACTAGGCTCTCCCCTATACCAGGTCTCCCCTATAAACCCCTTTACAGTCACTGTCCATCAGCATAGCAAAATGTTGTAGAATCACTACTTGCCTTCTCTGTGTTGTACAGCCCTCCCTTTTCTCCTACCCCCCCATGCATGTTAATCTTAATACCCCCCTACTTCCCCCCCCTTATCCCTCCCTACCCACCCATCCTCCCCAGTCCCTTTCCCTTTGGTACCTGTTAGTCCATTCTTGAGTTCTGTGATTCTGCTGCTGTTTTGTTCCTTCAGTTTTTCCTTTGTTCTTATATTCCACAGATAAGTGAAATCATTTGGTATTTCTCTTTCTCCGCTTGGCTTGTTTCACTGAGCATAATACCCTCCAGCTCCATCCATGTTGCTGCAAATGATTGGATTTGCCCTTTTCTTATAGCTGAGTAGTATTCCATTGTGTATATGTACCACATCTTCTTTATCCATTCATCTATTGATGGACATTTAGGTTGCTTCCAATTCTTGGCTATTGTAAATAGTGCTGCAATAAACATAGGGGTGCATCTGTCTTTCTCAAACTTGATTGCTGCATTCTTAGGGTAAATTCCTAGGAGTGGAATTCCTGGGTCAAATGGTAAGTCTGTTTTGAGCATTTTGATGTACCTCCGTACTGCTTTCCACAATGGTTGAACTAACTTACATTCCCACCAGCAGTGTAGGAGGGTTCCCCTTTCTCCACAGCCTCGCAAACATTTGTTGTTGTTTGTCTTTTGGATGGCAGCCATCCTTACTGGTGTGAGGTGATACCTCATTGTAGTTTTAATTTGCATTTCTCTGATAATTAGCGATGTGGAGCATCTTTTCATGTGTCTGTTGGCCATCTGTATTTCTTTTTTGGAGAACTGTCTGTTCAGTTCCTCTGCCCATTTTTTAATTGGGTTATTTGTTTTTTGTTTGTTGAGGCATGAGAGCTCCTTATATATTCTGGACGTCAAGCCTTTATCGGATGTGTCATTTTCAAATATATTCTCCCATACTGTAGGGATCCTTCTTGTTCTATTGATGGTGTCTTTTGCTGTACAGAAGCTTTTCAGCTTAATATAGTCCCACTTACTCATTTTTGCTGTAGTTTTCCTTGCCCGGGGAGATATGTTCAAGAAGAGGTCACTCATGTTTATGTCTAAGAGGTTTTCGCCTATGTTTTCTTCCAAGAGTTTAATGGTTTCATGGCTTACATTCAGGTCTTTGATCCATTTTGAGTTTACTTTTGTATATGGGGTTAGACAATGGTCCAGTTTCATTCTCCTACATGTAGCTGTCCAGTTTTGCCAGCACCACCTGTTGAAGAGACTGTCATTTCGCCATTGTATGTCCATGGCTCCTTTATCAAATATTAATTGACCATATATGTCTGGGTTAATGTCTGGATTCTCTAGTCTGTTCCATTGGTCTGTGGCTCTGCTCTTGTGCCAGTACCAAATTGTCTTGATTACTATGGCTTTATAGTAGAGCTTGAAGTTGGGGAGTGAGATCCCCCCTACTTTATTCTTCTTTCTCAGGATTGCTTTGGCTATTCGGGGTCTTTGGTGTTTCCATATGAATTTTTGAATTGTTTGTTCCAGTTCATTGAAGAATGTTGCTGGTAGTTTCATAGGGATTGCATCAAATCTGTATATTGCTTTGGGCAGGATGGCCATTTTAACGATATTAATTCTTCCTAGCCACGAGCATGGGATGAGTTTCCATCTGTTAGTGTCCCCTTTAATTTCTCTTAAGAGTGACTTGTAGTTTTCAGAGTATAAGTCTTTCACTTCTTTGGTTAGGTTTATTCCTAGGTATTTTATTTTTTTTGATGCAATTGTGAATGGAGTTGTTTTCCTGATTTCTCTTTCTGTTGGTTCATTGTTAGTATACAGGAAAGCCACAGATTTCTGTGTGTTGATTTTGTATCCTGCAACTTTGCTGTATTCCGATATCAGTTCTAGTAGTTTTGGGGTGGAGTCTTTAGGGTTTTTTATGTACAGTATCATGTCATCTGCAAATAGTGACAGTTTAACTTCTTCTTTACCAATCTGGATTCCTTGTATTTCTTTATTTTGTCTGATTGCCGTGGCTAGGACCTCCAGTACTATGTTAAATAACAGTGGAGAGAGTGGGCATCCCTGTCTAGTTCCCGATCTCAGAGGAAATGCTTTCAGCTTCTCGCTGTTCAATATAATGTTGGCTGTGGGTTTATCATAGATGGCCTTTATTATGTTGAGGTACTTGCCCTCTATTCCCATTTTGCTGAGAGTTTTTAACATGAATGGATGTTGAACTTTGTCAAATGCTTTTTCAGCATCTATGGAGATGATCATGTGGTTTTTGTCTTTCTTTTTGTTGATGTGGTGGATGATGTTGATGGACTTTCGAATGTTGTACCATCCTTGCATCCCTGGGATGAATCCCACTTGGTCATGGTGTATGATCCTTTTGATGTATTTTTGAATTCGGTTTGCTAATATTTTGTTGAGTATTTTTGCATCTACGTTCATCAGGGATATTGGTCTGTAGTTTTCTTTTTTGGTGGGGTCTTTGCCTGGTTTTGGTATTAGGGTGATGTTAGCTTCATAGAATGAGTTTGGGAGTATCCCCTCCTCCTCTATTTTTTGGAAAACTTTAAGGAGAATGGGTATTATGTCTTCCCTGTATGTCTGATAAAATTCCGAGGTAAATCCATCTGGCCCGGGGGTTTTGTTCTTTGGTAGTTTTTTGATTACCTCTTCAATTTCGTTGCTGGTAATTGGTCTGTTTAGATTTTCTGTTTCTTCCTGGGTCAATCTTGGAAGGTTATATTTTTCTAGGAAGTTGTCCATTTCTCCTAGGTTTCCCAGCTTGTTAGCATATAGGTTTTCATAGTATTCTCCAATAATTCTTTGCATTTCTGTGGGGTCCGTCGTGATTTTTCCTTTCTCGTTTCTGATACTGTTGATTTGTGTTGATTCTCTTTTCTTCTTAATAAGTCTGGCTAGAGGCTTATCTATTTTGTTTATTTTCTCGAAGAACCAGCTCTTGGTTTCATTGATTTTTGCTATTGTTTTATTCTTCTCAATTTTATTTATTTCTTCTCTGATCTTTATTATGTCCCTCCTTCTGCTGACCTTAGGCCTCATCTGTTCTTCTTTTTCCAATTTCGATAATTGTGACATTAGACCATTCATTTGGGATTGCTCTTCCTTTTTTAAATATGCTTGGATTGCAATATACTTTCCTCTTAAGACTGCTTTTGCTGTGTCCCACAGAAGTTGGGGCTTAGTGTTGTTGTTGTCATTTGTTTCCATATATTGCTGGATCTCCATTTTGATTTGGTCATTGATCCATTGATTATTTAGGAGCGTGTTGTTAAGCCTCCATGTGTTTGTGAGCCTCTTTGCTTTCTTTGTACAGTTTATTTCTAGTTTTATGCCTTTGTGGTCTGAAAAGTTGGTTGGTAGGATTTCAATCTTTTGGAATTTACTGAGGCTCTTTTTGTGGCCTAGTATGTGGTCTATTCTGGAGAATGTTCCATGTGCACTTGAGAAGAATGTATATCCCGCTGCTTTTGGATGTAGAGTTCTATAGATGTCTATTAGGTCCATCTGCTCTACTGTGTTGTTCAGTGCTTCCGTGTCCTTACTTATTTTCTGCCCAGTGGATCTATCCTTTGGGGTGAGTGGTGTGTTGAAGTCTCCTAGAATGAATGCATTGCAGTCTATATCCCCCTTTAGTTCTGTTAGTATTTGTTTCACATATGCTGGTGCTCCTGTGTTGGGTGCATATATATTTAGAATGGTTATATCCTCTTGTTTGACTGAGCCCTTTATCATTATGTAGTGTCCTTCTTTATCTCTTGTTACTTTCTTTGTCTTGAAGTCTATTTTGTCTGATATTAGTACTGCAACCCCTGCTTTCTTCTCACTGTTGTTTGCTTGAAATATGTTTTTCCATCCCTTGACTTTTAGTCTGTACATGTCTTTGGGTTTGAGGTGAGTTTCTTGTAAGCAGCATATAGATGGGTCTTGCTTTTTTATCCATTCTGTTACTCTGTGTCTTTTGATTGGTGCATTCAACCCATTAACATTTAGGGTGACTATTGAAAGATATGTACTTATTGCCATTGCAGGCTTTAAATTCGTGGTTACCAAAGGTTCAAGGTTAGCCTCTTTAGTATCTTACTGCCTAACTTAGCTCGCTTATTGAGCTGTTATATACACTATCTGGAGATTCTTTTCTTCTCTCCCTTCTTGTTCCTCCTCCTCGATTCTTCATATGTTGGGTGTTTTGTGCTGTGCTCTTTCTAGGAGTGCTCCCATCTAGAGCAGTCCCTGTAAGATGTTCTGTAGAGGTGGTTTGTGGAAAGCAAATTCCCTCAGCTTTTGTTTGTCTGGGAATTGTTTAATCCCACCGTCATATTTGAATGATAGTCGTGCTGGATACAGTATCCTTGGTTCAAGGCCCTTCTGTTTCATTGTATTAAATATATCATGCCATTCTCTTCTGGCCTGTAGGGTTTCTGTTGAGAAATCTGACGTTAGCCTGATGGGTTTCCCTTTATAGGTGACCTTTTTCTCTCTAGCCACCTTTAACACTCTTTCCTTGTCCTTGATCTTTGCCATTTTAATTATTATGTGTCTTGGTGTTGCCCTTCTTGGATCCTTTCTGTTGGGGGTTCTGTGTATTTCCGTGGTCTGTTTGATTACTTCCTCCCCCAGTGTGGGGAAGTTTTCAGCAATTATTTCTTCTAAGATACTTTCCATCTCTTTGCCTCTCTCTTCTTCTTCTGGGACCCCTATAATACGGATATTGCTCCTTTTAGATTGGTCACACAGTTCTCTTAATATTGTTTCATTCCTGGAGATCCTTTTGTCTCTCTCTATGTCAGCTTCTATGCGTTCCTGTTCTCTTATTTCAATTCCATCAATGGCCTCTTGCATTCTATCCATTCTGCTTATAAACCCTTCCAGAGTTTGTTTCATTTCTGCGATCTCCTTTCTGGCATCTGTGATCTCTTTCCGGACTTCATCCCATTTTTCTTGCGTATTTCTCTGCATCTCTGTCAGCATGTTTATGATTCTTATTTTGAATTCTTTGTCAGGAAGACTGGTTAGGTCTGTCTCCTTCTCTGGTGTTGTCTCTGTGATCTTTGTCTGCCTGTAGCTTTGCCTTTTCATGGTGATAGGAATAGTCTGCAGAACTGGGACGAGTGACGGCTGGAAGGACTTCCTTTCTTGTTGGTTTGTGGCCCTCCTCTCCTGGGAGAACAGCGGCCTCTAGTGGCTTGTGCTGCGCAGCTGCGCGCAGACAGGGTTTCTGCTTCCTGCCCGGCTGCTATGGAGTTAATCTCCGCTGTTGCTGTGGGCGTGGCCTGGCTCGGGCAGCTACTCCAAAATGGTGGAGTCGCGTTGGAGCAGGAGCTGCTGGGAGGCTATTTATCTCCGTAAGGGGCCTCCCTGCTCCCTGCAGCCCAGGGGTTAGGGTGCCCAGAGACCCCGGATTCCCTACCTCTGGATTAAGTGACCCGCCCTGCCCCTTTAAGACTTCCAAAAAGCACCCGCCGAAACAAAACAACGACCACAAAAAAAAACAAGAAAAAAAAATTTTTTTAATTAAAAAAAAAAATTTTTAATTAAAAAAAAAAAGGTGGTCTTTCGTTTTTCTTTATTCTCCGGTGCCAGCCTCAGGCCTCTGCTCACCGGTCTTTCTGCCCTGTTTCCCTAATATTGGGGTCCCTGTCCCTTTAAGACTTCCAAAAAGCGCTCGCCAAAACAAAGCAGCAAAAAAGCAAAAAAAAAAAAATGGTCGCGCGCTTTTCTTATGTCCTCTGTCGCCCAGCCTCCAGTGCCTGCTCACTGTTGTTGCTGCCCTGTTTTCCCAGTATCGAGGGCCCTGCGCTCTGGCCCGGATGACTGGGGCTGGGTGTTCGGCAGCCCTGGGCTCCGTCTCCCTCCCGCTCTGCCTGCTCTTCTCCCGCCGGGAGCTGGGGGGAGGGGCGCTCGGCTCCCGCGGGGCCGGGGCTTGTATCTTACCCCCTTCGCGAGGCGCTGGGTTCTCTCAGGTGTGGATGTGGTCTGGATATTGTCCTGTGTCCTCTGGTCTTTATTCTAGGAAGGGTTGTCTTTGTTATATTTTCATAGATATATGTTGTTTTGGGAGGAGATTTCCGCTGCTCTACTCACGCCGCCATCTTCCGCCCCCCTGTTCTACTTTCTTTGCTGTGTTTTCATTGCCTCTGGTGACAACTATTCAACCTTTGGAACACTTCCATCTATAGCAGTCCCTCCAAAATAGGCTGTAGAGATGGTTTGTGGGAGGTAAATCCTCTCAGGTTTTGCTTATCTGGAAATTGTTTAATCCCCCTTTCAAATTTAAATGATAATCTTGCTGGATAAAGTCATTTTGGTTCCAGGCCCTTCTGCTTCATTGCATTAAATACATCATGCCACTCCCTCTGGCCTATAAGGTTTCTGCTGAGAAGTCTGATGTTAGCCTGACGGGCTTTCCTGTGTATGTGATCTTATTTCTCTCTCTGGCTGCTTTTAACAGTCTGTCCTTATCTTTAATCTTTGCCATTTTAATTACTGTATGTCTTGGTGTTGTCTTCCTTGGGTCCCTTGTGTGGCGAGATCTATGCACCTCCATGGCCTGAAAGACTAACCCCTTCCCCAAACTGGGGAAGTTTTCAGCAATTACCTCCTCAAAGACACTTTCTATCCCTTTTTCTCTCTCTTCTTCTGGTACCTCTCTAATGCGAATATTGTTCCTTTTGGATTGGTCACACAGTTCTCTCAATATTCTTTCATTCTTAGAGATCCTTTTTTCTCTCTGTGCCTCAGCTTCTTTGTATTCCTCTTCTCTGGTTTCTGTTTCATTTATCATCTCCTCCACCTTATCTGATATGCTTTTAATACCCTCCATTGTGCTCTTCAAGGATTGGATCTCCAACCAGAATTCATTCCTGAGTTCTTGAATATCTTTCCGTACCTCCATTAGCATATTAATGATTTTTATTTTGAGCTCCCTTGCAGGAAGTATCATAAGGTCCATGTCATCTTTCTCAGGGATTATATTAATTTTACTCTGGAGCAGGTTCCTTTGGCATTTCATATTTGTGTATGGTGCCCTCTAGTGTCCAAAAGCTCTACTCTGGAGCTGCTGAGCCCCTGAAGCAATGTCGCAGCGGAGTGGTACTGGTGCCTGGGGGGAGGAAAGAGCTGTTTCCTGCTTCCCAGCTGCTGTGCCTGTCTCCACTGCCTGAACCAGTGGGCCGAGCAGCTGGATATGGATACCTGCTTTCCACAAGCGGCTGAAATCTCAGTCTCTCCAGGAATTCTGCCTGTCTGCTTTCCAACCCCGTCATCACCAGAGTATCATGAAAGCACCATGAAATGTATGTTTGTGTTCCCAGAGCAGATCTCCAGAGCTAGGTATTCAGCAGTCCCAGGACCCCCTCCCTCCCTGCTCAGTTTCTCTTTGTCCCACTGGTGAGCTGGGGTGGGGGAAGGGCTTGGGTCCTGCTGGGCCACAGCTTTGTTACCCTGTTCTGTGAGGTCTGCTCTTTTCGCCATGTGTATGCAGTCTGGCTCAGTCCTCTTTCCTATTGCTCTCTCAGGATTAGTTGTATTAATTATATTTTCATATTATATGCAGTTTTAGGAGGAAGCCTGTGTCCCACCTCTCACGCCACCATCTTTAACCTGGTCTGTGCTATTTGAGGATTTGTATGTCTGCATTCATAAAAGATATTGGTCTATAGTTTTCATTTCATTTCATTCATATGTTGTTGCTAACTTTGATATGGTAATCTGGATTCAGAATGAGTCGGAAAGTTCCTTCTGTGTATTTTTTTTTGTAAGAGTGAGCGAAGGATTGGTATTAATTCTTCTTTACTTCATGGAATTTACTCTTGAAGCCATCTGACCCTGGGGTTATCTTTGTAGGATGTTTTGATTACCAGTTCAATTATCTTTACTTGCTATAGATCCACTGATATTTTCTATTTCTTTCTAATCCGTTTGAAAATTTCTACAAGATCCATAGTAGTTTCCCCTCCTCATTCCTGATTCTAGTAATTTGAGCCCTCTCTCTTCTTTTCTTGGTCAGTCCGCCTAAAGGTTTGTCAGTTCTGTTTGGAATTGTGAAAAAAAACAACTTTTGCTTTTGATTTTCTCTAATTTTTTTTTTTTGGTTTTTATAACAGATTTTTATAACTACAAAGTTCCCTATAAGCAGTGCTGTAGCTGCATCTCATAATTTTTGTATTATGTTTTTGTTTTCATTTACCTCAAAGTATTTTCTAATTTTCTAATTATTTGACCCATTGGTTATTCAGTGTGTATTCTTTAATTTCACATAACTGAATTTCTCAGATTTCTTCTATTACTGATTTACAATTCATTCCATAACGGTCAGAGAACATTGCATGATTTTACTCCCTTTAAATTCATTGAGACTTACTTCATGACCTCAGGTATGGTGTCTTCTGGAGAATGTTCACTGGGAAGAATATGTATTCTGCTGTTTTGGGTTGAGTGTTCTCTGGATGCCTGTTAGGTCTAGTTGTTGATAGTGTTGTTCAGGCCTTCTTTTTCTTGTCGATCTTCTACTTACTCTATCCATTATGGAGAGTGGGGCGTTGAAGTCTCCAAATAATCTTGTTAACTTACCTCTTTCTCTCCTCAGAGTCACTTTATGCTTCATGTATTTTGAGGCTTTGTTATTAATGAATGTGTTTATAACTTTTATCTTCTGATGGATTGACTCCTTTTTCATTATAAAGTGTTCTTCTTTGTCCCCAGGAGCACTTTTTATCTTAAAGTCTATTTTGTCTAATATGAGTATAGCCACCCAACCTTTATTTTGGTTATTGTTTGTGAGTGTATCTTTTCCATCTTTTTACTTTATTTGTGTATTTAAATCTAAAGTGTTTGTTTTATAGACAGCATATAGTTTGATCATTTTTTACATCTGTTCTGCCAATATCTGCCTTTTAATTGGAGTCTTTTATCCACTTAATGTAGTAATTAATAATGAAAATATCCCTCAATATGGGTTACCTGATTATTTCCTTATGATTAGGTTTCGGTTATGCATTATTGGAAAGACATAAATCATGTTTTAACTTTCTCTGATCATTATACTAGGGGCTACATCTTGTCAGTTTGTCCCATTACTGATGATGTTAACTGTGATAATTGGTTTAGCTGATGTCTCATGGATTTCTCCATTGTAAAAGGTGACTTTCCTACCAATTGTCATTACTAAGTAGTCTGTTCAAAGAAACTTTGAAATTGTGTAAATATTCTGCCTCTCAGCAAACTTCTGCTCAGTGGATTTAGCATCCATCAATAATTTATTAATTTAAAATCTTTCCCTGAATTTGGAGAAACAGCTATCAGGCTGCTAATATCCTTCTCACTTTGTTTGAAATACAAAGATAATCATCATACATCCTTGCAGTTAGGTGTGGCTAGATACAGTTAGGTGAGTTCAGTTAGAAACAATTCAACTAAGCTGTTTCTGCCAAGTCATACCTGATTGTTTCATTGAATGGCTGAATTCCTTGGAGGTACAAACAGGAAAGAGCTCTATTTTTTCCAACCACTGCCTTCCTTCATGTTCTGTCAGATCTTTTCCCCCCTCTCCTTTTCCTTCAGCCCCCAGAAAGTTCTTTAACTTTCTGGTCACTTTCAGTTATAAAAACTGCATCATTCATGAAATAAGCCTTACTTTCAGGTATTTAAAAAAAAAAGAGCTGGAATTCAAAACCTCAGTGTTGCATCAAATTCCCTTTTTGTCCCTTCTACATAGCTCATTCCTGCCTCATGGCTTAGGATGTGCATTTTGAAGGGAATGGCATAATTTATTACTCTCCTTTCTCCTCCACTACTCTGACTTCTCAAGGTCAGGGCAGGAATAAGTGGGGATTAAGGGGAAGGGATAAAATGCAGTCTTATAAAATCTTGGCTGTTGGAGAATGTAGCCCTCTATGTCACACATGTGCAAGTGCTGTTTTTCACCAAGGTCTGCTTGCATGTTCTTTAGAAACTCTGTAGAGACCTCTGTCCACTGCGGTTCCCTGGCAAAGATGCTTACAGCTGGACCCTAGAGACCCACCCCAAGCTCCAATCCCATACTTCATGTTCTTTTTTGCTTGGTTCTCTACCCTTCATATTGTCTTTATGTGCAGGACACCTTCAGAATAGTTCAAACCAGACTATCCTTTGAATACACACACATTCACGGCCCACAGGAAACTCATTCTTGCTTTGCCAAGCATTGGGAGTATAAACCACACCACTGCTCCATGCCACCATGGACTTTCAGAATTCCCCAGGAAGAATCATTTCACATGGGATAAGAAGAAGAAGAAAATGAGGCATTCCCCCTGAACTTATGACTCATTACCTCAGTGACTCCTTTTTTGAGTGTATATAAGATAGAGGTGGAGAGAGAGATCATCCCAGGATCAAGCTGGCCACTTTTTGGTAAACTCTGAAAGAAGAGACCATAGATCCTTGGTATTTTAGGACTTGTTCTGGACCTAAGAGAAATTGTGAGACTGCAAGAAAAGTCTCATTTAGCATTCTGTTCATAAATATGAAGAGGACAATTAAAGTAACTTCTAATTACAGAATTGCAATCATATTGTTCATATAAAATTTGCATACTTTTCCCCTACTTAACAACATCGATCTTTCCTTAGACTCTCAAGCTTGTCACTCACACCCTCTTTTAATTATTATTTCCCCAGCCTGGAACACTACATCCTGGATCTTCACATGCTTGAATTTTGCTACGGGTTGTATTTTAGCACTTAAATTCTTATTTCTTATTTAACTACTCCCCTATCTTATGTTCAAGAATATGTCTCATAAGAACAGAGAACTTGTCTGTCTTTTGCACTCCTATAGACCCACCATCTAAAATGGGGTCTAAAACATAGTAGATACCCAATAAATATTTGATGAATGAATGAATGAACATTATATCATGAGCTTTTTCTCACAAGTCATTACTTTTTTTAAATTTTTTTTGTAAATAGTAATCCTACAACTCAACAATCAAAACGCAACCTCATTCAAAAATGGGCCAAAACCTTGAGTAGACATTTCTCCAGAGAAGGTATACAAATGGCCAGTAAGCACATGAAAAGATACTAAACATCTCTAATCATGAGGGAAATGCAAATCAAAACATCAGTGATATACTACTTCATACCCATTTAGGTTTTTTGGTTGTTGAGTTGTAATGACTCCAGAGAAGTCATTACAAAATATGTAATGACTTGTAAATCAAATTGATAGAGACAGAAAGCAAAGTAGTGGTTACTAAGGCCTCAGGGAGGGCATAATGGGGAGCTGGTGTTTAATGGGCACAGAGTTTCACATTAAGATGATGAAAAGGTTCTGGAGATGGATAACGGTAACTGTTGCACAACAATGTGAAGATACTTAATGCCACTGATCACACATTTAAACATGGTTAAAAAGATAAATTGTATGTGTATTTTACCATGATAAGAAAAATTAAAAGTCATATTAGCTCCTTAATATTCTAGCATATAAGTATACTATGGTATATTTAACCTTTGCTGTTATTGCCCATTTAGATGGTTTGAATGGTTATTTTTGTACAAGAGGTGAGAGAAAGTGTATATACATATACCTCAGATGTAAAGTTATTAGATCAAAGGATATATATCTAAATATTTCCATTTCTTAATTTCTCAGTGCCAAATTAATTTCCAGAAAGATGTACTATTTTATCTTTCAACAGACCTTTATTTTTAGGAAAGATTCAAATCTGAATTTTTATATAGAAAGATTTTTGTATATCCATACATCAGATCTACTTGCACTTCTTCCTATAATGTAGGGGTATTTTACTTCTCTTTAAATCATTCACATTTATGTAGTACCTAGCTTTTTTTATGCCTCAGAATCAACATAAAAAAGTTCTGATAAAGTATGGCAAGTTTGCCTAATTTCTGATATATAGTATTGTGCTGCTACATTTTATCAGGTGTTGTGAAAGGGGGAGTCTCATAGGGAAGGAGGCAGTTGCTCTAGCATTGTATTAACTTGATTTAATTTTCTTTATAGATTATAAAATCCTAAAATAGAGAAGATTATTAATCCAGGGGTATAAGCCACCTTATGAATCACACTTTCTCTTTAACATAGACATCTTAAGATCAGTTAACAAATAAAATGTAACTTTGTTGATGGTTTTCTCATTATCTGAATAGCTGTTAAAATTTAGAATTTTGTCTACCAATCACAAAAATCAAATTCTAAAAAAATCACATTACTTAGCTGCTTATTAGCACATAAGCCTAAGGTTGCAGTCCAACCATCCTGTTCTAATTTCTCTGATCCAGGAAGATAAAGGGGCTTAAATATTTAGCAGTGTAGATTTTTTTTCCCCTTGACTGTTCACTAGAGAATGGGATTGTAAATAAAATTCACTTATAAACTAAAAAAATTTCACCAATAATTAAGATTCCCTCAACATATATGAGGTAGCAGTGGGGGCAATATGTGTGCCTATACGTATTTTTTTCAAGCAGCATATTCCCATATATGGTTTCACTCTAGAGCTTCACCAAAAAATAGTGCTCTTCTAAAATTATGTTCACATATATTGAGCCAAGTCCTAGTATGTATTTATTTGGGGAGCTTAAAATTGCCTTAGATATTTTATCATACTGCCTTTGATGAATAATTCTAGAAACCTTAGAAATCACACGTTTTCAAATGTGAAAAGCCATCATAGCATCTTGAAGATCTCTAATTTACTTTCTAAATGCTTTCTAGAGTGGTCTGGGATAATTACCGTCAAGGCTGAGCCAGAAAATGGGGGGCTGGAGTGTGGGGAAGGGAGTCCTGTTGTACATAATGATCTCATTTATGAATGAGACCCTTATTATTGTGCTTGAATTTGAAGTCCTTTTTGTTCTTATATGAGTTCTTTTGATATGCTTATTATAAATAGTCAAAATACTGCCAGCTTTTGATCTGGGTTACTTTGTTTTTAATTACATATGCTTACTGATTTTGTCATATATCCTGCAATCCTATAAATATTTGTTCAGTAAAAATACTTTTTTATATTTGATCCAGCCAAACTCAAATTAAGGCTAACCTTAAAAATAACACACACACAAATACACAAATTATTTCTCTCTTTCCAAGCTAGTGTTAACAAGTTGGCATAGACACCTAACTCTACATTTTTACAACAGTCTAAAAGGCGCTAATAGTCCATTCCTAGCATGGCCCAAGTTGCAAAGGAAGTATATATCTCTGAAAGTATTCAGAGCTCTGAAATACCAGACAAAAGGATCCTCTAAATTTTGTTCACTCTCATTCTCTCAGAATAAGTTAGATCAGAGTAGAGGAAGGAGGTAGCTAGATCCACCACTGAGGTGCAAAATAAGAACAGTTAACATTTCTCAATAAGCAGGAGGCAAAAAGAAAGGTTTGGTATTAGGGCAAGAAAAAGGCTAGGTAATTTATGGGTAAAACTGCATTTCAGAAAATTGATAATACCACCTAAAAATAGAACTTTGCTCATGTGTTGCTACTCAATTAGGAAATGTTAAAGTGTAAAGAAAGGATATAATTGATACTCCTTAAGGAGAAATGGGAGTGCTGGTCAGCTGGAAAAGATGCGCACAGCATACTTCATACTATTAGGACTCACCATAATTAAGAATTTAAATGTAGGGCTCTGCTTCTAGATAAGTATATTTGAGTTTCAAACTGACTTTATAAAGCACATATTTTGGTTACAAATTGTATACTGGGGATTGCCTCTTAAAACATTCTTATAGATAAGGGGTCCACAAACATTTTTATTCAATAGCCATATAGTAAATATTTTAGGCTTTGCAGGCCATCTAGTCTCTGTCACAACTACTCCATCACTGTAAAACAAATGAAACCGTAGATGGTAAAACAAATGAGCATAGCTATGACCCAATAAAACTTTATTTACAAAGATAGGAAGCAGGCCAGATTTTGCCACCCCTGCACTAAATGGAAAAATCTTAAGCTACTCTCTGCATTTGTCTATTTTTTTAATACCCTGCATTCTCTCTGTACAAATTCTTAACATTATTTTTATTTAGTTACTTCACGGAAACCAAGGGAAGATGAGAAAGATGGCCAGGCATATAAATTTGTGTCACGATCTGAGATGGAAGCAGATATTAAAGCTGGAAAGTATTTGGAACATGGGGAATATGAAGGAAATCTTTATGGAACCAAGATTGATTCTATTCTTGAAGTTGTCCAAACTGGACGAACTTGCATTTTGGATGTCAACCCTCAAGTAAGTGCATGTATTCTGAAACTTTTTTTTTTTATTTCTTACAGAGGTTTTGTTTTGTTTTCAGATTGTGAAGGTGAACTTTCTTTCCCTCTACTACCTGTTGGTTGGTGATAGGCAATCTTATTATGTATCCACAGCTAGTTATATAAATTTCTGCTCAGTAGCCAACAGAGGCTTGGATGGCAACAGAAACTTAATAGAAGTTTAATATTTATTTACTTGCTCAAGTAATAAATGCATGCCTTAGGAAATGTAGAATTTAAAATTTAAGACTGCAACATAAAGAATAAAACTGAAGTCATACCCTTTCCACTTCCCCCAACGCACAAAAATTCATTTCATTCCCATTCCATGTCTCTCTCACACCCCACCACACTCAACCCAACTTCGCTTCTGTATTCAGAGATAAATATTAATACTTTGATGGGTATCTTTCTGTCATTTTAGTATGCCTTAAATACAAATATATAAATATTCTGTACAGATTCTTCAGCTTTTCTCATTAAACTGTATTTCTTGAAGATCTTTTCATACCAGTTAGCATAGAGCTTTTGTTGTTCCTTGTAATTGCTGCATAGTATTTCAAGTATGGAGATATGTATACACATCTGTATATTAATATTGAAAAAGCAAAAAATTGTCAGTGTCTATTAATTGGAGAGATTATATAAATAATCTAGTATTTAGTACAGATTAAAGGGTAACAATTCCAATCCTAATCCTATATAAATTGCTTTGTAATTGTTCTTCTACACAGGCTCTGAAAGTACTAAGAACATCTGAGTTCATGCCCTACGTTGTGTTTATTGCTGCTCCAGAACTGGACATGTTACGTGCCATGCACAAGGCTGTGGTGGATGCTGGTATCACTACCAAGCTTTTGACGGTGAGCAGTTCTTTTCAAGCTAACAATATTATCTTCCTCCTAAATTTTTACAATCTTTTGGGCATGTTTAACTCTATCTAACCATACTTATGAAATAAACATACTGTATAAAATATAGAATAAAAATTTGTTCAGTAGGTAATAGTTAGAATTTGGAACAGTATTGCTTTTACTTAGAAACCATGGTTCACTTAATTTTAAAACAAAAGCGACTCTCCCATCTGCAAATGAAATGGATCAGTATTAAAAATGCTTATTAATCCAACTCCCTCATTTTACTGATAAGGAAACTGGGCCTCAAGACCATTAGCAAGTAGAGTTAGGTATTCTGACTTTTAGTTTCTGTTACATATTTTCTCTTGCTCTCCCTCTCTCTTCTCATATTATGGAAAATTTAAAATATATACAAAAGAGGGAAAAAAATGAACTCCCATGTGCCCATTACCTAGCTTCAATAACACATGGCCATTTTTGTTTCAGTTTGACCTCTCCTCACTTGTTCCCTTACCTGGGATTATTTTGAAGCAAGTCTGTGATTATCAACTGTAAATACCTTAGTATTTATTTCTCAGATAGACTTTTTAAACATAATCCTAATACCATTAACACATAAAAAACTAGTAAAGCCTTTTTAATATCATAAACATGCCTATATTTGAATTTCTCTGAGATTTATATATATTCTTTTTTTTTTTTTTTTTTTTTTTAATAATTATTTTTTATTGAAGGGTAGTTGACACACAGTATTACATTACATGAGTTTCAAGTGTACAACACAGTGGTAGAACATTTATATACATAATTCTAGGTTCCAGCTATCACCCTACCAAGCTGTTACAATATCTTGACTATATTCCTTATGCTATACATTACATCCCGGTTACTTATTTATTTTACCATTGGAAGTCTGTCCTTTTTTTTTTTTTTTTTTTTTTTTTTTTTGTGAGGGCATCTCTCATATTTATTGATCAAATGGTTGTTAACGACAATAAAATTCTGTATAGGGGAGTCAATGCTCAATGCACAATCATTATTCCACCCCAAGCCTAATTTTTGTCAGTCTCCAATCTTCTGAGGCATAACAAACAAGTTTTTACATGTAGAACAAATTCTTACATAATGAATAAGTTACATAGTGAACAGTACAAGGGCAGTCATCACAGAAACTTTCGGTTTTGCTCATGCATTATGAACTATAAACAGTCAGTTCAAATATGAATACTCATTTGGTTTTTATACTTGATTTATATGTGGATACCACATTTCTCTCTTTATTATTATTATTTTTAATAAAATGCTGAAGTGGTAGGTAGATACAAGATAAAGGTAGAAAACATAGTTTAGTGTTATAAGAGAGCACATGTAGATGATCAGGTGTGTGCCTGTAGACTATGTGTTAATCCAAGCTAGACCAGGGCAATAAAACATCCACGTATGCAGAAGATTTCTCTCAGAACGGGGGGGTGAGGTTCTAAGCCTCACCTCTGTTGATCCCCAATTTCTCACCTGATGGCCCCCCTGCGACTGTGCCTGTCTTAGGTTGTTCCTCCCTTGAGGAATCTTACCCGTCTCTGGCTAACCAGTCATCTTCCGGGGCCATACAGGGAAATGTGAAGTTGGTAAGTGAGAGAGAAGCCTTATTGTTTGAAAAAGTTAGCTTTTTACTTCTTTGCATATTTATGCCCTGTGGCTTCTATGCCCAGCATTTGTCTTGAGGTATCTTTACCACTTGGAAGAATTATGATACTCGGTAAATTTGATATGAGGCACGAATTCTATTTAAGGGTTGTAATTAGGAAGGAAGAAGAAAAGCTATAGAAGTAGCAGGCGGAAGAAAACATGGGAAGATTGATTATTTCTTTGATATATCTTCTTGTAGAGTAACTTCAGCATGTATAGGTTTTAAGCTACTACTTAAATTGCACACACACATTAACATAATAGGAGTATAGTTACATAACCAAGGCATATCTGTAATTACCAGCCATCTGCAGTGAAACCAAGAAAACCAGTTAGGCACCTTAGGCATTTGTGAAAACTTATCTATGATATGGTGGATATTGTCCAAATGAACTTGAACAGTCTGAGAGAAATCAGACAAATTAAAACAACCCATTCCTGGGGACTGTTCACATGCCATATGTTCTTTTAACAATAAATAGTTTGTAGTTGTAAGACTTTGGAGCGCTACAATTTGCACTTCTCCAAATTCTTGGTTGAGTTATATATATTCTTTACAGTTGATTTTTTTCAAATCAGGATCCAAACAAGATCAACACATTGCAGCCACTTGATGTCTTCCAAATCGCCTTTTTTCCCCCAGCTTGAGATGTATTTGACATATATTAAACTGTACATATTGAAAGTGTGCAGCTTGATAAGTTGGGGCATGTGTATATACCCACAAAGCCATTCTCAATCAAGGCAATGCCCATGTCCCTCACCTTCAAAAGTGTCTCTGTGCTCCCCCCCAGAGTCCCACCCTCCTCCATCTACCGCCCCCACAGAGCCCCACCCTCCTTCATACCCCTACACACACACTGTAGCTGATAAGCCTTGAAATCAGGTAGTGTTAGTCCTCTTTTTTCTTTTTCAGGTTACTCTGTGTATCTACTTAACTTTCTGAATATCTGAAGTGTAGTTATAATAAGTGTTCTTGTGTCATGGTCTACTAATTCAAACATTCGTATCAGTACTGGATCAGTTTTGATTGAATGACTTTTCTCTTCATTATGGCCTTATTTTCCTGCGTCTTTGCAATCCTGGTTTTTATTGGGTGCCAGACAGTGTAAGCTTTGTTCTGGGATGCAGTTATTTGGAAATAGTTTGTTCCTTTCAGGTCTTGCTTTTACAATTTGTTAGGTAAGACCAGAGCAATTCTCATTCTAATGGCAGTTATTCACCACTGAGGCAAGATCACTTGAGCACCTTCCCAGCCTGTGCACCATGAGGTTTGTCTGTTTTATGGTGGGAATAGGTCTCTTTGTGGCTCAGAATGAATACCTCTCATCCTTCTGGTGGTTTTTTGTGGCCTGCACTGTTTAATACTCAGCTGAATTCTGGAAGGGGACCTTTTACAAGTCTCTGAAGTTCTCTCTGTATGCTGCCGTTCCATTCCAGTATTCTGTCCTTCAAACTTCTGCCACCTCGGTCTCTCTGGACTCTCACATCTGTCCCGATTTAGAGAGTCCGGTAGGCTCCCTCCAGGGCTCTGTCTCCCTGTACTGGAGCCCGAAACTCTTTCAAGCCAGGGTGATCATAGGGTGCACTTTGTTTCCTGTCTCTCTGGTATCTTAGTCTTTCCTTGCCTAATGTACAATGTCAGAAAAACTCTTCTTCTATCTACACTTTCTAATTGTCAGGCAAGAGGGTTATTCTGATACCTGTTATTTCATTGTAGCTGGAAGCAGACATCCCTTTAGTCTGTTTTCATCTGTAAATTCTCACTGCCTCCCTCCCTCCCTTTTCTTTTAACCTTCTAATTTAGTTGGTCAAAAAAGTGAGTCATTCATCCTGTAGAGTGCTCCATACTCTGGATTTTACCAGTTCTGTCCTCAGTGTGTCATTTTCCGCTATTCCTTGTATTTCCTGTGAACTGATAGAGACTCGATCAGATATAGACTCAATTCTTTTTTTCAAGAGTAATTGATAAGTGGTAATTCTTGTTTTGTCACCTTATGAGGAAATATGGAAGGCTGTCTCTCTCTTTGTGATAAGATTAATCACTGGGTTCAGATGTTAGCCTGATCTGTAAAATTCCAGTAGCTTTTTACCAATGTTTTTAGCAAGTCTTTGCCTGGATCAGTTATTTTTTTAAGGATTGTAAAGTGGTAATATTTTATGTTTGTTGTTCTTTGTCAGTAAGAGCCTCCAGAGGCAACAGGTGACAAAATGTTTTCTTTTCTTTTTTAATTCTATCATGAGCACATGGGTTTAAATTTATTTGATGTCTTTCACTCTGTTGCAATTATTGTTCTTATTGATGCCCAAGTTGTTCCATCTTTGACCAACAGAAGTTTATTCAGGTTGGCCCTTGAGACCTTATTTCATGAGTCTAACAGTCTCTAATACCTTCCTTGCCATATCTGGAATGGCGAACGTTCTAGACTTCTCTGTACATTTCCTATTCTGTACCAGAAGTCAGCTATTTTTCCAAGAAGCTCTGGTTCCTTCTATGATAAATGGTATTTTAAGACCATAATATTATGAGTGCACATTGTTGCAAGATTGATCATCAGTTCTAGCTGCACCTTTATAGACAGATTGGGCTAGGATGTTTTTTCTGTTTGTATGGTTAAAGGAACTGTATCATGAATTCATGCTGATACTTCCCAATCAAATTCAGGACTATAGGGTTTTTATTTAACCTCTTGTCTTCTATGTATAACTTCATTCTCCTACACTGAATCTCCCAGTTTGAGAAAACCCTGGAAATGTTAGAATTAGGATATCACATAATTGCTCGTTTGCTTTGTCCCACAGTGCCCACAACAGCCTGAAGATAAGCATACTAACACTACCGTGTATGATTTCTATGAACTGGTTTTCTTCCTGCTTTTTTTTATCCTTAGGGCTTATCCCAACAAGTACATACAGTCAAATCACTGTGTTTGAAGTCACTTGGAATATATCCTCTCTATACTTAGTCAGTTGTTACTCTCTGATGTTTAAGTGGTCCCTTCTTCAGCTAGTTGGAGCCTATTCAACTTGTCTTCTGAGTCTTTTTAACACCACCCAATAATCATTGATGACTCTTGGCTCAGACCAGGAACCAGCATCCAAAGCCCTAGTTCCTTTTAGTGGGGAATGGTGTTTAGAAATAGTATAGGTGCTAAAGGTGTGTGTTCAACTTCTTTGGCCATGTTTCTAGGTCTTTTCAGTGGCCAGAAGTAGGAAATAATATTTTCCATTTTTAGGAAATGTACATCATTAGTTCAATTTTATATTTCTGGTTCAAATTTTACATTATTTTTACTTAATTCTTTGATTTTTATGCTAAAAATTTTGGTTGCTGATGACATTAACATAATTTCTTAATTTACATATGTAAACTAAGCACACTCTATATAATTTCTGAGTATAATATGATTATTGAAAAGTTTTAAGTTTCAGGTTTTTAAAAAAATTGTTCTTAGGATATAACCCACTGGGTATTACTTTATTTTAAAGTCACTGAAAAAATTCCTTTTTCTGTCGTTAAGCCATCAACTTGAAATATAAGTTGCTTCTGCTTTTGATTTTTAGATATTGCTCCTTTTCATTTGAATTTAATTTTGTATATTTCTATACATTTTTACAGTTTAAAGTAAATCTTAAAAAGAAAAAAAATCTAGCTTTTCTTATGTCTCCACTCTGTTCCCTCTGACCCACATAGGTAGCCGTTTTCACTATTTTGTTTTGTTTTTTAATATAAGCAAGTATGTATGTGTATCCTCCCTCCCCCATTTCTTACATAAAAGGTAGTAGTTTATTACATAAAATAGACTGCCTGCATTTTCCATTTACAATATGTTCTAGAGTTTACTCTGTAGCCATATATAGAGAAAGATTCATTATTTTTTCCATCTGTATGATCCACTCCATTACTGTTACAGGATTGTTACTGTCAAACTGATTTTGTTTTAACTAGCCAGATTACTAATAGCTATAATAGGCAAGAATTGTTTTCAAGTTGAACTGTGGCTTGTTTACACATCTATGATAAAAGATACGAGATTGTTTAAAACTATTTAGAGTATTAACTGAAATGTGGTATTAGTGTCCCTCAGGTCTAGTTTGGAGCCCATTGTTCCCTCTATACTTTGCTTTAGGTGTCTTTACCAAATTCATTAACTTATTATATCATTGTTGTTTTGTTGATTTCCTAATTTACGTATAGGTAAACCCAGATCTGACTTGCATTATCAGTTGCCTACTTATTTTACATCTGCTCTTGGATGTCTCACAGACATCTTAACCTTAACAAGTACAAAGTAGAATATTTTGTTTTCCTCAAAAAATTCATGTTCTCCCTATCCCCAACTCTGCATCTGCTACCCCCCACTTACTCAAACTAGAAACCCAAGAACCAGCCTTGATTCATTTTTTTTCCTCACTTTTCACATCCAGCCCCATCCTGATGATTTTATCACCGTAACGTATTTCCAGTCTGGTATCCTTTCCCTCTTGTTTTCTGCCATCATAATCTATGACTTCCCATTGCACTAGGTCCTCTGTGACCTAGCCTGTGCTCATCTCAGTTTATTTCCTCACCTCCAAACCCTCTGTCTATCCTGGTCTTGTTTTCTTTCCTTTTTTTTTTATTGGAGTTTCATTGATATACAATCTTACATTAGTTTCAAGTATACAACACAATGGTTCATCAGTTACCCACATTATTAAATCCTCACCTCTGCTATTATAGCTACTATCTCTCAGCATAGGAAGATGTTACAGAATCATTGGCTATATTCTCCATGCTGTACTACTATCTCTGCCACCAATGTACAATATGATTGAGAATTTTTGTGCCCCTTTACCCACCTCTCTGACAGTAAACACCAGTCACTTCTCATTGTCTGTGAGTGTCCTGCTGTTTTGTTAATTCTGTTTTGCTTTGTATTTATATTCCAAAAATAAGTGAAATCATAGTATTCACCTTTCTCTGCATGGCTTATTTCACTGGACATAATACCCTCCATATCCATCTAGATCTGTTTTTTGCTGCTGCAAGTGGTAGGATTTGTTTTCTTTTTATGGCTGAATAGTATTCCATTGTGTAATGAACCACATCAGTATCCATTCATCTATTGATGGACACTTAGGTTGCTTCCATATCTTGGCTATTGTTAATAATGCAGCAATAAACATAAGAGTGCATATGTCTTTTGAATCAGGGATTTTGTTTTCTTTGGGTAAACTCCTAGAAGTGAAATTATGGGGTCAAATGGTATTTCTGTTTTTAGTTTTTTGAGGAACCTCCATTTTGCTTTCCACAGTGGCTGCAGCAGTTTACATTCCCACCAACAATGTAGGAGGGTTCCCTTTCCTCCACATCCTCACCAATACTTGTTATTTCTTGTCTTTAGGATAGAGGCCATTCTAACTGGTGTGAAGTGATACCTCATTATGGTTTTGATTTCATTTCCCTGATGATAGAGATGTGGAGCATCTTTTCATGTGCTTGTTGGCCAACTGTATTTCTTCTTTGTTAAAATGTCTGATCAGATCCTCTGCCCATTTTTAATTGGGTTGTTTGGTTTTTTGGTGTTGAGTCATATGAGTTCTTTATATATTTTAGATGTTAACCCCTTATTGGATAAAATGTTTATGAATGTATTCTCCCATACTGTAAGCTGCCTTTACTGTTGATGATGTCCTTTGCTATACAGAGGTCTTTTTGTTTGAAGTAGTCCCACTTGTTCATTTTTTGTTTCCCTTGTCCAGAGAGATATGTCCAGGAAAAAACTGCTCGTACTTATGTTCAAGAGATTTTTTTGCCTTTATTTTCTTGTAAGAGTTTTATGGTTTCATGTCTTATATTCAGATCTTTGATCATTTTGAGTTTACTTCTGTGTATGGAGTTAAGCAGTAATCCAGTTTCATTCTCTTGCATGTAGCTGTCCAGTTTTCCCAACACCATGTTATTGAAGAGGCTGTCTTTTCCCCACTCTATATTCATGGCTCCTTTATCATATATTAATTGACCATATATGTGTGGTTTTATTATCTGCGCTCTCTATTTTGTTCCACTGATCTGTGGATCTGTTCTTGTGCCAGTACCAAATTGTTTTAATTACTGTAACTTTGTAGTAGACCTTGAAGTCAGGGAGGGTAATCTCCCCAGCTTTGTTCTTCTTTCCCAGGCTTGCTTTGGCTATTTGGGGTCTTTTGTGGTTCCATATGAATTTTAGAGCTGTATGTTCCAGTTGGTTGAAAAATGCTGTTGGTATTTTGATAGGGATTGCATTGAATCTGTAGATTGCTTTGGGCAGGACGACCACCTTGGCAACATTAATTCTTCCTATCAATGAGCATAGGATAGATTTCCACTTACTGGTGTCTTCTTTAATTTCTCCCCTGAGTGTCTTATAATTTTAAAAGTATAGGTCTTTCACTTCCTTGGTTAGGTTTATTCCTAGGTATTTTATTCATTTTGACACAATTGTAAATGGAATTGTTTCCTGATTTCTCTGCTAGTTCATTGTTAGTATATAGGAATGCAACAGATTTCTGTGTATTCATTTTGTATTCCTGCAACTTTGCTGAATCCAGTTATTAGTTCTAATAGTTTCTTTCTGGGGAGTCTTGGGGTTTTTTTGTATAATATCATGTCATCTGCAAATAGTGACAGTTTCGCTTCTTCCTTACCAATTTGGATGCCTTTTATCTCTTTGTGTTAACTGCCATAGCTAGGACGTCCAGTACTATGCTGAATAAAAGTTGGGAGAATGGGCAGCCTTGTCTTGTTCCCATTCTTAGAGGAAAAGTTTTCAGCTCTTTGCTATGAAGTATGATGTTGGCTGTGGGTTTGTCATATATGGCCTTTATTATGTTAAGGTATGTTCCCTCTGTACACATTTTGTTGAGAGTTTTTATCATGAATGGATGTTGAATTTTCTCAAATGCTTTTTCAACTATTCAGATGATAATGTGATATCTGTCCTTTTTATTGATGTGAGGTATAATATTGATAGGTTTACAAATATTCTACTATCCTTGTATCCCTGGAATAAATCCCACTTGGTTGTGATGGATGATCCTTTTTATGTATTTTTGAATCAGTTTGCTAATGTTTTGTTGAAGATTTTTGCATCTATGTTCGTCATGGATATTGGTCTGTAATTTTCTTTTTTGGTGGTGTCTTTGCCTAGTCTTGGTATTAGGGTGATGCTGGCTTCATAGAATGAGTTTGGAAGTATTCCCTCCTCTTCTGCTTTTTTATCCTGGACCTCTTTCATCATAAACACATCAGGATCATTTCCCTCTTGGATGTTATAGAGTCCATAAGATAAAAATATTTTGAAAAGATGATATAGTTGGGCTAGAAACCAGTCGTTGGTAAAAATTCATTTATTACTTTAGATTTCACCCTAAGATCATTGTCCACAGTAATCGTTAATTAGGAAACTTACCCTAATACATCAATGAAACAGAAGATACAGAATATTCGTAAATGCAAGCATGAATGAAGCTAGAAAGGCTAGGATGTGAACAGATGGTAATGACCTTTTTAATGCTATATAGGTTTTTGAGGACTAATATCAAAATAAAAATAAGCAAATACCAAACCTACCTACTTCTCATGTTCACTCTGAGTTGGTGTTTCAGCAAGTAAGTATGCATCATGATAGAAACATTTTCTCTTAAAACTCTTTGACAGGACTCTGACTTGAAGAAAACGGTGGATGAAAGTGCACGGATTCAAAGAGCTTACAACCACTATTTTGATTTGATCATCATAAACGACAATCTAGACAAAGCCTTTGAGAAACTACAAACTGCCATAGAGAAACTGAGAATAGAGCCACAGTGGGTCCCAATCAGCTGGGTTTACTGATGATTCAATAAGATTCATAATTCAAATAAAACTTTAAAAAGTGACTGTAACAAACCTTCTACTGAGAGAATACATGCACAGATAGAAGATATCTGCCAAGTTCAGGCATTTTTATTGTGTAGATTGAAATACCAGTACACTATTCTGAATTTTTATATAAAATGTGGTTGGGAAGGTGTACTAATATATAATTTATCTTAATTTTTCTAACTTTTTATGGATAATCTTTCTATTCATATTGCATAAAAAATGCGTTGAAGCATTTTATACATGTTTTGATTTAGTACCCTTGCCTTTTTCGTCAGAGGAGTTTTCAAATCATTCTTCACTCTAACATTGGGCTCACATTCTCACTGTGATAATGAATACTTGAAATAGTTTTGTAAAGCTGTCATTTAGTGCAGTATTTAACTAGTGAAAGGTCAGTTACTCTTATTCAGAGAAAATAGTTAATGGCCTTCTTTCCCAATATAATTTCTTACAGAAGCAGAACTTTAATGTCAGTGGTATGCTAGCTAGTCTACTACCACGGAAACCTGACATCAGAAGTCTGCTCAGTGCTACATGGTTTCGTTATTTCAGAGATGGATGGCTATCCTTTCTAATTTAAACAAATACATTGTTTTCTTTTCCCTTTATTTCTGTCTTTAGGGAAAAAATGAAGAGCAATACCTTGCACTCTCATTTGTTGTAATGACAGTCTGTTGTTACCAAGTTAACATGTATACAGCAGGCAAGGGCCATGCAGGTTGGGAGAGTGCCTTATTCTGAAAAGCCTTAGAGCAGAATGACACTTACAGTTGATTTACTTTCACGTGTAAAAATTGAACTGACAAAAATGGACCTACTGTTTTAGGTAGTTTTTTATTAGGGTATGGGCAATGGATGTATCATGCCTCTGCAAATTTCTGTGATGCTTAAAAATGCCTCTAAGTTTGCAATTTGGGGTTTTTGTGAACAATTACTGTGCTTTTTGAATTGTGATGTGATCATTAGGGTTATTTGTTCAACTTGTGTTGAGAAACAAATCCATTTAACAATTTATGACATTTGGAAATGTCAGCTATTTTATCTATACATAATATATACATTATATAATATGTTCAGTGTATGCATTATATAATATATATTAAATAATGTTTTATATTCTTTTTATATTTCTGTTAGGAAATGAACTTTTTGCTTAATGATTAGAAAAACAGTTCTCCTTCAGACTCATTAACATACGCAAATTTCCAAAATTCACCACAGTTAGTATCTTCCTTTAGAATTCTTAGATGGTGTAAATTCTTCCTAAAACATGTTCAGAGACGCAGCTCATCATTAAACAAAGTTAGCCATATTTTATATTGCTGCTAGCTTTTCACATAGCCAGTATTCACACTTACAGGGTTAGGTGCTTAAAATATTGATGGTCATCTTTGTCAGTGGTAGGCACCAGACACCTGGCTGTTGAATTTGGTTTTTCTTTCGCCAAAGTAGTCCCATGGGATGCCAGCCAGCAGGGGACTTAAGAGTTTAGAGAAAATACACTGTAGTAAACAATATGCATGCATTGTTTTAAATCTTTTTCACAATGAAACATAACACCCAAGTTGCTATATTATTAAAATTGGAAATCTATAGGTGTTTTTTCATTCCAGAATTTCATATCCAGAACACAAATTGATGTTCTTTATTCTAGGGTAGGAAATTGGTGACAAAATGGATTATACTCTTTAATAACCTTGGTAGCTTTTAAACTACATATATTTACATCAAATTCTTGGCTTCTCAAAGCAACATGAATCAAAGCACAGTGTCTAGACAATGTCTTATGGCAGTGTTTCAGCACACTGTAAATTTTAAGAGAAATTTCATTTCCACATTCTCAGGAAATGTGCCGTCTTCTGCGGTGTGCCTTCATGCTGCTGTGTGGAGCCTCTGAACAGCTGTGGGATCATTGTAGCAGCACAAGAAGTTTATCCAAAAAGTGTTCCAACCATCTTGACACAATAGGGATGATTTTTACGTCAGATATATTTTGGCCTTATCATATGGTATAAGTGCACAAATAGCCTACACTTTAAGGAATTATTATACATGATATTCATGACTAACTACTTAGTTAATACACACCAGATTCCTAATATAAAATGAAATGATGCAGTGTAGTTCTTCATTTTATTCTAGATGCCACAGCTTAAGAGAATTCAGAAAAGTTCTTTGTATCTCAATACAAAGTCATTGAACTTGAAGCTTAAGTCTTATCTGAGTCTGCAGGAACTAGCAGAGCCCTGCTGGGGCAAGGAGTCCCAGAGCCCCCACGATTCTCCCAAGGCCATAAGAGTGTAGTTGTGATCAAGGAAATAGAAACTTTTCTTGTGGGAAAACTCTAGGAAAATTAGCTTTACCAAAGAGAAAATGGTTTAAAGTCACGTTGAATAATTGGTAACAGTTAAAATACACATGCTCATACATATGCTTTTGGGAAATATGTGCCAATACCTTAGTGAACCTGAGGATTCCTTGTGGACAGTTGAGTATCCACATTCAGCATTCAGGGCATGACTATACACAACTACTATATATATCTTCTTGTTTTCATTTTCAAATGTACAAATGCCCATAGAGTTAATGTCCCTGAGTAAGTCATTTAACTATAATTAGTAGAATATAGGTAATGCACTACAAGTAGAATTTCACTTTTATTACAGCCATGCCTTATTATGCAGTCTCAATTTCTGCTTGATATTGGATAATAGCAAATATCCAGTACATCAGGTCTTTGTTTACTTTTGCTAGCTCTAACTATGTAATTACTGAACATAGCTTTCTAAAATAGAAATCATACCATAAACCCTGTATGACTACAGCAATAGTGGCCTGAACCCTAGCTTGTAGAATCTAATAAGTTTATTTAAAATAGCTATGAGGACAAGTTTTCTTTAAAAGAGCAAATTAGTTAATAACACATTCAGAAAATAATGCCAATTAGCAATAAAATACAATAGCATAGCACTATAGATTATGGCCAGATACTGCTTTGACCATAATATCCCAATGACAATAAAAGATGATCTTTGCTTTAAAAATTCATTAAATTGGTACTTATTTTTATGTAAAACAAGTGTCATGATCCAGTGATTGAGGTTGATTTTTGAGATGGATAGCCATGGAGTTAGAAGTATTTTGAATTGGTAAGTACTGAACATAAAAGTTTTGAAAATTGTTCAAAATAAGGATGAAGTTAACATTGTACTTTTATGACTTCTGAAACACTTCATTTTCCAGAAGTCACAGGCTGGAGAGCCAATAATTTTGTAGTAATGAAGCTTTGTAGTAAATATGAAAAAAGCAGCCCTGAAGTTTTATGTATGTAAATAGCAGATCATTTTTTAAATGTTTGAGTCACTGTATATATAATATATATACAACTATTTGTATAATATGTAAAATTCTCCCAAAATAATAAAAAACTAAGTATGTTCACCCATGTAATTATAAAGTGTTCTTAAATTTTTAATTACTCCCAAATCCTTAGACATTTTGAAACTTTTTTCCCTACATTTTATAAGGCTCTGGTTTTACCTTGTGGGCAGATCCTAATTTCCTTTTTGAAAAACATCTGAGGAATAAGCTCAGAAAATTATTATATCTTAATTTCCTTAAGGGAAAAAATCCTGATATGGAAGCCTTTGGGGAAATACTTATTTAAACCTTTGAATGAATGTATGATATGGCTCATGCTTAAAGATGGTATCTGCCCTCTTATTCCAACAGATTTGCTGTGAGAATTCATGTAGTAATATCTGCAGTGTATTTTGAGTTCTTGGGAGAAATTCAGTATTTTAAGTAATAGGATTATTGTATATTGTGTAAATGAATATTATTCAGCATTGCATCAGTTTTTATGTAGGCACACATTTTGTCTATCTGAGGAAGATAATTCCATAATTTTTAAGGTAAGGTGGTTTTTAAATTGCATTTTTGTTACTTCAGGTTTTATTCATTTTTTAATACTTACCATAGTTCATCGTGTTACTTTCTGTGTTCCTGGAATTATTTAGTGCACAGAATCAAAAATGAGTCCTTTATGCACTAAAAAGTGAAGGAATGATGATATCTCATTTCTAAGATAAGAATTTAAAGCACGTTGCATCACTTCAGCAAAATACACTGCACTACTTTCCTTAAAATAGTTTCTCTTTCGATAAAAATAGAGATGGTGTACTTCTGGCTGAGATCCTAATTTTGACTTCTAACCATATGACCTTCGATAAAACTAATATCTTCTTTTACTTTTAATATTCCATTTGTTAAATAAGGATAACCTAATACTTGTCTTCACCTTAAATTACAGGAAGTAATTTGTAACTGATGTGGTAAATGCTAAACTGGTAAAATCCTTATTAGGCTACTTTGTTTCTTGTATTTGCCTATATTGAGGTTGCTTATCTTTGAGTTCTTTTAAAATGTTCCTCTTTCCATGGTAACATAGTGAATGGTGCACATGATTTAGGAATCCAAAATCCAGTTTTTAAAACAACTCCGAGGATGTACTTCCATCCTGGAAGAGGGTCTTTTCTGCTGTCTTTAGTGGTCCTGATCAGGAAGTCCATTTTAATTTAGAATCCCATTCTAAGTCTAAACCCATAGCAAATCCTTGCTGACAATCAGACCACTCACAAATCAAACAAAATTGAGTTAAATAATGCCATACTTGTCATATCTGAAAACACTCTGCTTTTTGCCCCTTAAAGCTGCCCTTATTCATAAGCCTGAAATTTGTCACCACAGCCCTATTGTTTAATTCCTAGTATTACATTTAAAAGGCATCTGTTTCTTTATAGGAAGAAACATTCAATTAGGTGCAGTTAGTGGGATGTGACATGAATGCATTTTAGTTATGTTCTCTAATTGTTTCATAACTGTTGGCTGGTAATGCAGTGCTACGAAAAATTTGACTTCCTTTACACACCCGAGTTGGTCAGAAGTGACAAGTTTTTTTTTCCTACTAGCTTCTGTTTTCTTATCTCTCCCTGGCACAAACTGAATGAACACATCTACAGTTCATGTAAATGCCACTTATAACTTCAGAAGTTAAATGAGTCAATGCTTGTAAACTTAAGTCCCACTGAACAGGTATTGTCACTACCATAGAGCCGAAGCCAAAGTCTTATTCTGAAAGTTGGAAATAGATGTGTATTTTACCTCAGCAACAGCAAGCCAGATGTAGAAGCATGTACATATGACAGGCCATACCTGAAATTTGGCTTTCCTCATATCAGTCAAGGTGGCCTGGGAGCTTAGAAGAAGAGGAAAAGGCTTGTCATTAAAAACCCTCAGCTATGCATTACCAATGTTAAACCAAACATCATTGCCATTTAAAATGTGTGGGTTTTCATCTTACTCTTAAATAGGAGAGGCAGGAGCATGAGTAAAATTGCTTTGAAGACATAAATCTTGTTGATAAAGTTGGTCCAAACGAGAAATGACTTACAGTCTTTTCTGGTAGAACCAGATTTGAAGAGTCTCATCCCCATCTGTGATTGAAACACAAGATAAATATTTCTTTTGGCTGTGTCCTCTTTAAAAAAGTACTGCTGACTCCTATTTAGTAACATTGGTTTCTAAGGTATCTTAGATTTTGCTATAGAAGAGTGAACACTAGGCTTCAGCAACGTGTAATTTTCTGCATGTTATGTTGAGCTTTGCTATAGCCCAAGATAAGTATTTGATGTGAAAATCTTGATTTGGGGGATTTTTTTTCCATTTCATTTTGATATACCTTTATTTTGAACATGCTCTTTTTAACCCTTAGTCTTTGCAGTGATCACAGAAGAGAACTTTTGGTTTTAAATGAAGAGCAAAGCATTTGTTAGCAACCTAAAAATCAAAACTGAAAAAGCTGCTAAAGTAAGTTTCTGATAAAAAAGTTTAAAAATTAACTGCTACTTCTTTCCAAGTAATTGTATTACCAGTTCCTGTATAAAAGAAACATTAGGGCTATCCCTATAGAAATGAAATTTTCCTGCACTACAGTTAATAAGTACTGGTATTTCAGAAACTGTCCCTATAAATTTCCTTTTCACAAATTTCCATATGCTGTCCAAAACAAAAATTGAAATGTTCAGTCTGTGAGATTGTATACTCCTGGTAAAATATTTTTGTATATATAGAAGAAATAAATAATATTGGGAAAATGTAGGGCTTCATTTATAGGTAGAACTAAGGTTTAGGGATAATAAAATACAGAGGGTATCAGATTAGCTTGGTAATTTCTTTTAAATGCTAATAGTCATTGTAAAAAGCCTCCAGTGTCATTTAGTTTTTCCCACAAAAATAAATATGTAAACTTTTCTCTGCCTCTCTTTAGGGAGGAAGCCCTATTATTTCCTCTATCCCAGCCCAAGCAATTTGGTGGCTTTCAAAGACAACATACTCAAGAAAAAAAAATTCAGAAACGGGGAACATTAAAATATGATCAAGAAAAAGCCTCTTTGGTTTAGATGGCATGGGAGACTAGGAGCAGCCAGCGAAGAGAAAGACAGCCTGGTGGGGAAAACAATGCCTGTTGTGGCACCTGGCTCAGCCCTGGGCCTGCAGTGAAAAAGGGAGGCCGACCAGCCAGGCTGGCTAGAGGTGGAGGCATGACTGGGTGAGTGCAGAGAGCCTGTTTCCAGTAAAGGTACTTTGCAACTCCCCCAAACTGGCTTCTGGGATTCTATACCTCATACTTCAGAAATTGCCTGTCTAATAAGTATATTTCTGATGTCTCCAAAATAGATTTTATATAGTTGATTCTTCCATCTTACACTACCTGTCAGTTTCCTCTCACTGCAATAACAAATGACCACAAACTTAGCAACCTTATCATCTCAGTTCGTAAAATCAAGCACAGATCTCAGCAGACTACAATCAGGATGTCTCCCAGGGCCTGCCCTGGCCCTTGGCTGTACATCTGGGAGAATCCTCCGGCAGGTCGTTGGCAGACCTGTGCCATGCGGTTGTAGAACTGAGGGCGCCTCTTCCCGGCTGCCTATCCTATCCAATAGGATAACTGGCCAGTCCTAGTGCAGTTGTGGAAACAGCCAAATACCTTAGTTGCCCATTTGATGCAACCCAAACTTTTGGTACTTGCTGGGATGGCATCTTTTCTTGTCTGTCTGAAAACTAGCTTTATGTTTTGGTGGTGGTTTTGTTCTTAAAATAAAGGATAATACATACAAAATTGTAACAGAAATACAAGGGTAAAACCACGTGCCCCTCCCAAGCCTGGCCTATTGCCCCAATCCCTAAATCATCTCCCTGAAGGAGCCACCATTGGCTTTCTTATGAACTCTTAAGTGAGGTTTCCATGTATTGTGATGCATTCTGCAACTTGTTCTGATTTCACAACCACAGAATTTTATTACAATAGTACAAAACACATAAATCTCTGAGTGGAATGATTTAATAGCATAGTTACTTAAGTGTACTTTTACACATTTTTAAAAAGTTATATAATTATGTTAACATCCCAAAGCAATTCACTGTTTACTATAGCATCAAAGGAACTTAGAACAGTACTTAGTATACAATAAGCTATATATTTATAAGCAACATATATATTATTATTGTAGTCATTTCCAAAGACTTTAGAAAAGCATATACAACTGTATAACTAATTGAAGTATAGTTGACATACAATATTAGTTACAGGTGTTACATACAATATTAGTTACAGATATACAACATTGATTTAAGAATTTTATACATTATGAAATGCTCACTACAGTAAATATAGTTACTGTCACCAAAGTTATTGCAGTATTATTGACTGTATTCCCTATGTTGTGTTTTTTGTCCCCATGACTTTAGTTCAGAAAACGAGACAAGGCGGCATGTAAAGGTGCCACCATTTTTCCTTTTGCATATTCTTTTCAATTCATGTATAATGTGCTTATTTTTTGTTGTTAACTTTATATCCTTTTTTTCTCACCATAAGTATTTGCATAAGGCTTTGTCTCATTTTTAATAGGGATGATGAAAGGATTAGTTGCCTCATTTCTTCTTGTTAATGTTCATTAAAATCTGAAGGGCGGAAAGAGAGTACGTAGGTGACATTGAGGGTAACAAACACACTCCTCCTGCCACTGCCTCCCTGCCCTTCAGTAGGTCTCAGCTAGTTTCTGATGAGGGAAAGCAGAAGTGGCCTGAGGTCCCCAGTTGTTCTTAGCAATGGAATCAAGGGCACTAGGGAGACCATCCAGGTCTCTATATTGTATCAAAGAAAACCCTGAACTGTGCATATTTTGCTTTTTATGCTGTTTTGACATCCTTCTATAACTAGTTTACAGACTAATTAAACATCCAGAATGCATGAGAAATCACATTGTTCTAGACACAGTACATTCATCAAAGCATGGCAAAGTGGAATAAAATGCATATAGTCAGACCCCCATGGAAGGGAGTGTCCTGCTATTAGATTATTTAATTTTGTTTAGCAGAAGAATATATGTACTTTAATGGCATTTACAGTTCATTTTCCAATCACCACATGTAAAATATAGCCTCTCGTAGAAAGAGAAATTGCCTTCCCACAGCATTCACAATTTAAAGTTAATTTTGGGGTCAAAGTGCCAGGCTCATCTGTTGTATAAAACAGAAAGTGGGAAATAACAAGAAAATGATACGTGGACCCATATTTCTGCAGAATAAAGGTTGAGTGTAGGCTAGCTTAGAGTTTTCAACCCTCCTCCAGCTCTTCAGGTGTAGCGTTCAACTTGGACATCGAGTCACCAGCACAGGAGGACCTCTTATGAAAAAGAAACTTTTTACAGAGTACCTGGTGGCTGTGAAGTGAATCCTAATGCAGTCAACTCTTCTTAAACTTTTGTAAATTCATTCCTGGATCACTTTTAACATGGATCTGCCCTAAGCCCCAAAGAAGTATCTTGATGCTGAAAAACTGCAGCCTTGTTGTTCACATGTAGCATCATTCATGTGCTCTGCCTAACGCACAGAGTCCGCTCAGGCTTACATAAAGAATGAGTGGGAAGACATTCGGGTCCTTCAAGGTGAAGGCTTTTACAGATGCCTGCAGTATCTCCAGGTTAATGTCAGCTGAGGCAAACAGAAGCTGTACAATCCCAAACCGGTCTGTGTCTTTCAGAAGAGCCAAGGCGGGGTCGTCAAGGTCAGCTACTCCATTGTTAGACAGAGCACAGAGCTGAAATGACACATTTAAATAAATTCACTTAAAAAGGTTATAGAAAATCCACATAGCTAATTTATGAAAAAAAATTTTTAGCTGTTTTACATTTCCCAAATGGAGCAAGAAAACCCTGATATAACAAGATATATTTGACCCAGGCCCAGGACCTTAGGCTGATTTCTCTGATTTGCCTAAAGTACTCTGACTGAATCCCCACTCTCTGAACTCTACCTTCTACTAGATCCATTAGCTCCAATTGATTAGAAAGGTCAGACTGTAACTTTTTCATACACAGTATGTAAGGCTTGGGTTTTTTTATTTTAATGGAGATATTAGAATTTCTTATATACGTATCTGCATGAACTCCTCAAAGAGGCAGGTATCAGCTTATTTAAGCCTCCTGCCTCAAGAACCTTTGCTCTTGCCGTGTCTTCTACCTGGAATACTCTTCCTCTGGAGTTCCGTACAGACCTCTCCTCCTCTCTCAGTTACCAGTTGAAATGCCACAGTAGAAGGGCCTTTCCTAGTCTCCTCTCCACTGCTCTTCCTCCCCCCATATCCCAGCCACTATTACATTATTTTATTGTCTTCACATGCTTACTATATCTCAAATTATCTTCTTGATAATCACTGTAGTCTGGTTAGTCAAACCTAAGTTGCTTAGGAGAGCAGGAAACTGGTCTGTTGTGTTCACTTTTCACCAGGCCAAAGAACACAGGCCTTTAGTGTGTTGAATGAATGTCAGCCCGTCAGAGAGGTCACTTCACACACTGCTTTAATTGCAATTGCTCAGAACTTTTGAAACTTTGCTTTTAGGGTCTTGATCAGTGCCTGTGACATGTTGTTCCCCCTAATCTTCAGTAATTACAAATTTGCCAGTAGATTTGATTTTTAAGCAGGCATTCAGAACTAGATCACATTAATAATGTAGACAGTAAAGTTTAAATGTTGAAAAACCTGTAAAGTAAGTGTGGATTTTAACTGAATCTGAAGGGAATCCAAAAGAATGCCAGAAATATTCTGAGCAATGTTAACGTTATTGATAATAACGTTATGTAACAGGCAGCATGTCCAAATGGCTGGAGGGCAACACTCGTTTGAATACAAAAGTACTTATATGTCTATCAAAATCAGATTTGCAGACCTATACCTTGTAGATACGCCAAAAACAATTCACACAGTGTAACCACAGGCTTAATGTTACCAGTTGGCCCAGACTGTAAACTACTGATTAGGCTTTAGAGAGTGGATTAGGCCTGCTCTTTAAGCACAGGCACCATATCCTGGCAATTCAAGAATGAGCTCCACTGGCACAGGCTGAAGACAGCCAGGGCACTGCAGGCTCTGTCCTGGGTCTGCCACAGACATGCTGGGCAGTATCCAGCGTCCTTCTCTGAACATCTGCCAGTCCCAAGCTCCCAGAGGCACTTCTAGGTCTAAATGAGATTAGTCACCCAAAGGGTGGTAGGGCAAAATTAACACTCTCTGTTGCTGATCCTAATTCACCTTCTTACCAGTTTGGGAAATGTGTTAGCGTATGTGACGCCATGCTCCCAAAAGCCCTTCAGAAAGCCCCTCAAAGTCACTCTGGCCACCAGACAAGAAAAGACAGGAATGCAGGTAGGTCTCTGTACCCTGTTCTAAGTAAATCCCTTTAAGAAACACAATACCCAAATTCCTTCAGAAGCCTTGCTGTCTTAAGAGTACCAATACTTGGAGATTATGTGAAGGTCTTTAAAGAAAACTGATGTCCATGTTGAGCAGCCCCACTAAGGCAGACAAATAACTCTATGGCTGGGCAGTTTTGTGCCAGCGTTGACTGCCAGCCATTCTGGAACTCTGAGTATATGCTCCTGGCTACGTTTAGAAGACCAACAGAGCAGAACCTGGAAGCAACACAAAGATCAAATCATAGAGCTGATCTGCAAGGAAGATGACAGCTAAGCGTGAGTTTGTGGGGAGAGGGAGTTAAATAATGTGGTCTTGGCAGTATTTTCTTACATCCTGATGCAGTTAATGGCTTTGTAAATACTTGTAAGCACTAACTTGGGGATGCTAAGCACTCAGTTGCTGCAAAAGTAAGCTGGGCTACAAAGCAGAGCTGCTGTCTTGCTCATTATTGCAGACAATTAGATAATGATATGTATTGTTTACATAACCAAGTTGCCACAAGTCTTTACCTTCAGCTGGCTGCAGGACACACACATTTTCAAGTGGTTCTGTTTTTATGGTCAAAGTACAAGAGCACAGCATGCCTTTGGGCTGGTAGAATCTGCTCTAGGTTGTGAATAACATCTAAACTGCTCCTTGGAGTGATGCCTTGCTGCAGTCTTTGGATGTCACTGCTATGCAGAGAAGTACCCAAGGTACTAGCCTTTGTGCTCAAAGTTCCCTGAGTGGGTGCATAACAAGTTTCTACCCCAATACCTGCTTCCCAGATCTGGGGAGCAGAGCTCTGCACATTGGTCCTTTGAGCCTTGGCCCTTACTAACCAGACCTGAAAATAACCTAGCCAGGTAAGCCTTGCCTCTCTGCCCCAGGCTGAGGAATATCTGCAAAAGCTACATTAGAGGAGCTGCCCCATTAGAGTGGTTTCTAGGCAGTGTATTGATGGTTCCTTCTATTAACAACCCAATTTGTAATTTAAAAAGGGAAAGCTTAATCTTGACTCTCTGGGGTTAAGCTCTTCATTACCTAACTCTTGCTACTGCCAGTAATTCCCCAGGGCACAAAGCTAATGTTATTCCTAAGAGAGATTGAAATATCTCCCTTAGACAAAGCACCCTCTTGAATACCTCCCTTGGTGAATGTTCGGCAGAGTTGAATCAGACTCGTCTAGCCACAGAACTGCTGTTGCAAATGATATGGTGCCAGGCTCCTTCCCTGCTGTGTTGCACCAAACCTTGGCTATCAGTCTCTTCAAACAGTGGGAAAAGCATGAGATTTGGAGTCTAAAAAAAGGTTGTAGTCTTAACCCTGCTAGCATTTCTTTAAACAAGTCCCTTCCTTTTGGGCCTTAGTCTTACTGTAGGGTGGGCTGTATGATGTGGACAGGATATATAAAGGGTTACTAATACCAGTTTAACCTATGTTGGAGAGCTGTTGTGGATGAGGAAAGCTAGAGGTGTTTTATCAGCTGGTAGGTGTTCATCTCCTCATTTACCCATTCCTGCCCATCCTCAGGTCCCATCTGGGAAGTGCCTTACCAAGTGACACAGCGTAGGAATAATCTGGAGCTTGTGGCAAGTGCCCAGCAGAGCTGCTGCATTATCTGGCATTTCTGGAGGAGATTAAAAAAATCAGTCATTATCAAAAAAAGGCATCCATGGGAACAGCCAGCCCACAGATTGTACCTAATTTATACTTTCCTTCTCTCTGGCTTCCTGGGCAGAGGGTATGCACAGTAATTATTAAATACATGAATGACGCTAAACAGGCAGCAAAGGCCTTTTAGAAAACAGATATAGAACCAGGCAATGTTCACCTTGACATTCGATTTGCCAGTCAGGATGAACTGTACAGACTCAGGGAAAAGCAAATTGGTGTGGAAAAGTAGAAAGAACCTGGGATTTGATGACCACACACTTCTGTTTGAGCTCCACTGCATATTTCGGGTGTGACCTTCTGTACACCTCTCTAAGCATGTTTCCTTATTTGACCAACTGTAGTTTCTTTTTGTTTTTGGTCTGTCAGAGAACTGAGTAAACTATGAAGAATTCTCCCCAGGTCTCTCATCATCTAGGAGGTGGGGGGTAGGAATGCAATGCACCTGATAAAGGGGTGGCACAGCAGCCCTCCCAGACCCAGGACTATGCAGGGCCCCCATGGCAGAGGAAGTTTGTGCAGAGCTGTGGTGAAGCTGGGGCTGCATCAGAAGGAAGGGCCCTGCCAAGCCCAGGAAAAGGACCCAATCCCTCGGGATACCACCTTTGAGCTGACAGTGCAAAAGAGAAGAGTCACCTGCTTAGTCATCTGGCCCAGGGCCCTCTACTGCTGCATTGACATGTTGTATGTGCATTTGTCTACAGAGAGGATCCACAGCCAGCAGATGCTCAAGAAGGCCTTTATCCCAAATCAGGAAGGGGAAGATGATAAGTGGAAAGACTGTGGGACTTAGAAAGGACAAAATCAAGTCCTCACTGAGCTACTGTCACAAGTCAGCTGCCTGTGCTTCCATTCCCTCACTTTTCAGGTGGCTCCTGAGGCCCATGTAATCATCATACTTTGTTCTTAGAAATAGTTCAGTTGCATGTTGCTCAGACAGTCATTCACTATTTTGAATATGATGCTAGTGACACAGGGGTGACAAACAGCATCTGCTTTACAGAGATCACCACTTGACTTTACTGCTGGAACTCTAATTTCCTTGTTTCCTTCTACCTCAGCTCCTAGCAGTGCCTAAAACTTAGAAGAGGCTTATTTAGTGTTTCTTGAATTGAAATGATTTGATTGCTCTATTTTCACAAATAAGACCTGGGGAGTTCATGCTTAAGGTCAGAAAGGAGAAAGTATTCCAGGAGACTGGCCAGATGCTGGGACTGAAGTGCTTTAAACAAGCACGAGGCAGCCAGTTCAAGATGGTGACAAACGAAGATCCTGAACTCACCTCTTCCCACAGACACACTGAATCTATAGCTACATATAGAAAGATTTCTCCTGGGGAAAAAAACACAAAACAAAACTACCTGAGGAACTCCTATACATCAGTTGCTTAAGAAAAACTATATCAAAGAAGGTAGGAAAGACTAAGACACAGTTGTCCCATAAACCCCACAGCTGGGAGGAACTCAGAGCTTCTCCCTGAGGACTGAAGACCCACAACCACCCCACCAAAAATCTAGCTTTGAAAGCCAGTAGGGCCCATGTTCATGAAACCCAAAAGGCTATGGCAAACTGAGAAATAGACATTCTGTGAAAGAGACTTATTTGCTATCTTAAAGCATCAGCCTGAGGGTCAATTTAAACACATCTGGGGCCTGCTGGGGCACTCTGGGGAGGGAAACCACTGAGCTCCACTGTGCCCTCCCAGTGCCATACCCCAGAGCACACCCCCTGATCTCCTTGGTCCTCTAGGACTGTAACAGACACACAAGTCTTGGCTAGCTGTACTATCAGGCACCGTGCAGACTAAAACACACTTCCAGTCTTTCTGTGGAAAAGGCCTATTTGCTTGTCTTTATTTGGCTCCCTGATTTTTGCACCTGCCAGCAGGGTACACCTCTAGGTCACCTGGCTCTGTCTGGTGGCCAGCAGGACATATGCTCATGGGTGCTGCAGGACTGTAGCCAACAATGAGTTCTTCTACTATCCCTCTCCCCACCCCCATGGCACAACAGAACCAAAAGCCCAGACTTTCTGTGAAAGAGGTTTATTTCCATAGCTATAGCCTGAGGAGTAGGCTTCTAACCAAACACACAACGAAGGTCCTAGTGAATCCTTTCTAGAGGCCTTGAAGGGTACATGCCCTCCCTTTGCCATTACCCAGAGTGCCAGTATCCTGGAGAGGAGCTTTTACACATATCTGATGCCCTAGTGTTTTGCAGCAGCTGCCAAGGGGATGCCTCTTGAATACCTGGCTCTGGTGGCCAGTGGGACTTGTGTTCCTGGATCTGTACAGAGGGACATCTTGGCTGGCTACCATCCCCTAGGGGACAGCACAGATGCAGACTGAGAGACACTCCCAGTTTTTCTCTGAAAGAGGCCAGTTTGCTTGTTCTGAAGTTGTGGTGACCAGCAGGACTTCTATGCTTAGGGTCTGGTTTCCAGACTAGGTTCTGACTGAGATCCTCCTCTTTGGGACATTGACAGGTCTTGACAAATCCTCACCTACTGAGAGTCCCTAAAAATAAAATAAACATTGTGATTGTCCAAACAGCCTAAGAGTCAATCAAGAGCTAAGGCAGGTTGAACAATAAGGTTCATCTCATGCGTAGAAACCATCACAGAGAGTCAAAGAATGAAGAAACAGGAATATGTTCCAAATGAAAGAACAAAATAAAACCTAAGAAAAAGTCATTAATGAAAAGGATACAAGTGATTTACCCAATAAAAAGTTAGTGGTCATAAAAATACTTCCCAAGCTTGGGAGAATGGATGAGCACAGAACTTCAACAAGGAGAGAGAAAACAAAGTACCAAATAGAAGTCACAAAGCTGAAGAATACAACTGCATGGAGGAATTCAACAGTAACTAGATGAAGCAGAAGGAAGGATCAGTAAACACACCTTAAAGAACTACAGACAGCATCAAGCAGGAAACATTTGCATTATGGGGGTCCCTGAAGGAAAAAGTAGAAAGGAATAGACATCCATATCCAGGAAGCCCAGAGACTTCTAAAAAGAGGAAGCCAACTATACCAAGAGCAATTGTAATTTGTCAAAAGTTTAAGACAAGGAAAGTCTTAAAAGCAGCAAGATAAAAGACTATCAGTAGAAACATATATTGTGCCACTCCCTTCTGGCCTGCAAAGTGCTCAAAGAAAATAGCTTCTAATCAAGAATATTCTCCCCAGCAAAGTTGTCATTCAAAATTGAAGGAGAGAGAAGAGTTTTCCAGAAACACAAAGCTAAGTAAATTAATCACCACTAGACCACTACCAAAAACTGTTAAAGGACTTGTTTAAGCTGAAATGAAAGGGCACTTATTGGTAAAAGGAAAACATGAATATAAACTCTCACCAGTAAAGATAAACATTTAGTAAAATTCAGAATAATTTAATTGCCATAAAGGTGATAGACTAATTACTTATAAAGCTGGTATGAAAGTTAAAAGCAAAAGTAGTGAAAATGACTGTAACTATAATAATTTTTAAGGGATGCCAAAAGAAATATAAATTTTGACATCCAAATCATAAAACATGGTGGGGGAGTACAATGTAGAGCATTAGAGTGCATTCAAACATAAACTGTTACCAATTTAAACTAGACCGTTATAAATACAAGTTGTTATATGGCAACCACAAAATATGTACTTATTGCTATTTTGTTAATTATCATTAATTTACATGAACTAAATTCTCCAATTAAAAGACAGAGTGGCTGAACTGATTAAAAAACACAAGCCCCATCTATGTGCTTCCCAAAAGTAACTAATTTCAGATGTGAAGACACAGACCGAAAGTAGAGGGTTGGAAAAAAATATTCCATGCAATGAACACCAAAAGAATGCTGGGGAAGCTATTCTTACATCAGACAAAGTAGACTTTAAAACAAAGACTGTAATGAGAGACAAGGGCATTACATAATGATAAAAGGTCAATCCAACAGAACATAGAATATTTGTAAATGTCTCTGCACCCAACATAGCACCTAAATACATAAAAGTAAATAATAACAACCTAAAGAGAGAAATAGCAATTCAATTGTCCTGGGCAACTTTTTAATACCCCACTTACATCAATGGGTAGATCATCCAGACAGAAAATCAATAAGGAAACACTGGCCTTAAATTGGACCAGATAGACTTATGTACAGAACATTCCATTTAAAAGCAATAGAATATACATTCCCCAGGATAGATCATATGTTAGGCCACAAAAAATGTCTTAATAAGTTTAAGAAGTTTGAAACCATATCAAGCATCTTTTCCAACCAACCACAATGGTTAAACTAAAACTAAAAATCACAAGAAAAAAACTGGAAAATTCACAATTATGTGGAGATTAAACAATTCCAACAACCAGTGAGTCAAAGAAAAAAATCAAAATAGAAATAGAAAAATACCTTGAATACAACATACCAAAACTTACAGGATGCAGCAAAGGCAGTTCTAAGAGGGAATTTAATAGCAATAATGTCTCAAGAAAAATCTCAACCTAACTTTACACTTCAAGGAACAACAAAGGAAACCCAAAGTTAATGGAAAGAAGGAAATAACAAAGATCAGAGTGGAAATAAATGGAATACAAACTAAAAAGACCAACAAAATTGAAAAACCTTTAGCTAGACTCATCAAGACAAAAAAAAAAGATTGAAGTAAAATAAATGAGAGATATTACAATTGATACCACAGAAATACAAAGGATCATAAGAGACTCTATGGATAATTTACTCCAACATTGGACTCCTAGAAGAAATTGATAAATTCCTAGAACCAAAGAAACTCCAAGACAGAATCTGGAAGAAATAAAAAATCTGTACACACTGATGACTAGTAAGGACATTGAATCAGTAGTCAAAAATCTCCCAACAAAATTCCAGGATCAGATGGTTTCACTGGTGAATTCTGCCATACACTTTGAGGAGAATTAACACCAATCCTTCTCAAACCCTTCCAAAAAGTACAAGAGGAAGAAAGACAAATTTCATTTTATGAGGCCAACATTACCACAATACCAAAATCAGACAATGCCACAGAACAAGAAAATTTCAGGCCAGTATCCCTGATGAACATAGCAAACCAAATTCAACAATAAATATTAGCAAACCAAATTCAACAATACATTAAAAACAATCATACACCATAATCACATGGGATTTGCTCCAGGGATGTAAGGATGGTTCAGTATACACATCAATTAATGTGATATATACCACATTAACACAATGAAGGATAAAAATCATGTCATCATCTCAATAACGCAAAAAAGCATTTGACAAAATTCAATATACACTCATGATAAAAACTCAACAAAGTAGGTACCTCAACATAAAAGAGGCCATATACAACAAGCCCACAGATAACATCATACTCCAAGGGGAAAAGCTGAAAGTTTGTTCCCAAAGATCAGAAACAAGGAAACTCACTCTCACTACTTTGTTCAATATAGTGTTGGAAGTCCTTTGCCTAGTAAATAGGCAGGGAAAAAAAAGCATCTAAATGGAAAGGGAAGTAAAACTGTCACTATCTGCAGATGACATCTATGGAAAACCCTTAAGAGTCCCCCCCAACAAAAAACAAATAAATTCAATCAAGTTGGAGGATACAAAGTCAATATACAAAAATCCAGTGCATTTTTAGTTGACACTAACAAAGAAATTAAGAAACCTCATTTATAATTGCATCAAAAATAATAAAATGCCTAGGAATAAATTTAACCAAAGAGTTGAAGGACCTGTACTCTGAAACTATAAGACACTGATGAAGAATATTAAAGACACAAATAAATGGAAAGCTATACAATGCACATGAATTGGAAGAATTAATATTATTAAACACAACCCAAAGCAATCTACAGATTTAATGCAATCTTTATCAAAATTCCAATGGCATTCTTCACAGAAATAGAAAACAATCTTAAGAAAGAATCAAGCTGGCAACATCACTCTCTGGTTTCAAAGTATATTACAAAGCTATAGTAATCGAAACAGTGTGGTATTGGCATAAAAACACATGCATATATGGTCAATTAACTACAGAGGAGCTACGAATGTATAATGGAGAAAGGACAGTGTGTTCAACAAATAGTGCTGGGAAAACTGGACAGCCACATCCAAAAGAATGAAACTAGACCACTATCTTACACCATTCACAAAGATAAACTCAAAATGGGCTAAAGACTTGAAGGTAAGACCTGAAACCATAAGACTCCTAGAAGAAAACAGGTGGTAAGTTCCTCAACACCACTCTGGGACATTTTTTTTTTATTTGTCACTAAAAGCAAAGCCAACAAAATGAAATGGCAAGCTACTGAATTTTTTTGATATTTTTACATCATATATCTGATAAGGGATTAGTATTCAAAATATATAAAGAACTCATACAACTCAACAGCAAAAATTCCAATTTAATAATGGGTAGATCTGAATAACATTTTTCCAAAGACAACATACAGATGGCTCATACGTACATGAAAAGATGTTCATCATCATTAACCATCAGGGAATCACACCACTGTGAGGTACCACTTCACACCTGCTAGAATAGTTATTCTCAAAAAGAAGAAATAATAAGTGTTGACAAGGATGTGGAGAAAAGGGAACCCTCATGCACTGTTGGTAGGAATGTGAATTGGTGCAGCCACTATGAAAACCAGTAGGGAAGTTCTTCAAAAAATTACTACCATGTGATCCAGAACTCCAAATTATGGGTATCTGAATAAAATGAAGACACTAACTTGAAATATGGACCACCTTGATCACTGCAGCACTACTTAAAGTAGATAAGATACCGAAGTAAACTTAAGTGTCCATCGATGGATGATTGAATAAAGATGTGGTACATATACACAATGTAACAGTTTTCAACTCCACAAAAGAAAGAAATCCTACCATTTGCAACAATATGGTTGAACCTTGAGGATATTATGCGAAGTAAAATAAGCCAGTCAGAGAAAGACAAATACTGTGTGATCTCAGGTGTGGAATCTTAGCAAAACAACAACAAAACTGAGCTGAAAGATACAGAGAACAGATTAGTGGTTTCCACAGGTGTGTGGTTGGGGAGGGAGATATTGGATGAAATGGGTGAAGGTTGCTAAAAAATACTGATTTCCAGCTATAAGATAAGTCATGTTAACTATAGTTAACAATACTGTATTGTGTTTGAAAGTTACCAGGAGAGTAAATGTTAAAAGTTCTCATCACAAGACTGAAATTAATTTTGTAACTACATACGATGATAGATGTTAAAAATATAGTCATGATCATTTTGAAATACACCCAAATAAGGAACCATTATGTTGTACAACTGAAACTAATATATCAATTATACCTCAATTTTCTTGTAAAAGTTAAGCACTTTAAAGCCAAAAACCAGCAATATTATTTAGAAAGCTGGAAATAGGACTAAAAAAGAGGCCATTTTCTGTTCCAGTACTTTCCCCAGATTCTCAGGAGAGAAGACTGTTGTGGGCAGAAAAAGTCAACTCAAAGGTATGTGACTGACATAACACTGAAGGGAAGCTGTGAGGACCAGGAACTGGGCGGGTGTGCCAGGTCTTGCCTTTCTGAGAAGGAACTAAATGCTCTTGGGCCCGCAGGATGTGCGCTCTGAATGGGAGGGGTAGGAAAGTAGGGCAGAGAGAGGGGTAGAGGGGGAGGGTCCCTGCTAGATGACCAGGCCCCTGGGACAGCCATTTTAGGACCATAGGGAAGTTGTGGGCCCAGTACCGTGGGGCTCTGGGATGCTTCCCAGCCTCCCTGCCCAGGTGGCCACAATGCTACCCTTAGCCTGCAAAGATCAGAACCAGAACCCAGGGAGAGCTGTCGCAAATGAACGCCACCACCACTCAGCGCTGCAGGGCTCTCCCGGGAATCACAGGCTGTTTGGGGAGATGCTTTCCTGTGTTGGTGAGGGATGTGCCTGCAGGCGGCCCTCCCTGAGGATAGGAAAGAGAAGTGCTCTCGTGAGAGGGCAGGAGAATGGCGCCGACTGCCTTCATGCACAAGCCTGTGAGTGTTCATAGCAATCACGTAAGCTTGCTCAGCCTTCCACTTCTGAAGCCCACTGCACTGCTCAACAGGACGGAACCACATGTACCAAAATCTTCCACAATAGTAACCAAAGCAATTCCAAGGCAACAACAGCATTTCTTTTTCTTTTCCCATACCTGCCAGTGCACTGACCAAGAAGTAGGCCGTAGAAAAGAGCTTCCAGTTGCTGATGGCATCCTGCAGGCCTGGACACCCACCCTGCATGCTGCACCCCACCAGTCCCAGGAAGGCTGTGAGGACCTGCTGCTGCAGGGGCTTCAGCTCCCCCAGTATCGCCAGTGGGGTTGACAGGCCACTGAACACATTGTCACACTGTAGGGGGAAGAGAAAAGAGATGTGGGAAGGCTAGAGGCCAAACAGTACAGCCTGCGCCTCTGCCCCACAGTACACAGACCCACACCCTTCTCCATCTCCCAAATCAAGCAGGACCCTGTGCTCTTCTCTGTGTTTCAAAACAGCTCATCTACCAGGTTAGATTTCCTTGTAAGGAGACAGTAAACTGAGCCTTGCCCAGCTAGGTACTGTGCTTTCACGGCAAGGAGGCATGCAGGAACTTTGGGGCAGAAGCTTCTGCAGGGTCTGGAAGGCTGTACCAGGAGCAAGTGAGTACTCAGAACTGAGGAGGGGGGCAGAAAAGCATCTTCCCACCGTGGTTCTCAAGCTTCAAACTTGGCGCTCTAGCCCCCTGCCATATTCACAGCTGGACCCAGGCCAGCCTCCTCCAACCTGGGGGCCTGCCGGGAGGTGAGTGGCCCTGCAGCAAGGGCTGCCTGGCCACCCCAACACCTTGTCGTTCTGCACCATCACAGCCTGCTTGCCCAGCTCTGTTCGCATGAGAGCCCACCAGCCCCCAGCACCTGACGGGGCAGCTGGTGCTCTTTCCACAGGGTCCCAGCCTGACATTTCCCTCTTGGAAGAGCTATTTTAGGAAGTGAAAGCTGGTGGGCTTTTTCAAACATTTGTGTTCTCCCAGGGGCTAGCACGCATCCCGTGGGCCCTGCACCCGTCAGAGCACACAGATGTCCTGAGCTGTTGGGCCATTTCAGTAGCTGCAGGTTCCATCACTGGTAACTGAGCTCTTGGCACAATTTGAGTTCAAGAGGGAAAAAGAATATGAATGCTCTCCCTGGAAACTATATTAAATCATAAAACCAGGGTTCAAACTCTCTGCATAACAGAAAAACAAGAAAACAGAAGAACAACTGCAGGAAAAATCAGGTTTAGCGGCCCCCAGCCGTCTTCAGGGAGGACAGCAAGAAGTCAGGGCGACTGGAGGCTGGCGACTGGTGTGCTGTTTGACTATTAGTCAAAGAACTCAACTAATAAAGCCTCCCCAGAAAACCCTCCTGCTACAAAACAAACATACAAAGCCCTGCTTTTCAGTCCGTTCTGAATAGGACAGGTTGACCTGTTGGACTCCTCCACATAGCTCTCTGGTAGGGATTGAGTAGCTTCCCTGAGGTATATGTCTACCTGGCACTTCAAAATGTGACCTTAGTTGGAATAGGATTCTTTGCAGATACAATTAAGGTAAGGAGATGAGATCCTCCTAGATAGGAGCCCTAAATCCAATGGTGGGTATCCTTTAAGAGAAAGAAAAGGAGATGACATAGACAAAGGGGAAGGCCATGTGGAGACAGATTCGAATGGAGTGATGTAGCCACACGCCAAGGAACTCTGGAAGCTGGAGGAGGCAAGAAAGGATTCCTCCCTAGAGCCTTTGGGGGAAGCATGGCCCTGCTAGCATCTTGACTTCGAACTTCTGGCCTCCTGAATCATGAGAAAATAAATTTGTGTCTTAAGCCAGGTAGTTTGTGATAATTTGTTATCACAGCACTAGAGAACCATTATACCCTTCGATTCCTGACATCAGCTACCTTCCTGCAGTTTAAAAACTACGGACCTGGTAATTCAGAGAAAAAAAAACTTTAGGGTTCAAAGAAGGTGTAGAAATTTTAAGCACAATTTTATCCCAGCTTTGAAGCCTTATCCCAAGGGGTCTAGCCCATCCACATCTCCAGAACACCAGGTGGCGATGTCCTGATCTTACCACTTGTTCCAGTACAACGAGTAGTTCCTCATCAAACAGGACCGTCTGGAGAAGGCCGCTCAACACTGTCTGTCGCTGCTCTGGCAGCTCCGCAAAGGGATGGAAATTTCTCTCCAAGTGCTGAGTCACTGTGAAAGCAGAGCACACCCAGTCTCCCGACTGCTGTGCGTGTCTCACTCAGAACACGGGGCAGCAGCCCTTGCTTTTTGTAGTAACTGTCCTGTTCTTTCATAGATGCTCCCAGCTGCACAGTTAGTCATGAGCTCAGAAATAACGGGCATCAAGTTAAATACCACCCTGTGTGCTTTTCAATAATCATTCAAACTACTACAAGAAGAAAAGAGGATTGGAGGCCAAAAGGATAAAAAGACAGGAAGACAGGAAAGAAGAAGGCTACCTACCAGTTTTGTTTCAGACATCACTCTTCTTTCTGATGCTTTGCTAAATATTAATCTGTTATTTTCTGGGAAAGTCACTCATTAGCATGATTTCTATAGAAGTAAATTATCAAGGCCACATTACTAAACATTAGTACTTTTACAATGCTTAAGACCATGCAAATTCCAAAATATATTATTTTTCTTATCCTTTCTTCTAATTCATTGCATTGTATCCTTTAACATTTAATGCATGTTTTTCAAAGAGGCACCCTATTTTCGTGAGAAACAGAGCTATTCCACTTTTCCCATTCCTCTTTCACCCGTCGTAGAGAATGGGTGTGCAGGGCAGCTGGGCTACTCATATCCTCTGCAGGATGCTTGAGGCCCTCTCCTTAGAATCATCTTTTTCTTTTCTTTTCTTTTCTTTTTTAAATCAAAAGCTTCTAGTAAATTAAGCCCAGTGGGGATTTAAAAGCAATTATTTGATAAACTAAAGCTTTCATAAGCAGAGATGCATACTAACACATAAGTGCACCACCTCTGCTGATGGCCAGGTCCAGCACAGTTGTACAGGGTGTCATGGAAAGAAACAAGTCACATTAGTAACTAACACATTAAAAAACTGCCCTATAACCACAAGTAGGACTTTGCTGCCCCAGCCTCGGGAGGGCAGTCCCGGTTGGCATAGGGTCCAAAAGCACAGAGGCCAGGCCAGCCCCACCCTATGCCCACCTGACAACACCCAGCTTCCCCACTCGGTCCAGCTGACAAGCAGGCCGACTTACATGGTGTACTGGTGAGAAAGGAAATCCTAAGTTGCAGCCCACCGACTGTTGGAGGCCGCAGGGGCACTATTGCTGTGGCTCTAACCCAGGACAATGCTTACGTGACAGGCTGAAACCCACACGCGTTTCTCAATCTAAGTAAGCGGAGGAGGAGCCTGCAGCCCTGCGTGAGACAAGCCTGGCCTTACCTGAGAGGGGGCCTTCACTGCCATTTTTGCCAACACTGACATTTCTGCTACAGAAACAGAAAGCATTTTCTGGTTTGGGACTCAGTGACACCCCAGAGAAGAGTCTCTCTTCTTAGCCTCCAAGCCAGGCCAGGTTCTCAGCTGCTCCTAGTTCTCAGAAGCTCTTACTTATTTGTTTCTCCTTTTCCTAATCCATCTCCTCTTCCACTATATACTGCTCTCCCACCCTCCCCTCCCAAGCCCCAGAAAACAACCTTTAAAAACACCAAATGCTGCAGGAAACAAAAGGAATTGCTGTCACATGTGCCCCCTCCTCGCTGGATGCCATGGCACCATGCAGCTTCATGCCATGCGAATAACAAGCCCTCCAGAGAGCATTCTGCAATGTTGACAGAGCCCTGCTTGTCTTGGCAGTGAAGTCGGGAATATAATGAAACCTACAAACCTTCTCTCTCCTTGCTGCTGACTGGACTAGTTTTAGTCAGCAAGGCTTCTGTGGTTAAAAAGACAGTGCCAGGCCCCCGACCCTCACTCCTCAGGCACACAAGATCTGAGGCTCCCTGAAACCTGACCAAGGTGAATCCTGCCGGGTGGACTTGGACTGACTCAGAGATACCATCCTCTCTGTTCTCAGATGTTTGCTGTGATGTCACTAGGGAGTCGCCATCCTGAAGGCCACATTACCACTTGGGGCACAGCACTCAATTACCCATCAGCTCACTACATTCCCACTCCCTTCTGCTGGCAATACCTTGTTTTAAAACACTGAATGGCCCATGTGGGGCAGATGGCCACTGCCCAGCGTCTGGCATGTCCCCGAATGCAAACTCTCGAAAGGGCAGGGAGTCCAGGAAGATAGAGTCGCTTCTGTCCTGCTCAAAGCCACCATGCTTCCCTTGTAGGAGGCAGAATTCTGTAAGGTGGGAGAAAAGGATATGCCAGGCATGGGGTCAGCCTGGGTTGTTGGCACATCTCGGACTCAGCTTTGCCTACGTCAGGTGGGCAGGGAGACATGTCTACCCTCTTCCCCACAAACCTGCTTCCTGCACACATTGTGCTGCTTGACCAGAACTCAGCCACTTCCTGTAGTCACAGGAGAAAAGGCTTCTCTCAACATAAAGCCCTCTGGCATGTCTCCCCTCAGCAGGCAGAGAGCAATCTTTCAAACATCAGAAGTACTTCCTTAGACTGATTTTAACAAACCAATTCTAAGCAAACAGAGCTTACTTACCATGGATGAAACCGAAAATTTGAGTTTGATAAATTTGATTTGACTAAGCTGATATATTAAAGCATTACTGACAATAAGTACCCAAGTGGTTATGTGCTTGTATCTTTAAAAAGAACTTTTCTTCATTAATTACTATACAGCAATAAAAAATGAACAACTGATCTCTGCAATTATATGAGTGAATCGCATAAACATGGTGAGAGAAGAAACCAGACAAAATATATTCTACATGTAAGAAGGCAAAACTAGTCTTTTTTTTTAAAGCCTTATCTTTCAGAGATAAGAAATATTCATAGACAGAACAATATAATGCCTAGAATTTGTTCCAGAATCATTTGTGGGGGAAGGAGGGAGGTAGTGAAGTTAAAGCTAAAATATAAAGCCCCCATTAGTGAGGATACATGGTAGGCACATGGGGGTTCATTATATCATTATCTCTACTTTTGGACAAGTGTGAAGTTTTCCATAATAAAATTTTTAATGATAAAAAGAAATGTTTCCTTAAATACTTCCATATTTGAGAACCCAACTAAGGTGTCTAAGTTGTAAGTAAAAATGTAACATTATGTACTCGCTAAGCAAGAACAGTGAGTGAACTCATGAATTAGGGTTCTTTTTATGTTTCTATTTAATAATTTGTGTACTTAAGAACAGGCTATGGAATGAAAGTGTGGCTGAGCCTCGTACTTGCATGACATATGGAAGACATGGGTATTTTTTTTGTATTTGCTTGAGGGCACTAATAAAGACGGACAGCTGTCTAAAGAGAAATGAAACAATCCTTCATTTACTCAACCAGCCCACACTCACCAGGCGTCCAGGGGCCCCCCAGCTCACTCCATACTTTGCACTGGGCACTGAGGTGGGTGAGTGCTCACCAGCCTCCAGGGAGTGACTTCGTTCATCAAGGACGTGGGCCATGACCATTGACAAGAGTCCTGTGGGCCCCCACCTTGTGTTTTAGGAGCCACCAGCACGACTCTTGCCTTTACACAAGCACAGGCCCACTGCCAATTCCTTCATTCTTTTCAGTGTCAGGCACTGTGCTAGGAGCAGAGAGAACAAGGACCACAAAGCAGGCCTTGACAATAAGTGCGAGTGGGGCCAGGGGTGAGGGGAGGAGGCGGCGGGTCACTGAAGCCGGAGTGGCAGGTGTGGAGAGGGAACTAAAAACGGTTTCTTGGATGAAGCAGTGTCTGAGTAGCCTCCTGAAGGTTCGGTAGGAGTTGGGCACAGAGGCTGCGCGCTCCAAGCAGAGGAGCAGGCAAGGTGCTCGTGGATCAGAGGGGAGCATTCCCAGGTGGCAGACTTTAAAATATGAGGACAGAGGGAGCCTCAGAATGGTGTTTGAGCAAGTGAGCAAAATGACCACATCTTTATTTTTAAATAACCACAGCAGGTGGAGCAGATTCAGGGAAGCAGAGGAGCCAAGTAAGAGTCCAGAGTGGAGAGGCTGCTGGGGCAGGGGGGCCTGCGGGGGCGTACCCAGGCCTGCAGAGTGAAAGCACACGGTCATGTCCACAGGGCTCCCTATCGCAAGTTCACGCTGAGGACAACGGTAAATGCCTGATTGTACAAAGCACAGGACTACATTGCAAAACAATAAAATGATGTTTCTGATTGGCCATAAAAAGGGAGCTGTTGGTGAAGGAAGGGATTGTGGCTAAGAGGACCCCTGGGCAAGGACGGCCGCACAGATGCTCCTGAAGGGATGCAGAGGGCACTGGCCTCTTAGAAGTTTCAGAGGGCATTCAGGATCCTTGTCAAATGTACTGCCACCCACAAGGAGGGAGGAGAGACTAGACAGCCTCATACAAACCCTTCCAGTCCCTGCAGGTCCACATGAAACCAGATCAGAACATTCTGTGGCAAGAGCGACAGAAAACAGATTGGGGATTTTTAAATAAGAAAGAAAAAAAAAAAAGCAGCAGAACTGGCTTAAAAACCAGGCAGTGAGTCACAGGGAAGGACGGTCTGACCCCGAGCTGCACAGGCACAGCATCGGGAGTGGCACTTGCAAGGCCGGTGTGGGAAGCGAGCCAGAGGAACCCCAGGATTCCCCAGGGCACCTCCTCTTAGCAGCACAGGAGTTTATTTTCAGAGATAGTGGAAGCCAAGATGAAAGGCTTGATATTGAAATACAGAGAGGAGAGCCACCCAGGTACAGATGTTTCTTTCCACCCCCTTCTGAGCAAAGGCCCCCTGGGGGAGCAATGGGTGCCCCACCAAAGCTGCAGGTGGGGCAGCGCACCGCCACCTCCTCAGAACAACAGGCTCTGAAGGCCCCATGGCTGGGAGTGGCAGCCCCAGACTGGCCCCCAGCCACCCAAGGGTGCTCAGAGCACCCATGAGCTGGCCTTAGGCACAAGGCACCTCGCCTGCAGATGCACATGGGTAGAATCAGCATCCTGGGCTGGAATCACTTAAGCACACAGGGTAACATGGCTGAATGCAAACTGAACAAAAACTGGATTAAGGAACAACTTAATCATCTTAATAACAGTTTGTTCCACAGACAAGTCTTTCAAAGAGAAATTAGAAAATAAAATCCTCAGGATGACACATTTGACCCATGGGCCTCAAGAATGCACATCAGAATTCTCAGTATTCCACGTGTCCCTGACACCTCTAGACCTAAAACCAACACCTTCACTTTTGTCACTGCCTGAAACACCCAGCTCCACATGTTCAATGAAAGAAGATGCTGTGACTGCCCCCGGGCCTCCGCTGTCTCCCTGGGCTCCATGCACCCATGAGCTTGTCCAGTGTCACATAAGGACCAGCAGCACTCTGAGCACCTCCAGCTATAGCTGACTGGCTGCCAGCTCGTGTGGGCCACGTGGGTGCGAAAGGCTGACACCTGGCAGACTTCCTCTCCCTGTCCCGGTCCTCGCCAGGGCACTAGTGGGGAAGAGCAGGAGACAGCACAGGACACGGGACATTGGCCAGGTACAGTATGCACTCTTTCTAAAACCTTTTCATCATGGAGAATGTGAAACCGCACAAGAATAGGCAGGGCAGCATGGTGCACTTCCACGTGCCCGCCCACCAGCTGCAGGGACTGTTCTTCACCTCCTCCCCCCTGCGCCACACACACACCTGCAGGGTATCTTTGAAGCAAATCACAAGCTACCATTTCATCTGTGAAGAGTTCAGTATAAATCTCTAAAAAAATAATATGGCTTTTTATAAACATAACCATATAACATTACCTAAAAAAGTTAATAACTTCTTATGCCACATGTACTCATGTCCCCAGGAGGCAGTTAGGGGCTCAACACAGCCTCTCCATGGAAAGCACACAAAGGAGGCCTGGGAACATCTAGGATTAGCAGATGCGAGCTCAGCTAACGCTCCTATTTTCTTCAAATGATGCAGTGCCCAGGGTCTCCCAGCTGTGGACCCACTGGGATCAGCAGAGCAAGATCAAATGCAGCGTTTTGTGTTTCATACTGGGGAGGGGAGGTGATGAGAGTGTTAACAGCTAAGGTGGAGTAGTTAATCAAGCGCTTCATACTCCCCCTGGAATGGAATCCTCAGCGCATCCCTGTGGGGGAATGCCTTTCCCCTTCCAGAGACGGCAAGTGGAGGCTCAGGAGGACTCAGTGCCTTCCGGAGAGATGACAGGAGGCGGGGTTGCTAAGGGCAGAGCCCCCACCTCAGCCTGGGCCAGCGGTGCAGCCCCCACACCCACGGCTGGGCAGCCCTCACCATCGCCGGCCCGCAGAGCCCACTTGCCTCCCGTGTCTTGGGACACCCGCAGACTCCTCTGATCGTTCTTCCCTCACAATCCCCAGAGTGGTGGGAGACCCGCTGCTAGTGCATACCAGGGGATGAAGGGGTGTCCCTTAGCGATGGCTCCACCGCCTCCTATGAACCCCCAAGGAGGCGGCACTCACCAAACTGGCCATCCGGCTTCACAAACAACTCGACGATGCTGCAGGCGACGGTGGTGGGGGCTGGGATCTCCAGCACCACGTTGCTGTCCTTGATGACGTTTCCATCCTCCTTGGCCGACACCTACGGGGGAGAGCGCTCACTCCCACCTGCGCCCAGACTGGCCCGGGCTTCTCCTTGCCTCCCAGCTGAGGCAGCCTAGTGTTGGCACACGGGTGCTCAGCAAATGCCCCTGGAACCGAGTGGAAAAGAGCCACCTGCAGAGGTGAGAATTTGATCCTTGCTGGTCTTGAAATGTGGTATACACATTCCAAAGTACACAGCCAGCCTGGTGCCACAAAAGCGAGATTCCAGAGTTTGGGGTCCAATTAGGTCTATAGCAATGAATAAAGATAATAAGACAAAATAACTCCCCGTTTCCCTCATGGAGGATTAATGGAAACAACTCTGAAATCATAATGAAAAGACTAGACAATATTAAAGCCTGACTGGGAAACCCTAGCCAGGAGCAAATGCCCCCCCAGCACGAGACTGCAGACTCCTGGGGGTGACACGCTGGGCTGTTAAACAAGACCAGGGAGAGGATGGAGGAAGGAGAAGCAAGGACGAGAGAAGGATGAGCGGGACAGGCCAAGCCATCAGCCCAAAGCTGTCTCCTTCAGATGCTGCTGCAGACAGGACCCCTTAACCATCATGTCCTGGGGAGAGGAAGGTGAGAATCTATCCATTGCCCAAACACTGGAGACCAGAGACTTTTTTAGTGACTCTTCTGGTCAGAGTGTGATGACAAGCAGCCTTCTGACTGCCACACAGGCTCCAGGCCTTTGGTGGGGGTCACCAAGGGCACAAACCTTGGCGGGGTCAGTCGCAGCCATCGGGCACCCCCCCATCACTGCTGGCCAGGCCGCCCGCCGCGGGAAGGGGCAGCTCCAGACCTGGAGCCCCACCTCCTCCCAGAGACAACTTCCCCGGATCCTCTAGCAAAGCTGAACTTTACCCCAAGTCTCTAAGAGTAGAACATCAGGACCACGGTGAGCTGGAGGGAAACAGTTTGGGGCTGAGAGCCTCCTGTTCCACCTACGGTTAGTACTGGCCCAGGGCTCAGCTTGGTAAAACTGTCTATAATTTAATCCAGAAGCATCTGCTTATAGAATATAGACACATGAACTGATCTTTATTTTCCCTAACTCAATCCACAAAGGATTTGAGGCAGCTCATCCCAGAGTAATCATCCCTGGCTCTGAGGGGCTCTAGGGCCTGTTTGTGCATTGGCCTGGCCTGTGCTCATCTGATCCATTTTCTTTTGGTGACATGCCCGACCTGAGCCTGCATGGCGAATCCAGTGCCCTACTGCCCGGGCCTGGGTCTGCATTAGGAAGGGCCGTGACCTGGGGAGGTACACGGAGAGGCAGCCCTGAAGCGCTCCTCCCCGGCTGCCGCAGACTGGGCGAAAGCCTGGAGCTGCCGCATCACTAGGACAGCCCGTCTGAGAGCGAATCTGCCTCTGGGAAGGCAGCTCAGGATGTACAACCCGGGTCCAGCAGGGACGGAACGGGTTACCCAGACATTCAGCTACAAGAGCCAGGCAGCCCTTCAGTGTCTGAGCCAGCGTGAGTTGGATTTCCAGTGCCTCAGGGCAGAAGAGTCCCAACTCTGGAAAATGCCGCCCAGGGAGCCCCTGGCCGAGGCGCCTGTGGCCGGGATGGAGAACAGCTATGTAGCCTCGAGCCCACACCTGCCCCTGCTGGGCACACACCTGCACCATCTTGGTTTGGATCCCCACCGTGCCACCGCACTTCTCCTCAATCTGGACGTGCTCAGATATCACACACTTCTGCGTCGTCACTATCTTCTGTGTCACAACACACAGGACCTCATTCCCTCTCTCCAGCACCTGCTGCAGCACAGGGCTTCTCAGGTTTATTTTTCTGAAAAAGGAAAATAGCTATGAGTGGCCTGGTGCCCCAGGGGAAGTTGCCACAGTGAGAATTTCTCCTCTCGCACAGCTAGCAGCTGGGGAGTGAATAGGGACAGGCTTACCGTGCAAGGAGCAAGGAAGAAAGTGGACTGAATTAAAAAGACCTTCAGCTGTCTGAGCAGGAAGGATGTATAACCTCTTCCAAGAGTTTTATGTCATTTTACAGATGAGGAAACTGAGGCCAGTTAGGCGTGGCCTGCCCAGGGTCACCAAGTAGACTTGGGGTGGCCACATGGCTCCTGTGGGGAATTTCAAGAACAAGCTACATTTCCATCTACAGGAAACGATTTTATGCTTAGAACTGATCAATGAAATAACTCTCTCTGCAGATTTCGTTCAACACTCTGAAGCCATGAAACAGACAGGAAAAGAACCAAATCAGTGTTGGTATTGGCAGGACAGCAGCTGTCATGTGCATCCGGACTTCTTAAACAGTCTAACGTTAGTCACCTTAAAAAGCTCAGCACCATCTCTAAGCACACTGCCTCCCCAGGGGGATGCACTCTTCAGGCTTCAGACAGCACCCCGGATGGAGTAACTGGAATGGTCCTGTTGCCATGTAAAAAACTGCCTGGGGCAGAAACAACCGGTGTGCCTCCACAGATGAATAGATAGACAAAATGCAGCATGTATGTGCAATGCAGTATTAATCAACCCTAAAAAGACATACTGCTCAGATGCACACTACAGGAACAAACCTGAAGACATCATGCTAAGTGAAGGACTACTATTGGATGATTCTACTTACATGAAATATCTAGGCAAGTTCACAGCAACAGAAAGTACAGTCAAGGTTACCAGGGGCTGGGAGGAGAGGGAATAAGTTCTTGCTTGATGGCTACAGAGCTTTGGTTTGAGGGTGATGAAAACTTCTAATAATGGATAGTGGTTATGGCTGCACACTAGTGTGACTACTTAATTCCATGGAACTATACAGTTAAAAATGGTTAAAATGGCAAATTTTATATTGTATCTATTTTATCACAAAGAAAAAGAGATATGAAAATCTATTCCATCTCAGTAGTGGTCAAAGAAATGCAAATTATAATAATGTTTCACACATATTAAGTAAAAATAAATTGACAACACAATAAAGCTGCCCAGGAAGGCATGTAAAGCAGGGGCTTGAAGTCCCACCCCACTGGGGTTCACATCCCAGCTCTGCTAGGCTGGGTGACCCTGAATCACGCCTCCTCCGCACCTGCTTTTGGGTGGCTGAGCTGACAGTAACAGTGCTGCCCCGTGGAGGAGCTGTAGGGCTGGATGCCATGACTTGCAGTGAGCCCGGAGGTGAGTGCCACGCAAATGCTAACTGGCTCCAGCCACCATCCCGTGTTGCTCTACTTAAGTCCCCCCAAGCAAAGCCCCCGTGGGTGCACTTGATGGAAATTATGGGCCATTTAATTGGGTTGGAGATGCTTTTTCCCATCACTCACACCCTTAGAAGGCTTCAGTGGTGCATGTTATCTCCATCCCCTACTCAGGCTGAGGTCGCCTGGTCTGGCCCCCACCCTGGCGGCCCCACCTTCCAGGTTTTTCTCTGTGCCTCAGACATGGCAGCTGTGTGCCCACCCCAAGGCTTGACACCATGTCCCCCTGATTCCCACATGTCTCTGACACTAGTCGCCTCCTCAGGGAAGCATGCTTTCCCTGCTCACCCTGTGTAAGGTGGCACCCCCATCACACTGTCACACCTAAGACCACTTCTCTGGGGCTCTGTCCCATGTGACACGTTCCCAGCACATGTCTTGATTTGTCTGTTGCCCATCTCCTCCCTCTAGATTATAAATTCTATGCAAGTGGAGGCTGTGCCCATCTTGATTACTCCTTATCTCAGGACAGTGCTTAGGGCAGACCAAGGGCTCAATACATACTTTCGGAATAAATGGATAAATAAAACTTGTGGGGTTTTTTCCTCTTTGTCCATTTGCCTTATTGAATGTGTAACAAATGTGTATGCGTCTGTGTGTGAAAGAGAGAAAATACACAGAAGATGGAGTTAAGGGAGGGGTAGCAGCGTGCCTTAAGGAGTTAGATGTGGAAGCGAATCTGCCTGCAAGAGTGTGTTTGGGTCCCAGAGGCACAGACCTTGAAGATGAGAGCCGGCGTTTGCACAGTCAGAATGTGTGTTTGAACCTGGCCTTTCTGACATTGCCCTTCCTCTACTCCTCCACCTTCTAGCAGATTCCTGAAAATAGGCTCCCTCAATTACAGTCCAGGTATCGGTTCATCCTCATTTGAACAAGACATCAGAAGCAGCAACTCCAGGCCTGCGACCCCAGGATTAAGGCAGAGGAGCGATTGAAGGGCGCCTGGAGGAGCCTGAAGTCACTCTGGCGCATTGGAAATCGTTGCACTGCTCTGTGCCTTGAACAGACCCATGACATGCTTGATGCTTAGCCAATGTCAAGTAGTTTGAAAAGAAAAATCTCAGCCCAGACCAGCCAGGACTCCACTATTTAAAATGCCCACCTCCCTCCAGAACTCCCATGTCACCCCACTCCTAACACAGGAGGAGGAGAAAAAAAGTCAGTTGCAGGAATGTAACTTTCTCCTGCATCTGATGTCAGGCCAGGCCAGAGATGCCGGCTGGCCCAGCTGAGCACCTGCAATGCCTGGCTGCCCTCAGAGTGGCCTGGCTACCATGGAGCAGGGCACAGAAGCTCAGCCAGGGTCAGGGCCCGCATGACAGAAGAGTCTGGTGCTGGGAAGAGAGAGCAGTTCTCAGGCAGGCTGATCAGGGCAGACACTTCCTGCCCACGCTGCTGGGTTGTTGCCCAGGACAGTGCTGCCACCTTTTGGAAACTGAATGCTCAGCAAGTCTACTCATCTTCAGTTAGGAGAAGAGACCTGGTGTAGACAGAGGGGCAGCCAGTTACCAAGGCAAATGGACTGTTCATGTCAGTCTGCAAAGCGATCTAAGGGAATTCTTCCCCATTTCTTCTCCTGCTTAACACCGCCAGGCCCCGAGCAGTGCCAAGATCCAGAGCAGCTCAGGGGAGCCAGACTCTGGCTCTGGCTATATTTCAATGTAATTCATTTACAGTTATAATCCTACATATTTTATGTGTTTAAAGAGCTTTATGGGTTCCTTCAGACTGCTAAAAGGGTTCAAGGAAAACAAATGCTTAAAGCCCTAGGCTAGGGGTTTCCCAAGTGAGGAACAGAGAGGCTGAGGACAGTACCCTTCCACAAAGACCCCCTGGCCCTGGTAGGTGACTGACTGCTGCCTCCCTCCTCCAGGTGAGGGCACCCTCTGGCTGTGCCACGAATTTGACCTTCATCTCGAGTCAGCTCTTGTACTGCTATGTCCACCTCTACATGTAAGTATCTTGCCTGTCTAGTGAGACCTATGGCTGTGGGCTGGAGAGGATTACCTCCAGGTCCTCTGGGAATCTTTCTCAGAATATCTATGCCTGCCTGCCCTCCATGACTCCATCTCAAGGGCTGCAGCCATGTGCCCTTAGAAATCTCTTCTCCAGATTGTCCTAATTAGCTCCACCTCTCCTGGGCCTTACTAAGAACCACTGAACAACATGGACAGGATGTCTTTAGAAAGAGACAGACTATTAATGGTGGTTGTCTCTTAAATGGGGAACTAAATGGCTGGGTATCAGGGATAGGAAATTTTTTACCTTTTCTCTTTTGACCTTCTGACATTTAAACCATGTGAACATATTAATTATTTAAAAATTTTTTTAATTAAAAATACCTTTGGACTATCAGCTTGTAGAGGACAGAGTACCCTGCTCCTGTTATTGGTGCCTAGGTCTATGCTATCCACCCAAATGGTGGATAAATGAATAACTTATCACATAAATCCTAAAGAGCAAAGTTGGAATAAAACTCTCTCTCCTACTGAGACTGAATCATGAAGAAATTGGAAACCTGAACACAAGGATTACTAGTAAGGACACTGAATCAGTAATCAAAAACCTCCCAACTAAACAAAAGTACAGAACCAGATGGTCTTACTAGTGAATTCTACCAAATATTCAAAGAGTTACCCAATCCTTGAACTCTTCCAAAAAATAGAAGAGGGAATGCTTCCAAACTCCTTTCACCAGGCCAGCATTTACCCTGACACCAAAACCAGACAAGGATGACACAAAATTATAGGACAACATCCCTGATGAAGATAGATGTAACAAAATATTAGCAAACTGAATATAATAAAACATCAAATATTCTGTACCTGGTTTATAGAATCATACATCCCATGATCAAATGGGATGCAAGGGTGGTTCAACATGCACAAATCAGTGTGGTACACATTAACAAAATAATACACATTTAACAAAACAATGGATAAAAAAAATCTTATGATCATCTCAATAGATGCAAAAAAGCATTTGACAAAATCCAGTATCCACTTATGAGAAAAACTCAACAAAGAAGGAATGTACTTCAACATAATAAAGACCATTATATGACATTATACTGAACGGTGAGAAATTCTGAGAGTTTTTCCTCTAACATCAGGAACAAGACAAGTATGCCCACTCTTGCCACTTTTGTTCAACATAGTGATGGAAGTCCTAGGAAGTCTTGCCTAGCAACTAGGCAAGAAATAAAGGGAATCCAAATCAGAAACAAAGATGTAAAGATCACTATTTGAACATGACATGATATTATATATAGGAGACCCTAAACACAACACCCAAAAAACTGTTAGAATAAACAAATTCAGTAAACAGGATAAAAAATCAATACACAAAAATGTGTTGCATTTCTATACACTAGTAACAAACAGAAAGAGAAACTAAGAAAACAATCCCATTTAAAATTGTATCAGAAAGAATAAAATAGGAATAAATTTAACCAAGATGGTAAAAGGCCTATACACTGAAAACTATAAGAAACTGATGAAAAAAATTGAAGAAGACACACATAAATGGAAATGCATCCCGTGCTCATGGATTGGAGGAATTAATATTATTAAATAACCATACAACCCAAAGCAAGCTACAGATTCCCTATCAAAGTTCCAGCAGCATTATTCACAGAAATAGGAAACAGTCCTAAAATGTCTATGGATTTTACATATGTACAAATGAGTACATATGTGGAATGTAAATAAATAGAAAAGAAATATCTGAAGCAATCTTGAGAAAGAAGAATCAAGCTGGTGGCATCATACTCCCTGATTTCAAACTACATTACAAAGCTATAGCAATCAAAACAGTGTGGTATTGGCATAAAAAACACCCACATACATGAACGGAACAGAATAGAGAGACCAGAAATAAACCTATGCATATATGGCCAATTAATTAACAACAAAGGAGCCAAGAATATACAATGGGGAAAGGACAGTCTCTTCAGCAAATGGTGCTGGGAACACTGGACAGCCACATGCAAAAGAATGAAACTGGATCACTATCTTACTCTAAGATAAACTCAAAATGGACTAAAGACTTTAATACTCAAAACCAAAAAAATCCTAGAAGAAAACATAGGTGGTAAGCTCCTTGACATTGGTTGTGGTGGTGATTTTTGGAACTGACACCAAAAACAAAAGCAAAAATAAGTATGTGGGACTACATCTAACTAAAAACACTTCTGAAAGGAAACCAGCAACAAAGTGAAAAGGGAAACTACTGAACGGGAAAAAATATTTGCAAATTATAATCCAGTTAAGGATTAATATCCAAAATATATAGAGCTCATAATAGAAAAAAACAGTACAATGGTACAAAAATCTTTTTAATCCAATTTTTAAAATGGACAGATATGAATAGGCCTTTTTCCAAAGATGACATACAGATAACCACCAGGTGCATGAAAAGATGCTCAACATCACTCATCATCAGGGAATTGCAAATCAAAACCACAGTAAGGTATCACCTCACACCAGTTAGAATGACAAGTAATAAAGACTTGTCGTAAAGACAATAACAAGTGTTGGTGAGGATGTAGAGGAAAGGGAACCCTCATGCACTGCTGGTGGGAATATAAATTGATGCAGCCACTATAGAAACCAGGAGGGAAGATCTTCAAAAAATTAAAAACAGAACTACCATATGATCCAACAAGTCCACTCTTTGTTATTTATCTGAAGAAAATTAAAACACTAATTCAAAAAGATATATGCACCCCCATGTTCATTGCAGCATTATTTATCACATTTATGTACGGAAACAACGTAAGTGTCCTTCTATGCATGTATAAAGAAAATGTGGTATGTACATATGAAAACAGTTTTGTGGTTGCCAGAGGAGGGAGCTAGGGGTGGACAAAAATGGGTGAAAGGAGTCAAACAAACTTTCAATTATAAAATAAGTAAGTCATGGGGATGTAGGGTACAGCATGGTGACTATAGTTATTAATACCATACAGCACTCCCCCCTTTATCTGCAATTTCAACTGCTCAAGGTCAACCATAATCTAGAAGCAAATGATTCTCCTTCTGACAATATGTCAGAAGGGCAGTAGTCACCTAATGCCATGTGACACTGCCTTCATCATTTACCTCACTTCATTTCATCACATAGGCATTTTACCATGCCAAATCATCACAAAAACATGAGTATAGTACATTATGGTATTTTGAGAGAGACCAGATTCACATAACTTCTGTGACAAAATATTGTTATAATTGTTCTTTTTTATTGTTACTCTCTTACTGTGCCTAATTTATAAATTAAATATCGTCATAGGTATGTATGTATAGGAAAACATAGATTACATAGAGCTCAGTACCATACATGGTTTCAGGCCTCCACCAGGAGTCTTGGAACATATCCCACAGGAAAGGGGGACCTGTTGTACTGCATATTTGAAAGCTGCCAAGAAAGTAAATTTTTAAAGTTCTTATCACACACAAAAAATTGCAACTATGTATGTTGGTGGATGTTAACTAGCCTTACTCTGATATTTTGCAATGTATACAAATATTGAATCGTCATGTTGTACACGTGAAACTAATATAAGTCAATTATATATACATCTCTCCTCCAGTCCAGCCACAGGTCAAAGCCCATACACAGGACAAATGGGTCAGAAGTTCTCCCAGAGAGCAAGCAGCCAGATGTTCTCCCTCCTCTTCACACATATTTTTAAGGACAGTCCAAGGTGCCTTTCTCTTCCTGAGGGACAGTGCTCTGAGAGCAATAACAGAAGGCCACAGAGACAGCGGCCGCAAATACTGAAAGTCAGACCCCAAGGAGCACATCTGGAGGCAAGTGAAGGAGAGGACACGCTAAATAGGGAAAAGACTGTCCTTCCCTCACCCAGTGAACCAGCCGCCTTCTGTGGGGTGGGTCATCCTCTGTCTGTGTACTTGGTAACCCCGCGAAATGCAAACACCCGGAGTCAGCCTGGTGGCAGTTCCCAGCTTCAGTTAGACTCTCTGGCTCTACCTTCTGTCTCTCAGCCTCAGTCTGCACACCTATAAAGTTGTCTATGAGACACATTTAGTGATGTCTGTGTAACCCACACTGCACCCATCTGTAAATGCTTCCTTTCTTCCACTGTTGGCAAGAAAGCCAAATCAAGATCCCTTTCCAGGCTGGTCAAAGACTTGCCTTCAATTTTCAAGGTGGTTCAAGAGGTGAGCCATCAGCCCGCGAGCAGACTCTCAAAGCAGTTAAGGACTCCAGGAAACCAGGGCCAAGCTGCAGGGAAGCAGCAGGGAGGTGGGGCTCAGAGCCCACGTGAGCGCAGACTGCAGTGGGCGGGGCCGCCAGCGGGACGGGCGCCCCTGGTAGAGCGCCTCACCGCGCACCGCGCCTGCGCTGATATAGCCACCTCCTCTCCCACGCAGGAGCTGTAATTCCTATGCTCTCTACTACTAAGGTTAGAAATTCAAAATGCAAATTCACAGAGAGAAATCCAGAGAAGACTTTAGGTAAAACTCTAACTATCCAAAAGGAGGGAAACAATTTTCATTTCCAAATGCAGGCGCCAGGATCCCTCCCGCAGAGGCGAGGGGAGCACGTGCTTTCTCCTGCAGAACACCACACCCAAACTCATTCACTCAACTCCACAAATAACTGAGCTCTACTTTGTTCCAGACACTGGGCTAGGTGCTGGGGATTTCTCAGTGAACAAGACCAGGGCAGTCTCTGTTGTCACACTTCTCCTGGGTAACAGCCCTTGATAGTAATGTGTCCTAGAGAAATAGTTTCCTATGGAGTTCTGATAAGGCTTTCCAAAAAGTAGGGTACTTCATGACAGAGTAGGAGCCATCAGCTTTTATCTAGTCTGCTGTGGAGAAGCTATAAAACGACGGGCCCCAAGGGATTACTAGTTCTGCAATGGAAACCACTTTCATCTAGACTATCACGTCCGGGTCTATCCATCAGCAATCACTGCCCGGCTACAGGGGAAAGGATTCTAAGACATAATCTAAGCCAGAGGCGGTAAGAGTAAACCGCAACTGATTCGCCATGTCTACACAGGCCTGGGAGGCAGGCGGCGCTGATCACTCAGGTGGAATTCAACATCTGCAGAGATTACAGACTCGCCCGAATTGCAGGCACGTGAGTGGCAGAGCCAAAATCAGGACACACAACTTCCGACTCCAGGATGAGTGCTTTCTACCACACAGCTCTAAAAACTGGCAGCAGGAGGCAGAGGGTGTGAACGCTCTGTGAAAAATCAGTGCGAGACAGCTCAAGGCAGTATAACTCTCCCAGGTCCAGAGACTGGGACCAGAAGAGCCAAAAGATGGTGACTGGCTGACTATCGCAAAAGTATTAAGCAAGAATTACTAACCCACAGACACTGGATAGATAGCGATAATTAAAGCTTTAGTGAATTTAGGTATTTCTCCCAAAGGGTTTTGATTTACTAGGTAAAGCTGCAGTTAAAGAAGTGTGTGTTCACAGACTAGCTATGGAGTGGAAAAATTAGAAAGGCTGCTTAGAATAGGTCCATGCATGTTGCTTATAAATTTAACTTTTTGCTCTTCTGACATTTCATTAAGCAGCAAAGTCAGCTTCTCTTTTGACAGCCCACCTCCCCCCATCTACAGAACCAAGGCCAGGACATGGCTTTAATTTCAGTAACCACCTCCTAAAGTCCTGAACTGAAGATGCCCTTGCCACTGCCATCTACCTGTTGACCACTCCAGGGGAACACTCATTTCCCCTTTAAATCTGTACACCCCTTAGAGGGCAAGGGAGGGAAGCAGCAAGCACCATGTCTGTGTTTCTGCAGGCACTGCTGCAAGCACTGTGGGCCTGGACGGCTCCAGCAGCCCCAGCGGCCGTGCCCCTAGCTGCCTACCCCAGCTCGTTCAGGTATGGGAGCCTGGGACTAGGGGGTGGACCCAGCCTGCAGAGGAGTCTTGCAGCCAGTCCTGGTAATTCCACCGTCCTTAGCAGGGAGTGGGGTAGGATGGGCCATCCGTGGTAATTCTGGCCACTGAGACCTGAGGGAAAGTCTGTTAGGGGTTCCCAGGAGAACTGTTCTCACTCTTTAAAAGAAACATAGGAAAAGAGCACTTCTCTGCCTCTTGTCTGCAATGCAGCCACTTGGGGACCAAAAGAAGAACCAGGCTGCTGAGACAAGCAATGTGTGAAAGCTGCTACGAAAGCTCCACAGAGCCATTGAATTAACCATCCACCATTAATTGGGGATTAAGGGTGATCCACCCCAACTGGGGAGGCTTTCTTATGTGATAGTTGTTCTTTGCAACTAAAGACACCCTACCTGGTTTATGAAGTTATTGTCACCCTTATTTTACGAAGGGGCAAGAAGCACAGAGGTCATAAGCCAATGACCCACAGGCACATAAACCATAAGGGTGAGGACAAGAAGGCAGCTGAGTGTGTCCAACCCCAAAGCTGGGTGCCTTTCTATTTTCCCTCTCCCTCCGGGATTCCTATGAGCCCTGCATTCAGAAAGCACTTAATGCATGCCTGAACAAGCAGCCTTTCTGCTCAACCTGCCTGTGACAGCTCCCTAGAGACTAGCAGCTCCTCCTCTCAGAGCCTGGGCAGCCAGTGGGCAGCTCCTCCCACCAACCAGGAGTCTCCATTTCAAACACAGAAGAAACTTCCCACACACTTCCCACAGAGATGCCAAACTGGAGCTGAGGACAGGAAATCCCTAGTAATCTGAACTGCTGCTCCCTGGGGCCACCACTTTAACACAATGAGAACACCCTTGCTCTCTCTCCCACTGAGCTGTGACTTCAGGATTGGAAATTGCCTGAAAAAAATCAAAATTGGGGCACAATGCTAACCACACTTGATTACCAATGTGACCAGGCCACCCCACCACCACAAGGGCTCCAGCTGTGCTCACATCACAGTTCTCATAAAACCCTATCTCACTCACACACAACCCCAGGGGAGAGACAGAGAGGAAGCAATAAGCAATCAACACACATTCAATTTTCAGACTGAGTAATTAACTACCACCAGCTGATGAGATACAGCAGGTCTGAAAGGTGATCAAGCAAACTAAGCTGATGCAGAGAGCTGAATTCACACAGGGGCCCTTGGGATATTTTACTCTCTCCTAGCTTTGTGCATCAGCAGCTGGAATGGGGAAATCGTGTTTTCCTGAGGAAAGGAAATGGGAAATTTGTGGACCTGGGCTTAAATCCTGAGTCCAGGCAAACTAACTTCTGCATTTCAGGCTGCGCAGATGTAAAATGAAGATGAACCAATGTTCTTTCAACTAAACACTGCTTAGTATGCTGTAGGAACTGTGCAGGACCAAAGGTGAGCTGAAGAGTTCCATGACGGACACAGACATGGATTCAGCAGTTACAACATATGTTACCACACAGTGTGGTTGGTGTCCACACAGGGGAGTCATCAGGTGATGTGGCTCCTGAAGGAAGCAGGGGGTTAATCTGAGGAGTTAGCCTGGTGAAGCAGAGGGAGTAAGTCTGTATGAGTCCTTCTGTGTGTCTGTGTGAACAGGAGGAATGAAGAAGCCTTCAGACAAAACCTGGAGGTGAGAAAGAGCCTGGAAGTTTAAATCCAGGAACTGAAGTCAGTTTATGGGACTGGCCTGGAGGACGTGAGGGGAGAATAGTGAGAAATGGCACTGAAGATCAGAAGCAGGGCCTTGTCAACCAGACGAGAACATGGACATCATCTTAGGGCATGGAGAGCACAGCAGGGCATAAGTAGACCAATGACATGATCCAATTGGCTGCCATGTGGAGAATCAACTGGAAGGGGTGAGATTGGGTGCAGGGGATGAGTAGGGCTCAACAGACATCTGCATAAGAGAAGGAGAAGGCGTGTGCCAGGGAAATGCTGGTGAGGCTGGGGTGCTGGGAACAGGTAAGAAAGATATTTAAGAGGTAGAATCAACTAGTGAGAGACTTGGTGCAGGAGAGAAGACGAGAAAGGAGCCACATCTGATACTCAGATTTCTAGCTGAGACAACTGGACCTAAGCCTCACCAACCAGCCACTGCAGGGAGTCAGGCAGAGAGGAGGGTTTAGAGAAGATGATTCAGTGATGGGTACACTCCATGCATCAGATACCATGTGAAAAGCCCAGGTGGAATTAACATCTGCTTGCCTGAATTCTACCTCCTGACTCATTCCAGCCAACCCAACTTTGTACACCACATCTCATGGATTTTGAAACAGATTTTTCATATCTTAACATCTCTGAAATCAGAATGTTTAAAAATTGATGGGTGACATGGTTTAACTGACAGTGATGTTAGTGATACATGAAATAGTGGTGCATCTTACAATGAATGACATCTTGTATTTGATGAAATGGATATCTATCAATCTTAGAATAAAATAGTATTTGATTGACTCTCCTTAGAATTTAAATCCTAGCTAGTTCCAAAAAGATCTGAAGTAGTCTTTCAAAGTAGAGCTCATAGGACAGGGACAGTATCTGTAAAAAGACAAAAAACACTCCTGGGATCAAATATTGGAAGGAATCCCCAAAACACCGTTCTCTCCTTATGAGGGGTTATCAGTTAGCAGTGATTACACTGTGAATGAAGACAACTGAAGGTCAGAGAAGGTCAAACAAGCTTCCAAGATCTCCCAATTCTGAAAACTAAGAACAAAACCAGGGTACAGAATAATTGAGGAAAAAAAATCACATTATGTTGATTGACTTTTGACAAAACAGAAATAGCCATGGCCTGGGGGGGTTCTCAGGAAAGATATCTTTTAAAAATAGTGTATTTGGCTCCTTATGACCAGAAAAAAATAGTGACGTGAGAAGTGAGGCAGAAATCTCCACCCAAAACCATATATAATATGAAAATACAGCAAATACAACTAATCCTAAAAGAGTGAACAGAAAGAAGAGTGCAATAGATGGCCTACATCTGGAGAAAAGAGACGATATCACAGAAAAGGGTAAAGTAGCAAAGCTACAATCTGGTGGGACAAAAGATCTCCCCCACCCACAGCTCACCAGCAGGAGGAGGAGAAACAGAGCAGGGAGGGAGTAGAAGCCGAGGACTGCTAAACAACCAGCCCTGGAGATCTACAAAAAGAGCACAAACACATGTTACATGGTGCTCTGGAGGTTAGAGGGGTGGGAAAGTAAAGACAGGCAGAAGACTCAGAGACTGAGATTCCAGCTGCTTGTGGAGAGCAGGTACCCACAACCAGCTATCTGGGACAAAAGTAAGGTGGACACTTTGAAAGATATCCCAACAGTGAGAGGGCTGCTAAAGGGGCAAGGATTACACAGAGCTTGCTGCTCAGGAGAAGGAACAGGTGGACTAAATTGTCCCAGCACACTCAGCCCAGCAGGTTGGGAACTTTCCGGAGCCTCAGGCAGTCCATCCCCCTGCTGGCAACGCTGCTCTGAGGACCCCCAACATGATATGAAGCCTGCTGTTCCCTCCTCCTGGCCAGCACCTACTCACAAAACTGCTGCCCCCACCATCACACCAGGCCAGCCACAGGGCAGCCTTGCCTACAGCACCTATAGGGGTGTACTGCAAAGGCTTTTCCCTGTGCACTTGGTTCACTGACCCTGGCAGTGGAAGCAGGCACTGTGGCCAAGAAGCAGGAAAGAGCTCTTTACTCCTGGCAAGCACCGGTGCTGCTTGCCTGTGACCCACACCATTGCTTCAGGTGCTGGGCAGCTCTGAAGAGTAGAGCTTCTGGGCACTAGAGGGCACGACCTACACAAAGCTTCTATTCCACATTATTCAGTAGGATTATTAAAAGGCAGAACCTTGTTCAATTCAAAATCCCTCAAACACCAGAAAGAGGGCTAAGTGAAACTGAAATCACCAATCTTTCTGATAAAGATTTCAAAGTAAAAATCATAAATATGCTCACAGAGTTACAGAAAAATATTCACTATCTCAGGGAAGAATTCAAGGAGACAGAAAATTTGAAAAATACAGTATCTGAAATGAAACATACAATGGAGGGATTTAAAAGCACACAAGGAGAGGTAGACAAGACAATAAATGAGATAGAAATTAGAGAAGAGGAATACAGAGAAGCTGACACAGAGAGAGAAAAAAGGATCTCCAAGCATGAAAGAGTAGTAAGACAACTATATGGCCATTCCAAACAGAACACTATTCACATTATAGGAGTACCATAAGAAGAAGAGAGAGAAAAAGGGATAGAAAGTTCCTTTGAAGAAATAATTGCAGAAAACTACCCAAATCTGGGGAAAGAGATAGTAGCTCAGGCCATGGAGGTACACAGATCTCCCAACACAAGGGACCTAAGGAAGAAAACACCAAGACATATAATAATTAAAATGGCAAAGATCAAGGATAAGGACAGACTTTTAAAAGCAGCCATAAAGAGGACAAATATCACATACAAAGGAAAAACCCATCAGGCTACCATCTTCTCAACAGAAACCTTACAGACCAGAAGGGAGTGGCATGACATATTTAATGCAATGAAGCAGAAGGGCCTCAAACCAAGAATATTCTACCTGGCAAGATTATCTTCTAAATTTGAGGGAGGTATTAAACACCTCCCAGATAAGCAAAAGCTGAGAGAATTTATCTCACACAAACCACCTATACAGTGTATTCTGGAGGGACTGCTAGAGATGGAAGTGTTCCTAAGGAACCAGAAGAAATAAAACCACAGTAAAGAAAGTAGAACAATTATTTACCAAGTAGATGCAAAATGAAATCAAGTACTCCCAAAGTCAGTCAAGGGATAGATAAAGAGTACAGAATATGATACCTAATATATAAGAACGGAGGAGGAAGAATAAGGAGGAAAAAAAAAGAGCCTTTAAATTGTGTTTGTTATAGCATACTAAGTGAATTAAATTAGACTGTTAAATAGAAAGGAAGTTACCCTTGAACCTTTGGTAACTACAAATATAAAGCCTGCAATGGCAATAAGTACATACCTATCGATAATCACCCTAAGGGTAAATGGTCTGAATGCACCAATCAAAAGATGTAGAGTCACTGAATGGATAAAAAAACAGACCCATCTATATGCTGCCTACAAGACACTCACTTCAAACCCAAAGACATACACAGACTAAAAGTGAAGGGATGGAAAAAGATATTTCATGCAACTAATAGGGAAAGAAAAACAGGTGTTTCAGTACTTATATCAGACAAAATAGACTTTAAAGCAAAGAAAGTCACAAGAGACAAAGAAGGACATTAAATAACGATAAAAGGGTCAATCCAACAAGAGGATGTAACTATTATAAATATCTATGCACTCAACACAGGAGCACGTACATATTTAAAACAAATACTAACAGAATTAAATGGGGAAATAGAATGCAATGCACTCATTCTAGGAGACTTCAACACACCACTCACTCCAAAGAACAGATCAACCAGACAGAAAATAAGTAAGGAGACAGAGGCACTAAACAACGCATTCAAACAGGTGGACCTAACAGACATCTACAGAACACTGCACCCAAAAGCAGCAGAATACACATTCTTCTCAAGTGCACAGGGAACATTTTCAAGAATAGATCATGTACTAGGCCACAAAAAGAGCCTCAGTAAATTCAAAAAGATTGAAACCATACCAACCAACTTCTCAGACCACAAAGGCATAAAACTAGAAATAAATTATGCAAAGAAAATGAAAAACCCCAAAAACACAGGGAGGCTTAACAACATGCTCCTAAATAATCAATGGATCAATGACCAAATAAAAACAGAGATCAAGCAATATATGGAGAAAAATAACAACAATAATTCAACACCTCAAAATCTGTGGGACGCAGTGAAGGCCGTGCTAAGAGGGAAGTATACTGCAATACAGGCCTACCTCAGGAAAGAAGAACAATCCCATATAAACAGTCTAAACTCACAATTAACAAAAGTAGAAAAAGAAGAACAAATGAGGCCCAAAGTCAATAGAAGGAGAGACATAATAAATATTAGAGCAGACATAAATAAAATCGAGAAGAATAAAACAATAGAAAGAATCAATGAAAGCAGGAGCTGGTTCTTTGAGAATGTAAACAAAATAGATAAACCCCTAGCCAGACTTATCAAGAAAAAAAGAGTCTACACACATAAACAGAATCAGACATGAAAAAGGAAAAATCACTATGGACACCACAGAAATATGAAGAATTATTAGAGAATACTATGAAAAATTATATGCTAACAAACTAGATAACCTAGAAGAAATGGACAACTTTCCAGAAAAATATAACCTCCCAAGTCTAACCCAGGAATAAACAGAATGTGAACAGACCAACTACTAGCAATGAAATTGAACTGGTAATCAAAAAACTACCTAAGAACAAAAGCCCTGGAACAGATGGATTCACCACTGAATCTTATCAAACATTTAGTGAAGACCTAATACACATCCTCCTTAAAGTTTTCCAAAAAGTAGAAGAGGGATACTTCCAAATTCATTCCATGAGGCCAGCATCACTGTAATATGAAAACCAGGCAAGGACACCACAAAAAAAAGAAAATTACAGACCAATATCCCTGATGAACATAGATGCAAAAATACTCCACAAATATTAGCAAACCGAACTCAAAAATATATCAAAAAGATCATCCATCATGATCAAGTGGGATTTATCCCAGGGATACAATATGGTACAATATTAGAAAATCCTTCAACATCATCCACCACATCAACAAAAAGGATAAAATCCACGTGGTCATCTCCATAGATGCTGAAAAAGCATTCGACAAAATTCAACATCCATTCATGATAAAAATTCTCAACAAAATGGGTATAGAAGGCAAGTACCTCAACATAATAAAGGCCATATATGACAAACCCACAGCTAACATCATCCTTAACAGAGAAAAGCTGAAAGCTTTTCCTCTAAGATCAGGAACAAGACAAGGATGCCCACTCTCCCACTTTTATTCAACATAGTACTGGAGGTCCTAACCACAGCAATCAGAAAACACAAAGAAATAAAATGCATCCAGATTGGTAAGGAAGAAGTTAAACTGTCACTGTTTGCAAATGACATGATAATGTACATAAAAAATCCTAAGGAATCCACCCCAAAACTACTAGAACTAATAACTGAATTCAACAAAATTACAGGATAGAAAATTAATACACAGAAATCTGTTGCATTCCTATATATATGAACTAGCAGAAAGAGAAACCAGGAAAACAATTCCATTTACAATTGCATCAAAAAGAATAAAAAACCTAGGAATAAATCTAACCAAGGAGGTAAAAGACCTACACCCTGAAAATTACAAGACACTCATGAGAGAAATTGAAGAAGACACCAATAAATGGAAACACACCCGTGCTCATGGATAGAAAGAATTAATATTGTCAAAATGGCTATCCTGCCTAAAGCAACCTACAGATTCAATGCAATCCCTATCAAAAAACAACAGCATTCTTCAATGAACTATAATGAATAGTTCTAAAATTCATATGGAACCACAAAAGACCGTGAATAGCCAAAGTAATCCTGAGAAGGAAGACTAAAGCTGGAGGGATTATGCTCTCCGACTTAAAGCTCTACTACAAAGACACAGTAATCAAGACAATTTGGTACTGGCACAAGAACAGAACCACAGACCAATGGAACAGACTAGAGAGCCCAGATATAAAACCAAGCATATATGGTCAATTAATATACGATAAGGGAGCCGTGGACATACAATGAGGAAATGACAGCCTCTTCAACAACTGGTGTTGGCAAAATTGGACAGCTACATGCAAGAGAATGAAACTGGTTTATTGTTTTTCTCCATACACAAAAGTAAACTCAAAATGGATCAAAGACCTGAACGTAAGTCATGAAACCATAAAACTCTTAGAAGACAACATAGGCAAAAATCTCTTAAATATAAACACAAGCAACATTTTCCTGAACACATCTCCTCAGGCAAGGGAAACAAAAGGAAAAATTAACAAATAGGACTACATCAAACTAAAAAGCTTCTGTACAGCAAAGGACACCATCAGCAGAACAAAAAGGCATCCTACAGTATGGGAGAATATATTCATAGATGACATATCCGACAAGAGATTAACATCCAAAATATATAAAGAACTCACATGCCTAAACACCCAAAAAGTAAATAACCTGGTTAAAAAGTGGGTGTAGGATATGAACAGACACTTCTCCAAAGAAGAAATTCAGATGGCCAACAGGCACATGAAAAGATGCTCCACATCACTCATCATCAGGGAAATACAAACTAAAACCACACAGAAGTATCACCTCACACCAGTTAGGATGGCTAACATCGAAAAGATAAGGAACAACAAATGCTGGCAAGGATGCAGAGAAAGGGGAACCCTCATACAGTGTTGGTGGGAATATAAATTAGTTCAACCATTGTGGAAAGCAACATGGAGGTTCCTCAAAAAACTGAAAATGGAAATACCATTTGACCCAGGAATTCCACTCCTAGGAATTTACCTAAAGAAAACAAGTTCTCAGATTTGAAAAGACATATGCACCCTGATTTTTATTGTAGCCCATTCACAATAACCGAAATATGGAAGCAACCTAAGTGTCCATCAGTAGATGAATGGATAAAGAAGATGTGGTACATATACACAAGGGAATGTTATTCAGCCATAAAAATAAAACAAATCCTACCATTTTCAGCAACATGGATGGAGCTAGAGGGTTATTATGCTCAGTGGAATGAGCCATGTGGAGAAAGACAAGTAACAAATGATTTCCCACATTTGTGGAGTATAACAAAGAAAAACTGAAGGAACAAAACAGCATCAGACTCACAGACTCCAAGAAGTGACTAGCAGTTACCAAAGGGAAAAGGGGTGGGGAGGGTGGGCGGGAAGGGAGGGAAAAGGGGATTAAGGGGTATTATGATTGGCACACATAATGTAGGGGGGCACATGGAAGGCAGTATAGCACAGAGAAAACAAGTAAAAACTCTGTAAGTAAACTCTATAGCATCTTACTTCGCTGATGGACAGTGACTGCAATGGGGTGGGGGGGGACTTGGTAATATGGCTGAATGTAGAAACCACAATGTTGCTCATGTGGGACCTTCATAAGATTGTATATCAATGATACCTTAATAAAAAATAAATTTTTATAAAGAGTGGATTTGATGGGGCCTTGAGAGCTTTATAGTTACACTTCCCCAAAGAACTGGATGACCAAGACGAGGCTCACTGAAGTACTACTGACATTCTTTATTCCATAGTCTTTATTCAAGAACTGAACAAACATCTACTGTGACAAACAAAACATGCGGAGAACAGCCTACTGTTCTCCAGACTTTTCCAGGACACGGCTACATTTGTGGGTAAAAGCCAGGCTGCACTCCATGCAGTAACCCAGCCTCTCTGAGTGCCACTGAAGACAGCTCCCCCTAACATGGTGGGCTTCCCTGCGGAGACCACGCAGCTGCTGCCTCCTCCTCAGAGGGGAGAGACAAGGGCTCCGAGTATGAGCGTCAGAAGTGCCACGTGTCAGAAGCTCCAAGGACTTGACTGTTTCTCCTCTGAAACTGCATTTTCCTGCCCTGTCACTGAATGCTAAGTCCCACCTTTCCTCCCCATGGCTCTGACCTTTCCAGCTTTTGTAATCAAGCTCTACTTGGAGATCGTAGTAATAGAAATAATTGTGGAAGTGTTCCCACTAATAGCTACAATTAATGAGAAGGTGCTATGTGCTATGCTTTGTTTATATTCTCATTTAATTCTCACATAAATATCTTGGGAACACTAATCCCATTTATTTGAAGAAAAATATATTTTTAAATCTGGGAGTAAAGGGACATGGTATATTAGTGTTTGTTATAGTGTTTCTTGTACTTCTTTATTTCCATAACCAGTTTTTTTTTTTCATTTAAAAAATTGAGCCTGAAGTTTACCATTTTGCACTGAGCTAAAAATACCCCCATCCACAAAAACCAAAAGAAGAACATGAAGAGGTGCTGGCCGCTCCCTGCCCCAGACCTCAGGATGCCTTTACCTGCTTTGTTTTGACTAAAGACCATCCCTGCAGGAGAAACAAAAAGCAGAAGTGAGAGAACTGGATTCAGGAAACTCTTACTCTTTAAATACCTGTGGCCAGAGGTCTTTAAATTGTTAGGCACAAACTCTATTAAAAATAATGATTCCAGCACTTAGTCAAACATGAAGATAAATGCAATGCTTTTCAAACCCTCTACTGGCCATAGGGTAATTTATCAAGTAGAGAAGAAGACAAGTTCCAACTTTGCTGCACCGCTTTTTTAAGGAAGACATGGCCCTCACATTCCTCCCCTCAAAAAACTTTTAAACAGAGACAGTTGGTGGCCCATGGAAACAGTACTCGGGCAAGTTACTGCAATAAATTAAGAAAGGTCAAACGTGGGCAATAAAGAAGAGCATTTAAAAGTTTTTCTTGTGTGTAAAACTTGTGGAATTTGGAAGCATTTAGATATAAGATTTTGAGTAAAGTTTTAAAACATTTAAAATAATTATGAAGGTTTATCATTGTCATACCATTGGTTGCATAATGTATTAGTTTCATATAATTTATAAGTTGGAATTCTTAATGAAGACCCAATTAATTCATAGAAAAATAACGTTTTGCCAAAATTTCCTTTGCAATTCAACAAAGAACAAGAACGTGATCTGCCTTTATGGTAAATAACACCCACTGCAACCCTAAATAGCCAAAAAAAAGCACAAAATGGTGCCATCTCAGGACTTCAGCTAAAACCAAGGCCCCAAACTCAAGTGGAAAGGGCTGTGTGTGTACCTCAGAATCCACCCACTTCTGATAGTTAGCCAGGAGAAAACCCCCAAAGATTAACCAGTCCAACTATTTCACTGACAGCGGAGGAAACTGAAGCCAGGAGCAGAAGTGACATACCAAGTCTACAGAAGTTATTTCTCAGACCCAGGAGATTAGAAGCAATAAATTGGTGGCAGAGATGGAGTGGGGTATGGCAGTTATACTTGAGTAACAAATGGCAGCTAACAATGGAAGACAAGGCAGAAAAACTAAAGAGTTTATCACAATATAATGGATATTAAGAATAAAACATGAATCCAAGTCATCACAAAAAGGTCTCAATGAACATGTTATTCTCTGTTAACAACAAAAACAACAAAAAAAGAAGTATATGATATATCTTAGCATGGTTTCCATCAAGAATGTTTTAAGAGAAACATAGAGCTCTTATTCAAAAGGGTCAGTTCCAGGTATCTGGAAGGTTAATTCCACCCGAATGCCTTCATGCCCAACAATGCTAGATAAATGTCACATGTACACATGCTTTCTTTCTCAGGGACAGGTTAAGTTTGTTTTTGAGATGTGCACACATCTTGCAGAACAATAAAGCTAATAATCTGAATTTGAAGGGCTAAAGTAACTTATATACAGATGACAACTTATCTAAATTACCTGAAATAAAAATGGCTGACTGTAAAAAGTCCTCAAGAACATATAGTACTTAAGCATTTCTAATTACCACTCCCAGGGCCACACATGTATCAAACAGCATCTTATCGATCCAATGATGTTGTGGGAGTTCAGACAGGCAGCCAGTGTAGATAAGAATTTATTACCCCAGCATAAAGTAACAACAATGTTAGCTTTTCATGATCTCCTGCCCATGATTGGGAGTCTTCCCTTGCCTTCCCTCCCCTCCCCTACGGCTCACCTTTACCTCTTTACCTTTACTCTGTGATAAGACACTTCTTCCATTTCTAGGCTTTAAATTTGTTCTTTATCATGTTGCTGGTATCACCCTCCCCACTCCCAGGCCATCTCTTTGCTGTCACCTCTACAATGAACAGGTTTATGAAGACTCTCCCAAGGTGACCTTGTCTGGGTGTGGGCACCTCCAGGTGAGCAGGCTTACCTATTCACTGGGCTTGCTCAGGATAATACCTAGTCCACTGCACAGCCCCAGGTACCCTCACTAGGGTCCTGGAGTCATGCTCTGCCTTCATGTACTGTGCTGTGATTTAACTACTTTTACCTTCATGGTCATATAAACATGATTTAGAGGAAAGAGTAGGAAATTTGGAGCCAAAAAATTCTGGGTTGAATCCCAGCTCTAGCACCAAAATTAAACTCTGGGACTGAGAACACATTACTTCTCTTTCCTGAGCCTTAGATCCTCACATGTAAAAGAAGACAGCTGTGAAGAATAAATGCACACCTTATGGTTATGCCATAAAGTACCTGGCACACAGTAGGTGCTCAGTGGATGCTCACTTCCTTTCCCTCCCTGTCACTCTGCCTGCCCTACCCCTCAGCCCCACCAACTTAAAACTGCTGGCCCTAGTTTCTTTCTCTTCGAATATTGTCTCCCATCTCTACTCTCTGATCCCTCCCCATATGCTTCCTGTTGGCACAAACTTCTGTACCTGAATCACAAAGAGTGTTTGAAAAACCTATATACTTAGAAATGTGATTATAAAGCACTATCAGACTGTGGCTCTTGAAACAGAAATAACAAGACTACAAAATAGGGTTAAGCTATAGAGGCTATCTGAAGACTAGGAATAGAGCCCCCTGGACACTCCCAGCCCTCCTGTTCCTCTTCCTCATTATTTGCCAGACTTAGCAATAAAAATGTAGTGTGCCCAGTTAAATGTTATTTTTAGATAAACAATATACATTTTTTAGTATGCCCCAAGTATTATAGTAAAGGAAAATACCTCTCCAGCAAAAAAGAAAGCAGTACAGAAAGGAGAATTAAGATTATGACTGTCAAAGAAAAAGATGTCTGTCCCTTCCTCCTGATGCCATCAGAAAAAGCTTAAAGTTCTTTGACCTAAAGGTAATTCCTAGCAAAGCCTTGGAGTCCTAGAAAGTGCCAGAGGCAATAATTACAAAAAAAGCCATGATCCTTCAAGCCCATTAGGCATCAGAGATTTGTGGAGAGGTGAATGGGTTCAAAGATGGCAGTGGCCCAAGTATACTCAATATCTGTACAAAATCTACCCACTAAACACTTAATATGTGAGTTTGACAGTATTTTTTTTGCCCATTAATTTTTTAAACAGAATTTCACTCAATGAGTAAATGTATTTTATATTTCATATAATCCTAAGAAGTTACCCATACTTAAATGCAACTGGGTTTTCTCTTCACCTATTTGGATTTGCATTTTAAAAAAAAAAGAGGGTAAAAAAGAAAATGGGTGATAAAATTACACATGAAATGTATATATGTTACTGTATAAACTGAAATAATGTCTGTCATCAGGATTATTTCATTAATCTCTTAATTGGATTCCCTGTTTCTGCATCTACTTACTTCTCAATCCAGCAGTCAAAATGATCCTCCTAAAAAGTAATTCATATCATGTCACTTTCCTGCTAAAAGCCTTCTTCCAGTGGCTTCTCATCTCACTCCACATAAGAATTAAAGTCCTTGCAATGACCTGTCAGGTCCTGCAGGACCTGCCACCCACTCCTTTTGCCCCCTCTGACTTCACCTTCTCTTGCCCAGCTAACTCAGCTCCAGCCACACTGACCTCTACAGACAACATTCTTGCCCAGGATACCCCCATGCTTGCTCCTCCTCCAAGTTTTTGCTCTGATGCAATCTTCTCTGTGGTGCCTCCTCTGGTCACTTTTTCAAATCATAGCCATTCTTAGCATGCCCTATCCCTCTTTCCTGCTATATTTTTCTCCATTCCACCAATCTCCATCAGCCTACTATATATTTTACATAGTTGTATATTTTGTGTCTCTCTAGAATATAGGGAAGAAATGCTGGCATTTTGTTCACTGCAGCATCCCCAGCACATAGAACAATACATGGCACATAGCAGCCTTGCAACAAAATTACTTATTTAATGTTGAATAAACATAAGGTAAAAATATTGATGAGTTACACTGGGGTAAATATATTTAATGAAAGCTAAATAATGAATAACTTTGGGGTATTCTTCAAGACTTCAATGTTGAAAAGCAGCTCTTCCCCTGAAGCCCTCACTTGCTTTCTTCTTTTACTAATCATAAAATTAGCAAGAGCCAGAGGGGGCTGTGATTTTCTTACTTCTGATATTAATATTCAAAAAATTTAGGACAAAGCATTCTCACTGTTAGCATTTTATAAATCACATGATTTTTTAAAGTACATATTTCCCTGAAGTAACATCCTTTTAAAGTGCTTCCCTTAAATATAAATGGATTAAATTTCCCAATCAAAAGATAAAGAGTGGCTGAGTGGTTTCTTAAAAAAGACTCATCTTACTGCTGCCTATAAGAGATTCACTTCAGATGTAAAGACATGCACAGACTGAAAGTGAAAGGTTGGAAAAGATATTCCATGCAAATGGCAACAAAAAACTGGGGAAGTTATACTTATCAGACAAAGTAAACTTTAAAACAAAGACTATAAAAAGAGACAAAGAAGGGCATTACATAATGATAAAGGGGTCAATCCAACAGGAGGATATAACATTTGTAAATGTATATGCATCCAACATAGGAGCACCTAAATATATAAAGTAAATAAGAATTGACTTAATGGGAGAAATAAACAGCAATACAATAGAAGACTTTAATAATTCACTTTCACCCATGGATAGATCATCCAGACAGAATATCAATAAAGAAACTTTGACTTTAAATGACATGTTAGACCAGATGGACTTAACAGATATACACAGATCATTCCATCCAAAAGCAATGGAATACACATTCTTCTCAAGTGCACATGGAATATTCTCCAGTGTAGATGTTAGGTCACGAAAAAGTCTTAATCAATTTAAGACTGAAATCATATTAAGCATCTTTTTCTGATCACAATGGTATGAAACTAAAATCAACTGCAGGAGAATACTGGTAAACTCACAAATACATGGAGATTAAACAAAATGTTACTGAACAACCAATAGGTCATATAAGAAATCAAAATAAAAATTAAAAAATACCTTGAGGCAAGTGAAAATATCAAAACTTATGGTATGCAGCAAAAGCAGCTCTAAGAGTGAGTTTGTAGTGATAAATGCCTACCTCAAGAAACAATAAAAATCTTAAACAACCTAACAGTATACCTCAAGGAACTAGAAAAAAAACAAATAAAGCCAAAACTTAGAAGAAAGGAAATAATAAAGAGCAGAATAACAAAGGTCAGAAATAAATGAAGTAGAGACTAAAATGACAATAGAAAAGATCAATGAAACTAAGATATTGGCAACTCTTTAGCTAGACTCACCAAGAAAAAAAGAGAAAGGACTCAAGTAAAATCAGACAAGAAAGAGATATTATAACTGATACCACATAAATACAAGGATCGTAAGAGACTATGACGAACAATTACAGCAACAAATTGGACAACCTAGAAGAAATGGATAAATTCTTAGAAACACACAACCCACCAAGACTGAATCCTGAAAAATACAAAACCTGAACAGACCAATTACTAGTAAGAAAATTGAATCAGTCATCAAAAACCTCCCAACAAACAAAACTCCAGTTCCATATGGCTTCACTGGTGAATTCTGCCAAACACTTACAGAGGAATTAATAACAATCCTTCTCAAACTCTTCCAAAAAATAGAAGAGGAGGGAACACTTCCAAACTTGTTTATAAAGCCAGCATTAACACTGATACCAAAACCAGACAAGGATACCACAAGAAAAGTACAGGCCAGTATAGTGGTGACAGATGTTAACTAGACTTATTGTGATCATTTCACAATATATACAAATATTGAATCATTACATTGTACACATGAAACTAATATACTTCAGTTATACTTCAATAAAAACTTTTCTAAAGAAATAAAATTACAGGCCAATATCCGTGATGAACATAGATTTAAAAATCCTCAACAAAATATTAACTAACCAAATTCAAAACACATTAAAAGGTTCTTATATCATGATCAGGTGGGATTTATTCCAGCGATGTAAGGATGGCTCAACATCCACAAATCACTCAATGTGATACACCACATTAATGGAATGAAAAAATTAAAATCATATGACCATCTCAATATTGCAAAAAAAAAAAATTTGACAAAATTCAACATTCAGTCATGATAAAAACTCTCACCATGATATACAGGGAATGTTCTTCAACATATGATAAACACACAGCCATCATACTGAATGGTAAAAATCTGAAAGCTTTTCTTCTAAGATCAGGAACAAGGCAAATATGCCCATTCTTTCCACTTTTGTTCAACATAGTATTGGTAGTCCTAGCCAGACCAATTAGGCAAGAAAAAGAAATAATGGGAATCCAAATCAGAAACAAAGATGTAAAACCATCACTATTTGCTATGACATGATATTATATATAGGAGACCCTAAAGAAAACACCAAAAAAAATGTTAGAACTAATAAATTCAGTAAACCTGCAGGATACAAAATCAATATACAAAAATATGTTGCACTTCTAACACTAATCACAAACAACCAGAAAGAGAAATTAAGAAAACCATCCCACTTACAATTGCATCAGAAAGAATAAAATAACTAGCAATAAATTTAACCAAGGAGTTGAAAGACCTGTACAATGAAAACTATAACACACTGATGAAACAAACTGAAGATGATACAAATAAATGGAAAGATATTCCATGCTCATGAATTGAAAGAATATTGTTAAAATGTCCATACAACCCAAAGCAATCTACATATTCAATGCAATCTCTATCAAAATTCCAGAGGGATTATTCACAGAAATAGAAAACAATCCTAAAATGTGTATGGAGAACCCCAAATATCTGAAGCAATCTTGAGAAAGAAGAACCAAACTGATGGCATCACACTCCCTGATTTCAATCCCTATTACAAAGCTATAATAATCAAAACAGTATGGTGTTGGCATAAAAAACACACATATACAGGACAGGAACAGAATAGAGAGACCAGAAATAAACCTATGCATATATGACCAATTAATTAACAACAAAGGAGCCAAGAATATACAATGGGAAAAGGACAATCTTGGCAATAAATGGTGCTGGGAAAACTGGACAGCCACATGCAAAAGAATGAAACTGGACCACTACCATACACCATACACAAAGATAATCTCAAAATGGACGAAAGACTTGAATATAAGACCTAAAACCATAAAACCTAGAGGAAGCCCAGAAGACCTAGAAGAAAACAGAGGTGGTAAGCTCCTTCCCATTAGTCTTTGAAATGATTTTTTGGATTTTACACCAAAAGCAAAGGCAACAAAATTAAAAATTAAACAGTGGGACTACTGAAAAGCTTCTGAAAAGTGAATGTAACCAGCAACAAAATGAAAAGGCTACCTACTAGATTAGAGAATATATTTGTAAATCCTATGTCTGATAATACCAAAATATATAAAAACTCTTACAACTCAATAGAAAAAAAATAATCCAATTTAAAAATAGGCATCAGATCTGAAGACTTCTTTCCAAAGAAGACATACAGGTGACCAACAGGTTCATGAAAAGATGCTCAATATCACTCATCATTAGGGAACTGCAAATCAAAGCCACAATGAGCTATCACCTCACACCTGTTACAATGACTATTATCAAAAAGAAAAGAAATAACAAGAGGATGTAGAGTTAAGGGAACCCTCATGCAGTGTTGGTGGAAATATAAATTGGTACAGTCACTATGGAAAACAGTGTGGAGATTCCTCAAAAAATTAAAAATAGAATTACCATATGATTCAAAAATTCCACTTAGGGTATTTATCCAAAGAAAATGAAAACACTCAAAAAGATATATGCACCTCCATGTCACTGCAGTATTATTTGCAATAGCTGAGATATACTGAAGTGTGCAGCAGTGGATGAATGAATAAAGAAAATGTGGTATGTATATATGTGATACTGTGATTTATAATAATAAATATATTTGGTCTTTGACCCGGTTCCTGGCACAGAACCCCTAAAACTCTTGAAATTTCCAGTGGTAGGAGGGATAAAGAAGTCTTTTATTATATCAGTGAGATGACCTTTGGAAAGCCCTTAGGTAATGTAGTGTTGGGGGCTGGTTGCCAGGAGACCCAACCAGGTGATTACAGGGTTAGAATTGTCAGTACCTCCCACCCAAACCTCTGGGAAGGGTGGAAGGGCTGGAGATTGAATCAATCACCAATGGCCAATGATTTACTCAATCATAATTATGTAATGAAGGCTCCATAAAAACCCAAAAAGACAGGGTTCACAAGAATTTCTGGGTTGGTGAACACATGGAAATTTGGAAAAAGTGGCAGGATCAGAGACAGCATGGAAGTTCCGCAACCATTCACCATATCTTGCTCCATGTATGTCTTCCATCTGACTGCTCCTAAGTTATATCCTTTTATAAAAACTTGGTGATCTAGTATGCAAAATGTTTCTCTGAGTTCTGTGAGCACTCTAGCAAATTAAACCCAAAGAGGGGGTCATGTGAACTTGCAATTTTTAGCCAGTTAGTCAGAAGTGCAGGTAACAATCTGGACTTGTGACTGGCATCTGAAGTCTGAGGAGAGGGTCATGGAAAACTTCAATCTGTAGCCAGTTGATCAGAAGAGCAGCTAACAGTCTGGTGTTGCACCTGGCATCTGAAAGGTGGGGGGAGTCTTGTAGGACTGAACACTTAATCTGTGGAATTTGATGCTATCTCTGGGTATACAGTATCAGAATTGGATTGAATTCTTGGACTCACTGCTGGTGCCTGAGAATTGCTGGTTGGTGTGGGGAAGCTTACACACACACACACACACACACACACACACACACACACTGGAATTGGGCCAAGGAACCTAATTTAATATATGTACTATGGAATATTATTCAGCCACATAAAAGAAAGAAATCTTGCCATTTGCAGCAACATGCATGGACCTTGAAGGGATTATGCCAAGTGAAATAAGTCAGAGAATGACAAATACAGTATTATCTCACTTATGTGTGGATTCTTAAAAAAAAAGAACTCATAATGCAGAGAACAGATTAATGGTTACCAGAGGCAGAAGGCAGACGGTAGGTGAAATGGGTGAATGGGGTCAAAATTTACAAACTTACAGTTATAAACAAGTCATGGGGATGTAATGTACAGCATGGTGACTATAGTTAATAATATGGTACTCATATTTGAAAGTTGCTAAGAGAATAATTCTTAAAAGTTCTCATGACAAGAAAAAGTATTTGTAACTATGTATGGTGATGGAATGGATGCTAACTAGCCTTATGGGGTGATCATTTCACAACATACACAAATATCATATCATTATGTTCTACATCTGAAACGAACATAATGTGATGTATCAATTACACCCCAATTAAAAAAATAGTGCTTCCCAAGTTCTTAGCTCAGGCTAAGAACAGTCATAAATTCCAGACTAAAGGATAAGCTCTCATAAAGTTTCAGCACAATGGAAATTCAATAATAGTTGTTGATTGGCCAAGTTCCCATCTGTCACCCTTTTGACAAAGGACCGACTGAATGACCTTTCAACGTGAGGCATGTCCAAATTCAAAATGCCAAACAAAATTCTCATTACCTGTCGACAGAATCTCTAATGAGCTGCTGCAAGTCCACCTCCTGCTTCCTCAGGGCTCCAAATGAAGACTGACTCTCCACAAAGCCTTTGCCTCCAACCTTCAGCTTGACTTTCCCCAGGGCTGTCTCGATGGCCCCACTCACGTGGTTTTCAAACTTGCCCTCGTATTTCACAAAGTCCGACTCCACGACAACTGGAGTGAATGAGACATGCAAAACAATCTGAGGAAGATATGGCCACCTTAGGTCACCTACCTTTCCAATTCTGTGGAGATCCATGGGAAACATGAGGCTTGCACTCAAAAATGCCAGGAAAGCCAACAGCCGTGCTGTGTATGTGCAAAAGAAAATGGAGCCTGCACCCTTGGGTGCTGTCTGACAGCATGGCATGAACTAGTGGCCAAGGGCTCTACTGGGGGCTTGATTTCTCATCTTTTAATTCCAGTATATACATATATAGACAAGGCCACAAAAAGTGTCTCTGGAGTTTAACAAATAACTTTAAAGCAAACATATATTTAACTACTACCCAGGTAAAGAAGTAGAATATTTTAAATGTGTGCTTTTCTGGAGTAAAGACTAGATGAGGCTGACACCTAAGCAAAGAGAAAATTGTGGTCCCCTCCCAGGACACACACTCTAGTGGCCTGCCTTCCTCAGCGTCTGGCAGGTTGGCCACCTGTAGCTGTCCCTGCGTATCTTCCCTCCCCACCCACTAGTTTAAGAGAACATTCCCTTGGCCTTCATTACTATTCTGAGTAATTTCCTTCCCATACCTGTCTGTTTATATCTGACATCTATCCAGTCATCTGATTCCTTATCATGTAATTCTTCATTTCTATATTCCTGATAAAGTCAGTGGACATGCCCTTCCCCTCTCCCTCCAACATCATCCTGGAACACATGAGTCCCAGACTCCCCAGTCTTCCTTCCTGGCTTTTCAGACACTAAGGAAGATGCCACCACCCACATGGTAGCCCAACTTCAGCTGATCCCCTGGGAACTGCCATGTCCCCCATCTGGTCATGTCCAGTGACTGTCATCAAATTGCCTTCAAGACCTGCAGTTTTTACCTGAACACTAAAGACAAATATCTGATGATCTCATACCTAAACTGCCAGCCTTCTCATGGCTCCAAATGCCTACTGTTCTTATTTTTTATCCAACTAAATACCACCATAAAAATAGTCTCAGTCATCATCGTTTGGTAAGGCTACACTTGGAGTCTTGAGGAACTTGGCCTTTTCCATTTTCCTGACCCAAGGCTCTCCTGGCTCCTGATGGCACATCACAGGGGATTCAAATCCACCTAGAGTCTGAAAGGCTTCTTTCCATCCACTCACTGTCCCCAACACCTGTATTTCTTTCACTCTACTCAAGAAAACACATTCCTCAACAAGTGTTAATGAAAATTAAATACAAATAATTATCTTTTCAATTTACAAAATAGTTTCTTCTCTACGACCACCACCCAAAATAAGAAGGCTGTGAGAATGCTCCCAATTCAAATCCTTTTCTTTTTAACATCTTGTGAAATACAAATACTTTGGGAAAGCATTGGGAAGCAGCACAGAGCAGTTGTTAAGAGCTCAAGATTTTAATCATTACTCTAATACTCCTAGCTGGGACACCTTAGATAACATTCATCTCCCTGAACCTCAGGTTTGTTGTGTAATTTTGAGATAATTGGTAATACCTACCTGATGGATTCTGTTATAATTTGATATATATAAAGCATGTAATACAGAGCCTGGCACATAGTAAGGGCTCAGTCTATCCAATGGGTTTAGGCCAGAGCAACATCATTTTCTGATAAACAGATAGTCCTAGGTTGTACAAAGTGCTACACAGAAATTCTATCTCCTTACCTCCTCCTCTCTCTAACTATTTTTGGACCAGTTGGGGGCCTGCCCTGCTTTCCCCAGAAAACTTTATTATGTGAGTAATAAAACTCACAGCCTCCTGATGGATATGGGGCATCATCAATCTCAAAACTGGGCCAAATTTTGGGTGGTAGATCCATCCCACTTCTGCTGAATGACCACAAAATCTACAATGGGCAAGTCTTACTTTTATACCAAAAACTGCAATATTATTTCTTAAAGATTAATCTATAACTTTTCATGTCAACCTTGCAGAATTTTGTTCACTCTAAGAAAGCATATGTTTTAAGACAGTAGACAAAGAAACAGGAGATTTAATTGTAAGATGTCACCTTATAATAACTCAAGACAGCATGTGTCTAGAAGAAAATAATCCTTTCTGTTCTGGGACTAACTGTAGAATATACCCAAAGAAACATACCTGGACTCAGAAATTGGTCTTCTGTGAGTACATCTCCAAGGGTGATGGATAAAAACTGATACTTTGGTTTCTGCCAACACCAGAGTCTCTTTTTTTTGGTCACCAGACTTAGAAGTTGTAACTTATCAGAGTCATTCAAGTTTGATACTGCTATCAGGTTACCTTCAGCATCAACTTCTTTAAGAAAATTACGTGTTGCTTTGGAAAACATTTTTGAGAGCTCCGGATTACCTGAAAAAAAAAGTTGCCCCCAAGTTAAATAAGAAGTTATTATTTCATAACTTTTTTTCTAAAATTACCTTATTTCTCCCTAGTAGAAATCAGTATACATGGAAGAGTACTTTTGCCCTAGAAAAACCTCTAGTTTGAGTTCAGTTGATAACAAAGAAAACAAATTGAAATACTGAAAGAGATTAGGTATGTAAGTCAGGAGATTCTAGGTCATGCTTCAGGAACAACCTTCAAATCTTAGTGTCTTCTAACAAAGGTTTATTTGCTCACATTGCATGTCCAATTCAGGAAAGAGTTCTGGAAATGCTCATGCTAACAATTAAATGCTCTGGCCCAGAACTGACACACATCATACTCACTCATAATTTGTCAGAACTAGTCACATGGCCTCAGCCAACCATCATCATCAGGAAATACAATCCTACCAAGTATCTGGAATGTACAGACCTGGGAACATTTGTTAAACAACAAAACAACTTCTCCAATTTGTATTTTAATTATAACTACTTCTTTGAAATTCATAAATGTTAAGTATCTATTACCTTTTAACCCAGAAATGAAGACCCAGTTACTCTTCAGCTGTAAAGAAAAAGAAGAAACAATTGGAAGACATAAAAGTACTGTATTCACCCATACACAGAAGTAAATTCAAAATGGATCAAAGACCTGAATGTAAGCCATGAAACCATAAAACTCTTAGAAAAAAACATGGGTAAAAATCTCTTGGACATAAACATGAGTGACTTCTTCATGAACATATCTCCCCGGGCAAGGGAAACAAAAGCAAAAATGAACAAGTGGGACTATATCAAGCTGAAAAGCTGCTGTACAGCAAAGGACACCATCAATAGAACAAAAAGGTATGGGAGAATATATTCATAAATGACAGATCCAATAAAGGGTTGACATCCAAAATATATAAATAGCTCACGCACCTCAACAAACAAAAAGCAAATAATCCAATTAAAAAATGGGCAGAGGAGCTGAATAGACAGTTCTCCAAAGAAGAAATTCAGATGGCCAACAGGCACATGAAAAGATGTTCCACATCACTAGTTGTCAGAGAAATGCAAATCAAAACCACAATGAGATATCACCTCACACCAGTAAGGATCACTACCATCCAAAAGACAAACAACAACCAATGTTGGTGAGGTTGTGGAGAAAGGGGAGCCCTCCTACACTGCTGGTGGGAATGTAAATTAGTTCAACTATTGTGGAAAAGCAATATGGAGGTTCCTTTAAAGCTCAAAATAGAAATACCATTTGACCCAGGAATTCCACTCCTAGGAATTTACCCTAAGAATGCAGCAGCCCAGTTTGAAAAACACAGATGCACCCCTATGTTTATCATAGCACTATTTACAATAGCCAAGATATGGAAGCAACCTAAGTGTCCATCAGGAATGAATGGATAAAGAATATGTGGTATATATACACAATGGAATATTATTCAGCCATAAGAAGAAAACAAATCCTACCATTTGCAGCAACATGGATGGAGCTAGAGGGTATTATGCTCAGTGAAATAAGCCAGGCAGAGAAAGATAAGTACCAAATGATTTCACTCATATGTGGATTATAAGAACAAAGAAAAAACTGAAGGAACAAAACAGCAGCAGAATCACAGAACCCAAGAATGGACGAACAGTTACTAAAGGGAAAGGGACTGGGGAGGATGGGTGGGAAGGGAGAGATAAAGGGTGGGGGGAAGAAAGGGGGCATTACAAGTAGCATGTATAATGTGGGGGTGGCACAGGGAGGGCTGTGCAACACAGAGAAGACAAGTAGTGACTCTACAGCATCTTACTATGCTGATGGACAGTGACTGTAATAGGGTTTGTGGGGGGGACTTGGTGAAGGGGGAAGCCTAATAACATAGTGTTCTTCATGTGCTTGTAGATTAATGATACCAAAAAAATAAGTACTGTATTTAGTGGAAGAAGTAAGACTATTCAATAAATGGTGTTACAGTAAAGGACTCATCAACTGGAAAAAATATAGTACCGTGTTATGCTATACACAAAAACAAATTCTCAGTGGACTAAAGGGTTTTTGAGAGAAAATGAAACCATAGAAGTATTAGAAGAGATACAAATATTTGTACAATTGTAAGATGAGAAAGATCCTTAGAAAGACATGGCAAACTGAGAAAATACTAGTTACATTTATAACAAAAAACTAGAATACTTAATATATATTTTTTAAACTTTTACAAATCTAGTTTTAAAAATACTATAGTAGAATCATAGGCAAAGGTTATAAACAATTCACAATACATAAAATGGACCTAGCTAAATATATATATTTATATATATATACACATATAAAAATATATTTTGTGTACATAGATATATACACACAAATACATGCATATGTGTATATATACACATACATAATTTTTATTACTCAAAAAAGTACAAATTGAAATAAGATTTTTTTTAAAGACTGTCCATAAAAGTCAAAGTGCCTAATGTACAAGAATGTGTTTTATTTATATTTGTACCCTGGTGTATGGCAGTCATATAGATGATAAATTCATAGAATGTGAGAGCTTTGAGTAACCTTAGACACTACAAAAATTCCCACTTTGTTTATCATGAATCTCCTCTAGGGATCAGAAAACATGTGCCTTACCTATCACTAATTCATCTCTAAAGTACCGTCTCTTAAATTATTGTGTAGGTACCTAACCCTGATCTTATACATTAACAAAAAGAATGAAAAGTTCCAGGAAGAACAGACAGTGGAATAGGAAGGCAAGACAGAACCCTCCTTCTATGTACACCCAAGGAAGCAACTACAGCAAATACAACTAACTGTGAAAATGACCTAAAGACTATGGACAAGACCATCTACAAATGGTGAAGAAAGAGAAGACCACATTGAGAAGGGCAAAGTGTCAGAGCTACAATTGATTGGGACGTAAGCCCTTCCTCCATCCCAGCCCACAAGTGCACAGGAATCCTGCCACACCTGGCCTGGGAGACTTGCTCTGGGAGCATGAGTCTACATTGCATTGGGCTTTGGCGATTAATGGGGCTGGACACCAAGGAGAGTTGGAGACTCTGGGAAGCTGAGACAACCATCACTTGTAAAGGACAGCCACTCTTCATTGGTCCTGCTGAGACCCAACATAGAGGTGGCAGTTTGAAAGCTTTACCAGCAGGAGGAAGTGTGCCAGAGGGGTGAGGGTTGGAGGGAGATGTCTCAAGAGGGAAAGGGCAGGTGGACAATGCCTCCCTAGCTCTCCCTCAGCCCTACTGGTGAGGTCCTTGTGAGAGCCAGCTACAAATGTTCCATCTACCTCACTGGTGACTCAGCCCTGAAGGGCTTCCCTGAGAACCCACCCACTGAGAATGCTCATCCCAGCAGTGGTCTGATTTTGCGCCTTGCAGGTAGAGAGACACTTTGCTACCTGGAAGGTAGAGGCAGACTTTCCCAGCTTTCCCAGCCCTCCTTCAGCCCACTGGCCTGGTCCCAGTGGGAGCCAGCTCCAAACGCTCCATCTCCCCTCTGTGTACCCACCGCATCTGCCCATCAGCCCAGCAGCATGATCATTGCAGCCCAGTAGGTAAAGGGTGCCCCATCCACAATGATCCCAGCAGAAGTGCTGCCTGCCACACAAAGGGCCCACCAAGGTGAGTTATCATCCTCTGCTACCCAAGATCAGCCACGGTAGGCAAAAAGGCCACCCACCTACAGCCCACCAACAGCAACTCCAGCTCTACCACAAAGGAGAACCAGGCACTGGTGAGCAAAGAGTCTTGAGCTTTTGGGCACCACAGAACACCTTCTTCATAAAGCCATTACTCTCTAGACCAGGAGGCATAGAGGATCTCTCTACTACAAAGGAAGAAACACAGAAATTCAGACAAAATGAGGAGGCAGAGGAATATGTTCCAAACAAAAGAAAGAGATAAGACACCAGAAAGAAGTCTAAATGGAACATATATTACCAAACTTCTTGATAAAGATTTCAAAGAAATAGTCATAAAGATGCTCACTGACCTGGGAAAAAGAATTGATGATCTCAGAGAGAACTTCAACAGAGATAGAATATTTGAAAAAGAGCTACTCAGAGCTAAAGAACACAAGGACCGAAATGAAAAATACAATGGAGGGAATGAATAGTAGACTGCTGGAAGTAGAGGAAAGAATTAATGAGATGGAAAATAGAGAACAGATACACAAATTAAGAAATAGAGAGAAAAAAAGAATTTCAGAAAATGAGAAGAATCTAAGAGAGCTATGCAACAACTCCAAACAAAACAATTTTCACATGATATGGGTCCCAGAAGGAGAAGAGAGAGACAAAGGAGAAAAAAAAGTCTCTTTGAAGAAATAATTGCTGAAAACTTTCCCAATGTGTGGAAGGAAACAGACATCCAGGTCCTGAAGGCACAGACAGCCTCTAACAAAAAGAACCCCAGGAAGACAACACCTTCAAGACATACAGCAATTAAAATGGCAAAGATTAAAGATAAAGAGAGAATCTTAAAAGCATCAAGAGAGAGATAGACTGTTACCAATAAGGGAAACCCCACATGGCTATCAGCAGATTTCTCAGCAGAAACTTTACAGAACAGAAGGGAGAAGCATGAAATATATATTGAAACAGAAGAACCTAAACCAAGAATCCTCTACCTAGCAAGGTTATCATTCAGCATTGAAAGAGAGACTAAGTTTCCCAGATAAATGAAAGTTAGAAGAATTTACCACCACTAAACCAGATGTACAGGCTATGTCAAAGAGACTTCTGTAGATGGAAATGTTCTTAACCCTAAATACTTTTCATCAGTAAAGGTAAAAGACTAATTTCTTACTAAGCAAATATGAAGTTTAAAAACAGTAGTAAAATCAACAAAATCAGGAAAGTATTACACAGAAGATGTAGATTATGGCATCTCACACAAAAAGTGTGCAGGAGGAAGAAGAAGAAAAAATTAGTACTTGTAGATTGTGTTTGAAATAGAATGACCATCAACTTAATATAGACTGTTATATATTTAGGAAACTATCTATGAACCTTAAGATAACAACAAACCTAAAGCCTGTAACAGATACACAAAAAAATTAAAAAAAAAATAACTCCAAGCATAACACTAAACAAAACCTCACATCACAAAAGATTATTAGAGAGGAAGAAAGAAACAGAGAGAAACTACAAAACAACCATAAAACAACTAATAAAATGGAAATAAGTATGTACCTATTAATAATTACCATAAATGTAAATGGACTAAATGCATTAAACAAATGACATAGGGTGGAAGAATGGATAAAGAAAGAAGAACCATCTATATACTGCTGATAAGAGACTCATTTCAGACTTAAAGATATACATAGACTGAAAGTGAAGGGATAGAAAAAGATAATTTCATGCAAATAATAGGGAGAGAAAAGCAGTAGTATACAGTACTTATTATCAGACAAAAGTAGATTACAGAACCAAGAAAGTAATGAGGAAAAAGAAGGACATTACATAATAATAAAGAGATCAATCCAACCAAAAGATGTAACAATTGTAAATGCTTATGCACTCAATATAGGAGCACCTAAATATATAAAATAAATACTAACAGATCTAAAGGGGGAAATAGACATCAACACAATCATATCAGGAGACTTTAATACCCCAATTACATCAATGGACAGATCATCCAGATAGAAAATAAATAAGGAACAGAGGCTTGAGTGACACATTGGACCAGATGGGCTTAACAGATATATATAGAATGTTCTACCCAAAAACAGCAGGATATGATGCTGGCCTCATTGGATTAAATTTGGGAGTATTCCATCCTCTTTTACTTTTTGGAATATTTTAAAAAGGATGGCTATTAGCTCTTTTAAAATGTGGCAAAATTCAGCTGTGAAGCCATCTGGTCCTAGTACTTTTGTTTGTTGGGGCTTTTTTGATTACCAGTTCAATTTTGTTACTGGTAATTGGTCTGCTCAGATTTTCTGAACATTTTTCTCAAGTGCACGTGCACTATTCTCCAGAATAGATCATATGTTAGGGCACAAAAACAGGCTATAAATTCAAAAATATTGATATTGTATCTAGCACTTTTTCAAATTACAATGGTGTGAAACTAGGAATCAATTACATGAAGAAAACAAAACAAAAAATCCACAAATACATGGAGGCTAAACAACATGCTTCTAAATAATCAATGGCTCAATGAACAAATCAAAAAGGAAATCAAACAATACATGGAGACAAATGAAAACAACAAAAATACAACAGTTTGAAATATGTGGTATGCCAAAAAAGGAATTTTATGACAATACAGGCTGACCTCAAGAAACAAGAACAATCCCAAACAGTCTAAATTCACAACTAAAGAAACTAGGCTGCTCAGATTTTCTGTAAAAGAAGAACAAATGAAAACCAAAGTTAGTACAAGGAGAGACATAATAAAAATCAGAGCAGAAATAAATAAAATAAATAATTTTAAAAAACAGAAAAAAATCACTGAACCAAGAGCTATTTCTTTGAGAATATAAACAAAATAATCAAACCCCTAGCCAGACTTATCAAGAAAATAGAGTACATAAATAAATAAAATCAGAAATGAAAAATGGATAGTACAGAAATACAAAGATTAGAGGGGTCTATGAAAAATTATATGCCAATAAACTGAACAACCTAGAAGAAATGAAAAAATTCCTAGAAAAGTACAACCTTCCAGGATTGATGAGGAAGAAACAGAAAATCTGAGCAGACTAATTACCAGTAACAAAATTGAACTGGTAATCAAGAAAGCCCCCAAACTTCACCCTAATACCAAAACCAGGCAAAGACTCCACCAAAAAAGAAAATTACAGACCAATATCCCTGATGAACGTAGATACAAAAATACTCAGTAAAATATTAGCAAACCGAATTCAAAATTATATAAAAAGGATCATACACCACGACCAAGTGGGATTCATCCCAGGGATGCAAGGATGGTACAACATTCGAAAATCCATCAACATCATCCACCACACAAACAAAAAGAAGGACAAAAACCACATGACCATCTCCATAGATGCTGAAAAAGCATTCGACAAAATTCAACATCCATTCATGATAAACACTCTCAACAAAAGGGGCATAGAGCGCAAGTACCTCAACATAATAAAGGCCATGTATGATAAACCCATAGCTAATATCATACTGAACAGCGAGAAGCTGAAAGCTTTTCCTCTGAGATCAGGAACAAGACAGGGATGCCCACTCTCCCCACTGTTATTTAACATAGTACTGGAGGTCCTAGCCATGGCAATTAGACAAAACAAAGAAATACAAGGAATCCAGATTGGTAAAGAAGAAGTCAAACTGTCACTATTTGCAGGTGACATGATATTGTACATAAAAAACCCTAAAGACTCCACTCCAAAACTACTGGAACTGATATCGGAATACAGCAAAGTTGCAGGACAAAAAATTAACACACAGAAATCTGTGGCTTTCCTATACACTAACAATGAACCCATAAAAAGAGAAATCAGGAAAACAATTCCATTCACAATTGCATCAAAAAGAATAAAATACCTAGGAATAAACCTAACCAAAGAAGTGAAAGACCTATACCCTGAAAACTACAAGACACTGTTAAGAGAAATTAAAAAGGAAACTAACAAATGGAAATTCATCCCATGCTCTTGGCTAGGAAGAATTAATATCATCAAAATGGCCATCCTGCCCAAAGCAATATACAGATTTGTTGCAATCCCTATCAAATTACCAACAACATTCTTCAACGAACTGGAACAAATAGTTCAAAAATTCATATGGAAACACCAAAGACCCTGAATAGCCAAAGCAGTCCTGAGAAAGAAGAATAAAATGGGGGAGATCTCACTCCCCAACTTCAAGCTCTACTACAAAGCCACAGTAATCAAGACAATTTGGTACTGGCACAAGAACAGAACCACAGACCAGTGGAACAGAATAGAGATTCCAGACATTAATCCAAACATATATGGTCAATTAGTATATGATAAAGGAGCCATGGACATACAATAGGGAAATGACAGTCTCTTCAACAGATGGTGCTGGCAAAACTGGACAGCTACATGTAAGAAATGAAACTGGATCACTGTCTAATCCCATACACAAAAGTAAATTCAAAATGGATCAAAGACCTGAATGTAAGTCATGAAACCATAAAACTCTTAGAAAAAAACATAGGCAAAAATCTCTTGGATGTGAACATTAGTGACTTCTTCATGAACATATCTCCCCGAGCAAGGAAAACAAAAGCAAAATTGAACAAGTGGGACTACATCAAGCTGAAAAGCTTCTGTACAGCAAAGGATACCATCAATAGAACAAAAAGGTTCCCTACAGTATGGGAGAATATGTTTGTAAATGACAGATCCGATAAAGGCTTGACATCCAAAATATATAAAGAGCTCACACACCTCAACAAACAAAAAGCAAATAATCCAATTAAAAAATGGGCAGAGGAGCTGAACAGACAGTTTTCTTAAGAAGAAATTCAGATGGCCAACAGACACATGAAAAGATGCTCCACATCACTAGTTATCAGAGAAATGCAAATTAAAACCACAATGAGATATCACCTCACACCAGTAAGGATGTCTACCATCGAAAAGACAAACAACAACAAATGTTGGCGAGGTTGTGGAGAAAGGGGAACCCTCCCACACTGCTGGTGGGAATGTAAATTAGTTCAACCATTGTGGAAAGCAGTATGGAGGTTCCTCAAAACGCTCAAAATAGACATACCATTTGACCCAGGAATTCCACTCCTAGGAATTTACCCTAAGAATGCAGCACTCCAGTTTGAAAAAGACAGATGCATCCCTATATTTATCACAGCACTTTTTATAATAGCCAAGAAATGGAAGCAACCTAAGTGTCCATCAGTAGATGAATGGATAAAGAAGATGTGGTACATATACACAATGGAATATTATTCAGCCATAAGAAGAAAACAAATCCTACCATTTGCAACAACATGGATAGAGCTAGAGGGTAATATGCTCAGTGAAATAAGCCAAGTGGAGAAAGACAAATACCAAATGATTTCACTCATATGTGGAGTATAAGAACAAAGAAAAACTGAAGGAACAAAACAGCAGCAGAATCACAGAACCCAAGAATGGACTAACAGTTACCAAAGGGAAAGGGACTGGGGAGAATGGGAGGGTAGGGAGGGATAAGGGTGGGGAAGAAGAAAGGGGGTATTATGATTAGCATATATAATGTGGGGGGTGGGGGAAAGGGGAAGGCTGTGCAACACAGAGAAGACAAGTAGTGATTCCATAACATCTTACTACACTGATGGACAGTGACTGTAATGGGGTTTGTGGTGGGGACTTGGTGAAGGGGTGAGCCTAGTAAACATAATGTTCTTCATGTAATTGTAGATTAATGATAACAACAACAACAACAAAAATACAAATGAAAAAAAAAAGCCCCAACAAACAGAAGTCCAGGACCAGATGGCTTCACAGCTGAATTTTGCCACATACTGAAAGAGCTAATAGCCATCTTTCTCAAAGTATTCCAAAAAGTAAAAGAGGATGGAATACTCCCAAATTCAACCTGATGAGGCCAGCATCATTCCAGTACCAAAACCAAAGACATTACAGAAAAGAAAATTATAGGCCAATATCACTGATGAACATAGATGCAAAAGTTCTCAACAGAATATTAGCTAATTGAATTCAAAAATACATCATAAGGAGCATCCATCATGACCAAGTGGAATTTATTCCAGAGATGCAAGAATAGTATAGTATTTGTAAATCAATCAATGTGATATACCACATTAACAAAAAGAGGGATGAAAACTACATGATCACCTCAATAAATGCTGCAAAAGCATTTGACAAAATACAACATCCATTCATATTGAAAACTCTCAACAAAATGGGCATAGGGGAACATATTGCAACATAATAAAGGCCATATACCACAAACCCACAGCTAACATGACACTCAATGGTGAAAAGCTATCAGCTTTTCCCCTAAGATCAGGAAAAAAGACAAGGATGTCCACTCTCACCACTGTTATTCAACATAGTACTGAAGGTCCTCCTAGCCATGGCAATCAGACAAGATAAAGAGATAAAAAGAATCCAAACTGGTAAGGAAGAAGTAAAGTCATTATTTGCAGATGACATGATACTATATATATAGAAAACCCTAAAAACTCCAACAAAAAAACTATTAGAACTAATAACTGGATCCAGCAAAGTTGCAGAATACAAAATCAATATACAGAAATATTTTGCATTCTTATATACAAACAAGAAACTAGCAGAAAGGGAAATCAGGAAAACAATTCCATTCACAACTGCATTAAAAAGAATAAAATACCAAGGAATAAACCTAACCAAGAAGGTGAAAGACTTGTACTCCAAAAACTATAAGACACTGATGAAAGAAAATAAAGGCACAAATAAATAGAAATCTATTCCATGCTCATGAATAGGAAGAATTAAAATAGTTAAAATGGCCATCTGGCCAAAACAATTTACAGATTCAATGCATTCCCTGTCAAAATACCAATGAAATTTTTCAATGAACTGGAGGAAATAATCCTAAAATAAATATGGAATCACAAAAGACCCCAAATAGGCAAAGTAACCTTCAGAAAGAAGAACAAAGCAGGGTGTATTATGCTCCCTGACTTCAAGCTATACCACAATGCTACAGTAATCAAAACAGTAGGGTGCTGGCACAAGAACAGACTCATAGATCAATGGAACATAATAGAGCCCTGAAATAAACCCATGCATATATGATCAATTAATATATGATAAAGGAGCCATGAGTATACAATGGGGAAAAGACAGTCTCTTCAATAAGTAGTGTTGGGAAAACTGGAAAGATACATGCAAGAGAATGAAACTGGATTATTGTCTAAGTCCATATACAAAAGTAAACTTGAAATGGATTAATGACCTAAATATAAGACATGAAACCATAAAACTCTCAGAAGAAAACATAGGCAAATATCTCTTGAACATAAGCATGAGAAAATTTTTCTGGACACACCTCCCTAGGCAAGGGAAACAAAATAAAAAATGAACAAGTGAGGAGGGAGGCAGAGAAAATGATGGCAGAATAGGAAGGTAAGGCAGAAACGTCCTCCCAAAAACACATAAAAGAAGAAAATTCAGCAAACACAACTAAGTCTGAAAATGACCTGGAGACTTCAGAACAAACCACCTATATACCTGGGAAAGAAAATAAGACCACACAGGAAAGGGTAAAGTGGCAGAGTCAGGATCAAGTGGTACCCAAGCCCTCTCACAACCCCAGCCCACAGGCAGGAGAAAAAGGAGCCCAGGAATGCTGCACACTTGGCCCTGGAGATCTGCTCTGGGAGCACAAGCCCATATTACATTGGGTTCTGGTGTTTAGCAGGGTTGGACCCCAGGGACAGCTGGAGCACTCTGGGAGGCTGAGACTCCAGCTGTTTATGGAGGACAGGCTTGCTCCACTCGTCCTGAGACCCAAAGCACAGGCAGCAGTTTGAAATACTTTCCGGCAGTGGGAGGGGTGAGAGTTGGACAGAGCTCTCTCCTCAGGATAAAGGGCAGGTGGAGGATACCTCCCCAGTCCTCTCTTGGCCCAACAGGTCAAGAACTCTCAGGGGCCCCAGATGCTCCATCCCCCTCAGTGGCAATGCAGCCACAAGCTGCCTCCCAGCATGCATTGCCAGTGATCCAACACACTGGGCCCAGCAGCAGCATCATATTTTGTTGACTGGCAGGCAGAGGGAGATGCTCTTAGCTTTCTCAACCCCATTTCATCCCACCCAGAGAGGTGCCTACAGGAGCTAGCCCTGAGAGCTCCTTCCTCCCTGTAGGGAACCAAGCCAGGTGTTGCACATCCTGCCCAGCCTCAGAGCTGCACAATGGCCCCATCCACCCCATAAAACCTGCAGCCATGCCATTGCTACAGGGCAGGCAGAGTGTGGCCCCACCAACAGCGATCCCAGGGGACACCTCTGCTTGGATCACAAAGGCAGCTGAAGTGAATTGCCAGGACTTCAGACTCAGACCACTATCAGCAGACAGGCAGAAAGATAGCCCTTCCCACTGCACATCAACAACAGCTGGGGCTCTCACAAAGTAGAACCAGGCACTGGAGAGTAAAGAGTCTTGAGCTTCCCACAAAGTAAAACCAGTCACCATAGGACACCTCTTTCATAAAGCTATTACACTATAGGCCAGGAAGCATAGCAGATCCATTTAATACAGAGGAAGAAAAATAGAAAACCTGAAGTAGAAGAATATGTTCCAACAAAACTCTGATGGATCACCTACTAGGCCACAGAAAGAGCCTCAATAAACTCAGAAAGATTGAGATTGTATCAAGCAGCTTCTCACATCACAACTGACTGAAACTAGAAATAAATTACACAAAGAAAACAAAAAAACCTATAAAAACATGGAAGCTAAACAACATGATTCTAAATAATCAATGGATCAATGATCAAATTAAAACAGAAATCAAGCAACACATGGAGACAAATGAAAACAAAAATTCAACAGCCCAAAACCTGTAGGATGTGTGAGGGCAGTTCTATGAGGGATGTACATAGCAATACACGTCTACATCAAGAAACAAGAACAATCCCAAATAAACTGTCTAAACTCACAATTCATAAAACCAGAAAAAGAACAAAGGAATCCCAAAGTTAGTAAAAGGAGAGACATAATAAAGATCAGAGAAGAAATAAATAAATAGGAGAAGAATACAACAATAGAAACATCAATGAAACCAGGAGCTGGCTCTTTGAGAAAATAAACAAAATAGGTAAACCCCTAGCCAGACTTGTCAAGAAAAAAGAGTACACACATAAGTAAAATCAGAAACAAAGGAGGAATAATCATATCACAATGGATACCATAGAAATACAGAGAGTAGATAATACCATGAAAAATTATTTATCAATAAATTGGACAGCCTAGAAAAATGGACAACTTCCTAGAAAAACACAACCTTCCAAGACAGACCCAGCAAGAAACAGAAAATCTGAACAGACCAATTAATAGCAATGAAATCAAACTGGTAATCAACAAACTCCAGACCCAGATGGCTTCACAGCTGAATTCTACCAAACATTTAAAGAAGAGCCAATACCCATCCTTCTTCAACTATTCCAAAAAGTAGAAGAGGACAGAACACTTCCAAATTCATTCTATGAGGCTAGCATCACCTTAATACCAAAACCAAAGACACCATAAAGAAAATTGTAGACCAATGTCACTGATGAACATAGATGCAAAAATCCTCAACACAATATTAGCAAAATGAATTCAAAAAATACATCAAAAAGATCAACCATCATGACCAAGCAGGATTTATTCCAGGGATGCAAGGATGGTACAATATTTGAAAATCAACATCAGAAACCACATCAACAAAAAGGACAAAAATTACATGATCATCTCCATAGATGCTGAAAAAGCATTTGACAACATTCAACATCCATTCATGATAAAAAATTTCAAAAAATGGTTATAGAGGGCAAGTACCTCATGGGTATAGAGGGCAAGTAACTCACATAATAAAGGTCATATGCAACAAACCCACAGCCAACCTCATACTTAATAGGTGAAAGCTTTTCCTTTAAGGTCAGGAATAAGACAAGGATGTCCACTCTCACCACTTTTATCCAGCATAATACTGGAGGTCCTAGACACAGCAATCAGACAACACAAAGAGACAAAAGGCATACAAATAGGTAAAGAAGAATTTAACTGTCACTATTTGCAGATAACATGATATTGTACATAGAAAACCCTAAAGACTCCACCAAAAACTATTAGAACTAATAACTGAATTCAAAAAAGTTACAGGATACAAAATTAATACACAGAAATCTGCTGAATTCTTATACACTGACACCAGACTAGCAGAAAGAGAAATCAGGAAAACAATTCCATTTACAATTGCATCAAAAAAAATAAAATACCTAGGAATAAACTTAATGAAGGAAGTGAAAGACATATATCCTGAAAACCATTAAAACATTCATGAGATATCGAAAATTACCAAGTATCATAATTCTTCCAAGTGGTAAAGATACCTCAAGACAACTGCTGGGCATAGAAGCCACCAGGCATAAATCTGCAAAGAAGTAAAAAGCTAACCTTTTCAAACAATATTGCTTCTCTCTCACTTACCAACTTTACATTTCCCTGTATGGCCCTGGAAGATGACTGGTTAGCCAGAGATGGGTAAGATTCCTCAAGGTAGGAACAACCTAAGACAGGCACAGTCACAGGGGGGGCCATCAGGAGAGAAATTGGGGATCAACAGAGGGGAGGCTTAGAACCTCACCCCCCCTGTTTTGAGAGAAATCTTCTGCATCTGTGGATGTTTTGTTGCCCTTGTCTAGCTTGGATTAATACTTAGTCTATAGGCACAGACCTGATCATCTACATTTGCCCTCTTACAGCACTAAATTGTGTTTTCTACCTTTATCTTGCATCTACCTACCACTTCAGCATTTTATTAAAAAAATAATAATAATAAAATAAGGGCGAAATGTGGGATTCACATATAAATCAAGTATAAAAATCAAACAAATAAGCATATCTGACTTGATCGTTTATAGTTCATGATGCATGATCAAAACTGAAAGTTTCTGTGATATGACTGCCCTTGCACTGTTCACCACGTAAGAACTTATTCACTATGTAAGAACTTGTTCACCATGTAAGAACTTGTTCGTTATGCTTCAGAAGATTGGAGACTGTTGAGAAATAGGCTTGGGGTTGATTAATGACTGTGCATTGAGTCCCCTATACAGAATTTTATTGTTGTTAACAACCATTTGATCAATAAAAATGAGAGATGCCCTCTCAAAAAAAAAAAAAACATTCATGAGAGATATTATAGAAGATACCAATAAATGGAAATCTATCCAGAGCTCATGGATAGGAAGAATTAATATTGTCAAAATGGCTATCCTACCTAAAGCAATTTACAGATTCAATGCAATCCCTATCAAAATACCAGCAGCATTCTTCAATGAACTAGAACAAATAGTTCTATAATTCATATGGAACCACAAAAGACCCCAAATCACCAAAGTAATCCTGAGAAAGAAGAACAAAGCTGGGGGAATTACGCTCCCTGACTTCAAGTTATGCTACAAAGCTAGAGTAATAAAAACAGTTTGGTACCTGGACAAGAAAAGACCTATAGATCAATGGAAGAGAATAGAGAACCCAGATATAAACCAATGCATATATGGTCAATTAATATATGATAAAGGAGCCATGAATACTTAATGGAGAAAAAACAGCCTCTTCAACAACTGGTGTTGGCAAAACTGGACAACTGCACGTAAGAGAATGAAACTCTTACACTGGATTACTGTCTAACTCCATACACAAAAGTAAACTCAAAATGGATCAAAGGTCTGAATGTAAGTCATGAAACCATAAAACTCTTGGAAGAAAACACAGGCACAAATCTCTTGAAAATAAACATGAGCAACTTTTTCCTGAATGCATCTCCTCAGGCAAGGGGAAACAAAATAAAAAATGAACAAATGGGATTACATCAAACTAAAAAGCTTCTGTACAGCAAAGGACACGATCAGCAGAACAAAAAGGCATCCTACAGTATGGGAGAATATATTCATGAATGACTCATCTGATAAGGAGTTAACATCCAAAATATATAGAGAACTCATGCACCTCAACATCCAAAAAACAAATAACCCAATTAAAAAGTAGGCAGAGGACCTGAACAGACATTCCTCCAAAGAAGAAATACAAATGGCCAACAGGCACATGAAAAGATGCTCCACATCACTAATCATCAGGGAAATAAAAATTAAAACCACAATGAGATATCACCTCACACCAGTTAGAATGGCCACTATCCAAAAGACAAGAAATAACAAGTGTTGGCAAGGATGCAGAGAAATGGAAACCCTCCTACAGTGTTGGTGGGAATGTAAATTAATGCAACCACTATAGAAAATGGTATGGAGGTTCCTCAAAAAGTGAAAATAGAAATACAATTCGATTCACTAATTCCACTTCTAGAAATTTATGCAAAGAAAACAAAATTTCTGATTTTAAAAGATATATGTACCCCTATGTTACCACACTGTTTTCAATAGCCAAGATATGGAAGCAACCTTTTCTTTTCTTTTCATGGCTGAATAATATTCCATTGTGTATATGTACCACATTTTCTTTATCCATTCATTTATTGATGGACACTCAGGTTGCTTCCATCAATAGACGAATGGATAAAGAAAATGTGGTACATATACACAATGGAATATTATTCAGCCATGAAAAGAAAAGAAATCCTGCCATTTGCAACAACATGGATGGATCCAGAGAGTATTATGCTCAGTGAAATAATCCGGCAGAGAAAGACAATATTATTTCACTTATTTGTAGGATATAAATGCAAAGCAATACAGAAGGAACAAAACAGCAGTAGATTCATAGACATGGAGAAGTGACTGGTGGTTACCATGGGGAAGTGTCTGGGGTGGGTGGGTGGCTAGGGGGAGAGGAATAAAGAGGCACAAAATCTCAGTCATAATATAAATTGGTCACAGGGCTGGTAGTCTACATTGAGAATATAGTCAATGTTTCTGCAACATCTTTCTATGTTGACAAGTAGTAACCACACTTTTTGGGGTTAGGATTTAATAATATGTGTATCAGTTGAACTACTGTGTTGCATACTTGAAACCAATATAATGTATATCAACTATACTTCAATAAAAAAATAATTTTTAAAAAGAATGAACATTTAAGGAAGGGATTCTAAAACATGCAAAAAGTCCCTTTCTGATAAACAGTGATCTGCAAAGAAGAAAAATTAAGTATGCTCAGGCTCTCATCTCTAATTAATCTGCACTATATTAAACATAAGGCTCTTGCATGCAGTGGCACTCATCTATCCATTTATTGAATCATTCATTAATGATTCTGAAGTACCTACTATACCTAGGTACTGTGTTTAAGCACTTAGGATACAGAAGCAAAATGTAGCCTCTTTCCTTAATCAGCTTCTAGTTTGGTGACTGGATGGAGAAATAAACAGGTTAAGTTTTATGCTATATATTACATAGATTGCTACAAAGAATGAACCAAGAAAAAGGCATTTAAATCCAACTGGAGAGAAGCCTAGGAACACAGAACTCTTCCTTAAGTAGGTGGCATCCAAGGCACATTTTGTAGGCTAAGTAGAAGTAAGCAGGCAAAAAGGCACTGTGAGGTGCTCTAGCAGAGGAACAGCAATGAAAAGCCCAGCATTTGCAGGAGGTGGTGGATCTGGAGCAGTGAAGACCATGCAAGGCACGATTTGTGAGCAAGCTTCTGGTGATCCAGGAGACATCACTCTGTCTTGACATGCCCATCACCACTTCATCAACAGGCCCTGAACTGCCTTTCCTCTCTGGGATTGGTTCCTGCACTCAAGTGCAGGGTCTACGGTTGGGTAGGGCAAAGGGTCTGAAGATCTGTGCCTCCCTCTGCCGGGGGCTGGGGAAGCAGAAGCCATCAGAGTGGTTGTAGAGGGAGCAGTGGAATCAGAGTGGCCACTTAGATATTTTAGAAGCAAAATAGAAAATCAGCCAGAAGGGAACAAGTTGAGAGATGAACAAGAAATGATGCGGCTGAACTATGCCGCACAGCATAAGGATAGACAAGCTGATGGTTTGGTGTTTGCTCAGAATTCTGATCGGATGTGAGGGTGGTAATGAAGGAGAAGAGACTCCTGCAGGCAGACTCCAGTTATCTCAGGTGTGGCTTGGCTGAGACAGAGATGTCAGTTATCAGAGAGGGAATTCAGGAGGCATATTGAGGGACAGGAGTGGGAAACAGTAAGACAGTAACTGTTCAAAGTGTATCTGGGATAAGCTGCAAGATTTATTTTGCCAAACACAGGGAAAGAACCTTTAACAAAATAAGGTCTCCTCAATGACCTGTAGGAATTCACCTGCTTCTCCAAGAGAAGAACCACAGCAGACTCTGCCTCAGTTTACCATAGGTGTCAGGATGCTTATTTTTATGGTTTCTGTTCTTTTCTGGAATAACCTGAAAGAGTTTACAAACTTGCCTGCAGATAAAACAGGGGTCTGAAGAAGCCAAATCAGGCTTGCCATTAAAAAAACAAAACAAAACCCATCTGTTGTGTGTGGCAAAGCCTTAGTAATGACACCAATCTTCCCAGAGGGATTAAGTAGATGAAGAAAGGGAACTCCTAAATTAATTTTTAATTTTTTCATTTACCATTAAATGGCCAATTTTCTTTCTTTCTGTACAGAGTAAGTTGCTTCAGGAAGAGTTCATGGAAGTGGCTATTGCTTTGTAGGTTTTTTAATGGAATCAGGCTTCTTCAATCAAGAAACTGAGAATATTCTCCTTATGAAGTTAGAGATTTCTTTTTTATTATTATATTTGAATACATAATACATTTACATAGCTCAAATATCTAAGCTATGTAAAAAAAATATAGATACATACATATATATATACACATATATATATATATGTGTATATATATATGTATACACACACACACACATGCACACACACACACACACACACACACACACACACACACACTGAGATGCTGAGAAATCCCATTCCTAGCCAGGTCCTATCTCCCCTTTCGGTATATTACCGTCATGTGTCTTTATACAAACAGAAGTCCAAAGGAGTCTGCACACTTGCTTTTTGTCATGTAACAACATACCCTGGAGAACTTTTCCATGCTAGTACCTTCTTCCTTAAAGCTGCATAATACTCCATCATGTGGATGTACCATTGTTTATTTAACCTGCCTTGTATTCCTGATCACTTGGGTTATTTCTAAAAAATGTTTATTATAAAAGTGCTACACAAAATCACAAAATACTCCTGAGTGCATGTCTTCTTTATACGTGGCATCTTGCCGGGGGGGTTCAGCCCTAGTCAAGCACACTCTTGATTCGATACGACTGAAAAATAACAATGGAATGTTCTTAGGGTGAAAGGAGTTATATCCAACTTTATTCCCATAGTGGCAGGTCAATCACTAGAATCCTGTCCTCCTCAGAGCAAGTCTGCACGCAGCAAGCCGGTCCCTGCCTCCAGGCCTCTCTGCCCCCGCAGCTGTCTCAGTCTCTGTCCTTGGCGCTGCCACCACTCCAGTCTGTGCTCTCTTGCAGTCGTACAGCCCAGAGTACTAGGGAGAGCTCTTCATATAGAGTCAATAATAACATACTGCCCACACGTGGGCAGTGAACTAGCCAACCAGGGTCAGGTGAGAATCCTGGCCAAAGGAACTTTCATTTTCTCCACACGTGGGCAAGAGTACCCAAAGGGAGATTTCTAGAAGAGGAATACCTAGATCAATGGGTAAATGCATCTATAATTTTAGGGATTGTGCCATTTTGCAGTCTCACCCATAAGGCATGAAAGCTTCAGTCTGAGCAACAGAGTGTATCAAACTTCTGTATTTCTTTCTCATAGGTGAGAAATGGTATCTCAGTAGAGTTTTAGGTTATGTTATTTTAATATAAATGAAATCAAGCATCTTTTGTTTAAAGATTTTTTGTATTTCTTTTTCTTAAGTGTTTGTGTCCTTGGCCCACTTGCTTATTTTTTCCTTCATTCCTAGGAACTTTTGGTATAACAAAGAGATAAGCCAAAATACAGGCTGGAAATTTAATACAATAGTTTATTGCATAGTAGTGGGAGAAAATAAGCTGCCATACCATTCTCAAACACTTTAAGTAACTATCTAGCCAGGAAAGATTAAATGATATGCCCAGGGCCAGCTGAAGAATCTAAAACCTAAGTTCCGGACACAATCACAATAATGTCTCAATTAACCAGAAGTCAGACTTCAGATTTTCAGCATGCTGTAACCTGGAAGTGGACTAAAATGGCCTCCTGAGAGACCTAGCTCAAACTGTTCATGGCCTGAAATCCCCCTGCATTTCACAGCTGTTACCACAGATCCTGGCTCTCACACAGGGCTTTAAGAATTCTATTAGCAAGCAGTCCCACTCACCTGCTTATGGCTCAAAGCAAATTAGAACTCGGAGAGCCAGAGCGGACATACTAAGGACATGTAAGCTTGAATCAGACTCTTGGACAGAGATCTTGAGGGAAGAGACCAAGCAAGCAAGCCAACAGCACAAAGTCAGAAAAACACGCAGCCAGCGGGGAACACTGGCTCCTGGGAGAAGAGAATCTGAAAATAATTGACAGGGGAATGATTGCTTGAGAAAATCTGTCATCATCCTTAAAACTGTATCAGTATCCATTCTTAAGACTGATTTGGAGTGATGGAATTATCAAATCTTTGAGTTGGAAAGAACTTCATTCCTCATATCCAATTCAAGATTCTTCTCCCGAGTAGTTCTGGTTGGTCACTAGATAGAGAGAGGGACAACTGTTTGTTGAGTGCCTGCCATGTGATAGGCATTGGACTAAGTCTTTTCCCCACATTTCCTCATGTAATCTTCACAACCGCCCTGAGTAGGCCTTGTCCACATTTTACAGATGCGGAAATTGCATTTCAAAGCTACTGAATGTTGAGTAACTTGCCCAAGATCAAAGACAGAAAGCAGCAGCCCAGACACCGGGGAGCTGGCCTGGTACTATCAGCCGGCCTTGGTGCTGCCAGGGACTGGCCTGGAGTCATCCTGCTGAGTATGAACAGTGTCAGAGAACTCAACATCAGGCAAGGCCACACTGTGACCATGAGAGATAAGACAAAAACAAGACCTCTCTTAAATGTGTCTGACCACAGACAAAATATGAACATTGTCCAAACCATAGAAATGACCAACTACCACCTCCATCCACCCACCAGCAATCCGAGCCAGTGAGTGCCTGCTGCTCTTGGCCAACCACAGCTTTGGCCTCACTCTAGACTTTCCTCCTTTTTAATAAGATCTGGGAGGATACTCAGTAGAACTTCCCCCATTTCTGACAGCATCCCATCCAGAGCAAAGTCCTGTTTCCTTAAACTCTCTCCCAAATCACCTACAAGCCCAAGTCCTGTAACTGCTTTCTAACACCTGCTTACTTAGATACCCCCGATTTCCCCATAGTGTGGGAGCTCCTGCATCGCAATAAGCAACAAAACCCAGCTTGTTCAGCGCTAGTGCACGCCCACAGGTCCTTGGCTGGAGGGCATTGAATGTCACAGAGAATTAGTGCTAAGCCCGGTTCCAACTAAGATCCACCTGCCTCCCAAGCCTGAGCCCTTGACCACCCTGCTCTGCTGACTCCCCAGCGTTGTTTTTTTTTAACTTGGGCTACATATGATTCCTTTTGCAGTGTAAGACAGTGTGTTCCAAAGGGTAATCAGTTACAACGGAAGGAAAAACCATAGTTATGGAACACGGTATTCCCACACCATCCAGGGAAATGAGACAATGCAGAACTTGTTTCATAGTTAACAACTTCAACACATTTTGATTTTCAGTTTTCTAAATAACAAAGTGAAGTTGAGTCTATTAAACTAAAACAGAGGTGTCCTCCTTTGATATTTTCCAGTGCTTACAGCCCAGTACCTGAGTTCATTTTTGTAAGAAGTCAGTTAAAGACAAGGAACTCTGTCATTTCTTTCTAAAGTACAGTCAGTATGTGAAATGAAAAACAAATGATGGTCACAAGACAGGCATGAGCTTGTAAAAAGGGAGGGAGTCAGGGTGAGGCATTTGGGAAGTGGAATGAATAACAGAAGAGACTGATTAAGAACGGAGAGGAACCCTCTGGTCCCTTTGAGGGTTCAAACAGAAAAAGCAAAGCACTTCTGAAAAGTAGAAAACTTCCTCTTACAGCAGGCGAGCCGAGGGACAGCAGCTGGGAGCTTGGGCAGTGTTTCTCAGATCTCTCAAATTGCCAGGCTCAACTTCTCCCGGACCCTCCCGGAGGCCCGTTGGTGGGGGATTTTTAATGTGATTAATTTATTCAACTGCTTCTCTGACCTCAGGGCAATCCTTTGATTCCACTGACTTGTCCCTCTGTCTGTCTCTTGAGGGCAGCGATCCTAGGACATCCATCCCTCTCACCACCCTATTCAGTCCTTGAACTGAGTAGACTCTCAAAGAGTGTTTCTTAAACACTCTACAATAAACGCCTTTCCAGGAGCCGCGCTGTCTCTGCCGGCCAGGTGCAGATGGCAAGCGGGCTCGCGACGGGGTCTGGGTGTGCGCCTTCAGGCCAAGGCGCGGGCAGCCACCCCAGGGCGAGGACACCCGGGGCACTGGCCTCCTCCCGCAGCTGGAGCCGGGGGCCGGGGCTCGTGCCAGCCCGGAGACTGAACCCACGGCTGCCCCGGCCTTTCCTTCCCGCACATGAGCCCCCAAGCCCTGCTAGCTCTGCACACCCAGAGGAGAGAGAAGACAAAGAGGAAAGAGCGGGAAGCGGGTGGGAACGGGAGGCAGGAGGTACCGGCTGCCCTGGCACCAGCCGAGCTGGAGGTGGCACGCGGGCGGGAGTGGAGGGAGAGGGCCGGGCTGCGGGTTCAAGGACGGGGATTGGGAGCAGGGTGAGGAGGGGACGCGACGGGACGGACGGCCGACCCTCCCTTGGGAGGCACAGAGGGGACAGGCGCCGCAGAGAGAAGAGCCGCATGGGCAGGAGCGGGAGCCGCAGCGAGTCCGCCCCGCCCGCACTCACCTCCGCGCCGGCGCCCGCCGAGTCCGAGCAGCCCGCGTCGGAGGAGCCCGAGCACCCGGCCGGGGCGGGGCGGGAGGGGGGCGGGCCGGCGGGACCTCGGCCCGTTCCCGCACCCCGGAGCCCGGGCCGCCGGGGTGCAGAGGAGCGCCGGGCGCCGGCCACTTCGCTGAGGCCCGAGGGCGTGCGCGGCCGGGCGCGAGCCTGCGTCCCGAACCCTCCCGAAGGCCCAGAGTGGGCTGCTTCCCTCGCTCCGTGTGACTCCCCAAGGGGTCGGTCGCTTACATCCCAGGGCTCGGCTTGGCCAAAGTCCCCGCGCACTGGTCGGATGCAAAGCCTGAGTCGCGCCGGGACAGGTCGGGATCTCAGCAGCCTGAGACCGCCCTTTTTCCCGGAGGCCGCACTCGCCCGCAGTGCCCTGGGGTTCGAGGGCTACGCCTGGAGGCCGGCCGGCCGCCCCCCCCCCCCAACAGTGGGGTGTGGACTGCCGCTGTGGCTTCACGGCCCCACTGGCCCAGTCCGAGGCCCCTGGTGCCCCGCCCAGGAGTGTGCGGTTTCGTGATGTAACCAGGCCCACACTTAGTCCTGACGTTTATTGATTCTATATTCTAAGCACCTTGAGTGCAGTGCCCCACATCGCTCATATGCTAGGTGCCCAGTTCATGCCGATGAGTGACTTTGAGCATAGCTGGTACCCAAGAATTCATTGCTCGCTGATAGACTGACTTTGAACATTGTGTTCTTTCAGTCAGCAGTTAGGGATCATCTTCTCTTGAGTAGTGCCCTCTGCTAGGCTGAGAACAATGAATGAGAGAAAATAATATTTCTGCCCTCGGAGAACTTTGCACTCAAGAATATTGAGCTTCCTTCCTGCCTTTAGCAGGGCTGGGACAGAGGCAGGGCTTTCCCTTGGGCCCCCATATGCATGTCCCTAGAAAGGCCACTACCCAACCTCCTTGTATTTATCTCAGTAAAACCAGTCCACCAGCCCACAGGATCACTCCCTAGCTATTGACCTGCTTTATCTTTCTCTTCTTTAAAATGTCAGCTCCATAAGGGCAGGGATTTTTGTCAGTTTTATTCACTCTCCGCAACATCTAGCTTATTATGTGATGCATGGTAGTGAGTAAATAATCGTTGAATTAATCAGTGTGCCCTCTAGTTTGTGTTTCCAACTAGATTTGTGGGGTCTTACTCATTTTTGTAGAGTGAATAGAAACTGGTCCAGAGAGATGGTCCCCTCTGGGTCTTCTGCTTTACCAAAGTGACTAGGTATCAGAGGAATAAAGGAACCGATGTCCTTCCTGGCCCTGCCAAGAGACTGCATATGTGTTATTGGTTTTCTGTCTTCATAAAAATTGTATAGTGATGACTCAGGCTTATTATCAAAGGTTATTGGCTCCTGACCTAAGCCATTAACCTTAAGATCATCCTCATAAAGAACATGTGCATGAAGTTCCCACCAACAAGCTCCAGCCCTATGTCAGGTAACTCACCATCTGTAACAGAACTCATGTGCTTTGTGGTGCAACAGTGCCTCGAAGACTCCGAATTGTTTCACTCTAATTGTCCTCTCCATTGCCTTTCAGTTAAACGCCTAAGGAAGACAGTAATAATATCAACAGCTAATATTTATATAGCGCTTTCTATCTACTGTCACCAAGCATGGTTCTGAGTACTTTACATTAATTCATTTAATGCTGACAGCAACAGATTGGGGCAGAGCGAGTCCAGGTTACAAATGAGTAAATTCAGGCATAAGCTAGGAGGCTCACCTTGCCAGGAAGAAACAGAGCCAAGATTGAAACCCAGATCATTTGGCACCATCCAAGTTATTTTTTTAATTGAGATATAATTCACATACAACACTGTATAAGTTTAATGTGTAGAATATGGTGATTTGATATATTTTTATGTGGATACAACTCATTAATGGATGTAGTGCATACATGAACATATTGACAAAGCAACTCTGCATGGCTGCAGTAACTATTTCCTAGTTCTTTGGGAGCCACTTTTGGAAAGACCTGGACTCTTACAGATGAATAGCCTTTGTGGAGAAGAAAGAACACACACAAGCTTTGGATTAGTCAGATTTGGGTCAAATCCAGCACACCACTTACCAGCTAAGTGACCTTTGGCAAAATTTAAACTTCCTATTTAAAAAATTTAGTTTCCTTTCATTTTTACATTTCAGGAAGTGTCACTTTCAAATGGAGCCTAAAATTTTTCACTTGTGTATAATTTTGTCTTTTGCCATATTGACTGATTCCCAAAGGAACATATCTACTAACATAAAGTAAAATTTGGCACACATTGATATATAATCTTTAAGCCAATTTAATTTACCTCCCTGAATCCCAGAAGTATTTTTTTAAACTGGAGACTATATTGCATGTATTGCCAATGTATATTACCAATTACTGCTTTAAAATATAAAGGTTTATGGCCCAGAATTAACAGGCTGTTTCTATCAGTGTCCCAACCAGATACAGACAGAAGAACAGAAATTTACTTGGCAGCCAGCAAATGATCAACTAAACTTGTCAAAATTAAAAGTCTCAAAACAAATATTATTGGACAAATAAAAGGAAATGAAGTAATTCATTTCATTGCTATCATTTACTGCATAACAAACTACCTTAAAACAGTGGCTTGTAACAACCACTTTATTATATACCATGATTTTGCAGGGCAGGACTTTGGCCAGAGCTCAGCTGAACTTGTTCTTCAACTCCATGTGGCACTGACTGAGATCACTCAGAATTCAGCCTGTGAATGGCCTCTTCTGGGGGAGGGGAGGTCCAAGATGGTTTCACAAACATCTAATGTCTTGGCAGGGATGGCTGGAAGGCAGCATTTGGCTGGGGTTATCAACCAGACCCCCTATATGTGGCCTCTCAACGAGATGGTTTCAGGAGAGTCAGACTTCTCATACGGAGGTGCAGGGCTCCATAAGCAAGATTTCCAAGAAACACGGCAGAAGCTGTAAGTCTTATGACTTCTCCCCTGTAATGTCCACAGCTTTCTATTACTGAAGCAAGCCCAGGTTCAGAGAGAGGGGGATTACACTCTGTCTCTCAATGGGAGAAAGAGCAAACAATTTCCAGACATCTTCAACCTATCACACTTGTTTTTATGAAAGAGAATGGCATTAAATAAACAAAGTTAGTAAAAACTCCTATATTTTTTGTTCATTGTTCATTAGAAACATATATTACTGTCAGCATTAAGGAGATTTGCAAAGAAGACTGGTAGTCATCCACTGGATGTCAGATTTATAGAAACATTCAAGAGTAACATGATTCAGAACTGTACAAGCTTTTCGTACCCTGATATTCTTATTTTTAAAGATTGTCCAGCATCCAAGTTTGCTATTATAAAGCCTAAAGAAAGGCCAAGTCCATGCACCTAACATATGCACCTAACATGTTAATTTCACACATAAAATATTTATTAAGGACCTACTATGTGCCAAGCACTATATTAGACACTGGGGACATATGGCGAGCTAGGGAAATGTATTCCACATCTCATAAAGCTGTGGGGCATATCTGGGGAGGCAGACAGATAAACAATAAGGATAAAGGGTGAGAAGTTCGATGATCAGGTGCCATGGGAAGGTTTGGCTGAAACTTCTAACATGGTGAGAAGGAAAGCTAGTTGGGTCAAGAAAAGTCAGTTTGGGTAAACTAACTGCTAACACTCAGATTACAATGACTCATATATAGCAGCTCATCTTTTCTCAGTGAGCAAACAGAGATGGTTCCAGAATGTGGGAGGTGAGGACACAGGAGGATAATCTCTGTTCCTTCAGGAGCCAGGCTGGTGGAAGCTCTGCTATTTTCAATTCAAGGCTGCCAAGGCTGCCTGGGCATGGACATCTCTAGCAGGCAGAGGAAAGAAACAGGAAATTCTCTTGTGGGAGATTTTTCATGGGCCTGGCACTTCAGTATACCTTCCTTTGCCCAGAAACCAGTCACATGGGCTCCCTAACGACAAGGGAGGCTGGAAAATGTAGTCTTTGTGCCCAGGAAAAAAAAATGAAATGGGTTTCTGAGAGCAGTAACAGGCTCAGCTTTAAAACGCTTTTAGAGGACAAATAGGTGTTGGCCAAACTCAGAGCTTTTAGAAAGGATCCCAACTAGGATAGACCAGACAGCTTAACTGTTTTTAGTTTAAATAATCTATTTTTTATTATATAACACATACTAAAAAAAATTAACCTTTCTTAATCCTACACCTGGTTTAAAGGATATCTAAGAAAACATGGATAAACTGATGATTGAGTGAGGGTGGTATTTTCATCTTTAACAATTATTACCGATAAAACTTCTTAGCTGAGTTTTAATTGGAAGGGGGGAATGGGAATTGTACACACATTTATTATTTGGTAAGGCCCTTAAAAAGGCTAATTGTAATGGAAAAAGCAATTTGGCAAGGAGAAATTATGCTGGCATTTGACTTAATCTTGACTGATTGTTAGAAGCACCAGGGTATTAAATGTGTTTGTCTGAACAATAGAAGAGGAAACTGTTCCAGAAGGTCAGCCCCTGACATCCCAGGCACCTTTGATACCATAAAAGATTTTACTTTGTCTCAAATTGTTGGTAGAGGTGGGGTTGGGGTTTTTTTTCTTTCTTTTCTGATCTTCAAGCTTCATTTTTCCCCCAGAAGAACCATACCTATCATCTCACTGCAAAGCTGGGTTTCTCTGAGGAATTGAGACAGCCAGTGGGAAATGGATGCACAGAAATGTCACAATTCAAGTAGACTTGCTTTCTGAAAGTAAATCCATCTTCCACTGCTAATGTTTTTGTAATAAAAACAATAAAAACATCAACAATGTGATGGTTAATTTTATGTGTCAACTTGGCTGGGCTAAGGATGCCTAGAAAGCTGGTAAAACATTATTTCTGGATGTGTCTGTGAGGGTGTTTCTGGAAGTAGATTAAAATTTGAATCTGTAGACTGAGTAAAGAAGATGCCCAATGCAGGTGGGCAGACTCCAATCCTCTGAGGGCCTGAATAAAGCAAGAAGGTGGTGGGAAGGTGAATTTGATCTCTCTGCCTGCGTTGCACCATCCGTCTTCTGCCCTCAGACTCTCTAACCTTCAGACTCAGACTGAATCACACCACTGGTTTTCCTGGTTCTACAGCTTGTAGGTGGCAGATGGTGGGACCCTATTGATGGGAGCCAATTCATAAAATAAATCTCATCATGTACATATATTTTAGATAGAGATAGATATCTATATATAGAACCAAAGAGAACAAATAGGATATATCTGTAAATATCTGTATATCTATACAATTATACAGAATATTATCCCCCCCTGCAAATTTTATATATCTTTACAGATATATCCTGTCTGTTCTGTTCCTCTGGAAAACCCTAACTAATACATACACCAAAACACAAGCAAGCAAGCAAATCCCAGGGTTAGTGTGGGTGGGCCACTGAGTAAGACTTGGCCCTTCCAGGTCTAGCACTAAGTTTGAGTTTCATCTCTCCCTTTTACTTGCTATCCCCTCCTCCAAGCCACAGTTTCCTCATCTGTAAAGTGGAGATGGTAACACCTAACACACATGGTTGCTGTGATTAATCTGGAATCCAGTAGATACTTGAAAGCAGTAGCTGTCATTATTATTTTCAGGTTCCCTGCAATTCCATTGTTTTACAAACATCACTGAGTTCTCACCATGCAACGGAATAAAGTCATTCCTTGTCCTTAAGAAGCTCATAACCACTAAAGGAGAAGCCTGCTGAAAAAGCTTAAAAAAAGAACCCCATGACTCTGACACGGGGTGGGGCAGGGGGAGTTGTTGGAAATGTGCACTGGAAAGACTAAACTTAGATCAGGACTGTGCAGAGAAGGTTCCAGATAAGTCGAACAAGAAAGCCTGAAAGCTCCCAATGTTCCCTTTCTTATCGCTCCCTCTTTACTGAAAATGCCAGGAGGGTACTGCCAGGCAACCCCTCTACCAATGATGGGCCTCACATTCTAGGATTAGGCGAAACAGATGATGGGGAATAAGAGGCACAAACTTCCAGTTATAAAATAAGTAAGTCACAAGGATGAAAAGTGAAGCATAAGGATTATAGTCAATAATATGGTATTAATTTTGTGTGGTGACAGAGGCTGTCACAGCATTTCATAATGTATACAATTGTTGAATCACTGTTGTACACTGAAACCCATGTAATGTTTCATATTAACTATAGTGTAATTTTAAAAAGGAATTTCTTTAAAATAAAATTTGAGAGAAAGAAAAAGAAATAGGCTTAAAAAACAAAATCCCTAAGAGAAGTCTGCAACAATCACATTGAGGCATAAATGTTGATACAGATCCTTTCTGGATAGCAGGATTTGATCAGAAAGATAAAAGATATATGGATGGGTTACACAAAGGAAACCACTAAACACTTCACAACTTTGCTACTTTTCACTTACAGCAGTAGGCACCAGGTTAAACATCAATAATTACGATGTTTTTTGAATGGTTACTTTGTGTCCAGGATTGCCTTTATATTCCTTATTTCACTGAATCTTTGTACAACTCTAAAGTATTACTAGCCTTATTTTAAAGATTGAAAACAAAACAAAACAAAAACTGAATCCTAGAGAGGCAGTATACAAATCTGGCACAATTGATAATAGGGTTTAAACTCAAGTCTGAGTCAAAGGTCTAACTTTTGACTCTTGCCTGATGGAAGAATTTTAGGAGAATTAAACATTTTAAACATAACTGTGAAAGTCCAACTTTTCACCCTCTGTTAAATTAAAATATTCACTCACTCAAAACAAGTTCTTTCTTTTGTTCTTAAAATTTATCTGGAATAGAGACTCAATAGTAAAACAACTCCTGCAGTCCAGTCAGATTTCCATTGTTCTGATATTATAGTATTTTTTATGGCTTCTAGAACTCTTTTTTTCTAGGGAAGTGAGAAAAATGAGTAGCCTAACTTTGACTGGATTTTCAAGAGAGAAGGAAGTTGTACAAGCTTCCTTTTGTTTCTTCAAATGCTTTTGCCATTTCTTCTAAAATTGCCACAAAACACAGTCATTATAGGGCTAAGAAATCCTGGATGAAAATAAATTTGAAATCTTATTATCCATATCTACAAAAAACTAAAACATTTTCTCAGATCACAATTTAGAGGCTGATTTCCTCTTTTATGTCTCATCTGATAATTCTCCATTATTAGGGAGTCCAGAAAAAATGCTTTTGACGGCTCTCAGGCATGTCTGTATAATTCTTTATTAAATGCCATCTGCTTTTTTGCTTCATTAATGTTTTACTAAGGACCATCTGGCTGTTGCTACAGATCATATAGATTCTCCAGTGAGGCAGTTTTCACCCATCAATAAATTATCAAGGGTCATCATTAGCAAAAGAGAGATTAGTGGAGAGAGCAGGAGACCAGGACACCCGTGTCCCAAGGCTGCGCCTGCTGGTCTTGAGGCTGGCGGGCTCCGTCTGCCTCTCCTGGCCTTATGTGATTCAACAAAAACTGGACATTCGATTTAGTCTCTGAGATTACTTCAAACTTCAAAATTCTGGGTCAGAAGCTCAAATGCAGTGCTGTGGCCCTAAAACCCAGGAGCACAGGGCAGGGGATTCCATGTGGGAGAGCTGGCAAACACCTTCCTGACTGTGGCCTGGGATGTAATGAGTAATGATTCAGGGTGGGAGTGGGAACAGCATAAGCCAAGCCAGGTGCAGCTTTATGTAAGGTTTGAGGCAGGAGTGGGGACCTGAGAATGGAGAGGTAGGTAGGGAGCAAAGTGGGAGGGCTCTACCTAGTAATGGGGATTGTCAATTGAATATTTTCTTATGCCATTTTTCCCCTTCTTGGCCTTCACTCTCTTTAATCCTTGGGAACCATTCAAATAGGTCTGGCCAAACTGATTGGTCTCTTCAATAGGTTAAACAGTACCTTTAAAGCCGAGTTTCCCAAATGGTGCAGCATGCAGGTGATGCATTAACTTAGAAACTGAGGCTTTTGGCCCAAGAAAGGCACTGGCTGGTTACTGCATGAATACTTTTTTTTTCTATGCATGCCATGAGATGACAATGATTGGCAACTCTGCCCTAAATTAATCTGATCCACCAAATTAATTTGCTTAGCAAATGTTTTTTATCAGCAGTTCAGACATAAACAGCATTTATATTAAATTGTATTATTGTTATACACTGGATGTTTGTATCAATCCAAAATTGCAATATTGAAACCTAATCTCCAGTACGATGGTATTTGGCAGGCTCTTTGGAGGTGATTAGATCATAAGGGCAGAGCCCTCATAAAGGGGATTAGTGTTCTTATAACAGAGACCCCAGAGAGCTCCCTTCCCCTTCCGCCATGTCAACCAGGGGCTTATTCTGTGAGCCACACACTGACTCTTCCAGTGCCCTGATCTCAGACGTTCAGCCTCCAGAATTGTGAGAAATAAATTCTACTGTTTATGAGCTACCCAGTTTGTATCTTTTATAACAGCTCAAGTTGCCTAAGGAAATTAAATTAAGTTGCATATTATATTAATTAAATGATTGAATGAAGATAAGGAGAGAAAATTCACTCAGAACATATTCACTGAGGCCCTAGTATGTGCCAGGCACTGGACTAGCCACTAGGGATACAGCTGTGAACAGCAAACAGAAGCAGACTTAAATGACTGGCCCTCACAGAGCTCACGTTCTTATGGGTGAAATGACAATAAACAAGAAAATACACTTCCAGTTGCCAGCCTGGCAGGTAAAAAACTTGGAAGTCATCACTCCATCCTAACAAGTTAAAAAGCTGAGCAAACTGAAAAATCAACAACTCTTCTTAAATCTGTTAGAGAAATGAGGTCACAGGAAAAAACTACTGTTTTGGAGAGACAGACAGGCAGTTACAGAGAATCACCACTTAACTAGAGCAGAACCTTCTGTAGGAACAAGGGCTGGGGTAGGAAAACCTGGACTGTAAATGACAAATTACTGGAGGCTCAGAGTAAACAAGTCTTATTTAAAAACTTGTCACACTTTTGTGAGTTTTACTGCCAAGATCTCTACCAGGTTCTCATAGTGAATATCAGCGAAAAATCCCCTCAGTGCTTCCAGCAGGCGAAGGGGAAAAGTGCCCATCTAAAAATGTACCAGGGCATCCCATTTTTAACATCTTAACAGTCTTCAAGAGAAACTGTTTCACCAAAGCCTAACCTACCAAGGCTTTATCAGAGCCTAAGTGACATAGACCAGGGGAAATACCCCATCGCAGCCCCTCTAGCCATCCAGCATCCTGCAACAGGGGAGGGAAGCTGAGAAGTTCTTGTGAATTTCACGTCCGAGGAGCACATGCTCACTGAAAGACTGGGATCTAATCACAGTACTATAGAGCATTTCCTCTCCCCCTGTACCTTACCACCACATTACTGAAGGCCTATGTACCACAGTTTCTTTGCACAGCACATACATAATGTTTGGCCTTCAATAAAAAGTTATAAGGCATACTAAAAGGCAAAAAGCACAGTTTGAAGAGACAGAGCAAGTACTGGAACCAGCCTCAGATATGGCAGGGATGTTGGTATTATGAGACGAGGAATTTAAAGCAACTATGACTAATATGCTGAGAATTCTAATGGAAGAAAGTAGGCAACATTCAACAGATGGATAATTATGATGTAATAAAGCATATTTGGTCTTTGTCCATGGTTCCTGGCACAGAACTCTTAAATCTCTTGGACTCTCCTGAGTGACGAGTCTTTGGTGTGTTAATGAAATGACCCTTGTCTACGGGGCTCCTATCCAGCTTCAGGATGGGGGCTGATCATCAGAAAATGCAAACCATGTGATTAGAGGGTTGGAATATTCAGCCTCAGTCATGATCTCTGGGGAGGCGGGGGACTGGAGGTTATGTACAATCACCCATAGCCAATGATTTAATCAATCATGCCTATGTAATGGAACTTCCATAAAATCCATAAACAAGAGGGTGAACATCATGGACAGTGCCTGCACTGGGGTATGGGTGGGGACTTGATAATATGGGCAACTGTAGTAACCACATTGTTTTTTCATGTGAAACCTTCATAAGAGTGTATATCAATAATACCTTAATAAAAATTTTAAAAAAAGAAAGAAAGGGAATAGCCAATGAAGAAGGAGAAACACCAAGAGAGTGTGATATCCTGAAAGCCAAGCAAAGAAAATATTTCAGGGAGAAGGGATTGGTTAACTGTGTCAAATGCTGTGAATAGGTCAAGTAAAAGGAAAATTAAGGATTAACTGCTGTGATGAAAATGTTCTGAAGTGGACAGTGGTGGTGATTAAACATCTGTGGCTATACAAAAAAACCACTAAGTTTTACACTACATTTCAAACGGGTGAACTGTATGGTATTTGAATTATATGTCAATAAAACTGTTAATAAAAAAATGGAAAAGAAAAAACAACAAAAAAACAAGAGCGTGAACAGATTGAGTGCTGGGAGGGCAGCGCACCTGAGAGGGCATGGAAGCTTTGTGCACCTTATTCCCTATGTCACCCTATGCATCTCTTTCCTTTGGCTTTTCCTGAGTTGTATCCTTTATAATAAACTTGTAGTAACAACTAAAGTGATTTCCTGACTTCTGTGAGTTGTTCTAGCAAAGTATCAAACCTGAGGAGGGAGTTGTGGGAATCCCCAAATACACAACCAAGTTAAACAAGCCAAGTGGGTAACTTGGGGACCCAATTCTTGTAACTGGTGTCTGAGGTGGGGAAAGTCTTGTAGGACTGAATCCTTAACCTGTGGGGGCTATGCTAATGCTGGGAGTGGTGTCAGAATTGCACTGAATTGTTGGACACGTAACAGTGCAAGCAAAGAGATGAAAGTTCTAAGAAAGAATTTAGAAGAAATACTGAGATCAAAACATAACATAAATGAGAATGCCTTTGATATGCTAATTGGTTGACTGGAAACATCTAAGGAAAGAATCTCTGTGTTTGAGGGTATGTCAGTAGAAACTTCCAAGGCTGAAAAGCAGAGAAAAAAGACCAAAAAAAGAAGAGGATCTGGGTACCCAAGAACTGTAAGAAAATGACAAAAATATACATTAAATGGGAATACCAGAAGAAGAAGACAGAAAGAACCAGAAAAAATATATGAAGCAATAATGACTGAGAAGTTCCTCAAAATTAATGTCAGACACCAAACCACAGATTCAGGAGGCTCAGAGAACATCAAACAAGGCAAATGTTCAAAAATACCACAACTATGTGTAGCATATTCAAACTGCAGAAAAGTAAAGAGAAAGAAAAAATCTTGAAAGAAGGAAATATAAGGCATATTAGATAGTGGCAAAAGCTAAAGGAAGAAAATTAAGAATGGGCTAAGGAGTTGAACAGGGGAGCATGAGCTCTTGAATTCTTGGTGGACACATTAAGAATGCTTTCCTTTATATGGAGTCTGTAACATACCCCTTGGTGCAGTAGGAGGAGTGTAACTGGCATCTTGGTTTGGCCACCTACTGACTGAGACCTTGGGCAGATTACCTGACTTTCTGGGTCTCCATTCCACACCTAAGCTGAGCTCCTTCCTGCAGGCTGTCTGTCTCCACCGTCCCTGCTCCTCATGTGGCTGCCCCTTACTTACCTTGAGTCTCAGCTTAAACTACTTTCTCTTGGCAGTGTTCCCTGACCCACAGATTTAATAAGGTCTCTCTTATTTAGCCCCACATCTTTCTTCCTGGTAATTTTCTTAATTATAATTAATTGGTTGTGTAATTATTTAATGTGTGTTTTTCCTGCTAGACTGTAAGCTCCCTAAGAGGAGAGCCATGCCTGTCTCTGACACTGCTATGTCTCCAGCACGTCTCACGATGTCTAGCACAGAGCAGGCACCCCACAAATATTTTCTGAACAGCTAAATGAGCAGGTGAACAATCAACTGGTTATCCATTACAGACAATTCTAGGTTAGCAATTGTCACAGGGCCTGGCATGCATTTGGTGCCTAATAGAGGATAGCTGTTGGTTTGATGGATTGTATCTCATCAAATGCTGGTAGTTTCCATGACTAACATGGTTTTATATCTTTGCAAAGGCTGTTGGGATTTTAGGATTGGATTTCTATGTAGTTTAGTAATATTTCAGAAACCAAGGTTGTTAGAATGTAAGAGGCATTTTTTGTCTTTGTTTTGTTTTTCTAGTTGGTTGCCTCTCCTCCAAATGCTAACACTTCTTTTACCTAAAAAAAAAAAAAAGGTCTTGAGATTAGACTTGATCTTAAAGAATGAAAAATCTAACAGGCAGGACTTGGTAGATTTCAAACAATAAGACACCCAATAACATTCAAGGATCTGTGGGTTTGGGGTGGGCAGACACTGTAGTTGCTGGTTAGGCGAGGGGACTGCATTGTTATGGGACACCATGCTCTTGAACCCTGAACTGTCCTCATGGTCTGGGAGGCAGCAGGCAGAGGTGGTGCACCAGACAGCCCCACTCAGCATCAGAATAAGCTTTTCTTTTTCCTACTCCCATGCCTGAAGAGTCTGTCTTTAGTTTCCTAGAAACTCATCAGTGACAATAAAAGTTTTTTTCATTTTATTTTCTTCATAAACTCGATTCCATTCAGGCATATATAAGCTCTGGGGTATAAATGGACTCATGTTTAGTCCTACATTGCTATTTAAATCATTTGGCTATAATTCTGTTTTATGATTTAGACATCTCAAGTTATATAGCCAGTACCTGAAAAAAATTAAGTTTGATAGCTTAAGATAAAGTGCTATTATTATTCTTTCATATTTTAGTGCGAATCATAAATTCACATATCCATGGCCTCTCTTGTAATATAGTTTATCACTAATTCATTTTAATTGTTCCCATTTGATGGCAGTTCATATTGCTTTGCTATTTACTGATTTGTAATTGGTTCTTATTATTGTATGTTTTATGGAAGTTCTTAGCTTCAGACATATTATATAGATTAAAGAATTTTTAAGGCTAATTAACCATCATAATCATGTTGTAATTTGTCAGTATAGCTCCCTCTCTCACCCACCTTTGTAAGAGCCTTTCTATGTCTTCTGAAATAGAGATGGCAAGGGCCCTGGGTTTGCAGAAGCAGGGAGCTTACTTATGTAGAGATGAGAGCACACCCTGGAAGGAACTCTCCCTAGAAACTATTACTCCCCTTCTGGGTTGGAATCACCCCCGTCAGGTACAGAAAGTTCTGTGGCTTGTGCTCCCGGGGGTTACCAGAGGGTGAAGATACAGCCATTTCTCCTCTTGTTCCTAGCACAACCACCTCCTTGCTTTTTCCTCATGGTTTCTGATTTTTTTCTTCCCTTTTAATTTCCTCACATTTACATAACGTGTGTCTGCTAAATGCATAATCTCTATGGAAAGTATGTGGGGTCTAGCTTATGAATAAATTATCCTGCTTTCCTTAGAGGGGGGAAAAGTCTTTCTGAGAGCCTCTTGTCTTGTACCAGGACTTCTGGGCCCTCCTGATCCTCTGCGTCCTCCATAACTCCATCATGACTGCTCCAAAGTAGCCATCTCTTTCAAGCCATTTCCAGAGACGCCACTCATTTGCCACCTAACACAAACAGAATCATGGCCACTTGCTTGGATTTTTTTTTTTTTATGATTCATATTTCCCGTTGAGCCCTCAAGCCAGACCCAGACCCAGAGATTTCATGCACTTCCCAGGACTTCAATGTTATGCTCTTTCTGGCTCTAAGATCCTGGGTCTGCAAACTAACCTCTGCTTACCTTGTCCCTCCTATCTTTGGAGGTGATCCAGCTATGCAATCCAGCCTCTGTCTCTCATTTACACAAATACCACCCACACAAGGCATAGATGTTACTAAATCTTTGGGGAAATAGAAAGAGCTTACAAGAAAACAAAACAAGCCACTAAAAACTGTATAATAGATGGCCCTGGGAGTCAGCTGTCTCTGTGGTTGTCTTCTGCCAAGCCATACTCTTGGGGTGTCACATTTCAACTCTAGTGTGTTATCAAATTAATTTTCTCAATAAAGACCATTTTTTCACAAGAGGAAGTCCAATACCAGGCTTTATGGTAATTTTTTTCTCATCCTGTTACAAAATATTATATGGACACATTATCTTCCTATATTTATTATTGTAAGTCTAGGAAGGCAAAGACTTTAACTCAGCAGAAGGGAAAGGAATGAATATTGGCCATCTACTATGTGTCAGGCATACTGCTCAATAATTGTTTTATATGTGTCATTTTATTTATTTCCAGGCTGTGATGTCAGGGTGATTATCTCCATTTTACTGACTTAGAAACTGAGGTTTAGGGAGAATATATCATTTGCTTAAAAATCACATTGTTTAGAATGCAATATCAACACAAGTTTGTGAAATACCAGAATTCCATACTTCAAGCTGACAAAGGGTTGCTGGTGACTCTATGAGTTTGTGGCTTCTTGTCCCACAGACTTGGCCCAAGCTGCATCTTGGAATGTTTGGTGAGGATGCACTGTGGTAAGGAAGAGCTCCTGGCTGTTGGCCATGGTAGTCGTGGTGATTAATTTTATGTGACTAATACAGTGGCCATGGTGGTGGTACGTTTGAGAAAAGATATGGGAAGATGTACTTTTGAGTCTCAGAAATGGGAAGATGGGAAGGCCTGAGTCAGACAGTATCAGCATGAGCCAGTTCCTGGGTTTAATTGTCTAAAGTTTTGTTATGAAAAATGTCAAACTTATACAAAAGAAGAGAAAATAGTAAAATAAACCCTCCCTCTATGAACATATCCATCCTCCAGCTTCAATAATTATCAATTCACGGGCAATCTTGTTTCATCTGTATTTCTTTCCCATGGCCTCATTGCCATTTTATTTTGAAGCAAATCCTAGGTTTCATTTTATAACCAGGTCTTCACTATCTTGCCAGGATTTGCTTTTATGTCATTTAAAAATTCAGTTAAAATTAAAGCCTTAATGGATTGCCTTAATTAAAACCTCCTAGAGCAGATATAAATGCTATTATACAAATGAGCCTGGTGAGATGGGCACCAAAGGGCATCTCTCTATCAGCATAGCATTGGCCTCAATTCACCCTTCCTTAGGTCAATTTCTCACCTCCTGCCCCAAAGATGATTTACTTCCCAAAGCAATCTGAAGCAATTATGTCCTTTTATTCCTTAAAAGACCAGAAATTCATTTGTATGTGTGATATAGAAATAGTGCTAAAAAGTGAAAAATGATATGCCAAAATGTTAGCAGTATTTTCTTAGAGTGGTATAAACTCAAGAAACTTCTTATTCTCTACTTTTAGCTTATGCTTATTTAAATTTTCTCTCTTTCTGAAAGTAATAAATTACTTTTATGATTTAAAAAAATGAATTAAAAATATCCACCATGAAGAATATAAATTCCAAAGAAGGTTTTGTGGAAAAAATATATTGGATTCCCTATGCAGGTTAAACTCCTCAGAATAAGTGGAAAATGAAAAAATTTTCTACTCAGTCAACAAAATTTGGACACCTGAAATTGTCCAAATGGTCTTCCAGTGTGCCCATGGGTAGATCAAAATCTGGCCCTGCATATAATCTGAAACAAAAAACATATCCATGGCCTGAACAAGGCTTTTAGGGTTGCTTCAGAGGGCAGGAAGCAGCATAGGAAATACAGTTGAGAAATTGAGGTTTTGAAAATTTAGGGTTTTTTTAGATGGCTCTCAGGACATAAGGTAGGATATTTGAAAACTAGGGCTCTCCTAGAAAACCCCAGAGACACAGAGGTGGGTCACTGGATCCTGCTGGGGCCATCCCTACAGGTGACTCCATGAAGAAGCAAGGCCACACCTTATCTATGAACCTGAACTCCTCTGCTTCCAAGAAGCACAACACCCTTCCTGTCAAAGATAATCAAATTGTCTTGAGAGTGGTGTCTGTTGGTATGACCCAAGGGGATTAAATTCTAATGAGTTGTATATATATATATTGTTCTCCTCTATTTTCCCTTAAAAAACATTTATGAAACCAAACTCCATTTTCATATTTTCATGCAAAGAACATGTATTGTGTGATTTAAAAAAGAAAATCTATTTTGTCCTTGAATTCAGTCCAGCCTCCCATCTGTTCTTCACAAAGCCTCCATCCAAAAGGCTATCAAAAAGGGGCAGAAGATAAGAAAAAGAGCAGGAGAGAGAGGGAAAGAGGGAAAGAGGCAGAGAGGGAGAATGTGTGTGTATGTAGGGATGTTAGCATAGTCAGTAGGTTTCAAAAAGTCACCTACCATTCAGAAATAGGACAGGGACCAGTTAGAGCTGGGAAATGATCGGGCCTCAGTTTCAGGAGGCTCAGAAGAGAGGTTTGTAACCCAGACCTGACGAAACCAGACCACAGGGTCTAGAAGCCCAGCTAAGGAGTGTCAAACATCAGGTGGAGCAACAACAAAAAAGTGGTCAACAAGGATCTGCACACCCAAGGTATCTGTATTAGTTAAGAGACAGATAAAGTACTGTAAATAAAGAAACCCCCAGTGAAAAATTACATGCTAACAAATTGCATAATCTAGAAGAAATGGTTAGCTTTCTAGAAAAATACAACCTTCTAAGACTGACTCAGGAAGAAACAGAAAATTTGAACAGACCAATCACCAGCTATGAAATTGAATTGGTAATCAAAAAAGTACCTAAAAACAAAACTCCTGGTCCAGGTGGCTTCACCACTGAATTTTATCAAACATTAAGAGAAGACCTAATACCCATCCTCTTTAAAGTTTTACAAAAAGTAGAACAGGAGGGAATACTTCCAAACTTATTCTATGAAGCCAGTATCACTCTAATACCAAAACCAGGCAAAGACACCACAAAAAAATAAAATTACAGACCAATATCCCTGATGAACATAGATAAAAAATACTCAACAAAATATTAGCAAACTGAATTAAAAAATACATCAAAAAGATCATCCATCATGATCAAGTAGGATTTATTCCAAGGATGGTACAATATTTGAAATCCATCAACATCATAAACTACATCAACAAAAAGAAGGACAAAAACTACATGATCATCTCCATAGATTCTGAAAAGCATTTGACAAAATTCAACATCCATTCAAGTACCTCAACATAATAAAGGCCATATATGACAAACCCACAGCCAATATCATCCATAACAGTGAAAAGCTGAAAGCTTTTCCTCTAAGATTGGGAACAAGACAAGGATGCTCACTCTCCCACTTTCATTCAACATAGTACTGGAGGTCCTAGCCACAGCAATCAGAAAACACAAAGAGATAAAAAGCATCCAGATTGGTAAGGAAGAAGTTAAACTGTCCCTGTTTGCAGATGACATGATATTGTACATAAAAAATCCTAAAGAATCCACTCCAAAACTACTAGAACTCATAACTGAATTCAGCAAAGTTGCAGGATACAAAATTAATATGCAGAAATCTGTTGCATACCTATATACTAATGAACTAGCAGAAATAGAAATCAGGAAAACAATTTCATTTACAATTGCATCACAAAGAATAAAATACCTAGGAATAAATCTAACCAAGGAGGTAAAAGACCTATACCCTGAAAACTATGAGACACTCATGAGAAAAACTGAAGAAGATACCAATAAATGGAAATGCATCCCGTTCTCATGGATAGGAAGAATTAATATTGTCAAAATGACCATCCTTCCTAAAGCAATCTACAGATTCAATGCAATCCCTATCAAAATACCAACAGCATTCTTCAATGAACTAGAACAAATGGTTCTAAAATTCATATGGAACCACAAAAGACCCCAAACAGTCAAAGCAATCCTGAGAAGAATAAAGCTGGGGGGATTATGCTCCCCAACTTCAAGCTCTACTAGAAGGCCATAATAATCAAGACAATTTCGTACTGGCACAAGAACAGATCCATACATCAATGGAATAGAATAGAGAATCCAGATATAAATCCACACATATATGGCCAATTAATATATGATAAAGGAACCATGGATATACAAAAGGAAAATGACAGCCTCTTCAACAACTGGTGCTGGCAAAACTATACAGCTACATGTAAGAGAATGAAACTGGATTACTGTCTGTCTCCATACATAAAAGTAAACTTGAAATGGATCAAAGGTCTGAATGTAAGTCATGAAACCATAAAACTCTTAGAAGAAAACACAGGCCAAAAATCTCTTGAATATAAACTTGAACAAGTTTTTCCTGAACATATCTCCTTGGGCAAGGGAAACAAAAGCAAAAATGACCAAATAGTACTACATCAAACTAAAAAGCTTCTGTACAGCAAAGGACACCATCAGCAGAACAAAAAGGCATCCTACAGTATGGGAGAATATATTCATAAACAATATATCCGACAAGGGGTTAACATCCAAAATATATAAAGAACTCATACTCCTCAACACCCAAAAAGCAAATAACCCGGTTAAAAAGTGGGCAGAGGATCTGAACATACACACTTCTCCAAAGAAGAAATTCAGATGGCCAACAGGCACCTGAAAAGATACTCCACATCACTCATCATCAGGGAAATGCAAATTAAAACCAAAATGAGGTATCACATCACACCAGTTAGGATGGCCAACATCCAAAAGACAAGGAACAACAAATGCTGGCAAGAATGAGGAGAAAGGGGAACCCTTGTAGACTGTTGGTGGGAATGTAAATTAGTTCAACCATTGTGGAAAACAATATGGAGGTTCCTCAAAAAATTAAAAGTAGAAATACCATTTGACCCAGGAATTCCACTCCTAAGAATTTACCCTAAGAATACATGTTCTCAGATTCAAAAAGACATATGCAACCCTATGTTTATTGCAGCACTATTTATAATAACCAAGATATGGAAGCAACCTAAGTGTCCATCAGTAGATGAATGGATAAAGAAGAGGTGGTACATATACACAATGGAATATTATTCATCCATAAGAAAGAAACAAATTCTATTTGCAACAACATGGATGAAGCTGGAGGGTATTATGCTCAGTGAAATAAGCCAAGTGGAGAAAGGCAAGTACCAAATGATTTCCCTCATTTGTGGAGTATAAGAACGAAACAAAACTGAAGGAACAAAAAAGCAGCAGACTCACAGACTCCAAGAAGGGACTAGCAGTTACCAAAAGGGAGGGGTGGGGGAGAGCAGTTGGGGAGAGAAGGAGGGAGAAGGGGATTGAGGGATATTATGACTAGTACACATGGTGTGGAGGGGATCATGGGGAAGATAGTGTAGCACAGAGAAGACAAGTTGTGACTTTATAGCATTTTACTATGTTGATGGACGACTGCAGTGGGGTGTGTGTGGGGGGGAACTCAATAATATGGGTGAATGTAGTAACCACAATGTTAACTCATGAAATCTTCATAAGATTGTATATCAATGGTACCTTAATAGAAAAAAAAGAAACCCCCAAATACAGTGGATTATCAAGATGGAAGGTTTCATTTTCTGTTCGTGTTTCACTTTCTCTCTGACAAGAGTCTGAGTAGGTGGTCCAGAGCATGTGGGGTAGCTTGGTGCAGTAGAGGGACCGAGTGTTCAGTTTGCCCAGGACTGAGGAGGCTCCTGGTTTGCGGGGCTCACAATGATAAAACAGGCAAGTTCTGGGCAAACCACGGCAGGTTGGTGACTCTGGGTATTGGGTGCCAAGTCTGTCAACCTTGTTGGTTTGCTGTGATCATGCAGATTCCATTGGAGGTGTAGGGCGCTGTTCCAGCATCGTTATTATGTCCATGTGTTGCCAGCAGGGAAGGGGCAGGATCAGGCTTTTCATTGTAAAGACTCAGCCCAGAAGCTGCACGTACCACTTCTGCTCATGACTTTATAATCAGAATATAGTCACATGGTCACATCTAGTAGGACTCAGGGAAATGTTATTAGCTGGGTAGCCATGTGCCAACTGAAGCTTCTATTATTTTGGATTAAGGGCAGAATAAATATAGGAGGGACATCTGGCAGGCTGCCATAGTACTGAACAGACAATATTTCACAATGCCTGCATATCCCACAACCCCTGTGTCAGTGGCTATTTCTGCATACATTGACATACTGGCATGTGACCCTCTACCTAGGCCTCAGCTAGGTGGACCAGGGCTGGACCTAGGGCCAAAGGGTAGCCAAATCATAGTGTTGTCAACAGGTGATAACATGTCCTGACATGACTGTCTTACCCACTAGGATGTGACCCTTTTTCTAGAAAAATTGAACTCTGGTTACATTAAGTTAGTTGCAGAAGCTGAAAGATATACAGAGAGAAATTAGGCAGCAGAAATTGTGAGCCTGCAGAAGCCATGAGAGAGGGAAAAGACATTCAGGTCAGAAGTTGTTAGGCATTGCAGAATGGCTGATCCAGAGGCAGAGAGGGGCTCAGGGGGGCATTAACCTGTCCTGGAGGAGGAAAATATAATCTTACTGGAAGGGGGGTGGGACTCTGATGAATCTTGTAGTTCCACATCCCAGTTTCTAGAGGCCCAGGAGTAAGGCTGCCCCTACATTCCTTGTGACACCTTAGCTAGTTCCCAGGATGGGGAAGTGAAATGTGGTAGGCTGTGTTTGTGTGCATCTGTGCGGGTGGGGTGCCATTAGAGTGCATTCAGCTGGAAAACAAAAACCAGAAAAACCCCACTAAACATGGGCCTAAGGAATACAGACACCCATCATTTCACAGGTCAAGAAGTGCAGAGGGAGAGCAGGGTGGATGGCTGGGGACTTGACTGCGGCTGCTGCCGCCACAGTGCTGTGTGCCATGTCTCGCTGCCATCCTCTGTCCCTGGTGCTATCCTCAGGCTTGCCTCTCCCTGGTTGCAGGATGAGTAGCTAAACAATCCACACAAACAACAGTCCAAGGCAGGAAGAGAGACCCTTCACCTCAGTTCCTTGCTGTGACTGGACATTTCCACAGCTGCCCACAGACTTGTCTTCACATCTCACCGGCCAGACCTGCATACCTAGCCTGGTCCTGAGTGGGACACTGGCAGGAGGAGGAGTTGCCACACAGGCTCTTCTGACTGGGATGCTGTGGCTGCTGAGGGGTTGGTCTTCCTTCAAACACAAGGCCGCGTGTATCTGAACAGTCAGTTCTGTTGCTAAGGAGGATGAAGGGGTGACTTTGGGAAACAACTCTGCCTGACACAGGAGGTTTGAGAGGCCAGCTGTTTCTTCTGGGTGGCCTCATGGGCCAGCTCATGCCTTGTGACAGCACATGGAAGGCTTTCGTGATACGGGTTAGAAACTTAATTTTGCCACATTCTGGACATTGATACACCAAAAGTCAATTTATAAATTGGGCTATTAGTTTACTGATTTATAAGGCAGGATTCACAAGTGTCTCTTCAATGGCTGGAAAACTCATGTTTACCACCCAGTACACAGCAGTGAAAGAACCAAATTAGTATCCAGAAAGTTCTTGGTTCAGCATAACATCAAAGCAAAGGATGCTGGGTGGCTCTGTGCCCATTGATGTCTGTGCCACACAGTTTCATGTTTCTTTTCCATTGGATGTGCCTGGAATACCCTGTTGTCCTTCTTGGCCTAAAATGCCAGTTCAAACCAACTCAAATGTCACGTCTTCTGTGAAATCTTTCCTGACCCCCTCCCCAGTGGAACCAACTGTTCCCTTAAGTTTCTGTATGTGGTAAACATTCCTTGTGGGTTATTTCTTCTGTCACTGTAGTATAGTTCTTAGTCATCTTTTTTGCTCAATGGATGGCATAATAGCTCTTCTGGAATCTATTAGTACCTAGAAGAGTGTTCTCAGACTTTGGTATGTATGAGAATCATCAGAGCAATACAAGATTTTTGTTTTTAAAAATTATATTCCAGCTCTATCCCTTGAAAGTCTGCCTCAGTAGGTAGCAGATGGGGGCAGGAATCTGCATATTAACATGCACCTCAGTGACCTGGTAGCAAGGAGTCTAGGCCACATTTTGGGAAATCCTGGCCCAACCCATGATCTTGCATATAGTTCTAAGTGACAAGGAAATTGCTAAGCACGAGGAAGAAGGCCTCTTTCTCAAGTGCACTGAATGGACAGTAACAAAATCTTCCTCTCTAGTTCCTTTCCCTGGAAATCAACAAAATCTCCAATTTCTGCCCAAGTCAATATGGTTCAATGGGAAGACCACCAGACAGGGAGCTGGGGCAGTAATGCTGAACCTAAGAAACTCTTCTAAAAGGTAGGGATGCTTGAGCTGTGGCATAAGGGGAAAAGGTGTGAGTTTGGTAGACATGTGGGTAAAGACATTTCTCAAACTGGACTACAGCATGCAAAGGCATGGGGAGCTGAGAATACAGGAGTTCAGGGTAACGGGAGAGAATAGTGCACATGGGGAAGCAATGAGAAGTAAGCCTTGGAGTAGTCTCAGGCAGTAAAATTATTATTAATTCATAGCACCTTATAAAGAAGTAAAAGCTACAATTTATTAAGCCTTCCTTCTCCATTAAGCACTATGATAAGCAACTTACATATATTATGTACAGCTCATTACTGTGTTTCTCACACTATTTGGTCTGAAGACCAAATATGCTCTTTAAAAAATCCTTATGCTCGAGGAAGGGGCGGAAGATGGTGGCGTGAGTAGAGCAGCGGAAATCTCCTCCCAAAACAACATATATCTATGAAAATATAACAAAGACAACCCTTCCTAGAATAAAGACCAGAGGACACAGGACAATATCCAGACCACATCCGCACCTGAGAGAACCCAGCGCCTCGCGAAGGGGGTAAGATACAAGCCCTGGCCCGGCGGGAGCCGAACGCCCCTCCCCCCAACTCCCGGTGGGAGAAGAATAGGCAGAGCGGTAGGGAGATGGAGCACAGGACTGCCGAACACCCAGCCCCCGCCGTCCGGGCCAGAGTGCAGACACAGTGCATGCGCGGGGGGCCCTGGATACTAGGGAAACAGGGCAGCAAGAACAGTGAGCGGGCACTGGAGGCCAGGTGCCGGAGGACATAAGAAAAGCGCGCGACCATTTTTTTTTTTGCTTTTTAGCTGTTTTGTTTTGGCAAGCGCTTTTTGTAAGATTAAAGGGATAGGGACCCCAATACTAGGGAAACAGGGCAGCAACAACAGTGAGCGGGCACTGGAGGCCAGGTGCCGGAGGACATAAGAAAAGCGAGCGTCCATTTTTTTTTTTTCTGCTTTGTTTTGGCAAGCGCTTTTTGGTAGTCTTAAAGGGATAGGGACCCCAATACTAGGGAAACAGGGCAGCAAGACCGGTGAGCAGAGGCCTGAGGCTGGCACCGGAGAATAAAGAAAAACGAGCGACCACCTTTTTTTTTAATTAAAAAAAAAATTTTTTTTTTTAATTAAAAAAAATTTTTTTTTTTTTTTGGTGGTCATTGTTTTGTTTTGGTGGGGGCTTTTTGGAAGTCTTAAAGGGGCAGGGCAGGACACTTAATCCAGAGGTAGGGAATCCGGGGATCTCTGGGCACCCTAACCCCTGGGCTGCAGGGAGCAGGGAGGCCCCTTACGGAGATAAATAGCCTCCCAGCCGCTCCTGCTCCAACGCGACTCCACCACTTTGGAGTAGCTGGCCGAGCCAGGCCATGCCCACAGCAACAGCGGAGATTAACTCCACAGCAGCCAGGCAGGAAGCAGAAACCCTGTCTGCGCGCAGCTGCGCAGCACAAGCCACTAGAGGTCGCTGTTCTCCCAGGAGAGGAGGGCCACAAACCAACAAGAAAGGAAGTCCTTCCAGCCGTCACTCGTCCCAGCTCTGCAAACTATTCCTATCACCATGAAAAGGCAAAGCTACAGGCAGACAAAGATCACAGAGACAACACCAGAGAAGGAGACAGACCTAACCAGTCTCCCTGAAAAAGAATTCAAAATAAGAATCATAAACATGCTGACAGAGATGCAGAGAAATACGCAAGAGAAATGGGATGAAGTCCGGAGGGAGATCACAGATGCCAGAAAGGAGATCACAGAAATGAAACAAACTCTGGAAGGGTTTATAAGCAGAATGGATAGAATGCAAGAGGACATTGATGGAATTGAATTCAGAGAACAGGAACGCATAGAAGCTGACATAGAGAGAGACGAAAGGATCTCCAGGAATGAAACAATATTAAGAGAACTGTGTGACAAATCCAAAAGGAACAATATCTGTATTATAGGGGTCCCAGAAGAAGAAGAGAGAGGACAAGAGATGGAAAGTATCTTAGAAGAAATAATTGCTGAAAACTTCCCCAAACTGGGGGAGGAAATAATCAAACAGACCACGGAAATACACAGAACCCCCAACAGAAAGGATCCAAGAAGGACAACACCAAGACACATAATAATTAAAATGGCAAAGATCAAGGACAAGGAAAGAGTTTTAAAGGCAGCTAGAGAGAAAAAGGTCACCTACAAAGGGAAACGGATCAGGCTAACATCAGATTTCTCAAAAGAAACCCTACAGGCCAGAAGAGAATGGCATGATATATTTAATACAATGAAACAGAAGGGCCTTGAACCAAGGATACTGTATCCAGCACGACTACCATTCAAATATGATGGTGGGATTAAACAATTCCCAGACAAACAAAAGCTGAGGGAATTTGCTTTCCACAAACCACCTCTACAGAACATCTTACAGGGACTGCTCTAGATGGGAGCACTCCTAGAAAGAGCACAGCACAAAACACCCAACATATGAAGAATCGAGGAGGAGGAACAAGAAGGGAGAGAAGAAAAGAATCTCCAGACAGTGTATATAACAGCTCAATAAGCGAGCTAAGTTAGGCAGTAAGATACTAAAGAGGCTAACCTTGAACCTTTCGTAATCACGAATTTAAAGCCTGCAATGGCAATAAGTACATATCTTTCAATAGTCACCCTAAATGTTAATGGGTTGAATGCACGAATCAAAAGATACAGAGTAACAGATGGATAAAAAAGCAAGACCCATCTATATGCTGCTTACAAGAAACTCACCTCAAACCCAAAGACATGTACAGACTAAAAGTCAAGGGATGGAAAAACATATTTCAAGCAAACAACAGTGAGAGGAAAGCAGGGGTTGCAGTACTAATATCAGACAAAATAGACTTCAAAACAAAGAAAATAACAAGAGATAAAGAAGGACACTACATAATGATAAAGGGCTCAGTCAAACAAGAGGATATAACCATTCTAAATATATATGCACCCAACACAAGAGCACCAGCATATGTGAAACAAATACTAACAGAACTAAAGGGGGATATAGACTGCAATGCATTCATTCTAGGAGACTTCAACACACCACTCACCCCAAAGGATAGATCCACCGGGCAGAAAATAAGTAAGGACATGGAAGCACTGAACAACACAGTAGAGCAGATGGACCTAACAGACATGTATAGAACTCTACATCCAAAAGCAACAGGATATACATTCTTCTCAAGTGCACATGGAACATTCTCCAGAATAGACCACATACTAGACCACAAAAAGAGCCTCAGAAAATTCCAAAAGATTGAAATCCTACCAACCAACTTTTCAGACCACAAAGGCATAAAACTAGAAATAAACTGTACAAAGAAAGCAAAGAGGCTCACAAACACATGGAGGCTTAACAACACGTTCCTAAATAATCAATGGATCAGTGACCAAATCAAAATGGAGATCCAGCAATATATGGAAACAAATGACAACAACAACACTAAGCCCCAACTTCTGTGGGACACAGCAAAAGCAGTCTTGAGAGGAAAGTATATAGCAATCCAAGCATATTTAAAAAAGGAAGAGCAATCCCAAATGAATGGTCTAATGTCACAATTATCGAAATTGGAAAAAGAAGAACAGATGAGGCCTAAGGTCAGCAGAAGGAGGGACATAATAAAGATCAGAGAAGAAATAAATAAAATTGAGAAGAATAAAACTATAGCAAAAATCAATGAAACCAAGAGCTGGTTCTTCGAGAAAATAAACAAAATAGATTAGCCTCTAGCCAGACTTATTAAGAAGAAAAGACAGTCAACACAAATCAACAGTATCAGAAACGAGAAAGGAAAAATCACGACGCACCCCACAGAAATACAAAGAATTATTAGAGACTACTATGAAAACCTATATGCTAACAAGCTGGGAAACCTAGGAGAAATGGACAACTTCCTAGAAAAATACAACCTTCCAAGATTGACCCAGAAAGAAACAGAAAATCTAAACAGACCAATTACCGGCAACGAAATTGAAGTGGTAATCAAAAAACTACCAAAGAACAAAACCCCCGGGCCAGATGGATTTACCTTGGAATTTTATCAGACATACAGGTAAGACATAATACCCATTCTCCTTAGAGTTTTCCAAAAAATAGAGGAGGAGGGGATACTCCCAAACTCTTTCTATAAAGTTAACATCACCCTAATAACAAAACCAGGCAAAGACCCCACCAAAAAAGAAAACTACAGACCAATATCCCTGATGAACATAGATGCAAAAATACTCAACAAAATATTAGCAAACCGAATTCAAAAATACATCAAAAGGATCATACACCATGACCAAGTGGGATTCATCCCAGGGATGCAAGAATGGTACAACATTCGAAAGTCCATCAACATCATCCACCACATCAACAAAAAGAAGGACAAAAACCCCATGTTCATCTCCATAGATGCTGAAAAAGCATTTGACAAAGTTCAACATCCATTCATGATAAAAACTCTCAGCAAAATGGGAATAGAAGGCAAGTACCTCAACATAATAAAGGCCATCTAAGATAAACCCACAGCCAACATTATATTGAACAGCGAGAAGCTGAAAGCTTTTCCTCTGAGATCAGGAACTAGACAGGGATGCCCACTCTCTCCACTGTTATTTAACATAGTACTGGAGGTCCTAGCCACGGCAATCAGACAAAACAAAAAAATACAAGGAATCCAGATTGGTAAAGAAGAAGTTAAACTGTCACTATTTGCAGATGACATGATACTGTACATAAAAAACCCTAAAGACTCCACCCCAAAACTACTAGAACTGATATCGGAATACAGCAAAGTTGCAGGATACAAAATCAACACACAGAAATCTGTGGCTTTCCTATATACTAACAATGAACCAACAGAAAGAGAAATCAGGAAAACAACTCCATTCACAATTGCATCAAAAAAAATAAAATACCTAGGAATAAACCTAACCAATGAAGTAAAAGACTTATACTCTGAAAACTACAAGTTACTCTTAAGAGAAATTAAAGGGGACACTAACAGATGGAAACTCATCCCATGCTCGTGGCTAGGAAGAATTAATATCGTCAAAATGGCCATCCTGCCCAAAGCAAAATACAGATTTGATGCAATCCCTATGAAACTACCAGCAACATTCTTCAATGAACTGGAACAAATAATTCAAAAATTCATATGGAAACACCAAAGACCCCGAATAGCCAAAGCAATCCTGAGAAAGAAGAATAAAGTAGGGGGGATCTCACTCCCCAACTTCAAGCTCTACTATAAAGCCATAGTAATCAAGACAATTTGGTGCTGGCACAAGAGCAGAACCACAGACCAATGGAACAGACTAGAGAATCCAGACATTAACCCAGACATATATGGTCAATTAATATTTGATAAAGGAGCCATGGACATACAATGGCGAAATGACACTCTCTTCAACAGGTGGTGCTGGCAAAACTGGACAGCTACATGTAGGAGAATGAAACTAGACCATTGTCTAACCCCATGTACAAAAGTAAACTCAAAATGGATCAAAGACCTGAATGTAAGTCATGAAACCATTAAACTCTTGGAAGAAAACATAGGCAAAAACCTCTTAGACATAAACATGAGTGACCTCTTCTTGAACATATCTCCCCGGGCAAGGAAAACAACAGCAAAAATGAAGAAGTGGGACTATATTAAGCTGAAAAGCTTCTGTACAGCAAAAGAAACCATCAATAGAACAAACAGGATCCCTACAGTATGGGAGAATATATTTGAAAATGACAGATCGGATAAAGGCTTGACGTCCAGAATATATAAAGAGCTCACACGCCTCAACAAACAAAAAACAAATAACCAAATTAAAAAATGGGCAGAGGAACTGAACAGACAGTTCTCCAAAAAAGAAATACAGATGGCCAACAGACACATGAAAAGATGCTCCACATCGCTAATTATCAGAGAAATGCAAATTAAAACTACAATGAGGTATCACCTCACACCAGTAAGGATGGCTGCCATCCAAAAGACAAACAACAACAAATGTTGGCGAGGCTGTGGAGAAAGGGGAACCCTCCTACACTGCTGGTGGGAATGTAAGTTAGTTCAACCATTGTGGAAAGAAGTATGGAGGTACATCAAAATGCTCAAAACAGACTTACCATTTGACCCAGGAATTGCACTCCTAGGAATTTACCCTAAGAATGCAGCAATCAAGTATGAGAAAGATCAGTGCACCCCTATGTTTATCGCAGCACTATTTACAATAGCCAAGAATTGGAAGCAACCTAAATGTCCATCGATAGATGAATGGATAAAGAAGAGGTGGTACATATACACAATGGAATACTACTCAGCCATAAGAAAAGGGCAAATCCAACCATTTGCAGCAACATGGATGGAGCTGGAGGGTATTATGCTCAGTGAAACAAGCCAAGCAGAGAAAGAGAAATGCCAAATGATTTCACTTATCTGTGGAATATAAGAACAAAGGAAAAACTGAAGAAACAAAACAGCAGCAGAATCACAGAACTCAAGAATGGACTAACAGGTACCAAAGGGAAAGGGACTGGGGAGGATGGGTGGGTAGGGAGGGATAAGGGGGTGAGAAGTAGGGGGGTATTAAGATTAGCATGCATGGGGGGGGGTAGGAGAAAAGGAAGGGCTGTGTAACACAGAGAAGGCAAGTAGTGATTCTACAACATTTTGCTATGCTGATGGACAGTGACTCTAAAGGGGTTTATAGGGGAGACCTGGTATAGGGGAGAGCCTAGTAAACATAATATTCGTCATGTAAGTGTAGATGAGTGATACCAAAAACAAAACAAAACAAAACAAAACAAAACAAAAAAAGGGCAGTTCCTGTGTGGTAACCTCCAATGAGTTCTACACAAGGGTATAAAGGGCACATAAAAGTGTCGGCAAAGGGTCTGTTTGCGTTTATACAGAAGATCAAAGCCTAATTGGGCTACCCTGAAAATGAACTAAGATACGATATGAAAGAGAACTTCCAACATCAGCACTCTCTGGAAGACTCATGCCAGAAGATGATCATCAAAAAACCCCAACAAAGATCCACGCACTGCTACAGCTGTAGATGCACTCATCCCACCAGCTCCTGGACTTGCCATGGGAATGAAGGAGATATCTAAGCTGGCCTGTGCATACAGTAAAACAACAAATTTGACTGGATCTGTACTGTGGGAACTCAACCAAGAATTAGGAGAAGTGCAAATTTTAGCGCTCCAAAATCTTACAACTACAGACTATTTACTGTTAAAAGAACATAAGAGATGTGAACATTCCCCAGGAATGGGTTGTTTTAATTTGTCTGATTTCTCTCAGACTGTTCAAGTTCAGTTGGACAATATCCACCATATCATAGATAAGTTTTCACAAATGCCTAAGGTGCCTAACTGGTTTTCTTGGTTTCACTGGAGATGGCTGGTAATTACAGATATGCTTTGGTTATGTAACTATACTCCTATTATGTTAATGTGTGTGCGCAATTTAAGTAGTAGCTTAAAACCTATACATGCTGAAGTTACTCTACAAGAAGATATGTCAAAGAAATAATCAATCTTCCCATGTTTTCTTCCACCTGCTACTTCTATAGCTTTTCTTCTTCCTTCCTAATTACAACCCTTAAATAGAATTCGTGCCTCATATCAAATTTACCGAGTATCATAATTCTTCCAAGTGGTAAAGATACCTCAAGACAAATGCTGGGCATAGAAGCTACAGGGCATAAATATGCAAAGAAATAAAAAGCTAACCATTTCAAACAATAAGGCTTCTCTCTCACTTACCAACTTTACATTTCCCTGTATGGCCCCGGAAGATGACTGGTTAGCCAGAGACGGGTAAGATTCCTCAAGGGAGGAACAACCTAAGACAGGCACAGTTGCAGGGGGGTCATCAGGTGAGAAACTGGGGATCAACAGAGGTGAGGCTTAGAACCTCACCCCCCCCGTTCTGAGAGAAATCTTCTGCATACATGGATGTTTTATTGCCCTTGTCTAGCTTGGATTAACACATAGTCCACAGGCACACACCTGATCATCTACATTTGCTCTCTTACAACACTAAACTATGTTTTCTACCTTTATCTTCTATCTACCTACCACTTCAGCATTTTATTAAAAATAATAATGATAAAGAGAGAAATGTGGTATCCACATATAAATCAAGTATAAAAACCAAATGAGTATTCATATTTGAACTGACTGTTTATAGTTCATAATGCATGAGCAAAACTGAAAGTTTCTGTGATGACTGCCCTTGTACTGTTCACTATGTAACTTATTCATTATGTAAGAATTTGTTCTCCATGTAAGAACTTGTTTGTTATGCCTCAGAAGATTGGAGACTGACGAAAATTAGGCTTGGGGTGGATTAATGATTGTGCATTGAGCATTGACTCACCTATACAGAATTTTATTGTTGTTAACAACCATTTGATCAATAAATATGAGAGATGCCCTCACAAAAAAAAAAAAAAAAGGACAGACTTCCAATGGTAAAATAAATAAGTAACCAGGATGTAATGTATAGCATAAGGAATATAGTCAAGATATTGTAACAACTTGGTAGGGTGATAGCTGGAACCCAGAATTATGTATATAAATGTTTTTTCACTGTGTTGTACACTTGAAACTAATGTAATGTAATACTGTGCATCAACTACCCTTCAATAAAAAATAATTATCTAAAAAAAAAAATCCTTATGCTCTTACAATTATAGAGAATGCTGGAGAGCTTTTATTGATGTAGGTTATATCAATTGGCATTTATTGCATTAGAAATTCAAACTGAGAAATTTAGAAAATATTAACTTATTTAAAATATCAGTAATAAACCCATTAAATGTTAACATAAAACAGACTTTTAATGAGATACAACTATAGTCCCCAAAACAAGAGTTAGAGGGAAGAATACTGCTTTACATTTTGGCAAATAACATTAATGTCCTGCCTAAAATGAGCTGGAGTCTCCTATGTGTTCCTGCCTTAATCTGTTGTACTCACATGTGTTATGTAGCTTCTGCAAAATTCTATCTACTGTCATGAGAATGACCATGAAAAAGGCAACTAAGTGTCTTAAAATTATTATGAAAATATTTCAGACCCTGCACTCCCCTTGAATGGGTCTTGAGGGCCCCCAGGGGTGCCCAGACCATTTTCTGAGGGCTGTTGGGTTAGAGGCTAAAAGCATTTGAATCCTGGCTTCATTGAATATGAGATGTTAAATATGAGCAAGTTACCTAACCTAGACCTCAGTTTCCTCCTAAGTGAAGTGAGGATGTTAAGGGAGCCTTGGAGTGGTGACTAGCACAGAGTGAGCACTCAGTGAATGGTAGCAACCATCCATCCTCACAGCCACGCTTGGAGGTTAGTTCTAGATTAAACCGAACAAACTGACATTCAGAAGAGCAGAGCTAGGGTTCAAACCCAAGTTTCTTGGACCCCAAAGTCTGGCTCTTGACCGCTGTGTTATATACATATTACGCTGAGGTGCTCTGAGCAAAGAAGGATTATAAAGAGATTAATGATATGGCCAGAGTTTAGAAAAAACTGGTTTCAGCTTAGAAGATGGTTGGGAAGGTGTTGGGCCTGCAAATAGGGGCTCCATTCAGCCAGGCAGGACCTGACAAGTGCACAACCTGAGGCAGGGGCTGTGGGCTAAGGAGGAACTCTGTGGGTAGGCTGGGCAGGACTGAGGCCCCATGAACGGGGGGATGAGGAAGACAGTAGAATCTAAAATCTCATGTGAGAAATCCCAGCAACTGTGTGTGACAACATATTTAGAATGTTGTCAACCAGGGAAGGCTTGGTATCCAGGTTACATAGGCAAGGGGCACCCATGTGGCTGACTGCGGTGACTTAGCCTCCAGCCCCTCCGGGGTCAAACTGATACAGCATGGCCCACAGCCCCTTCTGAAGCACATATTTAGTGTAGACTATCTGGCATGACCCAAAGTCCCAAGTACACAAAGCAACTCTTACCAGAAGACATTCCAAAGGCTTAGAGGGTATCTCCCAGGAGATGGTTAAGATGGTCCTCTCTTTGTTGAAACACACAGGGTTCAGACAGCCCCTGCCTGCTGCATTGCCCTTTGCTTCTCACATATATTCAGCCACCTCCTTCAGTGCTTCTTGGAAAAATCACTACTTAATTTTTTTTTTGCTGCTCTGCCCAGTCTTTCTTACCTCAGTTCACGACAACTTCATCCTTCTGGTAACTCAGGCCACAGAACTTGGAGTCGTCCTTGACCTCTCTTCTTCTCCTACGTCCCGAATCCAACCTGTCAGCCAACCTTATTGATTCTACCTTTAAAGTATTTCCAGTTTTTACTGCTTCCCTCTACCTCCACTACTTCCTGGCCCAAATCACCACCATCTCTGTCTGGATTAGTCTGATCACCTCCAAACTGGGCTCCCTGGTTTTGCCTGTGCCCCTCCACTCTCCAGACCAGGCAGGTCGCCAGAGTGAAAAATCATAAAAAGCCAGAATCACTTAAAGCCAGAGTTTAAAACCGTAAGTCAAATCCTGTCATTTCTCTGCTGAAACCCTTTGTTCACTTTCAGTCTCAGAGTAAAAAACAAAGACCTCTGTCCCCACAGTACCTCTCTGTCCCTAATTTTGGTTTACCATCCTCCCTGCTTCCCCTCACTTGCCCCACCTACCTGGCCTCCTTGCCACTCCCCAACCTACCCACACACCCTTGCTTCAGGCTTGTTTGCCATCCCCATGACCCAGAATGCTTTTCCTCTGCATATCCTTCAGGTCTCTTTAAGTCCCCTGGATAGTGAAACCCTACCTCACTACCCCCTAAACATAAAATAGTGACACCCTACAATCTTCCCTCTGCACCATCCTCAAGATTTTTCTCCACAGCCCTCCATGTCTACACCATACATGTTTATGTGCTCACTGTCTCCAACCTGAACTATGCCCTACTAGACCCTAAGCTCTAGGAGAACAGAAACTTAGGTTTTTCTCTCTCCTGTATTCCCTATATTGTTGGCTAGTGTGTACAGGCAAAGGCCCATATCAATAGGCTTTGCAGTAATTGCTTGCTCTTGGATTCAGAAGCTGACAGCATTTTCTAAATATGCAATGCAATTATTCCATGTGGCTGAATAATTCCCATTTTCAGGATAAAACAGAAAAGGATAATTTTAGGACAGATGTTGCAATCTGTAGGTAAGCTCCATGAGGGCAGGGACTGTGTCTGATTCATGTTTGGTGCTGATTTATTTGGTGAATAGTTGCTAATTGATCAAAAAACATTTCAACCTACTCTTGAGGTCACAAAATGGAAGCACAGCGAGAACTTTAAGGATAACCTGTCCGTTTCCTATTTGGGGCTAAATGAGATTGGCAGAGGGTAAGTGACCTACCCAAGTCTCACCACTAACTAGAATTCTGCTTCCTGAGTCCCATCCAAGCATTCTTTCCCATTCATTGAACTGCCTGTGTCAGCTTGAAAGACATGAAGAAACCCTTGGAACGAGAATTAGAGAACAAGTACTGAAATTTAGAAAGGACCCAGCTGTTGGACCGCATTGTTTGCATCTCTATCTATCGCAGAAGGAGCCGGGCGTGGAAATGAGCCAGACACGTGCTCATATCCCCACACTGCTATTGATGAGTTGGGGCAGTTTGGTCAAGCTGCTGCACGTCTGGTCTTCAGCTGAGCTATTCTGTAAAGTGGGGATTGCCCAAATGGCACTTATCCAGGGGCTTCTATAGTGGGGTTGCAAAACTACAACCTGCCCCATAACTCACAAGTGAGGGGAGTGCATGCTTTCATCTTGTCACCAACTGCCTGGTCTCCCTCAGGAGCAAAAAAAATTAACTCAAGATCCAGGTCTGTCTAAAGCTAAGTCTGAATGGGTACAGAATTTCAGCTGGGATGATGAAAAAATTCTGGAAATGGATAGTGGTGATGCTTGCACGAGAATGTGAATGCACCTGATTCCACTGAACTATGCACTTAAAAACGGTTAAAATGGCAAATTTTAATGTACAATTTACCACAATAAAAAATGAAAATGAAAAAAAAAAACCTTAGTCTGATCAGTTAATTTAGACAGCCTGTTCTGGTAATGCTCTGTCACTTCTGGAGAGAAAAATCAACCTCTCAGGTTTCTCAGGCTTGACCTCCCTTTCTCTCACCAAGATTGTGTGGATATGTGGTGAGGAGGTGGAGGGGGTGTGGAAAGTGGTGGCTTTAGTGATCTTGCAGCAGAGGGAGAAGAGGGGGCCCTCGGTATTACTGCCTCGGCCTTCTCCAGTCCCTGTGGGTGCCAGGGCACTGCTTGCCTCCATTCCCCACCCTGTCTTACGGCTCCAGGCTGAGGAAACACCAGAATTGTGACACACCAAATTTCCTGTGATGCTGGTTGGAAAGCAGTGCCTAACTGGAGTGGAGAGGAACCCTGACTCATAGCGCCCCACCTTCCCTGATGGTCAAGTCCTCTCATCTCTGCACTGTCTCTGCGGTGTGTCCTGCCTCTCAGTCCACATGGACAGCTTGGATGAGCCCCCACCCTGTGGGCGTCCTCAATTACGGAGCCTTCTAGTATCACACTGGTTGTCGACAGACCCACCAGCTTCCCACGAGACCCAAAGCTCCTCAAGGTGGAGGACTGTGTATTCCCAGTGTCTGGAACCATTTCTGGCTCAGTAAATGTTTTTCAAAATTCCTTCATAGCAACTGCTGGCCGCTCCCTGTCTGCAAACCCCTTTTAGAGTAACCATGAAATGTCACACAGGAAGGAGGTGACAAGGCCCCTATCTTCACATTTCAAAGACAGGACAAAAGCAAAATATAAAATGTCATGAAAAGCAATACAGAGTTGTTACCAACATGCCACATGTTTAAAGTTGCAGAATAAATAGTCATGAAATGAGAAGCTGCTGTCTCAGCTCCATGATGAGCAAATGCTGGTGAACAGAATACGTGGGGCTGTCTGGGTCTGAACACTTGGAGGAACTGTGTGCATTGTTGTGTGTGTGCACGTATGTGAAAAACTACCCCCAGGACATTAGCCAACTTTGAGACTCACTGCTGAAGTTGATGTCTCTTCCCTAGACTGGTATCTGTTTAAATTATGGAATTTAACAAAGAAGTGGAGGTTGCCCTTAGGTCATAAAAAATGTTACAACAACAGTATCACAGAGAAACAAAGTTTTTAAAAAGCACAGTTGACTGTAATTCATCCTGGGTAAAATAACTGGGAGCCAAAATAATTTAACAAATTCTGTCCTCTCCAGAGGAAAGAAAAAGTGGCTTTTAAGCCTACTTACTTACAGGAAATTCCTCTGAAAGCTCAGACACGAATTATTGGTGAACACAAGGTCCAAGTGCTTGTTTTCTGTTTGCTCCAGCCCACCCCCTACTCCAGGGGCTGAGCTCTAAGAACTGCTCCAAGGGAGCTCCCGGGATCACACAGGTTCAGCTACGAAAAAGAATGGAGGCCAGAAGAGACAGAGGTTGGGATAGTTCTTCCTTATTGTGGTTTGGATTTTATGGTAGAGGCCGAATGTCCCTCCACTACAGCCTGAAGGCCCTTCCCTCCCCAAGAGCCCCAGGTTGGGCGGGTCCGTAATGACTTGCAGCTATTAATATGCCTGAAGAGCTGCATCAGTAGGTCATTCATTTAAGTCTCTTGATGCATCAGAGTTGGATTTTGTCTCCTGCAGGACCCCAACTAGTAAGTCCACAGTGAGAACCCCTTGGCTGGTGTCAACTAGATCAGTGATGTCATGATTTGCTGGCCACTGATGGACATTACCTAGCTGGTATTCCATTGCTGTGGCTAGAAAATAATGTGACTAAATTGTTTGTAAACTAATGGCCTGGAGCCTGTACTTCAAATATAATTGCCTCCTCAAAGTTGAGACCTTAGAATGCTTTTAATACCTATTCCAATAATGGCCAACATGTTAAAATATTCTGAGGCTGCCTTTTAAGATTCCTTTACTGTTTATAAAATATTATCTTGCCATGTTGAAAAATAGTCCTCCTTTGATGGCAGATTTGATTTAGATCAACAGGTTCTATCACAATACAGATATGAAAATAAGCAATAATTTCATTATGTTTTATGCTAACTTAACTAATCAAAATATCTTTTATGGCTTTTCTTTTTTTTTTTGGTATCATTAATGTACAATTACATGAGCAACATTATGGTTACCAGACTCCCTCCATTATCAAGTCTCCCCCACATACCCCATTACAGTCACTGTCCATCAGCGTAGTAAGATGCTATAGAATCACTACTTGTCTTCTCTGTGTTATACTGCCTTCCCCATGCCCTCCCCCCTACATTATGCATGCTAATGGTAAAATGCCCCTTTTCCCCTTTATCCCTCCCTTCCCACCCATCCTCCCCAGTCCCTTTTCCTTTGGTAACTGTTAGTCCATTCTTGGGTTCTGTGAATCTGCTGCTGTTTTGTTCCTTCAGTTTTTTCTTTGTTGTTATACTCCACAGATGAGTGAAATCATTTGGTACTTGTCTTTTTCCGCCTCGATTATTTCACTGAGCATAATACCCCTTAGCTCCATCCATGTTGTTGCAAATGGCAGGATCTGTTTTCTTCTTATGGCTGAATAATATTCCATTGTGTTAATGTACCACATCTTCTTTATCCATTTATCTACTGATGGACACTTAGGTTGCTTCCATTTCTTGGCTATTGTACATAGTGCTGTGATAAACATAGGGGTGCATATGTCTTTTTCAAACTGGGCTCCTGCATTCTTAGGGTAAATTCCTAGGAGTGGAATCCTGGGTCAAATGGTATTTCTATTTTTAGTTTTTTAAGGAACCTCCATACTGCTTTCCACAGCTTTTTTTTTTTTCTTTTAAGGCAGGATCCCATCAAGGTTCATGAATTGCTTTTGGTTGTCTCTAAGTATCTTGGGGATGCAGAGATATGACTTTATGTTACTAACTCTGCCATCCAGCACTGTGTAACACCATAAATGTATTGACTGAATCAAATGGATCTTTAGTAAGGGTTAAGAGTGAAGAGTGTTACTGGCATGGCAAAGGACACAACTCCCATATGGGAGGAGAGGAGTGGGTCACTCATTAGAGCCATTAAATTGGTGCTAGTAGTCAGGATTTTCCTTTTTCATGTTAGGACACACAGAAAATAACATTGCCATAGCAAGCTGGGGTAAACACAGGGAACTCCTGGGGGACTACATTTGTAGTACATCTTGGAAATGTCTGGGATCAAAAATATGGCAAAAGTTATGTTTTTTAAGTTTCTTTATGTCCTAAAATATTGTTATTTCCAACCTCCATCACTTTAGGTAAGCTAGTGCATTTTTTCCTCAAAAGGCCTAGGGTAGTCTCATCCTGTCCCCTTTCGACCGTCACACATACTGATTCACCTGGAAAAACAGACAGTGGTGGCCTTTTTCCATGTTATTTATTCAGTCAACTAGCTACATGAGGGGAAGAAACAAATTAGCGGGAGCTCTTGGGGGAGGCATATGGGTATAGGTGGAAGGGTGGGGATTTAAACAAAATATAAACAATTAGATGGAAGATGTACAGATATCCATTAAAAAAAAGTATCCCCTCAGGGTAACGGGAAGATAAAATCATTACAAATAAAATACATTAGCAATTTCTGTTCACTGCATTCCCTAAACAAAGTCTCTGAAAATGGCTTGCATTTGAGACTGTCATGACTTGCAGATACTCATGTGGTACATATTTCCAACACAGAAAAATAAGGACTGAGACTGAGTAACCAATTAATGCAATACAGAGGAAAATCGAGCACATGAAAATAACTATTGTCTGGTAGCAAAAATAGATTTATGCTGATGTGAATATCAAAATTAAAGACAATCAAGTAAACTATGCCAATACATTGGAACTATTACTCCTAAGATTACAAGAACAACTTCTTATTGCTCCTACTCATAACTAAAAGGTCTGAGAAAATTCTATGATAGTTGGAAGGCATAATATAACTGTAGCATATGTAGTAGGCCTACAACAAGGTTCAACAGCCAAATAAAAACTTCATACTTTTCTATTTTTCTTTTAGGATTGACATTGTTAATGGTAGAATAAGACCACTCATCATAAATCTAGAAAATACAGATGAAAGACAGTACTTGAAGCTTAAGCAGATGCTTTGTTGGAAGTAATTAGAAGTAGAGTATTATAAAAGCAGCAGTGCAAATGAAGTGAACATTTAAAAAGTTGGCTTGTACATTTTTTTCTCCCCCAAAGTCCCACAGGAAGTAAATGAGGACTGTGGGGGCATCTGAGCATTCTGGGGACTTGATGAATTACTGGACAGTTGTCCTAAAATGAACTTGGTTTAATTAGTACCAGAACCAGCCTGGCTCTGAGAGGTGAACTGCTTAGAGAAGCGGCACTGAGACTTGGATTATTAGGGAAATACCAGCCTGTGCTTGGGGCTTGGGAAGGGAAGAGATCGGCTGCCTGGCTACACTGGACTCTGTTGGCTCCTTCTTCAGTGGATCACCTGCAGCTTGGGGCAATCAATAGCCACAGGAACATGTGAAGTGCCATGTGGTTGACTGCAAAAGTTCCCATTTCCAAGACTATCTGGCGATTCAGCATAAACTTGGGATGGAATAATCAGGAATAAAATAGAAGTGAAAACAGGTATCTTGAGAGGAGTTATCTTAAAATATGTATCTCAAATTGTCATTATTTAATTGGGAGATTCAAAGTTCCAAAAATTAAATTATATTTCAATTCTTCCCAAACAACAATGACTTGTTTCTGTTTTCTTCATCTTAAAAATATAAAATGCCCTTCAGCTGCAAGTTAGGTGGGAAGGTGCTTTTGAAAATAGGGACTGAGGGGAAAAAGAAGCCATTTCCCCCTCAAGGTAGTTTTAAGATTATAGTATAAGGCTGCATCAGCAAATTGTTTAAATTTCAGAAAAAGCCCTTTATAGATGCTGGTTCTGACTTTAAATTTGCATATAGTTCTGTATCATATTCTAATTCATCCTCACTCCCATCTCAAAGGTGTTATTTGTTCCATTTATCCTTATAATTCCATAATAAAGCATAAGATCAATTGAAATAACAGTACTGGGACAATTACAGAATTCCAAATACTGATGGCGAGGCTACATCCACCCAGGCTGCATGTTTTGTTTTGTTGTTGTTTTTCTCTTTGAGCCAGCCTCTGGAGCAGGCCTATCTAATGATCAGTATTTTTAAAATTCTACATTAACCTTCACAATGTGAAAACTAGATTTGTTTTCCCTTTGAGTACCCTTAAATCTATAGCCTGCCACTTCCTGTCTGTGAGCAGAATTTAGATACATGCTTGGAAAGAAAAAGACAAAGCACATACCAAAGAATTTGATTGTGTCACTGAACTGCTTAGAAATAGAAGTGATACTCACACTGTGCTCATCTTGACACCTTGATAAAATGGAATGAATGAACATAATATTTAATAAGTCATTGTTTTTAAATGCTAGTTACCTGCAGATTCCAAAAGATCACTGATCCACTTCAAATACCTTTACATTTTGAAAATGAAATACTGTCCAACTGGTTATTTGGTGTGATACTGAAAAGTCATGCATTTTTTTGTTATTTATTCTACTTTTCATTCATAGCATTCGACATGCTCTGAAATTATTTAAATATCTAAAAATGTTTTCTGGAGAAATCTTTTTACCACACCATTACACTAGTTGTCCCAAAGGACTGTTACAGACATTAAAGGTCTTAAGAATGAGGCTTTGGTTTTAATGTAATCTGGGCAGAAGCAGGGATTGCTTTGATAACACATTCAACCACTGCACAAATTCTATTGTACTTTGAAATAGCACATTTAGAAAGTTTCCCCTTTAAATAGTTATGATCTGTATTACTCAAGACTACTGCAAAACTCACAAAAGGGTGGTGTGACTAAGAAGGAAGTAGAGGAAAGGGATAAGACACTTACAGCTTTGTCAGAACACAACACAAAGGAAGAACATCAATTCTCTACATTTGTCTATAAGGCAGACGGTCAAACTTTTTATACAAGATCTCAAATGTGGTATTATTAAGAGGTAGAAAATACCAAAACGGTATTTAAGAAAAACATGTTGAGTTATTTTGAACAGTTATTTTGCTAAGCTTTTAGAAAATCAAAAATCAAACTGCTGTGTGGAATGTGCTGTATGTTTTACACTAAACTGGAACACTCCATACTTGACAGAGATGTGGGGACAGCAGGGAAACTAAGAGTTGGGTGGGTAGCAGAAAATAGTTTCTTAATTTGTCAAGGGTTCAGTTCTCACTAAGGAGAGATTTCCTATTGCATCTCTGGGATGCCATTAAAACATTTAATTAATGGGGATTTCTCAGATTAACAACGATTGCTCTGAGTAACTGTACAAATTGGCACATAGGCAATAAAACTATAGAGAGTGATGAGCTCAAATACTTCCCCTTCAAGAAGGTCTCATATCCATCTCATATAAAAATATACACTCCACTAAAATTGTTCCATCCTCCCAACTACCGAGATGCAAACACAAATGTTCTTCAGAGCAGCACTGGCAGAACTGTTCTGTCTGGGAGATTCAAGAGCTGTTGGAGGCAAGAAGATATCTGAGCTACCAAATTAAACTTGGGTAGCTTATGCATGGGTGCGTAACCCTGGGTGTTCTTATTTCCTAATGCACCTGGGAGAGATGGATTTTTTTCTCCAACATAATTCTATAAGGCATAAATTTAATTTGAAATTTTGTAACCTTTGGAAAGTTAGTGTTAAAGCTTCTTTTTTAACCCACACATTAACATTAAATCTTTCATTTTTATTAAATAGTTTATATATAAAAAGAAATATCAAGGTGTTCTACATTCATATAAATGATTGTGATAACATTTAAAATTGTAAAGAAATCTATTGAAGAAAATATATCCTTAAATACTTACAATTCTAAGCTAAGCACAAGTGATCAACCTAGATAGTACCTTTTAAATATACAGACAGAGGTTTGTGGCTTCAGAAAGCAAAAATAGGAGAGTACAAGGATGGCTCATTCTTTTTCCTTTTACCACAAGACAGGATGGTCCAGTTTGGAAAAGCCAAGATCTTTTCTAAGTTCCAAATAGGTGCCATTGCTCACCCAAGAGTCATCATCAGATTTCCTGTGAAAAGAAGAAATACTTTCTGAAGGCTCTTGAAAATACTGTCCTGGTCTCTCTCTTTCCCTTTCCCTCTCCCTCCCTCCCACCCCTGCCAGGCTACCATTCTCAAATGTATGCAATGTCCCTAAAAGACCAGTACTGAAGTTGTGAGGGAACTGGAAGTCTGGCAAACACATTGTTCTTTCTGACTTTGACTTCTCAGAGTTTATAAAAAATAGTGCTTCTTGGAGAAGCATAAGTGAAGAAGAGTTTGTTGTATTCAAAACATGGCTGGGATGATAGTCACCACCTTGGGTATGAATATGTAAAAGCTACAAATCAACCACATTGTTCATATCAAGTGATAAAGTTAACATTCAAAAGAAAAGGAAGGTCGACAGCTCGGACTTGACCTGAGTGTCAGGGGAGGTGCTGTCGGCCCCAGCTAGCTGGCTGAATAAAGACTTTGCTTGGATTTAAAAAAAAAAAAAAAGAAAAGGAACTAGAAGCTGTAACAGTGTGGAGCGAGTAACCTTGGTTCACTATTCTTTGAATAGATAATATATTACCTAGATCAAAATTCAAAAGGTGCACAAAAGGGCAGGAGCTTAAAGTTTTCTTCTCCTCCTATCTCTCCACCTCTTATTTATCAACTTTATTCTTTCAGACTAGTTTCATGCATGTATGAATGTGTATGAACACATACTTCACCCCTCTCCCATTTTTTACATTTTCCTATCCCTTGAATTTTTGACATAGTATGTACTGGAGATCATTTTCCATCATCACAATAAGGTAGCAAACTACAGCCCAAACCTAAAGGCCAAAGCCAGCCTTCTGTCTGTCTTTGTAAAACCGTTTTATTAGAACACACCCATGCCCATTGACTTTAGTATTGTGTATGGCTGCTTTCACCCTGCACAGCGGGGTTGAGTAATCACTACTGAGACCTTACGGCCTGCAAAGCTAACAATATTACTACGTGCCCTCTACTGGAAAAGTTTGGTGACTCTGGTACTAAGGGGCTCCTCATTTTCTATGGCTTGGCAGAATTGGGCAAACTGGCTCATTTCAAGCATATACCTTTGTTAGAATAGGAAAACAAGTGTGACAAAAATCTGTTCCTGAGAGTATGGAGAAACAGGCATGCTCTCCTTTTGCTTTGAAGACATAAGACAATATCCGCCAACATTACAAAAGCACACACTCTGATCTCTACTTACAGGAATTCTTAATGTAACTACACTCATGCATATACAAAATAACATTACTTTATGTTTATTATATTATTATAAACATATATTTATAGAAGCTAGAGATTGAAAACAACCTCCTTAGTGCCCACCCCCACAGGGTACCTGTTAAATTGTGGTCAATCCCTACAACAGACTACAGGCAACTGTTTGAATTCACTGTCATTGAGTGAGTGTTAATGGCAACATCTAAGTCCCACATTCCTTTCTGTCACCTCTTTGCCAGTACTGCTGTTGCTGAAGAACTCTTGCCTTTTCTCTAACTTTTTATTTGTCATATCCAATACTCTGATAATACAGGCAATCAAAAGGAGAAAGAGCCATGGCCTTTTCCATACCAGACATAATTGTTAGATGGCTGCAATGACAACCTAGACAGTATTTTATATTCTGCATTTAAACGTTGATTCATTACCCACATAGCTGCAAAGACTTTGTGAAGTCATTTTGTTGCTTTCATATTAGATCAAGTTGATGAATCTCCTCACCTAGTTCTTGAGACAGTTTTGTTACCCACAATTTTTAATGATCCTAAAAAATACTGTAATGAACATCTGTGTAAATGTAGATTTTCCTTGTTTTTAAAGCAACACTAGATGATTTATCAAAGAGAAAAAAAGAAACAGTCTCCTTGAGGGCATATGTATGTATCTATCATTGATCAGTCTATTAAGCTATCCATTTATCTATGCCTTGCATTTTTCAGAAAATTAATTTAAGGCATCTTATTGTTTAGATATTAAAAGAAGTTATGAATATTTCAGGAAAAAACTCTGGTCAGTTGATCTTAATCACTTATATCCTGAGTTCGTGGAAGTGATCAGAAGGGATCTGGCAAAGACCACATCAACTCTAAGGGAAAGAGCATTATATATATTTTAGGGATAAACTGTTACTTGTTACTATTGCTATTTTGGAAATAATATTTTATCATTTACTGATAGAATAGCAGCTAATTCCTCTTAAAAGTATTCCTGTTGCCCATTAAAAAGCAATGGCAAACCCAAACTACCCCCAAACAAGGCCCTGGCTGCCCTCAGAGCAAGGCTAGGATGGAAGGGGTAGGGCAAGAGCCTGTCACTTTTCTTCATGTGCCTGTTTTAACGTTGATTTTTTAGATCAACCCTAAAATCGTATAGAGTTCTGGCCTGCAGTCAGGAGAGCCGGCCAGAGCCAGGATAGTGTGGCGGGTCCTCTGTGGACCGCCTATAATCTTTGGGCCTTCACTTCCTTTTAGTTAAGGTAAAAGGTGCTGAAGAGCTGATGATCTACGATGCCCCTTTTAAATCTTTCAGTCTATTTTTAACAAGACCTTCTTGGGAAGTTATTTCAAAATTAATAATAAATGTTTCAAGTCTAAGCACATTGGAGCATCTGCAATTAAAAAAGTAGACTACTTGGAATTTCTGTTTTGGTAACCAGTGGGTGATTGTTAATTATGTCTGTCATTCTGGGAAGTATACCTAGGCAGGTGACCCACCTTAGACGTGGATTTTAAAAGCTGGTCTGGTATTGGGAGACGGGTTGGGGTAGTCTGATTGCTTCTTCCACAGGCACTTACTGAGCACCTCCTCTGCAAAGTCACTGGGTGAGGCACTGAGGGGCAGCTGGGAAAAGGGCAAGGGATGCAGAAAAGGGGATGCTGCTCCTGTGTAGGACAGAGGAAGGGACAGCCCAGAGGCAAGTGCCCACAGAAAGTCCAGCTGTCACACAGAGGTGAGGTTAAACTACTCTGAAGCAGGAAAATCATTCAGAACCCTCTCATTTGGGTAGAGAACACCCCTGTTCAATTTCCTCACAGTGGGAGCATCAGGTATTGCCAGTACCTATTGAGCAATGACCCACACAGTCCCTGCACACACCTGAAAAACCGAGGCTGGTGTTCCACGTTATTTTCTTCTAAGACCCTCCGCCTTTCTCTCTGTAGCTGTTCAATCCTCTGCTTTTGTATTTCAGCTTCTTCTACATTCCCTTCTTCTAGAAACCTGAAGTATTGAGGAAAAAAATAAAGGAACATGAATTCCAAGAAAATATAACAATCATTACTACTACTGGGATTACATGTGCCTCAGACTGGATATTCAAAATGCTTTCCTATACATAAGACCCCTCTCCAACCCTTAAAAATACTCCAAGGACTTTGGGGCACAGTCTCCCTTGCATCCCTGTTCCTAATTCTACCTGTCTCCTCACCACCACCACCCCACCTCAGGTAACCCACTGTTACTAGTTTCTTATGCATCCTTCTAGAGATTTATACATATATAAGCTAGTGTTAATATACATCCTTACACCTCCCTCCCTGTTTAAAATATAAATGGTAGCATGGTGCACATACTGTTTATACCTTGGTTTCTTGTTTTTACTTTTTACTTAGCAATATATCTTGGAGATCTTTCTTGGTAGGACACAAATAGCTTCACTTTTTAATAGTGTACAATACTCAATTGTGTGGATATACCTTCATTTATTTAAACAATTCCCTATGAAAGACACTGGGGATGTTTCTAATTTTTTAATGTTAGAATTGCTGCTGTTAATGACCACATATATCTATCATTTTGCACATGGGTTAGTATATCTGTAGGAAAAACTTCTGCAAGTGGAATCCTGGATTAAAAAGTGAGTTTGTAGTATGGGCATTATAGCAATTTACTATAGACTTTTGAAAAATAGCATTATAGCATTCCCACCAGAATGTTATCAGAGTACCTTTTTCACATAGTCTCAGATCGCATCAAACTTTTGAATCTTTGCCATATGATAGGTTAAGAAAGAGTATGTCAATGTGGCTTTAATAACTTGAATACCTTTGATGAGATTGAGCATCTTTTCATGTGTTTAAGGGATATCTGTATTTCCTATTTTGTGAACTCTTCATTTCCCTATGTCCATGTTTTAAATGATTTTAATGATTTAATGATTTCAAGAATTTTTTGTGATCTTGATTTCTAGAACCAATTCATAAAATGGGTTGCAAATACAGATTTCTCAGTTTGTCATTTATCTTTAGACTTTCAGTATATATATATATTTACTTTACCATGAAGAAGGATGTTTTGTTTCTAAATAAAGTCATGTGTATCCATTTTTTTTCTGAGTTTTAAGTCTTAATTAGAAAGGCCTTAGGGCAGAGATAATTATTTCCATTTTACAAAACAGGAAACTGAGGCTAAGACTAAAAATATTTATCATATGTCACACAGATTGTCAGCAGCAAACCTAGGATCAGATGTTAGATCTCAGGGCACCAAAATAATTCAAATTCGAGGAGTAAGGCAGCTGGATTTTTTTTCACTCTTGAACACACAACACGTTCTATGTTATTATATGCAGGAAGACTCTTACAAATAAACACTTTTTTTTTGCTATGTCAACAGAAACAGGGCTCTACTAATGAATAAAGGTCAAGCCACACAGAATTAAGCTGGGCTTAATTCCCTCCATGGACTCAAAGTCCCCCTTGATCTCTACTCGTGATGACATTATCTCACTCAGGCTCTTTTGGTAGCCTGGGACAAGACTTTTTATAAAGAGTTTTACATCTCTGGAGATAAAGATTTTAAAATCCTTACCTTTGGTCTGGCCTAAATCGAGTGTCAGTAGGTGGTAATAAAGACTTTAATAATGGATCCATTTCATTTAATTCTAGCGCAAACTGTGTGAAGCCATAATACTGCTCATAACCTTTTGGCATGGGATCTAAAAGAAAAAGAAGCCATTCGTCTGTAACTTGCATTTCATTTTCTTTATATTTTAATTCCTTCACCTTTTTCATCTAGGACCAGCTACAATTTTTCTCTTTCAGCTCTAAACTTTTCCATTTCTACTAAAATATTCTGGCTAACAAATAGGTACTGAATATTTCTCTCTAAATTTTCTTCTCTATAAGTTTCCTTCTGCTTACAAGGATAAGGCCTCTTTGGTATGGCCATACAGCAAATTTATGCAATGCCATGAAGTTTCTATACTGTGGAAACTAGAACAATAATTTGTTACTAAAATAAACCTGTTAAAAAGAATTCCAGGCCCACTTTTCCTGACTAAGAAGACTCTCACCCTAGAGAATCCATTTTTCATTTAAGAAGTGTCAAATTCTCCTGGAACTCTGTCCAGTACCCAGAATACTGTTGAACCCAGGGCAAGTGGTCATTGTTATTCCTTTCTTTTCTGCCCCTCTTTACACCAACTCTTGTCTCTCCAAATCTTACAGATTTAAATTTAAAACCATCTCAGTAGAAGTTAGGAATAGGGATGGCATTATACCAGCAGAAATACTGCCAGCTGGAACCACAAGAGACAGAGAGAATAGGACAGAATGAAGTTAAGCTCTTGGACTACTGGTGTTTCATAAGCTGGCTCCCTAATGCTATTCAGCTGCAAATATGCGTTAGCCTTCAAGTAAAGGGAAGATGACTCTGAAGGTGAGTCAGAGATCCTCCAGGCTGCCACTCCCACCACAGGCCCAGACTATAGTTCCAGCGGGCAAGGCTGCCTCTCCCTTTCAAAGGGTGGGGCCACTCGCATAGTTTCAACATGCCAGGCTGCCACCACCCAGGGCCATGGGGGCCACGGAGGGAGGGCCACTGCCCCAGTGCGTCTGGAGGGCAGGGAATCAGAGAGAATGATCTCTAGTCTTAACATCCAGTGGCATCCACTGTGCTAGGTTTTGGACTTGCTTGGGAACTACCATCCTTTCTTCTTTCCTATACCTCCCCTTTGGAATGGGAATGTCCATCCTCTGCTTATCCCACTATTGTGCTTTGGAAGCACATTTTGGTTCCACAGCTGGAGAAGATGAACCATACCTTAAGTTTCATCCATACCCAATTTAGGTGATATTCAAATGAGACTCTGTATTTCAGACTTAAGAGTTGATGCTGGAATGAGTTAAGACTTGGGGGCTGTCGGGATGGGATAAATATATTTTGCATGTGAGAAGGGAATGGTTGAGGGGGTGCCAGGAGCTAACTACTATGGACCGAATGTTTGTGTCCTCCCCAAATTCATATGTTGGAGCCCTACCCCACTATGGCTGTATTTGGGGCCTCTAAGGAAGTAATTACGGCTGAGGTCAGAGGGGCTGGGCCCTGATCTGGCAGCTGTCTGCAAGCCAGGAAGAGGGCTCTCAATAGAATCCAAATTTGCCAGCACCTTGATCTTTGATTTCCCAGCCTCCAGAACTGTGAGAAAAGTAAATTTCTGTTGTTTAAACTACCCAGTCTGTGATATTTACTTTAGGAGCACAAGCAGACTAAGGTAAGTGTATTTCCCTAACTTGAATTTCAGCCAAAAATGAAGCTAAAAATACACAAATTTACACATCAAGTAAATCAAATATAGGCTAATAGAATCCACTCACAGCCTCAGCTCTAGTTGTTTTCATATACAAATATCAATACAAATGCTTTCCATGAACTCTACCGCAGACCCATTTTTTTAAAACTTCATAAGTCCTTTTTGTCTAATTTTAAATCTAATTCTCTATATATCATAGGGTGAAAATAATAGCAAAACTTCCCACTGTTTTCTAAAATCCACTCCAATCTCCCAACCACCAAAGTAAAGACAGTGGCTTTTCTTGAAGATGAGCAGGGTGCCAAGGCAGAAACATAAAGTCAATGAATAACAACCTTACCGAGTTTTCTTTTGTCAAGCTACTACTTTAACATCCAGAGAGAATGGCAGTTCTCATCTGTGAGCTATACTTTAGGCAAAGGAGAGCAAGTGTCTCACCTGCAAAATCTCAAGAGTGCCTCTGAACATCTGAAGCCAGGAAGGTGGCCACATGTGTCAATTCATTCTATAGCATCATGGGAATCTCTGTGATGGTGGAAGAGATGGCTGCTCCTCACTGAAGGAGGCACTGCTGTTGCCTACTCTACAGTCATTTCCCTTTTCTTCTTGCCAATGGAAAGCTGATCTTTTCACGTGGCATTGTGCCCTCCCTGGGGGATGCATCTAAGCCCATCTGAACCTCTCCTGCCTACCCAGTTGCCCATGACTGGTTTAGGGATGAGTTTGGACCCACTTCAGGATGACAACTTATAAAGACATTTGCTGGGAGATCCTAGGTAACAGTTCATTCCTGAAAAGAGGAAGGCACAAGAGAAGAAAGCTATTTTGTCTTCCCATCTCCTCTTAATGAGCTGTCACTTGGGGACATGATACTGAAGCATGACAACCATTTTACATCCATGAGAGGAAATATCACTGCCATACTGGGGAGTGGCTAGAATGTGTCCTCAATGATCTGTGCTCTTGACATAGGTAAGTTGCCTATGTAACAAACCTGGGGCCATCCATCCCCTCAATTGTTAAGAAACAGCATACATCTAATGGCTCAAGCCACTATTAGAATGTTTTTTCTTTTTTGTTTTGATTAGCCTAAAACATACCAATGGTGGTATTTCAGAACTATGGTACAATATGACCATGCCTTAGAAACATATTTATCATATTAGAAGATGAACTAAAGTCTTAACATGTTTTGGGGGACATATTATTGAAGGTTTGGCTTCTCTAGCCCTTCTCCCACAGCTGCTCAAAGGACACAACATTCTTCTGGAATTACAGCAGAAGTTGGAGTGGTTTATGGTGCTGGGAAAATCTGGGGGACCCCTAGCTCTTGTAGAACCTCAGGCCACTCTGCTTGTCTAGTAAGTTTTCCCTTTATTCCTACTCTAGAATGACTTCTTGTGCTTCACTGACATTCCTCCTTAGTGCTCAGCATAGGCTCAGGAATGATGTGTACTGACTGGAAGGCTTCCTCAGGGTGACCCTGGATTAGCAATGGCTTTGTTATGAGATTAAAAGGCAGGACTTAGACCAACTAAGGTTTTGTTGATAAGCATGAGGCTGAGTTTGAAATATGATTAGGTAGGACCAGTACCTGAAGATGGTTCAAAGCAGGCAGAGGCTAGAGACAACAGGCACTGATGCCAGCCACCTGCAGTTCCTCTGGCCATGCCCCACCCCCCACCCTCTGCCCAGGGCTGATACTAACTGGCTCTCCAGACACAAGCAGACGAAGAAGAGCCACCACAATAGATGCTTTCATGCCATTTTCCAAATATCCGATGTACTGCTTTTCCACTCTTGTCGAATACTGTACCTTCAATCTCATGGGCATTAGTGCTCCAGTATTTTGCCTAGGATTCAAATGAGACTTCTCTGTTTATATTTTAGTGTCAACTTATTACAGATATTAAGAGAAAAAGAAAGAAAGAGAAAAAAACAAGAATGATTCTACATCACATATAGTTTACCAGTTCTGGGTCCCGACTTAAAAAAAAAATCATATGTTAATTATTTAATACAAATTATCAGCTAACCCTTTATTTATAGTTTGTAACTCAACAACTAACATTCGTGAAAGATATATTTTCCCCTACTTTTGCTCAGTTCTCACACATCAGCCAAGTGGTGTGAGTGGGTCTTAAGCCCCCTCCTCTGGAACAGATGTTTGACAGCTGTCACTGTGGCTCTGACTATTGCAATTTAAAAGAAATACAACTCATAATTTTTTCTCTAAAGGAACCAGATAGTCCTTTGTAAACCAACCAAGGAGGCTGCTTTGTAAACCAATCAGTTTTCAGTTTCTTCTATTACTTTTGTCCCCAGTCTAGATCTGTTCATCCAACCCATAGGAACCTTATTCAATTCATACTCACATTGTAAATTGGTCCTGGTCTGAGTGAGACCAGGTCAGCTCAGCTCAGCTCAGACTTGTGGGTTTTATACAGTCCCACAGGGTGGCCAGCAGAGGGAGCTCTAACTCCCTAGGGTTGCTTTTTTTTAGCTATCCCAACTATCTTGCTGCCCTAAAACCCTCTACAGGAGAACAGAAAGCATTCATTCATAAATCAAGAATTCTAGTACTATTTGCAGCCAAAACAGAACCCATGTTTGGAAATCATAAAGTTGAGTGGCGTTTTCAGGCCTCTTCAGGTGGTTTCATTTCTCCATTCTACGTCTGTGGGGAAAATGGGAGGAAAGGCAGAGTAGAGCAGCATCTCGGGGCCGTATCAGAAATGTAACATTGCATTCTCTAGTCATGTAAAAATGGGAGGAAGGGGAAACAAGCACCAACTAGGCTCTTAGTTTTTTTCCGAAGCAAGAGTCAGATTTTCTGCTAGAGATACTTGCCAACACGTCCAGTGCTGGCACCATGGTGGGCCACCACAGAGGGAGGTAGTCGTGTCTCACGAGTGATGTCTGCACCTGCATTCACATTTTCTTTCAACGCCAGAGGCGTATCCAACTTTCCAATTCCTGTCACTTTCACAGCTACAAAAATCTATTCTCTGGTCCTAAGTGAATGACTACCAGGTGGGTGGTAGAAATGTGAGTCACGCACATTTCCTTGGGGAAAATGTTAAGAACTAGATGGCTCTTATCTAGTCTACCTATTCCATGCTGTCTTCTGCTTCTTTTTTTTTTTAAATTTTTTATTAAGGTATGATTAATATACACTCTTATGAAGGTTTCACATGTCTTCTGCTTATTTTTGCAGAGAGCTTAGATGAAGTTTTTAAGGCAGGGTCACTTTCATCTTACTCCAAATCACTACTAGCATTTTATCTGTCCACAACCCAGTTTGATTTCTAGGGTCTAATGAAGAACCCAAACCACCTCTCCATGATGCCCCCGACCAGCTACAGGTGGTGCAGAGATACTGCATGGAATTCCGCAACTAAAACCTAATCTCTTGGCTTGTGATTTTTATCTTAATTAAAAGCAAATGTTCCTTGAGGAGGGTAACATTTTATAGCCATATTAAGCATATGAGATTTTTAAGCGGGTGCTAGGAGTTGAGGTTGGAGGGGAATGTGTGTGTGTGTGTGCACATTTGTGCACATGTACCTGTGCATGTGGTTATGTGTGCAAGAGTGTGAGTGCAGGGGTGGGGAGGACAGGCTGTGCAGGGCCTTGTGGACCATTGTAAGGATGCAGGCCTTACTCAAGGGCAGACAGAAGTTGTTGGAGGATTTTGGTGAAATACAGCATAACTTTCTTTTTTTAATTGTAGTAAAACATACATAACAAAATTTACCACTTTAGCCATTTCTAAGTGTACAATTCAGTGACATTAAGAACACTCACAATGTTGTGCAAATACCATTACATATCTCTAGAACCTTTTCAACTTTCCAAACTGAAACTCTGTACCCAACTGGATAATAACTCCCTAGCCCTCCTTCCCCTCAGCCCCTGGCAATCATCATTCTACTTTCTATGCATTTGACTCCCTGGGTCCCTCATAAATATAGAGATACACAATATTGGTTCTTTTGTGTCTGGCTTATTTTGCTCAGCATGGTATCTTCAAAGTTTATCCATATTGTAGCATGATGACCTAGGTTTTAGAAGGTCCCTCTGGCTGCAGTGAGGACCGACAGCAGGGGAAGAAGATGAAAGGAGGAAGGCCAAGAAGGGCTATGGCCCTGGTCCAGGGGAGAGAGGCAGGGGGTAACCAGGGAGCCCCCGGCATTGTTTGTCTACTGACCCGAAGGCAAAGATAACAATTGCCTGAATACCCTGCGCCCTGAGACTGCAGCTCTGCCAAGGTCTTTCCAGAGTCAGCACTCACAAGGCCACCTGAGTTACCTTTATAAAATTCACTTTGCAGTGGCAGGAATCATCACTCAGGTTCCTGATGACAATCTCTCCATAGTGCTCAATCCATTTCTGCCCACTTAAGATGTTATGGATGCAAGAGGTCACTTTGTTCCACTCAAAATGATCTCCAAAACTAAAAAGGAGGAAAAAGTCAAAGTAACAATTCCCAGAAGAGCCAGCAGCAAATGCAAACACTGCTCTTTTAAAAAATAAGCCATGTAATGAATTACTCCTTCCTTCCTTACTGAACCAATACTGAGTGCCTAAGCTGCCCTGGGCATTCTGAGCTTCCACGACCCAAGGAGACATGCCCACTAGGGGGTGACAGCAGTCACACTGGGGCGCTCTGGAGGCTGCCAGGGGCTTCAGCAGAAGCTGGTGGTCACCTGATCAACCCATTCCCTCCTTTGACAGAGGAGGAAACTGAGAGCCAGAGGTGACTTGCCTAAAGTGACCAAACTAGGAAAGGGAAGTGGCAATGGGAAAAGTATGGGAATTTTTTACAATTTGCTCTCCCTACACACATACATATTTGTGTCCACACACGTATATTTATGTACACATACACATGTATTTTATGTATATATACATACACACATCTATCTTATACACAAATCTTAAGATCCATTGATCTTAAATCTTTTACAATGAGAAAGTATTCAGATACTACTTTCAGAGCTAAATAATAATTATGAGGACAATGGTAAGAAGACCAAACATTACGTGGCACATATACTATGAACCAAGTATTACTTTAAGTGCTTTACATTCACAACAACCCTGTGAAGTAGGTGGTTTATTATTCCCATTTTATATATCGGGAACTGTTGATCAGAAAGGTTAAGGAACCTGCCCAAGAAGCTGTAATTAGTAAGTGGTGGAGTAAACGTTAAGTCCTGGCAGCCCAGTTCCAGAGGCCACGCTCACAGCCATTTTGCTTTATAAATGATATTAATAATCCCTATAGGATCAAGGCCATATCCTTCTTAAAAGGAATAGTGGCAGCGAGGCATGGCAACCAATATTAAAGAAAAACTACCATTCTTAATTTTGTTAGAAAGTGGAAATATGTTTTAAAACAGCTACTCTTCCAGGAACTTTGTCCTCCAGGAAACATTCCCATTTGACTGAAAGAAAATGCAAGATTGTCAAAATGAAGTACATTTGAACCTACTGTGAAACCAACTAAAAGATAAGAACAGATGCTCGACACTACAGGGGACAGTGGCCAGCCATATGCTGTTCCTAAACCTCTGTCTTGGCTCTAAATTCCATGAAGTTCCTAATCACAGAAGAACTTACACCGGCAGAGTTACATGGGTTGTGCCAATGGGAACAATTTCCATGGATTTGCCCCAGAATTTGTTTTTCCATCTCACATCTGAAATGAAATACCAATTATTACATATTTATCAAGAGAGCTAGGTAGATCAAAGAGTTCTTAGGCTGGATAAATGATTAATCACGATATAGAACAATCTCTTCATGATAAAATCCATTGTCTTATGGGATAATTTTCATTCATTTTAAGTACGAACAGAGTACTCAGAACAGAATCAGGGAAACTAAACTTATAAGATGAAGTCCCTCCCTTGGAAGAACTCATGGTATGAAAGGCAAACAGAAGTGAAAACAAGCAATGCCCCCTCGGTGAGGCACGGGCTGCAACTGTGCACACGGTGAGGCGACATGGAGCCCGAGGAGGAGGAGTGACTCCCATGCCTGAGCAAGGCAGCAGAGAAGGCCTGTCTGCAGAGGCCATGAAAACTGGGCTTTGGAGAACAAGCCAGAGTTCACCAGGTGGAGAAAAAGTAATTTAAGGCAGAAGACACAGCTTGTCCAAGGGGACATAAGAGAATATGGTGTAGTTCTGTCCTGTAGGTCTCAGATTGTCTACAGGGAAGAGCAGAAAGACAGACTGAATACAAAAACTCAGTGGGCTCAAAAACCAGGCTAAGAAGTCTGTTTTGTGTGCACTGGGGAGGAAATAAGGTATTGTTTACACAGAGAACTAATATGATTAGACACAGGTTTTGCAACAATGTTTGGGAGCGATATGGAGAATGGACCAGAAGCAGAAATGAAAAGCAAGGTGACAAGTTATGAGGCTACTGTAGCTGCTCCAGGGGTAAATGAGGGTGAAGTGAACCAAGACAGCAGCAGTGGGGGATGGAGTGGAAGGGAATAATCCTAGAACCACTAGAGAAGCAGAAATAGAACTGGGTGACAAATCAAATGCAGACTGGTGAAGACAGAGAGAATTTGTGGATGATTTCATTTTTTCTAACTTGTAGGAATGGTAGTGCCAACAGGGAAACAGAGAACAGAAAAAAAAATGGCAGAGATGGATGATCCCTCTGATTGCTGCACGAAAATCCACTGTAGGGAAGTAAAGGTGAGGGCAGGGAGGCAAGGATGCTGCCATGACCATGGTCCAGGAGAGAGGTGGCACTGAGACCAGGAAGCCCCTGGCCAGAGACTGCATGATCCCATTTATACGAAATACCCAGACTAGGCAAATATGTAGAGACAAAAAGTGGATTAGTGACCGCCTAAAGATAGAAGAGTCTGACAGAATTTGGAAGCTGGGGCAGTGAGGAATATTGGCTAAAGAGTTTTTTTTAAAGGATGAAAATGTACTAAAATTGATTTAGTGGTAATTGTATAACTCTGTAAATATATTAAAAACCATTGAATTGCACCCTTGAATTAGGTGAATTGTATGGGATATAAATTATCTCAAAGCTGTTACCCCCAAAAAGTTAATTGTTTAAAGCAAAAACAGTAATAACATATTCAGGGTTTATAACATAATAAATAAAATGTATGTCCACAAAAGCACAAAGGTTGGGAGAAGGGAACTGGAAGTATACTTTTGTAAGTTTCTTATACTAAACGTGAAGTGACTAATGTTACTTGAAGATAGCCTGTGATACATTAAAGAAATATAATGTGTTCCTAAAGTAACAATTAAAAATTCAACAAGGAGGTATAGCTAATAAGACAAAAAGAGATAATGAAATCATAGAAAGTATTCAGCCTAAAAGGCAGAAAAGAGGAAAGAGGGAACAAAGAACAGATGCAATAAATAACAAGGGGCCACATTTAAACCCAACTACATCAATAATTACAAAAATGTAAATGGTCTAAATAATGCAGTAAAAGAAAAACATCAGATTGGATAAGAAAGCAGGATCTGGGAGTCATGGACCTATGGGAACAGGTGGGATTGTCCAGGAAAAGGCTGATGAGGAGGGAAGCCATGAGTAACATAAAGAGCACACGAGAGGTACTTGAAGAAGACCCTTCTGATTACATGGTACATAACTTAAATGAAGTGCTGACAGGGCCAATGACACTTAGCAATTAGTGGGTGAGGAAAAAATAAGAATTATTTCCAGAGAGTTTCAGTGAAAGCTAGAAAAATTTCTAATCAAGCTTCAATTCTAAACTTTAGTAGCAAAGATTCAGAAAGGAAACTGGTTTTCATAACCTGAACTGGTAACACTGATTTTGCCTCTAGAGAAAGGAACTGGGTGGCTGAGAACTGGGGTGGAGGAAGAGTCTTTACAAAACACTTTTTCATATCTTTAACATTTTATAGATGTATTTTTTTTAAAAAAGGCAGTGTGGCAAATCAGGTTTTATTACTGTTAGCAGAGGAAAATGTTTTAAAAGCTGACATGTGTTCATTATTTGAAAACCTGGGATGCTCAGATTTTTTTTCTATAGTACACACCAACTTTTGAATAAAGAAATACGTGAACAAAATTTGTTAATCCATTTAGGAATTGTGTACAAGCCTTACTTACCCATCCCCTCCCAAATCCAAAATATAAACAGAATATAGGAATAACAACCCCAAAGCTGGAAAAAAAAAAGTCAGCAATGTAAAATCTGATTTTAGAAATAAAATTTAAATTTTTCAAAGAAAAAAAACCCTTCTACTCTCTAGACTCTAGACAAGTAACTGGAAATACTTAGTATCCCTTGAAATATGTGAGACATTTCAAGTGGCTGGAATAAAACAGAGAAAAAGTGAAAGGAATAAATGGTGGTAGCTCAGACAAAGAGTGAGAATTTTTTTTTAAAGGGAACAACTAAATTATCCTCCTGAATCCTTAACTATGAAGTAGACAAGTAACAGTTATTGTTCAGAGATGAGAGCAAGAACACCAAGTGGTACAGATCCTTCCAACAAGGTCCAAGTAAAGGGCCCACTTTTGAACTAAGCATTTACAGTAGTTTCTGACTAAAATAAATCTATAATATTATAAAAAATGATGGAGGTCAAATATATCTGCACATTACCTTGCCAGAAAACAAAATTTCCAGACTCAGCGTGACATGCAGAGATAGGTGGATGGTGGCTGACCTGATGGAAACAAAGACCAGAAAACAAAAAATTAATTAACTTTGTGTCTCATGAACACCATTCCTTCTCCCTTGCATGGTGATTTAACAGTGCTGTGTCTAAACGAATGAAAAACTGTTTTAATTTTCCTTTAACATGTCTGTCCTCAAGAGGGTGCTAGTGATACAGTCAGCACCCATTTGCTCAAGTTCACTTAGGGGTGAGAAGAAATTGGATGAATGAAAGCCTCCAGAAACCCTGGAGAAAAGCGGCCAGTGGTGAGTGATGAGGATAGAGACTCATTTTGAAAGATGTGAAAATAAAAACAGGAACATACAAGGCCTCCCTGCTCAGAAACCCTACAATCCACTGGCTACCAATGTCAAAATCTCTACAGCTGTTCTAAAAGTTCCTACAAACGTTTTAATTAAGAAGTCAACTGGTACATATTTTTAAATGTACAGGTAAGCAACACAAAATGCTCTTTGGCTCAGCAGATTTCACTCTTTTGCAAATCGCATCAAGAAGTCCAGCCTCTTTTCAAATCAATTACAAGAAGAACAACCCGAGATAGTTTTTTGAAAAGAATAGGGGGATGCGTGAAATAGATGAAGGGAAAAAAATCGGTGGGAATGTCTGACATCTTGATATGAGCAATGGCTACATGAGTGTCTACACATGTCAAAATTCATCAAGCTGTACACTAAGACTTGTGCATTGTATTGTATGTGCCTCAATATAAAAAATAATTTAAAAAAATAATGTTTCTGTAAGAAAAGAACTAAACAACTATTGAAGAAATGTTAGTCAACTGCTAAGAAAAAAATTTTTTTTTCATTTTCTATCAAGATAAAAATATCTTGAGTAAATAATGCAATTACGTTCTAGAAAAGAGAATCCTCTTTAACAGAGGCAGTAGCACATTCCCCTGCCTTTTGTTGCTGGGGTCATTGCTTCTGTTTTATTTCTAAAGAAGCTGAAGAAAAAAATGGCTCCTTAGTTAGATTTTCTTATTATCTTCGTAACTCAAGGCACATGAGGGATATACATAGTTATTATAATTAGTATCAATGAAATCAAAGTACTGCTGCCAGCAGCATTTCCAGAAATTGCTCAGACTTCACTGGTTCTTAGTAAAATATTTTATATTTAGAGCATCTAGCCCAAAGCCCTCATGTTACAAATAAGGAGACTGAAACCAGAAAGATGAAGTCATGTTTCCCAAATACACTGGTACAGAAGAAGCCGAGGTAAAAGCCAGCATTTGGGGCTTACAACAATGGTTTTCAGGGGGAATGTGATAAATCCCTAGCCACCCATCTTGCTCAAGACCCTCAGCTGCAATAAGGATCATGATTTGAAAACCATTTCTCTGTGTGCCACTCCTTTAGGTTAGGAACAGCAGGACAGGATACTTGAGTCATGCCATATACACATTTAACTGATGGAATTTTAACTATATCAGCTTACCCCAAAGAAAGTAGAAGCAGATTTAAATAGTGCTGGTATTTTTCAGGTCTCAGTGAACATACATCCTAGATCCAATATGAGATGGACTCTTAAGAATGCAGCCCCTCCCAGAGCCTATGGGATTCTTAGGGGTAACTTTCATTTCCAGCACAATTTAGAAATCTAACTCCTAAAATGCAACTAGCCGCTTGCCTTCATTGTCTTCTTTTTAATCCAACTCCTTGAAGATACTTTATATCACAACATGCTGCACCCATCTCTGCCTCCTTCCTCCACCAGCTCTCAGTGCAAACTCTTTGGGGGACTGTTAAACTCTGGGATACTATAAAACTAAACCAGGGCAAGACAATAAATCCCCACCAACCTCCCCCTACCCAGTGCAGTGGGGGCGGAGCTATGGGATGTTCCCCCTTCCTCATAATGTAGGCATATTTTAAAGTAGAATCTTATAAGGCAGAAATAATGTAGTATTATTCCCACAGAATCTATGCAGTAAAAAATATAGGGACCACAGCCTTGATCAGGAATTTGGCATTTTATTAGGAGTGGCCAAATGTAAGCATCAAAGCCAAATACAGTATAAAGCTATAAATCTTTACTGTAATAATTTTAAATTCCATGAAACAGGGATAAATATTGTCCATATTAACTATAAAAGAAGCCTTATCATACCATAAAGTATATGTATGTCCCTTATGCAACTGTGGCCTTTTAAAACTATTGTGTCCAATTAGTGTATTACTGCTTAGCGGAGTGCCTTTAGATAGGCTCAAAGGATGTTTTCTGAATGAATAAATCTCAGCATTCAAATACCAATGATTTTGCTTATTTTATTCTAGCTTAAAAAGGTCTTTGGGAATGATTTATTTGGTGCACATTGCTTTTAAGAAGCTTATAGAGCTTTCCAGGGAAATTAAATTTATGCCTTATTTTTTCTTTGACTTATTTCCTTACAACAGCTATTTGTTCATGAAGTATTTCTGGAGCTTCTGCCATGGGCTGCACTAGCATCAGGGAATGAGGGATAACTTTTGGAGTTCCACAGATAAGGCCCTAACTGGGCAGTATCACCTTTGGTTGTATGACCTTGATCAAGTTTTTAAACCCTTTGGGCCTCAGCTGCCTCATCTGCAAAACAGGGCTGATACCACTGACTCTGCAAACTGATGACAACATGTAAAAACGCCAGGGTCATATGCTGGTATGAAGTAGGAGGGTCATTTCTCATGAGTGGTATTTCCATGTAGTTCTCATGGTAACCATGAGTCTTCATTATGCTTATTTTACAAATAAGGAAACAAATCAAAGAATCATCCCCTGCCACATAGTTAGTGACAAGGGAAGAACTTTAAACTGAGGTCTTCTGATTTCAAATCCAATGCTCTTTTATGCTCCAGTTGCTCTCAAAAGTTGGGCTCTGGTCCTTCCCTAAAGCCTCCGTGCACGATTAAGGTCTCACGGGTACTTAAGAGAAATAATGTGTTGAGTCTGACCTTTCAAAACTCTTAGTCTCATTTATTCCTTTGTAAAATAAGGTCCATATTTCTATAATGTAATGCTGTAATTCTAATATTTTGATGTAGTTTTCAAATTCTACCATCAGTGGTTGCCAGCCAATTGGAAAAGATTATGCTAAGGCTTTGACGAACCTGAATGCTCATAGAAACTGGGTAATTCATGGTTCATAACTTAATCTTCATTGAGGGCAATTTTTCTAAAATCTGCTGGAGTAGAGAATAAAATGAGCACAATCTAACCTGTGTTAGTGTGGGATTTGTTGAGTTTCTATTCTTGTTAACATTGTAACCCAGACGTAACCCAGAAAGACATTAGATTCTCGAGTTTGAGTCGGAATGGCCAAGTCCCAGAGCAGACATTCTCTATCAGCCCACTGGGTAAAGCCAGTTCAGACTGTTTTTTAGTATTCTTCTCCATCACTTCCTCTCCATCCCAATCAAATAGGAGCAATTTCTGATTGGTAAGGTTTCCCAAACATTCAGGAAATTAGTATATGTTGTTTTTATTATGCATGCATTTATATGTATGTTTCTTTCTATAAGCTCAAAGTCATTAAGTCCCTCTGGTGGTTACAAATTCTTGTCTTCATTTGTGTATCTGAGCTCTTTCTTCACCCTATCCTCATCACTTTTGATTTATGCTTTGAATGCACTTTAAACAAAAGGCAGGTGGTAAGGGGGAGAGGCAGATGACAAACTATTTCAATATTTCTGTATTCTTTATTTTCTTTTACAGATTTAGAAAAATATCCCATCAATGTATGACTTCTACAGCTTGGAGGAGTTTGTGGGTCATGGCCTGGACTTAGGATCTTATTCCAGGTGACATGACATGGGAGCTTGTTGGAGGGCTGCAGATGTTGCCCCTGTTTGCAGCGATCCCTCTGGATGCAGGGCGAGGGACTGACCATGGGAACAGGAGAGCCGTCCACAGGCAGCTTGGGCTTGGTGGTCGGCACTACTGAGAGACACAGGGAACGTGGCTGGCTTCGGAAGGAAGGCTTCTGGGGGGAGGGCCCATGCTTAGCTGGTGAACAGGATATGGGTTATCTGAGAAAGTTATTAAGGACCACGCCAAGATACTGGCCTGATTTGGGCGAGAATGCACTCACCAATTATTTTCTCTTTTCTATGTTCAGTTAATCACTTACTGACAAACATGGCTTCTTGCCAAAAACAGAAACAGAAACACATTAAATGACAGCCTAGAAATGGAGAAGCATGGGTTTATTAGTTCACTTATATTTGACTTATTGCTAGTTTTATTTGAACAGCTTGAATTTCCCTTTTGATAATGTTTTTAAATAAGATGCCACTTTAATCAGTAATTAATAACTGCCTATGAGTAGACAAAAGAACTATTTGAAGAGGTGACGTGAGTGTGCCTGGAGAGACATGATAGGTGTGGTATTTTAAGTCTATCCAAGAATGTATATCAGAATTCTCCTGATGAGTCACAGAAAAGCAAACCCATAAAGCAAAGGAAAAAAGACTTCATTTAAGTCTCTTGTACTTCAGAAACTTTCACGAGCCCATTTGGCTTTCCTGTCACAAACTCTCCACAGTATGTGGCTGGGTAGGTAAACAGTTACAATGATTTGACAGTGGTCTGCCACTAGAAGTTCCAGGTAATTAGGAAAAGACACTTTAAATAATAGTTTAACTGCATATCCTTGAGACACCAAGCCTTTTCCAAAGGCACAAAGAGGGAAGTTTAGCTAACTGAAATGAGTTTTCTGATGCATCTCCAGTCCCTGAAGCTCAGGGCCACTGTTAGCTTTCTGCTAGGCAGAAGGGAACCAAATGAAAACAACCTGCCAGCAGGATACTCAGTTCCTGAGGAGAGAAAGGAAGCCCTTTCTTTCTGAAGTCCCCCTTTTCTGGGCTTATTTAGAAAGCCAAGGTTGAATCAGACTTCTTGGCACAAAGACATCTCCTATCCTGAGAAGGTAGAACAGCCAGAGGTTAGAACATAGGCCAGTAATGTTGATGATTTACTCCTGAATGTTCCTCAGACACAAAGGCCACTCCTCAGCCTGCAATGGGAGCTGGGAACAAAGTCCTACAGGAGTTTGGAAGATGAAACGTTTAAGTGACAATGACAGGCAAAATCCCATGATCTGAACAGTATGCAAAAGGCTCTTTTCACATCAGCAGCTGATGACTGACAGCTCTGAGCACAGTAACTAAATCTACACATGAGACCCCAAAAATAGTGAGGGAGCAAGCACACTGGAATGGAAACAGAGTGTGTTGGCTGAGGGGCACTGGGGGGCGCTAACGGTCTAGGCCTGGGTCTCCTCATCTATAACCGAGCCAAGCCTCACCTGCTACACAGGGGTATTCTGCAGATCAGAAAAGACCCTGTATAAACGCGAAAAGCATAAAGCACTCTGCAACCTAATGCTTAACTGTTGGGAAAAACTGACCAGCAAATGCTTTCTCTGGTTTCTGACCACGTGAGTCATTCTGATACTGCAATTATGGGTCTTTTAGAAACAAGATAGAAGAGCAGGCTTGTGATGTAGCTGAACTCTGTGAAGTGGCAATTACTACGTCAACTTCCTTGGCCACTGACCACTTTGAACATCCACATACCCACCAAAACCACAAAGCAACAAAACCCAAGGGCTTGAAGGAAAAGGGGACCTGCCAGTTTTCAAGTCACCTGACTCTGATGTCTAGAAAACTCAGGAGAAGAGCCAAGTTACCCTTGTTTCTGTCCAGGTCCTTTCACTCAAGAGATATATGAGTCCATTAATGTCCTTGTTAGAATAAAATTCCTCCTGAAAATAATAACTTGGGGGCCTGCCCAGTTTATTACATTAGTCATCCATAATCTCTACTCATGATGGAGCTGCACAAGAAAGAAAAAAAAGGGTTTGGGCTTCCCCCAAGCCCTGGAGGCTGTAGTTTATCACCTACACACAACGGGTAAGAGCATACATGCTATCTCCATACAGGCAGAATGTCTCCTGGGTTGGAAACAGAAAGAGCCACACTGGCAGATACCAGCATGAAGCAGAATAAACGCTCTAGTACTGTCTTTAGATGTGCTAAATCAGAAGGCCTTCATGAACAATAGGTCAGCTGGTCAGCATAAACAAGGGCAGGAAGGGGACTGGGGGGCTGAATGGATGTGTCTCCTGTTGACCCGGAAAAGGAGGGCCCTGGCCGAAATCCTTTCCACGCCTGGGGCAGTGGGCAGCCGGCACATTGAATTAAACAGCCGCCTCTCCTCATTGTACATTCACCTGACGATCACAATTTTGGCTTCTCAAGCAATCTGTCTATGGGGAATGTAAGCCTGGTCATGCAGCAAAGCCTTCTGGTCCCCAGGGTAGGACCAGGGCAGGGCTCTTTTTCATAGTAAATGCACACAGTAGCGTTCTAGTTTATATATCAGTCTATTTTAAGCTTAGCTAGTGTGACTTGTCCCTGAGAAACTCGGTGTGTCTCTTGGTATATTCTTGGGTGTATTAAAAGAACCAATTAACTGAGGCCACAAGCCTATACTCCAGACAGATGAAGCAGCCCATCGTGATCAGAACTGGTGGTAGCACCATGGCGAAGCCAGCCATGAGGACTCTTGGCTGTCACACGGCTGGCTTTCTGTCAGAGACTCACTGGTAACATTATACCCCCTTCAAACCACTTGAATAGAGTAGACATAGTGTATATTATTTCTATCTACACTGTTATTACTACTCTTAACACTGTATATTAAAAAGCATTTTGAAGTCGCCTCTAAATATGAGAGCAATGACCATGTACTGAACAGTGCAAGTACTTTTTATATCAGTATATTATTTCACTTAAGCCTTACTGCAACCCATGAGCTAAGCATGATCATTCTTATTTCATAAAGAAACAACCGAGGCTCAGGAAGCTTAAGTAGTTTATACAAAGCCACACACAGAGCAAGTGGTGGGGTTAAGATTTGAAAGCAGGTCATTATATCCAGCACACCCTTTGCTACTAACAATGACCAGATCTCTTTCTTGCTTATTTCCTTGGCATCCATTTCATGGAACTAGAGACTAAGTTATGTAATGCTCCTTCTGTCTCTGTGCACATGTGCCCATGAGCTGTGCTGCCTCTCTCCATGCCACCACTGAAGATACCTAAGCAGATACTCAACTTGTCCCTGCCCTGTCTTCAGGGGTTCATGGGATGTAAGCTTAGCTTTATACAAGCTCACATTACTACTCTTTTCTTATACCTATTCATCCTGTCCTGATTGTCTGCTGTAGTCTGGGGCTATTTTTGGTTTTGATTTTTTTTTTTCACATGAGTGCATGTAATGCCATGGTAACCAAATTGTATTTTCATTTATTCTCATTCTGTTTTAGGTTAGTATTTAAATAACCAAGTTGAATTTGCATTAGATTTTCTTACCCTTTTAACTACTGATTTAACCCCTACCTCCCCAACATCAGTATTTCTCATTTTAGCTTCTAACTGGAAAGCTACTGCAAATGTGCTTTGGAATTATTGCATATTCATTTTCCTTTGAGTTTCAGAAACCACTGCTTATAATTTACCATTAAGATAAGCACCATCTTCCTAAGTCTCTCAGCCACACCACCTTTCCCTTCCTACCCCTCAGTAATGCAAATCCATTGATAAAGAGGACAATAAGATTACAAGAAGGAAAACTATATTTTAGCAACCCACCCCTTGTTCCTTGGTTTTCTAATAATTGGAAGAACAGAAAGGTATTGAAACAATCATGTTTAAGGATTCTAGGCTGACATTTAGGGATATACGGAGGGTGGACATGTTCGGCTGCTGTCTTAACTAGTAGGAAGGTTAAGTATTTTTTTTTCTTATCAGTGCACCCTAGTTTACCTAATCTTATTGACAGATATTTTGGATGTTTCAAACATTTCACTCTTGCAAATTATGCTTTCATGGATCAACAATGACAGCAAACACTCACGTAACACTTCATACTTCGCCTATCTGACACTGCTCCAAGTGCTTTGTAGAGAGTATCTCATTCAGGTAGTCCTCACAAAGCCATCAGAGGTCTGGACCATTATCATCTCTACTTTAAAGAAGAAACTAAACAGAGTGATTAAGCAACTTCTCCTGGGTTATAATATAAACCTAGTGGAGAGGTTGAGCTAAGATTTGTACCTAGGCTCTGGGGCTCCAGAGACACGTTCTTGAATATTATTCTTTGCTAATTCTTAGGTGGGAAGAATCTCCTGGAGTCTCAGGGAACTCAGGCTATGTAAGTATAAAGTATGTCATAAGTATAAAGATATTCTTATCTGCCCCAGCCCCCATCCCACTGCAGTCTCCCAGAACCAGGAATAATGCCAGGCATGGGTTATATGTTCAAGAAGTATTTTTTTGATGGAATGAATAATTACATGAATGAATGATTCCTCTTAAATAAAATCAAGACTAATGGATTTATTTGATGCTACCTATTCTGATGGGGGCATTCATGCTCTAGAACAACGATGGGAAAGAGTAATGCTACACACTTTAAACCTCTGAATCACACTTTGGGGAAATGCTTCGTACTCTGAAAACATATCTCACCCTGACTTTAAACAGAAAGGGCACTGGCAATGCATATGGCCAAGTAAATGCTCAGCAGTGCTACACCTTTATGCCCATTGGTGGTGGCTAGGTTTCAGTGGAAGGGAAATTGATCCCTCTCTTTATGTGTAAAAGCACTGCAATTATCTCAGTTGCTCTGAAGCTAGTGAGAGGTGGAACATAAATATTTCAAAAGCACATGTAATGGGAGGCATAAGTAACTTCTCTAATGCAAGCGGACAAAAAGAGTGCACACAACAAACACAAACGTATATCCACCTGTTCTGAAAAAAAACGGAAGCCCTTGTCCTCACGAATACACTCGTACGTTTCTCCCAGAACAGGATTAAAGGGCTTGCTCCCAGCCCGGAAGTAGCTGGATGCGTATGCTGACACAGCAAAGGCTGCCACGTACACCTACGGAGAGGAAGGAGAGAACTTCATTATTTCTCTGTCACCACAAAGGTCATGTTTACAAAGACATGAACAAAATAAAACCTTTATTTCTCTCTCTAAGGTTTATTTTGGAAAGCCAAAGATTTGCTTCTGGTTTAAGGACAACCAAACTAACTTAAATACAGTTCATTTTGTCCCAGAGACAAACGAGCCAAACATTTTCAAACTATCCATTTTTTCTGAGGCCTAAAAGTCCATCAACACTTTTAAGATGGTGATACTTACCAAAGAACTACACTGCTATTGAACTGTTAAGCTGAGTCTAGTAACACCAAACCTGACAATATCTGAGAATCTTGATTGCACGCTAAGGCTTTCAGAGAGGATGGGCATAAAAAAAAAAAGAGAAAGTCAGACTCTTCTCAAAATTCAGGAATAAGCATCTTAAGTTTAACCATTCCCAATTTGATACGTAGAAATCTAAAAACTCATTTTGACAAAAAGAAATCTGAGTCATTTCCCAAGCCTTGGCAACAAGCCACAGGACAGAGCACAGTGCTGTTTTAAAAAAAAGCTCTGCTTTTCTGGAAGGAAAATGAAAACCCAAAAAGGAAAAGGAAGGAAAAACTAGAGGTGGACATGAAATGAAGAAGATCCTCATGGCCCTTACTGCAACGTTCTCAGTATTATCATATCCCCCTTCAGGGCCCTGGGGACATCTTATTTTTTCTTTTTTTTTTTTTGCAGGTGGGAAAGACAACAAAAAATTACATCTAAGTCACGATAGTGTAAGTTTCCCTAACACTGGAAAACAATCTTGATGTTTCCTTTGCCCAGCATATTTCATGAAGGTTCGTATATTAGAAAAAAAGGGGAGTGTCTTTCATAAATGTTTATTAGTCATATCACTTTTCTTAGTCTTTTGCATATAGGACCCACCTTAACACCTCACACTACAGAACACTCTAGAGCAGCTGGATAGCTTAGAAAAACAATTCACTATGTTCAATTCAGTCTTTGTTTTGAAATCTGTTCCTCTCTCTGCTTCCTCATTTATTTGTTACCTGTTAACGGTAGGTTCCACTGTCTATATGGAATGTTGAATCAACCCTGAATCACCTTCACAGGTTAAAATATAACAAAATGTATAAAAGGACCTGATATTGTAAAGCTGGAGGGAGAAGAGAGGGAGGGAGCAGGCACAATGAAGCATTCTCCTTTGAGAAAGCGAGGGGACAACATGAAGAGAGAACCAAGAAGGGGCTGAGCTGACCCTCCCCAGAGTAAAGACAACCCAAGGGAGACAGTTTCTGCTCAAAGCTTTCCTGTATTTTCCCTTCCTCAAGTATTGTGCTGGAATGCAAAGCCCTTCCTCCAACTTCTTCTCAAGGTCAATTATATCCATCAATTGGCTGACATCCTAAGGGTCTCTAAATTGCCACAAGAATGAAATGCCTTCAAAGAATATTTTCATCTTCAAAGCCAATCATTTCCTTTAAAGAAAAAGAGTTGTCTGCAAATGTGGACATTTAACACTTGCTTGAGAAGCTCTCTGCCTCCCTTTGTTCAGCAAAAATTCTCTGGGGAAGAGTAACAAAGAAGATTTTTTAAAAATACACAGCTTGTTTTTCTCCCTTATTATCATTATTATCAAGAAAGTCTCTGATTGGAGAAGTCCCTGTAGACTGTGTGTGGAATGACTATGGGATGCCTCTCTCTACCAGTAGTTAGATTTTCCCTTAATCTTCAAATCACTAAAGGAATGAAGTTTATGAAGGTTAAAACTGCAGAATGCTTAGAATTAGGAAAAGAATGGTGTCCTCCCTTAGTGAGAGGGTGACTTATGGACAGCTCTGTGTAGTGGAGGGGGCATGTCAATTCTATTTTAGCCCATCATCAAATGCCCAGGACAGAGACCCTGAATTTGGGGGGAAGACATTGAAGTCCCAGCCTGCCATACAAAGTGACCTTCCTGTTGAGCAGGTAAAACATAAGGAAGCAAAAAGAGGAAGAGGCACTCTGTTTTGAAGAACAAAGTCAGCCACAGCCACAGAAAGGGCTAATCTGACCAGTTTTACCACCACAGTAAGTACCCCTACCTAAAGTGATCTAAAAGTGATACTGAGTAGAGAATAGAAGGTGAATTATTCTAGAATGAGTTTTATTTTTTTCCTCTACAGAATAAGGGGGGAGGATGGGGACAAACAAGCATCTTTCTTACAAGAAAACTTCTTCACTGAACATTATTTTCTGAAATCTAGCTGCTGGTGGGACAATTCCAAAAATAAACAAAAACATTGTCAAGGGAAAATTTACCCTGGACAAGAAAAAGCACTCAAGAAATTAAATTCTGTCCACCCGGGATAGTAAAAATATACACACAGACAGACCTCAAGACATGTTTTCCAGCCAGGTATATCAGAACTATCACATAGAGGTTCTGGAGAAAGACAAAGCACAAAAGCACAGAGCAGAACTACCCCCAGGCACTGGATGTCACAGAGAAACTCCCCAAATAGAATATCCTGACAAGGTGACTGAAACCAGTCTGGCAGAGAGGAAACAGATGTCACTGAGAAATGAAGCCATGTAACAATTCAAATGAAAACCAGAGAGGACAAGACCCTGGCTCTGTCCGACTTAGCTCTGCCGGGTCCAGGAAAGACCTGGTGGCTCGGGGCAGAGGCTGGACAGTGCAGTTGGAAGGTTGAATTGCTCACCATCCTTTCCAGGGCACTGGGAACTCGTGAGGCCTTGTCTAGAAGCTCACTGTACTCCAGCTCTTCACAGAGTCTCTGCAGCGTGTTCAGTGGTTCATTTAGCTCCACTGGCATGGCCACTTTAGACAAGTCCTTCCCTATGTTATTTCTTAGAATGTTCCACAGGCTGATGTTGCTGGTGTTGGGGCACGGCGCCGGCAAGCAAGTTCTTCTTTTGGACTTTGCTTCTCCACCACTTTCAAGCACAGGCTCTGAAAGGTAAATAAGCCTGGTGGTCTCTATAAGGCTTTTCACCTTATTTTATCATTTTTAAAAAAGTCCAAGAATAATACCTTATCTAGCAGCACTAAATTTTACTATTCATCTCAGTTCTCTAGAATATGACTGAAAATCCAAAAATAAAAAGAATTCTGGCAGCTGAATTAAATACCAAAAATTACATTCATTAAAACTCATGGGCTTTAGTCACAGGGAGATCTTCAAGTTCATACTCAAAATCTAGGTCTTTTAGCTTATATACACTTACAATAAAACTAGAAACTGGATTTCTATGCCCATAGCCAGTTACTATTTATACTTTTAAACTCCTTAAACTCTTTTTAAAATACCACTTCAAATTCTGATAAAAAGTTATGTTTATCATAGGAAAACTATATATATATATAAAGGTTAAATAAAAGTCATCCATTATCCTACTGCCCAGAAATAATAGCCATTTATATTTCAGAATATATTCATTTAGTGTTTTCTCCATCCATATAGCTGATAATTTATTTCTAGTTTTCTGTTCTGCTTATTAAGTCAAAATAAGTTATTTTTCCATGCTATTCAAAATTCTTAAAACCTCACTTTTAATGACAATAAAATATTCCATGCTACAGGATATGCCATAATTTCTGAATCATTCATCTAATGTTAGACTTTTAGATTTGTTTCACTATTTTGCTATGACACAAAAGAAAATTGATGAATGTTCATATTCTTAGATATTTGACTATATCTTTGATTATTTTCTTAGGATATATAGAAGTGGGACTACTACATCAAACACAATAAACATGTTTAGACTCTGATTTAGGCTGCTCCTCAAAAAGGTTGTATCAATTTCCCATTTATCAGCAGCATATGTGAGTGTCCATCTCTGGAGGCCTTTGCAGGCTTGTCATCATTCATTTCTAATTTTTGGAAAACTGCTACATGGACAGTATTATCTCCTTATTTTAACTTACATTTAAAAAATAACTCATGTAGGTTTGAACTGCTTTCATGAACATTTCTTTTATGAACTGTTTGCTTTCCTTTTTATATATTAAGTAATAATATTTTGTTTTCTCTATTTGTTTTACAATTTAATCCCCCTTTGACATTTACCTTTCAATTTGTTCCATGTGGTTTTTTGATGAATAAAACGCTGACATTTCAGGTATTTACACCTACCAATCTTTTCTTTTGTCACTTCTATTGCTTCATGCTCCTAAATTTTTTTCCCATCCCAACTAAGCCTATTTTCAAGTAAAATCTTTTGCATTACACCAACATATGAGAAAGTGGTATTTTATTTGTATATATTAATTTATTAAAAATAAATATTTAACATTTACTCATTTAAAGGCAATCACTGAATAAACAGGCTGCTTTGATGAACAAAGAAGTATGAAATGGGCCATACTTTGTAATTACATGTTAATCTAAGCATCCAATTACTTGTTGAATTTTTTTTTTTAAATGCTCAACCTGGGCAAAAACCTGATTTACAAAAGTGCAAATGACACTAGTTTTTAAGAAGAGTTTTCCATGTAACCTCAAAATATTTTCTTTAATTACACTAATCTAAATTTTGAAAGAAGACTGTATGACTTATTACTAACAGCTAATAATGTATCTAGCTTTTACTTGGTGGAAGCAAGTCTTCTAAGCATTTTATATATATTATCTCACTTACTCTTCATAACAACTTCTTGAGGTAAACAGTATTATTATCCCCATTTTACAGATGAAGAAGTTGAGGCACAGAGCAGTTAAGTAACTTGCCTAGGAACACACAGTTCATGAGTGGCAGAGCTGCAGTTAACCAAGGAAATCTAGTCCAGGAATCTCCATTTCTAACCACTTAACCTCCCCACACTCATTATAGTGACAGATTTTAATATGTGTCTACTGATTTTGGGGGGAAGAAATTAATAGGAAGCACTCTAAATACCTAGCATTTATGATGGGTTCAGAGAAATTCTAGTGTAATAATTTATCAAGACCTAGATCTAATCCTATTTCCTTTTGTAGGCAAAACTGTGTCATCAGATGCAAAGGTTATTTCTACATCCAATATTTTCAGTAGAGTACTGACATTTAGAAACCTAATCTTCTTCAAAGACTGGAGGACATCTATTTTTTGTTTCCAAATCCTGCCATAGAAGAAAGCTAGTTTTGGCCCAGTGCTCGTTCAAGCTAAGGCAATGTTAGTCAGCATTCTAGCAAAATGACTGTGGAATAAGACAGAACCAGCCCTTACCTTTTATGTGCTATTTTTTCTGACTGGTGCCAACTCAGCACAGCTGCAGCCATAGGTTCTAGGGCAAGTCCTCTGTTTCCAACTTTGACAACTGACCCTTGGTCCCTGTGCTCCCCCTATGTCTGGCCCCCTACCTAAGGCCTCAAAGAGAAGGAGGGCTTCAGCATTTGTCCATCTTCCTCATGCAAAACAGGAGTGCCATTTAGTGTGTGTTTTCTAGAAAAACAAGTAGCTCCTGTATGACTGGTATTCTCCTTGAACCACTGGTTCTCAGACTTTTCCACCAAAGGGTTCATTTCTCCAGAAACATTTCAAGCAAGATAGAGCATAATGAAACATCTGACGCCTAGCAGATGTGACGCTGAAAGATGTTCTTTCAGAGGACGGTAAAATTACCTGCTTTTGTTGTGGTTCCCCAAAGAGTAGGCTCTTTGGCATTCAGATAACGACTCATAGTCTTCATATTTCATACACACTTACTGAGCAGGGAAGCACTGCAATATGAAAAAGGATCTGACATGGCCCCTGTCCTCTGTGTACATATGAAATAGGTGGTGCTCTGGGTACCGAACGCACGGCACAGACAAACCTAGGAACTCCGAGGCACAGTGAGTACCAAGCCTGGGAGTATTTGATGCTACAGGACCCATGCAGAGAACAATCCAATGCACAGATTCTTCTTAAAGGCACCTTCCTAAACAGGCTTCAGTCTACTTACTGAACTCTTGCTGTTTGGGGATGGTCACTTGCTTCAGGTAGCTATGGTTCAAACTAACATTTCCTGGGCATTATTTTCATTCTTGAGATCAACCAATAGTAAAAGGACGTCTTAGGATACCTTGAGGGTCCCTCCTTCTAGGAGGCAATAGGTTTGTTACTTTCAAATGTTATCTTGAAAATCTGAAGCTGAATTACCACTTAGACCAGAACTTGTATTATATAAGCCTTACAGAATTCCTAAATCATGACAACTACTAGATACTTAAAAATAAAAATCTATATTCTAATATGTTTTTAGAGAGAATGTGTGATCACATAAGAAATGTCTGATATTTTTGATATTTATATGATAATTGGTGTAGCCCTTATTTTATAAAATAGAAATTTGCACAAATTTGCACAAGCAGAAAATTTATTTGAAGGAATACACTTTTTACATTTGAGTTCTGTCTCCCCACCTAGATTATGAAACCTCAAGAGTGGGGACCATGTCTTAATTTTCTTATATAGTACTTGCTTCAGTTCTCTGTCACCAGCAGGAACTCCATATATAGTATATTAGTATTCTGTGAAGATGGAAACTCTCAGAGATCAAATAATTTAAATCTTACCCAAGGTCTGTCTCTCATTATCTAAATCATTACTGAGATTGTCTAAGGAAAGGTTATCACTTATGTCACTGACATATGAATCATCCTCAGAAATCTATGGGAAAGGAGAAACAATATATATTAGAGCAAGAATAAACAAGCCAGATTCATAAAACCTTTAGACCAAATCATCAAACATTTTGAAACCCACATTACAAACTCAAATAATTTTGGATGCTGTTTTCATAGAGACCCACATACCAGTCTGCCTAGGTGTTCACAGCAAACACCTGTTATGAAAATTCTTATACCTTCTTGACTCATTCTCACTAGTAAACTCAAGATTTTAGTTAGTATAAAAATTCTTATTAATTTAGACTGTATTAATTTTTAGTATTTTTTGGTGTTTGGGTAAAATGAGTTATGATCTGTCTTTGAGCTACTTGTGAAAAAAGAAAAAAGAATCTTCTATGGAAATTAATAAACAAGATTAGTACTTCTACACTGGAGGGGTAAAATTATCAACACACATTTACACACAGCAATGCAAACTATAATACCTGTTTATTTAGGAAAATATGATTTTTATGCATCAATTTAAAACATTATTATATATTAATGACTTATAATAACCATGTTAGAATAATAATAATATAATAATTATATGTTATAAGTTAATATAAGTCAAATTCAATGATTAAAAAATATTCAAGAGACTGTTTTCTGGCACTGTAATAGAAATATTACATTATCAAATAGTTAATAGTCAAATCATTAACCCATAATTGAAAAGAGGTATTAAAAATTAAGTAATAACAGAAATGAGGAAGTGCTTAACACCTTTTACTTTTGCATCCCCCCCTAAGTTCTTTTGCTCTTTGGTGTATAAGTTATAAGATGATCCTTATAATGTAAGGGTAGAAAGGGACTGTTGAAATTAGTGTTTGTATATATAGGTATTTACTGAAGGGGTAAAGCAACAAAAGAGATTTTGAGGCACCTAACTGAAAACAGTGCTCAAACCTCATTTTCTGAAGAGCTTGGCGATAACAGAACTTCTTGTGCATCAAAGAACTCTGAAAGGGAGTCAGTGATGGAAAGTCTACTTTCATTGGAAAGCTGATGCACCAGAGCTCGGTTGTCATCTCTGGAGTTTTCCTATTTAAAAACACAAAAACAAAGATGCACATATTTAGAAAGAGTCTCAAGAGAAGCAAAGTAAACAACTGATTTCTTTGCACAATACACAAGGTCACAGGCCCATGCAAACAAGTGCTCAAAGCAGTGGTCAGCAACAAAGTTGAATAGAAGCAAACTTCACACAAAGCGAAATGAAAAATGCAGGTCTCCCCAACAAGGGCACCTCACTTGCCAGCACTAACACTGCTCAGGCACAAGCAACACATCTCAGAGCAAAATAAGACTGTCCAGGTCAGTCTTTGTTACATTTAAGAGGGAAAAAAATCCAACCCTCTCTGAATCATATCCTCTTATTCTCTACCACTGCAGGATGTTTCTTTTCATCCTAAAATTCTCTCTGAATTGTAATGAATGCATGTCTTTGCATGGCTGATTCAGAGCAACACAGCTTTTTTCTGTCCCCACGCTGCCAATGTGCTGCTTTTGAGGTGTCCCTTGACAAATAGTGTGTTGTCGTCCAGAAGTGCCCCTGGTGGCAGATCATTCATTATTCATGGATGAATGAGATAAATTCTCTTTGTCCCTCTCTCTCGCCAACCACAAAGACTGCAGTAGAGTCCCCTTTCTATGCCTCTCTACAAACAACACAATGGAGTATCACGATTTTCTCATCTTGTATGGGCCTGCCATTCCCTACTTCACTAGGTCGAGACTTTTCCTTTGGGAAGGACCTAAATACTTTGGCATGTGCTTCCTATGTAACATGAAGGTAAAAATACAATTCAACTCAACAAACCGAGCAACTGCCTTGTGCTGGCCGTGAAGGGATGCAACAATGAATAAGACAAGTTCTGGTCTGAATGAGTGGGGCAGACAATGTACCCAACATTCAAGACCACGACTGTGGAATAGGAAGGGCTATGGAAGTGGAAAGGAAGGTGAGACTGATTCTCTTAGAGGGCCTTGGTTTGGGGAGGGCTTCCCAGAAGAAGATGACACCTGGACACACCTTGAGAAATGAGTTTCAGGACAAGATGATTCGATCTCTTTCAATCAGAAAAGATTGTTGCCCTGAACTTCCTGACATTTCACATTTCTCACTGGGCTGACAAAGGACCTGCTTCTGTATCATTATGTGTCTGATAAATGTATCCTGAATAACTGGGGTAATAAAAGTTAAGGCAGATTATGACTTTCCAAGAAGTTTCTAAGTTTAGGACATACTCCTCAGTCTCATAAACAAATTATACCTGAGATGGGGATGCTAAAACAGGAGGGCCACAACATATTTCAATAATTAGTAATTAGTGGTCCCTTTACAAAGTGTTGACTTCAGGAGCATATTTAAATGTGTATCCCTTCCTTTTGGATTCTTCCTACACAAAATAGCCAAGATATTTGTTGAAAGAGCCTACTCATTTTAATATTCATACAGCCTCCTGAAAAGCAGGCTGCTTCTCTGCCCTAACAGAGATCACTTTAGGATCTGTAAGTATCACAGCTGTCCCCTTCAAGGGAAAGGTCTCTTTTCTCAAAAGAGCAGACGCCATGGTGAATAACTGAGCTCCTTTAATGTGCAGTGAAACAACAGAATTGTCCTGCATCTTTGGTGTGTCAATGCCACATAAGACTCTAATGATTTATTTACTTATTCTACTCATTAATTTATTACACACTCTTGTAATCTTCCTCCTCCTAGACCAATGGGCCAGAGGTTTTCTTAGCTGATCAGCAATGAAAATAACACACCTAGCCCTAGCCCCTTCCAGTGTTCCACTCTCTCAGAAACTTATTAATACCCACTGAAAATTCAACCAGACTACAGTAGCCACAAGCACCCAGCACAGCATCTTATACACGTAGGACCTCATTTATTAAAACATCAACCTAGTCAGTTCAATTCAGTAATTTTCCCACAAATTTTTAAGATCTGAGTGGTTGTTTATTTATTTTTTACATTGAAAAAAGATAAACAGAAAAGCAAAGGTTGGGAAAACTCATAATCCTATGACACTAAAAGAACGTCTATAAGCATTTTGACATTTTTCTCCCATTCTTTTTATACATAGTTTTTCTTTTTGTTTTGAAATAATTGTAATAATATATGTGTGTATATGTATATATAAATATATAAACTTCCCCCAAACAACACTGTATCATGATTTTTTGAATAACATTTGTTCTGAAGATGAAAGTAATATGTGTTCAAATTAGAAAATACAGAAAAATGTAATTAAGTTACATTAAAAGTCTCGATCACCCAGCTGTGGCCCTTATTAACCTGTTGGTATATTTTACCTTAAAATATTTTATGTTAAAATTAAAACTATATTAAAATAATGTAAAACATTATATTAAAATACTTAATATTCATAATAAAAATATGTATATTTTTTTAAGTTTGAAAAACTGAGATCACCCCATACATAGTATTTATATTGTCTGTTCTTTCATTTAACATTATTCTGTGAACATTTCCCTAGGCTGTTAAGTTTTTTGAGACAATGAGCTTTATTTGGTAGACAATATTTTATTATATATAATAACCATTTCATTTATTGGAATAACCATAGAATAACCATTTCATTTACTGGAGATTAAGGGTCTTTCCAAATATGTAAAGATGGTGAACATGTTTGTAAATGTATCATTGCTTGCATCTCACTATTTCTTAGAATCAGTTCTCAGAAGTATAATTATTAAAAATGTTTAAGGCAAAATAGATATATACCTAATTACAGGAACAAATAAGAGAACCTCTGCTTTCTCTGCATCTTTAAGGGCATGGAATACTACAATTTAGAAAAAATGTGTGCTAATTTGTCTTAATTTTAATTTCTTCTTTAACAATTAGGATGAACATTTTTGCCTTTCTAAAAAATGAGCTATAGAGGCATTAATATGTGTCGGGGGAGGGTAGGCCAAGGAGCATGGGTCCTCCCTCAGCATTTCTTTGCACAGTTTTATGAATTTACAAGTATTAAAAAATGGAAAGTAGAAGAATAAAATCTGCATTTGATTTTTTTGGTGAATTGTGTCCTTTTTTCCATTTATCTGTTGTGGTCTTAAGTTGCTTGCTATTACTTATTAATTATTTACATATTAAAGACATTATTGCCTATTTAACATTATCTAAGTCTATCGTTTTCACTGAAAATTTTTTTCTAGTCTATTTGCATCATTTTTTCATACATACCATTTTTTTTCAAAAAAAAGTCAAATCTTGTCAACATTCTTTTGTAATTTTTTCTATTCCTTCCAAATTTAGGAAGTCGGCTCTACTCTAGCCATTTGATTACTATTTAAATCAATATTTTGCAGTTTGTGTTTCTGTATTTAACTTTAATTCACTAGTGATTCAATTTAGTGTGCAATGGAAAGATTTAAACTGCTCCCCAAATTGCTTTTGAGATATGCCAACTTTATTTACTGAATAATCCATCCCTTTCCCATTGCCTTTTGAGACTCTTCATTCATATATTTATTTATTTTATATATAAAATGGTGTTTACGCCTAGGATAGTTATTCTGTCTCATTCTCACACTATCACCGCCATATATGCACAACCAGAGCTTCTCTCTTATATTTTCTGGCTTGGCATGTCTTTCCCTCACTATTAGCACTGAGAAAATACATGCTTTGGACTCATTAGATATGGATTTAAATCCTATAACTGTCTTTTACCAGCTGTGTGCCCTGGTGGGGAGCTATTTAATGTCTCTGGGCTTTAGTTTCCTTGCCTCTAATATGAAACTACAATCACCTACCTCACAGAATTGTGGTTAGAATTTTGTGAGCAAATGCATTCAAATGCATATGGAATATAGCTATCAGACAGGCAATTGAAAGAATTAAGTTCCCTTCTTCTTCTTCTTCTTCTTCTTCTTCAGACTTTTCTGTTAAGTTCTTGCCTATTTAGTCTCTTAAGTGGACTTCAAATTTAGTAGCATGTTATCCCTCAAAGTGACTTAGCCTTTCATTTGGAATTTAAAATAATATAAGAACTAATAAGCTGGTAATATTAAATGTTCATAATCAGAAATATAAAGCAGGAGGACTTGATAGCATGCAGGAGTAATTCCTTATGGGAGAGGGGATATTTAAGAATCCAAGCAGCCAAGTCCAACTCCAAAGGTGGGAAATGTGTACAACTAAAAGGTAACAGAAGGTAAGCAAAGAAAGTGAGGTCCTAGAACCAGGGCACTGGGCTGTGCCCCCCACAGGAGCTGCCAATCCCTGACACAGGGTCTGAGGTGCCTGTGTGCTCCCTAAGAAAAATAAACTGTAGTCAAGTTTTCAGGATCTGGAGCAACTATTTCCACTCACTCTCTTATTTCCTGAAGACAACAATGGCTCTTCCCGTACTTGGAAAGTCAGCCTGAGTCACTCAGTGAAAAGCAGGATAAAACATGGAAAACAGAAGATCACAGATAGAGGAACTAGATCAGTGAGACACCTGCATCATCAATTCAAGACTCCAGAAGGCTGTCTTGGAAGGTGTGAGTTTGAAGGATGTTATCGCTTCTCCTCAAGGACAATTTACAGCATTTAAGCTTCAGGTACATTATCTGTGAGATCAGTTTAAAAACATGCATTTTAAAAGACTTGTGATTTTGGTTTCCTTTCTAGAACACAAATAGCCCCAAGTATACACACTGAACTTAAATTCATAAAACCATAAATGAAGGATCAACATGTAATTAGGCAATAATGCCACTTAAAAGGTAAGTACTGCCTGGAAACAGGCAGGAAGCCCTCCAGAATGTGACGGAGTTTGGCAGTAGACAATCCTCAGTGATGGCCAGTCATGCAGACTGGGTCCTGCTTTAGCAAACGTGCAGATTTTAGAGAGTCCATCTGTGAGCATATTTCCTTGCCCAAGCCTAAAATGGAGGTCATCACAGGTCCTAGTTAGGTTGTCAATCCTGCAAGTAACCCAGTTCCAGTGTGGGCTAAAACGACTGAAAAGATCTCTTGTTGGGGGTGAGTGTGAAGGGGAGTGTCATAGTCAACCACTGACATATGTCTCAGAAGTACTAAGAGGCCTGCAGCCACTGCAGAGAGCACATCTCCCTCATCAGAAGACAGGGCCCCCGTCAGCATGTGGCAGCACCTCTAATTCAAACGGCTGCAGATGCCGGGGCCTCACAGGCTGTGCACTGACTGCTTTCAGTCTCTCGTACTCTCATCACCTGACACACAGCTTCCCAGGAAGTGAAGATACTGTGCAAGGGTTTTGTTTTCTTTGAGGACAGGAGAAGACAAAGATAGGGTAAGATTAAACATTAGGAACTCCTCTAACAAATTTACACACATACCTTCTTCTCTATTACCTTCCTTATTTTTATTTTAAATGTACTATGCCTAAGACATTTGTTAATGAAAAACTTAATACAGCTGTGGCAAGCATATAACCATAAGAGATATCTAAAGCCAGTTTTAACCTTCACTACTTTTTTCTACTAATTTTGCAAGTACTCCACTTATATTTTTCTGAAATTTCTCAGTTTAAGCACATTCAAAGAATATTTTGAATTAACAGCCCAAGTCTTGAGAAAAGACATTTTTAACATATTATTAACTGAGACACTTTAATTGTAACACAGTATTTTTTTCCCTCAGAGGGTTCAGCTATGCTTTTTAAAAGAAAAAAAAAAACACAGGAAAAGGAGTAGGGAACAAAAGGGAGAGTGGCTCTCACAGAGGGCACAAAGGACGCTGGCAGGTAGCTTGGATGCTATAGGTCAGAGAAAGGCAGGGCTCTTCAGAGTGACAGGAGAAAATGTTTGTCTTTCTGCAGTTCCCACTCCAGTAATACCTAGTGAAAAGGATGATACTTAAGAGGAAAATGGGTAAAGAAATTCAAAGGGACAAAGAGTTCTGGGGGGAAAAGCAGTTTTTAAATGTAGTTAGCAGCATACTCAAGAAAAACATCAGACTGCATGACTCCCAGCCTCCATGGCAGTTGTGGGAACACCACTTACAAGGGGAAAACAGGGAAACAGAGTGGCTGGACAGAGGGCATCATGTGAGGGGTGGTGGTCGCAGACACATTACCAGACAAGAAGCCTTACCCACCTCTGCTAGACTGTCACCCAACTTGGCAGCTGCAGGGGGGTCGAGGAGCAGAGATGCAGCATGGATTCTGCATAAACGTTCTTTAAGATCTGTGTTTTGTGCTAGGGTCTGGAACATGTTAAAAATAGTGGGGCTCTGTTAATAAATGAATGTTTCAGAAAAGCACAGTAGTGAGGGCGCCCAAGGGGGCATTTCCTGGGCTTTTGCTTGAATGCCATCCAATGGGACATGGGCTCTGAGATGCCAAGAGGGGAAAGGATATTACTCTGCAAGTAGTGGCCCCTCCCTGGCCACATTCCCAGCAATGGAAGGAGGGGTTAGTAAAGCTCTCCTTTTGGTGGAGAAGGAAATCACAAACATGTCAGTTCTGGTTACAACTAAGGGTTTCCTGGCCCCTCCTCATCCCCAGAGAGGCCAGATCCCTCCCTACTGATCCCAAGGTCCTCTCATCTTCAAAGGTGAGGCTGGTCCCACCCTTTGTGGTTGGACGTATTTTAATGTTGTTTAATTTTCACACTAGTTAAACTGGATCTTAGAAAGTGTACTGGAAAGTAGGATTTTGTGGGATTAATTTCATTATTTTCCAATTGTTTTATTCATTCTTCATGACTAAGACATTTTATTTAAATAATGTCTTAATAGCAATAATAATTATTATTATAACTAACTTTTACTTACCTGGATAAAGGCTAAGAACCAGGGTCCTGGGGCTGGGGGGTATATGAGATGTGAGCACATGTAAACCCACACCAGACCTCTTTTATTTCTCCCTGGGCAGGTCTGATTCCCTATCCCAACCTCCCAAGTAGGAATGAATGGGCTTGAAGGTAAAGAAAGATGTTTCCTTCATGCTGACATCCTTTGTGCTCCATGACCAACTGTTCTCCAAATGATCCATCTTTGGAAAGGAACAGTCCCTGACTGTCCCCCTAGACCCTCCCAGATCAGCTCCCCAGGTGCTTTCGAACATATTCATCCTGTCTGTCTGTCTGTCTTCCTGACTCTCTTCCAGGAAGATCAGAACCTTTCTCATCTATTAGGGCCCACAGGGTCTATCTGCTGAGAGCACAGAGGGATGTAGCACTGTCTATTCCAGTGCCTAGAATTCAAACAAGGATTTTGGCTTTACTTTTTAGTATCCATGCAAGGAATGGGTTATTTAGAAATTCTCCAGCATCATTTAGGAAATACTGAACAAATGTTTCTTAATTCACACAACTACATGTATCAATCTCTTGCAAAGTAGAATAAAGTGATGAGCAATCACTTTATTCTGGCCAATATTTTGCTGGTATCTTAGCTTAAGTGGCTAGAATCTATACCAGTGGCTAGACTCTTAATATGGCCTGAAAAATGTGTTATTTTTGTAACTTCTCCTTCCTTTGTAAGCCACAGACAGAAAAAAAGGTAAATACATATCTATGCTGATAGCCCTGAGATAACTCTAAAAGTTTTATTTTTACAAAAAGTCTTCAGTTTAATCAGGAATCTAAGCCAAAAAGGAATGAAAGGATCATTCTGTTTTATGTTGAGTTTCCAAAACCCTGAACATGGATGAGAGTGAATTCCTTAGTGAAGGTAAGAACTCTGGCCTAGTGTTCCTTGGCCAAATGGGTCTCAATGGCCTCTACCAGAGGAACAGATTAACAACATGAGGCCAGACCTCCATGGGAGGAGGGCAGGAGAGAGGGAGCCCAGAATAAAAGGGACTTGGGGGAGCCCAACAGAGGCACCTTCTAGAGGCACTAAAAGCCAGCCTACTGGGAACAATAAGAAATGCTTTTACCACTACAAAATGAACTTAAAAAAACACCAACCACCTTGCTTCTCTCAAACCAAAGTAGTAACCAGTGTACAACTGATGGTCCACTACGATCCAAAAGGGGGTATTTCTTTTCTGACCTGAGAGAACCTGAGCTCCTCAAGGCAGAGACATTAAGACTCTGTATATGGAGTTAAGACTGTTATTTCAAAATGTTTTTCAAAGATAACACATTTGGAAACAAGAGAGTGAATATTCATTAAGTATTTTCCAATAACAATATATACTACTAGTAATGTATTTGCCATTAATATTACATGAAGAGCATTACTTTTTTTTTCTCAGTAACATGATGAATAGAAAACATGAATCAATATTTTCTAATTTTCTCAAAGCCTGAACTGGCTTCTGCAAACAAGACCCTAACATCTCTCTCCCCCACCTGACCCTCAACAGAAAGTTCAGTATTGCTTCAGATGGCAATTTCACACATGAGCACACTCTCTCTTTTTATAGCAGGAATTACAAAGGACAAGCAAAAAATAGGAGCAAATAAGTAAGTTATTTTAAAAGTTCTCCACCTTTTCAACAGATACAGAATAAGGAACCAAACAACATCTGCTATTCAAAACAGAGTTCTAGGACAGACACTGCATTTCAAATGGAGACCAACTGGAATCAATAAAAAAAAATGAGAGAGGGAATGACAGAACATCTTACTGAAAAACACTGGAGGCTTGACAGTGATTTCTCTGTTGTTCTGAAGAAATAATGATTATAACTCATTTCTTTGTGCCCATGGGGGGAAAAAAACTGAGTGTTTTGCACTATCAAATAAAATAAAATAACTTTCAAGTCTTTCAAAGAGTAGTAACTAGGATCAGGGCTGTACAGCAGGGAAGATAAGGATGTGAATTCAAAATTTTACTCTGCTACCTGTCATTTAGAAAGTCAATCTAATCTTGTTAAGTTTTATACACAGAAATCTCCAAACTGTCAGATTTTGTAAGCTTTAACAAACACCTGTAAGACACAAACAGACACACAACAAAAGATTTACAGAAACAGAGAACTCAAGATAAAATAGGAAGAGACCAAACAAAGTATCTAATGCTCAATAAAATACTAGCTGTTAAGATTTGGGGTAGCCTCAGTTTTGTCGTTCAGAGGAAGTAGATCTGATGAAAGTTTAGAATATGATTTGGTTAATTTGCTTGGTTTTCTCATGAATTTTCAGCACAACCATGGAAATCATTAATTTTTAATGTAACCATGGATGTTGAAAATATGAAAAATTCATGAGCCTGGACACACTGTCAGGCATCTCTGTGACACAGACATGTGACTTACAGATGGCAGGGCGAGCTTCAGACCAATGACCTGGGCAGAGGGGGAGGAGGGGACATCCTGCTCCATCAGCTGCTTCAGTTTCTCTCTCTCCGTTGATATGGTATTAAAAGCTGACCTTAAAGTGAAGTAAACTATAAAAAATATAATCGTTACAAAAAGGAATACAGGAAGAGGCATAATTAAGAACAAGACACAGAGAGAGAGATTTCTTATAAAAGAACTTAGAAAAGTAACAGCCCTTAATATTTTGAGTACAGAAAATGTACACTCTAAATTGACTTTAAAAAAACACACCTGGAATGTACAACACCAAGAGTGACCCCATTGTGAACTGTGAACTATGAGTGATAAAAATGGACTTTTGGGATTTTAACTGTGAGGAAGGTTGTGTGTAAGTGTGTGTGGAGGTGGGTGGGGGCGAGTATAAGGGAATTTTCTATACTTTCTGCTCAATTTTGCTGTGAACCTAAAACTGCTCTAAAAATAAAGTCAATTGAAGATGTAAAAATCACATATATTAGTCAATTCCAAAGCCAATATGCACTATAAAATCTCATGATTTTATGACTTATCATCAAGACATTCTAACACTTGAAATGACTACACTTCTGAATTTCAATGATCAAGATTTAGTTTTGTTTGTATCCCCCAAAGACTGGAAACGTTTGAAAACAAAGCTTACTGGTTGTCAGAGGGAAAATGGTAACAACGCGGTGGAGAAACCAGACACCACCTTCACCCAGGTGGCCAAAATTAATCACCCGTGAGTGTCGGATGGACTCTGTATGCCTCTAGGTCTGATAACCTGAAAACGACACACCATTGTTTTTGTTGTACTCTGGCTAGGGAAACACCGTCTGAATCTGACAATGAAGAAACAACAGACAACCCCAAAATGAGGACCATCTTATTTTTTTTAATTGTCCTGTAATCTTCAAAAGGGTCAGCTTCATCAAAGAGAAAGCCAGGCTGAGGAACTGTTCCCAATTAAAGGAGACTAAGGAGACATGACAACTAAATGCAGGATGTGGCCGTGGACTAGGTCCTGTACTAAAGAGAAAAGTGCTATTAAAGAGCATTATTGGGATACTTCACAACATTTGAATACCCAGAAGGTAGAATAGATGAAGTACTGTTTCAAGGCTAAATTTCTTGAATTTCATAACTGAACTGTGGTTAAGTAACAGAATATCCTAACCTTAGCAAATACATACTACACTACAAGTCATAAAACAAAACATGATGTATGACTCTGCCTCTCACATGAATAAACATTAGGAAAAATAAATGTGAAAGCAATAGCATGTACACCCAAGTACATGTGTGTGTGGAAAGAAAAAGATAAAATAAATACGGCAAAATATTTAAAATGATGAATTTGGGTAAGGTATATATGAGAGTTCATTTTATTATTCTTGCAACTTGCCTGTAAGTTTGAAATTATTTCAAAATGATGAGTACCTACCCTCCTCCTTACTAGTCTTCTAGCTGCTTGATCCTGAATTCTCCTCCTCTGAACTTAGCATTCAGCTACTCTGTTCACTTCAGTGAGCACTCTGGTACAGTGACAGCGTAGCACTCTTAGGTGCTCAGATGCTGAACTGAGGTTTTAAAAATCATTAACAAAAAATTCATCAACTCATATATTATCTCCTAGAGTTGAGGAAACTGCCATCTAAATTAATGATCATGGATATCACATTTGAGTATTATCTTTCCAATCTCTTTTATCATATTTTGTCTTAAAGGGTGGGAAGAAGGAAGAGATGGAGACATACTTCTCAAGTGGCCTAGCATATTAGTGGATACCAAGGGATTACACCTTTTTAGAGGTTTTGTTATTCAAGAGTGGCCTATTCAGCATCACATAACCTAATATGCATTACTGACTTTCCTCCTCATTTCACAGCCACAAAGAACAAATGAACTTGTTTAATACAGGTTGTTGCTGAACTTGTCTGAAGTTGTAGCATTTAGTGATGGATTTAGAACATCTCCACAAGTCACGATACAAATAAGCAATTTGTTTAAAAACATAAACACACACAACTCATGTTGTTTCTGTCGACAGAAGGCAGGCGTCAAAGTTCCACAGGTACAAAAATGTTCTAACAATGTCTATGAAACATACTTAGCTTTAAATCAAACGTACTTTGATTTAAATGCCTCAATTGAGTAAAATAATGAGCAGCACAACAGAGTGACTAAGAGTGTCTGCTCCAAACCAGCCCTGGATTCTTCCCAGCTCCATCGCTGACTCACTGCATGACTTTGGGTAAGTATATGATGACCTGAACTCCAGTTTCCTCATTTGTAAATGGGGATAATAGTAACATCTACTTTATAAGATCATTATGGGGATAAAATTAAGATAATGCAGGCAAAGCACTTAACCTAATGCATGGCATATAATATTACTGCAGTAATAATAGTGATGGTGACGAAAAAGACACATGAGGATGAAAGTGGTGGTGACTGCTTTCAGTCATATTTCAAGAGAAATATGCGCAGCAGTTTTCAGAGGTATTTTAGTGTCTTGCCAGGACAATGCTTATAAAATATTGCATGCAAGGCAGAGGCTCTTAAGAATTAGAGATGGACCAGAATCTATTGATGAGAACTAAAGCAGCCTCAGCTGTGGAGCAACAATCCCCACAGTTAACTCACTGAACTTTCTGCTCTATTATTAGATAGATACCCCACTCTACCTTTCCAACTGCACCTATACGTACGCCCATCTGAGTCGCTGTGGGAATATTTACTCACATTGTGTGTGTGTGTGTTTAAAATTTCCTTAGTTTATTATTACAACTCATTTTTTTAAATTGAGGTATAAATGATATTAATATTGTATTCGTTTCAGGTGTATAACATAATGATTTAATATTTGTGTACACTGCCATGTGATACCACAATAAGTCTAGTTAACATCTGTCACCACACATAGTTACAAAAAAAATTGTTTTTCACTGTCATGTTTACTACTTTAAATTGAATAAATGTGGTACTCAGCTGGCTGCCACTATACCAAATCAATTTCTCTGGCTTTCAGATGGCCTGCAGTAAAACAAGGCATTCAACCAAACTAGAAAATTCTTATTAAAAATTCTCAATTGGAAGAATATACATTATTTGGTTCAAATGTATAGCTGACAAGACTGTGGTAGACATAAAATAAGGAGAAAGAAACTCATACAGTCATTATATTTAATTTTTTAAGGTAAAAAAGTACTTTTCAAACCACCTTACAGGGGGACTCAGAAGTCCCTTAAATTTCTACACACTATATTTCTTAAATGACTGTTTAGGCCCAATTAAAGGACATTAAAAATAGTTATACACAGCTCCACATCACAAATTATCAGAGAAATACAAATTAAAACCACAATGAGATATCACCTCATACCAGTTAGGATGGCCAACATCCAAAAGACAAACAACAACAAATGCTGGTTAGGATGCTGAGAAAGGGGAACCCTCCTACACAGCTGATGGGAATGTAAATTAGTTCAACCATTGTGGAAAAACTAAAAATAGAAATACCATTTGACCCAGGAATTCCACTTTTAGGAATTTACCCAAAGAAAACAAGATCCCTGAGTCAAAAAGACATATGCACCCCTATGTTTATCACAGTGCTATTTACAACAGCCAAGATATGGAAGTAACCTAAGTGTCCATCAGCAGATGAATGGATAAAGAAGATGTGGTACATATACACAATGGAATATTATTCAGCCATAAGAAGAAAACAAATCCTACCATTTGCAACAATATGGAGGGAGCTAAAGGGTATTATGCTCAGTGAAATAAGCCAGGTAGAGAAAGACAAGTAGCAAATGATTTCAGTCATTTGTGGAGAATAACAATGAAGCAAAATTGAAGAAACAAAACAGCAGCAGACTCACAGACTCCAAGAAGGCACTAGTGGTTATCAAAGGGAAGGGGCTGGGGAGGGTGACTGGGGAGGGAGGGAGAAGGGGATTAAGGGGCTTTATAATTGGTACACATAATGTAGCGGGGGGCATGGGGAAGGCAGTTTAGCAGAAAGAAGACAAGTAATGACTCTATAGCATCTTACTACGCTGATGGATAGTGACTGGAATGGGGTGTGGAGGGGGGGACTTGATAATATGGGTGAATGTTGTAACCACAATGTTGCTCATGTGAAACCTTCATAAAATTGTATATCAATGATACCTTAATAAAACAAAATAGTTATACACAGAGTAACGATTATAGGCTGGTCGTGGAAGATAATACTTGTACTAATTGTTAAAGACACAGGATCTCAGAGGTCAGGAATATTCTCTGTGACATAAGTGTTTTCACTATAATTTCTAAAATGATGGTAGAGAAAAAGAAAAAGCTTTAAAAAAATAAAAAAACCAAATATCACATCTGTGGATATCTGATAATAAACAAAACCACACAGAAAGTCTTCCATGCTCAGTTACAAAAAACAAAAAAAAAAACCCTAAAGATGGCTAAGGCCAGCAACCACATAGAACAACCAACTCCTCTCCATCTTCAAATTTCCTGGCCAAAGGATCTCAGGGCCCATGCTTCTCAAGAGCATTTACTTTTTCCTAAAGTGGTCCACTCTGTCTTTAGACTCTTCCGGAGGTAAGAAAATCCTTCCTGTTCCTTAGTCAACTTTTCCCTCAGTGTCTCCCCACTGGCAAACAGAACTGCCTCCACTTTCATGGGGGTGTTCAATTATGGCATGCCTGTTTACTCATGTGCTTCCCCAGACTGTCGTTAGCCTTTTTCAGACCCCTTCACTGTCCGAATAAAGGGGGTCACAGGTTGAGCTTTTGACGGAATGGAACACCATAAGCATCATACAATTGACTCTTGATGGTCACTACCTTTCGCATTTCTACAGGCTTCCATGCTGTTTTATCGAGTTAAATGGTAACAACACAGACAGCATGTTTAGATAGGTGGTACTGAAGGACACCTGTACCCCATCTGAGCTCTACTGTTCAATATGCTCCTTCTCTAACAGTTTCTCAGTATCACAAAAGAATAAGGTCTTGAGGAAGACAGTTAGGAATTCACAGACACCACCTCTACCAAGGCAGTGCGGTATAAGGGAAAGACATTTTGTAATAAGGCAAATGTGAACTGAAATCCTACCTCTATCATTTAGTTGCTGTTTAGATTTTAGACAAACCCTTCATTTCCACATTTGTATATATGTGGATAATACCCACATCTCGAGTGCTTTAAGAAAAGAGTGAGAAAACACAGTATCATATAGCACCCAATCCACAGCAGGAATCGCTATTTTTCTTTCTCGCTTTTTAATAAAAACCAACTTTTGGTCAATTTTCTTTAAAATGTTAATATACCTAAAATATCTGTGGTAGTTTGAGTTCCTGTAATCTGTTTCCTTTAACTCAAATCTCACAGGATATCCATGATTGTAAAATACTTTCTAACCCATATTCTATCCAAACAATGCTTCAGTTTAGACACATAAGGCAGTTCAATTAAATGGTCCTACTTATTTACTGATAAGTTACATAAACACAGTTGCCCTGCAATTGTATGCTGAATTCTAAATTATGTTTGATTAAATGATCTGGCTTTTCGTTAAGTCATATGTATCTCTTAGCTTTCAATCTACAAAAGTGGTATCATTGTGACATACTTGACTTTTTATTAAATGCTTCCATAAGCTCAAAACAGTTCAGAAAATGACCACTTAACAATTAAAATTCAACATGGGAAAATAATTCAGGATAGAAAGAATACCAAATAATGGAATATAGTTTAATTTTGTTCTACTTAAAAAATTTTTTTCTATTGTAATATGTACAATAGAATGCACAGATCTTAGTATCTGTGTATATGTAAATGTATAAAATACATTTAAAAATACAGCTCGATGAATTTTGACATATATATATATATATACATTTATTTAACTATTGCCCAGATCAAGATACCAACATTTTCATTAATTATTTTCCAACCTCACCTATTTCACCCACCTCCCTGCCTGCCCCAGCTATGGCAACCACCAGTCTGTTCTCTGTGTTTATGAGTCTATTTCAGTTTTGCTTATTTGTTTTTTAGATTTCACATATAAGTGAAATCATAAGGTATTTGTCTTCCTCTGTCTGACTTATTTCACTTAACATAATACCCTCTAGGTCCACCCATGTTGCTGCAAATGGATTTCTTCTTTTCATGGATGAATAATATTCTATTGTGTATATGCTGAATAATATTCTGTGGGTAAAATTGTAACATTTCCAGAATATCTCCCCTGGCTTTGGTGCATTTGCATATCCTCAGGGGTGGAGAGAAATTCATCTCCATGTCAACAGGTAATTACCTGGGCAGCTGAGGGGGTGTCTGAACCTGAGAGGTTAAGGGGAGGGGCTGGCTTGCTTGCTTGCTTGCTTCTTCCAGAGCAGAGGAGAGAGACGGCCCTGGACTGAAGTTGGTAAGCAATAAACGGGTTTTAAACTTCCTCTCTTTGACTGATTTCGGTTTTTAGAGGTATTTTGCCCCGGTATTTCCTCTCCTCAGACTTACATCTGGTGGAAGTCAGTAGGACGCCTCTGAACCCGAAATCTGTCATAATGGGTGCAACCTTTGGGAAGGCTGCTCCTGTGGATGGTGGGGAGGCCCCAGTGGATGTGCAGCAGCAGAGGGTGCTGCTTCACCTGTTACTATTCCTTCAGCTATGGGGCTTCCAATTTGGGAACCCCTAGTGGGGAATTGGTCTAGGGTAAAGTACCTCCTAGAGGGGTGAGGCCTTCCCCAGAACTGGGGATGGTGGAAACACCAGAAGCTGCAGAATGAGCCCTCTGTGAGTTGGAAGACTGCTTGGAGAACTTGGGGGCAGTGTAGCAGCTGACAGTGTAGGGTCTCTTTTCATCAAGATAGTGAAAAAGGTTATACAGGAGAAAGAGAGGATTATCAAGAGGGTTAGCGAGGAGAGAGAGAGACTTAGGCGGGAGAAAGACACACTTCAGCCTCACTCGGAGGAGCTGGGCAATAACCTATGGGATGCTGTTAAAGAAGAGAAACAGTTACTGAAAAAGCAGGTTATGCTCCTAGAAGATTCCTTAGCAGCGGAGAGAGGGGAGACAGCAGGAAAAGCCACATTACAGGAGGCTGTGGGGGACGGGGAGGAAAGAGTAGTGCCTCACCCCCAGAAATGGTGGAGGAGGAGCTGTTGGTGGAGGAGCCCGAGGGAGAACAGGAGGCGGTGGGGCCATTGGCAGATCTGCTACCCAGGCCACAGCCAGACATACCATCTTCTCCTGTTTTAAAGGCCCATGCAGCTGTAATTAAGACAATAAAAACGGAACAACCATGGGCTCCTAAGGGGGAGGAGCAGCCTCCTCCCCAGGTTGTGGAGCACTCCATGCTCCACCCCATACCCAGGACGAGCTTGTGGACATGAACATCCAGTATAGGCAGAGGCCATCAGAATCTCTGCCTACATGGCTTTTATGTCTCTGGGATATGGGGGTGGAAAGCGGGTGGAAAGCATTGTTATGTCGGGTATTGAGATGAGTAGAATAGCTTCCCTGACGACTCACCCTTCCCTCCAGCAGTGGTTGCAAAGTGTCTGTCACACCTCAGGGAATCAGACACTCTTGGAATGGCTGACAGCTGCCATCAGCATAGTTTGGCCTAATCAGGGTGATTTACCATATTTTCCCAGTAGTTAGAAAACTTATTCAGAGCTCTAACAGGTACTGCAAGAATTGGATATGAAAAATATCATCTATAATATGGACCTTAGAAAACTTACTCAGAGCTCTAACTGGTACTGTGGGAAATGGATATGAAAAATATTATCTATAATACGAACCCCCAGGACCCTGATGAGAGGTGGTGTTCACTATAGGAATGAGAAATCTGGTGCTGCACACAGCTCCCACATCTCTCTTTGGGTCCCTAGTGAATACTCTTGCCCCCCACGTACGGCAACCCGTAAGTGAGGCTACTTGTACTTTAGCAGATCTGGGGAAGATTGAAACAATAAGGGCACGGAGAGAACAGCACCAAGGTTCAGGGACCTGGTTTGTCTGTGAAATTCTTGGGGGTTGTCTGGTTGGGTAAAATTAAAGTTGTTCCTGAAGCCGTTACAGACAACGTCCAGGCTTTCCCCATCCCTACCACTGTGGCAGTACTACAAGAGTTTTTTAGGTCTTTTGGGCAACTGCAGTTGGCACAAATTCTGAAGGCCTTATACCGGTTGGTACGAAAGGGCATCAGGTGGGACTGGGATGAGACATGTGCAGCTGCTTTTACTGTTGCCAGGCAGGCAGTCAAGGCCATACAGGCCTTGAACAGAATGGACTCAACAAGGGCCTGTGAACTAGATGTTCATGTAACCAAAGATGGTTATGGATGGGGTCTTTGGCAGCAGCTTGAACGGACATGCCAACCTATTGGATTTTGGTCACAACTATGGAAAGGAGCAGAGGTCTGGTACACCTTGATAAAGAAGCAACTGGCTGCTGTGTATCACGCCTTGCTGGCTACGAAGCCCATTGCTGGAACAGCTCTGACCAAGGTAATAACCACCTATCCCATTGTGGGGTGGATGCGAGACTGGATCCAAAGGCCATGGAGTGGCTTGGCACAGACACCTACACTGGCCAAATGGGGCACATATTTACAGCAGTGCAGCACCCTCTCTACTAGCCCCTTAAGTGGAGAGCTCCAGTGCTTTTTGGGGCCAGTGACCTATACCAGTGGAAAGCAGGAAGAACTTGCTTTTGAGCCATTGGTAGCAGAGACTCCTTATCAGGAGGGAAAAGCCCCTATACCTGAAGACGCTTGGTATACAGATGGCTCCAGTCATGGGCAGCCCCCAAAGTGGAGGGCTGTGGCTTCCCATCCTAAGACTGAGACAGTATGAATGGAGGATGGAGAGGGGAAGAGCAGTCAGTGGGATGAGCTATGGGCAGTATGGCTCGTGATCACCCAGGAGCCTTCCCCCATAGTTGTCTGTACTGACAGCTGGGCTGTCTATCAGGGCTTGACCCTGTGGCTACTGACATGATATCATGCCAACTGGATGGTTGGTCATCGGCCCCTTTGGGGGCAAGAGTTATGGCAAGACTTATGGGCCTCTGGTCAAACTAAGACTTTCACTGTATATCATGTGACTGGCCATTTGCCTTTGGCATCCCCAGAGAATGATGAAGCAGACACATTGGCCCAGGTGTGCCGGCTAGAAGGAAAGCCTGCCTCTGATGTGGCCCAGTGGCTACATCAGCATTTGTTGCATTTGGGGCAAAAGACAATGTGGGCTGTAGCCTGTCAGTGAGGCTTGCCATCGACCTTTGAAGAAGTCAGCAGAGCCTGGAAGGAGCACCTTGTGTGCTCTAAGAGAGACTTACACCAAGTCCAACAGCAACATGGGACAATAGTAAGGGGGCCAACACTCCTTGTCAGGTAGCAAATAGACTATATTGGGCCTCTGCCCATATCAGAAGGATATCAGTGTGCCATGACTTGTGTGGACAAAGCTACTGTACTACTGGTTGCTTTTCCTGCACATGGTGCAGATCAGCAAACCACCAAGAGGGGCCTGGAGCATCTCTTTGTAGCCTATGGCCAGCCACAGGTGATTGACAGCGATCAAGGCACCCACTTTACTGGACATGCGTTGCAACAATGGGTGCAGCAATTGGGAATAAAGTGGGAATTTCATGTACCATATAATCCTACTGGGACAGGCATGATAGAGAGGTACAACAGTTTGTTGAAATCTGGCCTGAAGTCGGACACCAGTAGTCTATGGGGTTGGTCAGTTCGGCTATGGACAGTGCTGTGGCATTTGAATGAGAAGCCGCGTAAAGGAGCTTTGAGCCCTGTGGATATGCTCACACACCTTGCTGCCTCTCCTATACAATTGTACGTCCAAACCAAAGAAGAGTTATTGAAGCCAGGATATGGCCAGCAGAGCAACATACTGCTGCCAGCTCCTAGTGCATTAAGCCCTGGAGACCCTGTTGACTGGATCTGGCCCTGGATATTTCAACACGTGGACCAGTGATGGCTGGCCCTTCTGGCACCTTTGGGGAAAGGCCTGCAAGCTGGTCTCATGTGTATTCCTGGAGTAAAAGCTGAATGGCCACCAGAGGTCACGGTAGTGTACCCAAAACATCCAGGAGGTAAGAGCATCTTGCGAGGAAGTTTTGTTTTATCTTTATGGCCAGTGCATGTACCTCCCATAGCCCTGTATATTGACCAATTTGTAACTCCCACAGGGAGGGGAGTGAAAGTCTGGTATACTAGACCAGGATGAGATCCCATTCCTGCCACTGTTTTATCACAAGACCACTCTCTTGCATGTATCCTACCTGATGGACAAGATTTGCCTATGCTGGTATAATTAAAACGTGTATCTTACTGCCCTTAAGGTTATTTTCTCCTACAGTCCTTGTGGCCTGAATGCGCCCCCTGGCTGCAGCTGCCACATGATGATTGCTCTGAACCCTCAGCTACTGCCTGCCTATGGAATGGACGAGCTATGGACTTAATCTGCATTAAGACTTTGAATCTAGCTGAATCCTCTGGCTTGAGGATTGCCATGATTTTATTGCTGTTGCTATTATGTCATTAGTCTGGTCACAATGCTCCAGTTTTCTCACCCAGGAACCATTGCAGAAGAAGGGGAAACTGAGCAGATTGTAAGGTGAGATTTCTGGAGGGGTGGCCCGTGGGTAAAATTGTAGCATTTCCAGAATATCTCAGGTGACTTTGGCGCCTTTGCATAACCTCAGGGGTGGAGAGAAGTTCATCTCCATGGCAATGGTAATTACCTGGGCAACCGAGGGCATGTCTGAACCTGAGAAGTTAAGGGGAGGAGCTGGCTTCCTTGCTTGCTTCTTCCTGAGCAGGGGAGAGAGATGGCACTAGACTGCAGTTTGTAAGTAATAAATGGGTTTTAAACTTTATTTCTCCCTTTGACTAATTTCGGTTTTTAGAGGTATTTTGCCCCAGGATTTCCTCTCCCTGGACTTACATATTCTATTGTGTATATGTACCACGTCTTCTTTATCCATTTATCTGTTGATGGCATAAAGGTTGTTTCCATATATTTGCTTTTGTAAATAATATTGCAATAAATGTAGAAATGCATGTACATTTTCAAATTAGTGATTTTGTTGTTTTTGGGTAAATTCCCAGTAGAATCTTGGGTCATACGGGATTTCTATTTTTAGTTTTTTGAGAAACCTCCAATACTTTCGTCCATAGTGGCTGCACCAGTTTGCAATCCCACCAGCAGTGTACAAGGAAGGGTTCCCTTTTCTCCACATCCTCACCAACTTTTTATTTCTTGTCTTGTTGATATTAACCATTCTGACTGGTGTGACGTGATATTTCACTATGGTTTTGATTTGTACTTCCTAATGATAATTGATGCTGACCCTCTCTCTATTCAAGTGTCTGTTTCCCATCTGTATGTCTTTGGAAAAATGTCTATTCAGGACTTCTGCCCACTTTTTCATCAGACTATTTGGGGATATTTTGGTGTTGACTTAAATGGGTTCTTTATATTTTTTGGATATTAGCCCCTTATCAGGTATATTATTTGCAAATATATCTTCCATACAGCAGATTGCTGGTTTTGTTGATGGTTTCCTTTGCTGTGCAGAAGCTTTTTAGTTTGATGTAGTAATTTTGTTTTGTTTTTAACCTTTACATTTATAAATGAGGATTTCCCTCACTGAAAATACCTACAGGACGTGGCAGCACAACCATCATGAAACCTCATTTTTTTTTCTTTCCAAGGTAGAACATTTCATTTGGAGCACCTTGTCTCTGGTCTTACCCTATTTCTTGCTCTCTCACCCTAAAACTGCTCTCTATATTCAACTCATTTCTGTTTCTGCTACAAAATAGAACACTCATAAAATCTGCTTGTAACAATGAGCAGCAGTATGAATTCCTTCTACTCAGTACAAAATAATAAATCATAGAAACTAATTACAGAATTTGAGACTCAAGAGAATCAGAATTACTTTAGGACATTTAACAGAAGAGGCAACTCAAGCCCAGATAAGCTAACTGATGAAATCAAAATTCCATAGTCAGTAACAGAAGTGGCCTGGAATGCCTGTCTTCTGATTCAGTCAACAGAGAGGGTTAGCTCTCCAAAAATGTTTATTATTTGCAAGTTTCCTGTAGTACGTTTCTCAGGAAAGTTAGTTCCAAGGTATTAATAGCTATTGGGGAAGAGGAAGAAAGTTTCCCAAATAACAGTGAAAATCTCTGAGTTAAAGCTAATAGACTTTTCTTCAGGACTTCTCAGGGTCTTTAATATTTCCTGTTTCTTTTGTATATACAAGAGCACCACAGTCAGCAGTGTTTTCCAAATATAATTAATCATGGAATTCTTTTGCTTTTTAAAGCATTTTTTGGGTAAAGTGTTCCATGAAATACATTTTGGGAAATGTAATGGCTGATTTGTGCAATGTAAATTACTTAAAAACTTCTAAGTTTTAGTACATTTTGCATCTCTGTTTGCTTACATGTGTGTCAACATACACACAAAGCCAGACACATGAACCAATGAGAATTATTTCAATGATATGCTATAAAAATCAAATATACAATCTATAATAAATAAGAACTTTTTCTACTATGATGGGTATATATTGGTTGTCTACCATATGTTCTAACTTCTACAAAAAAACAGAGAATTTTGATTCATTAAACACACTGCAGAAAAAGTAGATAATAAAGACTATCTTACAGTATCAGTGGAATTCCTGCTTTGGTTCACTTGTTCCAAAATCACAGTCAGTAAATCAGTGATACAGTCAGAGTACAATAAGAACTATCAGCAACAAAATCAAGCTTACACATGAAGAAAGGTCAAGCTGCTTCAAGTTTGAATGTATGGAAGTAAGAAGGCATGCAAGGTCACGGGACTTAGGGCAAACCTGAGAACTGTCTTTATTTCATCAGGCTCTGATTTACAGCCTGTGTAAAAGGAACTCCCAGAGATCCTTCAGTCTCTGCAAGCATACTTTAAGCCACAGGAATGAAACATAGCTTGTTAGGCTCCTGTGGCATTCTTTGTCTGTAAGTCCAAGGGGCACAGGCTGTTGCTGAGGAAGAGCACCTGGATCTTTCTGGAAACACATACTCTGACCTAGTCTAGGTATGTGGCAGCTCTGCAGCCAGCTGTCTTCAACAAAGCCTGAAAAAAACCCACCTATCTGAGGCCCATTATAGACTTTCACAAGGTTGAGCCCTCTGCAGGGGAGGGATGGGATCAATGGATCAGCCTAATATGGCAACCTCTGTCCTGCTGAGGAAGCGGCGTGTGCAATGGAGATGCCATTCAGGTATTTTCCTTCTGCAGGGAGGCATGAGCTTCTCATTTTTAAAAAGACAGTTCATATTACTAAAAAACAATGGTGTTTTACTGGAATTTCCTCCCATAAAATGCAATGCCCTAATTACAACTGCTCCTTGAATATTCGAGAACACATGAGGGGTGGGGGGGTGGGAAGAGCTTTGAAGGGATGGGGCGGGTAATTCCTCCCATTTTACAGATGGGAGTAACAGTAATGTGGACAAGAGTTTGAGGTGGGAATTTGTAATGAGCATGAAATTGTTTCCTCATAACCAACATGTGTTAGGTTTGTAGGGTCTGAGAAAAGAGACTGAAAGAATCAATAATGTGAAGGATGAAAATCACAGGGCTAGGAGAAAAAGGAAATAGAGGGTATATCTTCCCTCCTCCCATTTCAAGCACTGCCCTCTCGTTTAGCAATTTTAAACCCATTTTCTCCTTTAAAAAAAATGATAGATGTATGACTTTTTTTAAAGATAAGCAGAAAGAAGATAATAAGTTCTGTAACTGCAGTCTTGGTCATTAAAATGCCAGTATATATCCGTTCAGACTTTTTAGTGTGCCTATATATGCCAGATTTATGTAGTTTATTTTTTCCATAAAAGTGGGATCACACCAACATTTTATGACCTTTATTTTTACTCAATGATATGTTCTGAATATCTTTATATAACTCTGGCCACCCCACCTGTAAAGGCAGTGAGACAGCCAGTGAGGACCACAGACTCTGGGGGCAGGCAGGGTAGGAGTCAAGTCTCAGGTTTTCTATCTGTGCAGTGGTGACTACAGTAATACCTCCTCCATAGGTTGCAGCTAGACTGAAATGAAATAGTGCATGTAAAGTGCTTAGCCTGGTGCATATGTGATACAACAGCTATGTGCTAACATAAGGTAGCCATTTACATTACTGTGGCTATTGAGTATTCTGTTATATCATTATACTACATTTTTCAAAACTCCAATCCTCCTATTGCTGAGCATTAGGTTATTTCTAATTTTTTTAAGTTTATTTTTAAATCATAAGTTCACAGAAAGTTGCAAAAACAATACAAAGAAGTACTGGGAACCCTGTATCCAGTTCCCCCAGTGGTAGCATGTTACATAACTACAGTAGTACAATATCAAAACCAGGAAATTGATACTGGCATAATCTACAGCTCTTATTCAGACTTCACTAGTTTATTATAGTACAGTATCAAAACCAGGAAATTGATACTGGCATAATCTACAGCTCTTATTCAGACTTCACTAATTTTCCATTCTCTCATTTGTGTATATGGGTATAAGTACAGGTCAATAATGCACTTTTATCATGTGTAGATTCATGGAACCACTATCACAATCAGGATACAGAACTTTCTATCTTCACCTAGATCCCTCTTGCTACCCCTCTATAATCACATCAATATTCATCCTCTTTCCCTCATTCCTGTCCCTAACCCCTGTCAACCACTGATCTCTTCTCTATCTCTATAATTGTATTGCTTCAAGTGTTCCTAAGTGGAATCATATAATAGGCAAATTTTTGAGATTGACTATTTTCACTCAGCATAATGCCCTAGAGATCCATCCAAGTTGCTGTGTGTATCTGTAATTTGTTATTTTTTACTGCTGAACTATATTCTGTTGCATGGATGCCTCACAGTTTGCTTAATTATGCATCTGTTGAAGGACTTTTGGGTTATTCCAGTCTTTGGCTAATACAAATAAACCTGCTCTGAACAATTCTGTATAAGTTTCTGTGTGGACTTAAGTCTACATTTCTTTGGGATAAATGCCCAGGAATGTGAACATTTGGCTGCATGGTAAGTACATGGTTAGTTTTATATAAAACTAGTAAATTATTGTCGCGAATGGCTGTGCCATCTTGCATTACCACCAGCAATGTATGAGACACCGATTTTCTGTATCCTCACCAGCATTTGGTACTATAAAAATTTTTTAAGTTATTTTAGTAGGATACAGTAACATCTCATCATGGCTTTAATCTGCATTTCCTCAGTGGATTATGATGCTGAACATCTATTTCTAATTTTTGATAAGATAAACATGCTACAATGGATATCTTTATTAGGATAAATTTTAAATTAATGCCCACGAATGAGTTCTTCAAAGTGGAATTGCTGGATATATAGATTTTTTTAAAGTTGAAATATCATGTCATATTGCCCTCCAGAAAAGTGCCAATTTACATTTCTATCAGCAGTATATTAATTTTTCAGCTTTTAAAGTATACTTAATGCTCTCAATATCTCCCCTAAGGGGTTCAAAGGAAACATCTTGCCAATATACTCCATACTAGCAGAGAAATAAAATAAAAATCAGGCTGTCCAAAATCCTAGTAGAACAGAAAATGAACCAACGAAGATTCTCTCTCCAAGGCCATCCCACATTCCAACATGCTTTTAACATTTTCATCAAACACATTAGGAAGAAAGAAAACTCACTTACCTTTATGGGCAATATGACAAAGATCTTCTTGCATTTTAGAAAACTCTGATGAGGTTTCAGAGCCATCTGAATAATTTTTCTCTTCTCCAAAATCTAGTGTTGACAAATTAGGATTGGAGGCATGCAGTCTTACTGGGCCAGAAAAAGGTTTAGGAACCTGAAGTGTTATCAAAAGGAAATATTTCTTTTTAGATACAAGTTGCTTAGACTATTTATTTGTTTCTAAGATTGGGAAGTAGTAAGAGAAGAATACTTTATAGGAAAGTCTTTCTACTGAGTGATAAGAAAAATAAGTGAAAACTCAGGAAAGCACTTTCTACAGCAACTCGCCCTGGCTTCTCACAAAATAAAAATGGGTGAGAAATCACATATTCTTTTGGAAAAGATAGAAGCATTAAGCTATAGGTTGAAAATGATAGCTAAAGGTGCCAGTCTCTTTCTCCTTTATACTCAATTTCTTTCTCCTGGCAATAATCACCAGTATGTAGATTGTTAATAGTGGATAGTTTTTAAAAATATTTTCTTTATTTGCACCTATGCTTCTACAAAATGAACTAACTTCTCACATGTTTGTATGTAAATCAGTCTTTACTTTGAAAGTATTTAAGTTCAATCCATAAAGTGCTTTGAACCAAAAAGTATACAACAGGACAGCAGATGACTTATCCATAAGTTTCCGATTTGTTTTGACCCTAACAGTGTCACAATTTAATATGCAATGGCCAAGCTACAAACCTTGGCCACTGGCTTAGCTGTGCATTGGGAAAGTCAGTGAATAGCGTGACACAGTGAACCTCTCATGCAGGATTGGGAGATTGGAGACAAGAGGCAAAAAAGAGTCTGCACAATGTCCTGCTCCCATGCCAGGAGTGGGCTCTGAAGGATGATGAATCCTCTGAGAAGCAGCAGAAGAGGTGGGCAGACTGCATATCCAAGCAGGAAGGGGGCAGGCAGGCTAAGCATTAAAAGGGGAGAAACCAAAGACCTAGAAACTGCCGCAGTCCCTTCAACCTTGCGCCATTTTCCCTTAGCCAATATCTATTACATGCTTATTCTAGTAGCCTGAAAATCTAAGTGATTGAGTTCATCTCTCTACACAGGGTATTTGAGACAATAACTATAGAAAATTCACTTGTCTCTTCTATTTGAGACCAAGTAACCCCCCACAGGTGGCAGGGACAGCAGGGCCAATGAAGAAACCAGGCTAGTGGGAGAAGCGATGGTTACCTGCAGCGTTCCTTTAGCATCTTTGCCAATAGCCCGGGACCGCCACCTCCTGTGTGATCTTTTTTCCTTTTTAGGACTTTCAAAAGCTCCACCCTTGTTTTAAAACAGGAAAGAGCATAGACAGTAAGGTCCACCAAACCAATAGAGAAACATGCACAGCCAAGCAACTGCCTCCATCCCTTAAATGTGGCTGAAGCAACTGACCAGACAACATCCCACTGTTAATTTTAATGGAGGTCTGGGGAGGAGAGAGGCAAGCAGAACACCAGAAAGCAAAGAGGAGAGGGACCTGGCTAACCTGGATGGCGTTGATAGCTGGTGCTGAGTATGTCCTATGCAGGACATCCATACTTTGTAGAAGCTGGCTCATTTCCACCAGGTAGGCATGACAGTGTTCCAGGTCTGTGGGAGAAAGGCACAAGGAGGATTCATAAGCACTTGTCTCAGCACTCGGGCTTCACTATGCTGGTGCCGGTTATTTTTCTTATTTGTCTGTACTATTTGATTTATATCTGTTAAGGATGAGATGTTTTATTCCTCCTTTTACAGGAGAAGCTGTAGACTGCTGTGGTTAAGGGCATTGATCTGGAGAACCAGGCACCCTTGGGTTGTTTACAGTTAATGAATTGTGAATCTTTAGCATATTACATAACTTCTGTGTCTCAGTCACGTCATCTGGAAAGTGGAAATTATTTATACAGCTAGCTCACAGAGAAGTTGTGAGTTAAATGCGTTAATATATACAACATGTTTTAGTGTGCTGACACATTATAAGCACTAAATAAAATAGCTATCATCACTTTCATCATCATTTCTAATATTGCAATAACCAGGTGTCACTATCCACTTATAAGGACCCCTCCCAAGTTAAATGAATGAAACTAAAATGAAAGCTGCATTGGTCTCCAAGGATTACTTTATCGACTATAGACCTACAAGAGACCACGATCATCCTACACAGACTAACCTGAGAGGACCTAAAGTATTCTCAGACCGGTTCCTCAGTCACTCAAAAGATGGTTCTCAATCTGCTACTCATTGGATGATGGTGGCTATTTCTGCTGAGGAATCGAGACCCAAATGCCTTAAGATAGTGGCTCTCAAACTTTGCTATCATCAGAATCACCTAGAGAACTTGGTAAACCACAGACTGTTGGGATCCACCACCAGTTTCTGATTCAGTCTGTCTGGGTTGGGTCTGAGAATTTGCATTTCTAATATGTTACAGGCCAGGCCACAGTTGCTGGTCCAGAGACAACACTTCAAGGACTACTGTCCCGAACTGTCACTCAGGGAAGCTCATGATGTTTATTGGGAAAGCAAACTTCTCTGAAGCTATAAGCAGAAAATATCTGCATTCAACTGCAGAAAATGTAATTTTCAAAGCCACCACTTGGCTTCTTTCTTTAGTAATAGTTCTCAATTATGGCTATACTTTAAAACTCAACTGCAGAAATCTTAAAAGATTACTTATGTCCAAGTGCCATCCCGAGATGATTAAATCAAAATACCCCAATCCCACTGGTGACTTTTTTGGGTTTTAGTTCCCTGGGTGAGTCTTAGCTAATGAAGGTTGAGAACACTGGTTTATTTATGGCAAAAGTTCTTAACCCTGGCTCCTTGTAAGAACTACTTGGAGAACTCTGGAAAATTAATGATGCCAGGGTCCCATTCTAGACCAATTTAAAGAGATTCTTCTGGACAGAAGACTGGGCATGGGTACTCTTGTATTTTAATGGCTCTCTTGGTAGATGTAATGTGCAGTCAGGGTAGAGAACACCTGTTTTGTGGAGATGTTCATTTGGTTCACCCAATCACCTATGGAACAGTGATTCTCAGCCTAGCATGTGCATCAGAAATATTTTTGGCATTTAACAAAAATAGAGAACTGTGCAGACCCCACCTCTGTGACTTAGTAGGCCCATCAGGAAATCAGGTATCAGAATGTAAACAGAAAAGGAAATCTGTCTGCATACATACCAGGTAAAGACACAGAGCTCTGCAAGGGAGGTGTATTTTGTTAATCGCAAGTGCAAACTTAATAAAGAAAATATGAAAGGAAATGCAGGCAAGTGATGAGGAAGGATATAAATTCATCTGAGGTATAAATACTAAACCAGTAAAATCTAAAAGCCATCTCAGGGAGAAGCAGAGGTTTCAAGTCACTACCTTTTGAGCATTTTTCCATGTCCTCTGAAGACTGTAACCAGAATGGAACTCGGGTCTCACCACCACAAGAAAATGGTAAATTGCTTCCAGTTTGAAATGAATTTTGCTTTGATAAACTGCTGCACTGTTATACAGACAACAAAAGCACATTACAAATGAAAATATGTCCCAGTGGGAACACTTTAGGGTAAAGGATAACAAAGTAGGCTAGCCACTAATAGAAGCCATCTGCCTGTAATCGGAAAGAAGCTTCTGGCATAGCACTCTATTGGAGAATTTAAGCTCTGGTTGTCACCCCAACTTGCCCACACCATGCTAGGAGGACTGGACGGCAGTCCTTAATTTCTTCTTCTGTCAAATGATAATTATACCAAAATCATGATGTAAATGTCGGGAAATTTTGTGATCCTGTATGGCTATTAAGCATATCTACTGTACTTTACCACCAGATAAGAAAACCAAAGTTGAAGTGGTTAAGAGAAAGCTGGAGCCCTTAGGGCAATTAAATTCCTCCTTGTGTGCTCTTCTTCAGTTACTCTCAGTGACAACAGATGCTCTCCTGGCCCTGGTTCTGACTGACTGGGCAGATTATTAAATACCAGCTCAAGCTTAGCCTGCTCCTCCCCACAAACCTTTCCTTCCACACTGTCCTCCAGATGGGACTCCCACACACAAAGCCACCCCCTTCTCTTAGATTCGTCTTTGGCAAACTATTACCTTCCTACTTGATATTGAGTCCAACACCCCAGACGTAGAGTCTGTGACAGTGGCTCCTGAGAAAAAGTGATTAACTTCATGTGGAAACATGGCGATTTCATTCTGACGATACATTCTGTGGTGGCGAAGTTTGGATACCCACTCATCAAAGACTTCTTCTGACTTTACCTAAATTGTGTTACATTGAAAGAAGGAAATGAGTGTTACTCAATGAAAGGAACAATTATTCATCAAACTGAGGTCACTCCTGATACCCTCTCTTTTCACACTGGCCCATGTAGAAATACAAGCTTATTGACTTAGTTTACATTTATGTGGTCTCTGAGAGCAAGTTTGAGGAGGAAATGAAGTGTAACAATGGTCTTCATAAACTACATATTTAGACTTTCTTGTAAAAGGGTCCCACTGTTATGCTATTATTAAGAAAGCAAAACAGCACCAGTTCTATTAAATAACAAATAAATTATAATTTTTATTTATCTATCTCTTACAGCTCTTCCAGGTTCTCTTGTCCCAGCTTCTCCGATCCCTACTGAAAATATTAGCAACATCTTTATAAACTGTTTAATAATTCCCTTTTCAGATCAGTCTTCTCTGAACTGAAATGAATACATAGATTCTTCCTAAAATATTTAACCTTGTTAATCTTCTTTGACAACACAATGCTGAAGAATATATGTTAATAAATGCAAAGGTTAGTTCAAAGAACATTTTTCCTGCTCTCAGAAACAGAAACAAATCTGATAAAGTGTTATTGATGATTTCTAGGGTTTTTCAAACACACGTATGTAAACATCTAGCCAGGCCCTCCATAAATGAGTATTTATCAGTCTAATTTCCATGAAGAATTATGTTTATAACTATAAACTTTTATTATTAAACATCTTAAATGTTCATAGAAGTACTAAAAGGAATATAACAAACATCTATGTACTAGGTATTTCTTAATAGTCAGTATTTTTTGTGTGTATGAGGGTGTATTAACATTTACAAAGTGAAAAAATGATAAATACCTATATATTAAGACAAAGAGACTCATGAAGCAGCAATTTAAAAAAACCCAAAAGGATGCTTGGTAGGTTAACTTCCAAGAAGAAAAATCCAGATCAATTCTTTTAAAATCTTTACTAAGGCCACTGCTGAGAGCAAGGATGTGAATGAAAGTCAGCAGCATCACTCATTTAGGAATTGCTAGGTTGGCTCTTATGTTTGTTGTGTTTATTACAAGTAACACAAACTTAAACCCCTTTGGGTACTACTGAATGTGTCATTTGCAGGAAGAAACAATACAAACAGACCCGTATCTATTTGTCTCCCCCTAAAGTCTGTTCTTGAAATGTATTTAATTTTCCAGACATGGTTAACAGGAATTTTACAGGAATCTTATGTCATCCTTTGTACTGATCTAGTCTCAGAGGCCCTTAAAAATCAGTGCCCCCAAACCATTCATCTGGACTTATTTTTTATTGGCTAAACAAGGTAGAAGACTGAAAGCACTTTATTAAATAACTGACCAGGGTTCTGCTCCAGTCCCTCAAGTAGTTACAGGACCATGGGTGGACAGCCACTTAACCTCCCTGCTGCCCAGACCCTCATCTATAAGAGAATGGGACTGGATAGCCAAATTTAAAAACTGCCTGACTCTGAGGCTATTAACCAGAACCCTCAGATAGCTACACGTACCTATGTCAAGAGTCACAGCTGATATTCAAAAGAATGAACAAAAAACACAAACAGAACGTAAAGTCAACCAACACAGAGAAATATTAAACTGTGTTTATCACAGTATTAGTATTCAATGTATTTTAAGGTATTCTAGTTCTTTAAAAATTAGGAATTAGTAATACTTTGATTCTATTAATTAGAACAGTGAATGAACAAGAACCTATTATTTCCTAACCATATCAAAACACAGAACTAAGAGTCACTGGAAGTACACGGAGAAATAATTTAAACTATTCCAGAGGCGACTGACCATTGAAATAAGGTGGGGGGTGGATATTCTTTCTTAAAAATTTTTTTTAAGATTATAGGTTCTCCCTCCTTTGGTTCACACTGGTTGTTCTCAACCAGGGGTGATTTTACCCCCAGGAGACAGCTGGCCATGTATGGAGACATTTTTTGGTTGTCAAAACTGAAGGGGGGTTGTTTCTGACATCTAGAGAGTAGAGGCCCAGGATGCCACTCAACATCCTTCAATGCACAGAACAAGCCCCCACAAGCAAAGAATTCTCTAGGTCCCCCACATCAATGATGTCAAAGGTGAGACATCCACTTTACAGAATTAACTAGCTACACCCACAGGTAGAGGGGCTTAGACTAGGAAACAGTATGGATTTGACCGCCTTGTGCCATCAACCACATGCATTTACCTAAGCACCACATGCACGCCATGGGGAGGCAGGGACACCTGAAGACATGGAGCTCATAATCTCATACTTTTATTTTGCAAAACCTCAGCCCCCATTCTCAATACTCCAAGTAACTTTCCCAAGTAAGAATAGAGTCTTAACATTTTCTAAATTTCTAACATTTGCATACCACCTAATAATTACATACAACTTCTAAACTTACTGAGCATACTATGGATCAGACATTATGCCAAGTTTTCTACATGCAGCCCTACAAGATAACAACTCCCATTTGGGGTGGGAGATGAGAAAACTGAGACTTCCATTAAATAATTTGCCAAAGGCCCACAGCTAGTAAGTAGGCAAGTCAAAATGTGGACCAGATCTTGGATCTCCAAAGCTCTTACAATATGTTTTAATTATCTATACCACCTGCAGGATAGTGGGCAGAAGATGGTAGTTACACAACTTGGGAGGCCCATACTTTAGGGAAAAATTCCTGACCTTCACTGTAATGTGAGAATTTTAAGGAATCCCTATAAAATTGGTCAAAGTTATATGACAGACTAAATATTAAATACTTCATTTCAAGAAACATTATTTAACCTACAGTAAATGATTCTTCACTAAAGATGATACTGCCTAGGGAAAGAGGGCGGCTTATTTGGATACATGAAGTTTTTTGTTATTGATTTTGTCCCAGTCACAGGGAAGAGGTACTTAGGGGATAAGGGGACAAACCTTCAGCAGTGACAGAGACAGTCCTGCACAATGTACTGTCCCATCCAAATATCAACAGCGTCCACTAGAAATACTTTCATAATAAAGGTCTACATGCATTTTACTACACTGATGGACAGTGATTTCAATAGGGTATGGGAGGGACTTGATAATATGGGTGAATGGAGTAACCACAATGTTTTTCATGTGAAACCTTCATAAGACTATATACCAATGATATCTTAATAAAAAAAATAAAGGCCTACATGTTGGCTAGGTATTTTGAAATATTCAAAAGGCAAGTGCTACAACTGCCAGTCCCTTCCCAGTATAAAGGAACTCTGTGCAACAGGACAGCAGCTGGGAAGCAGTCTCACCTTCAGATGGTAGATGTGCTCCTCAGTATCCAAGTCGATGCATTTTGATGACTTCTTCACAGACATCACAGAGAGCCCAACATCAATGCAGCCATGCAGCTTCTCTCTCTCTATCTGCAGAAGCAGGAAGAGGGCCATTTGAGATCCACGGTGTTAAAAATAGTGGTAACATCCTTGACACTCCTTTCCAGTAGACTCACCTTTAACATCCAATGAGTAGTAAACAAAATAACTATCACTTGTAGTAAACATAGTAACTATGACTTAACAGACACTCAGTGTGAAGCAGTACTGAATTAAGTGCTGTACATGCATCATCTATTTAAGCTGTGAGGGTTATGTATTAAGCAGTTTAGACAGCCACTAAGTGAGGAAGCAAGAGAGTGAGGAAGCAAGACAGTAAGCTCCATGGCTTGCCTCCCAATTCACCTGTTAACTACAGGGCCCCCCATGGAATTTGTTTCCAGTGTCTAAATTCATCTGGAAGTGATTTAGAAAGAGGAATGGGGCAGGAAGCTAAGATAGGCTACTGTGAGTCAGGCATCGTACCAAGTTTTCTATACTCAACCCTACAAGGTGGTGAGGAGAGGAAGAGAGGAGGAGAGAAGTGCCAGGTGAGAGAAGGACTCTTACAAGGAGTGGGACTAACAATCACTCCAAGCCCTGAGGGATGAGATCCTCACATCAACTTCAAAAAGCCTTCTCACATCAACTTCAAAAGCCTTCCCGCCAAATCCCTCAGCATTATAATACTGGGGCAGCCACTTGCCTGTTTTGGTTCTGCTATCTCACTGCAAAATTGTCTTCCCCCACCCAGGAAACCCCTCAACACAAGCTAACATCAGAACAGATACCTGGATACCCAGCCGGTGTTGCAAGGGGTCCTCACACCTCCACCTGGTGGGTGGACGGAGCCCACCTGGCATCCAGACAGAGCTGGGCCAGTGGGGGACTGGTACCTCTGTTCCATGTGAAGGAATGATTACCCCTTTGTGGATTCCAGTTCAGAGAAATGCAATCCCATATGTGTACAATCTCATTCATAAGCTAATAGAAATTAGCCCTTCAGTATCCTTCAGCAGCATATTGAGCTAATCGGAAGACTTACATCACTTTGGCTCTTGGCATATTTCAAGATTCCTTTGTCCAGATAGAAGAATCTCTGTGGAAAATAAAGTATGATTCAGTAAGACTTGCATTTAAATGTCCATCCTTCCCTGGAGCCCAACTTTCAATTTCAAATGAAACAAAAGTGCCTAAGAACCGGGTGCTGATGGGGGTGGTGGGTACCAATACAGGTGAGGCCGAGGCCAGCATCTTACCTTGTGCCAGCCTTTCAAGGGCCATTTCCTCTTTTTAAGCAAAAATCCTTTCTGAACTGGTGGCTCCTGGGTGTAATTCATCTCTCCTCGTAGTCCTTCCACTACTTCCCAGCTGTCCTGTTCCAAAAAAGAGATCATGCTAAATGTCCATCTTTAAAAGTAATACAGAGGGAGCCAAGATAGCAGCATGAGTAGAGCAGCAGAAATCTCCTCCCAAAACGACATATATCTATGAAAATATAACAAAGACAACTCTACCTAGAATAAAGACCAGAGGACACAGGAAAACATCCAGACCACATCCACACCGGCGAGAACCCAGTGCCTCGTAAAGGGGGTAAGATACCAGCCCCGGCCCGGCGGGAACTGAGCGCCCCTCCCCCCAGCTCCCACAGGAGAAGAATAGGCAGAGCGGGAGGGAGACGGAGCCCAGGACTGCTGAACATCCAGCCCCAGCCATCCGGACCAGAGCACAGACACAGTGCATGCAAGGGGCCCTGTATTCTAGGGAAACAGGGTAGCAAGAACGGTGAGCTGGTACCGGAGGCCTGGAGCTGGAGGACATAAGAAAAGCGAGCGGCCTTTTTTTTTGCTGTTTTGTTTTGGCGAGCGCTTTTTGGAAGTCTTAAAGGGATAGGGACCCGAATACTAGGGACACAGGGCAGCAAGACCTGTGAGCAGATGCCTGAGGCTGGGCAGCAAGACCTGTGAGCAGATGCCTGAGGCTGGCGCTGGAGAAGTAAGAAAATCGAGCGGCCATATTTTATTTATTTATTTATTTATTTTAATTTAAAAAAATTCTTTTTTTTTTTTTTTTTGGTGGTCGTTTTGTTTTGGCGGATGCTATTTGGAAGTCTTAAAAGGGCAGGGCGGGACACTGAATCCAGAGGTAGGGAATCCAGGGATCTATGGGTACCCTAATCCCCTGGGCTACAGGGAGCAGGGAGGCCCCTTACGGAGATAAATATCCTTCAGGCCGCTTCCTCTCCAACGTGACTCCACCACTTTGGAGTAGCAGCCCAAGCCAGGCCACGCCCACAGCAACAGCGGAGATAAACTCCATAGCAGCCGGGCAGGAAGCAGAAGCCCTGTCTACGCCCAGCTACCCATCACAGGCCACTAGAGGTCGCTGTTCTCCCAGGAGAGGAAGGCCACAAACCAACAAGAAGGGAAGTTCTTCCAGCCGTCACTCGTCCGAGCTCTGCAAACTATACCTATCACCATGAAAAGGCAAAACTACAGGTAGACAAAGATCACAGAGACAACACCAGAGAAGGAGATAGACCTAACCAGTCTTCCTCACAAATAATTCAAAATAAAAATCATAAACATGCTGACAGAGATGCAGAGATGAAATATGCAAGAGATATAGGATGAAATCCGGAGGGAGATCACAGATGCCAGAAAGGACATTACACAAATGAAACAAACTCAGGAAGGGTTTATATAAGCAGAATGGATAGGATGCAAGAGGCCATTGATGGAATTGAAACCAGAGTAAAGGAACGCATAGAACCTGACACAGAGAGAGATAAAAGGACCTACAGGAATGAAACAATATTAAGAGAAATGTGTGACCAATCCAAAAGGAACAATATCTGTATTATAGGGGTACCAGAAGAAGAAGAGAGAGGAAAAGGGATGGAAATTATCTTGGAAGAAATAATTGCTGAAAACTTCCCCAAACTGGGGGAGAAAATAATCGAACACAGCACGGAAATACACAGAACCCCCAACAGAAAGGATCCAAGAAGGACAACACCAAGACACATAATAATTAAAATGGCAAAGATCAAGGACAAGGAAAGAGTTTTAAAGGCAGCAAGACAGAAAAAGGTCACCTATAAAGGAAAACCCATCAGGCTAACATCAGATTTCGCGACAGAAACCCTACAGGCCAGAAGAGAATGGCGTGATATATTTAATGCAATGAAACAGAAGGGCCTTGAACCAAGGATACTGTATCCAGCACGACTATCATTCAAATATGATGGTGGGATTAAACAATTCCCAGACAAACAAAAGCTGAAGGAATTTGCCTCCCACAAACCACCTCTACAGGACATCTTACAGGGACTGCTCTAGATGGGAGCACTCCTAGAAAGAGCACAGAACAAAACACCCAACATATGAAGAATCGAGGAGGAGGAATAAGAAGGGAGAGAAGAAAAGAATCTCCAGACAGTGTATATAACAGCTCAATAAGCGAGCTAAGTTAGGCAGTAAGATACTAAAGAGGTTAACCTTGAACCTTTGGTAACCACGAATTTAAAGCCTGCAATGGCAATAAGTACATATCTTTCAATAGTCACCCTCAATGTTAATGGACTGAAGACACCAATCAAAAGACACAGAGTAATAGAATGGAAAAAAAAGCAAGACCCATCTATATGCTGCTTACAAGAAACTCACCTCAAACCCAAAGACATGTACAGACTAAAAGTCAAGGGATGGAAAAACATACTTGAGGCAAACAACAGCAAGAAGAAAGCAGGGGTTGCAGTACTAGTATCAGACAAAATAGACTTCAAAACAAATAAAGTAACAAGAGATAAAGAAGGACACTACATAATGATAAAGGGCTCAGTCCAACAAGAGGATATAACCATTCTAAATATATATGCACCCAACACAGGAGACCCAGCATATGTGAAACAAATACTAACAGAACTAAAGGAGGAAATAGACTGCAATGCATTCATTCTAGGAGACTTCAACACACCACTCACCCCAAAGGATAGATGCACTGGGCAGAAAATAAGTAAGGACACGGAAGCACTGAACAACACAGTAGAGCAGATGGACCTAATAGACATCTATAGAACTCTACGTCCAAAAGCAACAGGATATACATTCTTCTCAAGTGCACATGGAACATTCTCCAGAATAGACCACATACTAGGCCACAAAAAGAGCCTCAGAAAATTCCAAAAGATTGAAATCCTACCAACCAACTTTTCAGACCACAAAGGCACAAAACAAGAAAAAAACTGTACAAGAAAGCAAAGAGGCTCACAAACACATGGAGGCTTAACAACACGCTCCTAAATAATCAATGGATCAGTGACCAAATCAAAATGGAGATCCAGAAATATATGGAAACAAATGACAACAACAACACTAAGCCCCAACTTCTGTGGGACACAGCAAAAGCAGTCTTAAGAGGAAAGTATATAGCAAACCAAGCATATTTAAAAAAGGAAGAACAATCCCAAATGAAAGGTCTAATGTCACAATTATCGAAATTGGGAAAAGAAGAACAAATGAGGCCTACGGTCAACAGAAGGAGGGACATAATAAAGATCATAGAAGAAATAAATAAAATTGAGAAGAATAAAACAATAGCAAAAATCAATGAAACCAAGAGCTGGTTCTTCGAGAAAATAAACAAAATAGATAAGCCTCTAGTCAGACTTATTAAGAGGAAAAGAGAGTCAACACAAATCAACAGTATCAGAAACGAGAAAGGAAAAATCACGACGGACCCCACAGAAATACAAAGAATTATTAGAGAATACTATGAAAACCTATATGCTAACAAGCTGGGAAACCTAGGAGAAATGGACAACTTCTTAGAAAAATACAACCTTCCAAGACTGACCCAGAAAGAAACAGAAAATCTAAACAGACCAATTACCAGCAACAAAATTGAAGCAGTAATCAAAAAACTACCAAAGACCAAAACCCCCAGGCCAGATGGATTTACCTCGGAATTTTATCAGACATACAGGGAAGACATGATACCCATTCTCCTTAAAGTTTTCCAAAAAATAGAGGAGGAGGGGATACTCCCAAACTCATTCTATGAAGTTAACATCACCCTAATACCAAAACCAGGCAAAGACCCCACCAAAAAAGAAAACTACAGACCAATATCCCTGATGAACGTAGATGCAAAAATACTCAACAAAATATTAGCAAACCGAATTCAAAAATACATCAAAAGGATCATACACCATGACCAAGTGGGATTCATCCCAGGGATGCAAGGATGGTACAACATTCGAAAGTCCATCAACATCATCCACCACATCAACAAAAAGAAGGACAAAAACCCCATGTTCATCTCCATAGATGCTGAAAAAGCATTTGACAAAGTTCAACATCCATTCATGATAAAAACTCTCAGCAAAATGGGTATTGAGGGCAAGTACCTCAACATAATAAAGGCCATCTATGATAAACCCACAGCCAACATTATATTGAACAGCGAGAAGCTGAAAGCATTTCCTCTGAGATCGGGAACTAGACAGGGATGTCCACTCTCCCCACTGTTATTTAACATAGTACTGGATGTCCTAGCCATGGCAATCAGACAAAACAAAAAAACACAAGGAATCCAGATTGGTAAAGAAGAAGTTAAACTGTCACTATTTGCATATAACATGATACTGTACATAAAAACCCTGAAGAATCCACCCCAAAACTACTAGAACTGATATCGGAATACAGCAAAGTTGCAGGATACAAAATCAACACACAGAAATCTGTGGCTTTCCTATACACTAACAATGAATCAACAGAAAGAGAAATCAGGAAAACAACTCTATTCACAATTGCATCAAAAAAAATAAAATACCTAGGAATAAACCTAACCAAAGAAGTGAAAGACTTATACTCTGAAAACTACAAGTCACTCTTAACTGAAATTAAAGGGGACACTAACAGATGGAAACTCATCCCATGCTTGTGGCTAGGAAGAATTAATATCGTCAAAATGGCCATCCTGCCCAAAGCAATATACAGATGTGATGCAATCCCTATGAAACTACCAGCAACATTCTTCAATGAACTAGAACAAATAATTCAAAAATTCATATGGAAACACCAAAGACCCCGAATAGCCAAAGCAATCCTGAGAAAGAAGAATAAAGTAGGGGGGATCTCACTCCCCAACTTCAAGCTCTACTATAAAGCCATAGTAATCAAGACAATTTGGTACTGGCACAAGAGCAGACCCACAGACCAATGGAACAGACTAGAGAATCCAGACATTAACCCAGACATATATGGTCAATTAATATTTGATAAAGGAGCCATGGACATACAATGGCGAAATGACAGTCTCTTCAACAGATGGTGCTGGCAAAACTGGACAGCTACATGTAGGAGGATGAAACTGGACCACTGTCTAATCCCATATACAAAAGTAAACTCAAAATGGATCAAAGACCTGAATGTAAGTCATGAAACCATTAAACTCTTGGAAGAAAACATAGGCAAAAACCTCTTAGACATAAACATGAGTGACCTCTTCTTGAACATATCTCCCCGGGCAAGGAAAACAACAGCAAAAATGAACAAGTGGGACTATATTAAGCTGAAAAGCTTCTGTACAGCAAAAGACACCATCAATAGAACAAAAAGGAACCCTACAGTATGGGAGAATATATTTGAAAATGACACATCCAATAAAGGCTTGACCTCCAGAATATATAAAGAGCTCACACGCCTCAACAAACAAAAAACAAATAACCCAATTAAAAAATGGGCAGAGGAACTGAAGAGACAGTTCTCCAAAACAGAAATACAGATGGCCAACAGACACATGAAAAGATGCTCCACATCGCTAGTTATCAGAGAAATGCAAATTAAAACTACAATGAGGTATCACCTCACACCAGTAAGGATGGCTGCCATCCAAAAGACAAACAACAACAAATGTTGGCGAGGCTGTGGAGAAAGGGGAACCCTCCTACACTGCTGGTGGGAATGTAAATTAGTTCAACCATTTGGAAAGCAGTATGGAGGTATATCAAAATGCTCAAAACAGACTTACCATTTGACCGAGGAATTGCACTCCTAGGAATTTACCCTAATAATACAGCAATCAAGTTTGAGAAAGACCAATGCACCCCTATGTTTACTGCAGCACTATTTACAATAGTCAAGAATTGGAAGCAACCTAAATGTCCATCGATAGATGAATGGATAAAGAAGAGGTGGTACATATACACAATGGAATACTATTCAGCCTTAAGAAAAGGGCAAATCCTACCATTTGCAGCAACATGGATGGAGCTGGAGGGTATTATGCTCAGTGAAACAAGCCAAGCGGAGAAAGAGAAATACCAAATGATTTCACTCATCTGTGGAATATAAGAACAAAGGGAAAACTCAAGGAACCAAACAGCACCAGAATCACAGAACTCAAGAATGGACTAACAGGTACCAAAGGGAAAGGGACTGGGGAGGATGGGTGGGTAGGGAGGGATAAGGGGGGGAAGAAGTAGGGGGGTATTAAGATTAACATGCATGGGGGGGTAGGAGAAAAGGGAGGGCTGTATAACACAGAGAAGGCATGTAGTGATTCTACAACATTTTGCTATGCTGATGGACAGTGACTGTAAAGGGTTTTATAGGGGAGACCTGGTATAGGGGAGAGCCTAGTAAACATAATATTCATCATGTAAGTGTAGATTAGTGATACCAAAAAAAAAAAATAACGAAAGGCAGTTCCTGTGTGGTAACCTCCAATGAGTTCTACACAAGGGTATAAAGGCCATATAAAAGTGTAGGCAAAGGGTCTGTTTTTGTTTATACAGAGGATCAAAGCCTAATTGGGCTACCCCGAAAATGAACTAAGATACGATATGAAAAAGAACTTCCAACATCAGCACTCTCTGAAAGACTCATGCCAGAAGACGATCATCAAAAAATCCCAACAAAGATCCACGCACTGCTACAGCTGTAGATGCACTCATCCCACCAGTTCCTGGACTTGCCATGGGAAAGAAGAAGGAGATATCTAAGCTGGCCTGTGCATACAGTAAAACAACAAATTTGACTGGATCTATACTGTTGGAACTCAACCAAGAATTAGGAGAAGTGCAAATTGTAGCGCTCCAAAATCTTACAACTACAGACTATTTACTGTTAAAAGAACATATGGGAATGTGAACAGTCCCCAGGAATGGGTTGTTTTAATTTGTCTGATTTCTCTCAGACTGTTCAAGTTCAGTTGGACAATATCCACCACATCATAGATAAGTTTTCCCAAATGCCTAAGGTGCCTAACTGGCTTTCTTGGTTTCACTGGAGATGGCTGGTAATTACAGGTGTACTTTGGTTATGTAACTATACTCCTATTATGTTAATGTGTGTGCGCAATTTAATTAGTAGTTTAAAACCTATACATGCTGAAGTTACTCTACAAGAAGATATGTCAAAGAAATAATCAATCTTCCCATGTTTTCTTCCACCTGCTACTTCTATAGCTTTTCTTCTTCCTTCCTAATTACAACCCTTAAATAGAATTCGTGCCTCATATCAAATTTACCGAGTATCATAATTCTTCCAAGTGGTAAAGATACCTCAAGACAAATGCTGGGCATAGAAGCCACAGGGCATAAATATGCAAAGAAGTAAAAAGCTAACCTTTTCAAACAATAAGGCTTCTCTCCCACTTACCAACTTTACATTTCCCTGTATGGCCCCGGAAGATGACTGGTTAGCCAGAGACGGGTAAGATTCCTCAAGGGAGGAACAACCTAAGACAGGCACAGTCACAGGGGGGCCATCAGGTGAGAAATTGGGGATCAACAGAGGTGAGGCTTAGAACCTCACCCCCCCTGTTCTGAGAGAAATCTTCTGCAGACGTGGATGTTTTATTGCCCATGTCTAGCTTGGATTAACACATAGTCTACAGGCACACACCTGATCATCTACATTTGCTCTCTTACAACACTAAACTATGTTTTCTACCTTTATCTTGTATCTACCTACCACTTCAGCATTTTATTTAAAATAATAATAATAAAGAGAGAAATGTGGTATCCACATATAAATCAAGTATAAAAATCAAATGAGTATTCATATTTGAACTGACTGTTTATAGTTCATAATGCATGAGCAAAACCAAAAGTTTCTGTGATGACTGCCCTTGTACTGTTCACCATGTAACTTATTCACTATGTATGAATTTGTTCGTTATGCTTCAGAAGATTGGAGACTGATGAAAATTAGGCTTGGGGTGGATTAATGATTGTGCATTGAGCATTGACTCCCCTATACAGAATTTTATTGTTGTTAACAACCATTTGATCAATAAATATGAGAGATGCCCTCACAACAAAAAAAAAAAGTACACACTTCTATAAATAAGTAACCGGGATTTAATGTATAGCATAAGGAATATAGTCAAGATATTGTAACAGCTTGGTATGGTGATAGCTGGTACCTAGAATTATCATGTATATAAATGTTGAATCACTGTGTTGTACTTGTACACCTGAAACTAATGTAATGTAATACTGTGTGTCAACTACCCTTCAATAAAAAATAATTATCTACAAAAAAAATAAATAAATAAAATAAAAGTAATACAATGTTGTTCTTCATCCTATCTGTAAATCCATCCAAGAGGGTGAACCTGGCTGGGTTAGTTGGGGAGATGGAAATAAAATTTAATTTTTCTACAGTTCCTAGACTTTTCAGACTTAACTCTATAATTTAATGGCATCAAATTTCATTTTTCTTCCCAAAAGCTTTCTCCTAGAAGGAAATGTTTTTCTCTTTTGGTGCTTGTACCTTGACAACCCCACCTAAACGTAAAGCTTTTACTCTAAGTTCTATTTTTATCTCTTTGACATCATCCCAGTCACTGTTTACTTACCGCTAGACTTCAGTCTGAATTTTAACCAAAAGCTACAGACATCATGTGGGAAAATGGGTTGACTGGCTTACAAATTGTCTCCAAAGTAGGAGAGTGGATGCAGGTTGGTAAATGTGACAATGTGGGTCAAATTAATGGTTTAGTATCTTTTCAAATTCCAGGAATCTAAATATTGGAAATTTCTAAAGCATCAAAAAGGTGCCTTTTCAACAAGTATTTTCGCCTCTTTTCCCAGAAATCTTGTCCCTGTCCATGCCTTCTTTGGTTTCAGAACCTTTTGGGTATTTCAGGCAAATTATTGTTCAACTGTTTGAAGTTTTGAAGAGGCACAAACAGTTGTTAAAATTAATCTTCCATTACTGGCAATTTACATTATTTCAATTAATTGACTGAAAAATAATTTTAAAAGGAATATAAAAGAAACACTAAAAATTCTGAAAATTTATTTTGAAATGCTTGAAAATGCACAAACCATTGCAAAACTTTCCCAAGATAAACCGAAATTGGTAATACTTCAATGGCAGAGATAATGAATTTTTATTATTATCTTTATACTTTTTTATTATTAAATGAAATACATGAAATGTACAGAACTTAGGAGTATAAATTGGTGAATTTATACATCTACACCCTCTAGTGACTACCAATCCAGATCAGAGAAAAACATTTCCAACACAAGATTATTAAGTTTTGACAAAATGTCCCCCCTGCACACACACACACACACACCCTCCTGCCCCAGCTTTACTGAGTTATTATTGGCATATCTAAGTTTATGAATTACAATGTGATGATTTGATACACCTCCATCTGCTCACATAATTACCAATTTTTTTGTGGTTGTAACATTTAAGATCTATTTTCTTAACAACTTTCAAGTATATAATACAGTATTGTTATAGTTACCAGGCTGTACATTAGATCCCTAGAACTTACTCATCTTATAGCTGAGTTTGTCCCATTTGATCAGCATCTCCTCATTAGCCCTCCCCTTCCTTCCCCTAGTACCTTATAGCCACCATTTCCCTCTCTTCCTAAGAGATTAGCGCTTCTAGATTCTGCATATAAGTGAGAATACACAATATTTGTCTTCTAATTTCACTTGGCATAATGCCATCAATGTCTATCCACTGTTGCAAAAGGTGAGGTTTCCTTCTTTTTATGGCTGAATAATATTCATGTGTGTGTGTGTCACATTTTCTTTATCCATTCTTGATTGACACTTAGGTTGTTTCCAATGTCTTAGCTATTATGAATAATGCTGCATCAAACATGTAGATGTAGATAGCTCTTTAAAAGACAAACATACCCTTTTTGCCAAGATTTCATGGTGACTAACTTGCACTTAATCAAATATCCAACCTATAGGCGGGGGTGTACAGGCAGAGGCCAGAGAAGAGATGGACAGTCTAGAACAGCCTCAGGGAGAAATAATTTAACTCAAGTCCTAGGAAACAGTCTAATGGGGAGGGCATGTGAACCACAGGGAATCCTGGATGCTCTGGCTCACTTTCTGTGCTGTCCTCACATTCAATACAACTGGTAACAAGACACCTTGCTATTTTAGCAACTGAACTCTACATAGCAATCCTGACGGATCTGCCTTATATCTGATTGAACTTTACTGTGAATGTAGTTAAAGGTACATTCTAGAATTTTGAAATTTGGCAGTAGTATCCCAGGATCTGGAGTTGTAAAAGGGAACTCTTCAATGGAAAAAAGCAAAGCTTATATTCAGCTCTTAGAGGACTTTTTCAGAAAGAGAGTAATTTTTTTTATATAGTTAATGTAAAATTACTTGAAGAACATTATGGTTACTAGACTCCCCCCATTATCAAGTCTCTCCCACATATCCCATTACAGTCACTGTCCTGTCCATCAGTGTAGTAAGATGCTATAGAGTCATTACTTGTCTTCTCTCTGCTAAACTGCCTTCCCCATGCTCCCTGCTACATTATGTGTACCAATTATAAAGCCCCTTAATCCCCTTCTCCCTCCCTCCCCAGTCACCCTCCCCAGCCCCTTCCCTTTGGTAACCACAAGTCCCTTCTTGGAGTCTGTGAGTCTGCTTCTGTTTTGTTCCTTCAGTTTTGCTTCATTGTTATTCTCCACAAATGACTGAAATCATTTGCTACTTGTCTTTCTCCACCTGGCTTATTTCACTGAACATAATACCCTTTAGCTCCCTCTATGTTGTTGTAAATGGTAGGATTTGTTTTCTTCTTATGGCTGAATAATATTCTATTGTGTATATTTACCACATCTTCTTTATCCATTCATCTACCAATGAACACTTAGGTTGCTTCCATTTCTTGGCTATTGTAAATAGTGCTGTGATAAACATAGGGGTGTGTATGTCTTTTTCAAACTGGGCTCCTGCATTCTTAGGGTAAATTCCTAGGAGTGGAATTCCTGGGTCAAATGGTATTCCTATTTTGAGTTTTTTGAGGAACCTCCATACTGTTTTCCACAATGGTTGAACTAGTTTACATTCCCACCAGCAGTGTAGGAGGGTTCCCCTTTCTCCACATCCTCACCAACATTTGTTGTTGTTTGTCTTTTGGATGTTGGCCATCCTAACTGGTGTGAGGTGATACCTCATTGTGGTTTTAATTTGCATTTCTCTGATGATTAGCAATGTGGAGCATAGAAAAGGAATAATTTTATATGAGATTTATTTATAGCAATTATTGCCATTTAATTATACCCAGACAACAGAGAATACGTATTATTAAGTGATGGGAAGCCACACACAAAAAAAAATTCTGCTCATATTTATTTCAGCTCAGAAAGCCACTCAAAATTTAAAGTGGTTTACCTGTCAAATTTTTAATGAATCTTTAAGGTAAGTTAAAAATTCCACGTCCTTCAGGAAACCTTCTTAAGAGGAACACACTATTTAATCCCTAGAGACTCAAATCAGTATTCCACCTTACCTTTCCAATGGTTCATCACTTACTTATGATATTATATATGAAATGTTATCATCCCCACTGTATAATAGATTCCTTGAGGTTATTAACTATCTAGTTCATTTATGATTTCTTCACAATGCCTAACCTGCTGTCCTGTGAACATTATGCATCCAACCGGCAAATGAATAAACCTGATCCTGGAATAAGACTGCAAACAGATTTATGTTCTTGTAACATCATAAACCGGCATGCATTTGAAGTGTACCCAATATCTTTGGGCCAAATGACTATTTACATATTAAATACAGTGCATTCATATTTGTGAAAGAGGATGTGTATGTATCATCGTTAAATAAAAATTTAAGGCTCAAAATCTTCTGGAAAACACTCTAAAGGAATTAAATCTATTTGATTTGTTTGTTTTAAGACTCCTAAGCAGAAGACAACATGTTGTGCTAAGACTAGACAATCATGTACATCTGCTCACCACATTCAATTGTGTAAAATGCAAATGCCAAGAGGGATTAGATGTTACTACATACTTTACAAAACCTGAAAGAAAAAATGGAATGAGATCATACTGGTAGTTTAAAGAAAAACAAGAAATAAATTTCAAAAATTTTTCAAGGATTTGTGTTAGAACTAGATTTCTTGGGAACTCCTGAGACACAGGACATCCCTACCAATGAGCCCATATGGAGGAAGAGAATTAGAGTGGGTGTATCTTTTATGTCCCCTCCTCTCTGTTCTCCAACCACCAGCCTGACGTAGGCTCTCATCAAACCTGGTTTCCCAAGACTCTCCACTTCTACAATCATTTTATGAGGCCCCATTGTGTCCTACCATCTATACATTATAAAAATGAATATAACAAAATGTTAGTGTTCACTTCCACTTATGTGTTTTACTTTTTTACTTATTATTTTACTTATTATTGCAGACTCCCAAAACCTTCCCTTGATCCTTTCCACCCACACAAACCCTTCAAAATTTTAGTTCAGTTTTTACCTTCTTCCATGAAGTTCCTAAATTATCTGAGCCACATCAATCTTATATTCTTGTAAATTACTGTAGTATTACTCTGCATTACATGTTTAGTTAACTTACTATTTTTTTTTACTTTTAATCTCAGGACTCTGGTCTTTTCTCCTCAAACAGTTGTAAAGACTATCTTTCCAACTTGCTTAGAATCCCAGTAAAGAACTAAATATACAGTAGGAAATAAAAGAATTCTCCTAGATTTATTAATTGTTGGGGTTTCAAACCAAGGAAATGGATTAAGTTCTCAAACCAATTAAATGGCACTGGATAGTGGCTAATAAGGTGGGATTAAGTTGTATCCACACTTCTATACAGCCTGACATTTAAAATACAAAAGGAAGGTGCCTCAGGAAACACTATCCTTAATAATAAGATAAAATGAGCAAGGATTACTTTTTAGCTCCATGAAAGCAGAAACTTTTTTTGTCTTGTTCACTTCCTAATAGTATATACTAGATATGAATAAATATGTTGAATTAATGAACCAATGGCAATAGCTAGCATTTACTAAACATCTACTATCTATCAGGTACTGTGCTAAACAGCATATTGATGTTATTACATGTAATCCTTGCAAAATCCTGCAGAGTTGGATTTATTAGTGTTCTTATTTTATGGATGTGGAAGATAGTATTAGATAACTTCCCCAATGCTATAAAGCTACCAAGTGGTAAAGCCACTTGACTTCAGAACCTACATTTTAATCATTGATTAAATAAATAAATTTAATCAATTTAATCAGATTAAATTCTGTAGAATTTAATCAATTCTACATTTTTAATCAAAATAATAGGCTGTAATTTTATGCTACATATGTTATATTTTATATGTACACATACATACATACATACATATATATATATACACACACACAATAGTATTATACATATTGTATGTTCTATATACTGTAATTTAAATATGTAAATTATGATGATGAAGTAATTGCCATGGGGCAGGGGCATTATGGTGGGTAAATCCAAGAAGTGGCCAGGATCCTGAAGCAATTGGAAGGAGTTAAGAAGCATTCCCCTATGTATGCAGATAAGCAAGGTCTCAGATCCTGTTCAGAGCTACCATGTTTCCTATCCTGTAGCCCCACCAACTAGGACAGGATATCAAACCAGGCCACCAAGTCTTTGCTCATTTGATTTTTTTGTATCCGAAATGCCTACCTTAGTTACTTCTCAGCCAATGAATTCTCATTTAGCTTCAGACCTCTTCCTCCAGGCAGAAATTCCCTTCCTACTCAGCACTTACACAAACCCACTTAAATTGCCTATCTCCCTAGCCAGAATGTGGATTCCATGAGGAAAGGGCTGGTCTTATTCATTATAATCTCACTACCTGGGAATAGGGCCCTAAAAAAGTTTTTAGTGAATGAATGGGTCTGAGGAGCAGGGAGGATATAAAAGCACCCCATAGAGCCCTTAGGTGAGAGACTTTCACAACATGTACTGGTCTGGGTGAATGGTACTCTGAGCAGATAAAAGCAGATATGCCAGTTCCTCTTGGATGAAGGGACTGGATGTTGGGGAGTGGCCCACCTGCCCTCCACACTCCCTGTGACCTGGGAACAGGACCTGTACCTTGAGATGAATGTCCTCAGATACACAGTACAGGTGGACTTCGGCCCCTGGGCAGATCAAGCCCTGCTGACTTAGCCCAACACAGCTGAGCTGATGTCCCACCATGGGGTGTCAGTCTTAAATTAAAGCTCATTTAACTGAGGAGTTAAACTGAAGACAGTCTGGCACTGTCAGCTGGCATTAAATTCAGTCGGTTTTACTAAATGTCTAAAAAGTGCCAAATATAGAAAACTGCTTTGTGGTTGGAAAGGCAGCTAAGCATTTATTCATGCACACAAGCTGGCAAAGTTCATTTCCATATTGCTGAGTGCACGAACTGAAGGCATTTCCGTCCAGCACAGCTGTTTCCACAGTGTGCATCTCCTCTGCACCTTTCAAATGCTGGATTCTCAGCCCTTGCAGTGAGGTCAGGAATAGAAAACTCTCATTCTTCCTGCAGCTGAAAGAGTCTGTGGAAGGAAGTTTTGTGGCTGCCTCTATCTGGCATGACTGGAGAGTGGGTTGTTCTGATTATTTATTTAGTCTCTTCAGCAGGTTTTCAAAGAATCTCAAGGCAATACCCAGCATTAAATCACGTGTAGCATAATTTAACATGTCTTTAATGATTTTAAAGGCATTTGTGATCTTCCACAATCTCAGGATCATCAATGCCATCCTTTATTATTATACTGTGAACACATGGACATACTTGTCAATGATTTCCAGTTAATATAATGATAGCTTTAACTGATATTAGACCAATTCTATATTTATCTTCAATAGCTTAGAGTTGTTGCTTCTTATCAATTGCTTCTTACTCAACTAGGATTTTCTTGAACACCAGCAGGCCTGATAGCAATAGCAATTTTTCAAAAAAAGAACAAATTATGGGGGTCAGGGGGTGACAGGGATAGGGGGTGGCAGTGTTTGTGATTTAATCCAGTGCCTCTCAAGCTATATTATGCTTATCACCCACAGAAGATCTTTATCAAAACGCAGACTTCAGTTCAGGTCTGCACCTGCACAGGCGAGGCCCCTGCTGGGGACGGGCCCCTCAGAGTAGGCACCCTCCAGGACAGCAGGCTCTCTTGAAGAATTTGGGATTTGACTTGACAGGTTCTGAGAGTAAACCAGGGCTAATGGATGAGAACTGTTAAGGCCCTAGATCCCATAAGGCTCTACATAAGGACAGGCTGTTTGATTACTATTAGAGTGATGAAAAATAACAAAAACGGCACAGGCTGCTCTGTGAAAGAGCAAGTTCCCTAGTCACTGAAGAGCTGCATCAGAAGCTAGCAGAGGTACTGCAGAGGGATTCCCAGACTAGGAAGGAGGTCAGAATAACTGAGCTATAAGATCCTTTCCAAATCATAAACTCATGTCATATTAAACAGGTATAAATTCTCAGTTATGCAAGATGAGGAAGTTCTAGAGATCTGCTTTTAATATTGTGCCAATAGTTAATAATACTGTGTTGTGCATTTAAACATTTAAGATGGTATGTACTTGTTAAGATAAAATTAAATAAAGAAAATACGAACTAAAATAAAAAAAATATTGGCTGACAAAGTCTCCTAAAAAACAAACCAAGAAACAGTAGCATTAGCTTTAGTCTACCAACCTCAAGTACAATCCCTGACCTCAGAATCTAAGTGAGAAAATTAAAAAGGAGACTGAACAGCGAAGAACCCACATGCTGAGGGCTACGTGGGGAATACAGTCATGACCTGCCTATAGGCACTGCCCTTCCTCTCCCTGCACACAGCAGAGATGTAGTTTGCCGACCCCCGCCAGGGATGGAGATGCAAATATCCAGATGACTAACACTCCAAAACGTTCTAAGTCTTAATTACTTGGGTAGTCAACAGACCAAAAATGGGGTGCCTCAATGGGGAGAAAAAACATGTGAGCTGTCAGCTCTTTTGGTGACTCCACTTGAGGTCATTCTTATCTTGTGTTTCCAAATAAGAGAAAATTCTTTTCAAGTATGTTGACCACAGATGGATTTGTAATTAAAATATATTAACAAAAAACTTTAATGCACGTATAATGATTATTTCTACCTTGCTGATCAGTCACCTAGCACTTATGGCTGCAATTACACTGGTATTTTTCTAGCCTCCTCAAATAATTTGTGGGTTATTAATATTTGTTAAATATCCCCCTAATTGTATGCAAGCCCTTCAAAACTATGGATAGCATCTTTTATGCACTTTTTCTCTCTGTAATGCTCTGTCACCAAGGGACTCATGAGAGCCTTAGCTATAAGAGATGGTGACACTCAACCCATCAATGTCATTCTGCTCTAGCCATGCAGCCGACCAGGGTGGTGGTGGAGTTTTTAATAGCTACTATTGTGGTAGTGATTATGTAAGAAAAGTATCAACTACTATTTACTGAGTATCTTGTATGTGACTTGCAATGATTCTATAATGAAGGTATTATTATCCTCATTTTACAGATGAGGAAAATCTCCAAAGCAGTTTACCCAAATTCACAAACTATTAGGTGGTGGGCCTCATTTGTGGACTAGAGACCACACACAAAACCTCCCTGATCAACATCCACTCTGGACAAGCGTGCCTACAAGTATATTAGACTCCATCCAAGGCCACCTACTTCCCCGCCACTTTCAGCCCTTCAGCCCCCAGCATTGCTTTCTCCACAAGCAGAAGATGCCTGTCTCTGGCAGCATGTTCCCACACCTCACACACATGTGTTAGCCAGTGATGACAGGTAAGTCTGTCTACCCAAGGGGCTCAAGAGTCTCTTGTGGGTCTCCCCCCACCTAGAATATACTGTAATGATTTGTTTTCTCCCATAGAGTCATGGTGTATTTCTTTTAAACCTCAGAGTTTGAAAGGGAATGTTGAAGGCATCAACACAGGTCTTCCATTTTAGATATAAGGAATCTAAGTTTAATGATTTGCCTGGGATCACTTAAAATGAGTGAAGGACTTCTGAGGAACAGGATCCAGTCTTTTAACTTCAACTCACTGTCCTTTCTGCTACCACTTTCTAAGAATTACCTTATTCCCACAGGGAAAGACAGCCCTGTGGAGGAGCTCCTGGGCATGTACCATGTGGTACTGACAGGGAAAATCCCCAATACAGATTCCTATGTGAATGGGACTGGGCCAGATGTGGCAAGGTGGAGGGACTTTTGCTCTTCATTTTATACCTTCCAGCATTGTCTTAATATTTTATCTTAACTATCTTTTAATTTTAAAAAATTATCCCTTCTTCAGCATATTGTAGAGCTCTGCCCTTTGGCAGCTGAACACTGGTGAAAATCACAAACTCTCTGTTCAGACTTAATACTTTAGCACTCCAATTACAGGGCAACCACAACTTCTCAAGAAAACCCAATCCATTGCTAGAGAGCACTAGCTAAAAAAAAGTGTTCTCACTTACAAGTGTACTCAAAACTGCTTTTTCAGAGCTAACTGAAATTTGCAATCAGTTACAGACATATTCTCGCTAATTAATGTATATCTCATTTAGAATCATAGGAGTAGGTGGTACAAGCTTAGCACAATGAATTTTTCCTATTCTGGATCCAAATCATCAGTGATTTTTTTCCTCACAGTACTACATAATAACTGGTTCTCATGATGACAGTCTAGCAGCAGGATAAGATTCTTGAGAGTTTTATAGATCAGAGAATGATTTTAGTGTTAAGGAGATTGCATTCTAGCTCAAAACTGAGTTTCTATTTAATAGGACACCCTTTACTCAGAGGTCTGTGAGCTTAGTACCAGGTACTGGAGATACAAAGATGTAAAACCAATTACTGGCCTCCAAGAAGTCAACAAACATTGTCAAAATTGACTCTACAGGTTGAGAACGTATAAATGAGGCATGGGAGAGTCAAGCAAGCCCGTTGCAGCTGTTCTCAGGCAGGCACAATCACCATGGGCTACACTCACCTTAGGAGGAGGACTTGAGTGGGACTCAAAGAAAATTGGACACAGAGCAGGACTTCTGAGGCTGCCCTGACAACTAGGTGGGTTAAAACTATAGCACTTTATTCTCTCACAGTTCAGAGCCAGAAGTCCAAAATTAAGGTGTTACCCAGACAATGCTCCCTCTGGAGGCTCTAGGCAAGAACTGTCTGTCTTGGCTCAGGCTGCTAAACAAAATACTACAGACTGGGTAGTAGAATCTTCTTAGATGGGAGGTTGAAAGTAGCCCTTGCAGTTTCTATCAAAGTAGTATTTCTAAAATCCACCAAAATATATTTTCTTTACTTGTCACCTGGAACTGCATTACAATATATGGATCTACACAACAATTCAGCAACTTCTGAAAGTGTTTTAAGTGCTCAGTTTCTCCTGCTCTTCAGAGTGTGGAATGTAGCTGATGGTGTATCATTTGTGGACATGAAGAGTAACAATGAAGCCTGGAGAGTCAAATATGTCATTTTAGCTGTCTTTATCTCTTCCTATATCAAATGTTTGTTTCTACTTTACAAGACTTACTCAGGGTGGAAATAAATTGAGAATTGAGTCTTGTATCTTTGCCTTCCTACTTTCAGTGTATAATGTCACAACCATAGGTGTGACCAAAAGTTAGGCAGTAAGTAGGAGGCCAAGAAAATGAGAATCTAGAGAACTAAGACAGAAATATATTATTTATGTTAATTATTTTAAAACAATTGACATTAAAAATAATTATGTTAATTATTTTTCTCCATTGGGTCTGCCAGGAAAAAGAACAGTTCCAGCCACGTCACTCATCCATGTTCTTCTTGTCCTTGCATTCATAGAGGCATTGGTTTATGAAGGTTTGTTTAAATAACAATCATTTGTACATAAGGCACATAGAACTCAAATGAACTTCTAAAGAGGCCTTCTAGTACCTAAAGAAATCTGGTGTTCTCCAAATAGATGGTTGTCTGCTCCCCTACAGCTTACTAGCTGTGTGACTCTGAAAAGTCAGTTAAAATCTCTGAGTCATGTTTTCTATCTAAAGTGTAGAAAACAGTAACAGACCTCACTGGGGTTGTTTTGAAACTCCAAAGAGCATGAAAGGATATTAAGAGCTGTAAAGATGCTATCAGATTCTTGTTAACATCTAAAGCCCCTAGCTGACTCTTCTCAGCTCAGCCTAGACAGAGGCCAAGCCCTCTAACTGCATTGTGCCTCCTCCTACAAGCAGAAATGAGGCAGCAGGAAGCAGTCACCATGTGGTACTGCTAGAGAACTCCTTCTTATGGTTTAATGTATACATACCACTTACTGCATGTAGGTTCTCTAACTAAGCAATTTGCACAACCTTACAAGAAACCAAGGCACAGCGATGTTAAATAACTTGCCCAAGGTCAAACAGCTTATAAACTGCCCAAGATTTAAAGTCAAGTTGTCTGACTCCCAATGCAAGTTTGCGCTTATGGTTTCTCATCTTCTGTAACCATCACAGAATGTGACACAGTCATGACATTCCCAATTCCCTCCTACCCACCTGGTCTTTCAGGTGGCACTTATACAGCCCATTCTTATAAAAGGCAGCTGGTAAATCTCAGTATCTCTAAAGACATGGTGAATCAGAAGAAATAAGTGGGACTGAGCATTTTCAATACCCAAACAGTTGAGATTATAAACACCTGCACATTACATTTTTTTTCACTTTTCACTCCTTGGCAGATTCTCTCCTATTCAACACCCACGTCTTATGGTCCTGGCACCAAACCCAGGCAGCCTGGGTTCCCTGGAGTGCAGCATAATCTAATAGCCTGCATAAATAAATTCTCATCAGGTGACCCTGGGAGAGCTCAAACCCACTTTAGATTAGCCTAGGTACAAGAGAGTGATGAGCAAATTGCAGAAATGTATGGAGACTCATCTAGCAGATCTCTCCATTCAAATCCCCTGCAATCATGAGTGAAGTACTTGCCAATTATTTCAAAAGGAGTGACTTTTTTATTTATACAGCAAATGCTAACAGTACATGAGAAAATAATGGAAGCCATGCTCTCTTTACAATACACAGTGTTCCCTATCAAGTTGATGTCCTATTTGTAGTGATTCTTTCAGCTGTCCTGTCCTTCGCAGTTTCACTTCTCCCTGCCCATGGTCTTTTAACAATAGGTTCTCAACAGATATTGGTTGAAGAAATAAAGCTTAGGGCACAGAGGACTCCTTCAACAAAGACAAAATCTATTCATCTTTATCTAGCTCAATCTGGCTTCTGAAATGTGTTACTTTGTAAGTTCTAAGGAAGGAAACGTAAGGGGGCAGTGGGAAAAAGAGAAGAGGAAATTACTCATAGTTTGTGAGTTTTGAAATAGCAATGCTCTCTTCCCACTTAGATATCCTTTAAGCTACTTAATATATCTACAGAGCTTTGTCATAGTTATTTTCTACCTAGCAACTTCACGTTTATTCATTCATTAATTTAATCTACACTGTGAGTAGGCTCTGGAATAGGAAGGACAAGTTCAAATTTAGTTCAAGAAACAAGGACAAGGAGCTGAAAGAAAGCCAATGCAGTTGGAATAGGACACTCTTAATGTCACCTGGCAATGTTGGTGAGAATTTGTGGGAAAATGACTTAAGAAGACCAAGCGTTTCAGCCAAGATTGTATTGTAAGTTCCTATATTTAGTGTCCCTTCCCTATTACCACCCCACTCCAAAAATATACAGTTATGAACATACAGGTTTTTTAGTCTGTGTGATTAAATAAAAACATTATTAAATATCTTAGAGGTGTGTAGGAGCCCTAATTCTGTGGACTAATGGGGCTAAAAATATCCCCAGGAAAAATTGGGACCTAAGCTAGGCCTACTGCTGGAAACCAGAGAATGTGGAGGGGCAGGCCCCACACCACAATGAAAGGGGGCTTAAAAAATCTGCTTATACAGGGAGGTGGCAGAAGGCAGACACAGCCTCACTACCAGTTCTTGGACCATCCTGTGTGATCTTGGATATTCTAACATCATGGAACAGAAATCCCTAGCTATAAATATAAGACTTGACTCTGGACTGGGGTCCTCCAAAGTAGAAGTAGGTAATAGCAAATCCCTAGATAGGCAGAGAGAGTGCAAAGAAAGAACATGAGGGAAGCAAACTCAAGATGATGCTTGAGTGCTTTTCCAAAAGCCCATGAGAAAACTAGCATTAAGAAAGATGGCCAATAATATCAACACCCTCCAGATGAAATGAAAAGAACAGAGCAACCTGAAAATGACTTTAACTGAAGCTTCAAAACAAGCAGATTGTTGTACAGACTATCTTTACCAGTTATATTTTAACATTACTCAAGTTAAATTTCTTATTACATAAATCTTTACATTTTAAATGTTGAACTTGTACTTTCCAGTGTTATTACATAAATCTTTACATTTTAAATGTTGAACTGTACTTAATACAGTCTCACCACTGTATTAAGCATCTGAGAACCCACTGGATAAGGCTGTGTTCCCTGAGGGCCATCAAGTAAGAGCTTCCTTTGTAGAACCTTTGAGACCAAAAGACAATCTTGATGCAACTTGGGAGGACAGAATAGATATGGATTGTCAGGGTAGTCAACACGGATAGAAAAGCTAAGTCAATGCGGTGACAGAAAACCTTTCTTTGATAGAATGATGGGAAAGCAGATAGAATAAGAAAATGGTCCCTGAAAATTAAACATGGGCTTTATAACTAGACTCAAAATAAATTGGAATAAACTGAATAAATTCTCTATCTTTTCTGTCATAGAGTAAAAATAAGTGTTTATGTTTATAAAGCAACATTACATGCATATTTAAATGGGAGATCCCAAATAGAAAAATTACCATTTAATGAATGAATAGCTGAATGACCAACCATTCTAAGTCAGAAAAAAGTTTAGGCACACATTCTTCTTATTCTTTATGTTGACACCTCAAAAAAAGCCATGTTGAAAATCAAATCAATCAGCAAACACTGAAAAGGGGCAGAGACCACTTTAGTTGTGAATCTACAGTGTTTTGACAGCCCATTCTTAACTAAAGGTGGAAGAATTATTATGTGCATTTACTGCCATTGATCTAAACCCAACAAATTCTGCCAACAGAGATTTATTAGAAAGGAAAGAAACAACATATAATTAGTTGACAGTTATTTAGGAGTTAATTATTCAGTCCTTTGTTTCACTTCTTTCTTTTTCCTACTTAATTCCTCTTGACTACTTCTCTGTTGGTTCATTTCCCTCATCCACTAGAGAAATAAAGCAGGTGAGAATCAAAGTTACTAACAGAACAATCTGTGATTGGCAAAGGGAAGGAAGAGGAGGGTGGGAGAATTCATAATTACTGGAAAAATTATTGTTTTTTTGTTTTGGTTAGTTGGGTATAAAGGAAAGTGTGAGCTCTGGAATTAAACAAGCTGAGCTTTGGTTTCTTGTTCTGCCAACTGGCTGTGTGTCCTTGGTCAAATAACTCAGTTAGTCTGACTCAGCTTCCTCATGAAGAAAATAGGGATATTAATATCTGTGTTGAATGACAGTTGCAAGGATTGAATAAAATAATGCAAAGAGTCTAATACAATTGTTCCCATCTGGTAGGCACTCAAGCTGCATTATTAAAATCACCTAAAATTTATTCTTCTCATATAATTAAGATTCAACTGAAAGCAAATGCTCTTAAACTGAGAAGAAGTTCCCAAGTAAATGCCCACATTTTAATCTGTAAACTTCTTGATTTAAATTTGCATGTTAAGATTTGCATTAGTTAAACTTTACCTGTCGACTTCCCTGCTTGGAGGAACAGTTACTTGTGCTCCTTGAAGGTGAGACCAATTTTTGGGACACACCAAGGTTCTTCTCATCACTCATCATGAGCAGAGAGTCACGTGGTCTTGATATAGTCAAAATGCCATGAGATGACAGTGGAGCAGAGAGTATGAAAGTCCCACACAAACAGGTGGCTCAGCTCTTATTCCACACATTTTAAAAGCATTTTGGATGACCCAGAGGAAATGCCTAAAAACCAAAGAAAAGAATTAGAGAGAGGGTAAGAGGCATCAGACACCATTTATAATTAGCCACTGATTGTTTTCTTTACACTGCAGGTTACAGAGCCATAGTGCTTAGACACATCAGGGGCTGTAAAGGGAAAAGATGCTTTACATCTATTTCTTATTGAAATTATATGTAGGTGGTTTTCATGTAGCTTTGCAATATGACAGTCTTAAGAACAGTAGTAAGAAAATTTGAGTCCAGACACATACAAAATCAGTACTATAAAAACCATCCCAAAACACAATGAGATACCACTTCATACTCACTAGGTATAATTAAATTTGAAAAAAAAAGAATAACATGTATTGGAAGAAACTGGAACCCTCCGGCATTGCTGGTAGGAATATAAAATGGTGTAGCCATAGTTGAAAATAGTTTGGCAGCTTTGTAAAAAATTAAACAGAATTATCAGGATTTAGCAATTCCACTCCTAGGTATATACCCAAAAGAATTGAAAATAGGTATTCCAACAAAAACTTGTATAAGAATGTTCACAGCCATGCTATTCACAATAGCCAAAGGTAGAAACAACTCAAATGTCCATTAGCTGATGAATGGATAAACTACATATGGTGTACACTATGGTCTGAATGTTTGTGTCCCCCTCCAAAACTCATATGTTGAAATCCTAATGCCCAATGTGATGGGATTAGGAGGTGTGGCCTCTGGGAGGTGCTTAGGTCCTGAGGGCAGAGCCCTTATGAATGGAATTAGTATTCTTATTAAAGAGCACCCACAGAGGATTTAATAATGTGTCTAACTGTTGAATCACTGTGTTGTATACTTGAAACCAATATAATACTGTATATCAACTATACTTCAAAATAAAAAAATAAAGAGAGAGACCCCACAGAGCTCCCTACCCTTCCACCATGTAAGGATACAGTGATAAGTCTGCAACCCAAAGAGGGCCCTCCCAGCATCCTGGCACCCCCATCTTGGACTTCTAGCCCCCAGAACTATGAGGAATAAATTTCTTTCCCATAAGTGACCCAGTCTGTGGTACTTTGTTAAAGCTGCCCACACTAAGACAGTATATGCATACTATGGAATATTATTCAGGAATTAAAAGGTATTAAGTACTGATACATGCTATAATATGGATGAACCTTGAAAACATTATGTTAAATGGAAGAAGCCACACACAAAAAACCACATATTGTATGGTTCTATTTATATGAAATAACCAGCGTGGGCAAATACATAGAGACAAAAGCCAAATTAAGGGGCTGGGGGAAATTGGGGAATAGGGTATGGCTATGGGTTTCCTTTGAGGGTGATTAAAATGTTCTGGAACTAGACAATGGTGAGAATTGCACTAGATTGTGAGTGTACTAAATGTCACTGAATCGTATGCTTGAAAATTTGTTAAAATGTGAATTTTATGTTATATGTATTTGACTACAATTTTTAAAAATCGCTTTCTGTTTTTTGGGGGGACGGGATGGAAGATTTGTTTTACCAAAGGGTTTTGGAGACATCGTCTAAAAAACTATAACCTGGGGTGACAAAAACTGGGTAACAGCAGAATTTTCTCTATCACCTATTAGTATATTAGTAATTAAAAATGATCACTTATTGAGTCCAGACTACGCACTGCCAAGCCCTACATTAAGTTTCCTACACGTTGTCTCATTCAATCAGTAGTGTGATGGAAAGTACTCTCTCCATTTTACAGAGGAGAAGCCCAAGTCTCTGAGAAGTTGGTAACTTGCCCACTCACTCACCCGGCAAGGGACTGCATCCGGGCTTAGATCCCAGGCCCTTAACTTTGGTGCTGGAAATGAGCATGCCAGATCTAGTGATAATAGCTACTTTCCTGTCTCTGGAACCTAAGAGAAATGAGGGGCTGGATGAAAAGACTCAGGAGGGAACACATCAGAAGCCAGCTTTGAAGAGGTGATGCTCCATGTCTTCCCTAGATGGTGTCTCCACATGGCAAAGTAGCTATGGTGGGGAGGAGGACTGGCCGGGGCAGAGACAGGGACATCCCTGATGGGTAGTTGGCTGGGCTGCCTACCCACCACCCTACAGCAACTCAGGATTGAAGCAGCAGCCCTGAGTTAATGGGGACTAACATGTTTGTTTTGGGCTCAAAGAGCCAGACTTCCATTTGACACATGAAGTTCAATTATGTATCTAATCCATTCGGTTCTCACTGTTTACAGTCTAACCTCAAGAGAAAGATGTTATATAATAGTCCAGGAACCAGCTAGTTAGATATTATATCAAACTTTTGGTTAATTATTAAGTACTCAAATCTTCTATGACTTTTACTTACACTTAGTTCTTTCAGAAATGAGTCTGCTAAAGCCATAAACTGAACTGAGACAATGAAAAGAAATACCAGAATCTAAGAAAATGAAATTAAGGTGCCTGTAGCTGTAAAACTCAATTCCCGTGTTGCTTTCATAGAAACCTCCAAATCTCTGCACCTGTTATGTGTTGGATCCAACAATAAATAAGACAAAAAAGCAAGCCAACACCAGCCTCTTCATAAAATTAGGTTTACTTACAGGGCATGCCAACTATACCTGAAGCTAGAAGCAAATGCAATCTAGTTAAAAACTGCGGAGAGAGGCTGTGAGGATGTATTAACAGTTTGTGTTTAGCAGCATTGGTCGTTGCTGTGTAAGAGGAAACAAAGAAAACAAAACCTGATGGGAACCCCAAAGGAGGAAATGTGTGTGGGGGCAGCCACCGCTATGACAACTAATTACAGAGAGCATGAGAAATACCAGCTAAGGGATGCTGTTCGTGTGTGTGAGTGGCTTTTGGGTTTTTTGGGGCTGAGATTTTGACAGTAAGAACACAGGATGAGAGGTGGTGTGTGATGCATACAGAAGGGAGAGAAGAGAGCACCTGAGCCACAAGAGTCACAGGAATTCTGAAACTGTGCCAAAGCAGGAACATCATCACCCTGTCTCAACACGACTGTGAAAAAGGGTCATGTTTACCTCTTAATTCTGCCAAACCTCACTCTGGAGGCAACAGTTACCAGGGCCAGGGCTGAGAGGGGCTAAAGCCCATACTCATTTAAGTTGTTAGAGATAAGGACTCTGCAAGAACGACTAGATACCTCATTTTCCTTCAGGGAAAAGAAAGGGTGGAAATCCACAGCCCCTCCCACACCCATCCCAGGTGAATCTGGGGTGGCTGCCTAGGGAAATGTATCTGTTTCATCCCTTAGACCCTTCAGTTGAAAGTACCAAGGGCAGCTTAGAGGGCAAAGTAAGTCAAATTCTGGGGAAAGGATATGCTTGAATCAGGGCAGAATAAAGAATGAAGGTAGCAGTGGCCTAAGACTAAGGTACCCCAGGGGTAAGACAGTCACGTAAAATAAGGCCACTATTGTGTCCAACCTTGGGGACCTCATTGTGTGTCACCATAAGGAAGCCTTGATGTGAGCCCAAGAAAGCAGACCTTGATAAAGCGGATTCACACACAAGCCTGGTGTTTTCTACTCTAACTACCTGACATCACAGTGCTGACTTAGTGAAATGGTGAGGATAAAGCCCTTAAGGGACACAGATATTGTACAGGAATCAGGGCCACTGACTCAGAGGTATGTGAGATGTTGAGGTGGGTAAAGACCCATGGTGCTCTCACCCCTCCCAGTGACCCATCCCTGGTAAACCTCCAACTTAAGGGGTTTATTGGTTTGAACAAAATATAATCGTTTCCCTGCTCACAGAGTTCACAACTTAATTTATTTCTCCACTTATTTTTTACAGAGGTATAATTTAACATATAAAGTAAAGTGAACAAATCTTAAACACATAGACAGCTCTATGAAATTTTAAATTTGCAAAGATACCAACACCACCTGGATCAAGAAATAGAGTGTGTGCAGCCTCCCAGAAGTTTCCTCCATATCCTGGCCACCGATCTGACTGGTTGGGGAGCTGCCCCTCATGCTGTCCGCTATGGTACCTGCCCTGGTAAGCTTCTCCTGCAAGTGCTTGCCAACATGGCCCAGGGTGGTGGGTGGGGACTTCCCCAGTTTATCAAGAGGCACAGGTGCACCACTGCTCTCGTGCCTTCTGCTTACTACAAGTAACTGATGTGGGCCAGAATTCAGTCTGGGACTTGCTTTCACTTCAATAAACCACTTGGTAGGCAAACCAACAGATGTGAAAATCCCAGTGCAATTAGGTCAATTCAAACATGCCCTCCTTGTGCCTCTGAGATGACCTGGGTCCTCTCTCACCACTGCCACCCACCTGAGGAAGCTGATGGATCAGACCCAGGTGATAACAGTGTTCCAGCTCAAAGTCCAGTGGGCAGAGACATACAAACTTATGCTGTCCTGAAGCTTCCATTAGGGAAAAGAGAACTCTGATTTCTACCAAGCATGAAGAAGAATAAATGAATAAATGCCCGAGGCACTGCCAAGCATTTTGGAAACAAAGGCTGATTTTAAGACTTACATTAGAAATTTTCACTTAATAAAGAATACACAGTTTGGGAAAAGATGCAAAGGAGATGCATACACCAAGATGTATTTGCCTCAGAAGAAGCCAAACCTAAGTTTGAATTGGTGCTCCCTTATTACAAACTCTGTGTACCTTGACAAACCCTCTGATCTTCAGGTTTTTTTATGTAAGAAATGGTGAATTGTGAGCATTAAGTGAGAAAATGAGGATAAGGTGTCTCGATCGAACATCATATACACTCAACATATGTTTGTTCCATTTCCTCCTCTCCTTGTTTCCTGAAAATGGCATATGCAGCACAAGATAAGATCCTATGCTCTTCTTGCAACCCAAAACAAATAAGGAGTCTATAGAATTATAAAACATGTTTGTCTTTCCACTTATTAACATTTCCCTAAATTCATAACACAAGTGTGAACAGATTTTTAAATCATCAAAGCAGCATGCATACTTTGGAACAAGACATAAATGCAAAAAGATAAAAGCCACATTATTCATCACCACTGGCTGTCCAAAAAAGCAACTTAATATTAACTAGTAGGTTTGAAATAGTGGCATGTAACACAGCTATTTATTATTTTGTTAGGCCTGGGGAGGTCTCTGCACTCACACTCTTGGTCATGTAACTGCTTGAGAAACAAGTTTTGATTCCATTATTCTTGAAAACAACTCACATGAGGACAAGATGGCATATAGTTCCAATTAATCTAAAAACTCCCAGTAAAATATATAGATAAATTATGTCCTGAATTAACACCAAAAAAAAAATTATAGTGGAATATCCATTTCTGGTCTACCATCTTCTGCTCTTCTTTGGTAAATGAAAATTATTCAAATCCTGGACATGCATCTTTTTTAGAAATGATGCCCTCAGAAACACCTTGATTTCCAAAATGTTAAGTGATCCAAAGGGCTTTGGTTATTTGGTTCTAAGCTCCAAAATGATTAGAGATTTCTGGGCAGGTTCTAATCACACTGCCCTCAGACAGCTGATCCTGGACTTCTGTGCTAAATGCTGGCCAATCTGCCTTAATTCTCTGGATGGATGGCCTCATCCAGGGACACTGGTATCTGACTGTTTCTGGGGGATGAGTACTGAGACTCATAGTGAAAAAATGTCTCCAGCCCACTCCCTAAGGGCAAACAACCCCTCCACAAACCATTTTTTGTTATATTCTCTCCCTTCTGGGAATCAAGGGGTGAAAAGACCTAGAGATTCAAATGCTTACTCTCACACTTTTAAACAGAGTATCCATTTCTAACCCCTCACAATCCATGCAAAAGGTGTTATATGCCTTTTGCAATCCACTTCTTCAGAGAAGAATTAGTTATTGCTCAGAACTCAGTCCAGCAACAGAAATGCATGTGGACACATATTTGAAGTATGGCAGCTTCTGTGAGGCAAAAAGCTAAAAAATGGCACCAGGTTTTAAGTTTGTGCCCAAACCATTTACTTGCTAGAATGGAAAACACACAAATTCAATCACTGCACAGTCACGGAACCTAAGAGTGAATTTCAGCCTAACTTCTTACCCAGAGCAAGAATTCCTTCTGTAACATTGCCAGATCATCACAGCTTGACCACTTCCCATGATAGAAACAGGGCACCCCATTTCATTTTTTAAAAAATACCTATTCTAATTTTCTGCATCCGTGGATGTTTTGTTGCCCTTGTCCCTAGCTTGGATTAATACTTAGTCTATAGGCACACACCTGATCATCTACATTTGCCCTCTTACAGCACTAAACTATGTTTTCTACCTTTATCTTGCATCTACATACCACTTCAGCATTTTATTAAAAATAATAATAATAATAACAATAAAGGAGAAATGTGGGATTCACATATAAATCAAGTATAAAAATCAAACGAATAATCATAATTGACCTGATTGTTTATAGTTCATGATGCGTGATCAAAACCGAAAGTTTCTGTGATGACTGCCATTGCACTGTTTACCATGTAAGAACTTATTCACTATGTAAGAACTTGTTCACCATGTAAAAACTTGTTCATTATGCTTCAGAAGATTGGAGACTGTTGAGAATTAGGCTTGGGGTTGATTAATGATTGTGCATTGAGTCCCCTATACAGAATTTAATTGTTGTTAACAACCATATGATCAATAAATATAAGAGATGCCCTCTCAAAAAAAAATACCTATTCTAGATTGTTTTTCATTTAAAGTTGAAAGTTGCCTCACTAGCACACTGGTCCTAGATCTACCCTGTGTCTTGCAAAGAACAAGATTAATCTTTGTTTTTCACCACAACCTGCATTGGAACAACCACCACTCCCACCTCCAAGCCAGCAAATCTTTTCTTCTCCAGACCAAACAATCACATTTCATAGGCCATTTCTTATGTCATCCAACTCATTATATGTCAATTTGTCTATGTTTCTCTAAAAACAGAGCCAGACCTATAAGCAAGCTCCAGGTGTGGTCTGGCAAGAGCAGGAATGCTGGGAGCACTCACCTCCCTTGCCTTAACACACACTGCAACTGTTCATATTGCCTGAGTTTTGTCTTACCTTTGGGGACACCCACACCTCTGTCCAGCACTCACTTGTCTTTCCAGTCCTCTAGGACTCTGATGTGGAAGAACTGGAGAAGCTGGGCTTCCTTCGTTCTGAACAGAACTCCTATTCTTCCTTTAGCTGAAATTCAGGACTTGATTGTTCTTTTCCTATTATTGAATTACTTCATATTAATTTTGATCCATGATCCCAGTCTGTCAAGATACGCCTGGGAACCAACTGTCATTCAAGGTATTTGGCCCTTTCCTTTGTCAAAGTATAAAATATCACAGACTGTGTAGATTTTGAATTCTGTCCTCACCCAAGTAAGTCATACTGGGAGATTTACTAAGAAGAGGGCCAAGGGCACTGATGTCTTCCCAAGAGTCGAAGTCAATTTATTCATTAATTAACATTTCTGGGTCCAAATTTGTCACCCACAGTAACCCCCTAACTGTACGGTCATGTCCAAATTCTCAAAGTGTCCAGATCCACCTTCTTCAAGGTCTTGTTTAAAATGCATATTTTGTAAACTCTACTTCAGATTAATTGAATCAGAGTATCTAGGGACGAGCATGATAATCAGCACATTTATACATTCTCCAGGTGATTTTGGTGCATTTTAGAGCTGAGAACCCCTGATGTAACCAGTAGTTTTCAGCCCTTCTTAACTTACTGTGAGTCAATCCTTCCATTTGTATATCTGTGATGTAGCAGAGAGGGTAGCAAACCAAAACCCTCTTTTATTCCCCTGGGCCTGTGGTTTTCAAAAAGTGGTCCTCAAACCAACATCACCACAACATGGGACATGTTACAAATGCAAATTCTCAGACCCTATAACAGACCTGCGGAGTCAGAAAGTGGGGCCTAGCAACCTGTTTTTAACAACTTCTCTAGGTGATTTTGATGCACAAGTTTAAGAACCACTACCATGGGTTAATAATTTACCTATGGCATAAAATGTTGAGGCTTCTGGTATACATTTGTTAGGGGACTGGAGTAGACACTGAGCTCTTTTCTGGGTAAGATTCTGTCCCACTGCTTAGCTACTCCTGTAAGCCAGGGATGGCAAACACCAGATATCTGTCATTCCAGTCCCTATCCCATGCTTAATCATTAGGGCAAAATTTATCAAATAGTTCTCAGAAAAACTAAGACAAGAGTTAGCCAGACAGATCCTATCCTGCTCAGATCCACATGGACATAGTGGGATGGACAGAGACATATGCTTACCCTTATCCTAATTAGGAGCCTAAATTTCATAAGACATTAACTGCTGCCTGGTCACCAGGGTCACCACATATGGATCCATCTTTGACCGCTAACATAAAATATCTACTGCTACTTAATGTTAGGCTCTTGTCAACATCATAACCTTGACTCCTGTACTGTCCAGACTTCATAGAGCAGTGGATCTCAACTCTGACTGCACATCAGAATTATGTGGGGAACTTTTACAAACACTGATAGGCAGGCCAGATCCCAGCTCTGCTTCACTGCAGGAGAATGTGGAACCCACCACCTGTGGTAGGGCCAGGCTTTGGTAGTCCTAAAACCTCCACAGGTGATCCTGATGTGGATCCAGGGTTGACAGGCACCACTAAATGATCTAAAAGGATGACAAAATGTGTGCACCTAGCTCAAGCCAGAGGAGCAGATGGATGAGTTGGTGGAACTGCACCATTCGAAGAACTGTTTTTCCTGCATTGCCCTCTGGGGTTATGCCCTTGGCCTCCAATTAGAGATCATATATATATATATATATATATAAACAAATAACTAACCAATCCACCCAATGACACTGGGAAATTCTGTATAGTAGTGTAATAATTAAGGCCACAAGCTCTGGACTCAAACTGCCTGGCTTCAAAGCTAGCTTTACTAAGTGGCTTTAACCAAGGTTTTGGCCTCTGTGATCCTCAGTGCTTCACTTGACAAATGGAAATAATTAAAGGATCTCCCCAAATGGGTGTTGACATAATTAGATGCACTAATCCCTATAGAAGCACACAGAAGGGCAATCACCTCTTAATGAGTTAGCTAGTGTAGGATGTTGTAGTCACTCTCGTGTACAACATGATAGTGGATGCTTTTCTTTTCTACTCAAACAAATAAAAAGGATATATACAAATATCTATCTTCCTACCACCCAAGATTAATAGGTCTCCATCATTATTTATACAAACATATACACCCACCATTTGTCTGGCTTTTTTAAATTTTTGCATAATAAATATCATACCATTCATTTCTTTCTGAAGCCGGCTTATTTTCACTCAAAATTATTACACATTCACATTCATTCCTGCATCACAGTTCCATGGCAAGACTATGTCTTGTTGCCTTGTTGCCTTTAATTCTTCCTTTAGGTTGTTTCTGCTTCTTTGCTATGAAAAACAATGCTACAGGATCTACTCCTTGTCAGGCTATGGTGTAATTTTCTAAAATAAGTGGAACTGCTGTATTTTAAGGTAAAACTAGTTTTATTGGTTTTACTAGGTATTCCAAATTGCTCCTCAGAATGACCATACCACAAGACAAAGATTTCTTTTAAAGTCCTTTATGAGAAAATGTTCAGGTCTCGGTATCAGACTATCACTCCTAAATGGTGAGCTTGCTCATGGCTTTAAGGTACTGAGAATTTGTATATGAGAATATAGCCCTCTCTGTTTGGAGGACAAGGATGGATGGAGTCAGATTAATGTTGATAGACTTCAATAGCAGAAGATGAGCATTTCTGTGTGCTTGGCTTACCTTCATTGTCACTGTGCTCCAACTACCCACTGTTTCCTTGGGTAGTGTGTGTATTCTTGGAAACCATTTCAAATGTTTTGTGAAATAAGACACTATTTTACTAAGTTATCTTCTAGAAAGCTATACAAGCTGCTCTGGGCTGCTGGCAAGATGCTGTGATAGTGGGTAGTTTTCTACTCAGCTTCCTACTCTAGTATGCCTTCCATTTCTTCTTGAGGGAGCCCTAGCCTTAGCCTGACAGCTCCAAACATTGCCTCAACCATCTTAGAACAGTGAGAAGGGAGGGAGGGACAGACATACAACCTGTAGCTCACAGAATCAGAAAGTAGTGTACCAAAGACACTGGTTAGTGAAGAAAGGAAAAGGAGATCGAGAGAGACCCAAGTGGCCAAGATTGCTCACCACTAGCCATTCAGAAGTCTACAGGCAGACAATTCAAAGCTGGTAGGATTTCTAGGAGCAATCGCTTATTATGAAAATTCTATGTCATACACCTAGATGATTCCTGTCCTTCACCAGAGGGAAGCCTTTGACTCAGACTGTAATTTTCCACCTTGCTCATAAGGATATCACAAGACAGATACTTTAATGAATACTTCAAATAGACTTTTCAGAAGTCTGACATTCCCCTTAAAAAATGGGAAAGAGGGGTATGTGGGGGGGGGACTTGATAATGGGGGAAGTTAGTAACCATAATGTTGTTCAAGTAATTGTACATTAATGATATCAAAAATAATTAATTAATTAATTAGTTAAAAATGGGAAAGAGACCTGCTACACATAAACACTCTTGCCTGGTTATACTAGCTAGCTACTTTGATGCCTACGGGTTGGCTCCAATGCTGAGCCCCTCTGCCTTATCACATGGGCTCCACTCTCAGCACTTACACCCATCGCCAATCACAGATCTCCCTTGGATAGCGGCTTTTGCTGCTGGCTTGACTTCATCAGTCTGCATCCTCATCAGCTACCATGTTCTCACGGAACGTTCTTCATCTTTGTGGTTCCCAGTGCAGTAGCTCTCACCTACTGCTCCATCCCAACCATCCTGAGACAAGTTCCTGAGCTCGGGATGACTTTCCCCCAGTCCTCAGGTGTCAACTGGTAGAAATAAGATCTACTGTGTCTGACATTTTTATGATCCAGTAACCTAATCACAAGGGGAAACTAGAGTAATTCTTTATTTTTGTCTTCAGTGAATCCAAACTGGCTCCTTTTCTAAATGTGAACAGTTCACCTGTTTTGTAACCCTACATGCAAGAATTTTGCAGCAGATGGACAGACCTCATTATGGAATTGTGATTCCTACCACTGGATGCTTGTCAGAATGTCCTAAGGGTACTTAAATGTCCTTATACCACTTTAATAACAAACTTTAGGGGGTGGGACTGGGCAACTGTATTTTGCCAGAGCTCCCCATTAGATTCCAATGTGCAGCCAGGGTTGAGAATCACTGGTCTAAAATTTTCAGAAATCCTCTTTCTCTTTCTAATAATCTTGACAGTAGCAACCCATTTTTAGGCTTCTGATACCTATCTCAAGCTCTTTCACCTAGCAAAGTGTACTCTTAGAAGTTCTGTGAGAACTGAAGTAATTCAGTCCCTGGTGTTCTGGGCTGAACTGATATCGAGAACCTGTTTAACAGAGTGAGGTACACGTTTCCTACGTTTTCACCTGTCTTGGGTTTCAATTTCCTCTTCTCTGTGTGTACTCTTTTCAATTACTACTTCTCCTTAGGAAAAAAAAAAAAGGAAGACAAATAGAATTGGAACAATTCTTTTGACTCCTGATGCTTTGTAAAGAGAAAGTTTCTACACCCAGAAGCTTATCTTTTTGTTTATCTGGCTCTGGATATGTCTACAAAGCTGTTTTGTAGTCTTAACCATTTTTGCAACCTCATTCCTGATGTTAGTTCTACAGACTATTCTGGCAAGTTTGTGTAACTCTCTTAATTAGTTCAACTTAATTTTAAAGTGTAGCTTGCTGGCTCTTTTCCCCTCCCAGTTATGTAGGCATTTATCATAGTTCATTCTTTCCTCCACTTCTTTCTATTAGCATTAGCTGTTCGTCATTTCATCCATGTCCATGACTTCGGTAAGGCAGCTATCTACCCACTCCTCTGTCTTTACCCTCCTCCAGTCCACAGCCTGGTGGATGGCCCCTGGGTTTATCACTGGAATGTGAAGCCTACTGCTTACTTCATGAGTGAATCATCACTCCTTCATGCTGATGCCTGAACTGACTTTCCTGACTCTGAGTAAGACACCCACCCTCTCCTGGTACACTCAACTCCCTCTCCCAGAGCCCCCAGAACTGTAGAGTCTAGCTTTGCTCTGAACTCAACTCATCACCCTCTATTTGTTCCATCCCCAAAACCACCAATCCATTTTAAACCCTGTACTGGGAAGTCTCCACTTTTTCTCTACCATCACTTCCAACTACCTTTCATTCCTTTGCCCAGTTCACCTTCCCCAAAAGATTCTAACATCTGTGCTAATCCAAATTCATACTACTGGTCATGATACTAGGTTAAAAATCCTAAGCCCTTCCCAATACGGTTAAATTTAACTGGCTTTGGACTCTGGCTCTATTACCAACTGTGTGTTGCTGAGCTCTTGAGTTGTTTCCTCATATGAAAAAGGGACAAATAGGGCTAAGTTTTTGTAAAGACCAACTGAAGCAAGCATATAAAGCACTCAACATAGCACTTGGCAGACTTTGTTCAATTATATCTTAGCTGTGACACTCAAACCTTGTCTCCAAAGTCACATATACAGGCCTTATGTTCTACTCTCTCATGCAGTCAGACCACTATGCCTTGGTCCTTACTAGTTCTCTGCAAAGCACACTGTAACCCACTTTCTCTCCTCCATATGGGGAAACTTCCTCCATCCTCCAGAGAACATTTGAAGCATCACCTTGTCCAGGAAATTACTTCTGAACCAGCCCCCACCACTAGTTTTGAACCCCTGCTTTACTTGTGTGCTCTCTGAAAGTCTGTCTTGTTTCCTGCATTTTGACTTACTCTTCATAGCTTGACCCCCAGATGTTAGGCCTACATCTCATGTGGGGACTGTGTTCTACTCATCTTTACATTTAGTGGGAAAGTAACATACAAAGATTGGTAGCAATAACTGTTAAGCCTGACTGAATATCCTTTATTAACTGAGTTAACAGGACAAAAGTTCTCTGTGTGAGCATATTTGTGTATTTCCATAGGAGCTTTCCTCCTTTCCTCTTCACTGGAATCATTTGGGATTATCTGTGTGCTCCACAACACTTCACCTAGCCCTCCCTACTGAGGTCTCCTTCCCATTATGTCTTTGGCCACAAAAGAGATCATTGCTTGCTTCTGTCTGAACTGTTGAAATGTTTTCAGAGTACATGGCTATGCCCAAAGCATGCTTCTTTAGGGATTTCGTCTCCTGGCTCCTATCACTTCATATCGCTGCAATTTTTTGTTGGTTAGAAAGAAATCCAGAGATCATTCCTTGCATTATTTTCTCTGCCTTCTTAAAAATTAAATGTTCAGCAAAACAAGGCAAGAGCTCATCTGAAGTTAACAGAAAGAAACTCTCAGTAGGTTTTATCAGCACGTTTGGCATCCATTCTAGAAAGTGTCTCTGGGGAGAGAGCATCATCTACCACCTGTGTCAGGCAACCTGTAATACTGATCCTCCTCCAACGACCTTTCTTTCTGTGGGGGGGTTCTGCCCCTTACCCAGTGATTCACCTGCAGGGTCTGGATTTTCATAGGCCTGCTTTTGTAAAGTGAAATATTTATTCCCTTCTAGAATCACATTTTTCTCATTAAGAACCAGCTTCACCTTCTTGGTGAGACAAATCCGGTGATCCTACATATACCCAAGTTTTAATGTTTCAAGTTTACTTTTGCTTATTCCTTGCAGGCAGCATGACAACCAAGAGCTACAGGTAGTATAAGCATTCTGTTTCCCAGGTGTTTTTGTGAATCACGGAAGTTCTTCTCCTCTGTTAACTGTTTTTATCTTTGTTATGCCATTTGTTCTCCATCCAATCAAGTTTGAATGTTTTTTTCCCTCCCATTAAATTTCAGTTCAACTCTTGTGATCAGGTTAGCAAATCTTTTGCCAAACACACCTTGTCCCACGATGCCAAAAGCCTTCCCCACAAACCAAACTTCTTATTAACACTACCTGTTCTACAGTTATTTGTACACTTTCCATATCTTCTTCCAACTCATAGTCTACCTTCCCCTGAAAGGTAGAAATGCCACATGTCCCCCTCGAGACGGTTAGTTCCTACCATGACTTCATGGGACTTGGGGAACATTTGAGACTTCTTTTGACAGTTAGTTTATTTTTATCCAAACCAATGAATAGGGGTGATTGTTGGTAGATCTGGTATTTTGGCAGGTTATCATGAAACTCTTTGCTTGTTGTTCACCAATATCCATTCCCCACTTTCTTTAATAATAGAACTCCCAAGTCTTAACTGGACATAAGGTTAAGGTCATCTAATTAGAAGCTGCATTTCCAGCCTTCTCTACAGCTTGGTGGGGAGCCTTGTGAGTAAGTTCTACCAGTGAGACGTGAGCAGAAGCTGTGCTCAAAGAGATGTGCATGTGCTCCCTGTCCTTTCCCAATTACTAAGGACCGACAGATGGTGACAAGTGGACCCAGAAATGAAAGCCACTGGTTGAGGATGGTAGTGTCACTGTGCCAGCCCAGGAATAACCATACCTAGACAGTTACATCAGAGAGAAATAAGCTTTAATCTTGGTAAATTCACTTAATTTTGGGGTCTTTCAAGTTACAGAGGTTTAGTGCAAATAATGTATACCCTCAGAAGGTAGCATGCCTTAAAATTAGGACTCTTGGGTCACCTCTATACCTCTCAACAGGAATTTGCCATCCATCCCTCCCCTGGTCAGTTTCCTGGGCCAGAAACAGGAACCCTAAAACACCAGCAGTGAGAATCTTCTCTGACGAAGCAAAGAAGGCTACTGCTTTCAGGTTCTCAGAGTATACTATCTTCTCCTAAAACAGTCCCATAATCTTCAGGAGGCCTTGTGATGGAGGTCCATTCCTCAAAGCATTTCACTTTCTCCAGCAGGACAGCACCCTTCATGCTGCATTTGTCACCCAGGTTGTCCAGAGACCTCTCTAGCACAGAGGAGTTAAATGTTCTAATTGGAGAGGTTGTGCCCACAATCATATGCCAATCCCTCCCTTCTTGAATGGTAAACTCAGAAATGGGCTGGGTTTCCTTCTCCTGCAATTTAGTCACTCTTACTCATCCTGCCATGTCTCAAGAGGAAGAAACACTTAGGGATAAATGTGGGCTAGTAAAGGAAGCTGCAGTGAAAAGACAAGAGGCTAAAGAACAGCCACACTGATGAAAATCCAACTCAGTATATATCTATAAGGTACCTACTAAGCACCCACAGCTGTCTAATCCCCAAACCATGGAAGCCAAGTGACAGAAGCTTAATCCAAGGAGGAAGCCACTCTGATCAAGAAAATAAAATGTGTGTAAACAAACACCAGAGCACAGTTTAGGGTGGGATATCTAGCAGGTGTTGTGGGTAATGAGATTGCTCAGGAGAGCTGGAGTTGTGGGCAGAAGCTTGAAAGAGGTGGCCTGCAGGGAACCCTGACAAAGTAGGTAAGACTTGACTAGGTAGAGGGGAAAGTGGATAGCGGGAAGGACACCTCATTTCTTAAGTCTGGCTGCATGACAGGATCACCCTGAGGAGCTTCTGCAGAATACCAGTCTGGCCCCACTCCAAGCCAACTCATCCAGATGCTCTGGGGTGAGCCCAGGGCCTAAGCAAAGGCATTTGAAAAACTCCCCAGGTGACTCTGATGCACAGTGAGGGCTGAGAACTACAACCCTAAATTCTGCATCCAGAAATGATAGAAAGGTTTACTCCACAGAACTGCCTTCTTTTATTTTGATATTTTAATTTCATTTTAGTATCTAATGCCAAACCTACCTCTACTGCATCTAATTTACACCAAATTAAAATGCAAAGCAGGATGTGACTTAGCAGTTTAAAAGGTAAGGAGAGCACCACCCTAGAACTTAAAATAACATCTTGTGGTTTGAATTTTATCAGTGGGTGCTGTTATCCTTCCTTAACTGACAACTGCTGGTGGAAGCAGGGTAGAGTTTTAACAATTGGCAACCACACACTGCATTTCATTACTTATCTAAAAAGAATATCAATTGAATCACTATAAAATGTTAATATGAACTCAAAAAACTTCTCTATCTCCCATAAAAATCTACTAATCTTCTTTTCAGAAATGTAAACATTAAGCTAAGAGTGAATAATGCTCCACAAGCACTAAATGAACATTCTCAAATAACAAGAAACTAAATACCCAGTGGTTAATGTGTCAGACATACATGCTTCAGCTTCGTCCACCTAACTAAAAATAACCCTTCGACTGAGAATCCAAGCTTAAAACAAATTCTATAAAACAGATTTCCAGAGCTATATTTTGGACGTGTCCGTCCAGAATTGCAGAGGCAATAATGAACAATGCCTTGAGAGAGACCCAGAAGAAAGCAAGGAATCACTAGCTTAGTGAATGAAGGTGGGAGTAAAGGACTACAGGAAGTTTCACTCACTCTTAGGGGAAGGACTACTGTATTTAGATAGTATCTTTATTCAAAGAAGTGCCCATGTTATGCAGATGGCAACCCCCCAACCCTGACCCCCAAGGGCAGAGCAGCCCCAATACAGAGCAATGAAAATCATACCTCCTGAAAATGAGAAATGCCCCAAATTCCAGACTCAGGTCAGACCTCAAGACTTATTTATGGCTCAGAGAGAGCTGATGCCAATTCTGATTCATCATGATGGGGTGTGAAAGATGTATTTTTCAAAGATTATGATACCAGTATATACCTCATCCCAAAGCACTTCTAAAAAATTGACACTGACACTTCACCATAGATTGGTGGGGTCTATATTCTATTCCCTTAAACCTCGGTCGGTGTGTGATTATGGCCAAAGAAATGCTAAGTGACTTCTAAGGCTATGTGAGAAATGGTAATACAGCTTCCACTTGATGCTCTGTCTCTCCCACAATGCTCGCCCTGCAGCTAAGCCACCATGTTGTAAGGAAGCCCAAACTAGGCAATGGGAAAAGAACACATGGAGGGGCCCACTTGGAAAAGAAGCAAGACACCCTCCCCATATCCAGCTAATAGCCAGCAGCCAACTCCCAGACAGGTGACTGAGAACCAGCAAGCCTTCAACTGTTCCCACCCCAGGTTTCTCACCATGCCAGCTGAGACTGAGTAAGCCAGCTGAGACTGAGTAAAACAGAGTCCCACTCTCGTCACTGAGGTCTACCCAAATTACAGAGCTGAGGGCTAAATAAATGTCATTATCTTAACCCACCAAACTGTGGGGTTGCTTTGTTACACAGCATTAGATAACTGCAACACTAGGCAGGAATCCTGGGCTGACCTCCAGCCTAGTCAGGTCAGAAGCAAGAGAACATGGGGTCTGAAAGACTCATAGTTCAATCAGCAGCAATGCCCCCTTCTCTGGATCCCCAGGAGAGTAGGCTCCTCCTACCAGAGCACCCCACTCCTTTTCCAGACTTGGAAAAGGGTTTATTAGCCAAGAAGCCAGACCTCCCTTAGAAAGTCACTTATATGAAGCACACAGTCCAGTGTACAGGACAATTGCTGATCAAGATGGGTATGTGTCTAATAGTGATAGACCACAAGTGGGACATCAGAAACCGAAAATGGGGCACAAAAATGAAAAGACAAATCCCTTAAAGTCCCTTTAAATGCATCTTTTAACACAGACCTCAGCATGTCTCACTTATCATTGGGCATTTATCTCCAATACCTTAAGCAGTGGTATGGAGTGAGTTCTCAACTGGCACTGAACCACAGAGAAACTGTCCTACTAAAGTCAGAGGGTCAGTCACTGAGGGTACAACTACAACAGAACCTAGGACTATACTCTCCACACAACCAGTAGGGGAAGAGGGAATTGAAAGCAGAAGTTCTAAGTAGATACATATGACTATTTCTAAAGGTAATTTTATTGTTAAAGAATCAAAATTCCAAGCATCATTCAATCATTTGGTTAAGACTAACTCTTGGGTCTTGGCCAGTTGTCTAGTTAATCCTGCAGTGTAAACATGTAGTATGGACCACACACCCAATGATGCCCTCAGGGCTACACATGCCTAGAAACCAGAGGACACCAGCAAGACAATATGGAGAGAGTGCATCATTTGCACTGGAGCAGAATGACTGAAATCAGAGGGAGGGAAGATGAAAAGACAGGATACCAACTCATCAGAGCTGTAAAAACCCTGCATGATCATGAAATAAAAGATCAGCATATAAACCAGAGTTATTCATTAATTTAAGGTGTCATCTGATACTGCAGCCTCCTAATCTCACATGGTTATTGAGCACATGAAATGTGGCCAGTGTAACTAAGAAAGTGATTTTAAATTTTATTTAATGTTAAGTAGTTTAAATTTACATAGTCCCATGTGGCTGACAGATACCATATGGGACAGCTCAGCTTCAGACCACACCATTCTAAACCACTTATTTTCTCCCTCTTTTCCTCCAGCAAAAAGTGAGAACACCTCAGGACATTTCTGCCTCTTCAAATTCTCAGGTGCACTCTCCCCCTACCAACTCTGAAAAAGCCAATGGCTGGTGTGCAGATGAATCAACATAAAGGATGACGGCCAAAACTTAAATGTATCATCTGGGAAATTTTCTTTCCCATTCCCTCCATCACTTGGAGAGAATGATTTAAAGGGTGAAACAGACGATTTGTTTATGAGATGCAGTCAGCAGGGATTTTTAGTAACAAGCCCAACTTGAATTAACATGTACTTTAAACTGTGCCAGTACAGAGATGAGCTTCCCTAGATGGATCAGACTCTCCACATCATGCAGTTTCAATAAAAAACCATTAGAAATGTTACAAAAAGATGTATGAAGTTTGTCATTTAGGAAAGGCTTGTAATAGCTGCTCAGTTTTAAGACAATAATTTGCAACATGAGGCAAAAGATATTTCGGAACAAAGAAAATGTTATCAGTTCAAACTGTTATCAGATGCCAATTTTTCTTGTAGATAAAAATATTTACCACTTTCTACTATCTTTAGATGGCAACAAAAATCTACCCTCAGCCAGCTAGGTGCCTTTTCACAGACAGTGCAGAGGAAAGGGGAAAGCCTTTAAAATGGTTCCTCACAATTCACAAAGTCATAAAAACAGTTGCACAAAGCTGCCCCATAACTATCGTTTGGCCTGTAGGAAAGCTGTTAGTTTGGCAAGGAAATGAGAAATTCAATCAAAAAACATACAATTTCTCAACATTCAAGTGTTTCCATAACCTAGTATCTGATTTGCCAACTCAAACTTACTTCAGCCACTGGCTAATATAATTACACCAATTCAGGAAAACAAATTCTTAAAAGTTCCCCATTCAAGAAGGCATTCTCATAAACTGCTAGTGGAGTATGGACTGGCACAATCTTATTAGAAGACAATTTGGCAACAGAACAGTTGTCCTAAAAAATAAAGGCGAGAGGGGCGGAAGATGGCAGCATTAGTAGAGCAGCGGAAATCTCCTCCCAAAACCACATATATCTATGAAAATATAACAAAGACAACCCTTCCTAGAATAAAGACCAGAGGACACAGGACAATATCCAGACCACATCCGCACCTGAGAGAACCCAGCGCCTCGCGAAGGGGGTAAGATACAAGCCCCGGCCCGGCAGGAGCCGAGCGCCCCTCCCCCCAACTCCTGGCCGGAGAAGAATAGGCAGAGCGGGAGGGAGACGGAGGCCACGGCTGCCGAACACCCAGCCCCAGCCATCCGGGCCAGAGTGCAGGGCCCTCGATACTAGGAAAACAGGGCAGCAAGAACAGTGAGCGGGCACTGGAGGCTGGGCGCCAGAGGACATAAGAAAAGCGCACGACCATTTTTCTTTTTGCTTTTTTGCTGTTTTGTTTTGGCGAGCGCTTTTTGGAAGTCTTAAAGGGATAGGGACCCCAATACTAGGGAAACAGGGCAGCAAGACCGGTGAGCAGAGGCCTGAGGCTGGCACCGGAGAATAACGAAAAACGAGCGACCACCTTTTTTTTTTTTAATTAAAAAAAAATTGTTTTTTTTTTTAAATTTAAAAATTGTTTTCTTTTTTTTTTTGGTGGTCGTTGTTTTGTTTTGGCGGGTGCTTTTTGGAAGTCTTAAAGGGACAGGGCGGGACACTTAATCCAGAGGTAGGGAATCCGGGGATCTCTGGGCACCCTAACCCCTGGGCTGCAGGGAGCAGGGAGGCCCCTTACAGAGATAAATAGCCTCCCAGCCGCTCCTGCTCCAATGCGACTCCACCACTTTGGAGTAGCGGCCTGAGCCAGGCCACGCCCACAGCAACAGCGGAGATTAACTCCATAGCAGCCAGGCAGGAAGCACAGCCCCTGTCTGCGCGCAGCTGCACAGCACAAGCCACTAGAGGTCGCTGTTCTCTCAGGAGAGGAGGGCCACAAACCAACAAGAAAGGAAGTCCTTCCAGCCGTTACTCGTCCCAGCTCTGCAAACTATTCCTATCACCATGAAAAGGCAAAGCTACAGGCTGACAAAGATCACAGAGACAACACCAGAGAAGGAGACAGACCTAACCAGTCCTCCAGAAAAAGAATTCAAAATAAGAATCATAAATATGCCGACAGAGATGCAGAGAAATATGCAAGAGATATGGGATGAAGTCCAGAGGGAGACCACAGATACCAGAAAGGAGATCGCAGAAATGAAACAAACTCTGGAAGGGTTTATAAGCAGAATGGATACGATGCAAGAGGCCATTGGTGGAATTGAAATCAGAGAACAGGAACTCATGGAAGCTGACATAGAGAGAGACAAAAGGATCTCCAGGAATGAAACAATATTAAGAGAACTGTGTGACCAATCCAAAAGGAACAATATCCGTATTATAGGGGTCCCAGAAGAAGAAGAGAGAGGAAAAGAGATGGAAAGTATCTTAGAAGAAATAATTGCTGAAAACTTCCCGAAACTGGGGGAGGAAATAATCAAACAGACCACGGAAATACACAGAACCCCCAACAGAAAGGATCCAAGAAGGACAACACCAAGACACATAATAATTAAAATGGCAAAGATCAAGGACAAGGAAAGAGTGTTAAAGGCAGCTAGAGAGAAAAAGGTCACCTATAAAGGGAAACCCATCAGGCTAACATCAGATTTCTCAACAGAAACCCTACAGGCCAGAAGAGAATGGCATGATATATTTAATACAATGAAACAGAAGGGCCTTGAACCAAGGATACTGTATCCAGCACGACTATCATTCAAATATGACGGTGGGATTAAACAATTCCCAGACAAACAAAAGCTGAGGGAATTTGCCTCCCACAAACCACCTTTACAGAACATCTTACAGGGACTGCTCTAGATGGGAGCACTCCTAGAAAGAGCACAGAAAAAAACACCCAACATATGAAGAATCGAGGAGGAGGAACAAGAAGGGAGAGAAGAAAAGAATCTCCAGACAGTGTATATAACAGCTCAATAAGCGAGCTAAGTTAGGCAGTAAGATACTAAAGAGGCTAACCTTGAACCCTTCGTAACCACGAATTTAAAGCCTGCAATGGCAATAAGTACATATCTTTCAATAGTCACCCTAAATGTTACTGGGTTGAATGAACCAATCAAAAGACACAGAGTAACAGAATGGATAAAAAAGCAAGACCCATCTATATGCTGCCTACGAGAAACTCACCTCAAACCCAAACACATGTACAGACTAAAAGTCAAGGGATGGAAAAACATATTTCAAGCAAACAAAAGTGAGAAGAAAGCAGGGGTTGCAGTACTAATATCAGACAAAATAGACTTCAAAACAAAGAAAGTAACAAGAGATAAAGAAGGACACTACATAATGATAAAGGGCTCAGTCCAACAAGAGGATATAACCATTCTAAATATATATGCACCCAACACAGGAGCACCAGCATATGTGAAACAAATACTAACAGAACTAAAGGGGGATATAGACGGCAATGCATTCATTCTAGGAGACTTCAACACACCACTCACCCCAAAGGATAGATCCACCGGGCAGAAAATAAGTAAGGACATGGAAGCACTGAACAACACAGTAGAGCAGATGGACCTAATAGACATCTATAGAACTCTACATCCAAAAGCAACAGGATATACATTCTTCTCAAGTGCACATGGAACATTCTCCAGAATAGACCACATACTAGGCCACAAAAAGAGCCTCAGAAAATTCCCAAAGATTGAAATCCTACCAACCAACTTTTCAGACCACAAAGGCATAAAACTAGAAATAAACTGTACAAAGAAAGCAAAGAGGCTCACAAACACATGGAGGCTTAACAACACACTCCTAAATAATCAATGGATCAATGACCAAATCAAAATGGAGATCCAGCAATATATGGAAACAAACGACAACAACAACACTAAGCCCCAACTTCTGTGGGACACAGCAAGAGCAGTCTTAAGAGGAAAGTATATAGCAATCCAAGCATATTTAAAAAAGGAAGAGCAATCTCAAATGAATGGTCTAATGTCACAATTATTGAAATTGGAAAAAGAAGAACAGATGAGGCCTAAGGTCAGCAGAAGGAGGGACATAATAAAGATCAGAGAAGAAATAAATAAAATTAAGAAGAATAAAACAATAGCAAAAAGTAATGAAACCAAGAGCTGGTTCTTCGAGAAAATAAACAAAATAGATAAGCGTCTAGCCAGACTTATTAAGAAGAAAAGAGAGTCAACACAAATCGACAGGATCAGAAACGAGAGAGGAAAAATCACGATGGACCGCACAGAAATACAAAGAATTATTAGAGAATACTATGAAAACCTATATGCTAACAAGCTGGGAAACCTAGGAGAAATGGACAACTTCCTAGAAAAATACAACCTTCCAAGATTGACCCAGGAAGAAACAGAAAATCTAAACAGACCAATTACCAGCAACGAAATTGAAGCGGTAATCAAAAAACTACCAAAGAACAAAACCCCCGGGCCAGACGGATTTACCTCGGAATTTTATCAGACATACAGGGAAGACATAATACCCATTCGCCTTAAAGTTTTTCAAAAAATAGAGGAGGGGTGGATACTCCCAAACTCATTCTATGAAGCTAACATCACCCTAATACCAGAACCAGGCAAAGACCCCACCAAAAAAGAAAACTACAGACCAATATCCCTGATGAACGTAAATGCAAAAATACTCAACAAAATATTAGCAAACCGAATTCAAAAATACATCAAAAGGATCACACACCATGACCAAGTGGGATTCATCCCAGGGATGCAAGGATGGTACAACATTCGAAAGTCCATCAACATCATCCACCACATCAACAAAAAGAAAGACAAAAACCACATGATCATCTCCATAGATGCTGAAAAAGCATTTGACAAAGTTCAACATCCATTCATGATAAAAACTCTCAGCAAAATGGGTATTGAGGGCAAGTACCTCAACATAATAAAGGCCATCTATGATAAACCCACAGCCAACATTATATTGAACAGCGAGAAGCTGAAAGCATTTCCTCTGAGATCGGGAACTAGACAGGGATGTCCACTCTCTCCACCGTTATTTAACATAGTACTGGAGGTCCTAGCCACGGCAATCAGACAAAACAAAGAAATACAAGGAATCCAGATTGGTAAAGAAGAAGTTAAACTGTCACCATTTGCAGATGACATGATGCTGTACATAAAAAACCCTAAAGACTCCACCCCAAAACTACTAGAACTGATATCGGAATACAGCAAAGTTGCACGATACAAAATCAACACACAGAAATCTGTGGCTTTCCTATATACTAACAATGAACCAACAGAAAGAGAAATGAGGAAAACAACTCCATTCACAATTGCATCAAAAAAAATAAAATACCTAGGAATAAACCTAACCAATGAAGTAAAAGACTTATACTCTGAAAACTACAAGTCACTCTTAACAGAAATTAAAGGGGACACTAACACATGGAAACTCATTCCATGCTCGTGGCTAGGAAGAATTAATATCGTCAAAATGGCCATCCTGCCCAAAGCAAAATACAGATTTGATGCAATCCCTATGAAACTACCAGCAACATTCTTCAATGAACTGGAACAAATAATTCAAAAATTCATATGGAAACACCAAAGACCCCGAATAGCCAAAGCAATACTGAGAAAGAAGAATAAAGTAGGGGGGATCTCACTCCCCAACTTCAAGCTCTACTATAAAGCCATAGTAATCAAGACAATTTGGTACTGGCACAAGAGCAGAGCCACAGACCAATGGAACAGACTAGAGAATCCAGACATTAACCCAGACATATATGGTCAATTAATATTTGATAAAGAAGCCATGGACATACAATGGCGAAATGACAGTCTCTTCAACAGATGGTGCTGGCAAAACTGGACAGCTACATGTAGGAGAATGAAACTGGACCAGTCTAACCCCATATACAAAAGTAAACTCAAAATGGATCAAAGACCTGAATGTAAGTCATGAAACCATTAAACTCTTGGAAGAAAACATAGGCAAAAACCTCTTAGACATAAACATGAGTGATCTCTTCTTGAACATATCTCCCCGGGCAAGGAAAACAACAGCAAAAATGAGTAAGTGGCACTATATTAAGCTGAAAAGCTTCTGTACAGCAAAAGACACCATCAATAGAACGAAAAGGTTCCCTACAGTATGGGAGAATATATTTGAAAATGACACATCCGATAAAGGCTTGACGTCCAGAATATTTAAAGAGCTCACAAGCCTCAACAAACAAAAAACAAATAACCCAATTAAAAAATGGGCAGAGGAACTGAACAGACAGTTCTCCAAAAAAGAAATACAGATGGCCAACAGACACATGAAAAGATGCTCCACATCGCTAATTATCAGAGAAATGCAAATTAAAACTACAATGAGGTATCACCTCACACCAGTAAGGATGGCTGCCATCCAAAAGACAAACAACAACAAATGTTGGCGAGGCTGTGGAGAAAGGGGAACCCTCCTACACTGCTGGTGGGAATGTAAGTTAGTTCAACCATTGTGGAAAGAAGTATGGAGGTACATCAAAATGCTCAAAACAGACTTACCATTTGATCCAGGAATTGCACTCCTAGGAGTTTACCCTAAGAATGCAGCAATCAAGTATGAGAAAGATCAGTGCACCCCTATGTTTATCGCAGCACTATTTACAATAGCCAAGAATTGGAAGCAACCTAAATGTCCATCGATAGATGAATGGATAAAGAAGATGTGGTATATATACACAATGGAATATTACTCAGCCATAAGAAAAGGGCAAATCAATCATTTGCAGCAACATGGATGGAGCTGGAGGGTATTATGCTCAGTGAAACAAGCGAAGCGGAGAAAGAGAAATACCAAATGATTTCACTTATCTGTGGAATATAAGAACAAAGGAAAAACTGAAGGAACAAAACAGCAGCAGAATCACAGAACTCAAGAATGGACTAACAGGTACCAAAGGGAAAGGGACTGGGGAGGATGGGTGGGTAGGGAGGGATAAGGGGGGGGAGAAGTAGGGAGGTATTAAGATTAACATGCATGGGGGGGTAGGAGAAAAGGGAGGGCTGTACAACACAGAGAAGGCATGTAGTGATTCTACAACATTTTGCTATGCTGATGGACAGTGACTGTAAAGGGGTTTATAGGGGAGACCTGGTATAGGGGTGAGCCTAGTAAACATAATATTCATCATGTAAGTGTAGATTAGTGATACCAAAAACAAAACAAAACAAAACAGAAAAAAAAGGGCAGTTCCTGTGTGGTAACCTCCAATGAGTTCTACACAAGGGTATAAAGGGCATATAAAAGTGTAGGCAAAGGGCCTGTTTGTGTTTATACAGAGGATCAAAGCCTAATTGGGCTACCCTGAAAATGAACTAAGATACGATATGAAAGAGAACTTCCAACATCAGCACTCTCTGGAAGACTCATGCGAGAAGATGATCATCAAAAAACTCCAACAAAGATCCACACACTGCTACAGGTGTATATGCACTCATCCCACCAATTCCTGGACTTGCCATGGGAATGAAGAAGGAGATATCTAAGCTGGCCTGTGCATATAGTAAAACAACAAATTTGACTGGATCTATACTGTTGGAACTCAACTAAGAATTAGGAGAAGTGCAAATTGTAGCGCTCCAAAATCTTACAACTACAGACTATTTACTGTTAGAAGAACATATGGGATGTGAACAGTCCCCAGGAATGGGTTGTTGTAATTTGTCTGATTTCTCTCAGACTGTTCAAGTTCAGTTGGACAATATCCACCATATCATAGATAAGTTTTCACAAATGCCTAAGGTGCCTAACTGGTTTTCTTGGTTTCACTGGAGATGGATGGTAATTACAGGTATGCTTTGGTTATGTAACTATACTCCTATTTTGTTAATGTGTGTGCACAATTTAATTAGTAGTTTAAAACCTATACATGCTGAAGTTACTCTACAAGAAGATATGTCAAAGAAATAATCAATCTTCCCATGTTTTCTTCCACCTGCTACTTCTATAGCTTTTCTTCTTCCTTCCTAATTTCAACCCTTAAATAGAATTCGTGCCTCACTCATATCAAATTTACTGAGTATCATAATTCTTCCAAGTGGTAAAGATACCTCAAGACAAATGCTGGGCATAGAAGCCACAGGGCATAAATATGCAAAGAAGTAAAAAGCTAACCTTTTCAAACAATAAGGCTTCTCTCTCACTTACCAACTTTACATTTCCCTGTATGTCCCCAGAAGATGACTGGTTAGCCAGACAGGTAAGATTCCTCAAGGGAGGAACAACCTAATGCAGGCACAGTCGCAGGGGGGCCATCAGTTGAGAAATTGGGGATCAACAGAAGTGAGGTTTACTACCTCACCCCCCTTGTTCTGAGAGAAATCTTCTGCATACGTCGATGTTTTATTGCCCTTGTCTAGCTTGGATTAACACATAGTGTACAGGCACACACCTGATCATCTACATATGCTCTCTTACAACACTAAACTATGTTTTCTACCATTATCTTGTATCTACCTACCACTTCAGCATTTTATTAAAAATAATAATAATAAAGAGAGAAATGTGGTATCCACATATAAATCAAGTATAAAAATCAAATGAATATTCATATTTGAACTGTTTATAGTTCATAATGCATGAGCAAAACCGAAAGTTTCTGTGATGACTGCCCTTGTACTGTTCACCATGTAACTTATTCACTATGTAAGAATTTGTTCTCCATGTAAGAACTTGTTCGTTATGCTTCAGAAGATTGGAGACTGACGAAAATTAGGCTTGGGGTGGATTAATGATTGTGCACTGAGCATTGACTCCCCTATACAGAATTTTATTGTCGTTAACAACCATTTGATCAATAAATATGAGAGATGCCCTCACAAAAAAAAAAAAAAAGGACAGACTTCCAATGGTAAAATAAATAAGTAACCGGGATGTAATGTATAGCATAAGGAATATAGTCAAGATATTGTAACAGCTTGGTAGGGTGATAGCTGGAACCTAGAATTATGTATATAAATGTTTTATCACTGTGTTGTACACTTGAAACTAATGTAATGTAATACTGTGCGTCAACTACCCTTCAATAAAAAATAATTATCTAAAAAAAATAAAATAAAATAAAATAAAATAAATAAAGGCAATAGGCAGTAATTCCCAAAGATGAAACAACTCAGGAAATATGGCATCCAGAAGCTCTTTCAAAAAAATTTTAATGACGATGAAGTCCACTTAATGTCCAACTATCATGAATGACAAAGTCATGAAAAAAAGACTAAGCGTTAACAGTGCATAGACTCGGATTAAATAAGTGAGGGAATAACCAGGGGAATTACAGCCACTGCATGTTGAAAGTATAAATCCTAACAAAATTAAAATAAAACATATGAAACCACCTGAAATCAAGGGAGGGACATTGGGCAAAGCTGTTATTGTTTATTATATTGTTGTAGTATGCTCAACCCATTCTGACTCCCAAACTCTTAGAGCGTTTCATCTCTCTTCTGAAGTAAGAGAACTAATCCTCTTCAGATAAAGAAAAATTTTTTAGAAGATGCATTTTTTTCCCTCTTGTTAAATCCAAGTAAAATCAAATAGAATATTCTCCTTTTAAAACTATGTTTAGTTTGAGCTCAGTCTTACACAGTTATTTCTGCCCATCCTTTATCTCTCCATCCCTCCAACTCTCCTGGTATATCAGGGCAAGCCCAAAATGAATGTTAACACTGGTTATTGCCTGGTTGATACTGGGTAATATTTCAATTTCTCCTTTGAATAATTTTTGTTTTGCTTAATTTTTTTAAAAGGAACATAATAAAGTAAAATAAAACAGTAGTTTTCTGATCAGCATGGTTCATTTTCCTAAAATGGTCCCCTGATCTATGCTTTCCTTATTTCCCCAACATTCACCAAACTCAGATTCTGACTTAAATACCCCCTGCAATCCTCCTCATTCTCTGACCTTTCTTCCTCTGGTTGTGTTTCTACTATTGGAGAAACATTATGCTCCAAGACATAGGATCTGCCTATGTCGTGCCTCCCTACAGTGATCAAGCAGGATGCAGAAACCCCCAAGAATGTAGGTAAGAAAACAGTGTCTTGGGTCTCTTAAGTAGAGGAATGGCTGGAAACTACTGACACTAGGAGTCCCGTCTGTGCTGTTGTTATTCCACAGTGATGACACACCAACACACTGGATTTTACAAATTCATTAGATCAGGGATTACTAGACACCACATAAACCAATTTACACAAGTAATAGATTAAAAATAAGCAAACAAACATTCACATCCTGGAAGATAGAGTACTTAATAAATTATACACACAAGTGTTCAGGAGTTTGATTGTAAGTTCTAATTTAAATTCTCACTTTTGGACAGTTCTCTTAGTTAGACAATGGACACAGTCAGCTTCTATGGAATGTACCAGCAGGCATAGCCCTTCCTAGAAACAGCAACTCTAGAAGACTAAGAAATCAGAGAGAGCTTCTGCCTGAAAAATAAAAGATGTTACCCTGGATCATAATTATTTTAAATGTGCTCTAGAACTGCCAGTCCCACAGGGCCCTCTGTAGAGAAAAAATAAGATCCCACAGACCAGTCACCTTGGAGAGACTACTGCTCTTACAATCCTTGAAGACACTGTGTGATACATGTTGGCACATTAAAGGCTCTGAGAGGTCCTGTAGTTAAAACAAACATCAACAAAAGCCAAATCTGTTAACTTGGGTGAACTCATTCCATACCTGATTAACCATGGAGTCTATACTTTGAGGTGACACCGACATTCCTTCCGATTGATGATCCTGTTTAGCCTTAAAACTTAATTATCCTTGGAGTCTATGAAATGATTCAAATGTTTACCTTTAAAAGTTGTTTTATCCATCATGTAGATAATAGCTTACCATACACAGGCACCATTTCTTGGTTATGAATCAGCCTGTAATAACACTTGGATACTCTTTGCTTATAGCTTCATGCTAAACTTGAGAGATGAGAAACCATGATTATTACATTAAAAAAACATAAACAATGTGCAGATACTGGGAACACACTTCCCTATTTGACCCAACCTTCCCTAAAAGTCCCTCCCTGGTCTCTCTCATTATCTCATATCTTCTCCCAAGCCTGACTTCTCCAATCCCCTTTCCCCTTGCTTTCTAAAGTTTACTACTCAGACTTAATCCTTTGTATTTCAGTCAAAAATTACCCTAAGGGGAAACATCTAAATGGGAACACCACCACTTGGAGGAAAAAGGTGCCACTCCAGGGAGTAGCACTCATTTAAATTCACTGGACAAACTGCTAAAAAAAAAAATCTTGTGAAAAATATTTCAGAAATTAAATATACAACTGTTGTGTTGACTTACTTAAAAACATATCTCCAATCAATATGTACTATATTCATCCATGTAAACAAGAAAATGGCATCAACATTTGTATTCATTTAACAACTGTTTACTGATCACATACTACTGGTCAGGAACAATTCTGGACAGTGGAGATAAAGCAGTGAACAAAGTCTAAAACACTACACTAAAAACAATACCACAGAACAGACTAGAAAATTCAGTAATACTAATTAATCCATATGACTGGGGACAACAGTATCTAATTGGCCTACATCTGACTTTCAGGAAAGAATTCAGAACCATGCTACAAGGTACTAAGAAAGTTTTTGCATCCATGAGTAGGGCATGGGAAAGGCAACAGGTATTTATTTTGGATCTGTATTTACTAGGCAGCATGTTAGATGTTTTTATATATGTCACTGTTAAATTCTCAGAATTATCCTGACTTGGGTTTTAAGCTTCATTTTATAAAAACTGAGAAAGAGCTAGTGGTCAAACTTTTGTATTATGTCTGACTCCAAATCTATACTTTTTGTACAAAAATAGTGAGGTTAGACTTGAATCTAAATTTTTGCCCACATCAAAGTAACATTTCTAATATGATGGCAGAGAAAACATATCTCAAAGCTTGTGAGGTAAAAGAGCATATATCAAAACATTAAAAAATAGACCAAAATAGATCAAAAGGTCAAAAAATAATCTTCACAAATTTGTAGGACTCACACTTTCCCAAAAACTTACTACAAAACTGCAGGAATCAAGACAATGTGTACTAGCATAAAGACAGACATAGAGATACATGGAATGGAATAAAAAACGCAGAAATTAAACTCTTACATACATTGCCAATTCATTTTGGACAAAGGTGCCAAGACATCTCAATGGGGAGAGAACAATCTTTTCAAAAAATGGTGCTAGAGCCCAGTTTGAAAAAGACAGATGCACCCCTATGTTTATTGCAGCACTATTTACAATAGCCAAGACATGGAATCAACCTAAGTGTCCATGAGTAGATGAATGGATAAAGAAGATGTGGTACATATACACAATGGAATATTATTCAGCCATAACAAGAAAACAAATCCTACCATTTGCAACAACATGGATGGAGCTAGAGGGTATTATGGCTCAGTGAAATAAGCCAGGTGGAGAAAGACAAGTATCAAATGATTTCACTCATTTGTGGAGTACAAGAACAAAGAAAAAACTGAAGGAACAAAACAGCAGCAGAATTACAGAACCCAAGAATGGACTAACAGTTACCAAAGGGAAAAGGACTGGGGAGGATGGGTGGGAAGGGAGGGATAGGTAGGGGGGAAGAAGAAAGGGGGCCTTACGATTAGCATGTGTAATCTGGGGGGCAGCACAGGGAGGGCTGTACAACACAGAGAAGACAAGTAGTGATTCTACAGTATCTTACGCTGATGGACAGTGACTGTAGTGGGGTTTGTGGGGGGGACTCGGTGAAGGGGGAGTCTAGTAAACATAATGTTCCCCATGTAATTATAGATTAAGGATACCAAAAAAAAAAAAAAAAAATGATGGTAGCAACAGTGGGTGTTCACATGCAAAATGATACAAAAATTCACTCAAAATGGACCAAAGACCAAAATGTAAGACCCAAAACTACAGAACTCTTAAAAGAAAATGTAGGGATAAAACTTCCTGACCTTGGATTAGATCAATGACACCTAAAGCAAAAGCAATAAAAGGAAAAGAATAGTAAGTTGGATTTTATCAAAATTTAAAACTTCCATGCTTCAAAGGATGACATAAAGAGAATGAAGACAACCCAAGAATGGTAGAAAATATTTGCAAATCATGCATCTGATATGGATCTAGTATCCAGAATACATAAAAAACTCTTACAACTCAACAATGAAAAAACAAATAACCCAAATTTTTAAATGGGTAAAAGACTTGAATAGACATTTCTCAAAAGAAGACACACAAATGGTCAATAAAAACATTTTTTAAATGTTCAACATCATTAACCATAAAAGAAATGCAAATTTAAACTACAAAAAAATGCCACTACACACACCCCTAGGATGGCTACAATAATAAATAAATAAGCAAACAAACAAATAGGCAGACAACAACAAGTATTAGCAAGGATTTGAGCAAACTAAAACCCTCATACATTTTAGTGGGAATGTATACGCTGGAGAACAGCTTGACAGGCCCTCAAAATGTCAAATATAGTTACCATATAAGGCAGCAATTCTGGGTATATACCCAAGAGACTTGAAAACATATGCCATACAAAAACTTGTGCAAGTATGTTTGTGGTAGCATAATTCACAATCATCAAAAAGTAAAAGGTGAAAAAACCCAAAAATTTATCAACTGATGAATGAATAAACAAAAAGTGGAATATCTATATATAATGGTTGCATGTTTGTGTCACCCCAAAATTCATATATTGAAGCCTAATTCCCCAATAGGATGGAATTTGGAGGTAGGGCCACTGGGAGGTAATTAGGTCATGAGGGTGGAACTATCATGAATGGGATTAGTGCCCTTATAAAAAGAAAAGTTGCCTCCTATCTCTGCTCTTAGCCATGTGAGGACATAACCGGAAGATGGCCACCTACAAAACAAGAAGAATGCTCTCACCAGTCAATGGATCAGCCAACATCTTGATCTTGGACTTCAGAGAAATAAATGTAAGAAATAAATGTTTTGTTTAAGCCAACCAGTCTATGGCAATTTTTTACAGCAGCCCAAATTGACTATGATACCATACAATGGAATATTATTCAGCTATATAAAGGAATAAAACATTGAGTTGTGCTACAACATGGACGAACCCTAAAAACATTATTCTAAGTGAAGGAAAAGAGATTTAAAAAACAAAACAGTCATATATAATACGATTCCATTTATATCAAATGTCCAGAACAAAACACATATATAGAAGCAGAAAGCAGTGTTTGCTAGTGCCTGGATGTAGAGGGACATGGGAAAGTGGGATTTCTTTTGTGATGGACCTGTACTGAAATCAGATAGTGGTGATAGTTGAACAATTTTGTGGAATGTACTTTACAAAATTACACTTATAAACTCTAAAAGAGTAAATTTTGTGATGTGTAAATTGTATATCAATTAAAAAATTCTCCCCTCCTAAAAATAATCTTTGAATCAATTAGAATGAGATATGCAGTTATCCATCTTCTCCCACCAAAACTACTGACATTGAGGTGAATCCAGTTTTGCTGAGTCAGATACATGACACTGGGATCCAGTCCTAAGATTCAAAGAACTATTCTGTGCTCTGAAAAAGATAAACTCTATTAGGGAAGGTTTCTGAGAACTTCTTCATATCTACTTTAAAATAGTATACTCAATTGAGAACAAATGAAGAAAAAAGTACCAACCTGGGAAGCTATAATTTCAGATCAGTCCACATTTTAAAGCCTTCTCAATCTATATGCTCTAGTGAACTAATGGAAAGGAAAGAATGAAATAACAAAATTCAAAGGTCAAAGTCAACTTCAACACGTGGAAACACTATACAAATTATGACAAGACTTGTCAGCTCTGCTTGCCACATTAGTCATCCTAGAGCTCAGATACATCATGGAGAACTGTCCTCATTTGAGAGGTCACTGACAATCACATCCAAAAATGAAACAGAGTCCTCCAAGATCTCAAAGGCTTTCTTCTATCTTGATAGGTAGTACCGGCTTAGAACATTTACAAGCAGTGAGGGTTCTAATTAAAACCCTAACAGAATGACTAAAAGCCAAATCTAGATGTGACGTTAAAAAGACCTTCAAACTCAGAAACGGTTGATCTTTGCTCTGTGTGCTTGCTTTACATTTAGCAATGACTCAGACCCACATTAAAAAAAAGGTTACAATTCTAATTCTCAGAAACACTGCCATGTATGTATCCTAATTGGTAACCAATACAGACCATGGTCCACAGTGGGAATCCCACCCCACTCCCATTCAGACATAAGACTCCTTCACAAGGATCTCTAAGGCAGGAGAGTCTATGGCTTTGTGCTATTCCCTGAAGTTCTAATTTCAGTAAATGTCTGCTTATCTGGAAATGAAAGCAAACAAAAAAAGTTCACATTATGAGGTTTTCAAAAATCTTTTTGTTGAAAAACAACATTCATACAGAAAGTCAAAGCCCTGGATTTAAAAAAATACATATTTTGTGGAGAAGATATATGAAAAAGTAATGGCCTTCAGTATCTTCTCAAATGGTTTTCACCACCATTATGTCCTACACCCAGCAGAGAAGCTGTACGGAGCGGGAACCTCAAAGGCATTTGTGGAATCTCTGTACCTTTAACATCACTAGTAGCACAGATGCAATTTATTTTTAAAACACCCTAGAATAACTTATATACTGAAATAGGGACTAACAAAGATTGGCCTGGTCCCAGACAACTGCAGAAACAATTGAAGAAACAGTGTATTACATGATTCATCACTGTAATGGCTCCAAATGAGGGTTGGGAGGTATAGTAACTCAGGCCACCTTCCCCAGCCCTTCTCCCAGCATCCTTGTCCCCTCTCCTGCCTCTCATCTTACACTGAGTTGCCAGCTCAGCCCCCAGTCCTCAGTCTGACCTCATTCTAGCCTGATCACCTGGTTCTGACTCACAGCCTTGTTGTCAACCCTATTTGTATCTAAAGCCCGAGCCCTGGTTCAGATTTTCAGGTCAAGGATCTCTGTCCCCAACCTCCATCCAACAAACTGCCACACTCTCACTGACCCAGAGGTTCTTGGGTGAAAGTGATGGGTAAGCCTCCTTAGGAAAAAAACCACACGTTTTTTTCTGAATATGAAGTAAGCTTATATTACCTACCTCAGGGTCAATAAAGAATGAAACAAGAAGAAGGCAGAGTTGAATTACAGTTTTAGGAGCAGAAAGAAAAAGAAAACATGTAAGTATGACCTGCAGAGATACCCTGTAGCACAACCCCCCACCCCACACTCTACCAGAGATGGGACAAATTAAGAAAATTCTCCTTCACTTCAGGGACAGTTTCCCTCAAATGTAATAGAACATCAACCAAGAGAGGATTTTCACTAATTTCACTTCTTTCTCTAACAGGCCCACAAAAATACAAGGCACACTTGTTGAATTATCTCTGCAGAGTGAGCTCATCATGACTAGGGGTCAGGACTATACAGTCTTAGTATAGATACCTATAAGAGGGGCTCCCCTCCTTAGAGCCCTTCTGAAAACCACCCCTTCCTAACCAAGGGCAGCTACTGCAACTGTACTGCTCAGCCATCCAGACTGTCTTAGTCCAGAATTTGGAAGGTAGACACAGGAACTGAGGCCAACTCTGATGACAACCGAACTTAGAAGGCAAGCGGAACTGCTGAAACGCTACTTCTAACCATGTGCAGGGAAAGCAGAAATTAGGAAATGGGATGGCAGGGAAGACAGGCAAGGGGCTGAAAGACAAACAGAGACAAGCAGACCAGAGACACAGGAAGTGTAGAGTGAGACACACAGAAGGACAGACAAACAATATACAAGTGCAAGACAGAGCCAGGGTCAACAGACACACAAAGAGAATCAGATGGAGAGGTGAGTACGTGGGCAATCTAGTGGGAAACAGGGAGGACTCAATGGATCTCTGCCCTGTTTAAGGCCCTGCCAGCTTCCACCTCACTTCCTGCTTCCTGCCTTGGGGCCCTGTGAGCTACCTCTGCATCACACCAATAAAATCCTCCCTTAGCTGATCCAGCTTCAGATACTATTTCCCATGTATGAAATTGGAAAAGTAATTTTAAATATCAGTACCCAATGAGAGGAAGGATCGGCAAATTTTGACACAAATTCTTAATCAGCTGTATAAATAAGTAAACATCTTAGAGAAATCTATTTAGCAATTGTTATCAAAATGTTACGAAGTATTCTTACTCAGTATTTGTAACAGGGAAAAGTATATATAACCTTAATGCCCAACAGGAAAGGAAAAGTTAAGCAAATTAAGGCTAGAATATCCTACTTCATACCATGAATAATATTGCCTCTAAAAATATTTATGAAGACTATAACATGATAGAACAAAAAGCCATCCTACAGTATGGGAGAATATATTCATAAATGACATATTCAATAAAGGGTTGACATCCAAAATATATAAAGAGCTCACACACCTCAACAAACAAAAAGCAAATAATCCAATTAAAAAATGGGCAGAGGAGCTAGACAGACACTTCTCCAAAGAAGAAATTCAGATGGACAACAGGCACATGAAAAGATGCTCCACATCACTAATCATCAGAGAAATGCAAATTAAAACCACAATGAGATATCACCTCACACCAGTAAGGATCGCCACCAAGCAAAAGACAAACAACAACAAATGCTGGTGAGGATGCAGAGAAAGGGGAACCCTCCTATACTGCTGGTGGGAATGTAAAGTAGTTCAACCATTGTGGAAAGCAGTATGGAGGTTCCTCAAGAAACTAAAAATAGAAATACCATTTGACCCAGAAATTCCACTCCTAGGAATTTACCCTAAGAATGCAGCAGCCCAGTTTCAAAAGGACATATGCACCCCTGTTTATCGCAGCACTATTTACAATAGCCAAGAAATGGAAGCAACCTAAGTGTCCATGAGTAGATGAATGGATAAAAGATGTGGTACATATACACAATGGAATATTATTCAGCCATAACAAGAAAACAAATCCTACCATTTGCAACAACATGGATGGAGCTAGAGGGTATTATGCTCAGTGAAATAAGCCAGGTGGAGAAAGACAAGTATCAAATGATTTCACTCATCTGTGGAGTACAAGAACAAAGAAAAAACTGAAGGAACAAAATAGCAGCAGACTCACAGAACCCAAGAATGGACTAACAGTTACCAAAGGGAAAGGGACTGGGGAGGATGGGTGGAAAGGGAGGGATAAGAGGGAAAAAGGGGCATTATGATTAGCACACATAATGTAGGGGGTGAGGTACGGGGAAGGCAGTACAACACAGAGAAGACAAGTAGTGATTCTACAGCATCTTACTACACTGATGGACAGTGACTATAATGGGGTATGTGGTGGGGACTTGATAATGGGAGGAGTCTAGTAACCATAATGTTGCTCATGTAATTGTACATTAATGATACCAAAATAAAAAATAAAAGACATGTAAATTGTTCATGGTAAAAGAAAAATGCTAAATATAAAAGTGCACAGAACTATGTAAAAGTGCATACTGAAAATAAAGATCTCAGGAAATACCCAAAGAGATGACAGGGCTACATTTGGATGCAAAATCAGAGGGAGTTTTCCCCCTCTTTCTTAATAATTTTATGTATTTTCAACATTTTTATAATGAGATTATGTTCAAGATGACATATTTAATTACTTAACATGAAGGGAGGAAATGTAGTGAGAGTCTATCCCTTACACTTTTGTACTTGTTTTTCTCAAGTTGTGACTTTCCTATTACTCTGGTACCCAGCATGGATTCCTACACAGAATTAGACTCAAAGAACCAAGGCAACCCAGTTAAGTTTTCTGCCGATATTGTAATGAGACAGGGACCATGAGCTTAGACAGAATAGGGTAAGGGCCTCCAGACAAAGCAAGGCAGGATATTTACAGTCAAAGCAGTGTAACTACATGCAAGGAAAGTCCCTACCAAAACTTAAGCATTAAGCTCTCAAGTCATTCTTCAGTGAGATCAGTTAATATTCCCCAGATAAAGAAGAGTAGCACATGTTTTTATTATGCTAATCATTTGTAATCATGTGTAAGATTCATGTTAGCATGCTAAAAGTCCCAGACCTACGTGCTCTTTCCTCCTTCAGAACTGATGAGGTGATTTTACAAACTGGGCAACTAATTTAGCATGTAGACCCAGCTGTAAACAACATAGTAAAAGGCAGGAAAGATTCCACCTTAAAGATAAGATTGCATTTTAACACCCAGGAAGTTAAGAAGTAAAATTCTTAACTTACTCTTTGGCAAACAGACAATAACTCAGCCCACCTTGGGGGCTGGGCAGGCAGCTTTGTTTGATATGCTCCCAGACCAAGATGCCGGTATCTCAGGGAGAAATTCAGAGCAGGAAGTTTAAGTTAATACTAAATATTCAGGGACCACTTAACAAGTCCACACCCCTAAGTCTTTATTCCCAAAAATCCTCAACTGCCTATTAATTCACTACATAACACACCACCCTGGGCTCTCTTATCCCCTCCTGGCGTTAGCCAGGAGCTCTGTCCTCTCACTATATCTCTCAATAAAAGCCTCTCCCTGGCTCTCCTACCGTGAGTGTTTGCTAAGTTCATTCTCCGACTCTGCAAACTAGAACCCCAGCATCAGTAATTCTGACATTTATTTACTAAACATTTCCTCAATGTCTGCCCCACCTCATATCTCGCTGCATTTAACTAGTGCGTATAATCTGATGGGCAACTTATTACTTTCTGAGGCAGCCAGTTCCAACTGCAAATGTTTTCATGGTGTCAAAGATCTCCAGCTGCATCAGCTGCCCTGAGGCCTGTCTAAGCAGCTCACTATCCTGATGATAGTCAGAGGGCTGGTCCACATCCAGTAAGAGTCACTTTCTTCCAGGTACTTAGATGTACAGCTGTACTGCTCAAGGTTCTATGCAGGAATCAGATTTTTCCTGGCACAGGTGGATTATTTGTTTTCTTTTCTTTAGGAATAATACAAATCAGAATACAATTTAGAATACAAATACAAATGGTGAATCTGTTACTAGTGTCCTCTTTTTCACTTCTTTTTTATGTGCATGCATACATATACACAGAGGGGACAAGGTGAGCAGCATAGCAATTTACAGTTTTTATGTACGTCTTTAGGTCTTTATAGCATAAAAACAGTGACCTATACATATAATTAACATTCAAAAAATGTTGTGAAAGATTAGTGAATGGCATGACCAGAGTTTAGAGTTTTAAATACCATATATATGAGCACAGGGTCCAATTAAAAGGAGCTAACAGGTGAAACAGAAATTATCCTGGTAGGCTCTTCACTGACCTACACCTATAATAACAAACTCCCCTAAGTTACCCCTTTCAACATAAACCCCAGAAACATGTGTGGATGAAGGGTGGTAAGGTAAGTATACTTATCTGACTTTGTTGTTATGTGGGCCTTGGAACACTAGGAATGATGCCCACCTAGTAAGTAGTATGTGGCCACATGCCTTTTCAAAAAATGGAAGAAATACCACAATTCCAGCACAAATATTCTAAGACCTAAGACAGTTTCCACATCTCTCTTTGCTGGGCCTCTCAATTAATAATAAAAAACTGTCTCCTTTCCAAGGGTCAATAGGCAGGCCTGCTTGAAATGAGTACTAAAATGTCTCAAATGAGTTCTACAAGGATGGCTTTCCTTCCAAGTTAAATTCCTAAAGAAGAAAATTTCCCTATAGGAGTATTCTCTAGCCTCTCAGGGCTAAAAATGCAATTAGCAGTTCTTATTCATATGGGAACATTTCACTGCCTTTCTCTAGCACCATTTGTAGCAAACAGCAGCACTGGAATGCATAGAGGAGAAGAAAAACAGGAAGAGAGGTGGGTTCTACTAATGGCTTGTTTAAATCAGGCTTTCTCTGTTACATTTTAATGTGGTTAGAGTACACAGAGCTGGCTAGTTTGACAAGTCCAACTCCACTAGCCATTATTTCACCTATATTTGTGACCTGGAAGACTGAGTAGAATAGCTGTTTTGGTTTCAGTGGATCACTTTCAAGACAGGATAGCATACCTGGAGCTAGAAAGATAAAAAACTTATTCCACTACATTAAAATAATCCTTAAATAGCTATAGAGTGAAATCTTACCAGCCTGCAGTTTTGCCCTGGTGTGATGAAGAAGCAGACACAATTACTAGGTGGGCTCCTATAACAGGGCTTGGTATGCAGTGGTTACAGGAACCTGTTATTTCTTTATGTCTAGAACAATTACCCCCTAGATGTTCTGAACTGAGGAAAATGATAGTGACCTATTTGCAGCTACAGAAGCAGTGTTTGCACGATGGACATCAGCTCATAAAAAGTTCTCCAGTTTTCAGTTTGAACATGTCAAATTGTATCATACTGTGGGTAAAACTAACATTTCCAGAATATCTCCCCTGGCTTTAGTGCATTTGCATATCCTCAGGGGTGGAGAGAAGTTCATCTCCATGTCAATGGGTGATTACTTGGGCAACTGAGGGCATGTCTGAACCTGAGAGGTTATGGGGAGGGGCTTGCTTGCTTGCTTGCTTCTTCCGGAGCAGGTGAGAGAGATGGCACTGGACTGCAGTTCAGAAGCAATAAACAGGTTTTAAACTTTATTTCTCCCTTTGACTGATTACAGTTTTTAGAGGTATTTTGCCCCAGGATTTCCTCTCCCCGGACTTACACAAATCCATTCAAATTTTTTCAGTGGATACTACAAATAACAGCTAATCTGTCTGCAAATGAAAACCATCCATGGATATGGTAAAGAAAAATACATCCACGTCCTTTTCCTGAAGATTCTATATAATTCAACAGTCCTGGGATCTAGCTGTGAACATTTCTAAAAAAACTTTCCAGATGATTAAAATGCACAGAATTAAGGACTACCAATTTACAAAAGGAAGTCTCAAAAGTCACACATAAGCCTCAATTCCCATAACAATCCACCTCACATTGCACCTTCCAACATCAATCCACTTGCTGTTCCCCACAAACTATCTCTGAGCCTTTGCAGCAGCCACTCTTACCCCCATTGTGGGCATTGTAGAGTAACCATCATCCATGCTGTAGCTCAAATGACCCTTTCTAGCCATTCCTCACTAACATTCCCAGACACAAGAGATAAAGGAATCAAGCAAACCATTACAGACAATCATCAAATCACAAAGGAACAGAACAAAGGAACAAAGGAATTAAAAAACAGCCAGAAAACAATTAACAAAATGGCAATCATTACATACCTATCAATAATTACTTTAAATGTAAATAGACTAACTTCTCCAAACAAAAGACACAAAGTGGCTGAAAGGATTAAAAAAAAACAACACATCCATCTATATGCTATCTATAAGAGGCTCACTTCAGACCTAAAGATTCACACAGACTGAAACTGATGAGATGGAAAAAGATATTCCACACAAATGGAAACCAAAAGAAATCTGGGGTAGTTATACTTTTATCGGCAAAATAGACTTTAAGACAAAGAGTGTAGTAAGAAACAAAAAGGTCATTATAAAATGATAAAGGGGTCAATCCAACAGGACACAGTATTTGTAAATATTTATGCACCCAACATACGAATATAGAGAGCAAATGTTAACAGACATAAAGGGAGAAATAAACATCAATACAAGAATAGCAGGGGAACTTTAATATCCCACTTGTATAAATGGATAAATCATCCAGACAGAAAATCAATATGGAAACATCGGCCTTAAATGACAAATTAAACCAGATGGACTTAACGTTCCCAGGCTGGCCACACCAGGCTGCCCTTGCACGTAACTTATTCTAGCAACTATATTTATTATAATAAAAGTGGTGTGGGCTTTTTTTTTTTTTTGCATGTCAATCTCTTTACTGAATTGTAAGCTCCTGGAATCAGACACTGTTCTTTTTTATCTTTACATCCCGCTGTCTGGCAAAATACCTGTCATCCAATAGGCACTCAATGAATTTTCATTGAATTAACTAATACATGCCATTGTGAAAGCAATATAGCCCAAGTGCAACAAAGAATACCGGTGGCATTATTTTTAGTTGAGCAAAAGAAAACCTGAATGGGTATAATCACTAATTTTTATTCAATTCGCTTCTCCATAATGTGCTGTAGGTTCTACAAGTTAGTTAATAATCCTCAAGCACACTAAAGAAAGAGAGAGATCTTGGGAATCTCTGACTCAGAAGCAATGCTGATTTCATCTTATATCCAGAACTCATTTCAAGGGGACTCATATGAGTTCAGTTCTAGTCTTAGACATCACTGAAAGGAATCTCTGAAAGAAGGTGGCAGCGGAGTTGGCAAGACAGAGATATATTGTATATGCACTTTAGAGTTTTCTGAATAGCATTTTGCTAAACTACAGGCTTACAGGATTTAAAATATGACTCAGAAATCAACTGTGATGCCAACATTTTCATTTTTAGGTTTTTTAGAAGAGACTATGGCTATAAATTCAACTACTCAGTCTATAAATCCTCTAATCTTTCTCCTAAAGAAGACAAAAGGACTTGGCATTTCTCCGGATACTTTATTTGCATATATAGTTATGCTGGTAAAATTTGGTAACCAAAGAATTGATAATTGAAGCTCTAAATTCTCATGATTACTGCTTAAGTTGGCAAAATATCCTCAAGCACAGAACTTGCTCATGGAAATGTGCATGAGCAGACTGTTCAGTTTCTTTTCAGAATGGTACACTTGCTTGTAGTTATGCCTATGTTCTCACACAATTGGTAAGGGGACAGAAGGACCACAATTTTGAGAAAGAAAATGAGACCAGAGAAAATTCAATGGCATGGTAAAAATATTTCATGTTTTATACCAACTGTGTTTTGCCATTAAACATCTCAGCTTCTCATTATCCTCCTAGTTTTTAAAAATCAACTTTATTGGGGTATCATTTACATATAATAAATGCATTCTTCTAACTGTGCAGTTTGATGAGTTTGGACAAATATATATGCCTATGTAGCTACTACCCCAAGCAACAGGGAACATTTCTCTCACCCAAAAAGTTCCCTTTTGCAGTCAGCTCCAACATTCACCCTTCTGCTTTCTATACTACCGATTAGTTTTGTCTGTGTCATGACTTCCTATAAATGGAATCATGCAGAATATACTCTTTTTGTGTTTGTTTCTTTTGCTCACCATGTTTTCGAGTTCCAGCCAGTGTTACTTGTATCTGCAGTCCCTTCCTTTCATTGCTGAATGCATTCCATTGTGTAAATACACTAAAATTTATCTCTCCACCAGCAGATGAACATATGAGCTATTTCCAGCTTTAGTTGTTATAATAAAGCTCAATGAACACTCACATACTGGCCTTTCTTTTGGGTAAACAGGTAGGAGCACAACTCTTTGGCCATAGGATAAGTATGTTTAACATTGGACACTGCCAAAACACTCTCCAAAGTAGCTGTGTCATTTTATACTTCCACCAGCCATGCTTGACAACTACAGTTGCTCCATATCCTAGACAACACTTGGTATTGTCAAGAGTTTTACATTTTAGCCATGTTGGTGGATATAGCTACACCTCACTGTGATTTAACTTCCAAGGTATGAAATTTACGTTTCCTTCAACATTTAACCTTTCCCTCTTTCTACAGAACACTGAAAATATGATACAATGAAAGGTCACTGGGTCAGTTTCTGGAGTCTTGAATTTTTTAACCAACTCTGTTGCTTAATAGTTACATAATGTAGTAAAGACCATCTATCATTAACTCATTTTTTTTTTCTTTTTGTAGAATGGTTAAGTCAGTCCAAATGAGACTTAAATTCTTGTTCTAAATAAACATAAACAAGTTTTATCAAAAGCAACATATTCCTTTCATAACAGTTATGCATATTCTTGCATAAGGTCTGATGGTTTTCAAAGAGAATTCATATGTACCCTATTTAATGCCAAAGTAATACTTCTCTCCAAAATACCACATGTTGAAAAAAAAGGAACAAGAACCCATCAAGAATGGGGATTCCATTCAATATAAGGCTTTCTTTTTGTCTGTGCTTCGAGGCTGGTTTGTCAAATCAGTGACCCTTAATGAATTCCCTTCCATAGTTATCTAAGCTTAATTCCAAATTGTACCTGTTTTTAAAAACTTTTTGGTGTAACAAGCAGAAATAACCACCTTTGGTTATTTATGTTTTGCTCACTAAGCTTTAAGTTGTGACTCAGCAAATCTTTGGGTTTTGTTTATTTTGCCTTATGCATAGACAACATTTCCTTCCTATTGTTAAGCTTCATGTATCTAGCAATGTATGGAAACTAAGAAAATTCCAAAAATTAGTCCCCATCCTTTGGATTCCCATAAGGCAAGGTAGATGTAAAGTAAAGGGGAAAGACAAGTAACAATAAAGGCAGGAAAATATCCTTAAATTTAGAAGGAAACTTGAGGACTTAGAAGAAAGGGTCAATAGTGATCAAAGGTGAGGGGGAAATGCATGATAAAACACTAAAGGAAATTAGTTCCCAGTTCTAAAGAAATATGTACTGAAAGAAAAATTTGGAAAGAGAATATCTGGTGTTCAGGAGTGTATGGTGGAAAAAAGAAAACCACAACACTTTTTATCTTCAATTCCTGTCTAAACAAATTATATACTGCCTATCCAAGATTCAGATTACACTTAAGAAAGGTTTCCCATAATTTGTTCTAAAGATATCTCAGAATATGCCAGCAGAAACAAAATAAAGCTTTTATTGCTAACAGAAAAGAAGACACAGGCTTCAATGGGAGGACTATTTCAATATGAAGGGGGAAGGTTGAAAGTTGAGTTGCAGCTTAAAAACAGATCACCTCAGGGGGCAGAGTCAAGATGGAGGCGTGAGTAGAGCAGCGGAAATCTCCTCCCAAAAACATATATATTTTTGAAAATACAACAAATACAACTATCCCTAAAAGAGAGACCAAAAGACACAGGACAACAGCCAGACTACATCTACACCTGCCAGAACTCAGCGCCTGGCGAAGGGGTAAGATACAAGCCGTGGCCCGGCGGGACCTGAGGGCCCCTCACCCCAGCTCCTGGCTGGAGGAGCAGAGTCAGAGTGGAGAGGGAGAGGAAGCCCAGGACTGCTAAATAGCCAGCCCTAGCCATCTGCACCGGAGCACAGACACACAGCGCATGGTGTGCTGAATACTAGGGAAACAGGACAGTAAGACCTGTGAGCGGGTCACCCCGGGACAAAGAAAAGCGAGTGCCCTTTGAAAGTCTTAAAGGGACAGGGACCACACAGCTGGATGGAGGCATCGCAGCACAATCAGCTCAGCAGCTGGGAATCCCGGGGAACTCCAGGCGCCCTAACCCTCTGGGCAGCAGAGCAGCTCCAAGGCCCCTCACAGTGATAAACAGCCTCCCGCCGGTTCCCCCTCCAGCACTGCTACGCCATAGCAGCAGAGGCCACACCCACAGCAACCACGCACCAAGCTTCCTTCACAGCAGCCGGGCAAGAATCAGACCGAATCTGCGCACAGCTGCACAGCACAAGCCGCTAGAGGTTGCCGTTCTCCCATGAGAGGAAAGCCACAAACTAGCAAGAAGGGACCTTAAGAGAAAAAGTGGACATTAACAAATGGAAACTCATCCCATGCTCCTGGCGAGGAAGAATTAATATCATCAAAATGGCCATCCTGCCCAAAGCAATATACAGATGTGATGCAATCCCTATCAAATTACCAACAGCATTCTTCAACGAACTGGAACAAATAGTTATAAAATTCATATGGAACCACCAAAGACCCCGAATAGCCAAAGCAATCCTGAGATGGAAGAATAAAGTGGGGGGGATATCGCTCCCCAACTTCAAGCTCTACTACAAAGCCATAGTAATCAAGACAATTTGGTACTGACACAAGAACAGAGCCACAGACCAGTGGAACAGAATAGAGACCCCAAACATTAACCCAAACATATACGGTCAATTAATATTCGATAAAGGAACCATGGGCATACAATAGGGAAATGACAGTCTCTTCAACAGATGGTGCTGGCAAAACTGGACAGCTACATGTAAGAGAATGAAACTGGATCACTGTCTAACCCCACACACAAAAGTAAATTCGAAATGGATCAAAGACCTGAATGTAAGTCATGAAACCATAAAACTCTTAGAAAAAAACATAGGCAAAAATCTCTTAGACATAAACATGAGTGACTTCTTCATGAACATATCTCCCCAGGCAAGGGAAACAAAAGCAAAAATGAACAAGTGGGACTATATCAAGCTGAAAAGCTTCTGTACAGCAAAGGACACCATCAATAGAACAAAAAGGTATCCTACAGTATGGGAGAATATATTCATAAATGACAGATCTGATAAAGGGCTGACATCCAAAATATATAAAGAGCTCATGTACCTCACAAACAAAAAGCAAACAATCCAATTAAAAAATGGTCAGAGGAGCTGAATAGACAGTTCTCTAAAGAAGAAATTCAGATGGCCAACAGACACATGAAAAGATGCTCCACGTCGCTAAACATCAGAGAAATGCAAATTAAAACCACAATGAGATATCACCTCACACCAGTTAGGATGGCCAACATCCAAAAGACAAACAACAACAAATGTTGGCGAGGTTGTGGAGAAAGGGGAACCCTCCTACACTGCTGGTGGGAATGTAAATTAGTTCAACCATTGTGGAAAGCAGTATGGAGATTCCTCAAAATGCTCAAAATAGATATACCATTTGACCCAGGAATTCCACTTCTAGGAATTTACCCTAAGAATGCAGGAGCCCAGTTTGAAAAAGACAGATGCAGCCCTATGTTTATCGCAGCACTATTTACAATAGCCAAGAAATGGAAGCAACCTAAATGTCCATCAGTAGATGAATGGATAAAGAAGATGTGGTATATATACATAATGGAATATTATTAAACCATAAGAAGAAAACAAAACCTACCATTTGCAACAACATGGATGGAGCTAGAGGGTATTATGCTCAGTGAAATAAGCCAGGCAGAGAGAGACAAGTACCAAATGATTTCACTCATATGTGGAGTATAAGAACATAGAAAAACTGAAGGAACAAAACAGCAGCAGACTCACAGAACCCAAGAATGGACTAACAGTTACCAAAGGGAAAGGGACTGAGATGGGTGGGTGGGAAGGGATGGATAAGGGCCAGGGAAAAGAAAGGGGGCATTATGATTAGCATGTATAATGGGGGGTGGGGGTGGGGAGGGCTGTGCAACACAGAGAAGACAAGTAGTGACTCTACAGCATCTTACTACACTGATGGACAGTGACTGTAATGGGGTTTGTGGGGGGACTTGGTGAAGGGGTGAATACTGGCCCCTAAATATAGCCACATCCTAATCCTTACACCAGGGAATGTTACCTTATATAGCAAATGGACTATGCAGATATGATTAAATGAAGGTCCTGAACATTCCAGAACCCCACTAGGTGGCTCTCATGCCCCCTTCCAGTCATGCCCCCTTCCAGTCAACCCCTTCTATCAGAGCCAACTGCTATTCTGATTTTTATCACTATAAATGAATTTGTCTCTCCTAGAATTTCTTATTAAACAAATCACATAATGTGTAAAGAAAATGAAGGTCCCAGAGATGGGGAGATTATCCAGATTATCCACATGGGGCCACTGTAATCATAGGGTCCTTAGAGAGATGGGAGACCACAGTCAGCAGAAGGCACTGTGATGAGATGTGATGATGGAAAAGATGTGATAGGGGACTTCGACCCAAGGGATGAATGCAAGTAGCCTCTAAAACTCAAAGAAGGCAAAGAAGTAGATTTTCCACAAGAGCCTCCAGAAGGAATGCAGCCCTGCTGACACGTTGATGTCAGACTTCTGACTTCCAGAACTGTAAGGAGGTAAATCTATATTTTAAGCCACTAAATTTGTGGCTTGAAACAATTCCATTAGTTATAGTGACAATAGGAGACAAATACACTATCCATCTTTCTTTTCTTTTTCTTTCTTTCTTAAGTATGAAATGGCATATGGAAAAAGTATTTCTGATGAACAACAAATACCTCCAGAAAGAAGGCTGAGAATAGGTCAAATGTAGGCCCAATCTGGCAACATATGGAGAAGTTATGAGGTATAATGGAAAAATAATGAATTAGAAGTTAGAAAATTCAGGTTCTCATCCTCGCTCTTCCATGTATAGCCATGTGACAGCCAGGCAAGCACAATGTCCTTGAGTCTCCAGTGACTGATCTTTAAAATGAAACATTTAGACTGTCTGAATCATAATGTTTCTTGAACAAAGGCCAGAGGACTTTTCTACTGAATAATTCTAACATCAGTTTCCCCATTAACTAGTTCTTACCTATCTTCTTTAATCCTTATACCACCCTGTAAAGTTAGGCACTCTCTCCCTATTTTAACTTTAAAGGGGTTAGTTAGGTCATTTGACCATCACTGGGATTCAAATGCAGGCCTAACTGACTGGAGGCCACCTTCTCATCCACCACAGCCCTGCCTTTCCTGGTCAGGGTTCATGCTATGGGCCTACAGAGCTGAAACAGAGCAAGAGCAAGAGAAGACCATGAACACAAACCAGGGTCGTGGATATGCTAAAGAAAATGAAAGAGAAAGGGGAGGAAGGAAACTAAACTGCCTTACAGTCAAGCATTTTAAATGTTATACATTCAAGAATGAGCTTTCTTAAAACAAAAGAAAGAAAGATTGTCAGGAGCCGGTCCAAACCACCAGCCTGATGACACAGTCCGGGCAGTCGGATGGAAGGGACTGCACAGTGGCCTTCCCAGAGGAGCAACCCCGATATCCCTCCTGCTCAAAATGCCCCTCCTAATAAATTTGCTTATTTTGGTTTCAATTCAAGCTGCCCCTTCAGGGAAGAGGCCATATCCAATTCTCCCTGAACATTTTAGGTACCAGCCCTAATGGAAATTGGAAAAAACCACTACTGCCCTTGTGACTACCCCTGATGATGGGAAAGTGAGACTCCATGAGTATTGGACCCAAGCTTATGGGAAAAAAGATATGGAAAATTTACCTGGGTCGAGGTTCCTTCCTCCACCCCTACATGGCCTCCAAATAACATATTGAATGATTAATGGCGACAGGTGGGTACAGAGAACAAATGGTATTCTTTGGCTAGCCCGCCAAAGAACAACCTGGCAAACTATAAAACAAATGAGAACAGGGCATTACCTAACTCCAGATCAGAAAAATCTCCTTTGTAAGTCTTACTGAAAATGGGTCTGAGGCACAGTCCATAAAATTTGTCCCTGCCTACCAAAAAGTCATCGTGTTCTTTTAGAGGGAGCCTCTTTTTTTCCTACCAGAGATAAAGAATGGGAGTATAACTATGAAAGAATGAGGGCCCTAAATAAAAATTATAGAATAGTGAACTCTAGATAGTCATCTGTAAAGAAACCAAGAGTCTGGCACCTACCTAACCTTTGTAAGATTTTCCAGCCGCAATAACTAAGAACAAAGCTTACTTAGAAACAAGTTAACTGCTAAGACCTGCCAAATGACTTAATCTCATTCTCCAAACTCATGTAACTGTGCTATGTGTGAATTAAATGATTAATATCTGTACTTTACATTATGTAATCAAAGAGTATATAACCAAGCTGCTACTTTTTATTAAAGGCCAGGCTCAGCTTTTGCTAGTGACTGTGTCCTCATTCATTTCAGTCAGTCACTGACCCTGTCCATCCTTCAGGGACTCCTGGACTCACTGGAGCTCGACTCTGGCAAAAGATCACTTTTTAAAACAAAAGAAAAACTTTCAAGACACAAAATGGCCTCAGTGAACAGGCGCCCTACTATTTTATAAGGTAGAATGCTGTTACAAACCAGTGCACCCTCTTCCTTTCACATTCAAATTTCACTCTGGGCCTATGCTGCTGCAGCAACTCTAGTCTTCACAGTTCATGGGAGGAGAATGGAAAGGCTGCTGCCCAAAATAGTTTAACAAGGCCAGCAATGATTCATGGAGTAATAACAGACCATGCAGGCAAATGCTTGCAGAACACGGCCCAGCCGAGGGGGGGTTTCAAGTCCCAATGTTAAAATGGAGAATAAATAGGACATTCATTACACAGGTTCAAGGAAAGATCATTAGTGCTACCTTACATATTCCCAAAAGGAAGTCCAGTATGAGGCAATTCAGCTCACAATTTACTAACACTGTCCTAGAGTTCAAAAGCAACAGACCCATGAAGGTAAAAAGCAACCATGCAAACATAAGCCCCTTAGAATATTTTCCCTCTCAGTGAACTCTGAGTCCCAAAATTTACTGAAAAATTTCACGTGTATAACAGTACCTTAAGTTTATAAATAGTTTAAGAAGCAGAATATGTAAAGAAGAACAAAATCACCCAGAAAACTAAAGATACAATCATAGGCCAGTCTAAAAATCCAAACTAAATTAATCCCCAATACAGACCACTTAGGTCATTAATGATATTTCTGATTATACTCCTATTCCCAAAGAAAAATGATAGTTGGGCAAAATTTTAAATATGCTGTGCAAATTGAAGAAAATTCTCTTTTTTAAATCCATTTACCTTAAATTCTGGTTGAGGCAGGTATTTACATATGTTCCCAGTTCTCATCTAAAGTCAAAATGTTTACATAGGTATTAGAAGAGTAAACAGATGGGTAATTCACAGAGCTACATTATCTATTGTGCTATCAAAATTTGCAATTTCAGCCAAAGAGAGTCAAACATACCTATACAAAGATATAGGTAAGAGTTCTATATGGCATAAACAGAAAGGGCAAATTAACAAGCTGAGATTTGTTGGCATTACATTGGGTTAGTCTATAAACAGCTCCACAGATAACACAAGAAAAGCAAAACTTAAAAGAAGGATGGGATGGAATGTGATGTGGTTGAGGAGAGAAGACAGACTATAGGCATAATTACTCCAAAATGGGAATCTGAGAGAAAGTCAATTGTCTCAGCTGGAGTCAGAAGTAAGAGTTTGGAAATGATGGAAAACAAGGTCATGTGAGATCAGGCTTTTATATATGTGAAAAAATAAGTGTCTTCACTTCAATGCAGGCCTCATTTGTTAAACACCATTTAAGTCCCGGGGCAAAATACCTCTAAAACAGAAATCAGTCAAAGGGAGAAATAAAGTTTAAAACCCTTTATTGCTTATGAACTGAAGTCCAGGCCATTTCTCTCTCCTGCTCCAGTAGAAGCCAACCAGCCATCCACTTAACCTCTCAGGTTCACATAAACCCTGAGTGGCCCAGGAATTACCCACTGATTTGGAGATGAACAGCTTTCCATTCCTGAGGAATGCCTACTGATATGCAGATGTACTAAAGCCATGCTTTTCTCCACCTCTGAACGTCTGTTGATATGCAGATACACTAAAGCCAGGTGAGATATCCTGGAAGTACTACAATTTTACCCACACACCAGTAGCAATTACCTCAACAAAATTTTAATCAGAAATTACACAGATAAACAAAGCATGCTCAACACTGATCTTATTGACAAGTGCAAGCCTTCTTTGCTGGGCATCTGAGAAACAATAATCTTTTCATTATATTCCTCTCATTCGTCTGAGTTTAATGACAAATAATAATGTTCTTCAGAACAATGCCAAAATTGTCAGTAACAGAATGTAAGTGAAATGAAAACTATTGTCAAAAAATAGCAACAAAATATACCTTCAGCAACTATTAGAGTATAAGGTACTTGCTGAGCCAAAATGAAAAACAACTCTCATTTAACTTGTGCTTTACCAAAAAAACATTTATCCTTTTTCCACTGAGGATTAACATAAAGTATACTGTGTTTTCCAGAAGCCTGTGGCCAGGCTGCTCTTCTAAAAATCCGATCAGAAATCAGGACGAACAATACCAGGAAAATTCAGAATAACTACTCAGATGGCTTTATCCTTTAAATAAGGACTATAAAACTGAGTTTGTCATGCAAATTACCTTTGCATGAATCTTTTCTAGAAGTATTTCAACCTTCAGAAGTAATGTAATGACCTCTGTTTGAATTAGGTGCACTTTGATTTTTATCTTTCATTCCTTGGTACAGAGTTCAACACCCCTGGACATAAGGCAATAGGCAAATGGAAAAGCCACAAATTACAATTTTACTGACATGCCTTCTTCCTGGGAGAGTTCATTATCCCTACTGCACAGGGAATGACAAGAGACTTTCCTGTTGAGACAGGGACGGTGGGATTAGGCAGAGTAGGGTGAAGGCCTCCGGAGAAAAAGCAGAGCAAGATAATTACAATCAGAACAATGTAGCAATGTGCAAAGAAGTCCCTATTGAAACTCTGTGATAAGCATTACCCAAAGTCAGAATCACACCAATTCTCTAGGGTAAAAATACCAGACTAGGAATATAGACATCTTCAGTGAGATCAGTTAAAACTCAAAAGGCCAGCAGCAACTTGGCCTAGAATGTTTTGAGTGTTCTGCAGATATAGAAAAGTGTCTCAGCATAACCCGTGACTTCACTGTATCAATTTAAATCATGACACTGTAAAATCTACCTTAGCCTGCTAAAGGGCCCAGATTATTTTAACTGTATCTATGTGCTATATTTCCTTCTCTGATCCTAACCAAGTAATCTGCAACCTAGGAAAAAGACTAATTTAGTAAGCAAGCCCAACTATAAACAGCCCAAGAAGTTAAGAAGTAAGATTCTTAACTTACTTCAGCAAACAGGCAACAACCCAGCCCACCTTGGGGGTAGGGTAGGCGGTCTTAATTGACATACTCCCAGAGGGAAACTGCTATCTTGAGAAAGAATCAGAGCAGAAAATTTCTTCTATTACTCATCAAAAATGAGCATTCTGGGACCACTCAACAAGTCTGCAACCCTAACCCTTTACCGTCCCTCCTGAAAATCCTCAACCTCGCATAAAACCCCTAGACAATGAGCCAACCACGGACTCTGAGCCAGGAGGCTCTATACTCTCACTTTATCTCTAAATAAAAGCCTGTACCTTGCTCTCCTACCTGGAGTGTTTGTGAAGCTCATTCTTCGGCTTCATGAACAAGAACCCCAGCATCACTATTTTACGTAATGCATAATCTTGAAAATTATATGTAGTCACTGAAAAATGACTCATAAGAATTTTATAGAGGCTTTTTTCTTTTAAAGACCCTTTTAAGAAATATGTACAACTTTTCTCATCACAAAGTTTGTATAATGAAAACTCTGGAAAATGAATAGAGAATTGGTTAAATAAGTTACTGTCTATCTGTACAATAACTTATAGGACACCCATTACAAAATAATGAACAGGGATGAGGGAGATTTTTTTTTAACTTAAAAAAATAATTACAGAATCACAAAAAGTTGCCAAAATAGTGCAAGTGTACCCTTCACCCAGCTCCCACCAATGGTAATACCTTACATATAACTTATATATTCCTCAAAAACAGAAAATAAACAGTGGGACAATACAATTAACTAGACTACAGAGTTTACTCAGATTTTACCAGTTATTGACATGCATTCATTTTGTGCACATGTGTGCATGTATGTGTATTGTGTATAGTTCTGTAAAACTTTATTGAATATATATATATATATATATATATCCATGTAACCACCACTACAACTAACCTAAAGGACTGCTCCACAAAGGAACTAACAGAGAGACTGCTACAGTACTAAAAATGTTTTTATCTTGATCTGGGTGGTTATTATGCTGTATACTCATTATTTATACACTTTAGAATATAAGTTACATCTGAATTTTAAAAGAATGATGATGAAGCACTATTGGTTCACATTGACACATGTTAAGACAGATTAGGATGACCCCATTTTTTATAAGTATGCATCTCTAGGTGCCCAGAGAAAGAAATCCAAAAACACCAATATTTAATTTTCTTATAAAAATTCTATTTCATGCTTTCTGATATTTTTCAGTAATAATTACTTCAATAAAGTTGGATAAAAGACCCAAAAAGAGGTATGTATATTCCCAAGTACAGATTTTTTTAAATCACCACCTACTTCATTCTCAGGTTTTGTTCTGGTTGAAAAGTTAATTAATATCTCCAATACAATCCTCCCTATCACTCCCATAAACACAATATTAATCAACCTTATAATGAAGGGGCCTTATGCTACTGGTTCCAATTGAAGATGAACTTGAAAAGGACTTCCTACTGAAACTCAGAGTGTTAGAATATGTGTGAATTTTTCCAAGGACACTGAGACACTGAATATGGACTGTATATAGGGCTAACTTTTCCTCCCACAATTTACAAAAAAAATACACCAACTACATTCTTTCAATACAACCTTTAATGACCACAGACCATGTACTATATGTATTATGCAAAAGGGTTCCAGGGATGTCAAGATACACAAGAAAAAGACCCTGCTCTTAACAATGTCAATACTGCAATATAATAAGCCAAGATCTTATATCAGCAGTGAGAATGAAGTCCTGGGAGCAGATGGAGGAGTAAACAACCAATTCAGCCTAGGAGCAGGCAAGTGCAAAGATTTTGGACAAGGGATGACCCTGGATCTATACCTTGAAAGTTTGTATTTGGGTTTCTGCTAAGTGAAAAAGAGTGGAGGAAGAGAAGAGAGTCATTGCAGTCAGAAAGACTGCCTGCAGGCAAAGGAACTTTGAGGATCAGCTGGAGGACAGGTACGTGCAGGATAGGGAAGATGTTAAAGAAGATAATTCTAGAAACAATCTTGAATACCATGCTAAAAGTTTGAACTGCATTATGCTATATGCAATAGGAAACCCAAAGGTTCTTAAGCAGAGGAGGATTAGTCTGGTGGCAGTGTTTAAAGTAAGCTGGAATAGAAAGAACAGAAAAGGGAGATGAAATTGAGCTCCTAACAGTTTACCAGATGAAAAATAATGAGCAGGAGCAGCAGTTATAATAGAGAAGGATAGTAATTAATACATCATTTGTATTTTTTTCAAACCATATAAATGGCATCATACTGTATATAAACTACAACTTGACTTTTTTGTTCAACATTATTCTTAAGATTCACCCATTATGACACATGTAACAGTTGTAGGTTTTTCACTTTAACAACTCTTCAGAATTCAGTTGATTGAATACACAATTATTTATACATATGTTTGTTAGGCAGAAAAATAGATATGAGTGGGATGGAAAGAGAATAAGGCCAATAAAGCCCACTAGACGACTCAGAGATAACCAGTTAAAACTAGAAAGCCAGACTCAGAGCTAATGAGTTAATCACTTAAAGCTCAAAAGGCCATGAGCAACTTGGCCTGGAATGTTTGAATATTCCCCAGATAAAGAAAAGTATCAGCCCATGTCTTCATTGTGTTAATTAGATCATGCCATTGTAAGATTTACTTTAGCTAAAAGACTCAGCTATAAACAGCATAATAAAGACAGGAAGATTCCACCTCAAGGCTAAAATTGCATTTAAAAAAAACCCAGAAAGTTAACTTAGATTCTTAACATACTCTTTAGCAAACAGACAATAACTCTGCCCACCCTGGGTACAGGGCAGGTGGTCTTAACTGATATGCTCTCAGACTAGGAAGCTGCTATCCTGGGAAGAAATCAGAGCAATAAATATCTTGTGTTAAGCTAATTTTACAGAATTACCTGAAGGACTGATAAGAAAAGAGACTTAATGTCTCATCAAGGATAAACATTCTGGGACCACTTAACAAGTCCACACCTATAGCTCTTTTGTCACATTCCTGAAAATCCTCAACCGCCTATAACACCCCAGACCCGAAACCCTTAGAGGCACCTCTTCTCTGAGGTAGCCCACACTCCCTTTCTCCAAGTGTGCCCGTTTTTGCTTTAAATAAACTTCTCACTGCTCAACTTGTAATAACGTTTCACCTCTGAACTTTTCCAGTGGTGTCTTTGTTACCTTGCTTTTTCATTCTAATCCTCTGGATTTCAGCATTATCAGGTAATCACATTCCTATTCAGGTAATGCCACTGACTGGCTTAGGTAACAGTATATGATGCAATCCTATTGCCAATGGAACCCAAGGGCATGTTTAGAGACAAAGCAACTTAACATGCTGTAAATGGCATGGAAGAAAGACTAAAGAACTGGGTCCTTCATGACACTGTGAGCCATGAATCTGGAACTGTCCTACTTCCAGGCTTCATTTATGCAACCTCTGATTTAATCCTCTTGCACTTGGGTTTCCTATTATTTGCGGTCAAAATCATACCACGTGATAGAATAGTCAACAGTATCAAAAGTTACAGACAAGCCAGGATGGCATCAGGAGGCTTTTGGAAACAGGATTTGGAATGGAATGACTTTCATCACTGAGAGAGGAAAATAACAGTAATTCAGGGAGTTGTACATTAAGTTGGGAAGCTTCTTAATGACCTGATTCTAGATAAAATGGGACAAATTCAAATGCTAAGAATGAGGTTGAAAGGGTATCTCGTCACAGCCCTCCTTACCCCAGAATGGCTCAGGAGACACGGGCCCACTCAAGAGATTTTATCCGAAAGAGAAAATGGCTGCCCCCAGAGAGAGAGCAGCAGTGTGGTACAGAGCGTTGTGCCTTTTATAGTGGCGGAGTGGAAAAGTACCGCTTGGCCTGTTGCCTTAGGGGTGGGTAGGAATGTTTAGAGATAAGTTGAGGCAAGTCCAGACAGGATTTTCATCGGCCTATATGCCTGGTACCATGGGGTAAATGGAGGATAAAGTACTATATTCTTATATTCCTCCCTTTTCTGCTTTATAAGTGGTAGATGGCTTGGGGAAAGTGTGAAGGTCAGTCTTCGGTAACTGCTTCCTGTTGATTAGGGGCAATGATGTTCATTTTTGTACTGATGGGGGGTAGTCCTCAGATGAGCCCTTGGTCTGAAGTGGTGATGGCGTGTTCCAGGTTTAATAAGGATCATCGACTTTGGAGAGGGGTTGGTAATCCTGTAATAGAAGCTGGTTAAAGGTCTGGTTAGAAATTTTTTGCATTTGGGAGTGGAGTGTTTTTTGAATGCAATTAATAAAACAAGGGGCTATGAGCAGGATCAGAAGGATTAGGAGAAGGGAAGTAGCAAATGGGAGGAAGATTTGCCATAGTTGACTAGGGACAGACCAAGAGGCGTTTGGGGCTAGCTGTTGTCTTCTCTTTTCCAAGTCTTCCTGTAATTGTTTGATTTTGTTTTTACTATTCCGGACTGGTTACCATAAAAGCAGCAGTCTTCCTGCAGATATAGGCAGAGTCCCCCTTTATCCGCAGTTAGGAGATCTAATCCACAGCGATTCTGGAGAACTACAGCAGCTAGAAAATCCAGTTGGGTTTAAAGGGTTAATATGGATTCAGCTACTTGTTGAATATCCCCTATTAGTTGATTAGAGAGTTGCTGATAATAAGTAATGGATGTGGTTATTCCAGCAGTTCCGGTGGCTATGCCTGCCATGACCCCTAAGGTGGCTAGTAGGGGAATAAATTGAATAGCATGTTTGTGTTGGGGTCTTACATTACCCATGAGGGGTATAGGGACTTCCTCATCCCCTGGGACAATGTCTATGGATGGAAATAAGAGAACCAAAGTGCATGTGCCTCTCCATCCAGGGGGAAGGCAGCAATAGACAGTTGTCTCACATAGGAGGGAGGTTTCAGGGACTGGCAGATGGGGAGCCTTTGTGGATAGTGAGTAGGTGAGAGTGTCTACACTATTCTTTCTGTTATTCTCCTACAGAGGTGTTTCCCATTGAGGAAAACACCTCTGGGAGAACTGAAAAAGGGGCACTCTAGAAAGCTTGGGTGAGATATTGGCCAGGTCTGGGGAAGTCTCATTGAGCTGCATTGAACTGCTGAATTGTAGAGGACTAGCTATTACATGAGAGAAACCTGCTCTCAAACACATCCAGCACCCCTGAGCCAGAGAGGGATTGGTAAGGTTAAGTAAGTGATGGGTAGTATTAACTATTTGAGTTAGGAGAGGGTCTTTAGATATGGGTTCTCATCTGATTGACAGATTGAGGGGACACCTGGTGGGATTGAACATATTGTGAAGTATTTGGGGCAATTCTGTAAAGACATATTCCCAGTGGGCTTGATCCTGTACTCTACCCACGTCTGACAAGCCTGCATGGGTAAAGAAGCTCCAACAATAACTGCAGGAAGAGGCACTATTTTCCCTATTTCTCCAGGGGAACTGGCTTATCCTGGCCTTACATTTGGATTTCCCTGTCCAGTATTTCTGATTGCTATGTTTACATAGGGTGGCTGAATTACAGCATTCCTTGGGGACATATGTGTACGCAGAAAAGCAACCTGTAGGGCAAAGGGAATCTTGATGGTGCAATCTTTTGGACAGCCTGAAAGAGAAGAAAGGGCTGGTGTTGGGAAGATAGGTCTGGTGCATGAGAATAAGTGCTGAGACCAGGGTTAACAATCCTGGAGGAGGGGCGGAAGATGGCGGCGTGAGTAGAGCAGCGGAAATCTCCTCCCAAAACAACATATATCTATGAAAATATAACAAAGACAACCCTTCCTAGAATAAAGACCAGAGGACACAGGACAATATACAGACCACATCTGCACCTGAGAGAACCCAGCGCCTCGTGAAGGGGGTAAGATACAAGCCCCGGCCAGGCGGGAGCCGAGCGCCCCTCCCCCCAGCTCCAGGCTGGAGAAGAATAGGCAGAGCGGGAGGGAGACGGAGCACAGGGCTGCCGAACACCCAGCCCCCGCGATCCGGGCAAGAGTGCAGGGCCCTCGACACTAGGAAAACAGGGCAGCAAGAATAGTGAGCGGGCACTGGAGGCCAGGTGCCGGAGGACATAAGAACAGCGCACAACCATTTTTTTTTTTTTTGCTTTTTTGCTGTTTTGTTTTGGCAAGCGCTTTTTGGAAGTCTTAAAGGGATAGGGAGCCCAATACTAGGGAAACAGGGCAGCAAGACTGGTGAGCAGAGGCCTGAGGCTGGCGCCAGAGAATAAAGAAAAACGAGCAGCCACTTTTTTTTTTTTTTTAATTTAAATTTTTATTCTTTTTTTTTTTGTGGTCGTTGTTTTGTTTTGGCGGGTGCTTTTTGGAAGTCTTAAAGGGGCAGGGTGGTACACTTTATCCAGCGGTAGGGAATCCGGGGATCTCTGGGCACCCTAACCCCTGGGCTGCAGGGAGCAGGGAGGCACCTTACAGAGATAAATACCCTCCCAGCCGGTCCTGCTCCAACACAACTCCACCACTTTGGAGTAGCTGCCCGAGCCAGGCCACGCCCACAGAAACAGCGGAGATTAACTCCATAGCAGCCAGGCAGGAAGCACAGCCCCTGTCTGCGCGCACCTGCGCAGCACAAGCCACTAGAGGTCGCTGTTCTCTCAGGAGAGGAGGGCCACAAACCAACAAGAAAGGAAGCCCTTCCAGCCGTCACTCGTCCCAGCACTGCAAACTATTCCTATCACCATGAAAAGGCAAAGCTACAGGCAGACAAAGATCACAGAGACAACACCAGAGAAGGAGACAGACCTAACCAGTCTTCCTGAAAAAGAATTCAAAATAAGAATCATAAACATGCTGACAGAGAAGCAGAGAAATACGCAAGAGAAATGGGATGAAGTCCAGAGGGAGATCACAGATGCCAGAAAGGAGATCACAGAAATGAAACAAACTCTGGAAGGGTTTATAAGCAGAATGGATAGAATGCAAGAGGCCATTGATGGAATTGAAATCAGAGAACAGGAACGCATAGAAGCTGACATAGAGAGAGACGAAAGGATCTCCAGGAATGTAACAATATTAAGAGAACTGTGTGACCAATCCAAAAGGAACAATATCTGTATTATAGGGGTCCCAGAAGAAGAAGAGAGAGGACAAGAGATGGAAAGTATCTTAGAAGAAATAATTGCTGAAAACTTCCCGAAACAACACGCTCCTAAATAATCAATGGATCAATGACAAAATCAAAATCGAACAAAGAAAATAGTCGAACAGACCACGGAAATACACAGAACCCCCAACAGAAAGGATCCAAGAAGGACAACACCAAGACACATAATAATTAAAATGGCAAAGATCAAGGACAAGGAAAGAGTGTTAAAGGCAGCTAGAGAGAAAAAGGTCACCTATAAAGGGAAACCCATCAGGCTAACATCAGATTTCTCAACAGAAACCCTACAGGCCAGAAGAGAATGGCATGATATATTTAATACAATGAAACAGAAGGGCCTTGAACCAAGGATACTGTATCCAGCACGACTATCATTCAAATATGACGGTGGGATTAAACAATTCCCAGACAAACAAAAGCTGAGGGAATTTGCCTCCCACAAACCACCTTTACAGAACATCTTACAGGGACTGCTCTAGATGGGAGCACTCCTAGAAAGAGCACAGAAAAAAACACCCAACATATGAAGAATCGAGGAGGAGGAACAAGAAGGGAGAGAAGAAAAGAATCTCCAGACAGTGTATATAACAGCTCAATAAGCGAGCTAAGTTAGGCAGTAAGATACTAAAGAGGCTAACCTTGAACCTGTGGTAACCACGAATTTAAAGCCTGCAATGGCAATAAGTACATATCTTTCAATAGTCAACCTAAATGTTAATGGGTTGAATGCACCAATCAAAAGACACAGAGTAACAGAATGGATAAAAAAGCAAGACCCATCTATATGCTGCTTACGAGAAACTCACCTCAAACCCAAAGACATGTACAGACTAAAAGTCAAGGGATGGAAAAACATATTTCAAGCAAACAACAGTGAGAAGAAAGCAGGGGTTGCAGTACTAATATCAGACAAAATAGACTTCAAAACAAAGAAAGTAACAAGAGATAAAGAAGGACAATACATAATGATAAAGGGCTCAGTCAAACAAGAGGATATAACCATTCTAAATATATATGCACCCAACACAGGAGCACCAGCATATGTGAAACAAATACTAACAGAACTAAAGGGGGATATAGACTGCAATGCATTCATTCTAGGAGACTTCAACACAGCACTCACCCCAAAGGATAGATCCACTGGGCAGAAAATAAGTAAGGACACGGAAGCACTGAACAACACAGTACAGCAGATGGACCTAATAGACATCTATAGAACTCTACATCCAAAAGCAACAGGATATACATACTTCTCAAGTGCACATGGAACATTCTCCAGAATAGACCACATACTAGGCCACAAAAAGAGCCTCAGAAAATTCCAAAAGATTGAAATCCTACCAACCAACTTTTCAGACCACAAAGGCATAAAACTAGAAATAAACTGTACAAAGAAAGCAAAGAGGCTCACAAACACATGGAGGCTTAACAACACGCTCGTAAATAATCAATGGATCAATGACCAAATCAAAATGGAGATCCAGCAATATATGGAAACAAACGACAACAACAACACTAAGCCCCAACTTCTGTGGGACACAGCAAGAGCAGTCTTAAGAGTAAACTATATAGCAATTCAAGCATATTTAAAAAAGGAAGAGCAATCCCAAATGAATGGTCTAATGTCACAATTATTGAAATTGGAAAAAGAAGAACAGATGAGGCCTAAGGTCAGCAGAAGGAGGGACATAATAAAGATCAGAGAAGAAATAAATAAAATTGAGAAGAATAAAACAATAGCAAAAAGTAATGAAACCAAGAGCTGGTTCTTGGAGAAAATAAACAAAATAGATAAGCATCTAGCCAGACTTATTAGGAAGAAAAGAGAGTCAACACAAATCAACAGTATCAGAAACGAGAAAGGGAAAATCACGACGGACCCCACAAAAATACAAAGAATTATTAGAAAATACTATGAAAACCTATATGCTAACAAGCTGGGAAACCTAGGAGAAATGGACAACTTCCTAGAAAAATACAACCTTCCAAGACTGACCCAGAAAGAAACAGAAAATCTAAACAGACCAATTACCAGCAACGAAATTGAAGCGGTAATCAAAAAACTACGAAAGAACAAAACCCCCGGGCCAGATGGATTTACCTCGGAATTTCATCAGACATACAGGGAAGACATAATACCCATTCTCCTTAGAGTTTTCCAAAAAATACAGGAGGAGGGGATACTCCCAAACTCATTCTATGAAGCTAACATCACCCTAATACTAAAACCAGGCAAAGACCCCACCAAAAAAGAAAACTACAGACCAATACCCTGATGAACGTAAATGCAAAAATACTCAACAAAATATTAGCAAACCGAATTCAAAAATACATCAAAAGGATCATACACCATGACCAAGTGGGATTCATCCCAGGGATGCAAGGATGGTACAACATTCGAAAGTCCATCAACATCATCCACCACATCAACAAAAAGAAGGACAAAAACCACATGATCATCTCCATAGATGCTGAAAAACCATTTGACAAAGTTCAACATCCATTCATGATAAAAACTCTCAGCAAAATGGGAATTGAGGGCAAGTACCTCAACATAATAAAGGCCATCTATGATAAACCCACAGCCAACATTATATTGAACAGCGAGAAGCTGAAAGCATTTCCTCTGAGATTGGGAACTAGACAGGGATGTCCACTCTCCCCACTGTTATTTAACATAGTACTGGATGTCCTAGCCATGGCAATCAGACAAAACAAAAAAATACAAGGAATCCAGATTGGTAAAGAAGAAGTTAAACTGTCACTATTTGCAGATAACATGATATTCTACATAAAAACCCTGAAGAATCCACCCCAAAACTACTAGAACTGATATCGGAATACAGCAAAGTTGCAGGATACAAAATCAACACAGAGAAATCTGTGGCTTTCCTATACACTAACAATGAACCAACAGAAAGAGAAATCAGGAAAACAACTCCATTCACAATTGCATCAAAAAAAATAAAATACCTAGGAATAAACCTAACCAAAGAAGTGAAAGACTTATACTCTGAAAACTACAAGTCACTCTTAAGAGAAATTAAAGGGGACACTAACACATGGAAACTCATCCCATGCTCGTGGCTAGGAAGAATTAATATCGTCAAAATGGCCATCCTGCCCAAAGCAATATACAGATTTGATGCAATTCCTATGAAACTACCAGCAACATTCTTCAATGAACTGGAACAAATAATTCAAAAATTCATATGGAAACACCAAAGACCCCGAATAGCCAAAACAATACTGAGAAAGAAGAATAAAGTAGGGGGGATCTCACTCCCCAACTTCAAGCTCTACTAAAAGCCATAGTAATCAAGACAATTTGGTACTGGCACAAGAGCAGACCCACAGAACAATGTAACAGACTAGAGAATCCAGACATTAACCCAGACATATATGGTCAATTAATATTTGATAAAGGAGCCATGGACATACAATGGCGAAATGACAGTCTCTTCAACAGGTGGTGCTGGCAAAACTGGACAGCTACATGTAGGAGAATGAAACTGGACCATTGTCTAACCCCATATACAAAAGTAAACTCAAAATGGATCAAAGACCTGAATGTAAGCCATGAAACCATTAAACTCTTGGAAGAAAACATAGGCAAAAACCTCTTAGACATAAACATGAGTGACCTCTTCTTGAACATATCTCCCCGGGCAAGGAAAACAACAGCAAAAATGAGTAAGTGGGACTATATTAAACTGAAAAGCTTCTGTACAGCAAAAGACACCATCAATAGAACAAAAAGGATCCCTACAGTATGGGAGAATATATTTGAAAATGACACATCCGATAAAGGCTTGATGTCCAGAATATATAAAGAGCTCACACGCCTCAACAAACAAAAAACAAATAACCCAATTAAAAAATGGGCAGAGGAACTGAACACACAGTTCTCCAAAAAAGAAATACAGATGGCCAACAGACACATGAAAAGATGCTCCACATCGCTAATTATCAGAGAAATGCAAATTAAAACTACAATGAGGTACCACCTCACACCAGTAAGGATGGCTGCCATCCAAAAGACAAACAACAACAAATGTTGGCGAGGCTGTGGAGAAAGGGGGACCCTCCTACACTGCTGGTGAGAATTTAAGTTAGTTCAACCATTGTGGAAAGCAGTATGGAGGTACATCAAAATGCTCAAAACAGACTTACCATTTGACCCAGGAATTGCACTCCTAGGAATTTACCCTAAGAATGCAGCAATCAAGTATGGGAAAGATCAGTGCACCCCTATGTTTATCGCAGCACTATTTACAATAGCCAAGAATTGGAAGCAACCTAAATGTCCATCGATAGATGAATGGATAAAAAAGATGTGGTACATATACACAATGGAATACTACTCAGCCATAAGAAAAGGGCAAATCCAATCATTTGCAGCAACATGGATGGAGCTGGAGGGTATTATGCTCAGTGAAACAAGCCAAGCAGAGAAAGAGAAATATCAAATGATTTCACTTATCTGTGGAATATAAGAACAAAGGAAAAACTGAAGGAACAAAACAGCAGCAGAATCACAGAACTCAAGAATGGACTAACAGGAACCAAAGGGAAAGGGACTGGGGAGGATGGGTGGGTAGGGAGGGATAAGGGGTGGGGAGAAGTAGGGGGGTATTAAGATTAACATGCTTGGGGGGGTAGGAGAAAAGGGAGGGCTGTACAACACAGAGAAGTCATGTAGTGATTCTACAACATTTTGCTATGCTGATGGACAGTGACTGTAAAGGGGTTTCTAGGGGGGACCTGGTGTAGGGGAGAGCCTAGTAAACGTAATATTCGTCATGTAAGTGTAGATTAGTGATGCCAAAAAAAAAAAGGCAGTTCCTGTGTGATAACCTCCAATGAGTTCTACGCAAGGGTATAAAGGGCATATTAAAGTGTAGGCAAAGAGTCTGTTTGTGTTTATACAGAGGATCAAAGCTTAATTGGGCTAACCTGAAAATGAACTAAGATACGATATGAAAAAGAACTTCCAACATCAGCACTCTCTGGAAGACTCTTGCCAGAAGATGATCATCAAAAAACCCCAACAAAGATCCACGCACTGCTACAGCTGTAGATGCACTCATCCCACCAGCTCCTGGACTTGCCGTGGGAATGAAGAAGGAGATATCTAAGCTGGCCTGTGCATACAGTAAAACAACAAATTTAACTGGATCTATACTGTTGGAACTCAACCAAGAATTAGGAGAAGTGCAAATTGTAGCGCTCCAAAATCTTACAACTACAGACTATTTACTGTTAAAAGAACATAAGGGAATGAACATTCCCCAGGAATAGGTTGTTTTAATTTGTCTGATTTCTCTCAGACTGTTCAAGTTCAGTTGGACAATATCCACCATATCATAGATAAGTTTTTACAAATGCCTAAGGTGCCTAACTGGTTTTCTTGGTTTCACTGGAGATGGCTGGTAATCACAGATATGCTTTGGTTATGTAACTATACTCCTATTATGTTAATGTGTGTGCGCAATTTAAGTAGTAGCTTAAAACCTATACATGCTGAAGTTACTCTACAAGAAGATATGTCAAAGAAATAATCAATCTTCCCATGTTTTCTTCCGCCTGCTACTTCTATAGCTTTTCTTCTTCCTTCCTAATTACAACCCTTAAATAGAATTCGTGCCTCATATCAAATTTACTGAGTATCATAATTCTTCCAAGTGGTAAAGATACCTCAAGACAATTGCTGGGCATAGAAGCTACAGGGCATAAATATGCAAGGAAATAAAAAGCTAACCATTTCAAACAATAAGGCTTCTCTCTCACTTACCAACTTTACATTTCCCTGTATGGCCCCGGAAGATGACTGGTTAGCCAGAGACGGGTAAGATTCCTCAAGGGAGGAACAACCTAAGACAGTCACAGTCGCAGGGGGGTCATCAGATGAGAAATTGGGGATCAACAGAGGTGAGGCTTAGAACCTCACCCCCCCGTTCTGAGAGAAATCTTCTGCATACGTGGATGTTTTATTGCCCTTGTCTAGCTTGGATTAACACATAGTGTACAGGCACACACCTGATCATCTATATTTGCTCTCTTACAACACTAAACTATGTTTTCTACCGTTATCTTGTATCTACCTACCACTTCAGCATTTTATTAAAAATAATAATAATAAAGAGAGAAATGTGGTATCCACATATAAATCAAGTATAAAAACCAAATGAGTATTCATATTTGAACTGTTTATAGTTCATAATGCATGAGCAAAACCGAAAGTGTCTGTGATGACTGCCCTTGTACTGTTCACTATGTAACTTATTCATTATGTAAGAATTTGTTCTCCATGTAAGAACTTGTTTGTTATGCCTCAGAAGATTGGAGACTGATGAAAATTAGGCTTGGGGTGGATTAATGATTGTGCATTGAGCATTGACTCCCCTATACAGAATTTTGTCGTTAACAACCATTTGATCAATAAATATGAGAGATGCCCTCACAAAAAAAAAAAAAAAAGGACAGACTTCCAATGGTAAAATAAATAAGTAACCGGGATGTAATGTATAGCATAAGGAATATAGTCAAGTTATTGTAACAGCTTGGTAGGGTGATAGCTGGAACCTAGAATTATGTATATAAATGTTTTATCACTTGAAACTAATGTAATGTAATACTGTGCATCAACTACCCTTCAATAAAAAAAATAATTATCTTAAAAAAAAAAAGTTATATTTAATGTTTTAAGTGTAACTATGTTCATCAAAGATTTATGCTTCAGATCCCAGATTTTATAGGGCTTAATTAAAGTTCATTTTGACTGGAAAATGCTAAAAAAAAAAAAAACAATCCTGAAGCAAGACACATGGCAGTTGTAAGGAAAGTCTTAGGACTCCGTGCTGGCAGAAACTTCTTCAGTGATGAGTGGAAGTGTAGATGAGCATCACAAAATACAGAGAGTAAGAGGTCCCATCAGGGTGGAGGAGTAGGAACCTGTGAGAGATTTGGTGGGAGGGGAATAAGGGGAAACAAACAGCTTAAGGTGGGAGTTGTGTATCTAATGGGGAAGACCCTGGAGTTTAACTGCAGTTGGCGTGGGAAGAATTACTGTGTAATGTCCTTGCCATTTGGGAGTTAGGGATGGTGTCACTTGGTGCGGTGAGGATAGGAGCACAGAGTCTCCTGGGTGATAAAAAGTAGGAGAAGTGGGGTCTTGAGGTTTTGGTGTATAGAGGTCAGCGTGGGGCCAGAGTAGAGTGAAAGTGTTGAAGTAAAGGGTTGATGAGATGAGGAGGAAGGATAGGAGGTTCGGAGTTGAGACCTGGAGGAAGCACGGGGCAGCCATACATGAGTTCAAAAGGAGAAGGTATAGCAGGTTTTTTTGGTAAGGCCCGGAGTCAAAGTAGGGCCAAGGGGACGAGTTTTATTC